>NC_068341.1:15185523-16582537 GCF_014633365.1 Diospyros lotus | reverse complement strand
ATTTTACTTAAAGAAAATATCATACTTAAATAAATCTCCTAATTTCAATAACCCCCTAATGCATATCATTGAAACCCTAATTATTGTTTTCCCAAATATTGTGGCCATAATTCTCAATTAGTGAAACTCTTATGCATAATGATGAAAACATACAAGTGCATTATAATTAAATTCAATATAACTTAATCAAAAACCTAATTAAATTCATTTTAGTTTAAATAACAACTTAATGCATTTCAATGAAACCCTAATTATTGTTTCCCCAATTATTATGGTCATATTCCTCAATCAATTATACCCTAATAATTGTTTCCCCAACTTTAAAACCCTAATGCATATCAGTGAAAATATACAAGAGTTATACGAAAGTATTAATTGTTTCGATAGGAAGTAAACAAACAAGAGCAATACTATTTCTACATAGATTGAAAGATGCTTTCAATCAAACACATTGATCAATTATATCAAAGTCATGACTATAAATGAAATAAAAAAATTCATGCTGTTGGTTCCTAATAATGGCAAATATATCCCAAGAGGTGAATTGGGATTAGGTAGATTTTCGATAATTTAAAACTTTGATTGTTGGTAGAATACTAGGTTTCGAAATATAAGTTATATGTTTCGAAATAAACCTTTCTGTTAAGTAGGTTTTGAAACCTACTATATGTGTTTCGAAATATACCTTACTGTTATAACTAGTTTCGAAATATGAAATGTATGTTTCGAAATCTACTTTATTGTTTTGCTTGGTTCAAAATCTTTTGACTTGTATTTCAAACTAATGATCTTTGGTAAAAATGATATACATAAATAAGAGTATACCAAAAATGTTTGTATATGAAAGATATGTTTTCTATGTATATCTATAAACTTATTCTCAAGAAAACTATTTTAGACTTTGATAACAAGACTTATGCAAGCATGTGCAATAGGCAATAGTGATACATGAAATCTAAAGAACACTTTGCACACAAGATATATAGTGGTTCGGCACCCGCCTACTCCACTACCTTCAAGCTTACCCACTTGAAGGATTTGCAATCCCAATCACTTTTACTAGTGATCACCACAACAAGGGTTTTACCACGGTTCACTTCAAAACCTTACAATGTGAGTTTTTACGGGCTCAACTCAAACCTAGCACTAAGTGAGTTTTAGGCTCAACTCAAACCTTACACCAAGTGAGTTTTAAGGCTAAACTCGAACCTTTGACACAATGAGTTTTAGGCTCAACTCAAACCTTTACATTAAATGAGTTTTAGGCTAAACTCAAACCTTACAACTTTAAACAAGATAAATAACGTTTTATCTTTACAACCCAAAGAGCAATAAATGTCTTACCACATGGTTGTATAAATCTCTTAACTTGAGGTGAGGAGAGCTGGAGGATGATACTCATTGTTTGCACTTACTTCTCCTTTTTCACATCACAATGCACATTTATGAATGAATGGATCTTCGTTGAATGCTTGTCAAACGGATTTAGATCATTTGTGCTTGTGTGTGTGTCTCTAGTGTGTGCTAACTTGTTCTTGCTTGTTGTCTCTCTGTCAATCTCTTATTGTCTTCAAATACCTACTATTTATACCAAAAGATAGAAATCTGGCCGTTTTATAGCCGTTAGAGACAAGACAAAAAAGTAGGTTTCGAAATATACATAATAGGTTTCAAAAAATCACAATTTTACACATAGGTTTCGAAACATACTTCTCATGTTTCGAAACATACAGCATTTCCAGCTATACTTGCACTTAGAGACATCATTGAGTGGGAGACAAAAACTATTCCCACTTTGAGAAAGCACTCACATTCAAATTTGAATTTGAATCTTATAGCATGGAGAATGTATTAAACAAATAATTTTGATAAAAAAAAAATTGCAAAACAAATGCATCTCGGTTTTCAAATGATTTGCTGACAGGATGTCATAGGTTTCAAAACATGACATGATAGGTTTTGAAACATACCTCTCTGAAAATGAGGTTTTGAAACATGATGCATATAGGTTTCGAAACATACCTCTCTAGAAATGAGATTTCGAAACATGATATGGAGGATTCAAAACATAGTTCAAAACCTGAATTGAAAACACATACATTGCATAGATGTTTCGAAATAGCATACATTGAAAACTTTGAAAACCTTTTCAAAGGGGTTTCGAAACATGCATAGAAACATGACAGAGTTTTAGAAACATTTGCTTGAAAGCACAATCCATAGCATGTATACATCATAGGTTATTTACATTTCTTTAGTTTAAGTAAATGTCCACATTTTTTTTTATTTATATTTTACCTCTATTTATTTTAATACATAAATGTAAATAACGAAGTCCCCCCTATTTGGATTCAATAAAAATACTTAGAAAATCAAAATTCAAATAAATAAGAAAGTAGATTTTGGATTTTAGTACAAACTCAAGTTTTAGCAATAATACCACCTCCAAAATATATACTTTCTATTTAATGAAAAATTCATTAAAAATCGTTTTAGCACTAATGAATGTTAGATATCAAATTACTGGGAAATAGTTTTCTAAAAAGAAAACTCTTTCTTATATATTTCTTTATAAGATGCTAACTTTCCAGACTTAGCCAAAAACAGGGTTTTCATTTTCACAAAGTGATACATGATATTGAAATTGATATATATTGAAAACCACACACTTGACACATGACTTAGGGATTAAACCAATATATGTTTTTCATCATTAAAACTAATGTACAAAAGTACAACAACACATGCCATACTAAGGCAGAAGGACCACTTACCCTTTTGTTTTGCTGGGAAATCGAATGTTGCTTTATTTCCGACTCCATTTCGTCATTGTGTTGTATGGGAGCTCTAGTATGATGAGGACCTCAAAACCCTCGATTTTTTTCCTTCGCCACGTCCTCTTCGTCATTTGATTACTTTCTTCATCGTTCGATTGTTTCTTCTTTGACGTCATCCTCGACCTCCTATTCCTCTTTGCGTCTTCATTTTCCAGTTTTCCCCCTAGGCGTCTTCCTCTTTGTGTCTCCTCTTTCACAACTCCAATTAGGGTTTCAATTTGGTCTGGTTCACTTAGGGCCCAATTGAGCTAAACCAATGCTTTATAACTCAAATGGGTTAACTGCGGTTAACCTACTTATTTTTAATTCATTTGTTTTAAAGGCTAGTCAACGTTGGGCCCACTAAAATTGCTATGTGGCTTGCCACCTGGGCAAAGCCACACGCCCCTTCATTCAATTTCGATTATGGGCTAAAATTGCACCTAATTTTTCTAATCAAGTTCTTGTCAAAATTGAAAGTTTTGAATAAAATCACAAATGTACGATAAGATTTGATTTTTTCTAGTTAATAGGCCAAAAAAAAAAAGTATAATTATTCAAACTGTTACAAGAAATCTAAAGTCAAATAGTATAATAATACATCTAAATTAACACTGTGTACATATAAAGAAAAAAGGAATGAAGAGGTGAATACACGTCCAATTAAGTTGGAGGAGGTGGGTAGATTAAAAATGTTGTATCCCTATATAGTGAAGAAAGAATTGGCTGCAAGTACAAGACAATCTTTGAGTGACGAAAAATGTTAATTATATATCTTTAGGACACATGTCAAGTGGTTAGATTATGATAAATTAGAATTCACATTAATAGATTGTGGGTTTGATTTTTTGTCTTATGTAGTAAGACAGTCTCCATTAATAATTTACTTCTTTTGTCAAAATCGAGGACATGAGTGACAAAAAATCATATAAGAACGATAATTTTAATAATATTAATTACATATTGAGGTTCAACAGTGTCCAAATTTAGTCCTAAAGGGAATTAAGTTGGTCAAGTGACCTTTTTAGTCATATAAAAAGAAAAAATTCTCTCTCTGCTAACTTTTTAAATTAAAAATTAATTTTTATACTTCTAATATTTGAAGATGCTTTTAAATTTTTTACGAAGACTGAAATTAATAATTTTATAGAAAAATAAAATTAAAAATTAAAAAAAACATTTTTATAAGAGTAATACTATTTATCTAGATTAAAAATAAATTTGAATCTAATTAATATTTTTTTATTAGAAAAACAAGGAGGTGCAGATGTAAACATAAATACCTATATATTTTTAATTTTTAATAAAAAATATTAATTAAATTAAAATTAATCTGTAATATAAATAAATAATATTATTCTTTTTGAATTCTCTGATGAATTGGTAGTTATTTATGGTGGTTTGGAACCTGAACACTTTTCGTATGCAAAATGCGCAACGAGACATATACACTGTGCCCAATTCCCCAAATGTCTAAAATTAAACAAATTCAATAAGAGATTTCCCTGTTTTATATAATCTGTGGCTGCCTGCAGTCCATCCATCGCCATCCAAAGAAACACCACCGACGAACGGCGTCTTTTCTCGCCCAACTCTCACGTGTGGACCCCACTTCGCTGACTTCCAATCCGCCAACAATTCGCCGCACCCGGGCCCACAAACACTCGGTTCCCCGTGTCTGCGAGTCAGATCCTAGAATTGTGTAAACCTCTCCTGGTGGCTGTCCCTTCTTCCCATTTTCCCCCTCTCACCATTTTCTCGGCAGCCAAACACAACGTTAGGTACCCCAACCCCATTCAGGAATAGCCTTTTTCCTATCATGCGCCCCCCCACCCCCCCCCCCCCCCCCCCCCCCGCCCGCCCGCCCGCCCTTATTTCCATCATGAAACCATCGCCAATTTTCCTTGTACATTGAACCTGGAGCCCTTATTTCCATCATGAAACCATCGCCAATTTGCCTTGTACATTGAACCTGGAGAGACCTGCTTTCTTTTGTATTATTTTTTTATTCAAGAAACTCCAGAACCATCAGGTGTGTCATCAGATTGGGTTTTTCTCTGTTTTTTGTCCAGCAACTTATGGGTGCACAACTCTACATGCATATATACTTTTCAAAAGCGTAATAGAATCTTGGAAAAGGACTCTTTTGTTCTAGGGTTTTACTTTTCCATCCACTGTCAATGGCATTCAAGAGGGTCAAGAAAGAAGTGGGTTGTGAACTCTACTTTTTGGGATTTTTCAAAAAGGACATGAATGTGTGAAGAACCCATTTGTGGAGAGGTTTCATGGTTTTGATTGATGTTGTTGACTGCTATTTCTACTGTTTCTGGGTACTTTTTTGTTTTTGTTGCTATTTGTACTGTTTCTGGGTAGTTAGATATTTAAGCTATTGCGTTATTGTTTTCTCTATGCTTTGATTTAGATTGTCTGTTTTCTTTCATTGGAATTATGTGGGCAGAACAGAGTTTATAATGTGTTAGCATTCAGCTGACTAACAATTGGAATTTTTTATTCTATTGATGGAGTCAATGTGGCTCTTAAATTCTCGAAACGATATGTTGGACTTTCTGATCCATTATTTTATTGGATCTTCTAATTCCTTTTTGGCTTTATTATAATCTATCTGCTTAGTAATTAATTTATGCTGCTGCTTCAGTTTTTCGTATGATTCTTTTAGTTATTTGTTAATCGGGTTTTCATTGTAAAGCCTGATTTTATGCAAAAGGCAATTTAACCTACTCTCATTCTCGATGCGAGCTGAAAATATGCTCTTTCTAATGGCCTGTATTGATGGACAGAAGTTCCTCCCCACTTTTTCTGCTTTATTGGTTTAGAACTATTGAGGTACATACATCCCCATGGCAAGTCTCTTATGAACACTTTGTTGTAGTTATACGAAGGAGATCTCAGCAAATTAAGAAATAGGTGGCAAAAGGTTGCTTTACATGTGTCCTTCATTTCTACCTGCCATTAAGTTCTCTTCAAACACTACTTATTACTCCAAAAGCACAATTGGAAAAGAGTTGACCTACTTGACACCAGTTGCTGCTTATTGAATAATCCATGTGCCAGTTAATTAAATCAACATTTGTGAACCGTCCACAAGGTCAACTATGTATGTTACAAGGAAGAAGTCCACATTCATACCTTAGTTGCAGTTTTGAGCCCCTATTCCAGCTTGGGTAGTTTGATCTGTGACTCTAAAATTATATAAGAGCTTCCCAGTATAACCCTGTCTTCAGGGATTGTTGCATTCCCGAGTAGCTTGCCATCGTTCATCTTTCAGGGTTAGCCTTAATTTTCCTAACCTTCATTGCCCATAACTATATGTTTTTTCTATTTACTGATTCCAATTGTAATCAGGCTTTTCCGAAAGGAAATGCTAATTGCGGCTTCCTGAAGGGATAGTATGACCGGGCCTTTCTATAGGGATGTGATTTTACTTATTTGAACATTGCCAATAGACTTTGTAGAGTTTGTATATCCGCCTTTTGATTTAGGAAATAAGAATGTGCTGTCTCGTAACTAGGATTCACATTACGTGCACGTGTGCATGCGCTTGCATTCTTTTTGTCCTTATAATCAGAACCAGTTGTTTGTTTTATCTGCATCTCAGGCTAATCTAAGTGTTCCTTTCAATGGCTCATCACTCCGATGACACAAAAGAAATGGACATTAGGAGCTTGTCATCATCACAACATCAGGTGCAGAATTTTCCATACATTCACAAGGTGGGACTTCCCCCGAAGCAAAACCTTTTCAATGAGTTCAAGACCACTGTGAAAGAGACTTTCTTCGCAGATGATCCTCTACGTCACTTCAAGGATCAACCCAAGTCTCGGAAATTCATTCTTGGCTTGCAAGCCATATTCCCCATTCTTCGATGGGTCCGAAATTACAATTTCTCAAAATTTAGAGGGGATCTTATTGCCGGATTAACCATTGCAAGTCTCTGCATTCCTCAGGTAGATAAGATGGTAGAAAGCCTAGTATTCTTGTATTGGAAAAAGGCAAAATTAGCCCCTTAAGTTTTTGATTTTGGTCAGTTAACCCCTGAACTTTTTGAAATAGTTCATTTTACCCTTGAAATGCTAGTTTTGGTTCACTTTGATCCTAACATGCAAAAAAAGTTCAGGGATTAAATTGACCAAAATCAAAAAGGTCAAGGGCCAAATTGGCCTTCTTTCCTTCTACATTTGAGCAGTTCTAACTATTCTTTTAACCTGTAAACAGGATATTGGGTATGCAAAGCTTGCAAATTTGGAGCCCCAGTATGGACTGTGTAAGTTCCTAGTACTTAAACAAACTGCTTGCCTTGCTATAGCCTTTTGATTTACTTTTTGGTGAGTTTTGGAGACCTTCAATTGCCTTCTTCCTGATTTTCCCTGAAACTGTTTACAGACTCCAGCTTTGTTCCCCCTCTGGTATATTCCTTTATGGGTAGTTCGCGAGATATAGCTATAGGACCGGTGGCTGTGGTGTCCCTTCTTTTGGGGACCATGCTTCAGAATGAGATAGATTCTAGTGAAAACGCTGCTGAATACCTGCGGCTTGCATTTACAGCTACATTTTTCGCTGGCATCACCCAAGCAACTCTTGGTTTTCTAAGGTGACAAAGACTCACCTCCCCTACATACCTTTTCAAATGTCAAACGCCATTGTTTTTAAGTTCTTGTTTCCATCTAGTTCTATCATATAATGATCTTGTTTTGGCTATGGGAACAGATTGGGTTTCTTAATTGACTTCCTATCTCATGCTGCTGTTGTTGGTTTTATGGGTGGAGCTGCCATTACCATTGCTCTACAGCAACTAAAAGGTTTCCTTGGCATCAAGAAATTCACAAAGAAAACAGATATTGTTTCTGTATTGCACTCAGTTTTTGGTTCGGCCAATCATGGTGTAAGTTCCTTGATCCCAGGGAAGTACCCTGTTATCTTCGTGGCATTCTCTTGATTGCCACTGCTAGTACCTTACGGCAATGGACTTTGTTTTCACTAATTTGTTGAAATTTGTTTGCAGTGGAACTGGCAGACTATAGTCATTGGATCATCCTTTTTGGCTTTCCTCCTATTTGCCAAGTACATTGTAAGAGCTCCCAAATTATTTCAGTTATAAATATATATATTAAATTTTGTAGGGTAAAAAGGTATTTCTTGAATCTCATTTGATTTGGAGAGCAGGGGAAGAAGAACAAAAAACTTTTCTGGGTATCTGCTATCGCTCCGCTTATCTCTGTGGTCTTATCAACCTTTTTTGTGTATGTCACTCATGCAGAGAAGCAAGGAGTTCAAATAGTAAGTATATATTTCTTTTCTTTTTTTTTTCTTTCTTTCCTTCCTTCCCAGTATAGAGACCTTCAAATCCTGTTCCTTTTCATAAGGAAAAAGATGGAAATTTGATTCTTGTATTGATGTGTACAGGTGAGGCATATAGACAAAGGAATCAATCCTCCATCTATTGATAAAATATATTTCACCGGAGACAATCTCCTAAAAGGCTTTAGGATTGGTGTTGTGGCCGGCATGATAGCATTAACGGTGAGCTGGATATGCTTTTATCTTGTTATGAAGAAAATTTAACCTGTTCCTCTTGTTTTCTTAACTTTTTTTCTGTTTGGTTGGGAGCAGGAAGCTGTAGCAATTGGAAGAACATTTGCTTCCATGAAGGATTATCAGCTTGATGGAAACAAAGAAATGGTTGCACTCGGAGTAATGAATGTTGTTGGATCAATTACTTCCTGCTATGTCACAACAGGTAGGTAGAAATCACAGAAACAAACTCGTACATCTGGTCAACGATAAATGTTCAATCTGGAGCTTTCATGTAGTTGTCATTTAAACCTCAAATGTTTCTCGTGTAACAAAAAATTAATAGATAATTTTGATATCACAGTCATGCAACTATTGAGTTATTCAAAGGTGGAAATATCAGAACAAAACTATTTAGTTTTGCTTTGCTATTGGAAAGGTCTGTCAAAATCATAGTTTTGGTATTTCAGATCAAAATAAACATAGAATAATAATATGGTATAGAATAGTTTCAGAGGTTAGACACTGGAGAATGCTTGTAAACGAGGCTAAGATGATTGTGGTGTTTGCAGGTTCCTTCTCTCGCTCAGCTGTAAATTACATGGCTGGCTGCCAAACTGCTGTTTCAAATATCATAATGTCCATTGTTGTATTCCTAACTTTGGAATTCCTCACTCCTCTTTTTAAGTACACCCCAAATGCCATTCTTTCTTCCATCATTATATCGGCAGTAATCGGGCTAATTGACTTTGAGGCGGCAATTCTAATATGGAAGATCGATAAATTTGACTTCATTGCTTGCATGGGAGCGTTTTTTGGTGTTGTTTTTGCCTCTGTTGAGACGGGGCTCTTAATTGCAGTAAGGAGATCGAGATATCAATCACTGTGAACTCTTTTTGTGTACCAAAAGGTGTTTCACCTAACTGAATATGTGATCCTTGTCATGACAGGTCTCGATATCCTTTGCTAAAATCCTCCTACAAGTTACGAGGCCACGAACAGCAATTCTTGGAAGGATTCCAAGGACAAATGTTTACCGGAACATCCAGCAATATCCTGAAGCAACTAAGGTCCCTGGTGTTTTGATTGTGAGAGTTGATTCTGCAATCTACTTTTCAAACTCCAACTATATCAGGGAAAGGTAGGGGGTGGATTGTATTTGTATGCAGCCTTCTCCTTGCTTTTCTACGAAGAATTTGTTTTAAGAACTCAAACCCATGACTTTTCATTCACGAAGGAGCAACTTTACTGTTGTTACCGAGGCATGCCCTCTTCTCTTGTCAACCTTATCAAGAGAAAACAAGCCAAGCATACATTGCATACCCAGCATGTTTCAGAGAATTACCCTGAAATAGAAAATTAGAAGGGAGAATCAAGATTAAGTAATTAGGTACCAGTATCATGCATAAAATTTATGTTATGATGTCATAATTGAGAAGACTTCAGCTGCTTCAAATTTTAACAAATAAAGATGGAGATTTCGGTTTTCCTAATTCAGTTACTGTTCTAAGAGCTCAAGTCTAACGGTTCGCTTCCATGATCAGGATATTGAGATGGCTGACTGACGAGGAAGAGCAATTGAAAGCATCATGTCTACCTAAAATCCAATTTTTGATTGTTGAGATGTCGCGTTAGTACTTGGACCTCAGAACCCTGTGTCCCTATTTCCCAGCATCTTCTTGTTTATATGCCTTTGCCATTTAAAAGCAGTACTTACATCATGATGTGTGTTGATTCCAGCTGTCACCGATATCGACACCAGTGGCATCCACGCCCTAGAAGAGCTGTATAGGAGCCTCCAAAAGAGAGATGTTCAGGTTAAGTATACCACGGAAAAATCTGTATGTTGAGGGATGAGATATGTACATGTAACTCTATTGACAACTTATGCTATAGCATGCTCCTGCAATGCGCATTGCCTTAACACGAGTCCTCTCCTGCTGTTGTTGTATAGCTTGTTCTGGCGAATCCTGGACGAGCGGTGATCGACAAGCTGCACGCATCCAGCTTTGCAGACTTGATCGGAGAGGACAAGATCCTCCTCACGGTGGCAGACGCTGTTGTGACCTGTGCACCACAAGCAGGAGAAGAGGTTTGAGATGAAAATTGAAGAGGCAAAAGACCAAAACAATGGCTGCAAACAGACACCGTAGCTTTTTTGAGAAGTGACCGGCAATCAGAAGTTGCAGCTACTAGGAAACGTGCCAACCAATGAAGAAGACGAACACAAGCCCATCTTCCTGAAGCTTTGCCTGAAGCAGTTTCAGAACAATGGCTGCAAAACTATATCTGTGTAGGCCTAGACATGGTGCTGAAACTAGGAAGCTGGGGCATAAACTATGTATTGTAGGACAATAAGTTCTAGCTACTTCGAAAATATTTTTTAGTTTTCAACTTTATACTATAAATTAAAAATATATATTTTTTGATATTTTATAAAAGTAAATGCTATGAGAACTTGTTCTCAATTAATGATGCAAACTTTTTGTTTCACTTTGATGTTTGTTGAATGCGCATGTGTGTATATGTAATATTATCTTCATTTTGTCCACTCTTTTTTATTCACAAATATATATATATATATATATAGAGAGAGAGAGAGAGAGAGAGAGAGAGAGGCGGGGGATTCGAATTCAGTAACTCCAAATCTGGGAGCACAGAATCTAGATTTAGGTTTGATGTCCCTAGATTAGGGTTGCTAACTCTAGATCTTGACAGTGTGGACACATATGTAGGTGTGTGAGGAGAGAGAGAGAGAGAGAGAGAGAGAGAGAGAGGAGGATGATGATAAAAGAGTGGTTGACTAGAGGACGACAACAATAGAAGAGACAACCAGGAAAAGTGGCTAACGATTGATAATAAAAATGAGATAGAGATATTAAATGTGAAATGGGTTTTGCAAAATTGTAGTGAAATAAAAAACTATATAAGATGGGAAGAAAAACATGATTTTCTAGATTTTTTTATTATTTTTAAAAATATTGTATATTTTGTTTTTGATAATTTAGCCTTAATTAAACAAGAGAGAAAGTGTATGAAATATTTATGACAATGTCTTAGAGTCGATTACCACTTGATTCATCCAAAAGATATGCATGTGATTAGTTTTTCTTGGCCTTGAGGTGTTCTAGCCATTCTCAACTTCAACTTTATTTGGGACCTACTTGAACTACAAAAGGAAGACTGGGCTCAATCCCTCAGTATCTCTTCTAACGATCAAGTCAGTTATAAGGCTCGAGATTGAGTGATGTAATAATAATGCAATAATTATGTAATTAATGAGATACCTAACTCTTAGAATTCACGCCTTTATATAGGTGCATTATGGAACCAATGAAAGGCCTTGATCGTGCCACATGAGTGATTGGATATAAACGAGATGGATGGCCATGATCATGGTGTGGGCTCAAGTCCAAATTTGAGTCCAAATCTAGTTTTTTAGGCCATTTCTTTCACTTGGGCTCCATATTCCCTAGGTTACATTTGGGCTTTAGATTTACAACTCATGGTGCCCATTGGTCTTAGCCCAGGCCCAAGGTGATCTTGGCCACATGTCACTTTAGGGGCTCTAGCAAAAAGGGTATTTTAGTACTTTTTCCTAAGATTAGAATCCCTCGTCATCACTTGCCCTCCTACTCCCTTGGTTGTGTCGCAAGGGTCAAGCTAAGGAGTAATGGAAAAGGTGTCTTTCAATCTCCGGACCACTACACACTTGGTATTTAATATCAAGCTTGACCATTAGCTAGATATTTCAAATCAATAGGCAATGACATTATTCCACCTCATTGTGCTTGCAAATAAGTGAATGAGAAGTTGTTATTGTTAGTGTTAGTGTTATAATGCTAGATTTAGATGACTTTTAGGGTGTATATAATAGGACTAATAATGCAAATCTTGCAAATTAATAAATGGTCATATCTTCATTCATACCTCTTCAATTATACATAAATGAGTCCTTAAATGTTTTTATGATCTTATTCTTAAGCTGTTAAGAATATGTTACAAAGATTTATAATACAAGATTTTTTAAAGTGAATCATAATCCTACTATTTCTCTAAAAGAGACTAAGATTAATTGATTATGGACTATATTCGATTAGTATGAAATACTAATGATAAATGATGGTAAGTCACATGCCATACTACATGAGATGTAAATAGTAGACATATGGATAGATGTTGGTTGAACATCTACTGAAAGTGACGCAAGTAACAAATCACATGGCTGAGAGGATTAATGATCAATTGTTGGCTTCGTTTGTGTAACTGGTGCTTGGACTAGAGACAACACAGTTATCTTGTATGCTGATGTCGAAGATTTATCGTTAAGCAAAACCACTTAATTAGGAGGTAAGAATGTCGTCTATGTGGTTTCTATGCAGTAAGTAATATATGGAGGCGGGTGATTGTTAATGGGATTCATTGACCTCTAGTGTGAAGTGAATATCCTTTGCGATCATTGTTGGTTTGTGATTGGTAAAACCCCTGGCCAAGGTGAGCACGATCAGAAATGAGTTTTCAATGTCGAAAAAAGTTTCGATGTGTCATCTAGATCACACCATACTAGATCTTGGCATAACTACTGAGCCATGTGAGTTTGATCAACTCATGACTCTCACTCAATCGGGATGTTATTCGATGAAAGGATTATAGTGCACGATAATCGAATGCCCGAATAGACTCACTTGAAGTAATGACTTCACTACTGATAGGATTGTCTTAACATAATGTTAATTGTCACTCAGGACCTTTTGGGATGTTTTAAGAAGATGGGGAGATCCTTATTGTAGATCAAAATGTTCAATTGGCGTCAATATGGTTGATGTGTCTGGATTGCTACTCAGTCATCAACCTAGAAGGTTATATGCAAACTATGCACAACATCATATTAGTGATGCATAACTGTTAATGATGATGAATGTTGTTAAGGAGTTAACAAATGAACAAAATTAATGGGAGACCATTAAAAGTTGGTGGATAATCTTTAAGAGATGACAAGTATGCCATTAAGGGTTAATGAGAGGTCTTAGTTCCATTAAAAGTTAGTGGAAAGGCTATTAAGAGGTAATGATAAGCCTTGATGCAATTAATTGAGAGTTAGAAACGGGAGAAGAAGAAGAATTAATCAGTTTGGTGAAATGACTAAAATTGCCTACCATTTATGTTGAAATGGTTAACTATTTCAAAACGTGCGATATCACTTGTGCTTCATTTTCTTGTCTATTTCTTTCTGCAATCGCCATTAATGGCTATTGTAGCCTTCATTTAATAAGGTTGTAAGTCATTTAATGAAGAGAAAAGAGTGGGAGACAAAAAAAAAAAAAAAATGAAGAGGAAAATTCTTTTCATATGGGGTTTGACTGATTTTGAACATTAGTGCAAATATTGTCTATCAGCTGTTTTACCTTCTTCTCTTTCTCTCTTGCAACAGTTGTTGTCACTTTCTTCTTCTTTTCTCACTTTGCTCTCCTACTTATTTCTTTGGTTGTGAGACAATCATGTTCATCCTAAGAGAATCATTGAATAGCTTTGTGGCACCTTTGTAAAAGCTTGTTTAGCACATAAGCTTCACAAAGGGTTTCGTTTGTTACATAGGTGTGAACTAACTTGGTCCCTTGCATAAGTAAGGGCAGACTAGTCATAAAATAGGAGCCATTGGAAGTGGTTCATGACTGCTCGTGTGTAATACCCAGGGTTTTCTTGAGGCTATAAATGGAAATTAATAAAAAGTATAAGTGGAATTATCGAAATAATGAGGCTATAAGATACACTGACGCACCTTTAGATGACCGAATCAACCGGAGGGAGTACCCTGAACCCTAGGTAGCCAAGGAAAATGGTATAGTATTGACGAGTGATACGAATTATGATTTTTAGTGATAAAAGAAATTGGATCAAGAATAGTTTTTGGTACACCTGTCGACCGGGTTGAGAAAACTGAATCGACGTAGGAGACATCTAGAAAGTCAACGGAGCGTGTCAAGAACCAATATTTTATGTGTAGAACAACCCTTAAGTAATTTTGGGTTAAAACGAATGGATTTAAGGTCAAATCGACTAGTCGGGCCTAAGTGTAATTTTCTAATTTTGCCTGAGGGAGGTCAAATGGATAATTTTTTGGAAGTTTCGAGGGGGAAATGAGAAGTACTAAACTGGTGGATCCTTGCGGTATTGTTAGAAAGATCAAGGGGTAAGGAAAAAGGGCAGAAATGCCATTTGAAGAAAATTGGGGGCCAAAGTGTAAAAAATGAAATTTGGCAGTGTGAACGAGCAAGGCAAAATCGACCGCTGCAATCCACCGCACGTGGAGGCCGTTTTCGGTGATTGGATGGCCGAGGCTGGCTTGGGGGAGGTCGTATACAGTAGAGGGATGCTTGGTGGCCAAGTCCTGGCCGTTGATTGGCTGGATTTTGGCTGAAAATTGCTATAAAAAGGGAGCCTAGGGTTTCAAAATTTTGCAAGAAATTGGCCACGTTTTGGTGCGATTTTTGGAGCTTTGATAAAGGGCTATTGGTCTCGAGGCATTAAGGAAGGTTTCTGGAGCATTTAGAGGGTTTTCATCAAAGTTTGGAAGCTGTTTCGAGCTTCGTCGGAAGCGGGTAGCAGACCTCCTAAGGCTGCTTGTAAATCGACTTTTGGAAGCTTTTCCAGTGGCCTTTCGGCCTGAAACCGGTGGCATTGTGATCGACTTGCTTGGGGTTTCAAGGGGGTGTCTTCATTTTGGCCATCGAAGCAATCATCGGCGGTCGGAAAAAGGAAGAAGACGGTAGCGCGTGACTGCATGCGCCAGCCTTCACTCTCACACGCGCCGAACGCATGAGGGCCTGTGAGCAGGGGCTTTTTGGTAATTTGGATTCCAAAATTTTTATTTAATTATATGAGGATTTATCATGTTGAAATATTTGAAAAAAAGTTTGAGAAAATAATTATTTTGGAATTATTGAGGTGAAAATTGGGAGAAAATAGAGAAAATTATGGAGAAATTAAGGAAAATTGATTGTAATGCTTCCTTAATTAAATATGATATTTAGGGAGTATCGTGACTCAATATTGAGTATAAGTTCAAAGGTTTGTGATGTGGCACGCAAATCGAGGCAGTGCACTAGGATCGAGGTGATCCGAATACATTCGAGGTGAGTGGTCGACTCTAGTTTTACCCTTGTTTCGGAAATGTCTTGGTGTGAGTGTAGTGAGTTCAGGTGAGCGGTCTTACCAGAACTCGGGATGCTACGCTTATGCGTTTTACTTATGTACTTGTAGCATCATTTGTATATTGATCATGTGGTATATTGTATCAACTGTTTTACTTATAAAAGAGTCGATGCATGGCATGTGATTTTCATATCATCGGGGCATTGGTTTTTCGTGTCGTTGTTGGGTCCGTATGGGATGGGATGAGGTCTTCTTGAGAATGGGACAAGATTAATCCAAGTGAACGAGTGACACGGTAGGGCACTCGAGAGATTAAGTATGTCGCGGCAAGGTCAACCCCAACGGTGCGTAGAATGGATTTTCCACAGGAGGTTGAGTATGTCAGGGAGATTTCTCAAGTTAGACGTGTTGCATGTTGTTGTGTCTATATATGACATGTTCGTACGTCTTTCATGCATTATATAAACTGTTGCATGCCATCACTTAGATGTTTTATCATCTAATCTGGGTTATGCCCCTGGAACATTCAAACGTTCCAGTCAGGGACTACTGTGAGGGCAAGGACGTGGCCAGTTGAGGGCCAATGGTGTTTAGTAGTCATTGTATCTTTCTGGAGGCTTTAGTATGTAATTCGGTTTATGTATGAACAGTTGTAAGATAATGATGCCATCATTTGGTAGTTTGTAATACATAGTTCGGTGTAGAAACATCTTGTATGGAACTCGTGGTAGGCCACGGTATTGATGTTAATGTATCCGCTGCGTTATAATATGTCTCGTTTAGTTGTTAAGATTATTGATCTTGTTAGTTAAATGGGCAAGACTGGGGTTCTCAGGATTCATTGTCTGCATGTGAAGATTGTTCTTGAAATCACCACGCGTGATGAACTTAAAAAAAAAAAAAAAGGATTCCCGAAAATACCTTTATAGTGACACGTCTGGCGAGGCGGGGTGTTACACCGTGCAAGGAGGTTCATTGGAGCACAACTGAAGGGTGAAGGGTTTGGATCAAGTGGCACAATAAATGCAATAGCACAACTGGCTTCATCTTCATCCATTGTCGTATATCTTAATATGTACATGGTTACTATCATCAAGTCTTGCAAGATGTTTTTGTTTCCATTTCCTATACTTTTCCTATTGTGTTTTTGAAAAGGTTTTGAAAATGGATTAAACCCTTGCATGATTCACCAAGTGTTAGCATTTCCTTTCATTCATGTCACCTTTACATAGAGACGGACATCGGTTGGCATCCCCTCGGTGCTTATAAAAGGAGGCCTTAGTCTATGCCTTCCCACATTTTACATCATTCTTTCCAATTTTCTCTTATTCTTGGCTTTCGAGTCCTTGGTTTAGTCTTCTTCAAAACTTGATTTTTTCAATCCTCGATCTTCATTAGGTATGTCTTCTTTTTCTAAGTAGATAGATATAAAGAGAGAGAGCTTGAGTAGTGATGTGAGTTGGAGCTCCAACTCGAGCTCTTATTTTAACCCTAGTTCCTCAGGCTCTAAGGGTAGGTTAAACGTTAGAGTCACTAGAGGGGGGAGGGGGTTATGGTGTTTTCTTAAGCAGGTCCTGAGAATTTCGAGGGTTCCAACTCAAACTCAAATTCCCCACTTACCAAGGAAGGTACTCACCTTGGTAAGGAGGAAACTGAGGCACTTATGGTTAGTTCAAATTATCGAAGAATGAGTATTATTATACTCACCTATAGTTTCGTTATAAGGCTCCCGATGGCTTCTTATGATCTGCGCAAATGCCTTGGATGTTAGCCTTTGCATTCCCCATCCATCTTCTAGTTGTTGAGGTCTTTTCCATCTCAGAGATAAACCCCTTCCAACTAGTTCCCAATTCGTGGAGGATCTTCTCTTCTTTTCCATTTTTTTATGTAACCAAACACTTTCTACAAAGGTTTAAATATTCCTCCCCTTGATTCAAGTCATCGCTTGTGGACAAGGGCAATACCCTTTCACCATAGTTGTTTGTCGTGCTTTATAGTTAACACCCTATCTTCCATCAAAGGGTGGAAAAGTTGATTCTTGCTCATTCAACCTCGAAATGTCAATTTATGTTCTCGACTTTCTATAGGAAAGGGAAAGTTAAAGCTCCATCCATCAAGATGACCACGGAGGAGAAAGTAGTCATTAAAAAATAAGTTCTCTAGAGCATATTAGTGTTGGGAGGCTCATAAGCGATCACTGCTTAAGATTAAGTGGCATTTCCTTTCAAAATTCTTCAAAATTGAGGCCCTTCTCAGACTATCCTCTTCCGTCTTCCCCTTTTTTTTCTTATTTTCATTCGTGCTCAACTTACACTTCTTCAGTTTCCTATGATGGTAGAGCAAATTTTGGACGAGTCACAAGTCTTTGGAGGCGATGAGGCCAAGAAAGAAACTAAGAAGGCAGAGAGCAAGAGGGGTCCGAGGCGTAATATCTCAAATTTTCTAAAGGGATCGAGAGTAATTTTAACATAGGTCATAGGTGAAATTATCAAAAGACTTAGGATTTAAGAATAATTTCTTATAGTTATAAGTACCGAATCGATTGCAGGGAGTGTCCCGGAATGTAAATGTCTAAGAAAAATAATATAGTCTCGATGAGCGTTCCGAGATAGGATTTATAATATTAAAAGAAATTAGAATTGAGACAGTTTTCAGTACAGCTTTGATTTAGGCTGAAAAAACTGAATCATCGTAGGGGACTCCCAGGAAGTCAATGGGACTTTGAGAAGGCTCTGGTTTTTTGTAAGGATCAACCCTGAAGTGGTTTCGGGACGAAACAAAGGTCCGGTGATGCATGGCACATGGACGAAATTGTCCTTATCAAGTAAGTTTGGAATTATTAATTTTAGATTTTCGGTATCGTAATGCAAATTAATTTGCATGATAGAGAGTGTATTTGTAATTGCATAAAGTTTTCAAATGAAATAAGGATGAAATATGGGGATTAAATGTGTATTTTCTCATAATTATATTAGTGAAATATATATAAGTATATATATAAATGCGTGTGATGGCAAGAATGACAGACACTGAGTGATAGGTATGCACGCATGAGGGGGGCAAATTTGCAACAATTAAGGGATAAATTGCACCAATTAAGGGCATTGGGATGAGAGTTTGGAAGAAATGTCGGAGAGTGGTGGCTAAGGCTTATCTTCTTCTACAAGTGGATATATAAATATATATATATGTATGTATATAAAAATGGAATGGGAGCAGAGCATGGCCTAGAGAAGCTGAGAGCTTGGGCTAAGCTTGTGAGAAGAGAGAGAGAGAGAGGCCGAGAGAAGTCGAGAGCTTGGCAGAAACAAAATGAAAGAAAGAAAGAAAGAAAGAGCTAGTCGAATTCAGCCATAACTGGCCGCAATAGCCGCGAGTAGCGAAGCTGCTGTTGCAGCAGCTGGGTGTTACGACGGTGACGCACTGGCGAAGCAAAGACGGATGGATGCGACTGGAGGTGCAGGCAAGCGTCTAGCGAGCTGCTGCGTGCACAGCAGTGGCCGCTCACATCGAGGATGGTCGAGGTGGCTGCGACGGTGCTGGCCGTGGTGGCGGCTGGCGGCATGTGCAGGTGCTGCACACAGGAAGAGGAAGAACAAAGGAGGAGAAGAAGAATGAGGAAGAAGAAAGAAGAACAAAAAAAAAAAAAAAACAAAAAGAATAGAAAAAGAAATGAAGTAAAAATTTTGAAAAATGCTAGAAAAATAGGAAATAATATTTTATTAATATTCCAGAGATTTTGGCCCAGAATTAGGGCCGTGCACGAGAATCAAAGTGGTGCTCGAGAATTGAGGCAGGGCTCAGGAATCAAGGTTATGCACGAAAATCGAGGCAATGTCACGCATACCGATGAAGCCTGAGAGACTAAGTCGAGGTGAGGAAAATTTCTTAGAAAATTTCAAAAAATTAGGAAAGTTATTTTATGAATTGTTATAATGAAATATTTAAGAAAATAATTGAGAAATATTTAGTTTGGATTTATTGAGCAAAAATAGGAAGAAATAGAGAGAAAAATAAAGAAAATGCAAGAAATTATGAAAAAAAATATGTTGTAATACTTATTTAAATAAATATGATGAATAGGGTGCTTTGCGGCTTAAGTTGAAATGACTTGTGCGAATTTGGAGGTTGGCAAGCAAATCGAGACGATGCACGTATTTCGAGGCAATGTGCGAATATTGAGATAGCCCAATAAGTTTGAGAAGGCAAGTGGTTCGACCCTAAACCCAATTTTAAGTAAATGATTTTATCATGTTGTCATGCATTGATATGAATATGTCATGTAAATTGCATTTACATGTATTGATGATGAAATGTGCATATGTTCACGATGATATTATTGATCATGCATCGCATAAGGGTCTGGGATTATGGACTAGCATCGCTGCTCTACCAAGAGTGCACCCATACACCTTGATCTGGGAAAAAGGCTGTAAAAATGGGGAGCAGCAATTGGGTGCGATCGACTCAAACCGAAATGAAATGGAAAATGACATTTTGCATATTGCATCCATGCACGAAAATATATTTATTGTTCCCTTACTTAGAAGATTCATCATCTAACTTGGGTTTTTCCCTTGAAATATTCAAACATTCCAGATGAAGATTATAGCAAAAACGAGGATGAATGAGACATGAAACGGCACTTTCCAAGTGCATGATGAATTGAAATGAATTGAATTGAATGTACATTATGTAGCACATGTATTTAAGTTCTACTACTTTGAAATCTGAACGTTTTGAAAAACCATGATGTAAGATCTAATTTATGATTAACGTTTTAGGAATGATGATGTATAACCTTATTTGTGATTAATGTCAAGATGTTAGGTTCGATTCTAGCTTCCGTAATTGATGTTTATGATGATTCTCTTTTGAATTAAATATATGAAATTTTTGGGATGGATAAGAGCAATTATATGGTTTAGTCATAATTTTAATTAGAAAATTTTTTTTATCACAGAATTGCCCTAAGTTATAACACGTTCGAGAAAGTGGGGTGTTACACGAGGGGGGCCCCTATGTAAAAAGGTTCCCTCAAGGCCTTCTCAACCAGTTCCCCAAGCACCTTGCATTAAGGCCCCCCTCCTTGACCCTTAGAAGAGAAAGGGGAAGAGGTTCAAGCTTATGATAATGGCAATAAGGACCATCTTTAGGGCCTAGTCAGTAGGCCAAAATGGTCGGGGCAGCTTAAAAACAACTTTAAGAATGGGGACATGACTCAGCATCTGGTCCTTGGTACCAACACTCTAGCTAACTAGACTAACATTGTAAAACTAAACCCAACTGTCTCACTGATCTAAACTTTAAGATTTTTTGTCAAGCAAGTTCATTCTTTCTAGAAACTTCTTTTCGATTTGTTATAATCCTCTTTCCAGTTTTGTTCCCGTATTAACTATCCCTCTACTTCTCGAAGCTTTACAAACATCTGGCAAATATCTCCACCAAGCTAATCAAGATTGAGGAGACCTTAATGAGCAAGAATATCCAACTAGTTGAGCATGCAAAGAAAATAAAGGCTCTTTAGGTCGAGGTGGGGAGTATCCCGTCGACGTGGGGAGTATCCCAAGAGCGAAAGTTAAGGCGAATGTGGAGAATGTCCCCTCAAGACTAAACTAGAAGTGACCCAACGAAGTGAGAAACACTAGAGGAGCCAAACTAATCAATTGAGGGTGATAGCTTGACCTTTTTTGAGAAACTAAAGAAAGACCCAAAAAGTATTCTTCAAGTTATCAAAGTACCTCTTTCCAAACTAGTGAAAAGTTGGGATTTATCCACGAGGTATACCTAAGAGAGCTTTGGCTCGATGTAAAGAGAGCTTCAACTTATGATGGATATCGAATAAGAGCTTTAGTTCATGATGGATACGGTATGAGAGCTTCGTCTCATGATGGATACGGTATGAAAGCTCCGGCTCATGGTTGCGATATGAGAGCTTTAGCTCATGTTGATGTTGTGCCAGGTAGTTCATAGTTGCAACAAGTTTGTATACAAGGCCTTGGGAGCCGTTGGGTGTGTCTCTTATATGGGCCCCAAAGACCATATGTGTGCATTTATGCATTTATGTCTTTAGCTTGGTATTATGATTCATGGTATGGCTTAGTGTACTACACATGGCATGAATGTGTGATGTTTGTGGGTAAGTCATCTTTCAGCCCTGTCATCATTTCCTCTATATACTTGCTGAGTCTTGTGACTTAACCTTGTTTTATATCATTCCAAGTAAGGAAAAAATATGAGGTTGCGGGTGTGCTTAGCGAAGCTTGATTTTGATCATCGGTTGATAGTCATATGTATAGAGCTCTCTTGAAGAAAAGGTATTGGTGATGATTTTTTAGCGAAGGAAATCAGTCTAGATTTTGTACTATGGGCTTAGTTGTATTTCTTCGAGGTGAATAGGTGGTTGAGCCCAATCGTATAGTGTATGATAAATGTATGATAATGTAAGTGAAATTTAATGGCTTCTATTGTTTTAAGATAGGAGTTTGTGAAAATTTGTGTTTGGATTTTTATACTGTACCATTCTTTTTGGCACTCTCCCCTAGATTCCTTGGTTTGGGGACTCCAAGGGTGGAGTTGCCACAGTTTGGTATCAGAACAGGTTTGGGATGAGTCTTTGTACACATAGAAATGTGGGAAAGAGTTAGGAATCTATCTACCAATTAAATGTAAGTTTAAATAAGGATTCAAATTTTAAATATGTTGGTTGTGCAAGAAAATTAGTGCTCACCCTACATTTGAGACTCTAGGGGAGTCTAGTGGGATTTGCATCAGGAGATGTCAGAGATGCAAGGGACCTTGGCAAGAATATTGCAGACAATGGATATGCTCGTTGCTAATCAGTTGAGGTAGAACTAGGCACAATAGGGAGAGCCGGGGGTAATCTAGCCAGGAACAATAATGGGCAAGCAACTCAAGAAGGGACGAGTGTTTTCTAGGGCCACAACAACGACAAGAAAAGGAAATGGTCAAGCAAAGATATAATATGAATTTTTCCATGTAAATTATGTGGTAAGAAGCATAAGGGACATGTTAGGAAGGATTATCCTCGAAACCAAGTCGTGGAGGTGATTTGTTTTCGAAGTGGTCAAAAGGGCCACAAAGTTAAAAGTTGTACACAACTACCTTAGAGCGGAGAACAGGGATTAGAGGGGCAAGGTAAGAGATCTGATCAGGGGCTAGTAGTGCCCAGGATGTTGAGGGAAACTCCACAACTAGCATTGCCTTAGACACTACGCCCTACTGCTATTGATAGATCCCATGTGTAAGCAACGGATACAAAAAAAGAGGAAAGATTGTATTCAAGGTATGCTCTTGCTATATAGTATTGTATTGATGTTTGTGTCCTATCTTATGCAAGTTCGACATATTCTTTTATTGCACCGTCTATTGTATGTCATGCCTTCATTTCTAGGATTTCATTGCGCTATTATCTGTTTGTGACTACGTTGGGAGATATGGTATTGATGGGTAGTAAATTAATCAGAGACTGCAAATTGGGGGCTACTTGGTAGATGAAGCCACATTCCGTGTTGAGGGGAACAAAAGGAATACCTCATAGCAAGGATGTAATTGTACTAGTATACTGATAGAGGAAAAATAAGGAGTATTGGGTTGTAGTATCATGAGTAACGTATCTATTTATTTGTACCAAATAATACAGTAAGCGTGGGTTATTGCTATGGTATGTATAATGGAATAAAATGAAATGAAAGTTGTGTTAAAACGACTTGGACATCGTTGAGAGACATTTCTTCCATGAGTCGTTAGTGTATGTTTGAATCAGAAAGAGGTAAAGTATCGAAGTGTTAGGTCAAACAACGTTTTCAATAAACTTGAAATCATTGCGGATTCAAGAATTTGATGTATTTCTGTGTGCGAATTTATTCTCCCACTATCAAGTAGAGGTAAAATATGGGAGACAAATGGTTCCTTTAAGTGGCCTTTAGTGGGCAAGTTGTGACCCTTAATGGTGCACAGTTGGGGCAATCGTTAAAACTCATGTCAGTGATCGGAGCCCAACAGCAGACTTGAGCATAAGAGCATGTGGATATGCGATATGGGTGACAGCTAGTGAAAAGTCATAGAAATGTGGAGGTAGCAAAGAAATACTCAACTGTCTCTAAAGGATTTCATGGGATTCATCTCTATATAGTAAGATTGAGTTTAGCATTAGTTTATTGCTTGAGGTTATTAGTTGCTTAGTTGTGTGTGGACAGACTATAGTTGAGGAAGTAAATAAGTATAGTAGTGGTCGTGTGATGAACTCAAAGTAGGATTCCTTAGCAACGAATTTTGGTGATTCGAAGAACATATGGGACCTACAAACAAAAGGAGTAGCCATAAATGCGAATCGGGGATAGTCAATATTCCAATTGTATTGAGACAAATTGTTATTGTTCTCATTTATGACATATCAACGAAATATTGGTGTACCCGTCAAGTGAGAAATGAGGTGTCTGTTGGTTGATTTACCAGATCAGAATTTGGATGACCAAATTCCTTGAAAGGGGAAAAAATTGTAACGATCCGATAAGAGGTTAGGATAGGTTAATGATGCTTATGTAATTAGAGGTTGGAATGCTTATTTCGAAGTTGTTATGAATGTGCTCCTACATTGAGAGTTAACAGGAATTAAAGTATCATTACAAATTAAGGGTGGAGGAGTATATGGTTATAATATTTGATGTGCACCATAGATTATATTAAAAAGGGGGAAATTAATAAGCCAAATTGAGAAATTGGAGGGTATAGCCATCCACAAGTAGGTCTTTTCCTCCACAATTACGCGTGTTGTCCATTTAAAATAGGTGTGAGGTATAAATATATATATATATATTAGATTATATTAATATGTATATTACATAATATACTAAAAAGGAAATGGGAAGATTCGAGAAGCTGGCAGAATTCACCTGAGGGACGTGCAATGGGTTTTCTTCCTCACCTTTATTTTATTCTCTTCCAATTGCTGATTAATCTTGGCATACACATAAACATATAAATATATTATTATCTCTTAAGATATATTATACATTATATTACACTACAATAAATATATTATTTAACGACGATATTAATGACATAATAAAATTCATCACTAATTAGTGTTAGTGACAGAATGAGAGACAGGAAGACTTGTCACTAAATTTAGTGACGAAAAAATTCGTTACTAAATAATTTTTAATAAATTTAAAACTTTAACAATGGAAAAATTTGACACTAAAAAAGAAAAAAAATAAATTAAAAATAAAAAACTTTATTAACGGGAGTGCACTAGTTACTAAAAAAGAAAATAAATAAATTCAAAATTTAGTGACGAGGTACACCTGTCGCTAAAAAAGAAAAAAAAGTAAAATTCAAAATTTAGCGACGGGGTGCACCGTCGCTAAAAAAGAAAAAAAATAAATTAAAAATTTAACGACGGAGCACTTGTCGCTAAAAAGAAAAAAAATAAATTAAAAATTTAGCGACGAGTGCACTCATCACTAAAAAAGAAAAAAAATTAAATTTAAAATTTAAAATTTAGCGATGAGATACATCCGTCGCTAAAAATGAAAAAAAAAATTTAAAATTTAGAGATGAGGTATGCTCGTCGTTAAAAATAAAAAATAAATAAATTAAAAATTTAATATAAAATTAAAATTAATATTCATTAATTTACAAAAATTAATAAAATATGACATTACAAATTAAAATCAATAGCAAAATTTTTCACTACTAATATAATAATTCATAAATTTTTATTTGAATTAGTAATGAAATAAAATTAATAAATATTAAAATTAATATTCATTTCTCTCTACTAACATTAATATTAAAATTAAATATTCATTAGTTTGAAAATTTTTGAAGTATAAATATAATTCTAAAAAGTTTGAAAAAAAATGCTATAAATATAATTTATATATTTTAATAACCAATGAGGCTTCCAGATCAACTGGTTTGTGTGCCCGTTTAAAAGTTCTTGGTGTTGAGAGATTGACAGTTCGATTCCAAGATGCAACACTTGAAATTATTGTTAGGATTAATATTCCAACATTACCACGTGACAAGCAAGGGGCAGCCACACGACGCACACATGGGGAGGGCGGGGCTGATTAGTAATGGTAAAACCCCATCACTAAAAAGTTGATATTTTTTAGACTAAGAGCAGTGTGCACTCTTCTTCCTCCAAAATTCTTCTCCTTTCTTCCGTGCAAATGCTGCCCATTTGATATGAGTATATTATATATAAAAATATAATGTAAGATAGGTTGGTAGAAGTCAAAATGGGTGTGTGCAATTGGAATTTGAGGTGGGTTGTCGTGCCTAGCTGCATGCATATATCTACAAGTATATAATGTGTATAAAGGTAATATCTAAATAACTATGGGTTAAGGTATAAAGTGGGTTTATTATTTTGGTATTGGGAAGAAGATTAGAGGCAGCAACGGGAAGCACCGTGAGGGCCTCTTTTGAATCCGTTCCTTCCTCTCTTTCCTTGTATAAAATATATATATATATATAAAGCTGATAGAAGGGAAGCTGGGAAAAAAATAGCAGCGTAATTAGCCCCCGTCCTTGGCGTCCGTCTCTTCTATTCTCTACCTTCTTTGCAGTGCGTTTGGCTGCTTCCGAATTCCAGTGGCCTGTTCGTCGTCTTCTTTCTCTATTCCGCGCAGCCAGCCTTCTTCACCTCCATAGCCGCAGCTGGAAGTTCTCGTTCTTGCTTCTTCTCCTTAGCTGCAAGTCGATTCATCAGCAACCAAGTCTCCTGTGAAACCGTTTCCAGTTTTGGGTGAACTTTCTTGGTGAGTCTACATAGCAGTAAGCTAGAGTTTTTGTTCTACTTTCTTCTTGGCTGCAAGTTAATTGATCAGAGAAGTGGCTTTCTGTGGACTATTTTTCAGATTTGGGTCACCTCCTTCTTTCTGCTACTAGACCATTCGAAAATTCCGCTAGGCAAGTTCTTATCTTTCCTTTCCATTTGGCAGGTTACTAACCTTCTTTTCTATTCAGCAAGTTTGTTTCCCTCTTGCTGATGATTTTATACTTTTGAGTTCTTATGTCCGGGTAAACAGTTCTTCTTTAGTTTTTCCTGAACTTAGCAGCCAGTTGGCATTTCTCTTGCTGTCTAGTTAGTGGTTGTAATTTGTGTTTGCAGTCTTGTTTTTGGATGCAAGCTGTCATATTTATTCCACTGGGCTGCTTCTTGTTAATTCTCAAATACTTGCTAAATCTTGTTTTAAAGCCTAATGGGGCCTAGATTCACCCCATAATTTTTAAGGAATAATGTTGTGCCAAGTTTGGGTAGGATCCTAGGCGGGTTGTGGTGATTAGTCATGGATTTGGACTTCTTTGCATGCAAGCTTTTGGGTACTGGTTGTAGGGGTTGTCGACCGTTTGGTGTTGCAGGTGAGAACTGTTGATCGGCTCGGCCAATATTTATCATTCTGCATTACATTATGGTGTCGGGGTTTGGGATTGCATTCACTGGGGAAAATATATATTATGAGTGCTTGGGCACGGGCATCTTAAGGTGGCTGGGGTGTGGTCGAACACAAACATTGAATCGAGTGTGTATGTCTACATGGGTGAAGCGTGACCAGATGGATGGCTTATGAGGGACATAGTATCACGTTTATGCTTACGACACTATTATATTTTCTCTATGCTGCATTACATGGTTTCCAGTGCATGCAGCAGTTTTAACCGTGAGGTGGAGCTTCGACTCATGATGGATATGGAATGAGAGCTTCGGCTCATGATAGATACAGTATGAGAGCTTCACCTTATGGTTGTGATATGAGAGCTTTAGCACTACAAAAAAATCCGTAATTTAATGACGAATTTAGCGACAGAATTTTTCCGTCGATAATTAGAGAAGTTTCAGTGACGAATATTCTGTGGCTAAATTTTTTAATTTTTTTAAAATTTAGCAACGGAACATTCTATCGCTAAATAATTTTAATTTTAATTTATTTTTTAAATTATTTAGCGACAGATTAATTATTTAGCAACAAAATATTCCGTTGCTAAATAATTAAAAAATTATAATTTTTTTATTTTTTAGCGATGGGTGTAGCCCATCACTAAATTTTATATTTTTATTTAATTTATTTTTATTTTTTAGCTACAAGTGTAACCTTATCACTAAATTTTATATTTTATATTTAATTTATTTTTATTTTTTAGTGACAAGGGGTGTTTCTTTCGCTAATTTTTATATTTTTTATTTAATTTATTTTTATTTTTAGGGACGAGGATGACTCCATCGCTAAATTTTAAATTTTTATTTTATTTATTTTTATTTTTTAGCAATAGATGTGACTTTGTCGCTCAATTTTACATTTTATATTTAATTTATTTTTACTTTTAGCAATCGACGTGACTCATTACAAAATTTTAATTTTTTATTTAATTTATTTTTATTTTTTAACGACAGATGTGATTTGTCGCTAAATTTTAAATTTTTATTTTTTAATGATAGCTGTGGCCTGTCGCTAAATTTTATATTTTTTATTTAATTTATTTTAATTTTTTAGCTACTAGTGTCATCCTATCTTTAAATTTTTTATTTAATTTATTTTTAATTTTTAACAATAAATTATTCCATCATTAAATTTATAATTTTTATTTAATTAAATTAAAATTATTTAGAGAGAATATTTCATTGCTAAATAATAAAAAATTAAATATATAATAAATTTAAATTAAATTAAAAATATAATAAATTTAAAATTAAAAAAATTTAATATTAAATGCATATTTTATGTATTTTATTTACAAACTAAAATATGTAAATTAATATGATATTATAAAATTTATAATAATAAATATATATTAAATTAATTTTTAATTAAATAAAATTTAAAAAATTAATTAATTACAAGTGATACATTAAATGAGTTAAAATTTATAATATTTATTTTTTTAAGTATTAATTTATGAATTAAGGAGACTTGCAGCTAAATGTATTTAAAAAGGCTCATTTATGAATTTAAAATAAAATTAAAACAATTAACAACTAAATGTAATATATAATATACATTTCTCTATCTTTTTTTCATTTTCTATTTTTTTTAAAAATACCATTATCTATTTTCGTTTCTTATTGTATTAATTTTTTACTTTTATTTTCATAAATCCTAAAATCTAACTTTTAAGAGAATAAAAGGGAAGATCTTTCTAGGTGCAGTCAACAAAATGGCAAATAAGATAAAAAACTGTTTCGTTTCAAGCAGAGAGAATCTCTCTTTTGGGACAAGTACATTTATGATTCCACTTCCAGACACAGTGAGGGAGCAATTGAGGTTCATCAGAGACTAACTCGAGACCTTAAGCTTACCGATGCTACCACCTATTACTAGACACCTAGAATAGAGGAAGCAACAACAAAGATATATCTACTCAACGCCTAGAACAAAATTTCCTGGGATTACAAAAATAAAGGTGTTTATGGGTCTCTATGCCAGGGCCTACTTGGTATATTTTAAGCAATGATAAATGAGTGTGCTGAAAATTGTAGTCTGATAACTCAAAATTTATGAATGGAGCACATTACAATTTTGAATTGTAGACAAATTACTAGTCACCTGCGTGCACTTGAAATTCCAACTTTTAAAATACACCATAGTATAGCAACTGATACCATAAGCGGCCGTTAAACTCCAGAAAGCTAGGGAAACGGATGATGTTTCTATTATTTGTTATTTTCCCAACCTCCTATGCATGAAACACCACCACAGGAATATCAGGGAAGGGCAAGGAGCTCCACTCTGTTAAAGTTGAAGACGCTGACACGTCCATGCTCAATATGACAAAACTTCAAAGGAATGTCCCTATATTGTCTCTCCAGTTCTTCAATCTCTCGTTTGGATGGCGGATTCACACTATATGAAAGGCAAGTTGTCATTAGTCCAGAACTTGATTGAAAAGAAATTAAGAGAAGAATTCACACGAGAGGAAAAGAAGGGACAGTTCAACCGCCACAACTGATATATAATATTGCTACAATTGTTACCCCAGCTGAAGAATTTCTTAGTACGAAGATATTAATGACACGGACTCAGACATGGGATATAGCGATTAGGAGAAAAATTAGTACAGGAATACAATAGGATACTACAACAACAACAACATAATCCCAAGCCTTAATCTCACTAGGTAGGATCAAATACAAAGATAAAATAAAAATAGCCACAAAAACATTGAAAAAGTCACAATAATTCATGAAGATACCATTTAATCCACAATAATGATAAAATAGATATCATTGAATAGCCAAACAAGATGAAACAAGAAATATAGCAAATGAATCATTCATTACTTGATTAGGGAATGTCCCCAAATGAATCAATGGATATTGGCAAGTAAAGAAATGATAATGATGTGTTACCTCAACCACAACCCATGGGAGAAATGTATTATGTTCAACTACTATGAAATAAATAGTCAATGATTTTGCAGCAGTTTTTGAAAACAAAGTCATGCGGTCATATGGGAGTGGATAAAATTTCTTACCTGGTTAGACAAAGGACAAAACTTGGATTTCCAGGAGAAGACTTCCTAAATTTGCTGTTAGGAGGGTAAACATCAAATATTGGTCTGACATCAGTAATTCTCAGCTTGTTTAACAGCGCATTGATAAGATTTGGGTCCCCACATTTCTCATCTGTCCTCACCTTGATCTCTGGGATGCATTCAGCAGAAGTATGATTATTCTTGACGGTCTTTACAGTCCAAGGGATACTGTGTCTACTGACAATGTAACCCAGAGATTTCAAGTGCCTATAGACTTCAAACGACTCCCAACAACAGCCAAACTTCCCCTCTGCAACCTTCTCATATATATTTTCCAGTTGAACTGATGAATCATCAGCATCTAAGAGATGTAGTTCCCCTCTTTCAGCCAAAAACCTAAGGCAAAATAACGTATGCCAATTCAAAATTTCATTAGCATCAACAGCATAATGACAAACCACTCCAGCATTCTAACCTCACGATGCATGGGGTTGAATATTAATTCAGTTGTCAATCTGTCGACAAACAAAAACATGCTTTGATTCCGATACTTATCTCATAATCTCCATCCCGCACTTAAATACTCTTTTAAGGAAGTCAACAATTTTTTTTTTGGGGCTTGGTAAAAACTCATTTTTGAACTGTCATGCAAATGTAATTTAACTTATCAAAGAAGTGAAAATATAAATTTTAGCCCTCTAACAGACTAACCATAAGTCTGTTTCTTTTCATTACAACCAAACAAGAATTTAATGACTGCTAGGGCAAAAGCAAAGTTCAAAGACAAATATATATCTATATATATGTGTATATGTATCATTTATTACACCTTTACAATTGTATGTCTAATAGGGAAGAATTTTAAATGCTTAAAGATCAAAATCATTTGTTTCAGTTGAAGCAATCAGAATGAATTCCTTGGGTTATTTTAAATATTTCAAGCTTCTGGAGTCTTGGATAGGGAGTTTCAAGGAACATATCCAACAATTTAAATCAGGTATCAGGAAGCAAGAGAGCAATATAGAAGGGATAGATAGCTTTGGCTAGCTTTGGCTAACTCATAGTCAGACATCACAAGATAAATGAACATATTGAAGTGTCTCCAGAATGAAAACAATAAGGATAAGATCACAAAATAATGGATATTGCCACATAACTTACAAAGTCTCTTCTATTGAGCAATAGATTTTGCCTTGGCGAACTACTCCTGTTGTTATCCACATTCCACCCTTATTCTCAATAACCTCAGCCATTCCCATGTCCTTATCCCAACGGGCCATTGAAATATTTTTCCTGCGGATATACCAAGTAAATGTTAAAATAACCCCGAGGAACTTCCTAAAGAATTTTTTCGTAAAAAATTTCAAAAAATTTCTACCTAAACTGCATCTTGGGTATATCACCAGATGTATAGTAAGGTTCTTCATCATTAGTGTCTTGCACACAGATCTCAGAATCACTCGTTTCTCCTGAAGAAAATTCCCAATCCTCAACCTCCATTGAAGTGATATTTGATCGCATATATTTCTAGTCACGGGCTCAAGTTGAGGAAACAGCTCTTCACAAAGCTAAAGGCAAAGTTCCATACAAAAACAAACCTCCCCATTGTCCCCAATCCTTGCAAAACAGGAAGTCTCATCCATGAGGGACGCTCTTTATATATCCTCGTTATCAACCATAAATGTAAGTTTATAACCATGTAACCTGAAACAAGGTCAACAGTGCAACTAAATGCAAACATAATAGATAATGTTTAAGCCTAAAAAGAGAAAAGTGGTCTAAGTCTACTTCAAAAAACATATTAGTATCTATATTTATTAATAAAATTTTATAAAATTTGAGGAGTTAAATGGAATAAAACCTATAAAGGGTAAACTTCACATAACACCCTGAGGTTTAGCTAAAATTCATTGACCATCCCTATATTTTAGAAAATAATATAGGCCTCCCTTGACTTTTAAAAATTTACAACACTTTGCCCCAATGTTAGTTAACAGCTGTTAACTTTTTCAAAATTTCAGAAATACCCTTATCCTATCTTCTATGTAAATTAGAAAAGAAAGAGAGAGAAGAGAGGGGGGGGGTGGGGGGGGGGGGGGGGGGGGGGGGGGTTGTAGAAAAGAAAACCTAGCAAGTGTTGGCCACAATCGCCAACCACCACCTAGTCATAGTCAATGAACACAATATAGCGACCTGGGAAATGGAACCCAGATCATTGGGTTCCATCATCGAAAAACCTAGTTAGGCCCAATACATCGAATCTCATAATAGAACAACCAAATAAAAAAACCCCTAATCTTCAAAAGAAATTGTCCACAAACCTTCAAAATGCAATACCTGATGAATTCAAAAAGGCCCAAATCTTGAAAATGGAGAACTGAAAATTGAATCAAAAACCTAATCTCCAAAGGATCTAAAAATCAAATCAAATCAAAATAAAGAACCTAAAAACTGATTTCTTGGCCAAAACTCGCATTTCTAGAAAAACATAAAAGAAATTGTCCGCAAACCTTCAAAATGCAATACCTGATGAATCCAAAAAGGCCCAAATCTTGAAAATGGAGAACTGAAAATTGAATCAAAACCTAATCTCCAAAAGATCTAAAAATCAAATCAAATCAAAATAAAGAACCTAAAAACTGATTTCTTGGCCAAAACTTGCATTTCTAGAAAAACATAGCTGGCCGGATTTCAGCAATCAAAACTGACCATCAAACTTGCCTTGGGTCAATTGACCCACATACTTGAAAATCAAAAGAATCTAACAATTGGATTTTAGTAGATCTAGATTAGAATTTTCAGCCAAAACATGAACGATTTCAGAAAAGTGTCGCTGTCCACCATTGCAAGTGGTTTCCGGTGATCAGAGACAATCATCCCCACCACTGGTCACAGTGACTCACATACCTGAGAAGTATGATAATTTTTTTGTCAAGACCTTGGGTGTATACTTACAAGAGAGTAGTGGTTGTAGCAGATTAGTTCTCAAGGGAATAACAGTTAGCAATTATTTTTGTATAACTGGAAAACTGTATAAGAAGTAGCTAGGAGATAATAGAAAGCAATTGAAGTTGTTTCAATTGCAATTATTATAGTTACAGTAGTTGGTAACACACCACTGCAACTGTTATAAGTTGTTAATAGAATCAGTTACAAATGTAACCAATTAATTGCTAGGGATAGCCATAAATAAGGCTATACTACCTTGGACTGAAACATTATGAATCAAGACTTGAATTCAGTTTCACATTTCTCTCTCAATTCTCTCTCTATTTCTTCCTAATTTCTCTCTGTTTTCTCCCTCTTTTTTTCTCTTTCCCTATCTAGTTCTACATTTTGTTCTTCATCAAACCCTAAGTCAAGATAGGATCCTGATAATTTGGTATCAGAGCTCGTCCTAGGCCTTCGATTCAGCTTCTTTCAGAAATTCGACATGGCTGATGGAATTCAGATGAAGCAATTCGAGCCTCAGTTGCCGCAAGTGAATGTAACTGTTTCCAATCTTCAAGCTCGAGTTGACGCAGCGCTCTGCCATGCTTGATCCACCAAAACCAATTAGATTTGCTATGGCAGTAAACAAGACCATTCCAGTTGAAGCTAAACCAGGATCTAAGCCCAACAAAGATAGTTTATGCAAAGAAAATTGTTTCAAACTTCATGGAAAAGAAGTACTCAGCAGATTGGGATGCTTTAAAGGAATTCTCAATGGTTGGGCTAATCTCACTAATCAAGACAACTCTCAGCCAGAGCAAACTTCCTCATCGGAAATTGATATCAAGGAAGAGATTGCACAACTAAAAGGTCTCCTTGATACACTATCCAAGTCCTCTAGTTCTTGTTCATTTGCCAGGAATAGTAAGTGTCTTATTTCTTCTTCTTTTAATGCTTCTAGAACATCTCCGCCTAACTATTGGGTACTTGATTCGGGTGCTACTGACCATATAACCCATGAGTCTACTTCATTTATTTCCTATAAACCAAGTTTAGGGCATCACAAAATCATTGTTGCCAATAGATCTTCTCTTACTGTTGCTCGTGAAGGGCATATCACCTTAACATCTTCTCTTCATTTAACTAATGTCCTTCATGTATCAAAATTCACTACTAATCTCATCTCTATTTCTAAACTAACCAAAGATCCAGACTACATTATTATTTTCCTGATAAACATTGTGTATTTCAAAACCAAAACTCCGTCGTCCGTCTCAAAGACGGAAGTTTTATTTAGAGATGATAATATTTTGTCTCTAAACTTGTTTCTATTAAAAATTTGAAAAGAGATGAAAAATATTCTGTCTCTACAAAAAGTACAATAAAAAATTAAGAAAAAAATATTACATCTCTAACTATCTAGAGGCAGAGAACATCCCATCTTTATTTAAAAATATTATTAAAATAATCAAAAAAAATTGTCTACTGACAAAATCAAAGATAGATTTTGTCTTTTTAACATAGATGGAACTTTTTACTTTTAGAGATGAAATTTTTCATTTTTAATTATTTTTTCATTTAGAGATAGAATTAGCAACGAATTTCATATTTTTGCTTAGAATCAAAGATATAGTGAGCTAATCATACAATTATCCATTGCATCATTCCAACGTATGTGACAATTCTTAGATGTAGGATCCATTTGGCTTGAGCTCATTTCCTCTCCCATATGGTTTTGTTTGATTATGTGCCATGAAATCTATCTAATAATCTGTCTTCAATTTCAACAATGTTAATTAATCATGCGTCTAATTTCAACAATGTCTTAAAAAATAATAATAACATAATAACATGTCCAATACGTGTTATACAAGCAAGTCTATGTCAACCATTACATAAGGACATAAATAACAATTAAAAATTCAAATTTAATCGAAATCAACTCCTAAATCATGGTTGGGATGATAATCAGCCCACATTAAATCAGCAATTGTATTCCTATTATTAGACCATGCTGCATCAGCTATGAAAGATATGTGAGCATTTGAAGTCTCGTCTTCATATACCTCGACATGTGCAGGGTTAACCTCATCATCGCTAGTATCTACGTCCTCACTACAAACATCTTCTATATCATCATTCCTTAAGAAGCTGTGGACGGCACAACAAGCAAGGACTATCTTTGCTTGTGTTTCAATGTCGTGGTAGGGTTGATGCCTCAAATATGCAAATCTTTTCTCAAGCAAACCAATCATCCTCTCAACAACATTACATAGAGATGAATGTCGAAAATTGAACAACTCCTTGCTACTTTCAGGATGTCGACTCTCAATGTCTCTACGATGATAACGAGTCTTACAGTAAGGTGCAAGAAATCCCGTAACCAATGGGAAGCCAGCATCACAGAGATAATATTTACCTATCAAAAAATTATTTGTTACATAATCATTATTAAATAATTGGAAAGATATGTAAAAAAAATGATATCAAACTAGTGGTACAACTTACCCAAAGGAACTGTCAGCTTATGTCCTTGCCGTAATACTACACTCCTTAGCAATCAACCGTCATGTGCCGATCCCTCCCAACCGGCAAGCACATATGTAAATTTCATATAAAATGTGCAAGCTACTAAAACATTTTGAGAAATCATTTGCTTTCTATTGCAATACCTAGCTTGTTCTTCTAAGGGGACATTCGTAGCAATATGTGTACCATCTCTTGCCCCTATAGCATCCTTTAACTAAAAAAAAAAATTACTTTTAATAAGAAAATTACTTTAGAATATTGAACCTCTACAAAATATATTATGAAATAATTTCAACCCCTAACCTTAAAATATGTGAACCAAGGCTTGACATTATCTTTCTCGTATGGTGAGTTGTGAACAGTGGCGTCACTGACAACATCTCTATACAGCTCGAGATAAGCGTGTAAGACTCTATGGAAGTAATAACTCACTGTTTGTCTAGATCTAAAGAAAGTAAAACTTCCAGCTCGATTACGTTTGTCATGCCCGACCGTGTTTAGGAAAATAGCCACTTGTTCCTCAACTAGGACAGATCAACCAATCCATATGTTCGTAATTGAGCACATAATCTATGAAACGACTCTATTTTCATCCTAAGTAGGTTATGACAAATTCTATCACTCATTCCAAACATTCGTGTAAGGGTCATTTGTCTTTCAGAATCCCAATTTATATGAGGAGCCCTTGGGAGATGTCGGCTACGACACCTAATATCATTATATATCACAATTGCTTGCATGACCATCATCCAAAATAAACCCAAACGTTGTCGTTGCCATCGACGTTGATTCCTTGTTGAAGGCATGTTACTCACTACCAGGTATAAAATAAAAATTCAATAAAATCAACATATAAATTACATATTACATAATATAATTACATAAGACACATACAAAATATTTTCACCATTAAAAGAAAAAGATAAAGATGTGAGCCACTTGTTGCAAAGGCACTCTAGGTCTAGGCATTGAAAAGGTTGCCATCAATTTGAGAAGGCATTTAAATTAGATCAACTCCAGAAAGCACACAAGCAAACCTATTTGCAATAATTCCAATTAGGAGATGTTAGCAGTAAGATGCACAAGTTGGTTATACTGACCTCAACAGTTGCAATGCTCTCTGCAACTTGAACTTTCAAATTGGTGACACCTTCTGTTTCCTGCAGAAAAAGAAAGGACAGAAAATTTGCATTGGAAGTGCAAATGTCCTAGACAAGATGGAATGGAACTATTTGGCAAAAAAACGTATTAAGATGAAAATGAACAGAAAAATCCAAAATAGATTTGCTTCACTTCATGGTCAACAGAGAACCATTTCGAGAATAGATGGTCTTGCCAGCCAGTGGGATTAATCTTGAAAAAATAAACTTAATATCCACGATTAGATACATGAAATAGGAACTGAAGAGGTGCCTAAAGTACTTGGATGGGTGTGAGTGCTCAGCAAGTGTGAAGAGTATTTTGATGTGTGTAAAAGTGCTTCATAGCATGTGTGGCGTGTTTAATATGTGGCAAGTTCATGAATGGGATGTCTATAAAGGCAAACTAAGTGGTCGTGTTTTGTAGAGCAAAGTCAACAGTTATCCTTGAATAGAAAATATATTTCTTGTATTCCTCCCTCTACTTGTAATTCCTAAAGTTCCCTTAAAAGTGAACAAAAACTCACATAATTTTACACAAACTAAATAGTAAAATTAATCCTTATCGTGACATACAGTGATTAGAGAAATATCATATATCTATCATTTATTTTTGTTAAAAGTTAAGAAAGCAAAATTAAAAATAGCATGGGTGGCATCGCCACTGCCTATCCATTGAGACACAATTTTTATACAAAATATTATATGCATAATGTGAGACAAAGCAACCCTAAACAGAGACCAAGATGGTACAAAAATTGGTCTGTAATTATAATTTTCCTGTAATTATAAATTTTTAGTACAAAAATTGCCACAAAGCAACCCTAAACATCTATAATTATAAATGAGAAGTTTTCTGTAATTATTAATTTTTAGTACAAAAATTGCCCAAGATGGCGACGAAAGCTTACCGTGTACGAAGATGGCGACGAGGATGAACGGCGGTCTGCAAGTCGGAATCGGAGGTCGACTTCGGCGGAGATGGTGAACGCGAAGATCGCTCGCTGAAACAGAGAACAAGATCGCTTCCGATGGACGAAGACTCCAGATCGATGGTCGAAGACCAAGATCGCTCACTGAAACAGAGAGAAAAACCAAGATCGGTGGACGAAGACCAAGATCGCTCGCCGGATCTACAGAAATAAGAACAGAACGAGGACGGAAACCTTACCGTGGAAGAAGATGAAGATGCGCTGGTGGTCTGAAACTCGAAATCGGAGATGGTCTTCTGCGGAGCGACGAAGCCCAAGTCGAAGATGGATGACGGTGGATGGCGAGTCACAGGAAGTCGGAGATGGTCTTCTTCGGCGGTGGATGGCGACGAAGAGGAAGGGGACGAAGCCGGCTCGAATGGGAGAGGAAAACCCTAGAGAAATCGAGGTGGAGAGAAGCGGGACCTTGCTGTGCGCGGTGAGTAATTCCCCCCACCCCCGGGCAAAAGCGAGAAAATCGTGTGACCGAAAATTGTAACTTAATTTTTCTCTAATCACACATACAAGAAGAGTTGGAAGTTGAGTGAAAAATAATCATATTTTATGAAAAATAAGTGGAATCAAACGCACTCTTACATCTTATTTTAAGTTATTTTTAATTTTTTAAAATAATAAAAATATATTTATTCTCTTATTTTAAAAAAACAAATTTTCAAAGATAAAAGAAAAAAATTTATAAAAAAATTTAAAATAATAAAAAATCATTTTAATTATTTTTATAACAAACACACTCAAAATTTTTAAAATATGAAAAATGTTATAGATAAAAAAAAAAAAAAAATTCAACAATTTGGAAACACAACTCAAAATATAAAACTAAAACTAAATTCAGAAATTATAACACTTTACATCATTTCTGATGGCATTTGGCATTTTTCTGACTGAAAAGGAGGAGGGTTGAGATTTGCTCAAGGTCGGTGTTAACATGATGAAAGGGGATGCGTACTCGAGCGGTTATTTCGCAGTAGATGTAGATGGGTTCATGTTGGATTGGCTTCCCACCAGAGAGGTTTTAATGAAGGTGTGCATGAACATGGAAGAAGCTGGCCAGGCCCGGGCATGAGCTCTCTGGTGTAGTCTAGTTTGATTGCTTATTATTTTTTTGTCGCTATATCTCATTGTAAACTTATTATTATTATCGGCCCCTTGAGGACGATGGGTCATAATTTTCCAGCTATGACAGTACCACGTTTTTTACATTCTTGCACTTTCTTCCCGGATTTATTTGATTTTTCGAATAGAATATGAAATGAAGGTTGAAATGGTGCTTTGTGCACTGTGTTTAGGTTTATCAAAAGCAACAAACATTTTGCACTGTTCCATGCATTAGTGATTATATGAATATGGTCCGCGTCCTGTTCGGTCCTGTCTGTCCTTCTCCGTCTTTTCTGTTTCTACTGCCCAGAAAAGAGATGGCTTGCCTGTCTGCCTTAGAGTGCGATTTTGTTCGCCCCTTTAACGAGGTGACAATCAATCTCAGTGTTTTGAGGGTTAAAAAATAATCGAATGACTGCATGGTAGTAATATTTGACTGCCGTTTCGTTATTTTTTACCCTCAAAACACCGAGAGTGATGGTCACCCCGTTAAAAAGAGGTGAACAAAATTGCACTTCCTGCCTTAACAATGATCAAGGGCTTGTCTTCCTTCGGATAAGTCGATTGGCAATGGAGTTTGTTAACCGAACAAAATTATCTTATTGTGAAACAAAGCAAATCCAACCTAATCCTGAGAAATTTTTAATTGTGATGATAGTTTTTGGAACCGACCACCATGTGTTACCTCTGTGAATAGATTTCGGGAATAGAACCCCGGACTCGGTGATGTCGGACCTCGATGATAAAACCTGCAAGACAATGGAGTGGCGGGCTAGGGTCCCCCGAGGTGGACTCCGACGTTTAAATTAGTAGAGTAAATGCGAATAGTAATAAATGTGAGAGCTGTAGAGCTTTTTATACTTGATGAGGACAGACTCGGATCTTTTGGACTCCGCACCAGATTGTTGACTTGCCATGTGTCAACCTCTCGGGCAATCCATTTGGCAAGTGAGGCCACTAGATCGTAGGGGTATTCTTGTAATTTTAGGTAGTGCCACATCACTTGTCCCCCACTTCTTGAGTTGAGCTGAGAATCATGCTGGGTTAAGGAGTAATGTAACTTCTGAGGTTATTTGACGATATATTTTTTTCAAGGTGCATAAAAGTATTTTTATATCGACAAATGATAATGATGATCTATGAGACCAGCCACCATGCGCTGTCTCGACAAATAGACCTCTGGAGTGGAACTTCGGACTTGGGTATTCTTGGCCTCAAATCTATAGCCTACACTTCAGACTTGGTTATGCCTGGCGTTGTTTGTGGAGATGTAGCCTGTAAGACAATGAAGCAACAGGGCTGGTCAGGTTGGGATTCCCTAGTCTAACTAGGCAAACCAGGATTCCCTGGTCTGGCTGATAAGGCTGGGATATCCTCTGATCCGGTTGGGATTTTCCCTGGTCAGGTTGGGATTTCCCCTGGTCAGCTTGAGATCCCTTAGTCTAGCTGATCTGGTTAGGATATCCTCTGGTCAGGTTGTGATTTTCTCTGGTCAGGTTGGGATCCCTTGCTCTGGCTGATTAGGTTGGGATATCCTCTGGTCAGGTTGGGATTTCCCTTGGTCGGGTTGGGATTTCCCCTGGTCAGGTCGGGATTTCCCGTGGTCAGGCTTGGATCCCTTGGTCTGGCTGATCAGGTTGGGATGTCCTCTGATTAGGTTGGGATTTCCCCTGGTCAGGCTGGGATTTCTTGGTTTGGCTGATCAGGTAGGGATATCCTCTAGTCAGGTTGGGATTTCCCCTGGTCAGGTTGGGATTTTCCCTGGTCAGGCTGGGATCCCTTGGTTTGGCTAATCAGGTTCGGATTTTCCCTGGTCAGGTTGGGATTTCCCTTGGTCAAGTTTGTATTTCCCCTAGTCAGGCTGGAATCCCTTGGTCTGGTTGATTAGGTTGGGATATCCTCTAGTCTGGTTGGGATTTCCCCTGGTTAGGTTGGGATCCCTTGGTCAGGTTTGTGGACAGCCTAGGGCACTTGACCCTTGGATTGTTGCCACTCCCATGCGAATGAAGGTGTTGAGTTTCTTCCGACCATTAGTCTATCTTCGGCTTGTGGACAGGCTAGAGTACTTGACTCTTGGATTGTCGCCACTCCCACGCAAAGGAAGGTGTTGGGCTTTGAATTTTTTCTGGCCATTAATCCATCTTCGGCTTGTGGACGACCTAGAGCACTTGACCCTTGGATTGTTGCCACTCCCATGCAAATGAGGGTGTTGAGTTTCTTCCGGCCATTAGTCCATCTTCGGCTTGTGGACTGCCTAGGGCACTTGACGCTTGGATTGTTGCCACTCCCAAGCGAATAAGGGTGTTGAGTTTCTTTCGGCCATTAGTCCATCTTCGGCTTGTGGACGGCCTAGGGCTCATGATCCTTGGATTTTAGACACTCCCTCGCGGAGGAAGGTGTTGGGCTAGAGTTTTTCCTTGGCTATTAGTCCATTTTTGGGGACGGCCTATGGTACTTGACCCTTGGATTGTTGTCACTCCCACGCAAAGAAGGGTGTTGAGTTTCTTCCGGTCATTAGTCCATCTTCGGCTTGTGGACGGCCTAGGGCTCGTGACCCTTGGATTTTAGCCACTCCCTCATGGAGGAGAGTGTTGGGCTAGAGTTTTTCCTTAGCCATTAGTCCACTTTTGGGGATGGCCTAAGGCTTGTGACCCTTAGATGAGTTTTTTCGTGGCCATTAGTCCACCTTTGGGGACGGCCTAGGGCTCTTGACCCTTGGATTTTTCTTTGGCGAAGTTTGGCCTTTGTGAGATTGCTATTAGATGGAGAGAATCCGAATTCTTGCCATTAGTTGAAAAAATAGTACAAAGAGGTTCGGGAAATTCCCATGCTCATTGATAAAACTTATTTAAGTTTTGCACATTCCATGTATGATTCAAGGGCTTGCCTTCCATGTCTTCTAGTTGATATGCCCCCGAACTTAAGGATTCCACCACCTGGTATGGTCCTTCCCAATTTGGAGTTAGTTTATTCGTGTCCCGAGAATGACTCACGTCGAACCATCGCAGTACAAGATCTCCTGGCATGAAACTCCTAGCGTGGACTCATCAATTATAGTATCTAGCAATGTGCTGATTATATGCGACTTGTTGAATTTGCGCCAGGTCTCGGAGCTCATCCATCAAATCTAAGTTGCACCTTAGCGCTTGCTCAAGGGTTGGTTAGAGCCGAGATGAGGCAGCTCTTCCTTTCCCTTCTTGAGTTCCTAGACTTGCCTCTCTAGGAAACACAATCGCCGCTCCTACGAAGTCCCTCCTTCTCGTGAGGGGGAAGAAGTAGATCCTACCGCCTCAGAAGGATGAATTTCCTGGCCCGACTGGTGGGATTGACGAGGCTCTTGAGTAAGAGGAGGTGACTGGTGCTCCTCTCGCTGAGAGGGCACATGCAGACGATGTTGTTCATTCTGGTGTAGATAACCAATCAACAACTCAGTTAACTGTGGGACTTGATTCTCCAGCCTGGTGAGTCGGTCCTCTGGCATTGGATTGGCCAGAGGTGGTGGATTCTCCCCCTGTGGCGGGGCCTCTAGATTAGCACTAGTTTGGCTATGAATCACGTCTCTTCGGGGAGCCATGTAGTTAGTTATGGCGAGGAGTGAAAGTTGTTTGACACTTGTGGAAAGACCAAGGTCCGAGGTGAGGAGTGGAAGTCTGAAGCGCGAGGTAGGGAAAGAAGAGGCTGGTGAGTCTGGACGTCGGCCCCACAGGCGCCAAATGATGATGGTTTTTGGGACCAACCACCACGTGCCACCTCTGCGAATGGACCTCGGGAATTGAACCTCGGACTCGGTGATGTCAAACCTCGATGATAGAACCTGCAAGATAACGAAGTGGCGGGGCTAGGGTCCCCTAGGGTGGACTCCGACGCTCAAATTAGTAGAGTAAATGCGAATAGTAATAAATGTGAGAGCTATAGAGCTTTTTATACCTGATGAGGACCGGCCCGGATCTTTTGTACTCCGCACCAGATTGTTGACTTGCCACATGTCAGCCTCTCGGGAAATCCATGTGGCAAGCGAGGCCAGTAGCGCATAGGGGTATTCTTGTAATTTTAGGTAGTGCCACATCAATTACCCCTCACTCCTTGAGTTGAGTTGAGAATCATGCTAGGTCGAGGAGTAACTTAATTTCTGAGGTTATTTGACTATAGATTTTTTTCAAGGTGCATAAGAGTATTTTTATATCAACAAATGATGATGATGATGATCTGTGAGACCAGCCACCACGTGCTGCCTCGACAAATGGACCTCGGGAGTGGAAGCTTCGGACTTGGGTATTCCTGGCCTCGGATCTGTAGCCTGCACTTCAGACTTGGTTATGCCTGGCACTGTTTGTGGGGAAGTAGCCTGTACGACAATGAAGCAACAGGGCTGGTCAGGTTGGGATTCCCTGGTTAGGTTGGGATTCCCTAGTCTGGCTGGGCAAACTAAGATTCCTTGGTCTGGTTGATCAGGTTGGGATTTCCCCTGGTCAGGTTGGGATTTCCCCTGGTCAGGCTGGGATCCCTTGGTGTGGCTGATCAGGTTGGGATATCCTCTAGTCAGGTTGGGATTTTCCCTAGTTAGGCTGGGATCCCTTAGTCTGGCTGATCAGGTTGGGATATCCTCTGGTCAGGCTGAGATCCCTTAGTCTGGCTGATCAGGGTGGGATATCCTCTAGTTAGGTTGGGATCTCCCCTGGTCAAGCTGGGATCCCTTGGTCTGGCTGATTAGGTTGGGATTTCCCCTTATCTGGCTGGGATTTCCCCTAGTCAAGCTGGGATCCCTTGGTCTGGCTGATTAGGTTGGGATTTCCCCTTATCTGGCTGGGATTTCCCCTAGTCAAGCTGGGATCCCTTGGTCTGGCTAATCAGGTTGGGATATCCTCTGGTCTGGTTGGGATTTCCCCTGGTCACGTTGGGATCCCTTGGTTAGGTTTATGGACAGCCTAGAGCACTTGACCCTTGGATTGTTGCCACTCCCATGCGAATGAGGGTGTTGAGTTTCTTCTGACCATTAGTCTACCTTCGGCTTGTGGACGGACTATGGCAATTAACTCTTGGATTTTCGCCACTCCCACGCGAAGGAATGTGTTGGGCTTTGAATTTTTTCTAGCCATTAGTCCATCTTCGGCTTATGGACGACCTAGGGCACTTGACCCTTGATTGTTGCCACTCCTATGCGAAGAAGGGTGTTGAGTTTCTTCCGGCCATTAGTCCATCTTTGGCTTGTGGACGACCTAGGACACTTAACCCTTGGATTGTCGCCACTCCCACGCAAATGAGGGTGTTAAGTTTCTTTAGTCCATTAGTCCATCTTCGGCTTGTGGATGGCCAAGGGCTCGTGACCCTTTGATTTTAGCCATTCCCTCGTGGAGGAGGGTGTTGGGCTAGAGTTTTTTCTTGGCCATTAGTCCACATTTGGGGACGTCCTAGGGCTCGTGACCCTTGGATGAATTTTTCCATGGCCATTAGTCCACTTTTGGGGACGACCTAGGGTTCGTGACCCTTGAATTTTTCTTTGGCGAAGTGTTGGCCTTTGTGAGATTGCTATTAGATGGAGAGAATTCGAAGTTTTGCCATTAGTCGTAAAAAGAGTACAAAGAGGTTCGAGGAATTCTCCTGCTCATTGATAAAACTTCCTTAAGTTTTGCAGATTCCAGGTATGTTTCAAGGGCTTGCCTTCCATGTCTTCTAGTCGGTATGCCGCCGGACTTAAGGATTCCACCACCTGGTACGGTTCTTCCCAATTTGGAGTTAGGTAATTCGCGTCCTGAGAATGTCTCACGTCGAACCGTCACAGTACCAGATCTCCTGGCATGAAACTCCTAGTGTGGACTCGTCGATTGTAGTATCTAGCAATGCGCTGATTATACGCGACTTGTCGAATTTGCGCCAGGTCTCGGAGCTCATCCATCAAATCCAAGTTGCACTTTAGCGCTTGCTCAGGGGTTGGTTAGAGTCGAGATGAGGCAGCTCTTCCTTTCCCTTCTTGAGTTCCTGGACTTGCCTCTCCAGGAAACGCAATCGCCTCTCCTACGAAGTCCCTCCTTCTCGTGAGGAGGAAGAAGTAAATTATGCCGCCTCAAAGGGATGGATTTCCTGGCCCAACTGGCGGGATTAACAAGGCTCCTGAGTTGGAGGAGGTGGCTGGTGCTCCTCTCGCTAAGAGGGCACATGCGGACGATGTTGTTCATTCTGGTGTAGATAACCAGTCAACAACTCAGTTAACTGTGGGACCTGATTCTCCAACCTAGTGAGTCAGTCCTCTGGCATTGGATTGGCCAGAGGTGGTGGATTCCCCCCTGTGGCGGGGCCTCTAGATTGATACTAGCTTGGCTACGAATCACATCTCTTCGGGGAGCCATGTAGTTAGTTATGGTGAGGAGCGAAAGTCCTTTGACACTTGTGGAAAGACCGAGGTCCAAGGTGAGGAGTGGAAGTCCGAAGCGCGAGGTAGGGAAAGAAGAGGCTGGCGAGTCTGGACGTCGGCTCCATGGTAGGCACCAAATGATGATGGTTTTTGGGACCGACCACCACGTGCCACCTCGATGACTGGACCTCGGGAGTGGAGCTTCGGACTTGGCAATGTCGGACCTCAGGGATAGAACCTGCAAGACAACGGAGTGACGGGGCTAGGGTCCCCCGGGGTGGACTCCGATGCTCAAATTAGTAGAGTAAATGTAGGTCATCTAGGTGGCTGTCATTTATTTCGGTCATCCTTCATGGCCATTAAGGATATTCCACCCACGATTTCAATGGCCCTAGCTGTCGGAGCAGGAGTTAGATGGTGACGAACTGGAATCTTCCTCCAAGTCGTGCACCATTAGTGATGAAAACACTGTATCGGTCAACCGAGTGGAATGGTCCAGCGAGGTTAGTCCTATTCCGTCTGACCCAAAGTATCAACCCCATGGGTGGGTCTATTTAAGGATAGCAAGAAGCATCAAGTACATGGTTTTTCCCTGCCAAGGTTCGAGAACACTAGCAAGATGCTTGTAGTAGATCCGCTAGAGTTAGATAATGTCGAGAGGGCTCTGGGTCATTGTTTAGTGGGTTATTTTGCTGGGAAATCCCTAAGAAAAGCAGCTCTACTAAAGCTCTGCAACTCGTGGGAGGTCCCATATTCATATATCTCTCATGCGAGCAAATGGCTTATTTTCAAATTCGAGGATGCCAACACAAGAGACAAGGTGCTTAAGGGTGGGCTGTATTTTGTATATAGGCGTCCTTTGTTTCTTAAGGTTATGCCCCCTGCTTTGAATTCGATGAAGCGTTGGATCTCTATTTGCCGTTATGGGTCAGATTTCCAGGTCTTCGTGTTGATTTCTGGAACCCAACTCTTCTTGGGAAGATCGCATCCAGATTGGGTCTGCCTATTGCCAACGATAGGAACACTGCAACCAAAGAGAGGCTCTCTTTTGCTTGAGCTCTCGTGGAGGTTGACGTCTCTAAAGTCCTGGTTCGTGAGGTCAGTTTCATGATGCTATGCAGTAAGATTTGTCACCAACATGTCTTTTATGAGTATGAGTCGCAGTTCTGCTCCTTTTGTATGGCTTTTGGCCACTCCCTTGAGGGTTGCAAGGCCGATCCCGAATGAGGGGCCTGATCTGATCCCTAACGAGGCTCTTGAGGTAGGCAAGGGTATCCCAAATCCTGTTTGTTCGTGTCAAGAGGATCCTCCATTGAAGGAGCAGGAGCAGGCTTCTAATATGGTCAGTGTTGAAGCCTTGGAGCTTACTCCGAATAAGGGACAACCGTTTGACAACAATGGGGACTATGAGGTGGTGGTCTCCAGAAAGAAAAAGAAATCTGCCAAATCAAAGGCCTCCAAGCAGAAGAATAAGAAGAAACCATCTCCAAAGGATAAGGATAAGTTTGATCCTTCCCAAAGCCGACCAGGAGATAAGGCATCTAAGATTTCGAAAGAAGTTGATCCTTCCCAAAGCCGTCCAAGAGACAAGGCATCTAAGGTATCGAAAGAAGCCGACATCCATTTGGAAAAGAGTTTCGTGCAATCTCAATAATTAAGGAATAATGACCCTGCCCTTCGTGTTCCGTCATGATTCTTTCTTGCTAGAACATCAAGGGACTCAACATGCCCCTGAAGCAAAATGGGGTTAAACCCCTCATTGATCAGCACCAAGTGAGTGTTATGGCTGTTTTAAAGAGTAAGCTTAATCTGTCCAAGCTGCTCAAGGTTATGAGCCATAAATTCCCAAGCTGGGAAGAGGTCAATAATTTTCAAGTGCACTATGTTGGGTGCATCTTTGTGCTTTGGGACCCATCAAAGCTCAGCTTGGAGCCTTTGGGGATCACTCCCCAAGTTATTCACTGATGCATTTGCTGTAAGATTTCTAGTAGCTCTTTCCATGCTAGCTTTGTGTATGCTTTAAATTATGTGTTGGGCAGGCGTCCCTTATGGTAGAATCTTATGGATTTCGGTGATAGTCGTTCTGGCCCATGGATAATTATGGGGGACTTTAATTGTGTTCTCCGAGCTGAGGAGAAGATTAACGGGGCAGATATTACCCCATATGAAACCATTGGCTTGTCTAATTGTTGTTTGTCTATGGGGCTTTCGGACTTGGCTTCTATCGGTTGCTTCTATACTTGGACGAACAACTCGGTTTGTTCCAAGTTGGACCGTGTTATGATTAATCAAGATTGATCGGCGAGCAGCCTTATGGGTCATGCCAATTTTTTGCCTGCGGGTTGTCTATCGGATCACTCCCCATGTGTTGTGTCTCTTCTCCAGCAGCGATGTCCCCAAAAAAAGCCTTTTAGGTTCTTTAATATGTGGGCGGGTCATGGAGACTTTCTCAGTATTGTCAGCTCTATTTTCCATCAGCATGTGTCTGGCACAAAGCAATTCAGCTTTTGTACAAAGATTAAGCTTCTTAAGGGTCCCCTTAGGAGCTTGAATTTGAAGCATTTTAGCCACATCTCTTCTAGAGTGGCCATAGCTGATAGGGAGCTTGTTAAGGCTCAGCCTTTGCTCAATGCCCATCCTCAGGACCAGAGCCTTCAAGCTCGGATAGCCTTTATCCGGAAGCGTGCCCTGATCTTAAAAGAGGCCGAAATATCCTTTTTCCATCAGCAAGCAAAGTGCAATTATCTTAAGCTCAGTGATAGGTGCACAAAAATTTTCCATGCAATTGTTAAGCGTAATTTTATTGCAGCCATTTCTCGGGTCGATGGGTCTGTCACTTTTTCCTCGAATGAGGTGGATGGTGAATTTATTCAGTTCTATGAAGCCTTGTTGGGCTCCTCCAAGCATTGCGAGGCCATTGACCCTCAGATTTTAAGTTCTAGGCCTAGTATTTCAGCAGATCAGGCCGCGTTTCTTTCCCAAAGTGTTTCCAGCGAGGAGATTAAGGCTGCTCTTTTTAGCATTGGAGATGAGAAGACTCCTGGGCCTGATGGGTTTTCTTCCTGCTTCTTCAAGAAAGCTTGGCCTATAGTTGGTGAGAAATTCACCGAGGTTGTCCAAGAATTCTTCTTCTTGGGGTTTCTCCTCAAGCAGATCAATCATTCAGCCATCGTTCTTGTTCCTAAGTCCAAGCATGCTAGTACAGTTGGTGAATTTAGGCCCATTGCTTGTTGCTTTGTGACTTACAAGGTTATCTCCAAATCTTAGCTTCAAGACTTGCTTCAGTCTTAGATACCATCATCAATAGTACGCAATCAGCTTTTGTCAAAGGCAGGAGTCTTATGGAGAATGTTCACCTTGCCCAAGAGCTTCTTCAAAGTTACAGTCGCAAGAGGATTTCGCCTAAATGACTTATCAAGGTCGATCTCTGGAAAGCTTTTGATTCTGTTAATTGGGGCTTCCTTCAGTAGATTCTGGATGGCCTGGGTTTCCCCTCTGTTTTCTCCAAGTGGATCATGGAGTGTGTATGTTCGGCCTCTTACTCCATCATGGTTAATGGAGGTATGCACGGCTTCTTCAAAGGCCAGCAAGGCCTTAGGCAGGGGGACCCCCTGTCTCCCTTTCTCTTTGTTCTCTGTATTGAGTATTTGTCCAGGTCCCTCCGAATGGCCACAATGAATTCCGAATTTAATTTCCATCCGAAATGCATCAATTTGGGCATTTCACACCTTGCTTTCACATATGACTTGATGCTTTTTGCTAGGGGAGATGTTATCTCTGTCAGGATCCTTATGGGCTGCCTCCGTAATTTTAAAGCTTACTCAGGGCTGTGTGCTAATGTTCTTAAGTTCAGCTTATTCCCTGTGAGTATCAATGACAGGGATTTAAATGATATTCTTGCTGCCACTAGCTTCTCTAGAGGTGTGCTTCCCTTTCGATACTTGGGCATTCCCCTCGTCGCGGAGAAGCTCAAGGTTATTCACTACGGGCCTCTCACGAATAGAATCTCGGATTGTATCAAAGCTTGGGCTGCTTCCTCACTTTCATATGCAGGTAGATATGAGCTCGTCATAGTTGTTTTGCAAGGGGTCGAGTGCTTCTGGCTCTTTATTTTGCCTACGTTTGCTACTATTTTAGAGAAAATTTACAGGCTATGTCGGCTTTTCTTATGGAATTCCAAGGCTGCTCTTGTTGCTTGGCGTGATATCTGCCTCCCCAAAATTGAAGGGGGGCTCAGTCTTAAAGACCTTCAAAGTTGGAACTTGGCTTTGCTTGCCAAGGTTCTTTGGAATATCCATCGCAAGAAGGACTCTTTATCAGTCCGATAGGTCCATCAGCACTATCTTGCTGTTGTTTCTATTTGGGAGCTGAGGGCCAAGAGGGATGACTCGCCCCTCATAAAGAAGATTATAGCCATAAGGGATGCCCTTTGTGTTGCTCAAGGATTTCCCTCAACTGCTTCTCGTATGATGTCTAGATGGGCTAGCGGTGAGTCCCTCAATCTTTCGCTGGCTTATAATTTCTTTTGACCCAAGGGCAGTAAACGAGCTTGGGCTTCTGTTGTATGGAATTCAAGCATTATCCCCAAGCATTCTTTCATTTTGTGGCTATGTGCCAAGGAGCGGATTCTTACTAAAGATAAGCTGCGTTTTATGGAGCTGGATAGTAGCTGCCAATTTTGTGGTTCAGCGAAGGAAACTCTTCAGCATCTTTATTTTCAGTGTCCAACGAGTTTGAGGATATGGAATCATATTAAAGCTTGGGTAGGGTTATCCCGCGCTATGTCCACTCTTCCAAGTGCCCTCAAGTGGCTGAAAAAAGATGTCCGTGGCACCTCATTGCAAAGCAAGCTTAAATGTATTGCATTGGGCAGCATTATGTACCAAATTTGGATTACTTGTAACCATCTTATTTTTGAAGGGCTTCTAGCCCACTCGGATTGTATTATTCATAGGATTAAAACCAGTGTATACAGGGCTATGTTTACCTTGTGTCCTTAGGTTTTAGTTCAGTTTGAGGCTCTTGCCATTGATCGTTAATTGTTTTGGAAATTGCTTCGTTTCTCGGGTATGCCTGGTGTACATTGTACATTTTGATCTATATATTTACCTTTCGATAAAAAAAAAAAAAAAAAAGAAAGAGCTCTCAGTCTATCAATTCTTACTATGTCTGGAGCTGGTAAGTTTCCCCGTGTTGAGTCAAATTATGTAACACCCCGTCTCGCCAGGCGTGTCACTATAAGGGTATTCCCGGGATTTCTTTTTTTTTTCTCTTTAAGTTACACACGCACGGTATTTTAAGAACAATCTTCACATGCAGAAACAAAACCCCGCGAAGCCCAGTCTTGCCCGTTTAACTATCAAGATCAGTAATCTTAAACTAAACGAGTCTTAATACAACGCAGCGGATACACTAATACCAAAACACCATAGTTCTTACATTGTATTTCCATAGCAAAATACGTAATACAGATCAAATGATAAAATTGCTATTATACAACTGTTCATTTACAACCTGAAATGCATATTAAATCGCCAAACGTTACAACGACTTAACAAACTAAGCACCATTGGCCCTCAACCGGCCACATCCTTGCCCCCGCAGCAGTTCCTGGCTGGAACATTAAACGTTCCAGGGGCATAGCCCAAGTTAGATGATAAACATCTAAGTGACGGCATAAAACAGTTCATACAATGCATGAGAGACACACGAGCATGGCATACTCAGTCAAATGTAAATATGCAAGACACGTCTAACTCGAGATATCACCTTGACATACTTAATCCCTCGAATGCCCCACTGTAACACCCGTTCACCTGGTCTAATGTTAATCCCTCAAGTGCACCGTCGTGACACCCGTTCACCTGGTTTAACATTGTTCCCTCGAGTGCCCCAGTGTGACACCCGTTCACCTGGATTAACATTGTCCCAACCTCAAGTAGACCCCGTCCCGCCCCATACGGACCCAACGATGCAATTAAATGATATGAAAATTTACACGCCATGCACCAACATTTTAAAATAAAACAGTTATTGCAATGTAGCAAATATCGACATAATGATCATAAGCAAAAGCCTTGTAAAACAATCTATGTCTAGGAGGGTATAACCGCTCACTAGAACCCACCACAAGCACCTAAAAACACTTCCAAGACAAGGAAAAGTTGGAATCAAACCACTCACCTCGAATGTATTCAGATCGCCCCAATCCTCGTGCAACGCCTCGGATTGCGTGCCAAATCCCAAATACTTGAGCTTAAACTCAACCTCGATCCTCAACACATCCTAAACATCATATTTAATTAAGGAAGCATTAAGGTCCATTTTCCTCAATTTTTCCATAATTTTCTCTATTTTTCTCCCATTTTTCACCTCGATAATTCCAAAATAATTATCTCCTCAGATATTTTTCAAAATATTTCAACACAATAATTCCTAAAATAAATTAACAAAAATACTGGAAGAAAATACCAAAATTACCCCTTGTAACGCGCCCTCACGCGCCTAGCGCGTGGGTGCGGTTGGTGTGTGGCGCGTGGCTGCACGCGCCACCTTCTTCTCCAATTTTCCGGCCGACGACGACGAGTCCGATGGAAGATCTGAGGGCACCCTCTTCAAGCCCTCGTTATGTCGATCCTAGAGGCACCAATCTCAGGCCGAAAGGCCACCGGAAAGAGGTCCAAATCGGCAGTTGCAGGTCGCGGTGGCGGACCGCCTAGGGTTTTTCGGCCGAGCTTCATACGGCCATCAAACGCACTCATTTGCCTCCCAAATGCTCCAGAAACGAAGCCCACACACCAAGGAGCAAAAGCCCTCTATCCATTGCCTTCGATTCTCTCCCAAAATCGATCAATTTGACGCGCCAAATCCTTGAAGTTTCGGCCCCCATTTATAGCCAAAACTCGGCCAAAATCCGGCCAATCAACGACTAAGCTTGGTCCCCAAGCCTTCCTCATGCCGTATAGCACCTCCCCCGAACCATCCTTGGCCGTCCCATCGCCTGAAACGACCTCCACGTGCGGTTGATTGCGGCGGCCGATTTTGCCTTGCGCGTTCACACCGCCCAATTTTACTAAATTGCATTTTTACCCCCTAATTTTATCAAATCTCATTTTGGCTTTTCTCATGCACCCCTGGACTATCCAATACCACCATTAAGGCCCACAAGATTTCTATTATCCATTTTACCCCTGAAACTTCTAAAACTTTATCGTTTGACCTCCCTTGGGCAAAATTAGAAAATTGCACTTTGGCCCGATTGTTCGTTTTGACCTTAAATCCACTCGTTTCAACCCGAAATCACTTAAGGGTTGTTCTATACACAAAATATTGATCGTTAATACACTTCATTGACCTTTCGGACGTCTCCTATGTCGATTCGGTTTTCCCAGCCCAGTCGACAACTGTACCGAAAATTGTTCCCGATCCAATTTCTTTTATTACTAAAAATCCTAGTTTAAATTACTCGTCGACACTATACCATTTTCCTTGACTATCTAGGGTCCGGGGTACTCCCTCCGACTAATTCGGTCGTCCAAAGCTGCATTAGTGTACCCCATAGTCTTTATTTTTCTTCAAATTCCTCTTATACCCTTTATCTAATATCATTTATACTCTTAATAATTTCCCGGGTATTACATTCTCCCCCCCTAAATAAATTTCGTCCTCGAAATTTGGTCCGTGATCATCGTATTACTGCCATTGTTAATAACTCCCAATTGAAATAGCATAGATACCACGCCTAGTCCTTAGTAATCACTCAAAACTTATATCTTAACACGGTCTATGCTTACCAAGCATCTTACTCATTTTTCAGAATATCCCGTTGTAGCTCTATATCAGCGGCTACACGAATCCCAAAATTATTTATAAAACCCAATATCTCCTCTAATTGAATCCTCAAAACCTATTTTATTTGACTAATACTTCTCCCAACCCATTCTTATATTAGGCATACGCCATGATCACACAGAAATTGATAACATTGAATTACCTCAGCTGTCATGACTGCACAGAAATTGATAACATTGAATTACCTCGGTTGTCATGATTGCACAAAAATTGATAACATTGAATTAACTCGACGTACCTTTTTCTCAATTACCAATACCTCGTTTGCATATTAGCTTAAGAGATAACTTCTTAGCCTCTTGCAGCTGATTACGCAAATCATCAATTTAGGTCTATCCAGAATACTTTTTTTTTTTTTTTTTTACGACAACCAAACATCCTGACATGTTACTATCTCTCTTCCAAACACAATCCATCAATCAGATTAATTTTTCTCAGCTTAGAACTCCCGTGTCGTTTCAATTTATCGACAACCTTCCATAATTCTACACGTCCTTCATTTATGGCTCCTCAACTTAGCACCGCTAAGTGTTCCATTTCAATCCAACGGTGCTTCCCATATTTCTCCACATGAGAATAATCTTTCTACTGAGTCAAACAAGATCCCTGTTATCCCCAATTCTAGGAGTAGACCTAATCTCGTCCTTCTTAGGCGATCTAATTTTCACACAACTCCTTAAGAGAAAACCTTTCTGGTTAGCTTTTGATTCTCATTGGGTCTTCAACAATACCTAGCATGATTATAACAGCTTAACCTACTGTCTTGCAACCCAAATAAATTTTCGTAGTGGAACTAAAAACTCACGTCTTCTTTTATAATAACTTAATCATATGCCTTCTCAATTCACGGCATGTCTCTTGAGAAGAAAAATACTTTCAATTACCTATCAACTTATAACTTGCCATATCCCTACGTTGATTTTGTCTCTTTCAATCCACCAACTCATGTTCTCAAGGGTACCTAGGTATACCTACCATTGCTCCAATCTTTTTATATTACCAAAGGCAAGGTTTGAAACAACTAAATCGCAGCCATTTGCTAACAATTCCTAGGGTGTGTAATATTAAATACACTAAACTAAGAGCTAAGTTGATAACAATAATTAAATTCCTCCCAAAGCGATATCTAGAAAACAGTCGTCCCACCCTCTTTTTTTTTTTTTTAAAAAACAGCTTCATGGCACATGTTTATACCAAGGATTACTTTATTCCTAGTTAGGAGCTACCTCGACCTAGGAGCATTATTACTATTTCACCACAATTCCTGAATTTCCCGAGCGTATTCATCACTTCTTAGTAACCTTACTTCACGAATTTCTATCATGAACGTAATTATCCTAGAAGAATCCTTTACAAATCTCTGTTAACAACTTGCCAAACATTGTTTCGTCACTCAAGATTACTTTTTCTTCTTTCGATTCTTTTTTTTTTTTTTTTTTTATTATCGACTACCACAATCCACATAGCAATTAACCTGCTTAGGTCATCTTCCAATCCTTCAACCTTTCCATAATGATTTAGGGATCCTGCCACGATGCTCTGATCCCTTGGAACTTGGACTCTAAACCACACATAACATCCTCAGTGTCGCCCAAACTTTGGCACCTGACCGTCTCCACAGTTCACTGTGTTGCTCCGACTCGTAGGTATCACACCCCAAACCGCGAGCCAACCACCAGTCATCTGCCTTGGTCCCTAGGCTCAGATCCATTGTTACAGACCAACACCAATGGTGTTATCGTTATGCTTGAATTCCTCATTCCATCTCTGAGAGCTACAGTGGTTCTATTGGTACTAATCCAACTCCCTGATCTTTTGGATTCCTAATGTTCTTTTCCAGAGTAACACTCAATCGTATCGAGCACCCTTATCCTAACCATTCCTAAGACTTCGGATTTCTTTCCCACAATTTAATCTCTTTTACTTTCCAAATTTGTTACGCATGTGACGGAACCTCACGCTCCTATTGCTGCTCTTGCAGACGTTCATAATTTATCAAACACTCCAGCATCAATTGTATTTCCAGTTTATCATTTTCTAAATTTATACTAGATAGTTCAACCATATTTTCGTCACGGCCGTATGCTTAATCTATTACAAGATTTATTCCTCGATTGACTTTCAACTAACACTCACTATACAGGTTAATATGTCAATCATTCCTATTGCTTTGAATCTATTAGGACCAACTTCAATTTTGCTAAGACCTAATCAAATTCCAAGATATCTTTATGAGCTTAATCAAGCTTTAGCAAGCCTATCTCATTGCTCGGTGCCTTAAAACTCAAACCAAGACTTTTGTGACTACCCCTCAGTCTTTAATAATTATCATTATGCTAACTATTTTCTTTTGAGTTTTGAATCTTCTTAAATCGGTTAGGGTCATTTCAAGCTTAAAATAACATCGTCTCCATAAGTTGAAATATCTTTTTATCTCCAAGTGTATACAATACGCGTAAATCTTCCTTAGAAACATCATAGTTAAACTTATAATTCTCTTATCCCAATTTTTTTTTCTAATCTCCAAGATTCATCACGAATCTCTAATCTATCGTTGATCCGTACAAGGCTTGGGTATTCAAGGCTTGACTGGCGGGATTAACGAGGCTCCTGAGTTGGAGGAGGTGACTGGTGCTCCTCCTGCTGAGAGGGAACATGCGGACGATGTTGTTCATTATGGTGTAGATAACCAGTCAACAACTCAGTTAACTGTGGGACCTGATTTTCCAACCTGGTGAATCGGTCCTCTGGCATTGGATTGGCCAGAGATGGTGGATTCTCCCCCTATGGCGGGGCCTCTAGATTGGCACTAGCTTGGCTACGAATCACGTCTCTTCGGGGAGCCATGTAGTTAGTTATGGAGAGGAGCAAAAGTCATTTGACACTTGTGGAAAGATCGAGGTTCGAGGTAAGGAGTGGAAGTCCGAAGCATGAGGTACGGAAAGAAGAGGCTGGCGAGTCTGGACGTCGGCCCCACGGTGGGCGCCAAATGGCAATAGTTTTTGGGATCGACCACCACGTGCCACCTCTACGAATGGACCTCGGGAATAGAACCTCGGACTCAGTGATGTCGAACCTCGATGGTAGAATCTACAAGACAACGGAGTGGCTGGGCTAGGGAAACCTGGGGTGGACTCCAACGCTCAAATTAATAAAGTAAATGCGAGTAGTAATAAATGTGAGAGCTATAGAACTTAGTCATACCTGGTGAGGACCTTTGTTTTTTATAGGCAGACCTGTTATGGGGTACCCGAGATGAACGGGCACGACTCCGAGGACCCCGATCAAGAAGGAAAGAAGGAAAGAGAAAATGAGAAGAAAAAGCTTGTGGTGGAACAGAAAACGGACCATCGCCCTTCGTGAGCGCCAGATTGCCCGGGTTTTGGGGGTCCTCATGCAAGCCCAATGAGTTACACTCCCCTCAACACCAGTCAAGCAGAGATTCTCCTAGCACTGGAGGATAAGAATTATCTGCGGCGTCCTCCCTCGCTAAAGTCTCCACCCAACACTCAAAACAAAATGAAGTATTGTTGATTCCACCGCTACCATGACCATGATATAGAGGACTGCATCCAATTGAAAGAAGAAATTTAGCAGCTTATCAACCGGGGTTACCTCTGGGATTTCGTTGGTCGAGAAGGTGCAAGCTCGGGAAGAGTAGAATCCATGCCGAAGCATAGGGGGAGGTCTCCTACTCGTGATCGCTTTCGAGAGCGAAGTCGAACACCGCCCTGGAGGGAAGGAAAATAGCCCACCGATGAGGCAGGACAGAAGTTTATCTTGTACACATTGGCGGCAGGAACAGTTCCCGGGCCTCACTCAACCGCTCCTACGAGCGTGGTAAAGGAGAAAGTGGTTATCACTTTCTTTGAGGAGGATCTTCCGAGCTATCCCAATTATTCAGACCCTCTAGTGATCACTACTCAAGTAAGAGAGTAGGAGATGAGGCAAATCCTCGTGGATCCCTGTAGCTCTTCGGAGATTCTCTACAAGAGGGCGTTCCTAGGGATGGGGTTCACGCTCGATCAGCTAAGGCCAGTCCGTGTCCTATTGGTGGGTTTTGATGGAATGGTGATTCATTTCGAGGGGTTGATCCGGCTACCCCTGACGGTCGATAGTGGCTCTCATAAATCCCAGGTGACGTTGGATTTTTTGGTTGTCGATGTGCCCTCGGCATACAATATGATCCTTGGTAGGTCTGGGCTTAGTGCTTTGAAGGTGGTACCGAGCACGTATCATATGGTGTTGAAATTCCCTACTCTGGGAGGGATTGGCAAGGTAAGAGGAGACCAATGGCAGGCTAAGGAATGCTACGTGGCCTCCTTGAGTGTCACTATTGCCAAGAGGTCAGAGTCAGACTCGAGACTGAACCAGGATGCTATCCCTCAAGTCGGTTAGGGACATCTAGAAACTGAACACGCGAGAGCCCCAAGTATAGGAGCAGGTCAGAGGTCAATAAGGGAGAAGGGACAGTTCCATTGCCCCTCCCAGTATGGTTACCAGTTTCATCTTGGAGGGTCCGGAGAAGCCTAAGACCTCAGAGCCGGTGGACGAGCTCGAGGAAGTCCCGCTGGGGGAAGAGCCCGACCGGACAGTGCGGATCAGTTCCAAGTTACAGGAGCCCTTGCGGTCCGAGGTCCTTTCACTCCTGCGTCGGTATCGGGATGTGTTTGCATGGTCCACATTGGATATGCCGGGGATAGACTCGATGGTCATGACCCATCGCTTGGGGCTTTACCCGGATTGCGTGCCAATGAGACAAAGGAAGAGGAAGTTTGCCCCGGAGCGAGCTAAAGCTATAGAGGCTGAGATGGAAAAACTTATGGAGACTAATCATATTCGGGAGGTCGACTACTCAGAGTGGTTAGCTAACGTGGTCCTTGTCTCCAAGGGGTCGGGAAAATGGAGGCTCTGTATTGATTTTAAAGATCTCAATAAGGCCTATCCGAAAGACAGTTACCCTCTGCCCATGATTGATGCGTTGATTGACGGAACAACGGGGTGTTAGCTGATGAGTTTTCTGGATGCATTCACCACCAAATCCCACTACACCCTGAAGATCAGGAAAATACCGCCTTCATCACAGACAAAGCCACATATTGTTACCGAGTCATGCCCTTTGAGCTGAAGAACGCTGAAGCTACATATCAGAGGTTGGTTAACAAGCTATTCAAGGCTCAGCTCGGCTGAAACATGGAAGCTTACGTGGATGACATGTTAGTCAAGAGTCTCTTGGCTGAGCAACATCCGGACAACTTAGAGGAGTGCCTTCGAACCTTGCGCCAGTACCAGATGAAGCTCAACCCGGCCAAGTGTGCCTTCAGGGTTACAGCTGGTAAATTCTTGGGATTCATGGTGTATTATCGGGGAATTGAGGCTAACCCCTCAAAGATAAAGGCCATTCTTGAGATGCCTCCTCCTCGGAATATTAAGGAGGTACAAAGACTAATGGGAGGATGGCAGCATTAGGAAGGTTCTTATCAAGATCCGCGAAAAAGCAATTGCCACTTTTTAAGGCCTTGACTTGAGTCCGGGATTTTACATGGACAAAGGAATGCCAGGAGGCGTTTGAGTAGCTGAAACAGTGTTTACTCCCCCCCCTAGTCCTAGCTAAGCCACAGCCGGGAGAGTCACTATACATTTATCTGGATGCCTCGGGTAAGGCTGTCAGTTCGATTTTGGTACGGTAGAAGGACAAAGTTTAGAAGCCGGTCTACTATGTGAGCAAGAGATTAGCCGAAGCCGAGATTCGTTACACTCAAACAGAAAAGTTGGCATATGCCCTAGTCATCTCCGCTCGAAAATTGAGGCCCTACTTCGAGGCACACCACATTATCGTCCTATCAAGTCAACCATTGAGGCATGTGTTGGGAAAGCCGAACTTGTCAGGGAGGATGGTCAAATGGGTGGTGGAGCTAAGTGCCTTCGACATCGACTATCGACCTCAGCCGGCTATCAAGGCACGGGGCTCTTGCTGACTTCATCGTGGAAGGCACCCTACCAGAGGAAGTAGACGAAAGGGTTTCCCAAACTTGGACTCTCTCTGTGGATGATAGCTCCAATGTCGGAGGCAGTGGTGCTGGATTACTACTCCAGGGCTCCGATGGCCAGGCTTGGCTATATGGCCTTCACTTCAAATTCAATGCCTTTAACAATGAGGTCGAGTACGAGGCGCTCATTGCCGGGCTCAGACTAGCGGAACAGATGGGAGTTAGGGATCTGGAGGTATATTCTGACTCGAATTTAATTGTGCAGCAGGTCACAGGGGAGTTTGAGGCTCGGGAGGATGCCATGGCCCAATACTTGGCGATAGCCAAGGATCTGATGGCCCGATTTCAGGCGATGAAAATCAATCATGTCCCATGTGCACAAAATGCAGTGGCGAATGCTCTCTCACAGATAGCTGCTTCTTCCTTCCCCAGGAATTCCCGAGATATCTACATGGAGTCGTTGCCCTAAAGGAGCATAGAGACAAAAGCAGAGCAGCTTTGTGTGGAAGGGCTAGAAAATTGGATGGATCCCATCATAGCATATCTGACCAAGGGATGGCTACTAGATGAGGAACAAGAGAGTTAGAACTCAAGCACTAGACTGCCAAATTTCTACTGGTCGGATCAGACCTTTACAAGAAATCCTTCACTCAACCATTACTGAAGTGCGTTGGACCTGTCGAGGTCGACTACATCTTAAGGGAGATCCACCAGGGGATTTACAGCAGTCACATCAGAGCTCGGTCACTTTCCCAGAAGGCACTTCGGCAAGGGTATTACTGGCCAACAATGATGAGCAACGTTGTGCAGTTAGTCCGGACTTGTGAGAGATGCCAAAGAACTTCCAACCTAGTTCACACCCCGGCAGCTGAACTCACCCACCTAGCTTTGCCTTGTCCATTTTCCAGGTGGGGAGTCAATATCCTTAGGCCCTTCTCGCTAGCGGCTGGACAGAACAAGTACTTGATAGCAGCCATCGACTACTTCACTAAGTGGGTGGAGGCCGAGCCTATGGCAACTATTACCGGCCGAAGGGTAAAACAATTCCTTTGGAAATCCATCATTTGTCGGTTCGGTATTCCAAGGGTGATAATAGCGGATAATGGCACTCAATTCGAAGACCGATTGGTGCAAGAATGGTGCCGCGAGTTGAGGATTAAGTAGTATTTTACCTCGGTGGCCCATCCTCAAGCTAATGGGTAGGTGGAGTTGACAAACAAAACCATTCTGCAAGGACTCCGAGCTCGGGTTGAGAAGGCAAACGGCCGTCGGGTAGATGAGCTCCCCAGTATACTATGGTCCTATCGAACCACACCGCGAACGGCTACAGGAGAATGCCCTTTCACATTGTGCTATGGCTCAGAGGCTCTTATCCCTGTTGAGATTGGGGTCACGAGCTACCGAGTGGAGCATTTTGATCCTGAGGTTAATGAGTAAGGACTAAGGTGCAACTTGGATCTGATGGATGAGCTCCGAGATCTGGCACGAATTCGATAAGTGGCGTATAATCAGCGCATTGCTAAGTACTACAATCGACGAGTCCATGCTAGAAGTTTCATGTAGGGATGGCAATTGTAACTGAAACCGTGGGGAACCGAACCGAAACCAAACCGGTCAACGCGATTAAAAACCGTTTGAATGGGTAATAGTTTGGTTTAGGAAAAAATCGAACACTGTTTCAATGGGTATGGTTTGGTTATGGTTTTCACTAAAACCAAACCAAAACCCGAACCGAATATATTATATATATTATATAAAAATCCAACCCAGCCCACCCGAGCCTAACCCACCCGCGCCTACCCCAGCCCACCCGAGCCCACTTGCCTTGCAAACCCTTATCCCCTTATTTTCTCCCTTTTATTTTATTTATTTTTGTTAATGATTCTATATTAGTTTCTTTAATATCCGAACAACTTTTCGGATTTTCCTCAGCACGTCTCCAAACAGCTTTCCAAAATTTGTTGCGCGTGTCTAGATTCTGTCACATAATTGCTGCGCATGACCAGATGCTCTACTTTTGGTTGCCCCTCTCTCTTTCTCTCAATCTATCATTTGTTCATCTCCAACGTCTCTAAGGCTCGCTCCAACCCTCTCTTTGTCTCTCCCGTCCATCGCTCATTTTCATTGCTTCGATCTACAAGGAGGTAAGTCTCGCACCTATCTATGATGTATACGTATATACATATTATTTTGTTTAGCTGAAATTTTAAGCTTAGATTGATGAAGTTTCAACCTTTGGATCTTATTTGTTTTTGAGTATGCTGGTCAAAGGGCATTTGGATGCCAGAAGGTTACCTCTGATCACTGAAAACTGCTAGCTACGGTGGTCGGTGGCAACTGGCAACGTGTGCTTTTTAAATCTGGCTGGAAAGAAAAACCAGATCTATGAAAGTTCAATCGTTAGATCTAGCCCATTTTTAGATATATTATCCTCCTTAGCTTGGAGATTCTAATGGTAGGCTCGGATCATAAAAACTTCTTTTAAGTTCTTCGTAGGAGAGTTGGGTTCAATCCTGTCAAGAATCATAAGGCAAGATCTTCTCCCTATAATCTTTTCTTTTTAAGCATTCGTTCCCAGATTGTTCAAGACTCTTTGTTCTTGATTTCTGATGATTAATAGATAGTATATATATAAATATGCACATACAGTGAGTTCATGAGCAAGTCATGAATTTTTTATTATAACGATTCTTTCAAATATGATTGTTGAATCATTCTTGAGATTATTTCATATCGATTGGGATTTTCAGTAGAGTTGTTAGAATTGTTGTAGAAAATATATAAACACTATCATCATCCATATTTTTCATTTCTGTGGTGCGAGATTCATTTCTTTCGCTTGAAAAGATTCATCAGTTAAAGAGTTTTTTTTTAAAGCATATCTTTACAAAACAGAACCTTAGGTTTTGAAACCTGCATATCACATTATAAAACATACAAAACAAATAAACTTCTATTTCAAAATTTCTTTGTTTATATTTTGAAATTTTGTCTCTTTGCACTTCAAATTCGACTTTATCGCTTGCTTAAAAAGGATTGTCTTTACACGATGGATACCTTATTGTGCCATTCAATGGTCTTGAGGTTTAACTAAGTCGTGGCCTTCACCGGCGACATCCTATTTATATTGGGGGGTTGTTGATGGTTTAGGGTTTTTGCATAGAAACTTGATTGTTTATATTTCATGAATAATTTCTCAAAAATTTGGTAAAATAGGTTTGTAACCCGAAAGAGACCATGAATCACCTCAATGTTTCAAAGAAATATTGTTGGGCTAGGAATTTAGAAAATTTGGAGATGAGATTTGAGGTTTTCGGATCGTCCGTGAGCATTTCTAGGTTTAAGGAGTTCTTTAGCTTATTCTTTCTCCTTTTCTTTAGAAACAACTTAGAAGATCATGTCAAGAGTGGGTTTCCCATGCGATGCTTGCAAGTACTTGAGAAGAAGATGTATCGAAGGGTGCATCTTTGCCCCTTATTTTTGCAATCAAGCAGGAAATACTGATTTTGAAGCTATACACAAAGTTTTTGGCGCCAGAAATGCTTTCAATCTTTTGAGCCATCTTCCAGTAAGAGACCGTAGTGAGGCTGCTGCTACAATGATATATGAGGCTCAAGCTAGGATTCAAGATCCAACTTACAACTATGTATCTGAAATTCTTATCCTCCAACAGCAGGTATAATGAACCCTAAATCCTTAATCTTTTTGAGTTTCTAGACATAATTTGATAATTATGTATTTTTGTAGGTTATCAATCTGCAAATTTATCGAGCATTTTTTAAGGAGTTTGTTGACTCTTATGCAAACTTTCAAAATGTTCAAAATCAGATTCCCCCAGAAACCAACCATATTCCAGAACAGGATCCGAGCATCGCCGGAGATATTGATGAACTTGGACCAGTTGTGTTCGGCATACATCGGCATTGAGCATTTTGAAGGTAAATTAGATTTGAGGATAATGATATTGTATCCCTTGAATATTTTTTTTTTTTTTTATGTTATGTAATATTGGATCTATGGATGGAATGATTAGCAAGTAAATATCTTACAAATTGTATGTCATTTAGGTTTAATGTTGTTGATGAAGGTATTAACTTTCGTAGCTAAATTTTTTTAGCTTAAATTACAATTTAATTATGTAAATATTAATTTATTGATCTTAACAATTGTAGGTTTGGAGATGTGATTTTATATCCAAGAAGTTTTGTAACTTTATGCAAGAATAAGGTAACTTTATTAGTATTTATTTTTGTTTGTTGTGAAATTATCAAAAAAATTTATGAATGTTATTTGTCTTTGTTTGTTGGTATGGATTAAACTAAAAAAACCATGGTTAAACCGAAACCGAATGGTTTGGTTATGGTTTTAAATTTTTAAAACCAAATGGGTTTTGGTTTGGTTTTAGTTTTAGGAGTTTAAGTTTGGTTTGGTTATGGTTTTGGCAAAAACCGAAACTAAACCGAACTATTGCCAACCCTAGTTTCATGCCAGGAGATCTCGTACTACAATGGTTCGACGTGAGTCATCCTTGGGACGCGAATAAACTAACTCCGAATTGGGAAGGACCGTACTGGGTGGTGGAATCCTTAAGTCCGGGGGCATATCGACTAGAAGACATGGAAGGCAAGCCCTTGAAGCATACTTGGAATATGCAAAACTTAAGGAAGTTTTATCAATGAGCAGGGAAATTCCCCGAACCTCTTTGTACTCTTTTTACGACTAATGGCAAGACTTCGGATTCTCTCCATCTAATAGTAATTTCACAAAGGACAACACTTTGCCAAAGAAAAATTCAAGGGTCACAAGCCCTAGGCCGTCCCTAAAGGTGGACTAATGGCCACAGAAAAACTCATCCAAGGGTCACGAGCCCTAGGCCATCCCTAAAGATGGACTAATGGCCACGTAAAGACTCATCCAAGGGTCACGAGACCTAAACCGTCCCCAAAAGTGGACTAATAGCCAAGGAAAAACTCTAGCCTAACACCTTCCTCTGCGAGAGAATGGCTAAAATCCAAGGGTCACGAGCCCTAGGCCGTCCCCAAAGGTGGACTAATGGCCGAGGAAAAACTCTAGCCTAACACCCTCCTCCACGAGGGAGTGGCTAAAATTCAAAGGTCACGAACCCTAGGCTGTCCCCAAATGGTGGACTAATGGCCAAGGATAAATTATAGCACAGCACCCTCCTCCGCAAAGGAGGGGCTAGAATCCAGGGGTCCAAAACCCCAGACCGTCCCTTCCTGTTTGTCGACTTAGGGATAACCAAGGGTCGGATTAGCCCTCTTCAACTATGCAATGGATCGGGGTTCAACTAGTCTTGACCCATATGTCCGTAATCAAAAAATGAGGAGTCAAAATGGAATAGCATTATATAAAAGCAAGATGGTCCAATACATGGTGATAAAGAAAGTACAAAAAATGCTAACTAGGAAAAAGAGGAAAGACTCAAGCATCAGAAGGAGCATCGTCATCGTCGACCATCTCCGACTCCTCCATCTCGGCCACAACTTCTTCAACAGACCGAACATTGGACATATCCAAGTTTGGATGAGCTTGTAACACCTCAGTCGCATAGGCTTGAAATCCCTTTGTCCAAGCTTCCTGCAAGTTCTGCTTAATGAACTCCTCCACCTGAAGAAGTTTGATGGGCTTGGCATACCTGCGCTCGTACTTGTGAATGACTGAGTTCGCCTGGATAGCTTTGAGCCCACCCGGGATAACTCTTCGTCAAGCTCCTGAATGCGTAGGCCCAAAGACTGTCGCTCGGAGGACAACTCATCCAAGTTCTTCCTCTGACTCTCTATTAGCTCGTCCCTCTCATGCAACTGTGAGTTTAGTTCCAGGGTCTTCTTAGAAGCTTGGGCAAAGCGTCCAAAGAAGTCTGAAATGAGCGTGACCACCTGTAATAAGAAAAATAAGTAAGGGCAACATAACCAAGCCTAAAAGATGCTGATAAGGTGGAAGGGATTACCTGGGCCAGATGCTTGCACAAGGAGGCCTTTATTGCCTCCAATGACTGTTCACCCAGCACTTGACAATCGGCAGGGGTGGCGAAGTGGTGAATCATGCGTCTTGCTACCTGACTATGCCGACTAAGGTCATTTTCATTCACTCCCCAGTCAGGAACATGGTCTGAATAGTGTGGGGGAGACTCAAGAGCTGGCATGAGCTGTCTCAGAGGTTGAGAAGTCCTCTTCTTCCTAGTGCGGCTAGGCTCCCCTTCCTCAGCTGGAGGGGGATCCAAGGCAGCCTTTCCCTCGTGGAAGCAAGGGCGCCCTCATCCTCCGCGGGTTTCCGTTTGTTCTTCACCCAAATGAAAGCCGTACTTACCATTTCAGCTGCAAATGCACAAGCAAGATATTAGTGGCAAGAAAGACAACAAGTCAAAAAAGTACGAAAATAGTGAGAAAATGACTACCCAAAGTGACATCGGGCAACAATCCAAGGGTCAAGTGCCCTAGGCCGTCCCCAAAGGTGGATTAATGGCCACGGAAAAACTCATCCAAGGGTCACGAGCCCTAGGCCGTCCCCAAAGGTAGACTAATGGCCACGAAAAAACTCATCCAAGGGTCACGAGCCCTAGGCCGTCCCCAAAAGTGGATTAATGGCCAAGGAAAAACTCTAGCCCAACACCCTCCTCTACGAGGGAGTGGCTAAAATCTAAGAGTCATGAGCCCTAGGTCATCCACAAGCCGAATATGGACTAATGGCCAGAAGAAACTCAACACCCTCATTTGCGTGGGAGTGATAACAATCCAAGGGTCAAGTGCCCTAGACCGTCCCCAAAAGTGGACTAATGGCCAAGGAAAATCTCTAGCCCAACACCTTCCTCCGCGAGGGAATAGGTAAAATCCAAGGGTCACAAGCCCTAGGTCGTCCACAAGCCGAAGATGGACTAATGGCCGAAAGACTCAACATACTCCTGATATTTTACTTTTGGTTATAAAATGGTTTTGATAATGACTATATGAAAATCAATCTCTAAATCTTTATGAGTATATATTTATGGATAAGTTTTTTTTTAATCAATTTATATGAATGTGAAAAACAATCTTTAAATCTCCTTGAAGCAAAGTTATGAAAATTTATATAGGAGATATGTTAAGTATGGTTGAGTGTGGTTTGTTTCAAAATATAGTTTTGATAATCTCAACTTGCTTTCAAAAGAATCTAAATGAGGATATATTAAGTTTTCAATGTTTTCAAAAAGATAGTCGACTATGTGTTTCATTCTGTTGACTATGCTTTAGAATAGTCGACTATGCTGTTAAAGATAGTCGACTATGTATAAGGATAGTCGACTATGCTGGAATCTGTCAACTATGTGATGCATCTGTCGACTATTTCTTAATCTGTCGACTATCAAGTAAGGATAGTCGACTATGGCTTTTCATCTGTCGACTATTTTTGTTCATAAAATTCAAAATTTTCTTCACATTTTTGCAATAGTCGACTATGCATATGTATCTGTCGACTATGGAATTTTTGTGTTATAAGATAGTCGACTATGCATTTTTGTCTGTCGACTATGTTTTGTTTTATTTGTAAAAATAGTCAACTATGCATTTTCTTCTGTCGACTATGTGTTTTGCAGAAAGCTTCCAACGGCTAGTTTTTCAACTCCAACGGTCACAAACGGCTACATTTCTCTTCAATCTTTTGGGAAGCCTATAAATACAAGTCATGGATGATCAAGAGAAGACAAATGGATGAAAAGAAAATTATTTGAGCTTACATCGTATACACATTTGTATTTATATTGACTGTACTTTAATTTTCTCTCTTCAAGGCTTTGATCTTCACTTGTATTATTTCATTCAAGCCTTGTATCATTTTTGAGAGACATTGTAACTAAGAGATTCATCTCTTAGATTCTCTCCAATTGTATACTTCTTGTTTTTCCTAGCTTGTGTAGCTAGAGGGCCTACTTGGTTTAAGTAGGAGGTTGTATTTCCTAGCTTGTGTAGCTAGAGGGCCTACTTGTGTAAGTAGGAAGTTTTAGTGAATTGGTTTAAAATCCTTAGTGGGAGCTAAGGTAGTGGATTAGGCTTGGTTTAAGCCGAACCACTATAAATTTTTTGTGTCATTTATCCTTCTTTCTTTTACATTCATTGAGCGTTACATTTGTCATTTTATATGTTCTATGTTTTAAATCACTAAAACCTCAATTGGGTCAAAAAGTTTTCAAGTTCTATCAAGATTTTTTAAAATATCCAATTCATCCCCCCTCTTGGTGTGTGCCATAGAACCTACTGTTCTAACAATTGGTATCAGAGCCTAACTCCTTATTTCAAGGTCTAACAACCTAAGGAGAGATCCATGGCTCTTAAGGAAGGTTATCCTACTAATGTGGCACCGTATTTTGATGGCTCTTATTATGATTTTTGGAGAAAAATAATTTGTATTTTCATGACATCCATCGACTGTTATTTGTGGCATATTGTGAAAAATGGTTTTGTTTCAAAACCAAATATGGAATGGGATGATCGTGATAAAATGATTTTTTCTTTAAATATTAGAGCTATGCATATTTTACAGCATGCCCTAAGTGATGATATTTATGGTAAAGTTTCTAAGTGCTCTAGTGCTAAAGAGATATTGAGTACTCTTGATTCATTATATCTCTCTGACAAATCTTGTGAGCATGTTGATGAAAGAGTGCAGGGTGAAAATTCATTGAATCATCAACAAATAGAGAAGGAAGAAAATTCAAAACCCATCCCGTGCTTCATAGCTCAAGAAGAGGAGGAGGTAACCTCTACTTCTACTTATGATTTTGATGATAGTAATGATATTGAAAATGATCATGAGTCTGGTTCTTTGAATGCTAAAAATGATGATCATGATACTTTTTCAAATGAAGAGTTATTGAATGCTTTTAATGATTTATATGAAAATTTTGAAAAGCTTTGTTTGAAAAATAAATCTGTTCAAAAGAAATTAAATCTACTGTCAAATGAATTGGAAGTATTGAGATCAAATAATGAATATTTTCTTGCTTCCAATAAAGAATTTTCAAAGGAAAATGTTTTGGAAGAATTTGAATTGAAATCCTCGAACAGTGCATTAAATGAGAAATCCATTTTAAAGGAAGAGATTTCAAATTCTTGTGATCATAACAAAGGTGTTGAAATTTTTCATAGTCCAAGAGCAAAAGCCAAGAGCTCACATTTACACACCTATAATGAAATTAAATGCTTTTATTGTGGTAAATTAGGTCACATTGCATACAACTGTCCTTTAAAAAAGAAATCATATTATGGACCTAAAATGAAATGGATTCCTAAGGAAACCAAGCCTTTAAATGTTTCTCATGCAAATCCTCAAGGATCCAAGCATGTTTTGATACCTAAAAATTCTCATTTTAGGAGAAATGTGCATAAGGATAAGAAGCAAACAATTTTCATAAAAAGGAAACAAAAATCTATTGCTTCACATCCTAGCTATTGGTATCATTTTAGAAGCAAAGGCTTTGAAAGAAATAATCCACATAGGTTTAAACAAATTTGAGTTCCTAAGGAAGATCTCTATGCTAACAATGGTGATCCCAAGGTGGTTTGGGCACCAAAGGCTTGTGGATAGTTATTTGTGCAGGTTGCTTGACATCCAAATGGGACCCGAAATAAAATTTGTATGGATGTATCAAGCATGAAGAGAAAAGGGGGATAAAGGAGAAAATCAACTCCAATAGATTCTCTCTTTACCAACCAAGAGTAAGAGATATTTGAATTTCATCCTTGGTGGTATATTCTCTAAACTCTCCATGATTATGATGTTTATAATGATTTTGAACCATGTATTGCCTTTATGATTTTACTTAAGAAATTGTATCCAAAATTTCAATCATATTGGTTTCTAAAATTAAGGGAGAGTTATAGTGTTTTGATATATGCATTGATTAAGGGGGAGAATAACATTTGTTGATATGTGCTGAAAAATGTGTTTGTGGTAAATGGCCTTAAACATAACTTGATTAGTGTTACCGATTATGTGATATATGAATCATAATATATGCTTATTGAGCTAATTGGTATTGCTTGAGTAAGAAATTATTCTAATTCATGCTCTGTCTTTAAAAATTAAAGGATCATCTTGCCTCTTCTATACATCTATATGTAATGATCCTATGTTATAATCCTAAGTTTAGGATATGGTACCTATGGCTTGATCTCTTATAAAGGCATTAAATATATTGAATGTCATACTTTTGGGTACTGTAAATTAAAAATAGAATATTTTGCTACTGTTTTGTGATTACAAGTATGGCTATGATTATCAAAAATTGAACATATGATCTTAAAGCCTATCTTTAATGTCTCTTGCATAAAATATGCCATAACTTGTTTAGATTTATATTTTTGGATGACCACTTATTTTTTGAATATATGGAAAGTAAGTTCATGTGGTTCATTCCTCAAATTTATGGCCATTGATATTTTTGTGAAAATCATTAAATTGAGTCAATTACTATTTTTTTTTATGAAAAATGTTTCTATGGTTAAGACCTCTAGTGTGAGTTTAAGGGGGAGTTTTTCAAAGAGAGTATTTCTATTTACTTGAAATGATTTATTTCACTCCTATATTGATCATTTAATGTATATGCCTCTTATATGATGAATGACTATGCATTTGATCTAATGCTTTGATTGTTTATATATGAGTGATTATTTTGAAAGATATAGATTAGCTCTGATATGATCATGAGTATGCAATATAGTATGAAATTTTTTTTGGCATCTCATAAAAAAAAAAGTTTTTTTTAGATATATATATGACATGTGCTCAAAAATTATGTTCAATATTAATAATGTCATCTTAAGGGGGAGCCTCAGTGTGTTTCAAAAATGAGAGTTTTCATCTTTTTGATATTGACAAAAAGGGGGAGATAAAATGAATGAATTGATTTTCATATTTGTTTTTGTCATCATCAAAAAGGGGGAGATTGATATTTTACTTTTGGTTATAAAATGGTTTTGATAATGACTATATGAAAATCAATCTCTAAATCTTTATGAGTATATATTTATGGATAAGTTTGTTTTTAATCAATTTATATGAATGTGAAAAACAATCTTTAAATCTCCTTGAAGCAAAGTTATGAAAATTTATATAGGAGATATGTTGAGTATGGTTGAGTGTGGTTTGTTTCAAAATATAGTTTTGATAATCTCAACTTTCTTTCAAAAGAATCTAAATGAGGATATATTAAGTTTTCAATGTTTTCAAAAAGATAGTCGACTATGTGTTTCATTCTGTTGACTATGCTTTAGAATAGTCGACTATGCTGTTAAAGATAGTCGACTATGTATAAGGATAGTCGACTATGCTGGTTTGATCTGTCGACTATGTGATGCATCTGTCGACTATTTCTTAATCTGTCGACTATCAAGTAAGGATAGTCGACTATGGCTTTTCATCTGTCGACTATTTTTGTTCATAAAATTCAAAATTTTCTTCACATTTTTGCAATAGTCGACTATGCATATGTATCTGTCGACTATGGGATTTTTGTGTTATAAGATAGTCGACTATGCGTTTTTGTCTGTCGACTATGTTTTGTTTTATTTGTAAAAATAGTCAACTATGCATTTTCTTCTGTCGACTATGTGTTTTGCAGAAAGCTTCCAACGGCTAGTTTTTCAACTCCAACGGTCACAAACGGCTACATTTCTCTTCAATCTTTTGGGAAGCCTATAAATACAAGTCATGGATGATCAAGAGAAGACAAATGGATGAAAAGGAAATTATTTGAGCTTACATCGTATACACATTTGTATTTATATTGACTGTACTTTAATTTTCTCTCTTCAAGGCTTTGATCTTCACTTGTATTATTTCATTCAAGCCTTGTATCATTTTTGAGAGACATTGTAACTAAGAGATTCATCTCTTAGATTCTCTCCAATTGTATACTTCTTGTTTTTCCTAGCTTGTGTAGCTAGAGGGCCTACTTGGTTTAAGTAGGAGGTTGTATTTCCTAGCTTGTGTAGCTAGAGGGCCTACTTGTGTAAGTAGGAGGTTTTAGTGAATTGGTTTAAAATCCTTAGTGGGAGCTAAGGTAGTGGATTAGGCTTGGTTTAAGCCGAACCACTATAAATTCTTTGTGTCATTTATCCTTCTTGCTTTTACATTCATTGAGCGTTACATTTGTCATTTTATATGTTCTATGTTTTAAATCACTAAAACCTCAATTGGATCAAAAAGTTTTCAAGTTCTATCAAGATTTTTTAAAATATCCAATTCACCCCCCCTCTTGGTGTGTGCCATAGAACCTACTGTTCTAACAACTCCTTCACATGGGAGTGGCGACAATCCAAGGGTCAAGTGCCCTAGGCCGTCCACAAGCCGAAGATGGACTAATGGCTAGAAAAAATTCAAAGCCCAACACCCTCCTTCGCATTGGAGTGGCGACAATTCAAGGGTCAAGTGCTCTAAGCCTTCCACAAGCCAAAGATGGACTAATGGCCGGAAGAAACTCAACACCCTCATTCGCATTGGAGTGGCAACAATCCAAGGGTCAAGTGCCTTAGGCTGTCCACAAACTTGACCAAGGGATCCCAACCTGACCAGGGGAAATCCCAACCTGACCAGAGGATATCTCAACCTGATCAGCCAAACCAAGGGATCCCAGCCTGACCAGGGGAAATCCCAACCTAACTAAAGGATATCCCAGCCTGATCAGCCAAACCAAGGGATCCTAGCCTGACCAGGGAAAATCCTAACTTGACTAGAGGATATCCCAACCTGATCACCCAGAGCAAGGGATCCCAACCTGACCAGGGAAAATCGCAACCTGACCAGAGGATATCCCAACCTAATCAGCCTAATAAGGGGAAATCCCAACCGGACCAGAAGATATCCCAGCCTGATCAACCAGACTAGGGAATCCCAACCTGACCAGGCCTGTTGCTTCATTGTCTTACAGGCTACATCCCCACAAACAGCGCCAGGCATAACCAAGTCTGAAGTGCAGGCTATAGATCGGAGGTCAGGAATACCCAAGTCTGAAGCTTCTACTCCCGAGGTCCATTTGTCGAGGCGGCGCGTGGTGGCTAGTCCACAGATCATCATCATCATCATTTGTCGAGCTAAAAATACTCTTATGCACTTTAGAAAAAATCTACAGTCAAATAACCTTAGAAATTAAGTTACTCCTCGACCCAACGTGATTCTCAACTCAGCTCAAGGAGTGAGGGGCAAGTGATGTGGCACTACCTAAAATTACAAGAATACCCCTACATGCTAGTTGCCTCACTTGCCACATGGATTGCCCGAGAGGCTGACACGTGGCAAGTCAACAATCTGGTGCGGAGTCCAAAAGATCTGGGTCGGTCCTCATCAAGTATAAAAAGCTCTACAGCTCTCACATTTATTACTACTCGCATTTACTCTACTAATTTGAGCGTCGGAGTCCACCCTGGGGGACCCTAGCCTCGTCACTCCGTTGTCTTGCAGGTAAATCATCGAGGTCCCACATCACCGAGTCCAAGGTTCTATTCCCGAGGTTCATTCGCAGAGGTGGCATGTGGTGGTCGGTCCCAAAAACCATCATCCACTAGCACGTAGGGGTATTCTTATAATTTTAGGTAATGCCACGTCAAATTAAATTAGCCCAAATTAGTTGGTTTAGTTCAGAGATTTAGTTGTTTAACTGACTAACTAAATTAATAATGTCAGCTCTAAGAGCATTCGACGAGAACGATATTATAAAGTAATGAGAAGGGCCCAATGCGTTAATATCAATGGCTTTACTCATTGCATATCCAGTCAAGCCGGCGGGGGCCAGCCCATGCGGGTTTGCCCAACTTTGTCCTTTTGACACTTTCTTCAATTTGGATAACATTGTTGGTTTCCTTGCTAAGTCTTTAGAATTATGTGACAAATTTACCTATTGAGCAAATTACTAACATACCCTCAATTCACCCTTCCCCCCCTCTCTTACTCTCTTCTCTCTCTCTCTCTCTCTCTCGCTATCTCCTGCGTGACCCTTCATCTCATTCCCCCCTATCTCTCTCTCTCTCTCTCTCTCTCTCTCTCTCTCTCTCTCTCTCTCTCTCTCTCTCTCTCTCATTCATTTCATCTCGTTCCTCTCTTTCCCGCCCGTGCATCTCGTTCCTCTCCTCCATTGCAGTTTCTTCATCTCCTCCATTGCAACAGCTCCAGTCGTCTCTCTCTCTCTCTCTCGTCCGTCACACGTCTCCATTGGCCCCGATGGAGAAGGTGGTAAGTCTTTTAAAGTGATATATACGTATATACTCGCTGTTTGGGTTTGGTCGAAAGTTTAAGCTTAGATCTAGGGAGATTCGGTCGTTGGATCTTGCTGGTTTTGGGGTATGTTGGTCAATGGGGATAGAGGTGTTGGGTGGTTGCCTCTGATCGCCGGAAACCACCGGCCACGGTGGCCGGTGGCGACTGACAGTGCATATATACGCGCTATGGGTTTGGCTGAAACTTTAAGTATAGATCTACTTTTCAACGATCATCGTTAGTTGAGAAATCAAGACAAAAGCCTCAAGAATGGATGAGAGTATTAAGTGATGTATGTGTCTTCTGTGGACACTTGATTCAAGTCATTTTCTGCAAGTGCTAAATTGTTTTGTTTTGCAGGCTCTAAAAATTAACAAGTACGATTTTGAGCCTATGCTGCAGTCCTGTGGTATTTCAATTGGAAGTAACTTCACACAAGCTGATGGGCGCGTTCTTCCAGCTCCAAGGGTATCCGATGTTTTTTGTGTTAATCATGATCTTTGTTTTTAATCTGTTTTTTCCCGTATAATTACAATTAGCTACTTTACTGATGTTTAGGCTAACTGTAGTTTTGACTGTTCCAGTTGAAAGTGGGAAATGGAGAAGACTTCTTTCCATGCAATGGCAGGTGGAATTTTAATAATAAGGGGATCTTTATATCTCCTATCTGCAAGGCTTCCCTTTCATTTTCTAAAATATCTCATTCTTAGGCACTGTGGTTCACGAAACCTTCTTTGTTTTATGGTGTAGAAACTAGTGGACCCAAACAAAATAGAGCGGTGGGTTGTTGATGTGAAAGTAGCAAGGCCAGTATGGATATGCAAATAGTCAACATACAACTGATGGATAAAAGACGTCCTAAGAGATGATATGCCAACAGTTTTGTATATTATTTGCCATTTCTTTGCTTATTATAGGATTTGTCTGAGCTAAAATGATGAGCAGCTTACAGAATGATGTGAAAATGTAAGCAGTCTTAAGTTATTACAACCTTGGCCGGTATTATTATCTTTAGGAGGTAGGGATAAGGAATTATTATTGTTAGAGGCAAGGCAATGCTGACAACCTAAAACCTTGACCAAGAACTTTATGGTTTGGTTTGGAGGCTTTGGGCAAAAGTTTTCCATGACATTTCACCTGAACAGTTCATTCATTGCCTTGAGGCCAGCTTGCCTTGGAGAGGGAGATATCTTGTCTTGTCACTTATCAAAAGTGAATTATAAGGAATGGCATATTTGAGTATACTTAATGCTTATCCCCATAAGAGATTGTTTTCTGAGGTAGACTATTGGTGTAGGTTTTATACGCTCCAAATTTCAGTAAGATAGCCTTGTGAGAAGTTGCTCTGTTCAACACTCATATACCTATCACACTCAAGTTGCTATTCTGACATGTTTAATTGATCTGTTGGTTTATTGGAAGCCAAATTTGCCTTCTAAACTACATTTGACCCTTTTCAGTTTTGGATCCATTTTGATTTGCTTGTGTGCTATCATAAATATATTTTGAATCTTTCCAGGAATGGAGTAAGTGAATCGCAGTTCAACCAAGTTTTGAACATCGATAAGTAACTCTTTAATCTGCATACAATTTGTGAGAGAATATTGCTCTTTTGATATGTGTTTTCTATTAGGGCATAACAAGACTTTCCCATTACCATGTTCTATATGATGAGGTTAGTTTTTCAGCAGATGATCTCCAGGAATTAGTTCATTTGCTGTCCCGTATGTAAGTGCACATTGTACAGGCATAAATGAGTAGCCTCCTTTCAGTTGGTTGTGTGGGCAGAGTTTTAAAACACTGTAGATACTTCTAAATATTGTTTTTATTTTGTTTTAGGTATCAAAGAAGCACCACTGCAATTTCTGTAGGTGAGCCGGTCTTCCAATTCAAATCCATTTTGCCTTCTAACTTAGAGATGCCACTGGTTTTTTAGCAAAAAAATTTATTGTAAAGGGAGTGTAGTATGAGACTAAAGTCTTATTATGATCCAGTAGTTTAGAAAAAAAAAATGCTCTTATGTTTTGGTGCACAATTTCATGCAATTTGTTATATGAAACCCTGAAACTTCTTTAACACACTCTTCTTCTCTTTCGGTTCTGTTTGCAGTTGCTCCATTATGCGATGCCCACTTGGCAGCAACCCAGGTGGGACAATTTATGAAGTTTGACAAAGGGTTTGAGACATTGTCGAGCATTGGCGGCACATCTACTGGGCCTGTCCCAATTTTGCAGTTGCCTTGATTGCAAGAGAACGTGTCGAGTTCCATGTTCTTTTGTTAGATGGCCCTATGGTTGTGTATATTGGCTTGGTCTTTTGGTTATGTGAAGAGCACTGAATTAGAAAATTCGGATCCTCCTATGGTAGTTGAATGTAATTTAACTTATTTGTGGCCTTTTTGGCGTCTTGTTCTGTTTGGTCGACAGTGGTTAGGTTGCTTGGTCATATACCTTCGATATTTGCCATAGTTTTATGATCAGAGATTGCTATTGATACTTCTTGTGCCCCAATTGGTGTCTATTTTGAGCGATAGTTGTGGAGGCTCTAAATTGTTCATCTCTTAATTTGTTCATATCGAATGAGGTTATGATAGATTTTGTAGTGCACCATCATTACATACCACCTCTTGGAAGATTGAGTTGAAATCAAATATTACATTTAACAAATGCCTTTAAGTTTATCTGGAATTAGATTGGGGAATGACATCATCAATGTTGTCAATCTTGAGGTTCTGATTTGTAGAAAAAAATGCGCCGCCCCTCTTGCGTTGGGCAAATTTGACGCCAACAAGAGAATAGACCTGACCATAATAATGCAAATATATAATGTAATTTAACTTCTTGTTGTTTAGTAATAAAATAAGTAGTTTCCAGCAACTAACTAAAAAGTTTTACCAAAAATAATCTAAGAAATAATTTCTTATTGCTCCCATTGTCTGAATTCAATCTTCAACATCTTATTGCTCAAAACATGATAAAAGTTTTAGACTTTTACAAGGTAATGAAATTTTGCCATATGTTTACACCGCACAGAATAAGATAAAGATGGCAGAGCCTAAAGCCAAAATTCTTCAGCCATCACCCATCAGCAATCAACAATGCTCAAACCTTGCATGCATACACCATTCCTGTCTTTGCTACAAATACAATATAATATAGAATAGTGGAATGTCCTGCCACAAATAAACAAAAGAAAGGTTAATAACATTTACTACTGTTTTGTAAATTCGAACGAGACTTATGGGTTGTCAAAGGAAAGATCCGGCAAGGGGGGCATATTACAAGATGAAGAAAGTAACACAATTTGGCATTTTTGGCACTACAATTTCATGAGTTAAAATGAATTCTTTTCAGCCTAAAAATTCACTTCATAATTGGAAGAACCCATTTGAAATTTGCATCAATAGTCACACAGAAAGACTACTAATTTAAAAGCCTAGAAACCCAATTCATAATTTCCTCTAAGTAACGAGCTTTGCAGATAACTCTCCAACAAACAAAGCATGGAAACACTAATTAAGAAGTTTTCAGAGCAAGCCAACTATAAATTAAGCAATTTTAAGACATTTAAAGAGATGACTCACTAGGACTGGAGATCTTCCAGTTGGCAATCGGCCCCCACGGGGACGAGCACGTCTCAGTGGCCGACGACGGGGAGTCCGCCGACTTCTGGTGGTCATCAAGAAACCTCTGGCTCATTGAATAGCAAAGCTCAAGAGCCGGCAAGGTGTTACAGAGCTCAGGGATTTCTTCATAGCTGAATCCAAACCCTAAATCCAAACATCCTTTCAACTCATCCAGATCCTCACCAGTCAAGCTCTTCCCCCTCTTCAGATCAAGCTCATTAGCCGCCTCTACATAGCCTTGAAGAAACACATGTTTCTTCTCCTTATTCTTCTTGCTCATCACCCATGTCTCCTCGTCGTCTTCTTCGTCGGTCCTCCACAGCCCAGCTATTAGGTTGCTCTTCGTCGTCTCCTTTTCTTCCTTTTCCATTGTTTCCTCTGCAAGTTCAAAAATTTCATCCTCTGGCTCTCTCCTTTCCCGGCCAAAGCTCTCCAAACAACCGGATCTTGTTTCATACGAGAGGCCCTCAATCACTTTATCTTCTTCTTTAGTTGCTTTTTCTCTCCAAAAAAGTGCTTCTTGTTGAAAAAAAAAAAAAATCGAGAGAAACAGAATTTCTTCACGGCCGGAAGGGGAAGGGAGAAGCAGTGGGTTTGCAGCGCGGGAGAGAGAGAGAGAGGCAATGGGTTTACAATCGAAAGGGGAAGAAGGCACGGTCGGAAGGGGAAGGGAGAGGCAGTGGGTTTGCAGCACGGGAGAGAGAGAGAGATGGGCAGTGGGTTTGCAGCCGGAAAGGGAAGAAGGCACGGTCAGAAGGGGAAGGAAAAGGGAAGAAGGGACAGGCAGTGGGTTTGCAGCGAGAGAGAGAGAGAGAGAGAAGGGCAGTGGGTTTGCAGCGCGGGAGAGAGAGACATAGGGGTTAGAGAGAGAAAGGGATTTCAAAAATTTGAATTTCGTAGGAGGAAGGCCTGCTGTTTTGTTCGCGATATATTGGTAGCAATATATCGCGATATATCGTAGAATGGCACTGAGGGTGGCATTGAGGCTGGCCAAATAGCATTACTCTTTGGTTATATTGCTCGGCACGTCATTAAGTATGCCCTAGAATATTTCTTGTCACATTAGATGGAGAATTCTCACTGGTTCGATGAGTTGTTTTCTTTTTAGGTGTGAGTGAACTCATATAAACTACTTTTTATGCCTTGGGTAATTTCACAAAAAAGTTAATGAAGTTGAACCTCAAGAGATTTGAATCTTTATTGTATAGGAAATTACTATAAACTACTTTTTACCATCACAGGTTAATTTAGGTTTAAAAAGGCCGAGAAGAAAAAGGACAATTTTTATATACTAGCAAAATGATGCAACTTGAAGCTTGGTAATTTACAATTATAAAAATATCAGTACAATTTTATTACACAAAAATTCTTTAGGAACAATCATCAGAAGGCCATAAGTAGTAGAAGATAGCACAAAACGCCAGAAGCCATTAACTGTAGAGCAAACACGCGTGGTCCCTTGGACACACAATGGCACTCAAGAAGCGAGAGGGCGAATTCGATGTTAAAAACTTAATATATCGATTTTTTCTTTTTAAAACTCTTGAATTTTTTTATACACAAAATACACTTGTTATATATATATATATTGTTTGAAAGTGATAACAATATAAATACGTAAACAACCACAATAATCAACACAAAAATATATAGTGGTTCAGTATCTCCAACATCTACTCCACTCTCTCAAAGTCAACCCGACACTTAAAGTTCCACTAAAATCACAATACTAGATTTCCACACGAGATCACCTAGCAAACTTGTACATCCCAAGATTTTCTCCTTAACTCACCTCGAAAACTAATACAACACAATAATACACCTAGATTACTTGGGCTCTAGGATGCCACTCATAATCTACAAATTAAAACAAATAAATCTTATATCCAAATAACATTGGACTAATGTGGAATTAAACATAATGATGTACAAGACAAAATAGAAATAATACAAGTTACCACAAATTGAGAGAATATATTCTCATTTGCCTTGGGCTTTAATGGATTGATCTTTGATGCTTGGGCCTTGGATTGCATTTCTTGAATGCTTGAGAGCTTGAGAGTACCTTTAGAAAGATTGATCTTGGTTTTGCATTAGTTTTCTCCAGAAATCTCTTCTTGATATATATAGAGGAGCTTCTAACGGATCTATAACAGCTAGAAAAAATTCAACCATTGGACTCGAGGAGTCGACTTCTATAAAACTTGAATCAGCTCCCATTTTAAGTGGGAGTCAACTCTAGTTATACAAGAGTCGACTTCTCTACTAATAGAGTCGACTCTTCGAAATACACTAATGATGTCAAGTCGACTCTGCATAACATACTCTCGACTGAGTCAACTCTAACTTTTCAAGAGTCGACTTCAGCTTGAGAGTCAACTCCATTGAACCAAAAGTCAACTTCTGAGGCCAATTTTACAGAAAATAAATTTTATACATATAGCAATTGTTTGAAGATATAATTCATATAACATGTATACATTATAAGATATTTACATTTCTTTAGTTTAAGTAAATGTCATCATTTTTTAAAATTTATATTTTATCTTTCATTTACTTTAATACATAAATGTAAATAAGAAAGTACCCCTTGGATTTAATAAAAATATCTAAAAAATCAAAATTCAAAACAATAAGAAAATAGAATTTTAGTTTTAGTACAAAATCGAAATTTAACGATTTTACCATCCCAAAATACATACCTTCTTTTTTTTTGAAAAATTCATTAAAAAATCATTTTAACAATAATGAATATTACCTATCAAAATACCGAGAAATAGTTTTTTAAAATGAAAATATTTTCTATGCGCTAATATTCTACTTAGAACAAATAGCATTTATTGACTCATTTTGATATACAAAATACTATAATATTTAAAATATATTATCCGACATAAGACATCAAAATTTCATTAGGAGATTTTAAATATACCAAAAATAATTTTATTAAAATTATGTTTTGTTAAACATCAAAACACACAATAGATTAATTTGAGCAATTTAGCTCAACAAACACTATATATGGAGAGCCTACGCGGAGAAAAATGCAGTGTTGCAAGCCAAAATGTGTTTTAGCATCAAGAGATCGCTTTCGAAAGAAGAAGTGAAGGAGTTGGAGAAGAGAAGGAAATAAGAGAGATTGAGAGGAAGGAAGAGAGGAAGAAGGAGAAGAAGAAACAGGCAAAAAAGATGAGAAGGTGTTAGAATTGCGATTACATTGAGATAAATTTTCTAATGATAAGATAATTGTTATGAATTTAAATTTGTTTCAAATTCATTAGTATTTGAATTTTAACAAAATAATGGGATAAATAATTAGAATTTGAATTAGATTCAAATTCTTTAAAAAAATATATCTATCTCTATCTGTGTGATACATATAAATAGACATAGAAATCAATAGAAAAAATACAACAATCAAAATTAGTTTCTGATCACTCATATATTGTTTTCAGCATCATTATTCAAGTCTCCAACAGATATGGAGTGGAAGTATAAGAAAACTTTTATAATTTTCTTCCACAGAGGTCGTTAGACAAATCATATTCGATTATTTCGTTGGATCGCAGTATTTTACATACCATTTGCAATTTGTTTAAAAAGTTCTACAGAAGGAAAGAAGAGAGAGGAGGAGGAACGCGAAGAACGAAAGCGCAAGGAAAAAGAGCAGAAAGAGAAGTTGAAGAAGAAGAAGAAGACGAGCGACAGATTTAATATGTAATCAACATTATTATGCTCTTCCATATTTCTTAATTTCTCTCTCCATTGTCTTTGCAACACGTGAAAGAGCAGAACATGCCAAGAAGGTTATTTCCTCTTTCAACAAATGAAGATCATAATCCTACGTTAACTCAGTACACGAGTAATTTACAATTCGAAAGAAAAACAATTCGCAAAAACAGTGAAACTAACTCATCAGAGGGCACCCTCTAGTTCCTCTTCTACAAGATAAATTTCATCTCACCAGAAAATAACTGCAGGAATTTCAGGTTCTGTACCCATTGTTGAAGGAGGCCATGAAAGTGGAAAGGAAGCTAATTAATTGAGCACCTTCCCAAGTTCCTCGATCAATTGAGCTCGACTTGACGGGTCCACCTATATTGAGAAAAGGTTACCTTTAGTTTCCAGAAGGAGAATTTAGAAATCTGGTACCTCGATAGAGAACAGAATGATATTGAGTATGAATTCATAATTAAGAACATATATGCGGTAAAACAAGAAATGATATATGAGGGTTTACCTTGTTCAAAAGGGCAGCAAGACCCTGAGGTAGAGCTTGTAGATCTAATGGTGAATCCCCAATATTTGATAATTGAAGCAATACTTTTTGTACCCGCAGCTCCTGTAGCTTTTCCTCGTAGTTTCCTGGATTATCCTTCCATGCAAAGAAAAGCTCATCATCTGTCCAAGCATTTTCTCCACCTTCTGCATTCTTGGAATCCAAAAACCACTTCTTGACCAGGTCCCTTGCAGATTCATAAGACAACTGCTCACCGGCAGCATCTCTGACAGTCTTGATCAGAGAAGTCTCGCCAACCCGCCGGAGCAATCTCTTGTAGAAGAAAGACCGGCAGTTACTCCAGTCAACAACTTCTCTGATTACTCCTTTAGCTTTCATCCTCAGTGAAGTGTCATGCAGTTCTGCAAATTTTGTGGCTATCTGAATGTATACCGGTAAGAGCTGCTTCTCCCGTGCTTTAATCTGCTTCTGCAGGGATTCACAAGTTGCATGAGCCCCAGCAGTACCCCGGGCTTCCTGAAGTTTTGCCTTCAGATGGATCAGCTGTTGGTCGAGCCTACCCATGCACTCTAGCAACTCTTTTGTTCTGAATTTGATCTCAATCATCCCTTCTGGTTCAAGGACATTTCCCATGGCAGTGCGTTCTGCATACATTTCGATATGGTCTGAATTGATCCTACTATCCACAACCACCCATGCCCCACCTCGGAGCTCACCCATCATAGGGATATATACAAAAATAGGTTGCTTGTACGTCCTAAGGTTCTCGACAATCATTGACCCTGCCTGAAGGATCCCTTCAAAAAGGTCCCTCTGCCCACCTGAGAAGCCTCTCCAGTTAGCAAGAATGAAGAGGGGGAGCTCTTCCCTGTTAAAATCCATCATTGTTTGAGCTGTCTTAGTTGCAGAATCAGGAAACCATACTTGACCAGCTTGAGGTACAATCCTTTCGTGGGAATCAGGTTGCCCAGGATCTGCGGGGAGAACTTGCATCACAGTCTGAGTTTCAACAGCAATTATTCCTACAGGGATTCCCCCAAGCTTTGCCCTTCCTGTCACTACTGTCCTTGCCCAGCCTTCCAGGGTCTCAACAAAGCTATCCTTGTCAAACATACCCCCGAGCCACTTCCCACTTCCATTGAGAACACCGCAGATTGCCAAACGGGGATCACATGCAGTCTCAGGGAAGTACTCAACGGGCCTCTCTGGAGGATCTGAGGGCGCCAAAATGGGAAGTGGACCGCCTGAGTAGGGTGGGACAAAGCTTAGCCATTTCAAAATAGCTGATACCCCTTCAAGATCATGTGAGACTGTCAGGTGAACAACCCCATTGGTGGCCATGATTTTAGGCCCACCCAGTTGCATGTGGGAGCTGTAAACCTCCCGGCCCAGTAGTTTGTTCAGTGCAGAAAAACCAGTAAGAATAATAGGCTGATCAAGTCGCTGTATGCACCGCATACCAAGACGAGCAAGGTAAGCACCTATCCCAACAGTTCTTCCTGTTACATATGTTAAGGTGAAGGTTTCCTTGTATGCCCTTGCATATGCAGCTGCAATGGCTCCACTCCCAGATAAGTTCTCAACCCCTAAGCCGTCCTCCTTTCCTACAATGCTATCTATTACCCATCTGGTCTCTCCATTTCCCAGCTTTAACTCATGTGCCAACACAGATGACTGAATTCGCTCATAATCTTCAGGAGTCAAATACACATACTGAAAGCCACGTTCTGGGCTTGATTCATCAGACCAACCAACTTTAAAGCAAGCTTTCACTTCCTCAGCTACTCCTATACGAGCCCCTGAGTTTGCTGCCAAGTAAATTAAAGGCAGTTTCTTAGAACAAGCAAGCTCAGTAACCGCAAAGAAAAATGCATCCTCCCTTGTACCAAAAGATCCAGCTTTGAAAGTCACGTCATTTGCTACTACCAAGATTGTCCTCCCAGAAGGGAACTCAGGAGTAGACATTTCAATAGTCCAGGCTACCATTCCAACATCATTCTGACCAGGTGGGCGCACCACCGCGACAAGAGGAGTACCCCAGGAGCCTTTTTGATCAGCAAATACGAGCTCCTTGACTTTGACAACTTTACTACGTACTCTTCTACTACCTGGGAATTGGGATGCCCAAAACTTTTCCAAGGCCGTTTCAAATGCCTGCGGACAAGATTCCTCGTCAAGAACACAAATAAAATGTTATATGACTGCACTTACATAGAAGGGGCTTTAAAGTGATCTCACCAATGGGAAATCGTAGCAGTATGTAGTGCTGCTTTTCCTGGCCAAAAGCCGTTTCCGATCAAGAGCTTTTAGAAGCTGATATGGTGCAGTCACAGGTACACCATGTAGAGAGCCCCTCACAGAATTAGAGTGGTAGACTGGTCTTTGTTTAGTCGTATCCTCCAATTCCCTATATATCTGTACATTACATTAAACAGAATAACCTTTAGACCAAATTCATTATTTCTTAAGACAAAATTACCAAACAAGAGTGCTTGCCTCCACCTGCATGGCAATATCAGTGCGGCATAGGTTTACTCAAAGAGAGATAAGGGATAGGGTTTACACCATCTACTGGTGATAGATTGGCAACCCCAAGATCTAATTCTAATGTAGCACTGACAATGACAACTGATTTATAGAATTGCAGCCCAGATTTTGTCTATTTCCAGACCAGAACTCTTGTAATGCTTGACCACAACAAAGTCTGGAATTCAAGAATAACATATGGGCCAATGCCTTTATTTGTCATTCATCAGTATAGAATAAAAGACTAAACATGAAAACTCAAAGGGAAAGCATCAATTGGTGGAAAACCCTCCTTGAATAACAGAAGTAAAATAAACACTTACATGGACAGTGCATGTGTGACCACTCACGTTCTCAACCACAACCCTCCAAGCACCAGTTGCTTGTCCAGCAGATGCCATCCAGAGCTTGACTTCCCACTCACAAACACCTAAACGATGCATCTTCACCCCGACAGATGCATGAATTTCACGTGCCAGGTTTTCCAAAATTTTCTCAACTGCGGCTTCTTCTTGCCCAGCATCTATTTCCACTCTCCTGGAACAATATCAAAAGTAAGACACCACGGACATAATTTGGAAAGTTTTTATTTTTAATAAAAATATTTATGCAACAAGAATGTAGATTTGAGTACCTTGAGTATGGCACAAGATCTTCTATTTGTTGCTCCCGCAGGATATAGAGATACATATGAGCATGATCAGATTGAACAGTTGTGTTATGACCATAGAGTTCCAACTCTTCTATTGCGGTTCTTAAGGATCTCAAGATGCTCCTTGAAGTAAAAGGTATTGCCACCGGGGACCTATATGCTCCCATGTCTAGGCCCATGAACCCTCCATTTGAGGTTGGCTGCCTTACAAGGGTTCTGAGGAACATCCTCTGGATTGGTAATGGCTTGTCTGTAACAGTGTATAGGTGCCATTGACGGTCTCGTGATGGAGTGTATTGTATATTCTCATAGCCGTTGAGCTTGTCCTACATTAGAACAAAGATTTACAATATTGATGTCAAACCAAGGTGTGCAAAAAAATAAATGTATACTGCTTTCCAGGATTAAAAGATTAAGGCACGGGTGAATAGATACTGACCAATTCAAGGTATATCGATAGAGGAGGCTCCACATGGCGCAATATAGGCTCTTCCTCATAGTGATGTTTTTCTGTTGACCAATAAAATGAGTGCCTCATAGGGTTTCGTCCTTCATCCCTCTGTATGATGCAGCTAATAACACCTACACCTGCAGTCCGAAGATTGGAGCCAACTTCTTTCTCTCTAACTATTTTGGCTAACTTGTGAATTCTCTCTTGAGCCTGATCTTCATCACCGCTGCACAAAGCAAAATGGTGATGCCATCAAAGATCATGGTTATAATTTAAGATTCTGTTGACAAAGTAAAAAACTTAGCCATAACGTTGGAAAAGGAATAGAGAATATATTGTGTAACTGAAGATGCAATAAAAGGGCATCCCAAGTACAACAATTCTCTCAGCTTTGCAAAGGTTATGAGAGAGTCATATTTGTATGCAACCTTCCACTTGCTATTTCTGCAAAGTGACTATTTTCACAACTCAAACCCATGGTCATAAAGGAGCAACCTTACAGTTGCTACCAAGACTTCCCCCTTAACTCATGATGCAATAAGAAAGAATTCAAACATAGCTATTGTTTAGATAAAAATAAAAATCCATTTGGCCCAATCAGATTTTCATTTATACTCTCTTTTTAACACTTATATGCTTCAATACAATGTAAAAGAACCATAATTATTCTCCAGATGCAATACTGGCCCAAAGAAAATGAGACAAGCCACTATTTGGAGGCAACTTAAGAAGAGTTGTCGAGTAATCAATCCCAGAAGTGAATTGACTTCGAAAGGAATATCTAAAGAGCTTCTTATATATTAAGAATAAACTTTATTTTTAAGATATGCAAGGGTGAGCAAGAAAGCATGTGGCATACCTGTCCTGAAGCAAACTCATCTGGTTGTTGATGCCTACTAATGCGATATGAAGCATATTACCATAGCTTGTCGGCTCAGCAGATCCATTTGGGATGCTGTCATGTGTACCATGAGTAGCTTCCCTCAGTGCAGAGCTTATTACTGTTGGCAAAAACTGAAGAGATTTGATGATGACCATGGCTCCCCATTTCCTCTCAGTGTGTTTCTCAACTACTGGTTTGCCTGATATTTGATCTTCAAAACCATACTTTCTCTCAATATGCTCTTCCAAGAACTCCCATGAAGCAATAAGACCATACCTGTGCCATTGCATCCTGACGCTACCCTTTATAAGGAAGGGCTGTTGACAGAGATGAAATGTTAGATGAAAATTGCATCAAGCAGTCACAGTAAGATATGCTAATGAATTAACTGTTCAAAACATAGTACCTGATATAGTCTACGAACATACGTCTCCACAACCCGTCTCTGAAGGGTGTGATCAGTGTGGTCAAAAAGACCCACAAGGGCATCTTCAACTGATGAAGGAGCATTGACAAGATCCTCCATCCTCTCATCAATGGCACTTTTCCTCCTTGGGGTATCCCATTTTTCACCATCTTCAGTAAACATCTCTAATTCAGAAAGACTTCTAGCAATGTTGGACCGGAGTTCACTCAATTTGGTCTGTTCTAGAAGTTGGCTTGCCTTCAATGCCAACTGGAAATATAAACTGGGACTTAGAATGATAATTTAATAGCAATAACAATTGCATGGGAAAATGGAAATGGCACGGAAACAATTCAATGAAACTCCAACCTCAGAATAGCTTCTATGATTGAGTGCAGAGAAACGGATTAGTTTATCCCTATATGCAGCAGGATTAGGGTACACCAAGTGTTCCATGAGTCTCAGTATCAGTTTATTTTTACCCTTGATGCCCTGGAAATGATAGAACAGATGGCGCCAGTTAAAAATTCCAAATTCCTTCTTTATTTAAGCAACAATGAATGACAGAAGAAGTGAGTCTCTGAATGTATCAAAAATCGAAGCATGTGTGAACACCTGATGAGAGAATACGATATCCACAACCCTCAAGAGATCTTTCTTATATTGAAGACGAAAACGTTCAATCACATCAGCCTGCAGAATGAAACACATTAGAATCATTAGAATGAAAAACATTATAGCAGTAGCCATCTGTTGCCGCAAATAAGATGGTGATAGAAGCGGTGATTATGACAAATATAAAAATGCCCTTATGGAGTTAGATAAATCCAGTGCCTATCAAACGCACATTGAGGTTGTCTTAAAAATGTATTATCACAATAAATTACCTGGATACTGTCATTAAATATTTCCTCCACGGATAAATACTCCTCAAAAAGGGCCTGAACAATACCACGGGCATGACTCTCTCTTCCACCTTCATAAGACTTAACAAGACTCATCAAAGGTTCAACAAGCCTTTCTAGGGCTGCTCTTTCTTTGTCAGTCAAAGAACTAAGATGGGCCTGCAGCCAAAAAGAAAATGCCAGAACTGTGAATTACAATTCAAACCAGAAAAGACTGTTATAGCAAATGGTGAATCTGCAACAATAAACCAACCTCAAGAACAGCCCGTAGCACTTTGGCAGGGAAATCCACATTTTGCAAGATCGAGATACATTCATACTCTTTGTATTTTGATTCCAGCTGGATGAAAACATAATTTAACAAAAATCAGTAAGAATACAAGGTTAAATGTAATATTTAAGAGTAAAACAACAGAGTAAATCATCAAAGCATGTACCTCGTATCTGAGATCTTTAGGAAGCCGCATTGCCAGAACAGACAAGCATTCTTGCCATTGAAGGCAAGGGAGCTCAGGATTATCAAGACAACTGAGCAAGTTTTGCACAACCTGAGATTTAAATTCTTTGATAAGCAAAACATCATGTTTTGACAAGTTCATAGAGAATTAATTAGTTCCCCAGATGTAACCAATGATGGTTTTCTACATTTACTCAGCTGATGTACCCAACTTAACCATACATTCTAGCTGAATTACTGTCCCAGTGTAAAGTCAAAAATTACACCTTTTGAGCTTCAAGAAGATACTTACTTCATCAATATCATGGTCATATCCAGCTAGAATCATCCGGGCTGCATTCAAACTAGCATTACACCTCTGATGAACTTTTCCAGATATTGCAGTAGGAGCGCCCAAGACTGGAAAGGTCCCAGTGAAAGGTTCTGATTTTCTTACAGCTGATGGATCATCTAAATCAAGCCTTGCTATAAGCTCACCAGCCTACAACAGAAACGGTTCGTCATCACTACAAGGAACGTAAAGCTTGAAACTTCCATTGTCAGACGAGATTTACCTGCATGGCCTGGCCTTCAGACATCCTGAAGTGGATAATCCCAGCAGTAGGTGAAAGGAGTGGCATGCACATCTTCATAACCTCTACCTCTGCATAAGGTGTATCAGCATCAACATGACTACCATCCGCAACCAAAAACCTTAGTAGCTTGCACGGAGTCTCTGCCACTAGCTTGGATGGATCATGATCATTCTGGATACAACAAATAAGTCATTAAAGTTTCTCAGCCAACAAAAATTTAAGCAGCACTAGGAAAGAAATTAATTGAGCTCCTCTTATTTTGATAAATAAAAGAAACTAATTCTTCTCACCTGAAGCAAGCAAGTCCTTCCATCAATGAGAAGGCGAGTTCCACCAGCTTCTTCCTCTGCATATATCACATGACTGTTTCCATCCAACTGTGACAAAATGAAGCACCAATAAAAATTCTGTTATGTGCTTGCAATGAAATATGCAATGCTAAATATAAAGTCCACATGTACTACATGATTAAACTGGTATATATTACTGTAACTGCAATGCAAAAATTGAATCTAGGAATTCTGCTAGGTGTATATGTTCATAAATAATAGAATACTAAAGAGAATGGCCAACAGAACAAATGCTTGCCTGCATTAGTAAACCTCCATCACGAAGACTGTGTATCTCAGCCTCAATCTCTGATTCATTCATTCTCAATCTGTAACTTCCTGGTCCTCCTCTCACCATATCAATCTAGGACACACAACATTCCATAATATTAGTGACCTATTCAACTGTGTTATAAACAGAAAAAAGAGAAAAAAAAATCTACAATTAAACATGGAACCTGTATGATTGAGTAAGCACAATCAAAAAACTTACTGTATATTTGCTTCCTTCAATATTCAATGAAACTTGGGAGTAAACAAGTGAGATGTGCTGCAAATGTGGGACACTCATTAATTGTTGGACTCAATTCAGAAGAGAAAAGAAAACAACAAAAACATAGAAGGGTTAAAAAAAAAAAGGGTGCATGAGGCACAGTACCTTGGGAGGGATTTGGCCCTTTTCAAGATAACCAAGATACTCTGAAACCATAGCGTTACTGCTAGCAAATGCTTTCTGAGGTAACAAGAGGAAGAAGAAAGTCAAGGGACTAAGGTAGTTGAAAAGATAATCCACACCGTAAAATCACCAGATACCAAAAAATACAATATAACATGAAAACTTACATAAAGAGACCCTCCAACCACAGAGAGATACCAAGGAGGCCTTTCAGCTCTAACTCGCATTGCTATTCTACCATCCAACCAGCCGGTGTGTATCTTGTTGTCCTTGTAATCTGAAGCCTGCAAAATTGTTTTACATTGTTCATTATAAGATGAGTAAAATTAGAAGCAGGAATTATAAATGCTTGTAAAGCATGGATCATCAGAACAAGAGAAAGCTTACATGTAATAGGTCAATTGTGTAATCAACATTTGAACGAATTTCTCCCCGAATTTGAATTTCCTTCAGCCCAAGAACCATATTCGAAATTGCTAGGGCTCTAGACTCTCCAAAGGCAAAAACATGACCTGCGGTATAGTTTATTCATTTTTAGCTGAAGACGTGTAATTGCCAATATCCTATGTGCATCCAGCACAAAACTCCGTTGGAGAAAAAAAAATCTAAAACAAAATATCTAGAATATATTTTTTGATTATTTTCCCTGACATAACCCAAAAAAGGAAAGTTTGATTTCATTTAACAAGCTGTTAGGTCTCTAAGCAACTTACCAAATTGAGAATCTGAAAATTCATGAATGCCTCCTCCAGACTGCAAATCATCAACGTGTCAGTAACTAAACACTATTGAAGTTGGGCTTTTGAGGGTTTTGCTCCTATGCACTAAAGCAAAGTATATACCTTAACAGAGAAGTACGCCCACACATTTGGCTTGCTTTTAAAATTCAGCTCCTGCACAAAATCAAATTATTAGAGAACGTTTTATCACGGATCAAAAGAATGAAAAACAAATGCCAGTTATCTATCCATGGAAATCTAACCTGTACTTTCCCACTGGTAGGCTTAAAACCATCATCCGGATCCTCACTTGTTACACGCACAGCTACACAATGACCTTTTGGCCTCGTAGATTCTGCCTTGTCAAAGTCAAATGGGGTAGCAAAAACGGATGTTCTTCTCCAAGCATCATACCCTCCACCATATTCCATTCCATAAAAGCGCCTTATTTCTGGTTAACAGGGAATTAGAAATACTGTGAATTATAAATTAGATTATGGAGGCTCAAGACAACAGACACAAAAATGGAAATACCATACCAGGAATTTGCCAGAGAGGAATTCCCATTCCAACTGCTACCTGTGCTGCTGGCAGATTTATTTCAGCTATCCACTCTGTGACAGGATGCTCTACCTAAAATAGAAGTAATTGCAGGAAACTTATAAACATTGTTGTCCCTCTGCATTAACAGACTGGTCCATCCATACGTAAATCATTCACATCCCAGACCACTAAAAATGAATCAACACTAGGCCTTTGCGGTTTCTTTAAGTGTCTGATAATTATTACAAGATAAAGATCAATGTCATGTGTGGATGGGAGAGCCTGCTTAATTAACTACATTGATCCAAGTCAGTTTATTCTTACAAGAGGTTATGTTAAAGAGTCTTTAAGACCAAATCTTTAAGGTACTCAATGTCCTTATCAGCAAACATAAAACACTTCCAATACATGTGAGATGAGTGCATCAGCAAGCATAGCCACAGGTAACGTGTGTAAATTGTCACAAGAAAGCAAGCACAACTAGCATGGTTCACAAAATGCAATGGAGTAAACGCATAAAATAAATAAATGAGACCCAGGTCTAATGTTAAAACCAGAGAACAAACCTGTAATCGAGGATTGAGCTCTAAGAAATAGTACTCCCCGGTCTCCATACTGTACAGATACTCAACAGTAGCAGCTCCAACATAATTCACAGATTGGGCTAACCTTCTCGCTGCCTGCTCCAGGTTTTTAACTGTTTCTAGGGGGGCCACTGTAATTGGACCTTCCTCAATGATCTGTTTAATAATTATGAATAGACTTAGACAAAATCCATTAAAGATGATATGGGTAATTGTATGTTACTCAATAATAAAAAAAACAATATATTGTAAACTGATAAGAGGCTTAAAGCTCTTTTTTCTTTTTAACTATAAGAAGTATAATGAGAAACCAATTTAGTCACATGAAGCAAAGGGTGACAAGCATAAAGAAGTATCAAAAGGCTGAAATTACCTTTTGATGTCTCCTCTGAACACTGCAGTCACGACTGTGCAAAGCTGCAACATTGCCATATTGATCGCATAGCAACTGGACTTCTAGATGCCGGCTCTAATTTCAAGAAACAAATGCCATGTGAGGAAATGGTCAGGACTCATGCATGCCCTATGAAAAAGTATTTGAGAACTACTTCATTCAGGTCAGACTATGGTAGATAATCGTACCTGAAAAGCAACCTTCATTATGAATATAGGTGAGCCAGGAACTTCACCCTGAACTTGCTTGAACAATGCCCTGACTTCATCGTCATTGTGAACCTAGAAAGTTCAAACAACAGGATGGTACTTTAATTTAGTGAGAAATAAGTCATAAATGTTGATACATAGCTCCTCCACATATTAGTGACTTTTCCCAGTTTCATTTTATTCAAGAACTGAAACAGACATCGGCATTTCCTAATGAAAAACGTGTTCCATAGTTAGCCAAAAAGCTGTTTAATTGACACGAAAATATTGTCAACAATCAGATTATTGCATGAGTAGAGTGTTTGAAGCAAACCTTTCTTATGCCTTTACCACCACCACCCCAGGATGCCTTTATCATAGCAGGGTACCCTACCACTTGACAGCTAGAAATTGCTTCCTCTGTAGTGTAAACACATGCTTTGCTATATATGTCATCTGGTATGGTATCCAAACAGCTGTTGGCCGGAATTTTTACCTATAAATGACAGTTCTAACGTATTAGATTAGAGATGAGGTCTACCCCGAGTAAAATGAGAAATTTCTTCCAGGCAGAATAATTTACATGAGAACCACTCCATGGAAGGGTGGGAACTTCAGCTGCTTGGGCAATCAATGAGGAGCCAACTTTATCTCCCAATGCAGCCATGGACGTAGCTGGCGGCCCAAGAAAGATGATTCCCTTTGCATCTAGTGCATCTGGCAGTTCAGGGTTCTCAGAGGCATGACCCCAACCTGGCCAAACTGCATCAACATGTGTTATCTCTGCCATCTGCGAGACCAAGAATTAAAATTTCCGTCAGTACTAAAATTTCCTCACAATCTATGCATTATGCAAAAATTTGAACGCACTTAATTAGAAGAAAATGAGTTTCCAAACCTCTACAATGAGCTGCACGTTAGCATAGTTATTATTGTTAGTTCCACCTGGCACTTCTACAAACTGATCGGCAATCCTGATGTGCTCTGCATTGATTCTCATATCCTCTGAGGTGGCCATGGCCACCAACAATATGGCCTTCTCCGTGCCAAATGTCTCATAAGCCCACGTCCTTATGCTCCGCATGAACTTGACAGCAGCCATTCCATTGTTTGCTATTAAGATACTGTGAATTGACCTCTTTCCTCCAAGGGCAAAACAGAATTCATCAACTTCCGGCAATGGAGTATGGGTCCTTAATGGAATTGCTCCATTAAGGTAGCCATAGCTACCCCGGCCTACGCCGCCCAACGGTGACCGCCTTTGGGCTTCTGACATCTTTTTATCACCTGAGAAGTATGGAAGGATAGTGGGATTCAATACTATTGACGTAGAATTATGTTCCCATCATCAAGACAAAAGTAAACGCCCAACAGTCCTAAGCACAGAACAAAGTTGAGAAGCTAGTTTATTGCTGGATGTGGATTTCTTAGCATCTCACTAAAGAAGAATGCAACTTTAAGAAGTCAAACAGAGAATAATATCCCTACTACAGAATCAAAAGAGAACAAGAAATGAAAGATTCGTCAAACTCTGAATTAGATCTCATACAACCCTCCTGATTGAGATCATGCTCCTACTATTCAATCTACTGCTCAACTATCTAACAGAAACACATATTCCTTTTCTTTTCCAAAATCAACCAGTTCTGAGCTGGGGTTTTCCAGAGACATCTGGTACCCAAAAGCAACACAACTCTATGAACTGAATCAAAACCAAGCAAACAGCACGACAAAACAGTAAACAAACAAAACGGAAGCTGAAATAATCAGAATTGACATCGAAGGAGGAGAAAAGACGGCTGACCTTGGAGAAGAGGGTGCAGAGAGAAGAAGCTCCAATCCTTGGAAGGGGTTGTTTGTGAAAGTTATTGGGGGGTTTGGAGCATTTAGCAAATCAGAAATGGTGCGTTGGGTTTAGGGAGTAGGAGGGATTCTGGTTTTAGGTTGGTTTCAACGAAGAGAGGAGTATAAAAAGGGCTGGCCTTTTATAATAAGGTCAAGCACGTGGTACCTGTCCATTTTCTCTTATCGTCCTCTTCTTCTCTCCCCTCTTCTCCTCCTCCTCCTCTTCTGTAGTAGTAGTAGTTTCCAGCTACCTCTTCCCTTTCTCTCTCTACCCACCCCTCTCTCTCTCTCTCTCTCTCTCTCTCTCTCTAAATCTACTCAATGCTGTTTTAATCGGACTTTTACTTTTGGATCCCTCAACTAAGGCCGCCTTCCATTTTTTTCCCCTCCACACAAAGCCTGCATTGCAACAAGCACCCATTCAAAATTCAAATGTTGGTATTTGCCTTCAACGGCAACTTCAATTGACAATTTCAATACTATTATTTATTTCTTTATCTACGAGAACTCATAATAATAATTATTTAATTTTAATATATTTATATGTATTGCTTATCCACATATATAGAAATAATTTGTTGTTAGCATCTGACGCAAATTAATAGGGGATAATTGGATCCTACTTACCCGTTGCTGACCCAGCACTAATAATAGATTATTTTTGTCTATATATAAAGTATTATAAATTATACTTAAAATTAATCATTTTTGTTTGATTTTATTTAAAATATAATAAATATAAAATATTTTGTTTATGACGTACCATAATTTTGCAAATCTTGACATTACTGTTAACTGTAATACCTCATGAGCCCAAAAAATGATAATATATATTGAGGATAAGTAAGGAAATAAATAACACCAGTTGGATACTTTTTGAGCTGAATGTAGGCAAAGAACTCCCAAGTTAAACGTGCTTGGGCTGGGGAAACTTAAGAATGGGCCCTGAAAAGTTCGGGTAGGTCCATCAGGGTAAGTTGTTCCGATCATTCTTATTGCTCGAAGCATGATGTTACATGTGATATCAGAAAACAACCCTTACAAAAATGGTCCGATGAGGACGGAGAATGGTGTCTAGGCTCGAGGGCCTATATAAGAAGCAATTTCTGACAGACTTCTAAAATGGCAGCCCCAAAAGAAAGAAGATCTGAGACCAGTTGTAAGGTCATATGACGAGGACGTCATGTGCTTAAGGGGGGGAGAATGTAAAACCCTAACAGCCCAAATAATGGCAGTATATATCAAGGATAAGTAAAGAAGTAAATAACACTAGTTGGATATCTTTGGGCCTGAATATAGGTAAAGAACTCGTGAGTTAAGCGTGTTTGAGTTAGGGAAGCTCAAGTATGGATGATCTTTGAGAAGTTCAGGTATGTTTATCAGGGTAAGTTGTTTCGATTTTTCCTATCATTCAATACGAAATATTACATTCACCCAACCCTATAATTATGGATATTTCACAAAAACATGTTACCATATCATGAGAGTAACTACCGATCCTTCAATAATCTCTTATGTGATCAAAGTTTGAAATTCTGTAAAATAAACTCATACAAAATTCATGTATTTCATGTAATTTGTAAACCACAACACATATTTAATAAGTTTATTTATTATTAATTATGAGGTTTTATCTATAAAGTTAAAAAAAAAAAAAAAAAACCCTACATGACTATTTGGCATTTGGGCACAAATAAGACCGTTTGTTTAAATTGCCGATCTTCCAAATATATTTATATATACATATATGACTAATATGATAGAAAAAAAAATGCGGATTATGATTTCAAAAAAATAGATCAAATAATGAAAGGACGAGTAATATGTCAGTGTAGTCCAGTGAATTGTAAGTTCGATTCCTCCTCTACGTATGTGCAAAGCGTAATTTATGATTTATCTCTTCTCATATAATCGAAAACACGAACATATGAGACCGTACAAGGATGATTATTTCAAAAAAAATACAAAATACTTTGGGGGTGCAAGTGTAATTAAGAGATTAAGAAGCCCCAACCCTCGTTTCTCCGTCCCTTGGGGCGGTCCTGTCCAGACTCCAGGCCTAGAGGGCACATCACATGGATCCTTTTTTTAATTGATTTTAATATAATTTATATAGAATTCTCTAATTTTTTATTTTTGGTAGCACTGCCACTGAGGGCCAGATGCAGCCCCCACGCTGAAAGGCGAGAGAAAAATATGATTGCACGTTGATGGGGATTGAATATTTTTCTCAAATAATAATTTTGTGGTTTTGGCGTTTTCCTTTCTGAACGATAATCAATAATGGATGGCTTGGTTTGGTTTGTAAATTGTAATCTATGCTGGTCGAGGTGAGGTGTCATCCAACAACCCACGCCACCCCCTTCAATCCAATCTACTATATATATTATTATTATTATTATTATAAACAAATAGTTATGTTATCATTTTACCAATTACTTACTGGTTTGATTTGGTTAGTGTCGTTAGGAATCACTTTAATTATGATAATACTTTCATTATATAATTTATACATACATAAGGGTAGAAAGTTAATACACTATATATATTAAGAAAAATAATATTGATATATCACTTGTTACACCTTAAACTACATAATGTAACTAAAATATTTAAAATACATTTCACATAAGGTGATGGAGTGAGGTGATAAGACGACGTAAAACGGTGAGATAAATAACTAAAATATCTCATTTCAGAGGTGATAAGATGTCACGAGACGATGAGGCACAATGAGATGAAGAGATAAGACACGATGAATATTTTTATCATTTATATGTATTGTGTAACTCATAATATAATCTATGAGATACCAATAATATAATTTATATATTAAATGGAAATCATTTTAGAACCACCCCACTCACGAGTGTAGGCAGGTACCACGTGATCCTATGGAATTGGACTGAAGAAGCCATATTATTATTATTATTATTATTAATGTCTATTAGACTTTCTTTCTTTCATTCTTTCCTCTTCTTCTTCTTCTTGAAGGTTAGGTGCTTGATTTATGAGAATGATGTATCAAAGTTATAAGCTCAGTCTAGCTAAGGTATTGTTTGTCTTCTAAAATTTTATTGGGTATTGTTATGTTATGTTAATAAAATAATTTTTTATAACTTATTTGTACTGAACTTGCAGTCACGGTCTTTTTAAATGGACACCGAGTCATGTACTTAATTAATATATTATAGATTAGGGAATGCCAAGGCACGGCTTAAATAATATTAAGATTAAATTTTGAATAAAAATAAAAATTAAAGTTATTATATAACGTTGTATAATAAAAAATAAAAAAATTGAATTACAAAAAATGCTCTATAATCTAAAGAGAGAAACGCTCAAATCTCACTTCATTTGACAGAAACACTCAAATAAAAAGAGAAACGCTCATTAATTAAAAATTTGACAGAAACACCCATTAAGATTTGAAATGCTCATTTGACAGAAACGCTATATATATGCATTTCTGTTAATCTATATGGATTAAACATTATCTGCAAATGGATTAAACATTAAGATCTTGCATTAAAAATTATGTGAAAGAAATCTTTGCAGAAATGAGTGAAAAGAGGGAAACAGTTAAAAAATAAAGTGAAATGGGAAGTGGAGTGAAAATCAGTAGAAAAGAAATCTTGCATTAAATATTAATGCAAATGGAGTTCATTTGAGACGAGAGCGTTTCTGTCAAATGGATTAAATATTAAGATCTTGCATAAACATTAAACATTAGATTCCAAACGTAACTCGAATGAGTAGCAAACACACAAAATATATTTGCAAACATTAGATTCCAGAACACACAAAATATATTTGCAAACACAAAATATTAAAAGGAAACATTATATTGCTTCTATGCATACATAAACATTAAACAAAGAACAACAAATAGAAATGTATACATAGATTTGCAAACATTAGATTCCAAATTGAAAACATTAAACATTTGACAACTTCCTTCACAATCTAATAATGAGCAACAAACACACAAAATATATTTAAACAACGAACACCATCATTTCTGGCGTACATTACATACATACACAGAAATACATACACATATGTGGCATTGGCAGGGGCAACGGGGACGGCGAGGCGAGCTGCACTGTGGCCGGGTGGCAGCGACGACAAGTGTGAGCGACTGCAGGGGCGATGGCATACGTGTACAAAAAATTAATAATTTTAAAATATCAAATGTACAAAAAATACACTAAATTAAATACACATAATTAACACATACACTAAATGAAATACACTAAATCAAATGTACATAATGAATAATCAAATACACATAATTAACACATACACTAAATGAAATACACTAAATTAATAAACAAAACTAAATTAAATTAACATTAAATTAATTTACACTAAACTAAATTAAATTAACACTAAATGAATTTACACTAAACTAAATTAACACACTAAATTAACACACACACACACACACACACGTGTATATCTATATAATACACTAAATTAATACACTAACATTTTAAAATATCAAATGTAAACAAAACATAAAACACTATAAAAATTACACAAAATAATAGGATAGAAATAATGAAATGTACATAAATTAACACACATATTTGTTTGCATAAACAAAACTAAATTAAATTAACACTAAATTAATTTACACTAAACTAACACTAAATTAAATTAAATTAACACTAAATGAATTTACACTAAACTAAATTAACACACATAATCAAATATACATTAACACACACACACGTGTAATACACTAAATTAAAACATAAAACAGTCAACTAAACTAAATAATAAACTAAATAAAACAGTAAATCTATATAATACACTAAATTAATAATTTTAAAATATTAAATGTCCACAAAACATAAAACAGTAAATTAACACACACACACGTGTATATCTATATAATACACTAAATTAAACATAAAACACTATAAAAAATACACAAAATAATAGGATAGAAATAATGAAATGTACATAAATTAACACACATATTTGTTTACATAAACTAAAATAAATTAAATTAACACTAAATTAAATTAAATTAACACTTAATGAATTTACACTAAATTAAATTAACACACATAATCAAATATACATTAATACACACGTGTAATACACTAAATTAAAACATAAAACAGTCAGCTAAACTAAATAAACTAAATCTATATACAGAAAATAATCAAATACACACATAATCAAATACACACATAAACTAAACTAAATTAAATTAACACTAAATTAAAATGAAGACCTCGAAGTGAACACCAAATATAGAAATCTATATATATATATATATATATAATAAGGCAAGACTGTTTTTGAAAATGTGTAGAGACAATCTATCTTTGTGTGGCTGAGATCCATGGCTGAGATCAATCAACGGCTGAGATCCACGTCTCCCCCCCTACCGGCGTGGCCGCCCGCCCAAAACCATCCCATCACGCCTCTCTCTCTCTGTTTCCCCCTCTGCCTCTCTCTCTCACTCTCTGTTTCCCACCCGCCCGCAGCCATCGTCCCTCTCTCTTTCCCCTCTTTCTTCCCCTCTCTCTCCCTCTCTCTTTCTCTCTCTCACTCGCGGCCATCGTCCCCGCCCCTCGCCTGCATCTCTGTCTCTCTCTCTCTTTCTCTCTCTCACCCCGCCCCATCGTCGCCGCCCCTCGCCCGCAGCCATCGTCCCCGCCCATCGCCCGCGGCCATCGTCCCCGCCCATCTCCCGCGGCCATCGTCCCCGCCCCTCGCCCGCGGCCATCGTGGCCGCCATCTTTCTCTCTCTGTCTCTCTCCCTCTCTCGCCGCCATCGTCGTCGCCGCCTCTACGTACCCACCCCATCGTCGCCGCCCCTCGCCCGCCCCCTTCTCTGTCTCTCTCCCTCTCTCGCCTCCGCGTACGCGGCGGCGACCATGGCATGGGTGGGCTACGCGGAGGCGAGAGAGGGAGAGAGACAGAGAGAGAAAGATGGCGGCCACGATGGCCGCGGGTGAGGGGCGGGGACGATGGCCACGGGTGAGAGAGAGAAAGAGAGAGAGAGAGCGGGCGAGGGGCGGGGACGATGGCCGCGGGCGAGGGGCGGCGACGATGGGGCGGGGTGAGAGAGAGAAAGAGAGAGGGAGACAGAGATGCAGGCGAGGGGCGGGGACGATGGCCGCGAGTGAGAGAGAGAAAGAGAGAGGGGAAAGAGAGAGGGACGATGGCTGTGGGCGGGTGGGAAACAGAGAGTGAGAGAGAGAGGCAGAGGGGGAAACAGAGAGAGAGAGGCGTGATGGGATGGTTTTGGGCGGGCGGCCACGCCGGTGGGGGGGGGGAGACGTGGATCTCAGCCACACAAAAATAGATTGTCTCTACACATTTTCAAAAACAGTCTTGCCTTATTATATAGATTTTACTTGCCAAAATTAGTGTTTGGATGTTGAAAAAAAAAAATGTATCCAATACCTTTTATTATGTGACAGATATATAAAATAATTAAAAAGATAATAGTCTTTTAAAAAACCTATTATAAAAGTGTTAAGAGAGAGAATTTTTATAAAAATAAGGATAAGAATTAAAAGATAAAAATTAAGTGTTACTAGTATTTTAACCTGTGTTTTGATTTCAAGTTTTACATCAATCAATTCATCTGATGTGAGAATATTCAAAAGATAAAATTAAAATCCATTGTGCCTCATCTTGATATTATTAAATAATAAGGGAATGACACATTTTCTCCTATCTCAATTTGAAGAATAACTATTAATAAATAACCATTGATTTATCATATTTCTAAATAATATGAAAATCATATCTTTATTTGGTTCATCTCTCCTCCAAATAGTTAGAGATCAACATTATTTCCATTCAACTAATCTTATATCCAAAAAATTCAAGATGGCCATCTCCTCACTATCTCAATTGCTATAAAGGTTTGTTCATTGTTCAAAGTCATCACACTTATATAACGTATAAAACCATCACCATTAAACCAAACAACTCTAAGCATTTAATATTCTTTACTACTCATTATTATAATAATTTGAATGTCAAATGTTATATTAAGGGAATCAATCATGCATTTTTCTTATACGTTTTTGGTTTGAAGTAAGTTGTGGTGATCAATCTCTCGTTCTATCATCATTTGCCACCCAATGTAGGGTCAAGATTGCATGCCTCTGCCTTTTAGCACAACTAAGCCTCCTGACCTTAATTGTTCACCCATCATACCCCGCCACTTTTGTAGCCAAATAGGTGGGAACAATCCAAAAAATCATCCACCATTGGAGAACCCACCTTTTCCACCTGACCATGTAGCTTGCTCGGAATGCTAGGTCCAATAGTTGGCTGAGTTACTTGCAAGGTCCAATAGTTGGCCCGTGCAAAATACTCCGACGCTCAAATAAGTAATTGAGAGAGAAGATGTAGAGTATTAGCAAATTGGCAGAGAGAGAGAGAGAGTATCATGGATCTGGGGAGAGGTGGTTGATATATAGGAGGAGGAGATGTCCTAATGCATGTGTCGTACTTCTACAAGTGATGGGATAAAATATCCAGTGCCGGCGGAGACGCTCAGGTAACGACATGGTGCCGACAGGACCCTCATCAATGTAGATGGGATCTGCTATTAATGAGGATAAGATTTGAGGCGGACGCGCTAAAATCTAGGAGTAACTGCAATGATGTTGTTGCAGACGAGTATATGGCAATGATGGGACAGACATGGGCCAGGAAGTGTTAGAACAGGTAGGTTCTATGGCACACACCAAGATGGGGGGTGAATTGGTTATTTTAAAAACTTAAATGATAGAACTTAAAATAAAAACTTTTTGATACAGATTGAGGTTTTAGAGTTTTAAAGCGTAAACCATAAAAATGACAAGTGAACAAAGATAAATATGAGAACCGAGGAGGAATAATAAAATGCTTGGAAAGATAAATATATCAAAGAACACAAGCATAAGAAAACACAAGGATTTATAGTGGTTCGGCTTAACTAAGCCTAATCCACTACCTTAGCTCCTCACTAAGGATTTTTCAAACCATCTACTAAAACCCCCCTACTTAAACCAAGTAGGTCCTCTAGTCCAAGACTAGGAATTACAACCTCTTGCTTATACAAGCAAACCCTCTAGCACCTAGCTAGGAAATACAAAACCTCTCACTCAAAATGGGCCCTCTAGCTACACAAGCTAGGAAGCATAAGAAATATAGAATGAGAGAGAATCTAAGAGATAAATCTCTTAGTTACAATGTCTCTCAAGATTAAACAAGGCTTAAATGAATGTATTAACAATAATAGAATGAAGCCTTGGGGAGAAAAGTATAACAATGAAAGCACAGAACACTGTAAATACAAATGAATATAAAATGTAAGCTCAATTCAATTCGTTCTCGTCCATTAGCCTTCTCTTAATCATCTATGACATATATATATATAAGTGTCCCATAAAGTTGAAGAGAAATATAGCCGTTTGGAGCTGTTAGGATTTGAAAAAATAGCCGTTGGAAGCTTTCTACGAAACACATAGTCGACAGAGAAAATAGGTTAGTCGACTATTTTATCAAATAAAACTAGCTATAGTCGACAGACAGAAAAGCATAGTCGACTATCTTATAACACAAAAATCTCATAGTCAACAAATCCTTTTACATAGTCGACAGATCAAAAATTACAAAGAAAAATTTGAAATTCATGAACAAACATAGTCGACAGATGAAATAGCATAGTCGACTATCCTTACACAATAGTCGACAGAATGAAATATAGTCGACAGAAGCCATATATAGTCGACAGATTAAACAAGCATAGTCGACAGCACTAAACAACATAGTCGACTATCTTCTTGAAAAATCTGAAAACTTAACAGATAACATGTAGAAGCACACTTGATTATTTAAGTAAATGTCCTCATTTTGTTTAATTTATATTTTACCTTCCATTTACTTTAATACATAAATGTAAATAAGAAAGTACCCCCCCATTTGGATTCAATAAAAATATCTAAAAAATCAAAATCCATAAGAATAAAAAAGTAGAATTTGGATTTTAATAGGAACTTAGGATTTTGCGATTTTACCACCTCCAAGATATACACTTTCTATTTCTTGAAAAATTCGTTAAAAATCATTTTATCACTAATGAATATTAGCTATTGAATTACCGGGAGTTAATTTTCTAAAAAGGAAACATTTTCATATATGTCTCCTTATAAGGTGCTAGTCTTCCAGACTTAGAAAAATATTGAAGCGTTATCAAAACGAGTTTCAAGACATGATACATGAACTAAAGGATTTTTTCATACGATTAAGTTTCAAACCAAAACCTTTCATGTATGCTTTAAAATATGAAAGCTTATTCTGAAGAATGAAATTAACATAAATGATTTTTCATACTTAAGATTGAATTTTCATCAAACCCATTTATGTTCAAGTTGGTCTTTTGCCTTAGAACAATTTTAGCTCTATGTTGACCAATGACTTCAAAGCTAATTTGAAAATCATTTTAGGAGATTTTTTTAAGACTAAAAACTTGACTTTGCAAATTTCTAACTAAAATAGAAAATCATAAATCTTTTTGGTTTTCATTTTAACAATGCACTTGAAATTGATTTTTGTTGAAAACCACCACCTTGATTCATGACTTAGGGATTTAATAAAATATGTTTTTCATCATCAAAACTAAGCACAAGGGTAGAACATCAGGAAGATGGGCCGAGAAAGTGGACCAGGTTAGGTTTGGGCCACCCAACTAGAATAATCCCTAGCCCACAACTATTCTCTGGTTACTCTACGGCCTTCTTGTTATGCAAGCTGATCAGTTAGGCCAACAGCAAGTTAGAAGCGTCATTGGGAGCTCGCTCGAAGTATCATTAGGAGCTCGCTCGTTTAAAGCCTGCTTGGTCCCTTGATTTGAGCTCGGGGCTCTAGCAATGTGTGAGCTTACTTCGACAAACCCAGTTTGGAGCCTACTGAGCTTTAGGTGGTTAGGCCGGTCTATTGGGTTGAGTCCAACCCATAAGAAGTAGTGCGGGAAATACTTGTAACAGTTTTTATCTCAAATCACACTACTTTTCCCCGCTTAAAGGTAATTTTTCTATTTTTATTTTAATTAATTTGTAATAATAGATTTATAAGATTGAAAAAGTGATCATTTTGTTTAAGCATGTAAATATAGTTTTTATAGCTAAAAAATAATGTCAAGTGAGGTTTTCGATCAAAATAAAACGATAAGAGAGCTAAGTGTCTCAAGTTATAAACTTTGAGAGGGTTTAACAGATCTTAGTCTAAAAATAAATGACCTCTTAATAATTATGAGTCTTATTAAAAATTATTGTAAAGAAATATAAAATGCTCTTATTTTGGTTAAGAGCAAACTAACCTACCTTTTAACAAAAAAATAATTGTGTTTTAAAAACAAAATTACACTTTACTTCAACTTTCGGATAAATTGAATGTGATCGCAAGTTTATAAAATGTTTTTTTTTTATAAAACGTTACTTTCGCTACTAAAAAAAATTTTGATAAAACAAACAATTGTACGTTAAAAATAACAATACTAAGCAAACTTCAAGTCTCCAATGATAGATATGATTTTTTTTTTTTGATGATTCAGATGTTCGGAACTTTGCTTACTTATTTTTGGAGGAGATTGACATTTCTCTTTATTTCGACCTCAGAATAAATTGGATGTGATCGCAAATTTATACACTCTCAAGTAGATACAAGATCAATCTCTACTAAATGGGGCATTTATACCTCTACCAAAAGTCGAATTACCATCACTTCTAAAAAAAAATTAAAAATTTTATCACATACACTATGTTATGAAGGCAATAGACACGATTTTAATTTATATTCAAATGTGGGAAAGTGGCATTAAAATGATTTGATTTAGTGGGAGTGGTTTTATGATAATTTGTAATAAAAATGATTTAGATAACAATGAATTGAGGAACAAGGCTAGGGTAGAGCTACTCATTGTCTTGTCCACAATTTAATGTTAAAACAAGCCACTTTTTGTAGTCTCTTTGTTTGTTCTTCACCTTGCTCAAAATTTTAGGGTTGTTTTCTTTGTTAGTATGATATCATTTTTAGTTTTTAATTTTTTAAAATAATAAAAATATATTTATTTTCATATTTTTAGAAATAAAAAATTATAAAAAAATTCAAAACAATAAAAAAGTTATTTTAACTATTTTCATCATAAATACGTTCAAAATTTTCAAAACGTAAAAAATATTATAAACAAAAAAATGTGTTTTTTATAATTTCAAAATAAATACTTAAAATGTAAAAATAAAAATAAATTCAAAATTAAAAACTAAAAATTAAAATACGAACAGAACGGTACTTAAGTTTTGAAATTCTAAGAATTTATAATTTAATGATAAAATTTGTTTTATAAGCTAATTTTTTCGGACAATAATAATATTATATTTGTTTGATGATGTCTTTCTGATACTAAATAACTATAATTGGTGGCAGCCTTGCCTTCTAACTGTTTAATAGTGTTTACCTTCAATTCAATTAATTAGTAAAGAAAACACGATTTTCGAGATAATAAGTAAATTAAAAACTAAAGTTTGACCCTTTTAGTGTGCGCACTACGCTACAACCCAACCCTTAGAACGTACAACTTAGCCATACGATTTTTCTATTCATAAAACATCATCAAGTTTTGACTTTTTGATTATTTTTTTTAAAGTAATTAAGATTGAGATTTGGGTTCCATTAATTAACCCCCAAATTAATTAATGGACAACATATTTTCAAAAGAATATAAATTGATTGTTTCAATTGCTGAAGCACATTTTAGTTTTGGCAGCTCCATGCTCCTCCATCTATCTCTCTAGTGTTTATTTTATCTCTTTCCCTTCTCTCCTCTTTTATCAGTTTTGACAGTTACCCAGTTCCATTCTCTTGGGACTCTAAAGCCAGCCAATATAACAACGCATGCGATTTTTATTTTTAAGCACTGCAAATCAGGTTACTATTGGCTCTTGGGATGATTGGGTTAAATCATTTTTTTTTTTTTTTTGGTCTTTTATTGGTGATTGGTCTGGATATGATGTCCCGGGTACCTGTGTGAATGCTTGTTCTTTTATATTTCATCAGTAATAGTTATGTCAGAACAGTTTGCATTTTGGGTGTTTTTAATGAAAGTACACCTAACTCTAGTTATCATAGTCGGTACGTAGCTCTCATTATTTTATTTAGGATAAGTTTATTTTTCGTTTGTTTTTTATTTTTTATTTTTTAATAATTTAAAAATTAATTAATTGTATAACTACCTTAACCTAACTCAAATATGAAACACTCAGTTTGTGTATCATGTAGACGTGCAAAAAATTCCACATGTCTTGGTGCTAATCTTTTTAAGCGACTATGGTTATTGGGTCCTCCCTAATTAAAAATATATAATTTTTAATCGTTTCAAGAATAGCCCTGTGCATGAGTGGATAAATTTTTCAAAAATTCTATCTTATAAAGACTTGGTAACAACCACCCCTCAAGAATTCGTCTCACACTCTAATCATCCGATGCCACGTCCAAGTCCAAGTCCAGGGGCAACCAAACATATGGTCGTTGACCAAATTCTTATTTGCCACGAATTTAATTAATTTTCCAACCTTAATATATATATATATATATATATAGCATGAAACAACTTGAACCATTGATTCTTGATGATGTGCCCAAACTAGTCCCTTCTATTTTGTCCGCTGCGTCACCTAGTCCTCCCGTAACTGATAGTTCTACAGGAACAAAACTCAGTCATATATATATATTATTATAATATTATTATTGCTTTAATGTCTTATTCATTTGTTTGAACTTTTCATCCACATTGCGGGTCAAACTTTTTGTGGGTTATTTTATTTGGTGTTTAGTTGATTGACGGCGACTTTCATTTATTTTTTTTTGTAATTATTAATATTATCTTCCACTCATGTAACGAAGCACTTATCTTGGGATAAAGCCGCAAAGTTGGAAGAGTGCTAATGGAGTATTTTCGTGACCCCATCATCAAGTTTACTAATGCGTTGATGGATTTTATTAATTTTATTCTTGAGACTCTTTTCAAGTATTTGATTCGTAGCACTTAATTAATTGGAGGATGAAGAAGAAGACTTTTTTTAAGTATTCGATTTGTGGCACTTAATTAGTTGGTGGATGAAGAATAAATAAAAGATTTGTACAAATGTCATAATTGCTTAACATATAGAAGTTAATTAAATAAGATAATTGCTTAACGTGGGATTTTTCATCTAAAATTAAACGAATGAGCTTCATGTAATACATTGAATTAATGCATATATATATGACTTAACAAAGGATAAATGGATGTTAATAATAATAGAGTCAAAACAATAAAAAAATAAAAAAGTATTCATTCATGCGAACCCATTGAATAGATCAACCAACACCAAAAGCTAGATATATATGTATATATATTATGTAAAAGAAAGGAAAGTCCAGAGAAACCACGGCTAAGTATTGCTGAGTTGTCTTTCTATGAATTGAAAGCAGCCTGCACTATTTTAGGGAATTTACATGTACTTCAATCATTCAACACATAAAAATTAGGGGGCATCTGCAAGTTGCCCAATTTCTTGGTTTTAGTATGCTTTGTCCAATACCTACCGGGGTTGTTGGAGAATGTGCCTGTGCTCTTTTGGGCAAGTTGGTAATATATATATATATATATATCTCTCTCTCAAAGGCTGGAACACCCCCATTCTATCAACGTGGCCTAATATTTGAAGGCCAAAATCTTGGCCCTGTTTGCCTAACCAACTTATCGATTAATTAGAGTCATTAGATAGTAGTGTGCACACCCAAAACTAATTAAAATATGATGTGTAAATTGTAGTTATTATTTTTTTATTCTGTACAATGAAATAAAATCTTCATCTATGATTTAGTTCATCTGTCAAAATCGAGGGCACTAGCAACAGATAATCACGCAAGAACTGAAATCCCAAAAAATTTACTTAGTAGCTTCTAGGGGCAAAGTTCAACGGTCCAGGGTGTGCACGAAAGACTTTCTACCCTTACATTTGCTATGTGTCCATATTCGACTCTTGACCGATGCAAATTCCCTAATTTACCTCTTTTACCATCTTTTGGAGTTAGGCAGTAAAGGCGCTAGTAATGAGACATCATCCAAGAAGGCTATTTAGTTCTAATTGTATTTCTCCTAGAAGAATGGTCGTGAAAAAAAATTATATATATTTTGTCTTTTATGAAACTCATGTATAGAGATTTGTGTGTTTATTTTAGTGTATTTTGAATTATTACATTTACCCATTACATATCTAAGGTAAAAATTAAAGGTTTGCATTAAAAGAAAAAAAAAATGATGTGGTAATCTCATGATAAGTAGTTGTATTAACAAGGTTTAATCTCTAATTCAATTGCTATAACGAGCTTCAGACATATACTAAGTGATCTTTCATCATGCTTTGCATAAATTAAATATAAGGGGTAAAAAAGTTAATGATGCTATAACAAAAACCTAACTAGAGCTCTAAGTATGTTTAATCTTGTGGATAGTAAACAAGGTTGTTAACTATATTATATCTAACACTGTAGGTGTGAAGTTGCAAACTACGCAAAGTCAATTAAACTTTATATGTTTTTCAAAATTCCAATATTACTTTTCACTTAAGAAGGTACCCAAAAAAAAAAAAAAAAAAGTACAAATAGTCAATCATGTTTGTTTTTGTTTTCATAGCATTCTTTCCTCCCTACTCTATTGTGTGCCATTCTATTGTTAAAAGAGTGACTCCTTATTTTTGACTTCATAATATAGCTTAGGTTAATCTTATGAATTTGTGTCATTGACTTATTCAATCTTCAATTTTGGTTGCTTTGCAATCCGAGAAACTCAACATTTTTTTTTATTTTAAAACTTAAAGCCATGTGACTTGTGTTGAAAAATATTATAGGAAGATGTTTTTTTTATAAGAGAATAATGAAAAATAGGCTCATTATAGTCTCCCTTGTTCTGTAGTGCAGTAGCTGAGCCACAATCAATGAAAAGGAAATGCCACCTTTTAGCCTTTGAACAAGTGAGTGGGGGAGAATGAATCAACAAAAGCATACGTAATAATAAGAAAATTGTGGGGCGCTACTGCAATTATGTATAGACAAGCGAGAGATGACGTATTCTCGAGAACCAGACTGAACGATTAAATCGTGTGTCCTTTTCATGGACGTAATAAAAAGAATTAAAAATATATATATAAAAAAAAAGGAAGAAGTGGATTCACGTGGATAAAAAATTAATGGAATTGGTGGGGGAAAAGGAATCACGTGACGCACGGGGGGCCAAAGCGTGCGGTGCGGCCTCCGGCCAGCTTCGTCCCGCCAGCCAACACCATGCATCTACATCCAAAGTCAGTCAAGCAAAGCAAACTGTGGCCGACGGTAAAATAACCTCAATATATATATAAATAAATTAATATCAGTGGTGGTGGATACTGACTATTGAATTGATTGGGTCAAGGTGGATTTGGTTCAATTGACACAGTTTGTTTGGGTTTAGTCCGCTTGGTCTATGATTGCACAGGTAAAAATAATAAATAATGATTAAAAGTTCCACTCATTCAACTATTTTATTTTATTTATCTCCCAAATAAATTATAGCATTAATTTTAAAAATAAAATTTGAATTTGTGATTTGATTCTTGCTATTGCTTTCCAAACCATCTTCAAGAGCTTGCAAAAGAAAACTCAAAGAATCCAATTGATGAGTCTATTTGGGTTAATTTTTTATTCATATGAGTGATATAACTTTGGTAACTCCATTTAATATAATTTTATTTTGAACACCTATTAATACTTTTACTTGGTATTTGTAATTAATTGTGAAAGTATATTTATTAAAAAAATCAAATCACAAAATAAATATAAAATCCCATGTATTCTATTGAGAAGCTTTAATGCCCAAGTCAAAGTATTATAGCTTCAACAGTTATTACCCACAATAGGCCCATTGCGGGATACTGGCCCAAACAAGTCATCGACAGCAAAGGCCCATTTCTGGGCCCAAGAGTTCTGCAGTAAATGACCTCTTTGACCTTGAACAAATTATCAGAATTTAATTTACAATAGAAACTTAGTTTGTGATCCCCTATATTTGGTCAAGCTCAAGCTAACTCATCAACACAATAAATGTTTAAATAAAAGCTACAATATTTTGTCCACACTTGGCCTAAATGAAAAGAAAAAAAAAAAAAAAAAGCAAATATAAATCAAGCAACAATCTAAAGGACCAGCATATATACATGAGGCTTGAAATGAATGGGCTTTTTTTATTTATTTTTCTAACGAACGAGCTTTAGAGGATGTTTGATTAAATTTAAAAGCTGGCCAATATCAATTTTGACGTTGTAAATCAATCTTTTTTATATAAGTTGAAGTGTTTGGATGGTCCAAACACTATGCTACAAGACCATCAGTTATGAAAGGCTACTAATTTTGAAGCGTAAAAGTTAAAAGAGAAAAAAATAATTTTGACCAAGTAAAAGACTATTCTACCCCCAAAAAATTAAAAAATTTCAATCTTGTCCCAAACCCACATGTCTCTTTTCTTCATCTCCCTTCTCCTCTTTCCAATTGTTCGATCTCCGGCGTGGCTACCTCATCTCCAACGTCATTGTCTTCATCTTCAATAGAGCTACTAGATGTTAATCGATGGCATCAAATGAAAAGGAAAAGCAACACCACAGCAAAAAGTGGAAAACGAAGCAGCAACAACCAAAAGAAGAAGGCGAAGCAACAATTGATCATTGTCGGTCGTTCCCCAATCTTTCTTCTCTTTCTATCTATTTGTTTCTCTTTCTTTAGGTTCTAGATTGCCAGAAAGCGTTGTAGTGATGACAAGTTCCAACGATCCGGAAGCCATCAGCGCGATGGTGTTCCATATCTGGAACCCATTGCACCGATGGATTCCAATCAAAACCTTTGATTCCATTAGTGACAAAACCCATTGCTGGTAAGTTTCAATGGCTCTCTCTTTCTCTCTCTCTTGTGTCAATTTCTCTCCCTCTCTCTCTCTCTTTCCATCTCTCTTAGCATTGTAGACAATTGGATATCACCAACGTTGTAGCTCATTGTTGGCAATGGGGTTGAAAATATGCAATGCCGTACCTGAGTTTTTTGGGGCCTGAGGTGAAATGTAAAAATAGGCCCCCAAAATGTAACCGCTGAAAGTTGAAGTAGATCTGAAAGATTGAATCTAATGAGCCAATAGGCAATCGAGAGGCAGCGAGGCACCAGCAACAGCGAGCGACGAAGCAAGAGGCAGTGAGCCACCGGCCACAACCCTCAAGGCCGAGTGATCGAGCAGAGCAGCAAAAGGCGATGCTTGCTGAGCGAGTGACTGAGCAGCGAGCCACCGACCACGAGGGCGAGGCGAGCCGGTGAGGACGAGTAACCGTCGACAGAGCAACGAGAGGCGAGAGAGCGAGGGTGAGGGCGAGGTCGAGGGAGAAGGGCGATAGAACAACAAAAGGAAAGAGAGGCAGCCAACGATCGGCGACGGAGCAGCAGCGAGAAGCGAGAACGAGGGTGAGACACGACGGAACGAAAGAGGTAGGGCTAGGGCATGCGCAACGAGCGAAAGAGAAGGAGAGAGAAGGGTCGCGAACTTTACAGACGGAAGGGGGTGGGCGGCTGGACTGGGCAATGGGCCCTTACAAATAAGGATGTTCTCAATTTATGGGCTTCTAAGTAGTGAAATTTTCATGGGCCCTGAGACAGTCGCCTCATGGAAGGTCTGGCCTCGAAGATATGATTATATGTATATATTTTTAATTAATGTATTTATTTACACAAATAGTAATACATATTTTTTAGTCATTTTATAACTTTTCAAAACTTATAAGCTTTTCTTTCACTAAACACATAATTTTATAACTAATAATTTAGAACACATTTTATTCAAACACTTTATTAACGTAAAGCATTATATACTTTAAACCTTTGAAAAGCTTTAAATAACATAAAACTCTATTTATAGAAAGTCTAGCCAAATAACCTCTTAAGGAATTTAAATGAGTCTTTTGATGCTTTGAGTTTCGCTAAGACTTGTCTTTCATTTTCTCTAGTATGTAGCCTTTTTATTTTTTTGCCGTGCATTTGGCACATGCATGGCACAAATTTGATATTTCAATATTATTTTGACAATTCTTTACATCACTAGCTTCCAATTGTCACTCAAAATAGGTTTCAATAATTGGAACACATGGTCACCGTTGGAACCCATCCAAGGATTTTGAAGACTTCTCTTTTTAATTCTTATTTTTTCTTTTAATTAAACATAAATTAGAGTTAATTTTAGTTTAATTAACACGATTAATAATGACAAGAGTATTCTAGTGATTTAAGCAAAATATATGGACCAATTTAACAAAAATGAAGTTTAAAGAATATTAAAATAGAGATCAAAGTTCAAAGAATACACCGTCATTTATCTTAATTAAAATTATGACTTCTTATAATGGTAAAAGATGATGGCTTATGGCATAATTTATTTAGTCATGTACTAGGACACTTTTTGATGACAGTCATAAACAATATTTACATATTACAAATTTACTATAATCATAAATTCTATACATAACTATTATTTCATGTCACGAATGTGTAATATTTTGTGACAAATTATGTGTTGTTGAATGGTGTTACTTTTTTAATAACGTGGTTTTTTCATCACAAATAACCAATCCTTAATTTTTTTTAGTGACGAATGGGCACATTTGCAACAAATCTCAACATCATATAGTGACGAATTTACTCCCGGACAACCTTTAAGTTTGCACCATCTCTCATATATAAAAATTTTGTAATAATATATATAGCTCGTATATATTTATCTTTTATATACATTCTATATTATTCATTTTTGCATTTTTTGGGAATAGTTTCACTGCTAATAGGCATAACAAACACACAAGTGTCTTACAAGATTACTCTCATAATATTTTTTTTAGAAAAAAAAAATATTAACTTAGTAGATAAATTAAAAATGCCTTAAAATACTTAATACATTGTTCCCCTCCCAAAAGAGTCACAGTGAGGTTGATCAATATATAAAGCATATAAATAAAATTGTGATTTCAAATAAAAAAATACCATAATATCATTTTTATAATTGTGAGATACTTCGATCATTTTTTTCTTTGGACTTAAAGGGATAAATTTGGATTTCAAATGGCACATATATGTGTAAAATAAGCGAGCCTAGCTAGCATTTTATCTTATCCATTAGGTTAATTAAGTTCTGCATGGACAATTCAAATTGACCTTCTTCCATTACACTTAAGTATCATTCATATATATATGGAACCACAGTACCCTCTTTTAGGCTTCATATTTGTAGCATCACCATTAACCTTTTCATGCTTAAACTTGGGATAAGCTCCTAATACATGACTAGCCAACATAACAAATGGAAAGAGTGGCTATCACAAGGGGACTTGAGCCCATAATCTTTCCTCATCTCTTATGCCACTTATGCTACCACTCTTAATAATCTTCAGTCAAAAATTTTAACATTTTTATATAACAACATCTACAACGGCAAATTAAAAATGTAAATCTGAAAAGTTAAAAAAAAAAAAAAGGATTTTCATGTGGGATCACAACATAACTGCAGAATAATTAAACAGCTCACTTGGTTGCAATGTCAACTCAGAACTGTGGCTAAGTTAGTTTCACATAACCATTGTTGATCATCCACTCCAAACTAAAATGTGGGTGAGCAGATCTGAGAGCCCAGTAAGCCCATCCAAATGATGCTCTCCCATACACTTCCAATTCAGCCTTGCCAAATCTCTGGTACTCCTCCTTTGTTGCTGTGGTGCCATTAGGGTTCTGAAAATTGCCTGTTGCCCACTCAGTTGCCCACTCCCCTACAAATCACATCTAGATTGTATAAAAATTCTCTAAAAAAAATATCATCATAGTTAGCTCATTAAAGTTAAAATATAATAAAGATGAAATTTTTTAGTGAGTAGAGATAGGGAAATTAAGAAGGGGAGAACCAATCTCATTAGCTTTAATTTGTTGCACATAAATAAGCGTCTCTTGTATGGTTTAGGGTGATTACCACTGCAGTAATATGAGAAATAGTATGGTTGAATGATTGGGGTTCTTTGTCTAGAGAGTATGTGTGGTTAGTGAATCATGCATGTGATGCGTATGAAACAGTATCACAGAAATAGAAGGGATCTGTAATTGTCATCTTGATTGATTGAGTGAATCATGTGAAAATGGGTCAATTAAAACTAAATCACTATAAATTTTGATGTGTGATGTGTATGATCCCATCCATCCTGAGATAAGTTTTGTACTCACCAACGAAAACAAGAGCGCCTGACTCGGTGAGTTGATTCAGCTCCACAGAAGAGTTTGCGTAGAGGAAGTCGATATTTTGTTGGAGAGTCATGTTCTTGAAGATGCCCATGAAGCAGTGGTAGTAATGGACATCGATCACCGATCCTCGGAGCTCGGTGGCGAGAGGGAGGAGCTCTATTGGATTCGACGGATCAAACCCTAGCCGGTTCGAAAACAACACATAAGCCTCGGAAGAGTGCCTTCTCACCGCCTCGTAACCGGCGCGGTAGTACCTGAGCAAGGTCTCCAATGGCACCGCCGGCAGCAGCGGCTCGTTCAGCAGCTCCACCGCGTAGAGGCTCGGGTGCTTCGCGTATCTGGCTGTCAAGAAGTCGATAATGGCGACTGTGTCTTCGATGTTCTTCTCCGTTTGCCCCCACTCCATGAATCCGTCTCTCGAAGAGCTCACCGTGGTAGCAGTTTGGGAGCCCGGTGCTGCATGTAGATCCACAATCACCTTCATCTCGTATTTTCTGCAAGAATTCCGTCAACTAATTTGGAAATAGGGCCATGTTCTCGATGATCAATGCTAAGTTTACAGTGATCTCGTGAAATTCAGTTTTAGATTTGGAATTTCATCAATTAATTTGGAGCAGGAGCAGGACTACGTTTACACTGATCGCATGAAATTAATTAAGAGAGTATGAGCGCATACTGAGCCCAAGAGAAGGCTTTGTCTAATACTTGCAGCGATCCGCCGACGTACGGCGGCGGCGGATTTGGATCGCTGGCGATCCACCACCCCACCGGAATTCTAACGGTGTTGATTCCATTGCTTGACATGAACTTGAAATCATCCTCCGTTATGAATGTGTTCCAGTGCTCCTGAAAATTTAATTTAATGTTATGGATCGAAACATTAATAACATCTTGGTAGGTTGGGTAGGTAGGTAGGTAGGAAGTTCATGTGAACAATTTGTACTGTTTGTTAATATACAGAATGATATTGATGTAACTCCACTCAAACTCATTCTTAGAGGTCATATATATATATACCTTCATAACTTTTGGTGCGAGCGGTCCGTAGCCATTGGTGACTTGAAACTCGCCATCAAGTTTCCTCTCAATTTGCATCTCGAAGACAGATGGGTCGCCTCCATCCCTGTCCCCGTTCCCAATATCAAAATCTGCCGTCATGTACCCCTCCTCGTTCACCTAATTCGACCATACATATAATAAAGTATAATTAAAACATGGCATGACATGATGATGACGATAACAATATTATTGATACATCCATCAATTTAATTTAATGTGCTAATTAATTTGATCGACAGACCAAGTCAGATGCATGCATGATGCAACACAACAGTGTATAATCAAACAGTTCAGTGAATCATGAAAAGAAAGGGGGGGGGGACCTGCAAGAAGAAGCCATTCGATGCTTTGATTCGAAGCTGGTTTGAATGATCACTGAGCTTGAAAATCTGAAATGTTTCTGAAAAACCAGGAAGAACTTTGGAAACTGGGACGACCATGTAGGAAGTAGTAGCGTTTCTATCACTACTCAACCCCACAAATTTCTTGTCATTCAATCTGAACTGAAAATGGGTTGCATTGCTCCTCCATAACTGTGTCAAATTCAAGTTAATTCTTAATATATATATATATAAATATTAACTAAGTTTGTATTAAGCTATATATAGAATTAGAAATTATAGAAGAGGACAATTTTTAAAAGGGATACCTTGAGCTTAATTTCCTGTGAGAAGACAAAATTAATTTCAACTTATTGAAAATAATAATGACATTCCTTTCACCTGCCCGTCGTACGTCTTGTCGGGCGCGAGCAACAAATCACCTCTGCTCCTTTCTCTTCTATCTTTTTTCTCTCTTTTCTATCTCTCACGTTGCTAACAATTGATAGCCGACAATAAGTTATCAGCTGTCACTGATAAACATGTGGGATTTAAACCCATTGTCATGGGTTTCTCCACTGTTGGGGATTTCTTTAATTAGTAATGATTGTCGGTATCAATGATTCGATGGTAAAGAGAAGACGACGACGACGACGACCGTGTCAGCGGTGGAGCCAGCAACAGAGAGATGGTGCTCTATTTGCATCTCTCTCTCTCTCTCTCTCTCTCTATGTTGTCAACCATGGCGAATTCCATCTCTATCTCTCTATATTATTTTCTATATATATATTTATATTAGAGGTGTGATTTGTGCTATATGCACATGTCAGTTAAAAAATAAAATATTTTAAATAAATATTAATTGGATAATAACTGATAAAATTTATATGAAGATTGGATTTAGTGCGATGGTAAATTTGAATATATTATAACTTAACAAGGTTATGAGTTTCAAATCTTATTAATAGAAGTTATTTTTATTTTTCAAACAAAATATATAGAGATTATTTTTAGAATTTATTTTATTGATAGAATTTCATAATATCAAAATATTCTATTTACTTATAAAATATAGATATGAGTGTATATCAAAGATTAAAAGCACATATTTCCTTGTCTAAACCCAACTGTGATTTTTCGCTCCTGATATATTCAAGAAAGTGGACACAAGTTCAAGACAGGTCTAAGAGAAAGAAGCCTAAAGAGGAGGACCTAGAGACCTTTCTGACATAGCAATTCCTGGGCCTATCTTGAGTCCCAGACATAGTCTCCGAGGAATCTTCTGGACTATAGCCTATTAAGAATGCGTTAATTCATTTTCGAGATCTTTATCTAAAGATCAAGAACAAATAATCTCGAAGACATAGATGTTCCTCCACATATTAATTTTAGCCTTTATAAATAAGGAGTCATTCCTCCAATTGAAGTATACAAGAACTCTTAAAAGAGTTACTTAAATATTTCTCTATTTTTTAGTTAAGATTGGCTTAAACATTAGAGCGATCATGTAAGAAATATGTCGTGTCCATAAAAATATTTTTTTTTAGGAAGTAGAGATTTAAGACGAACACTCTTCTATAACTATAAATTTATTGTTATATACAACAATTTCAAAGGATGGTTCTAACAAGTTTTTGATTTTTTGTCTATTTTTCAAGCCCCGGCTAGTATTTTATTTTTATATTCTTGTTTTTGTGTAATTACCAAGGATATTTTAAAATTTTAATCAATTTAATTTGTTTCAAGGTAATCAACTTTAAGGAAAAATAGGTGTCATTTTTTTTTTTTTTTTGAAAACACTAGAGTAATTAGGAAAATTTAAACAGATCTCAAAAATAATTTTTAAAATTTATTTATTTAAAAAAATTAAAAAAAGGGTCAATTTTTACAATCTATTTTCCAAGAAATCATGGATACTTTATGCTTTTTTTTTTTTTTAACAAATTCTCAAGTATCAATGAGTTTAATTTACCCTTACTAAAATTATAAAATGCACAAAGACATGAGAGAGACTTTTAACTCACTCTAAAAAGTGTGTTTGGAGGGCGTGGTTGGCCTGCAAGCACAAATCCTCTTCCATTTTCATCTCGGCAAATGTATTTCCCCGCTTTTATTGATTTAAGCTGGAAAAATGTCCCATCCTGCATAAAACAAGTATTATTAAATAATATTCATAAATAAAAACTGAAATTATATATATAGAGAGAGAGGGAGAAGAGAATTAGGTGAAGTGAATTACATACGAGTAAGTTTGAGTTGGGGATATTAGTAATAAGAGAAGGCTTCATCCATCCCTCAAAGACGAGCCAACCTCCCAAGTTGACTGCTCGAACACGAAAAGGTTGATGATGATGGTGGCGATGTTTTCTCCCAAAAACAAAGAGAATCAAACTAAAACATATCCCCAAAATGGCAGCCCCTAATAAACTTCTTCTCGTCTTCTCCTCCATTTCTTCATGAAAACGTACGTACGCCACCTCTCTCTCTCTCTCTCTCTCAATGCATGTTTCTAATTAATTTATATTTAACATTTGAAACGTCTTCCTTAATTCACATCCCAAATCTTTGTCATTAATTAATAGTTGAGGATACTAAAGCAATTGAAAAATAAAAATAAAAATGAGAGTTAGAGTCGATGGAAAGAAATAGATACTATATGTGAGAGAGGTCAGAAAGAAATGGATGAAAACTAAATTAATTATGTATTTTAATAAAACTTAGTCTTCATATATAGTTTTTCAAATTATCTTTTAATTTTGTAACGTTCTATTCTATCTTTTCATTAAAAAGGCATTAACAGTTATTTATTATTTAGTATCTTTCCGTTTTATTTATTAATTATGAGTAAGTTAGAGTTTGGGGATATTAATAATAAGAGAAGGCTTCATCCATCTCTCAACAAGCAGCCAACCTCCCAAGTTGATTGCTCAAACACGAAAGGATTCATGATGAAGATGATGATGATGGTCTCTCTTATTAGTTATTACCCACCTCAAAAGGGCAAAATAGCAGGATTAATTCAGGGTAAAAAACAAACAAACGAAAGACTTGTGCAGCCATGTAAATTTTGCATCAACTAGAAATTACTGGAAGTTTCAAAAATAATTAATTAATTCAACAATATTACAAATAATATGTTACCACTTGCCACAATTCTAGGGTTATTAAGAAGAAGAAAAAAATCAACCCAAATTGTCAAACTGTTGTCAATTTTGATTTGGAGTTTTTAAAAACCAATCAAAGTGATTTGCTTTTACTTTTGGGTCTATTGAAAATTGTCCAAAAATAGACCAATCGGATAAGAAGTTGATGTTAGTATTTTTCTATAAATGTGTTACCACTAATTGGAATTTTGCATTGTAAAAAATAAGTTGATTAGGTCGGTAAAACTTGCTTAAAGTGATTCAATTAGATTTTTGGGTTCTAGATTTATCTCAACATTTATTTATGTATAATATAAAAAAGTATAGAAATGCTTGTAAATTATTGAGTCACTTAATGAAATAACCTATTAAGGAAACCTGAATGATATTCCTTTCTCTCATCCCAACTATAGTTTCTATATAAATAAAACTCTATAGTTATTTGTAAACTACCATATATATATTGAAAAGGGAGAAAGACACTCAGTAAAAACACGAGTATTCTCATATTAATTTCATCTATCAATAGCCATCAAGAGTTCACCTAAGAAAGATTCATGTGGTTACACATGCTAATGATACACCATGATAAATTCAGAAGTTTGGTGATTTTGTATCAAAAATGATATTTTGTATTTGATTGTATAAGCAAGATTTCAAATGCTATGGCTAAAATTGCAATATTTTGATTGTTAGATTAACTAAAAATGCTTAATTTCAATTCTATATGTAAGATTTTGATTGTATTGCTACTTTATATTATTCTAGATTTTATTGTATATACAAGATTTGATCATATTGGTAGTTCAAATTATTCTATATTTCATTGTATATACAAGATTTCAATTATAATAATAATTCAGTTTTAACATATATTGATGTTTTTTATTAAGTGTTTTTCAATGATGTTTTTTAAGTAGTATAAATATTTTTTATTAAGTTTAAATAAATAAATAAAGAAATTATTTTATTAAGCAGACATCGAAGGAGACGTAACTAGAGGAGATGTAAGAAACGTCAAGAAGACGCAACTAAAGAACACGCAGAAAATACTAGACAGAGAAAGAGGGGGGAGACGAAGAGAGCCCAAAAAAGAGAGATTCAAGAAGATGCTAGAAATTTAATTTATTTTTAAATTTTTACAGCCTTGACATGTAAGTTGGCGCTCTCTCAGCCCGGTCCACGGCATAGAATTTTCCAGTGGGAGTGGGGTATTGACCACTGTCCAACAATTTCTGATTTGATTATGGGAGAGAGTTCATTTAGTTTCTTCCACTAGGTTATTGACTTGGAACTATCGATTGGGGTACCTCCGCTCTACATATTCGAAGAAGGAAAGTTCATGAGAAGGGGAAGCCCAGTTGGACCTACTGAAGCAGGGGTTTATATATACACTAAGCTCAGCAGTTTTGCCTTGTATTTTAATATGATTTTGATCGCTATGTCCATCATAATTAGTGCAAGCATACCTTTGGGGCATTTCTTGAAATGTTATTTAGTAAATGAACATTACTCATGTGGTTGTGAATAGGCTGAAGAAGAGAAGCTCATTTGTGGGACATTTTAGCACTGCTGGGGTTGATGTTGCATATTTCTAAATTTTACCTATCGGTTCTTGAGATGAATTAGGAAGCTAAAGATTTGTCCATCGATTGAATTAATGGCTTTGTCTACCAGAAAATAAGATCATAGATAGAGACAAATGGGGAGGTAGAATTTATGTAACTGAACTCAAATAGTGAGATAAAGGTTTGATATCATCATCATTGTTGTCTTGTTCCTCCCTGAGAAGAAGGCTTGGAATGGTTATGGCTACCAGTAGTTGTGTTCCTCTATTATTGAGAGAGAAGTGGCAGGATCTCTTTCCCTTCTTTTTTTATTTTCCAAAATATCTGTCAATGCAGTAATAGCTTTATTTGGACTGGATCCTACTAAACAATCTGTAGCCCCAGTTGTCAGTTTAAAAACGCCAAAATTCCCCCATCAGATAGCCCTAGAGATCAATTTCAGCCCTCAGGGATTTCCTCAACCTAACAAAGTGGAGGTCATGGGTTTGCCTCATATACCTAGCACCATGGAGAATACCCTACTATGTCAAATGATATCTCAAAAAAAAAAAAAAAAAAAAAAAAAAAAAAAGAAACAAGAAACAAAAAACAAAAACTAAAAAATTAAAAAAAAAATCTGGTAAATTGATTATATTTCTATCAGTATATAACGTTATCTACAATTAAAGTAAGCAGACGAGAAAAAGAAAATTATAAAGTAGTACCAAAGATAGAGAGGAAATAGTGCTATATCTTTTTTTATTTTATACAAGCTGATATTTCTCCACCCCCTAAAAAAAAAAAAAATAGAATTTGGCTCTGTACAGGCAGAAAGATGTAATGCTCAAGTGATGGATTCAATCAGGTTTGGGAATTTATTGGTTTTCATTAACTTCTAGCCCACTCTCATTCTAATCTAGCATCACGGTTGTAATGGTTTTGCAGGATATTGTCGTGTTGCACTTCCAATCTGCATGCCCATTGGGTGTTGTATCCAAGATGAGAGAAGCTGGCATTCATAAGCACATTTTCTCAAACATAGAGGCTAGACTGGATGGTAGATCATATAGCTGGATTATGCTCTTTGATATAATTTCGTATGGTAGTTAATGAATATATTTTTCACTCTTATTTAGTTGTTCAATCTTAGCATTTAAGTATTCAATGAACATGATTGTTACTCATTTTAGGCTCAATATTGTCAATATAAGTATACATCACATGCAAAGCGGATATGGAACAAAAAGAAATGATTTCGATACATGATAGGAGTGAAAATAAAACTTGAAGACATGATTAGCTATCACCTCGAAATGAAGTGGAGAAAATGAAAGTGGAACAAGAGCGAAAAGTGAAAGACGAACAAGAGAGAGGCTAAGGAAGAACTCCAGTGGAATACAACAGTATGCATTTCACCGTAGGACCGCTATAAGAGTTAAATTCTGGAGTTCACGGTCTTACAACATTATGGATACTGCTGTAAGACTGCTTTAGGAATTTTTTTTTAGAGCTCATGGGTCTGCTGCAACAAGCATACCGTGGTAGAGTTGTGAACTTCAATTCAAAGCGCGATTTCGACTCGTCTTCGTCCAATTCAATGAGAAACGAGAGTTTTCACAAAGCACGACTCGAAAACCCTAGGGATTGTTATATAAAGGCTCCATCTTGGAGTTTTGAAGTAGTTTTTGATGGAAGAGAAGTCGACAAAAAATTAAAGGGGCGTGAAAGAATGCAAACTATACTTTTGGTTGTATTTTTCTTTTTCTCTTTCTCTTTCTCAATCTCCGTTATGGATTCTGACTCTTTTCTTTTTCTTTTGATTGTAAGAATGCATTGCTAAGTGTTTATAACTAGGGTGAATGATGAAATCTCGACTTCTAATGGTTTGATTTAAAGTTACTCGGTTTGTTATTTTCTTGTTCATCCGGGTTGATTGGTTGTTATGTTCATAATGCGGTTTTGATGCCTGATCACCATTGAAACGTATTTGTGATTTGTATTGTTTTCGAGAAATTCAATACAGATTAGACATGGTAGCAAACAACGTAAGATCCTATAATAGGTAGAGATATCGTTATGTCCTATGAAATCATTTTGTGATGATCACCATGATTGAATGCATGTTTATATGTTTGAAAGTTGACTGTAGATAGTTAATCTCATATATATACATAGAATTGAATGACCATCGAGAGAGATTTTTGATTGTAATTGAATCATCGATTTTCAACCTAAGATAAGGAATATCAAGATCAGAATAATGAACAATTGAACCATAGAAGGCCGACGGTGGATTCACAAACTCTAATGTCTTAGTTTTGTGAGTTTTGAATCAAAGAAATTGTTCTAGTTGCATTTTTTATTAATAAATTAGTTTTCATTACGGTTGAAGTCTTTGTTAATGTATGTGTTAGATTAAGGTTAAATCAATTAGAGTAAGTATTAAAAATTAGTTCTTGTGGGTACGACACTCTATTCATCACTATATTACTTGTCACGATCCATCTATTTACGGGATAGAAATAGGCAGACAGTAGTTAATCGAGCCCAATTCTGTTTCTTTAGGGGTAGTTCTTTGTCTCAGGTAGTGAAAGTTTAATCCTGTGATATAAATTTAAATATTCAATGTGAGTTGAATCTTGCGCTTGAACTTCTGTATGATATTCCAAGAGTCCTGGTTCGCGTTTCCTGTGTGTAGAAAGGGAAAACAGGCTCCTGTGCCAAGCATATCTAATTTGGTGCATCTATTAGGACTGCGGTTTGGACCTCTTAGGCCAAAAGTATTATAGTAGTAGACTTCTGATGATCATAAGATGTTTTATAGTCAAATTATGTAAGGTTTTGAATACATAATCCAAACAGAGTGTTCAAATTTGTCAATGAAATTGAATGTGTGTGCTGTTTTTAAATAAGATCTTGAACTATATGTGGTGTTTATCGTGCTGTTATGGATTTGTTTGTTCCGAATGCCCAACTTGGCTCAAAACAAAGAATTCATGTCAAATATGATAAATATTAAACTTAAAGATAAGGTTAGTATGCATACTTTCTCTTTTTCTGCCTTGTTCGTGCAAAAGACAAGGGGAGTGGAGAAAGATCATCCCAATCTATGAAAGAGACATTTGAGAATGTTTCAAGGCCATGAAATTAGGGTTTACCATGCCTTTTTATCACACAAATAAGAGTTCAGAAAGCCACCAAACAATTGTGGGGATGGCTTGCAACTTCCAAAGGTTAGAAAGTTGGGAAGGTTTAGTCCATTTGTGTCAGTTAACAATTCATATTACTAAATTTGAGTTTTGTTTGTCATCCCTTCCAACTACACTTCAGCAGGGGCATTACTGCTACCGTTTGTCACCGGCAAATTATCATCCGGGTAGACTTCTTCTGAATCACCCTCATGAGATGAAACCTTATCTTCTTTCTCATCCAAGGTGTCAGAATCAGAGTCGGACATCATAGGGTTCGAACTGCTGGCGATTGTGAGGGCTGGCTGATGGGCTGCCTCACCAACATTCCCTTCTGCCCAAAAAGATGGTATCCTCTTGTCATCTTCTTTCATCCTCTCGGCATATTTATTGATGTCAAAACCTGTCATATCTTTGCCACCAAATGAAGACTCAAGCTGGTCCATGTCGAACAGGTCCTCCAGTATTTTCTGGGTAGGATCATCAGAGTAAACAAACTTCACTTTGTTGACCGTCTTTGGCTCTAAAAAGGGCTTCACCACCTGCAATCACAGAAGATTTTAAGGTACAAAATAAACCAGGAAAATTTGCTCCCAGAAAAGCAGCAATGGCTTCAAACAAATAGGCCTCGTTAGGGAGACATGTTTCTCAAGAAAGGCAGGCTATCAGCAGCAAAGCAAACTTGTACATTTTTCGTGGCTGGCTAAATCGCCTAGTAGATATAGATATAATCAGCCAACCAAGATGATTTAGAACATATCATATCTAAAGTTAGCAGTCTTTTATCGAAATCAAAACTGAAACATATATGCTTTAAACCTTGCACATCCTGTCAGCTGATGAGATGGCTTGACTAACCCATTTGTCACGTACCTAGGCTGATCTATTGTAAATAAGGATGATATTGTAAGGGCATGATGGTAATATTGGGGAGGGGGGGGGGGGGGGGGGGGGTAAGTTATATCTGTAGGAACTTGTAACTAAGGGAGCGCATTGTACATGCGGGACTAACTGCTTTTGGCGCCAATCCCCTAGCTTTGGACCACTTTAAAAGCAGGGTCCCGCTCAGTTTGAAGGCATCCAAAATCAATTGAATTGACTCTCTCTCTCTCAATCCTTCTCCCCTTAATTCTCCAATTCCCTCCCTCTTTCTACTATTCATGCCTAATTCTCCTCTAAATAGACGAGAATTACCCCCAAGTCAGATTAATGATCTGACAAATCGGTATCAAAGCTCATCCTTGGCTGACATTTCCGGTGATCCAATTACGATGGCTAACGGTACCCACATGAAACAAATGGAGATGCAGTTGCAGCAGGTGACTGCCATGGTGATGGAGGTGCAAAATCGGGTAGGATCCATGGAAGAAATGATAGGGGAGTCATGGTGGACAAGAAGCTAGAGGATGTTACGGATCGGTTGTGAGGAGATATGCACAACCAGATTCGTGAGGAGATGCAGGAACACAGTAACATGGTCTGTGATGAAATGCAACAATTCATGTTCATGTTCTTGAGCTAGGCACAAGTAAGGCCATCTCTTGATTTTCCCCACGTGAGAGATTGAATCTAATACTCCTGGGTATTGGCACTAGTTAGAGAGTGGTCGGATATTCTGAATTGGGGTTTGATCCGGTAGTGATAGGTGAAAATGTAGTGGAGAGAAGGCCAGAAGTTTTGGTGAATGCTGGGCATTCAAATTTTCCGGTGCCAAAGTTAGAATTGCTAGTATTTGATGAAATGAAGCCCCGGTGATGGATCAGGGGGTGTGAGAAATTGTTCAACATTCATCAGGTAGCTGATGACCAGAGAGTTACTTTGGCAGTAGCATATCTGAATGACATAAGAGATGTTTGGTTTCAAGGGTGGTCGAGGGTGAGAGATGGCTCTAATTGGGAGGAGTTTGCGAGGCCTATGTGAAAGGTTTAGGGAACAAAGAATGGTCGATATAGTGGAGGAATTCAACAAGCTGAAGTAGAGTGAGACGGTGCATGAGTATCAGCTCAAGTTCGAGGAGTTAAAATCACTAATGCTCAATAGGAATCCCTATATGACTGAAGAGTATTTCGTGTCAAGTTTCATCAGTGGACTGAGCGATGATCTCAGATCCATGGTGAAAAAGATGAGGCCTAGATCTGTGCAGGAGGTAGTGGAGGATGCACTATTATAGGAATTAACAATGGAAGCCCTGATGAGAAAACAGAGTTTTCAAGGAAGGGGAGGCACCTACGGGCTGATCCCACCAGGAGGAAGTGTGCAAGGGATGGAGTTGACCAAAGCTGAATTGAGGCCCAAGTATCCAGCAAACCCCTTACCGGCTCCATCAGTTCAGCAAGGAGGAAGACTTATGGAGCACAAGAGGCAGGCTGGTTTATGTTACCGGTGTGGGGATATATACTCCCCATGGCACCAATGCAAGAGGCAACTTCTCTTGATGGAAGGAGGAGAGATTGATGAGGATGTGGGAGAAGATACAATAGCAGTGATGAATGAATTAGAAGAAGACAATGGGGCCATTTTGTTGCATGCTATTAAGGGGATGGGCAAGCATTAAGATCATTAAGGTGGAAGGGAGAGTACAAGATAGCACTCTCATGGTGTTAATTGACAGTAGGAGCACTCACAGTTTCATTGACGAAGGAACAACTAAGAGAATAAATTGAGAGTTGTCCAATACTCAACCCCTATCGGTGACAATTGCTAGTGGGAGTAAAGTATTAAGTCGATCTGCTTGCTTGGGATTCTGTTGGATGATGCAAGGGGAAGCCTTTGAGGCTGATTTGAGGTTGTTGAAACTTGGGGGATGCCACATAGTGTTGGGGGTCGATTGGATGAAAGGAGTAAGCCTAATTAGTTTTGATTTTAACAAGATAGAGGTGACCTTGGAGAAAGAAGGCCGAAGAGTAGCACTACAAGGGGATGTGAAAACTAGAATTTGTAAGATGATCAAAGGAAAGAAGCTACAGAAATTGTTCAAGTACAAGCTATCACAAGTAGCTCAGCTATTCTCGATTGAGGCCAAGAAGGAAGAGGAAGATCAAGAAGGGCATGAGGGGCAATGCATGATGGCTAACAGCAATCAGACACCCTCCCCATGGTAGGTACACGACTTGGCTTTATTAGATAAATTGTTGATTGAGTTCCAGGACTTATTTGCAAAACCTAAGGAATTACCCCCCACAAGACAAAAGATCATTCCATAACCCTCTAACCCAATTCAGAACCAATAAACATTTGGTCCTATAGATACTCACCAAAGCTCAAATTAGAGATTAAGAAAATGGTGAGAGATATGTTGGCCCATTCTATAATCAAACCTAGCAAAAGCCCTTTTGCCTCCCATCCTTCTAGTGAAAAAGGAAGACGAAACTTGGCACTTTTGTATTGACTACCGTCAACTTAACACCATAACTATCAAAGACAAATTCCCCATCCCTATTATTGAAGACTTGTTGGATGAACTTAGATATGCTAGAATATTCTCTAAACTTGACCTAAGATTCAGGATATCATCGGATCCGGATGAACCCCAATGATATTTCCAAAACCACTTTTAAACCCCATCATGGCCATTACGAATTCACAATAATACCATTCGGATTGACCAATGCACCAGCCACATTTTAAGCCTTAATGAACCATATCTTTGAACCTTACCTTAGAAAGTTTGTGCCTATGTTTTTTGATGAAATTTTAATCTATAGGCCCACGTTCTCCAAACACTTAGACTACCTTAGAACTACATTTCAAGTCATTAGATTCAATCAACTATATATCAAGAAGTCCAAGTGTGCTTTTGCCCAAAAGCAAGTGGAATACTTGGGGCATATTATTTCTAGTGTTGGAGTTAGCACAGACCCAAAAAAGATAGCTGCTATGACTCCTTGGCCTAGACCCACTAATGTCAAGGTCCTGAGGGGCTTTTTGGGCTTAACCGGGTATTACAGGCACTTTGTGAGGAATTATGGGGTAATCAACAAGCCTCTCACAGAATTATTGAAGAAGGATGGATTCAAATGGGATGAGAAGGCTAAGCGGGCATTTGAACAACTAAAAAAGGCCATAAGTGAGGTTCCAGTGTTGGGGCTGCTTGACTTTAACAAGCCATTTACCTTGGAAACAAATGCTAGTAGCACCAGAGTGGGAGTTGTCTTAGTTCAAGATGGTCATCCTTTGGCTTTTTTAAGTCAAGCCTTAGCCCCAACGCACCAGGGCCTAGGCATCTACGATAAGGAGTTACTAGCAGTGCTCATGGCAATGGAAAAGTGGAGGCATTACCTAAAAGAGGGACAGTTTGTAATCAAAACGAACCATGAAAGCCTTAAGTTCCTCCTACAACAAAGGCTACACGCACACCTCCAGATGAAAGGCATGGCCAAATTGATGGGGCTTAATTACGTGATTCAGTTCAAGAGGGGAAAGGAAAATGTGGCAGCTGATGCCCTATCACGATGCCAAGAAGAAGGATCAAATGCAGCCATCACTGTAGTGGTACCAGACAGATACCAAGAAGTGGCAGTTAGTTATGAGAAAGGAGAATGGACCAGGGAACTCTTGGAGCAATTGAGTATAAATGAAAATAGTAGACTGGGGTACACTATACTCAATGGATTGTTGAGATATCAAGGTCGATTGGTGGTTGGGGATTGTGAAAACCTAAGGAAGAGGATACTTCAAACCCTACATGAATCACCCATTGGAGGGCATTTCGGTATTCAAAATACCTACAGGAAGGTGAAACAAGTATTCTACTAGCCTAACTTGAAGAAATATGTGATGGAGCTTGTCCTCAGTTGTGATACATGCAAACGATGCAAGCATGAAACCGTTGCACGTCCAGGACTTCTACAGCCCCTTGGGGTTCTAGCTCAAGCATGGGCTAATATTACTTTGGATTTTGTGGAGAGATTAGCCAGGTCTAAGGGGAAGGACTATATCCTTGTAGTAGTAGACCAACTCACAAAATTCAGCCATTTCTTAAACCTATCTCATCCATTCACTGCCCAAGAAGTAGCCAGGCTCTTCATAGATAATGTGGTCAGTTTACATAGGGTTTCTCAAACGATCATTTCAGATAGGGATAAGGTTTTCACGACTCTTTTCTAGCAAGAGCTCATGAAATCCCTAGAGTTCAAGTTACACATGTCTACAACATATCATCTAGAAACAGATGGCCAATCAGAATAGGTCAACCAATGCTTAGAGACATACCTGAGGTGTTTCTACTTCCTACAACCTAAAGGGTGGCATAAATGGTTAGCTTTGGCTTAATGGTGGTATGATTCCAGCCACCATAGCTCCATTAACATGACCCCCTTTGAGGCTTTGTATGGCTACAAGCCTAACTTGTTACTGGTTGTTAATGGGCCTACTACAATGATAGCAGTAGATGCCTATCTACAGCGTAAACAACACACCCTGCAAGCTCTTAAAACTGAGCTAGCCAAGGCTCAAAACTGGATGAAGTAGCTAGCAGACAAGAAACAGAGTGAAAGGGAGTTTGAACAAGGAGATCATGTGTACCTGAAACTCAGCCATGCCCACTTGAAATAATTCTCAAGGCAGCTGGTCTCCAAGCTGAGTCCCAAGTTCTATGGCCCATATCCTATCATTTCTAGAGTTGGGAAGGTGGCTTACAGGCTACAGTTACCTGAGGGAACACACATACACCCAATGTTCCACGTCTCCCTACTCAAGAAATCTGCTGGGAGTAACATGGCCAGCCAAGCTCTTCCCCCTCAAGTAGGAGAAGAAGAACTAGCAGCGGCACCAGTAGCCATCTTGGACAAAAGGATCATCTATCAACAGGGGATCCCCTTAACCCAGCTCCTAGTGCAATGGTTGGCCCTCCATTCAGATAACAACACTTGAGAGTATCTCCCAGATCTCCTTAGGCAGTTTCCTAGCTCAGCCAGCTTACTGCATATTTCTTGAGGACAAGAAATAGTTTAAAGGGGGGAAATTGTCACATATCTAGGCTGATCTATTGTAAATAAGAATGATATTGTAAGGGCATGATATGGTAATGTGTGTGTGTTTGTAGCAACTTGTAACTAAGGGAGCGCATTGTACATGCGGGAGTAACCGCTTTTGGCACCAATCCCCTAGCTGTGGACCACTTTAAAAGCAGGGTCCCGACCCAGTTTGAAGGCATCAAAAATCAATTGAATTGCCTTATTCTCTGATTTCCATCTAATTTCTCTCTCTCTCTCTTTCTCGATCCTTCTCCCCTCAATTCTCCAATTCCCTCCCTCTTTCTACTATTCCTACCTAATTCTCCTCTAAACAGACGAGAATTACACCCAAGTCAAATCAGTGATCTGACACCATTGAAGAAGATTTACAAGATGTTAATAAGCGGGAGGTACAGTTATCAGTTGAAATTAGAAACCCTCCCCCAAGGAGAGCAAAAAGCTCTTGGATGAGAATGTCCTAGATTTCACAAAGCACGGACTGTTTAATGCAACAACTTCCAATAAAAATTATCTTTCTATGGTACTCATTGTTCTTTTAATTTTATAAGTAGAATACATTTACAGAATTTTTTTTTTCTGTAAATGTCTACAGAATATTAAGTTTCGACATATTTGAAATTTAAGAATAATGTGCAATACTATTATTGATGCAGCACAATCAAGAGAGAGAGCTCTGATATCAATTGAAGCAGAGCAAATAACAAGAACCCAAGAATAAACTAAAATTCAAATCAATATCAAGAATCAAAGTCTACCAGTCCATTAAGCATCAACAACTTGCTGATGGAACCCAGTGGAGCATTGGCATCTGCCTTGGAGTTTGAACAACGCATTTCAAAGATGAAGGAAGAAAGACTGATGACTAAGTCTAACAGAGCTTCTGAAATTTTAACCTGGGTTAATAGATGCCGTAAGTTTCAACAAGAAAGGAGTTCTGAGAAGGAGAAAGCATTGCAGCTCAAGAAGGTGTTCTAGGAGCAGAATAATATTAATTTAAGATGAGGCTGCATCTCAGCATACTACTCAAGATTTAGCAGGGGTTAAAGTTCTTCATGGGCTTGACAAAGTAATTGAAGGTGGGGAAGTTGTTTTGACACTCAAAGATCAGAGCATACTTGCAGATGGGGACATCAATCAGGAGACGGATGTACTCAAAAAATCAGAAATTAGAAAGAAAAAGCAGAGAGATGAGGCCTATAAGGCTGCAAAGAAGAAAACGAGGATTTATGATGACAAGTATAATGATGAGCCAGGTTCTGAAAGGAAGATTGTTCAACAATATGATGATCCAGTTGTTGACTTGGGTGTAACTCTAGACGCAAGTGGACATTTCAGTGGTGATGCCAAGAAGAAACTAGAGGATCTCCAGGGAAGAATACAGGGGGGTTTCAACAAACAATCAATCTGAAGATCTTAGTTCATCCCTGAAAATTGCGTCTGATTGTTACACTCATGAAGAAATGCTTCAGTTAAAAAAGCCCAAGAAAAATAAATCCTTGATGAAAAAAGGAAAGCTGGATATAGATGCCAAGCTAAAGCTGTATCTGCTGGTCTCGGAATTGGGGATCTTGGTTCTTGAAATGATGAAAGGAGGCAGGCCATAGAGAGGAACAAGAGAAATCTGAGGCTGAAATAAGAATTAATGCATACCAAGTTGCATATGCCAAAGCCAATGAGGCATCTAAAGCTCTGCAACTGAAGCAAACTCTTGCTGTCAAAACAGAGGAAGCTGATAATTAAGTTTTTGGCGATGATGACAAAGATCTCCATAAATCATTAGAAAGAGCAAGAAAATTAGCTCTCAAGAAGCAAGATGTGGTGGCAGCATCTGGTCATTGCCCTCCTTGTGCCTCTTCAACTGCCAGCAATTCAACTGCAGATGATCATGACCCTGCATCTAGACTCTAGAGCAACCCAAGAAAACAAGGTTATCTTCAGAGAGATGGAAAAATCTGTCCGGGGCCATCAGCTTGATGGTGAAGACGTTCTCATGGAAGAAGATGAGGCACCGAAAGTCTTGGATCAAGAAACAAAAGAGAAGGATGATGGTTGGGCGCAGGTAAAACATACTGCTAAGAGGGATCCCCTGCTTTTGAGGGTAAAGAGGAGATGGTACCAGATTAAGTGACTCATGAAGCAACTGTTAGGAAAGGGTTGTCTGGTGCTCTCAAGCTGCTTAAAGACCGAGGAACACTCAAAGAAACTGCTGAATGAGGTGGCAGAAACATGGATACGGAAAAGGCAAGCTTGTTGGCATGCTTGTTGGCATTTATGATGATAGTGGACAAAAAGAGATACGAACTGAAAGGACAGATGACTATAGAGGCCTAGGAAAATGAAACAACACCAAGAAGAACTGAAGGTAAAACAAAAGAAATAAAATAAACAGTACTAATTCCTATTTCTACTTCTCTGTCCTACATCAATTATCTAACCGGAAACTAATATACAATTTACTCTAGGACTAAAAGATCTATTAACTTAGAGTGCAAAACATTACTCAAAGACCATTTGAAAGTCTATTTGTATTACTCATTATTATTAAGCAGAAACAATTCTATATCAAAAGTTAAGATGATACTCATAAGATCAAAAATGGAAGAAGGTAAATGGATGTACCGTCCAGAATGGTTCGAAAAACTTGGGCGGATTGTATAATACTGCAAGGCCCAGCCTCTCAGGATAATGATCTTGCAATACATTGGCTGTTTCCCGTGTCACCTTGATGGAGATATTAGACAAATTGAAGCCGTGGAAATCAATCAGCCAGACCATCTGTTCCTGGTTTTGTGGCAGATTCATTATAGCATTCTCCATGCAATATACCAAGTACCTAATTTGTCCTTTAACAGACTTTGAGTTCTGCAGTAAAACAAATGCTTGATGTGTTAAGGAAGAGTGAGAAGAGGCATTGATCATCCTTTCTAAACTAGAATTTTAGGAACAGCAGCAATAGATACTAACCAGGCCAAACATAACATACAAAACAACTCTGTTAGGAACCAAAATGAGAATAATGAAAACAACTTTTTCTTGCTTTCAAAATTTTTTGAAAACTAAAAAGAGTAGTCACACCCCATTTTTCTGTTTTCATTTTCAAAATAGTGAAAACGAGAACTCAAAACAGAAAATGAAAATGAAAGCTCATCCAACCAGGCACTTAGAAAATATGCAAAAAGCAAACATTACATTTATCAGCTAAGAGTAGCATTCTAATGATAATACTCATAATGATAGGAACCATTTGAGCTACTTTTGAAATTCAAAATGACAGATCTATGACGATTAAGATAATCTATATAACCAGATATCAAGAAGCATCTCTTCCTATGGCAAGTTTCAACTGCAAACTATGTTTACAGAGACAGGAGCAAGCATGACGGAAAGTTGACCTGGCAACTTGGTCTCATGACAAGAACTGTTCTCCCATGCTTGTCTACATAAGTTGACCTGTAAATTTTTCCTGTTTCTGCCTCCTTGGCAACCTCATCCTGCATAAAATAAACTAAACTATTTTAAAGATCGAAAAACAACCTTGACAAATATCAACAATGCTAGAATTGAACAAAATTAATATTATGAACTATCAAACAAACAACAAATTAAAATTTTCATGCAAAAACTTCAATAAGAAGAAGACGACAAAGATCATCAGAAGTAATACAAAATATTAAGATATGTGTGTAACCCACATACATGTAGCTCCTTCCCTCCACAAAAAAATAACTCCATTATTAAACAAACAATTATTTCTCAAGCACCATAATAATCGAAGATCCCAACATAACAATTAATAAATTGTGGTACTTGAATAGAACAAAATTTACAAATCGGTATGAAGAGAATAATGTATGTATATGTCAAAGGGATGTGACTGAGAATGGCATCCTTGTTATCAAAACATTCTCAGCAGAGAAAGAAAAATTAGTCAGACCCAAAAATTGGAGAGAGAATATGAGAATGGTCTACTAGTTTGGCAAACCTAGCAGCCTCATCAGAATGCTGAAATCTCATCACAAGAAAGTAGAAGTTCCATGCTAAACTGAATCAGGAATCAAATGCCACAAAAATAATTCATGGATTCAGAGATATTTAAAAAATCAACAGCAAGCTAAATGATTACCCATCTAATCTCTTCTGGCTTATATTTCCCTCTCCATTTCAAGGTCTCTTTTATCATTTTAATTGCCTTCTTGACATTCCAACTCCGTGCTCTCAAGTGTCTGGATATTGACGCATCAGAACAATAAATAGACAACTTTGAGGGCAATGGCCCAAGTGCCCTTCTCACCTCATTAATCTGCAAACATCAGAAAGTTTGAAGTTGATGAATCTTCTTAATACCTCTAAGAGTAATACTTGCACTGCCAATTATTAAGTTTCAACATAGAGCAGAAGTGTTTCACGAACACTAGGGAAGCATGCAATTTATTATACAGTTTATACCTTTCCCTGCTGCTCTTCTGATATCAAAGGATTTTCAATGCCATTTAAGGTAGGTTTCTCTGAATCCACACTCATAGCTTGAAAGCAGTCTTCCTGGATATTGACAAATGAAACTTCATTAGAACAATTTCTACCCAAAAAAAGCTCGATGAATAAGTAAAAGACAGTAACCTACGTTTTGTTTCTACTCCCTGTTTTTTTCAGCAAGAGCTGGAGTATGCTAGAAACTGTAATTCCACAAATTCAAGAAAGGGAATTCCAACATTAAAAGAGAACCTGAAAAACAATTACAACTGTCATACTAAGAACGACAGAATAACAGAACCAAAATATCAGTGTTAAGAATAGTTTTTGAAAATCAAATTCAAAAGGAAAAACAAAACCAGAATCTACACACAGTCTAAATACAATCTATAGAATCACATAGGTGGGTCTTCTATAAATTTTTTCTTTTGACGATTCTTTCTTAGAAGGGGTAGACACTAGTTAAGACAAAGACCAAACACAAAACAAACAGAAAACAAAGAAATAAAGATGAAATAGATGATTAAAGCTTTTGGGACATTGCTAATATATTACCAATATACACAATTGAACATTTTTGTCAAAATAAATAAATTACAGCCTTCTAAATAGCTTAAACTTCTAAATAAATTGATGCTTTATTGGGTAACAATTTACAGGTACCAAAGCAGGCAAGCTATACTCTCCACCTCCCTTGGTCCTTTATAACTAAAAACAAAAGTATATTCACTTCCAAACAAATATGCATTGACGTTCATGGCTAATGTGACCATGTGAGGGGTAGTGCTAAGAAAAATATGTGAGTTACATTTCACTTCAAGAGCTTAAACTTTTCAATGAGCTGGTTGTGAACAATTGATCATTATTTCACGTCATAGATCCTCTCTGCTCTCTTCACTCTCAAGAGAATATGTAGAATGCCAACAGTTACAAATTCTAAATCCCAGAGAATGGGCCATTCTTCATATGACAAAATATCACAAACCTTATTCAACTGCCAACATCAAAAAAAATTTAGGACAAATATCACTCCCATCAGTTACAAGTAGCATACAGGCAATGTAAATTACCCAAATGCATGCAAAAACTTTTTGAGGAAATCCATAAAGCAAGTCAGAAAATAAGAGATTTTCAATTTTTTCTCATCTATTTAATAGCATCATTGAGGGCAAACATTGATAGCAATGATAAGATTGCTCCTTTGTAGCTGGTCATTCAAGTGGTTGAAATAGCCTCTTTGCAAAGAAAAGGTAAGGTTGCATACAGGAACAACCCTTCCCTAACCCTCGCAAAGAGGGGAGCCTCATGCACTGGAGATGCCCTTTATTTAACAGCTTCATTAAGTCCAACTGCAGTTCATGAGAGGCCAAAGTCTATTCCAATATAACCCTAAATGCTTCAATTTTGAAGAGGCCCTAAGATTGAATTTTTGATATTTCAGCATGCATTGCAACCAACATGAGATTAATCTCTCTGAGACTTAGTAGAACACTTCATCTAGTCACAACCATCAAGTGAAAATTAAGTAATTTTTGGGCCTTATATTTTCCAATTGTCCCACTTCTGTAGATCCCAAGAAAATAAAACAAAAACCTAGAAATCTTTGGTAACCCACGGTTGACTTCACATTCTCAATAAATGTCATCAGCCTGTAAACGGAAAGATTTTTGCTTTCAACTCTCTTTGGCACTTCAATTAGGAGATCCAGGACGAAGTTTTGCTGGAGAAAATTGAACAGGAACTTCTCTGGCTTCTTCCAATTATGAGAACAAAAAAGTATATCTGTTTATTTGATTGTGTGACTATATTACTACTAACAACTTGTGCATAGCCATTCCAAATGCAAATGCAAGCAAAAGCAATGAGCTGAATACAATATTGCAGATGTTGACCAATGAGAAAATCATAATATCATCCAAACTTAATTATTTTTCATTGTGAACGACACAATTACCCAATTTAATTGCAAAGAAAATGTCATTGAAGAAGATCTCAAAGAGCCACCTACCTTAAAAATGTTCCACAAGGTTACAATTTTCATCTCTTGCAAGGCATCACTTTTCAAAATCCCAACAACAACATATAAAACCTTAATCCCACCGTGGGCTCAGCTACATGAATTTTTCCAAAATCCCAAATGTAAAAAAGCGTGTGAATAGCTCAACACACCAAGATTTGTGATGGTGCTATTTCAGAAAGCTCCCGTACATGTTGTGTGTGTATTAAATTATATGCATTAAAGAAGAATTCAGTGTGACAGAGACACCACCCTTCTGACTCCAAAAGAGATCAATTAATCCAGGAATAAAAGAATTTTCAATGAAATCAATTCAAGTAGAGGGAACTGGAGAGCAGTAATTTTGCAATGATAACAGCTGGGCCCGATTCACCCACAAACTTTCTTCAACACAACACACGTACGCTGGAAATCTATAAATCGGTTTCTAGGAGAAATTTTCTCAACATAAAATTGGCGAACCAAAGGAAACTTTAAAACAACAACAGAAGAGAAGTCATTGCTGTAGAAGAGTTGAAATTAGACAGGGTTTTGAGGTTACCAGTTTGTGTGGCTGAGAAGAAGACGAAGAGCTCCTGGAGATCTCACCGGCCGGCGACGATCGGAACGGAGTCAACCATCAAAAGGGTAGCTTCGGATAGAGCCACCGGAGGAGGGCTTGCGTTGGGTTTCAACCATTACACGCCACTTCTTCCGTAATTTGCAATGGCGCAACAAAACCATGTGAAAGAAAGAAGACAGCCAAATACGACTGCTCTTTGACCCTCCTGTACTCTTGTTATTATTAGTTTTAGTTTTAGTTTATTTATTTATCCAAATTGTCTCCTATTTTTCTGTAAAATGTTTCCTCTTCTTTTCAACGGTAAACGCCGACAAAGTTTTGTACAAAAATGTAGTAATTAAAATAAAACAATTGTTATTATTAACACACATTAGAGAATTTTATAATTTATTTATAAAAAGTATTTCAAAAAAATAATGCCATTGCCATTGCCATTGCCGGGGAAGGAGGACATAAAAAAGCTCAAGTTTTCATATACAGCCAAAAATGTCATTTTGTCCTTCCATTGAATATTTTTGTGATTTATATAAAATATTTTTAAAGTAATAATAATAATAATAATGATAATAATAGGAAAGGACAAAGTGCGGAGACGAAAAATTCAGCCCAAGAATCAGCACATAAATATATGGCAAATCAAAGACTAGTGCTAATAATATATTGGCCCTAATTCATTTGTTTATTTAACTATTTTGGTAATTCCCCATTCAAAATATATAGTGCTGCTATTATCAGTTCACCTTCATGTTCAGAGAACTCGACACAATCACAAAAAATAAATAAATATGGCAAATCAAAGACTAGCATTTTGCCTTTTTAAAATAATTACTAATTTTGGATTTATAATATTAGATAAATACAAAAAATATATAATAGTTGTAGCAGGTACAACTAATTGGGCAGAGATGACAAATGATCAATCAAATGGGACAAAAGGGTACTCTCAGCCTCTCTTCCCCCCTTCAAATGTTCAAAATTATCATAATGGCTCCAGACAGTAATTGATTCATATGAAATATTTAATGTGTTATGCCTATTGATTCATATTTTTGTTTTACCTCCATGTGCAGGTAATGACAAAGCCATATATATGCAGCTAAGATGGGGCAATTTTAAACCCCCCATGTCATGTGTAGCTAATTCAAATATCATTTTTATGTCTCTTGATTTATATTTAGCATTAGCTCAACTAAACAAAAGGGTATCTAAAATATTTAGTATTAGCTCCTCAATTTCAATTTTTGTAACAATATAATCTTTTCTGCTAGAATCTGACTTCATGATTTAGAGCAACTACTCTAAGAATTCTGAAGACAAATCTTCCTTTTGCGTGTAACTTTTTCTTTTTATTAAAAAAAGAAAAAGGCTGGATATCTAATGGATATCATGTGTGTTATTCCATCTTACTTAATTCACCGCCCCTACTCATTTAGACATATTACTCTTATTTAAGCAAATACTAAATTTGATATTACTAACAGTTAAAATATTTTTATTTCCTCAAAATACCCTTCATATGTTTAAGGTTGGGAAAATTCTATTCAGACCCACGTTTTTACTCTTCACAGTCATAATTAAAATAAATTTAATAATTACTCTTCATAGCATCTATTATTATTTTTTGCAACCATTTACATTCCAAAATTATCCTCCAAACATCCCATACATCATGCACATCCCCTTCTCTATAGCCACTCGCCGCCATCCCCTTCTCTACAACCGTCACTTCTCTGTTCTGCGCCCGATCTACCTCATCTCACCAAGTAGTTTATAGGTAATTTGTACATTATATTTTGTGATTGGAAGGTTTGAACTTGGAGGCTGAAGGCAAAGAGTGCACCTCCAGCAAGGGGGTTGTGAAGGCGAAGGCAGTGGCCACCGCCTCCGAACCCCAAGTTCGGATTGGTCACCGCCATCGAACTCGGAAACAACATCGCCTTTGAACCCAAGGTTTGGTGGCGTTGGGTTCAGAGGCAGCCAGCGCCTCCGAACTCCAGGTTTAGGAGGCATTGGAAGGAATGCTATGTCTGTAACAAATATAGAGGATACTGAAACTTTACTGAAATGCTAATGCTATATTGAAATTTTATTCTACGTTAGCAAATGAAAAATTAAACAAAAGAAGCAAAACATAAAAAGAAAAAAGAAAGATGGCTGCATGTAAATACAATATTTAAGCTCCAGACCCACCTTAAAAGGTACAAGCATAGTACTAGTTAAGATGTATAAATATATTTTATTTTTAAACAAATATTTTTGTCTTCAAATACTTTTATTAGTTATTGATAAATACATTGTGTTTAAAAATATTTTATCATTTAATAAAATTATTTTGAATTTAAAAATAAGATACAATAAAATGACATTATTTAAAAATAATACACTTACTACATTTGTATGTTATTTGGACATGGAATTTTTACACTCCATTTATATTCTGAGTTTTAATGTTTTGCACATTAAAACTATTATAATCTTGATTCAATAAATATGTAATATATTAAAATGGAACGTACAAACTCCACGTAGAAGTGCCATTTTCATAAATACATTTATCTAAATAAAGGTAATGCTAGTAATTGTTTTAAGAGTAATGGTTAGGAGCACAAATATATTTATTTTCATATAGTGTGAATTTATTATATCACGTGTTTAGTCTTAAACATATTTTATTTGTTAATTTCATTATAATATTGTCATAACCCAAATTTCAATAAGTTTGTGACTATCATTAATTCCAAGTTATATAATAATCAGAAAATCATTCACGACCAAGGGATGTGTAACAAAAATCAAATAAGTATCATTTTCATATGATATGATTGGTAAAGCATCGGTTCAAGAAAAATGATGATTCCCAAATGCCAGGGTTCGAGAATCATCATTTTTTTTCGAATCCAACAGTCCAGAAAGCTTTCTCGAATCCTGGGATTCGGGAAGCACCACCTTTCTCGAACCCCAACATTCAGGAAAGATGGCCTTTCCTGAATTGTGGGATTCGAGAAGGATTTTTCTTCCCGAATCCTATGGTTCGGGAATGACGATGCTTTCGGAATGTTAGAATTTGAGGTAAGAAAAACATCTCAAAAGCTTCCCCAAGTATGAGATTCAGGAAACCTAGAGATATTCTCTCAATCCCACCACACTATTACAAACGCACACTAATAATACGTACACGAATAATATTTATAGATTTATTTACTTGTGCTTGTTTTTCTAAATAGTTGTTATGTTCTTCGTTAAACTCTTCTGAGTTTGTTGCCAACATTTGAGTATAACAATCCATCACTAACTTCGATCATAAAATGATTGAGTTGTTGATATTTTCTTAGAGAAAATGGATAAGTATGGGTGTGGGTGTGAAACAAGAAGAATGGGAGATGTTAGGAGAAAATAGCTTCGCGAATAAGTAATTGGGACAATGGGTGAAAAGAAATTACAGACTTTCACCTGCGAAAGACAGTGCGATGTTAGGTGGGTGGTTGAGTATTGAAAATGAAAGGTAAAATTGAATTTTTGCTTGAGGGTATTTTAGGTATATTGAAAAGTGGCTGCAAAGAGTAAAAACATGGCTACGAATAGAATTTCCCTTAAGGTTGAGAAGGGATGATTGGAGCCATCTACCTTCCCGTTAGGGGTGAGCATAAAATCGGTTTAACCGATTAAACCGAACCGAACTGACTGATTCGGTCAGTTCGATTCAGTTAGTTATTGTTAACGGTTCGGGTTCGGTTAATATTTTATAAATATTTCGATTAATCGGTTCGGTTCGGGTATTTGGGCAAAAATGCCTGCAAAACCGAACCGACCGACTCGCAGCACTACCTGACTCCGACTTCTGTCCATTGTCTTTCTTCGTTCTTGCGCAGGCGTAGCACACCCGATAACAATAGCCCTAGTCCAGAGACCGCGATCGCCTCACTCGAGTCACCCCCCACCCGTCATCAACCTTGAGGCCCTTCACTGTCGACTTCTCCCCCACTCAACACCTAATAGCCTGAGACCCAGCCCCCTCCCCACCCATGGTCGAAAGCATAGACCCTAGCCCTTGATCATCGGTGGCTAACCCTCATCTCGTCGTCGCCGTCAGACCCAAATGACTTCACCGTTGGCGACGGCTTCTCCCTCACCCAACACCCAACCCCCCTACTCCTGATAGTCCGAGACCCAGCCCACCCCCCACCCCGTCGAACACGACAGCAAACCCTAAGCCATTTCACCCTCCTCACCTCGCCATCAACGATTTTGCGAGTATGACCATCATTGATTTGAAAAGGTAATACAATTTCAGCAACTTAATCGTCGTGTGGTTTTGATTATCATGTCCGATCTGGTTGGTTTCCCTTGCTATTTGTTTAATCTTTCGATGCTTTGACTTGGCTTTGCGAATTTGTTGTTTAACTTGTTTCTGTTTTGTGATTTGGTTCGTTGTTTACTTGTTTCTATTTTGTGTTTTGTGATTTGGTTCTGTTTCAGTGTTGTAATTTGCTGTTTGTTTAACCTATAGATACCTTCCATGTATGTATCGGTTTTCTTCCATGTATCCAATGTTGGGATATCCGTGTACTAAATGTTGAATTGATCACAAAATTAAAAAACGCAAAGAGATTGCAATCTCAGGGGGTTGTGATGGGTGAATATAGCAATCAATTTTGGAACATAAAGCTTTTTATTGGACGATGACGATAATGAGGCTGAGGATAATGCCCCCACACTTTTGTCTAACTTTGAGCAATTAAGTTTTCCTTAGCGTATAAATGAATTTGAATTTGATTTTTTAGTGTAGTCGGAATTCAGTAATCCACTGTAATTGACTAATTGTCATGAGTCAAAAATCATCCCATGTGTTTCTATTTTGTTGGTTTTCAGTGTTTTCTGTTGCTGATGATAGGGGGTTAGGAACTTAGAAATCAAGATGTATTTGGAATTGACTTGGAGGTAAATTAAATTAATATATCAGGATGTCAAGGAATTGAATCAAGATGTATTGGGTTGGGCTGTTTTTCGATTTAGTTTTTGGTTCGGTTAGTTTAAAGGCTAAATCGGTTAATTCGGTTCGATTTTTGGGCTATTTTTTTGGTTCGGATTTCGGTTCGGTTCGGTTAGTTTAAAGTTCAAATCAGTTAATTCGGTTTCGGTTATTTCGATTAGTGTATCAAGTCGGTTCGGTTATATTCACTGGGACGGTTCAGTTCGGTTATAACCGAATGCACACCCTTACTCCTCGTCCTTCATTAAATCATCATTATTATATTACTTAATTCATACTTATAGTATGAAAAATGCACTCGCAAACTTAATGTTTGACACATAATCAATGAAGATAATCTAATATAATCTTTTATATTAGAGTAATATTAAGAGTCATGATTGATGACGATTAATTATGTGTCGCATCGTTATTAAAAAAGATGCAATAACATATAGTCCCTTTATCCTACTCTAATGAGAAAATACCACATAATTAATAACACTAATATCAATCATAACTTCTAGTATTGTTTTTTACATTATCATCTTCGATTCCACTTCTATAACCATATAATTATTAAGGCAAGACTTATGTTTTTATAGTTGCTATAACTTACAACTGCTTTGGAAAAGAAAAGGAAGGAACCATCGTGAAAGGAAAAAAAAAAGAGAGAGAGAAGAGATAGGGCAGAACAAGTCAAAGAAGAATAGGGTTTGGTGGAGATTCCCGCCCCCCCCCCCCCCAAAAAAAAAAAAAAAAAAATCTAATAAATGATGATATATGTATGTATGTAATATGTACTTATGTTTAAATAATATATTTATAAAATTATAAATAAATTTATTAATATATTTATAAATAAGCTTATTTTAACAAACTAATCGTCAACTTTTAATCGACACTATTCCTAAGGCTTAGTCGATTCACGAGTTAACGAGATTAGTTTTAAATTTGGCTCATTTATAAATTGAGGTTCAAAATTAAGTTTAAGATCGATCCGTTTACTTTAATAAATAAATTCAAATAAACTTTTATCAAGTCGAACATTGAGTCATTCACAAACAACTCAATTTATTTATGATCCTACCTCCAAAAACTGAAATAAAATAAGAAACATTCCTTTTACATCCAACCCTTTTTTTTTTTTTTTTTTTTGGTAAATGGTAAGGTTAAAAATCAAAGAAAAAAAATATGTGCGCTGTTTGATTCCATTCAATGTATTATTATTCACGTGATTGGTAATTTTATGTAAGATTCACAGAATTAAGCAACATTTAATTTCTTATTTCTTAAAATCAAGATTAGTATATCAGTGAATCATATTAAGAATTAAATTTATAAGACCGTGAATTCAAATGATTTACTACCATCACCAATACCACTACATTTCACTAAATTACTATGTCAATATATAGTATTACCTTTATTAGATTTTATATTGAAATCACTAAATTATGATCTCACCTTACTCTATTAGATTTTATTTTGAAAATTTTGATACCCATCGATTCTTACTCTGGTAGACAATATTATTCTATGCAATTTGGGCCGAAGTAGTTGAATATATTATATATTGGATGACTATCGAAACGTCATCATCTTAGAGTTAGAGGTGGTTCAATTCAATTCAATTGGTGTGACTGTTAAATAAAAATAAAAGTTTTAATCAAACTTTTATCATATAATAATTGAACAAAATTAAAAAAGTGTAAAGCGAGTTGTGATGGATGACTAACAACAACAATAATTAATAGCCATTCATTCATTCATTCATTCTAATCGAAATCTGAAATGAAATTTTTGTCACAACTAACTTTTAATAATTTAAAAGTATATTCGCAGGCTGCTGCTGCTGCTGCTGCTGGAGGATGAGCGCTTGCCCCCTTCATTCATAATAATAATAATAAACTAATCAACAATTGTTCGTTACGGCATGTGCCGTGACATGTTCACCCTCGACCTCGTTTCCGCAATTATTATTATTATTATTATTATTATTATAAGATAAAAAAAAAATGTAAAAGGCCATCTTAATTGACTCTGCAAGCAGAGGAGACCAATGCATGCAGTGGTCATTTAAACAATTAGCAGCAATTTAGCAGAGCATGTTGTTGTTGATAGTGAATTTGGTCAAAAAGCCTTCAAAGGAAGCCGACAGATACCCCCAGATCACATCAGCTGTGTGTGCATCGGCCGATTGGAGCGTTATTTGTAAACAGATTTTTTTTTTTTTTATGTAATTTAAGAATGTTTTTTATAACCTAAAACTACAGAGAGTTTCATTTTAGATGGCTGGCTGGCTCAAATCAATCACAAGGGGTCTTTTGCCTTTTTTGTACAAAACCAAAAAGACCTTAAAAAGCACTACAACTCTCTCTCTCTCTCTCTCTCTCTCATTGTAGCCAGCCACAACACAAATCACAAAAGGGCAAATTGTGTCAAAATTTTCTTTTATCTACAAAATGTCAATGATGATGTAATATAATAATTGAATTACTTGAAAATGACACACATCACAACACAATTAAATTACTAATTAATATTATTTTTATTTCTTACGCAACTGATATTGTATTTATGATTTTTACTATAGTAACATCATATGTTATTGAGCCTAAGCCTAACCGATAGATGTCTCTAATTTGTCTTTGCCAACAGCTAGCAAAAGATACTCCCTTTTGGTATCCGGATTAGATAATGATAAAATGAAGTTAAAAATAAGATAAAAATAGTAATGCACCAAAATAATATTGTCCCAAACGGAGGGATTGCCTGAAATTAAACTATGCTATATTAAATATATGTAAGTCAAATTATTAATGAGATAACAGGCAAATTACCCATTTGCCCAAATATAATGTTGGATTACCAGCAGGAAATGGGATGACCACGTGGAAACTGTTGCCCTGGAGAATTTTCAGATACAAATCGAAGAACGAAAGACCCATGATGAAATCGGAGTCTCAGTCCTATTCTTAAATGTTGATGAAGTGATGGTGGATGTGGTTTCTTTAATTGCTCTCATCTTCCTCCTGGATATTTTAATCAGCTTCTCCTTTATTTAGCTTAAAGAATTGTTTTGCATCAATCTGCTCTATCTAGTTAGTTATGGCGTTGGAGTCGAGACTCTTTGATAGCAGTTAACTGACTGTTGGGTTTGGCTTTACACCGGGCGTGGGGGCTCGGAAGAGACACGAGACATGAGTTGAGAGAGAATGGTGGGAGGGGGGGTGGTTTTTGTACCCAGGGGCAATTTTGTCCAGATAATGCATAATTTCGGTGGATATATTTAATATCTGGGATAGGTGATATTAATTTATCTTCATTGAGACTCTTTAATCATTTGCTGTTTAAAACATAGCATTGTCGCCTCAGAAAAAGTAATAACCATGTGCTAATACTCCCCTACCAATTCGGACCAATTTTCTACATAAGAAGAAAGGCTAATTGGCACATTTGTTTTGCCTTGCCCTCAAGTATCTGGGCAAGACAGAAAACTCATGCCACTTAAACTCGCCAGTTAGATTAACGGGTCTCTCTACACTAAAACTTGAATGACCGCAATGAATTCAAAAGAGGTTCAGTTCGCAATTTGCGAATCGAGCTCTTCCACAGACATTAAGCTACAATAAGAGTTGGCACAAAAAAAAAAAAAAAAAAAAGAATTCCTTCCAATTTCACAGCTGAAAAAGATATGTACACAAACAAGTCCACCGCTAAAACAATGTGTCCTCCTAAATAGATAATAACCTACTCTTTTCTATACAGAATGCTCACTATACCACCCAATAGATATGATGCATGTTGCCCTTCAAATCAATAAAATAAATGGAATAATGAGGTCAATCCTACAAGATTTTAAGCATTTCCAAGTTCATTGTACTCTGTAAAAATGTATCTACTTTCTAACCTGGACAGCTCCGATCAGAGTTTTGAGATCCAGAGGCCAGCAACTGTATGTGTGAGAGGAGGAGAAAATTTCACTGGTATTGGGACCCTGGCTCCCCCTAATTCATCGACGCCAATCATCCCACGTGTGACAGCAAGTTGGACCGGCAGCTCTTCATGCAGAAAACACAGCTCGTGCCTTCAACATTAACTGCTTCTCGACACCATGCAAATGCTCCTGAAGTATTTGCATACAGCATTTGTGGTGAACTCTCAGGACATCAGTATATAATAATCCTTGTCAAAAAGACGTGAAAAATTCAATAATGTGAAATTTCTTACCTTTGAACAATGTAACCTGTGGTTTTCAGGGTGTTAAGAAGCAGAATAACCCACCAGATCCAGGCTGCACCTTGTGAGGAATTTAGCAATCTGTTAAAAGCAAACTCGGTACTACCCCAAAAGCAACAGCATTGTTCTCAATACCATCTCATCGTAACCTCCCCCCCCCCCCCCCCCCGCGGGGCCTTTCTGTCACTATGAGTACTCTACTGGTCTCTGGCAATTTGCTCCACGTCAACTGCATTCTGCCTATGTAATCAGGATGAGAAGCAAAAGTACCACAAGCCTTTGCACCCAGGGACCATTATCAACCATTAGATAGTAAGCTCTATTTTGATCAGGAGAAGGAGCCTAGAGTTTTTGGAACTAATAGCCATTGCCAACCAAATTGAGACTGATAATGGTCTGAAGCGCATAAGGCAAGAGGACAATGTTCACACATCAATTCGTGGCTCTAAGCTTCCTCTTCCCAGCAATTCCTGATGAACTTTCTTCTCTTGAATTCCATATTGCCAGGTATCTCAGGATTTATCGCAAGTGCAAGTTCATCCATGCAGTTTATCTTTTGATGTCTTGGAGGATCGATAATTCCCATTTTTGGATAATAATGGCGCATTTGACTTCTCATCATCTTCTGATGGTGTTCCTGACCTGGACTCCATGTGCATATCAAACGATCTATATCTTAACCCAGACCGGAAACCTCTTGGGTTAGAGGAGATTTTACCAGACAATGGTGCATCAATGGGTGACTTGAGTGCAAGGAAATCTTTAGGTAGAGAATCCATGTCCAGATAGCAGTTCCTTGCCTTGGCATCAGAAATCAATGCAGCCCAATCATCAGATTGCACCAGAGCATTAGCATTCCCCATAACCTGTTAAAAACTCCCAAGATTAATAGTGCTCAAGATAAATTAAAGGTTTACAACTGCATGTGTGCGCTGGAAGCATCATAAATTTGCTAAGCAAGATAACTAGAACAAACATATGTACATACCCAAAGTGCTCTTCTTGCACGCGTGAGAGCCACATTCATTCGGCGAATATCTGACACAAAGCCCACTCCATGGCTAGAAGCACGAACACAAGACATTATGATGACATCACGTTCTTGGCCCTGAAAAGCATCCACAGTATTGATATAAATATCCTTCCCTTCTTCTGATTTTAAAACATCCTCAAACTCCCGTTGAAGACATTTCAGTTGCAACTTGTATGGTGTGATTATGCCAACAGAAACTTTTCCCAAACCCAATGACTTCAAAGTCTTCTGAAGATGCTCATACAATCGGAGACAAAACTGTGCCTCATGTATGTTCTGGTAAGAGACAGATCCTCCTCGCTGGGACTCGCGACCATGAGAAATGTCATAAAATACATACGGATGCAGTAAAGAGTCCTTATAGTATTTTTCATCAGGTAAATTAGCAACGCTTTCACTGTCGGTAAGGCGTCCCTGGTAGAAGTACCTCGAAGGAAAGTCCCTGATTTGAGGATGCATCCTATACTGCACAGACAACAAAATTGTAGGGCAGCCAGCTTGCTGGAACCTCTCAAAAAGACTTCTGCTATACAACAGGGTTCCAGCTGCTTTGCTGATAACTGTTGCAGGAAGTTGCTGGGGATCCCCAACAAGCACACATCGTGCTGCACCAAGGGAAAGGGGAGGAAGAACGGCTACTTCACTGGCTTGGGCTGCCTCATCAATCACAACCATATCAAAACCATGAGTAAGACGAGAGAACAATTTGCGTCCACTGCTTGACACAGTAGTGAAGACAATCTCAGCCTCATTGGCAAAACTTGCCTCAAGATTGGCACGAGCTTCCTCCAAATTGAAGTTTCCACCAGTACGAAACTTCCCTTCTATAATGAGAAGGCGGGACATTTCCACCAAAACTTTATCCCTGCTCTCAACAACAGCTGCTAGGTTTTGCAGCAAGGTATCTCGGTTCTGGTCCCGGGCCACAAGAATGTCAGGGTCCACACCAACTGATCCTTGGGCACGACCGGCAGCAGCAGCAACATTGAGCTCTCTTTGCAGACAAGCTATTTGCTGTGATAACTGAGATTCACGGACTCTTAACTGGTGCATCCATCCATATACTTCATCACGACTCTTTACTAAAAGTTGTTCTGTTCTACGCTCAACAGAAACTGCCTGAGCAGCACGTGTTTGTGAATCAACCCCAACTCGAGCAACATCAGGTCGATAAACTTTCATCTCACCATCAATAAACCCACGATCAAGAACACGTGCAAGCAATTCATCAGTAGCAGCATTTGAAGGAGCACAAACAAGCATTCTAGGTTTGGGGCATAGTTTTGGAAGAGTGCGAAAGAGATTTTGGTCCATGCTTTGTAGAACTTCATCAATGGATCCATTAGCAACATGGTCAGAGCTGCTCTCACTAGCTTGTTTATAGCTTTCAGGAGCAAGTTTTTTAAGCAGTGCAGTGTAATAGTGCTGATACTGAACAAGATGGATCACATTAAGCATTCCCCAGACTGTGTGTGTCTTACCTGTGCCTGGAGGCCCTTGAACTAGAGTAAAAGGCCAAGGATCTTGTTTCTTTGTCATCCCATTACTTGTACCAGCAGCTGTATGCATCGCAGCCCACTTAATTGCAGCTAACTGGGGACCATTGAATGTCCTATGTAGATGGTCACTAAAGTTAGGTGTAAAGCATTCAGGCATTGCAGGAGACTGCTCTTCATATTTGGGGAAGTGCTCAGGACTAGGCTGAAGGATAGCAGTTTGCATCTGTCAAAAGTAATGGCAATTAACTTGTTGCAATCATACAATATGATTGTTAAAATTATATATAAAATATTAAGCTCCAGCTACAACCTGCAAATTGAGGCGAGGAAATGCATGCAAGGCAACATATTCCCTTTGGGTAGTAGCAAGAGAACCAAGCACAGTTAGAAACCAGATGCCTCTTGGCTGCAGTTTCCTCAGAATATGATCATTATCGACCTTGCTGGAAATAAACATTGCAGAAGAAAAAAGAAGACATTGTCAATGAAAATTGATAGAAAATCATGTATTCACTAATTTAAAAAAAAAAATCAATTCCATTTTCTAGGGAACTTCTAAGCAATTATGAAACAAACTGAGAAATTTGAGGGACCTGTTAGGATCATAAGAGTCCCCAACATAAAAGTGAAGGATTGCTCCAGGAGGATCACGAGTATCGATAGGCATGTATCGCCTAACTGTTCCAGCAACACGTCCACTGACATCAGGCTCCTCCTCTTGGTCAATAATAGAAGTGTTGTTCCTCTTGGATCTCACTGCTCAGTCAAATACAAGTTAATTTGTACATTGAAACTGAAAAAAGAGTATTACCCATTATACATAACCAACAAGTAAAATAAACCTCTTATAAAGTCAGAACAAACCAGTTCCAGGCCTTGGGGTTGAAAGAACTGCAACATCACCCTCCTTGAATGTCGGTTTACACTCGTTTGCAGGAAGAACTATCACATCATACCACCCTAAGGCAAAATGGAGAGAAAAAGGATTAAGAAATAAAATAAAATAAAAAGAAAGCTCAACCAATTGATGCTTCAGAAGTCAACATGTCAAGCAGGAGAAAAAACAAAGATCCTGTTGCACTGGGATTCTCCTCAACTAATTGAATGTATCCTCTTGCATGCATTATCAGAAGGAACAGAACCTACTAAAAAATTACAAGAATAAAAACCTAATGAAATGTAAAAGCTAAAAGGTCAAAATGCCAAGGATCATTGAATAGCCTAACCAGTCAATAAAAATTAGCAAGAAAAAGAAAACTTAATAGTAAATGAAATCATAAAACTATACGATATGATTGATCAAAAGCACGTAATACCTACTTTTTCCTCCATTATAGGAATGCTAGTCACTTGTTGGAACCATGCCCGACATTTCCCATAAAATAACTTCCAGGAATCATTAATCCTCCTTTTAGTGAATTAAAAATGTCTTCTTTAAATTTATTTTCAGATTTTAAAAGGCAATGGTATAATGCTGCATGACAAACAAACAAACAAACAAACATTATAATTGAAAGCTCGTATGATTTAAGTCAGCAAATCTACACATATACAAAAACGTAAATACACCTTTCAATCCATATTTTAGGCCATTTTCAGAAAGCTGCCTTGTTAGGAGCTGGCATGCAATTATAGGACATCAACTAAATGCATTCCTCTTAGCTGTTAAAATATGATATGTGATTTGAATCTCCAGCATCAACTTCCAAAGTGGATGACTATTTCCAGAAATCCAATAAAAAATAAATAAATAAGAGACAGGTAAACTGGGATGAAGGGACCACCAACACTTTATTAGGAATTAACAAGCAAGATAATATATAGCCATAACAAGAAGGCAAATCACCTCTTTCTCGTCTTTCAACACTCTTTATGCGGACCATTACATGCAAGTCTCTAGAAACTGTTTCAGTGAGCTCCTCCCAAGTGCTGTAGAGCTGTGCACGGCATTCCTCAAAAAGCAGGGGCTCAAATACTCTAATATACTCTTCCATAGAATCAAATCGACCAGGAACACACTGGAGTTCAGCTTCCTCTGACGCCACCAAAAAAAAAAAAACAGAAAAAAACTTGTTAAATAGATAATAGAAGGACCAGGAACAGAATATGCTTTCAGATATACAAACAAATAAACATTGAAATAGCTGATGATCACTAAATAAAAAAGGTATTCCCAATGCACAGGGCTCTTTGCTTACTTTGCAAAGAGGTGGTTGTGGACAACAATAACCCACAACCTTCCACTCACAAATGAGCAAAACCTTACCATTACTACCAAAAGGCTCAACCTCAGTTGATGATCAGTAAATAATAAAACCAAATCATCAAGTCCAAGAAAGTATTCTTAACAAGGTTCTAAACACTATTTCTCACTCACCATAAAACATACCCCTTCAAAGATAATAATTAAATGCACATAACACATAACATAGAAGTAAAAATATTTTCCAGTGTAATTCCTCTACTATAACAAGAAGAATGTGTCCAAATAACCTGCACAGAGAAAAGACAAAGAAAACCTCGTGCATGAGGCTTTACATGAGAATGTTGAAGCAAAATTATGTATAGATTTTAGTTACTCTTTTCACCACAAATATACATTCTTCTATCAGAGCAGGGTTTGTTGATGGATTGGCTGCCTCCCATATTAAGCTGCAGTGATCCCCTCAGCTGTCCAGGTCTGAGCTGTGCAATGATAATCATACTGAACAACTAATATTGAATCCTAATCTGGCCCACCATTATATGCCATGGTAGTAGTTAAATCCAGGATAAACATAAACCAAATGAAACACATAAGATATAGCAATGCATTAGCACAAGAATGGCCCAGTATTACATGCCACAGGCACTGCATTTGCCTCAGATGCAAAAAAAGAGTGCGTGAAATAGAATAATTCAACAAAAACTATCAGCCATATCTAATTTACAGAAGTGTTAACAACAGCAACATACTAAGCCCTAATCTCACTAAATGGGTCTACATAGATTCTAGCTTGCCAATCATCTCTATCTACAACTATATCGTCTATAAACCCATTATAAGAGATATCATGCTTAAGCATTTCCCACCTAGTTTTTCCCTTCCCTCTACCTATTTTGCCATTAAGTTCTTTACTTAAAAAAGTGCTATAAAATCATATACACTAATGCAATGGTGCCATTCCCTAGCCAGTAGCCAAAACAGCAGTCTTTGAATTTCCTCAGCTCAATCTACACCATATTTGAATGCATACTTTGTACGGTGAATGAATAAAAGGATGCTTAGTTGGTATGATGAGGGAATAAAAGGAATCATAAAGTGAGGGTTGGCAGTACTAGTGCTCCAGGGAAGGCCATATTTGCCATGTCAGAATGAAAGAAATCTAACCTACTCCAACAATGTAAAACAATAAAAGACAGTACAACATCAACATAATAGCACCAACAAACAAGATGAGAAATTGGAAATTTCAATACTATCCGGCATCTCAATATAAACAGTTAAAGATGTCAGGTTGTGATCTCGGATAACAGTTTTCATACCTGGATGATGCCAAAATTTTTCATTGGTAACTTCACGGAGAAGGCGTTCCACCGATGTATCTTGATATTGAGTGGCTAGTGTATTTTGCTTCTTGGGAGGAAGTTTTTTGGTCCCTAACTTTGCATCCATGGAACTGTGACTTATTAGAGCTGGCTTCCTTGCAGAAACCTGTGAATTCTTGAGCTGCCTTGAATCTGTGGGCTGTTTCCATGAACTCTGTTTCGGTACAGGATGTGCAAGAACCTCTGCAGCAAGATCTGTGGTGCTATTCAGCCTCCTAGGCCTACCTAGAAGTCCTGAATGCATATCACCATTACATTCAGATTTAGAATCATTAGATTCCAAATAATTGTTTCCTTCATTAGAAGACAAATCAACCTGTTTTGAATCCTTGTCTGTAGCCTCACTCTGCTTCTCTCCGCTGCGTTCAGCAGGAGGAATGTTACGCACCTCTTTCACCGTACGAGTGGTAATTGGTGCTGGAAAGTTCTGCCTTCTCGGCGTTGATGTTTTCATAGAACCAGCTTGCTTGACATCTTCCAAATTGAGAAACATTGTTTGTCTGCTACGCTTTTTCCCTAGCATTGCCTCCTTGTGTTGGTCAAGCCTAGGCCTCTTTCCAAGATTATTTGCACATTTTAATGCATGAGTTGCTTCAACTCCTTTAACTTCTCTTTGTTTTGGAACCAACACAGATTCTTCATGGCCAAACATGGATATATCACCTTTACAATCGCCTTCTGAATTCCGGCTACTATTGGTTTTCTGATCATCAGCATCTAGATCTAATCCCAAAGTACGATCACTGTTTTCAACCTTGGTGTTTTCATGATTTTGAGAGGCATTCTCCATATTTACACCACCATGATCCACCATTTTAGTCACTCCTTTGTCCTGCAACTCTTTGTCACAAATAGTAAGTGATTGTTCATTCTTACTACTGCTTCCAGGTGCACCATCAAAACCCTCTGCATCAGACCATTCCCCCTCTTCCTTTTCAACAGCCTGAACATCTACAGAACTCAAATCCACCTTTGATGCTACTGTTTTATCCTCACCATTAGCTGCCTTTGATAATGAGGCAGCCTCAGAGCTTATATGCCCAGAGCTCATTTGCTCAGAGCAGACTAAAGACCCCTGATCACTTTTTGGACGAACAAAAGGCTGAAAACCAGAAACAGAAGATGCATGGGAGAAAGTATTCGCATTTACCATTCTTTGGGAACTAGTTGATGTCACAAACAACTCAGGAGGGTGAGTATTAGAAGAAGGAATGGCCCTTTGAGGCTGGATGTGGGAACCACCATCGGTCTCTTCATCTTCCTCACTGGGAAGTTCATTAAGATCAAATAACAATCTTCCTCGAGAACTCATCTGATACAAAATTGCATACAAACTAAACTGTAAATCCAATTAGCTATGCTTCTCACTCCTTGCGATTTTTTTATAGCAATAAGTGAATATATCATGCCAATTGAAGAGGAGACAAATAGAGAATAAATCCTCAGACCTAAGAAGAGTTCAAACGAGTAGACACTGGTATCTGCAAGACAATTTCAGGAAGTCAGTTTATAAGACTAAAGGCCGAGCAAAGAAAACCATCTACACGAATAAACAAGACAACACCAAAAACTAGCTAAGCTTTACATGTAAACATCAAACTCCTCTCTTGAAAATAAAAAACAAAACAAACATAAGCATCAAACTGCAACACTGCAAAATTATTGATAATAATTTTAAAAATGTGGAACCCTAATTCCATATCCTTCGTAAACCCAGAAAAAGGGTTGAAGTTTCAATTCCCTTCACTAAAAAGGCAAGCAAGAGAGGAGATACTCATAAAACACCCCAATCGTTTCAATAATGTCACACAAACCTGCAAAAATCACTATTATAACCAAAAACAGACAAAAGTTTACTGCTCTGTAATGGTCATCAGTCATGATAGACATGAAACTAACTTAAATATTTGATGCACAATACAGACTTGTGCTTGCTTCTCAATGAATGTCTTGGCAATTAAAATTTGGAGAAACTACCACACTAAAATTGAGTCTTCAGAGCACTATCAAAATAAGAGGTTTCAATAAAAAATAGGGGGCACTAAAAACATGGTCGCTAAGAAACTACAACTTCCAATCTATTGAGCATTTAGAAAGCATTTCATGCACTTAAAAGAGAAGGAACATGAACCACCTGTTCACCCCATGCCAAATATTCAGAAACTGCTCGTGCTTTGCTATCCGTTTCACAGGGAACCTCAAAGCACAAGCTTGGTTAGCAAGGAAACGTTCGGAAAATGTGACATGCCCAGAAAGGTAGACTTTAACTAAAGTCATCTCTTATTGGTATGTAATTGTGGGACAAGATTATCAGAGCGCCCTTTGTGCCAATAGTACCCTCGCAAATTGGGGGGAAATTAGTAGAAGCGCTTTCCCAATCTTCCCACGTTCTCCTTCCATATCCCATTAATTATCTAGCCCGTGCATTGTGTACGATTGCTCAAACATTAAAATATCAGAAGGTTTCAAATCAGTGCACGACAAACCCTAGTTACATCACAAACAAATCAAATCCCCAATATACATGTATAGCAAATCTCCTAAATCACTCCCGAGTATCATCAAATAACCAAGAGAATTGTACAGATAAACTCCTAAATCTCCGCAAGGACTAGCAGATTAGCATCGATTAGTCCCCAAATCACAATCACTACTTTCGTAGATTAGCAGAAGAACACTAACCTAGAGGCAACTTCACCACTCGTGTACCCAATCGATTAACCCTTGCTCTCAAATCGATTAACTAATTGCCAATCGACGCATATCCGGCACCAGATCGAACGAGAAACTAAATTAAATAAACTCATCAAAAGCACCAAATTAAATTAAATAAAGGATTTCCAAGAGAGAGAAATTTACCTCTTAGAAGCGCCGATTCTAGAGAGAGGAATTATGTATGTATATACGGAATATATATTTAGAGAGAGAGAGAGACAGTAGCTCCAAGGAGACAAACGGCGAAGGCCGAATCCAAATATGAGAGGAGAGGAGGGGGTAGAGGCGGGTATTTATAGGAAATATTGGGGCCCTTTCGCCGGCCGGAAATTCCTCCGATCACCGTTAAATTATTCCCGGCGGAGTATTAATCGGGGTCCCTTTATTATTTACTATTCTTGTTTATCCTTTATAGGAAATAATAATATTTTTTGTGGGTTTTCGAAAATGCCCCTGTTCTTTGCCTTTATTTTCGTCGGTTGAATTACGCACCGGCCCATTGAGGTTTCTGGAAAAGATGCGATGAGGGTAAAGGGTAGAGTTGGTATTACGGCGCGCCAAGGCTTGAGCCCAAGTTGTCGGGCTGGGATCGGGTGTGGCGCAGGCCTATCCACTCACTGTGTCTGAGTGATCCTGGCCGTTTAAACTAGGTTCAGTGGCATTTCATTTCTCACCGTTGGATGCGCGGCATCCGAGGTGGCTTGATCACTAATTGCATTTGCTTTTGTGGTTAAAAGAGTCTTTGACTTGGTTTCTCTCTTCTCAGAAGACATATAAATACAAATTTTATTTAAACATGTTTCTAAGCTCTAAATAACCAAGTCTTGCAAATAAAAACATTTTTTCAATTAATGTATAATTAGAAAATATATATTTTATATGAATTTAATTTATATAATAATAATATTTAATTAAAATCTTTATATTTATCTACTATTATCAAACATATTATAATACACAGAAACACTTAAATCAATCACTACTTTATATAATATTTTTAATGGTGTTTTAAATATCTAAAGATTACATCGCTTGCCTTTATGTAATACAATGTGATCCCACAACCTAATTTGGTGGATAAAAATAAGGTAGAGCAAAGAGTTTAAATTTTATTTTATTTATTTTTAAAATAATAAGTTATGAAAAAAAATACTCAACTTTTATGTTATCTTCAAATTAAATTAACTTTTAGTTTTATTAATTGGAACATCCATTTCAATTTTACTACAATTATTATAGACTACCATTAATGCTTGTGATTTTCAAAATTATATGTTAAATTTATATCACATTATATAACTAATAGGGGTGTGCAAACGATCAGTTCGGTTACTGAATCAATTGAAATCTATTAACCGATTAAGTCGAACTATAGAGCAAAATCGAACCGAACTGATCAATTAACCCAAAAAATCAATAATTGAAAAAATTGAACTCAAATCATATAAATTGAGCCGGTTAGACTGAAGAAATGTAAATATATATATATAAATAAATAAAATCGAATTAACCAATAAATGGACGTCATTTTAAATCGAATTAACCAATAGAAATGCAAAAAAAATGACGTTATTTTAAAGTTTTGTCAGTTCGTTAGTTCAATTATTTCAACCCAAAAAATTGAAAATGAAACTTTTGAAAAAAATTAACCAAACCAAACCAAACTTTTAAGTTACACTCGACATTCTTGAAATTTGACTTTCTAATAATTTTTCAATATTTTTTCTAGTATAGTAATGGCTGAATTATCATCAAACTAGAGAGTGATTAAAAGATGGTCGAATTCTAACCTATACAAGGAGAAAAGATACTAGATGAAAGAAAATAGGGCTTGTTTGATTGGCCATATTTTTCATAAAAAAATTGTAATTTTTCATCTAAATTCTAGTTTTTGAGGTGTTTGATTGACTATATTTTTCAGATAAATTAAATTCCAACTTTTGGTCACATGATGGCATTTTTCTCACTTTTACTGGAAAAGAAATTCTCGAGGGGGGTGGGAGAATAAATTTTCTAGGCACTCTCAATCACGACTGCTCATTCATCATCTTGTTTTGATTTCCAATTTCTCCGAAAAATTGGAAGCAAATCTGTAGCGAGAGAAGGACAGCGAGCGAACAAAAGGCAGCAACGGAGCGAGCGAGAGAAATGGTGAGGAACTGAGAGGTAGCAAGCGATTGAGAGGGTGAGTGCGCGAGCAAGAGAGAGGTAACAAGTGAGAGCGATAGTGAGCGGCCAAGAGGTGAACGATGATGGCGACAGCGGTGGCCAATGACGGTGGGTCCTTCATCCTCTTGTTGGGTGTATGTATATTTGATTTATTTTTCGAATATTTTGTATATGTATATTTGATTATTTTAAGTAATTAATTATTAATTTACGTATTTAGTTATTGATTAACTGCATTTATGTATGTGATTATTTTCATGAAAAATAATGACAATCAAACACCAAATATTAAAAAAATATAACAATTTATAGATAAAAAATGAAGATAATCAAACAATTTCATGCTTGCAATCATGTTATATAAAATTTTTTAACATCTATAAAGTGTTAGTAAGGGACAAAATGCATAAAGTTAATAGAGATTTCTATCATTTCTCCAATGTCAAAGATGACTCTATTTTTTTTTTTTTTATTTTTTTTTTTATTTTTTTATCAATCCTCTTCTTAAGAGTTTTTAGTATAATTTATCTTTAAAAGTTTAAATTAATATAAAAGTAATTATAAGATATTTCATTTTTAATTTTTAGAACATGACAAAAAGAGCAGCCCATTAGAACTGTCGAGAAGACAAAAAAGACTTTCTTTTCCATAGATTAAAATTTGAAGCATATTATGTAATATAAATTTCAAGTCATGGGCAAAAAAGTCTTTTTATCCACAGATTCTTTAATTCCACGCCAACCAACAACTTATATTATGTTATTATGCAATCAACGTACATACGTCGCTTTTAGACACACAGTGCTTATTTATTTATTTTGAGCTAATTGACAAGCTAAAGCCTAACTGTGAGACAACCCAAAACTACTAGTAATTAAATTTGGACTGGTTATGAAGTTGGTTTTGGGTATTGGTTTGTTGGTTGGACCGCTGTCGATTCAATAATTTATCTAGAAAATATAATCATCATCAGATTGCATACATTAGTGATGAAGGTAAAGTTATGGTTGGATAGAGATGAGCTTTATGAAAGGAGACTTAATGTTCAACTTCAACCCACTAAATCATTCCAATTAGAATTACAAGGTAACACTTGCAATTCACTATTGACATGCATTATCAATTTCATATATACCCAGCTAAAACCTTTTAAAACTGTTATAGCCTCTCCAAATAAAATTTATAATTTATGAAACCATCGGACATTAATGAAAATAAGAACGTAATCCATAACTTTATATTATCGAGTAGTGTTTGTTAATTAAGATCTAGAGAAAAAAATATGAAATATAAAAAATATTCTATATTTTTGTCATTTCTAATATTTTGTTAAATTTATTTAGTGGTCTTTAGAAAAGAAATCGTGTGACTTTTTATCTGTCATTTTTTAAATATGTTTATCTATTTTTGTTCAGATAAGTATATCTTAAATCTTACAGATAAAACAAAAAAACATATATGTTTTACAGTGCATTTCAAAAAATAAGACAAAATAGTTTGATAAAAATCTTTAAATATTTCTCAACATTATTTTGATCATTTCATATCTAAATATAATAACCTTAATTTAATACAATCTTATCTTATTCATTTTAACAAGCGTTACTTGAAAAGGAAAGAGACATCTTTGTAACACACTATGAAATTAAATTGGCTTATAACTTGATCGATGGCTTTAAAAAAGAGTTTGAAAAGGATTGAATTAACAATGTTTGTGCTTAACTTAATGAACTACAAGTACCTAACCTACTAACAATGTTCTAGAAATTCTTTTCTATTGATTGGAAATTTGCTCAACTAAGAATAATTTTAGAAGGTTCTTACCCACGTTGAAAGGGGAAAGAAAAACTTGTGTTTTTTCTTTATTTTGTATGTTACATATTGTGTATAAATTTAAACTAATTATTCTAAAATTTAGCATGATATTCATGTCACTGTACACTTATCCAAGGCCTGTGATCTCAATTATCCCAATTCATTTAATGTTAAAATTAATGGTGACAGAATATTATTTCATCAAATAGAAAATTCAAATAATGGCGATTTGCTCATTATCCCTAATATGAAGAACCATCTTGAGCTCCTATAAAATTGAGGCTAAGTTTGTAAATGTGGGTATCTGAGGTTTATAGGGTATCAAATTGGAATCTTCTTATTTTTCAGTCTCTCACTTTCACAATATTTTCATTTTCCTCTTTTAGCCTTTATTTGCATATTAATTTCATCGATCTTTCTAAAAACAACCCCAAATTTATTTAAAACAAAAGGTAGTAGAAGAGACAATATTATTCGTAATAACGATTTTTTTTTTTAACTAAAGCATATTGTGTCCAATAACTCTTTGTTTAAGAAAAAAAAACCAAAAAAAAGCAAAATTTTGGATATTGAAATCAGACTTTTGTAAATTCCTAATAATAGTCTTTAAAATATTCTTGCTCGTGACTCTATCCATATCCATCGTCATTGGAAGTTGGAACTCTAGATTTTAGCAATGTTTATTATGTATATAAAACTTGATTCATAATTTATAAATGATCAATTTTTTTGGTAAAAGTGATTAAAATACCAACACTTTAATATTTTTTTATCACTATTTTAATTTATATAGTATACTAAACACATTGCTGTTACTTTCCTAAGAATAAAATTGTTGGGAATAATATTTCCAATATCACATTTCAAAAAATTTATTCTCTAGATAAAATTAAATATGCGACAAAATTTTATTTTAATAAATTCTATTTTAGCATTAAAATTAAAAAGTCAAACAGTATATTCTTTTTTCGATCGTTATCTCCATCTCTCACTATATTAAATAATTTACTTAATTTTTCATTCTCATCTCTATCTAGGAGTGAGTGTTTATCTTGTATTTTAGATTTCTACTAATATTTAAAAAATAAAACAATGCAAAAACAAAAATAAAAAACTTGATAGATTTAAGTGAATTTGAATATTCTTAAAAAATTAATTTTGAATATTAAAACATAAAAAATACCATTTAATCATAAACTTAAAATTGGAAATGAGAATGAGCAAATTTACACAGAAAAAAGGGGAGCAAATTTATTGATTAAAAGAACTTTCTTTTAGATAAAAAAAATATAATTATATATAAATAAAATAAATATTATTTAAAATTATGTGCAATCAATGACCGGTCAAAGACTGCATATCTATCCCTTGTTCATCCGGTTTTATTTTTTTTAATATACATAATGCTTTAAGGGATTGTCCATTTTAACCTTTGACAGATATGTTCAATGCACTATTTTTTAAACAGAACTACATCTTAATTTTTTTTGAAGCTAATGATAAAATTAAATTTTAAATTTCTGTATTTGACCTAATTACTTCACTTTTTCCCCCTAAGAGATGTTTTTTAACTAAGATAAGACGGAGAAAATGTTAAATATAGAAAGTATTATGGATGTTTGAGATTTCTAACGTATTTGTTAAATTTGTTTGATCATTTTTAAAAAATATCTCACGTGACCTTTTATCTTTCTCTTTCAAGATAAATTTACTTGACTTTTCTCTCAGATAAATTTATCCGACTCTTTCAAGATAAGATTTAATTACCTATATGACCATTGTAAGATAGTTAATGCCATTTAATGCATTTTAAATATTTAAATTTATCAAAAGAACTTATTTATTTAAGTCTTATAATTAATATTATTTAATATATTTTTAAATTGTTATATGTTTTGACAATTTTTAAAATTTAAATGACATTTTTCCTTTTATTGATTTTTAAAATTTAAATTTCTCTCTCCATATATATTTTATTAACTAATATAATTCCTTTCACTAATTTTTAAATTCTTTTATTTAATTTTATATTTTATTATCTATTATGAAAATATGTTTTGGCCATTTTTAATTATCTAGGTGGAATTATTATAATTTTAGCAATAATTATTTCTACTTTTTAAATCTATTTTTGAACATGAAAATAAAATATTATTTTTAATTTTTTTATAATTTATATTAATCATAAAATATTATTTTAATTATAAATTTATTAATGATGTGAACAAATAATTTTGAATAAATTTGGTAATAAGGATATTTTGGTGAAAAAATTCTTATCTTGGTGCTTATCATATATATTAATAAACACACACAAAAAAAGTACAATTATTGGATTTCAAAAAATTTAACAAATACTCTAATAGAAATTTTAAAATGTTTCCCAATCTTATATTAACCATTTTATATCTTGATTTGAAAAATATTCTAATTTTATCTTGATGTCTCTTATTCTACTCATTTTAACAAACAACCCCTAAAAAAAATATTTTCTACCTAACTAAACAAAGAGAAATGATAAATAAATACTTCACTCTCCTTCCCTTTTCTACATTTCCTCTTATAATTTACATTCTATTCAATAGTCATTATTCAACTTCTTTTATCATTAGATAAATAGAAACAAATCATACAAAATCAAAGGATAAGCTTCTTCTCGCTGGAAAAAGTGGAAACGTATCTTTTCAAGAAACAGAATTAAATAAACCGTAATGCATATGCTGGGCCGGCTAGGGCTCACTTGCTTCCCAAAGCCCACCCCACTAACTCGACAGGCCTCGCGATTTCACTCGGCCCATTTCCATTCTTACTTTCTATTTTCTTTTCAACTGTAACTATCCCTGAAAATTTTGGCTCAAGTACGTGAAGAAGCAAAGGCCTCAGCATCAAGCCACAACAGAAATGGGATACTTTGTATTACCCACAGTTAGGAAAAAGGAGCCCTCTTCAATCACCATCAATCCATCTTCATTGGGTCTGCTAAGGTGCTCACAAGGGTTCAATACAAATTCAATCTCTGTCCTTTCCCCTGCCTTCAATCTCACACTCTGGAAACCAACCAACTGTTTCTTTGGACTTCCATTTCTTGGCTTTGCCTGCTTTGCAAATATCATTACTGGGTGTTTACCGTCCATCTCTCCATGGTTTTCCACTCCAACAACGGCCAAGAACTTCGCCTTGTAGCACATTTCTGTACCAATGTCTTGTACTTGCAAGGAATGAACTGAATCGGTGCCTTTAAGGGCATGAGAAGTTGATAATTGGTTTAGATGGAGCTTAGTTTGGGTTACAGAGACGAACTTGTATGAGTATGTTGAGTAGCTAAGGCCATGGCCAAACTCGAAAACTTTTCTCCCAGTGTAGAATCTGTAAGTCCTCCCAGGGTAGCCTGAGTTATCCGGGCGCATTCTCATGTCTGTCATTGGTACTTTGGTGAATTCTTGTGGGTACCAAGTCATAGGCAATTTTCCTCCTGCAGGACAAGATGAACAAAAAGCATTTCAGTTTGGTGCTTTTACTTTTTTTTTTTTTTTTTAATGTTCAAAGCAATGGACAAAAATTGGTTTTTGGGAGAATTTTGGAGAAACTTGACCTGGGTTGTGGTCACCAAAGATGATCTCTGCAAGAGCAATCCCTCCAGCTTCTCCAGCATAACCAGCCCACAAGATACTTCCTATTTTCAGGTTCTTTTTCGCAAAAGAAATGTCAACTGGACCTCCACAAAGCAGCACCAACACGACTGGCTTCTTCGCAGCTTTGGCCACATTAACTATCAGACTCTGTTGGTTACCCGGCAGCACCAAGTCCTCTCGATCATGATACTCCGTCTCCTGGGTTTGATCCAACCCCATGAACAACACCACGTAATCTGCTGCTTTTGCCATTTCCACAGCCTTGTCAATGTCAGCAGAAGAACAGTTTACTGCATTACAACCAGAGTGATACTTTGTGTTGCTAACATGCCCCCGGAGTGCATGGAGAGGTGAAATGCGTTTGCATGGAGGGCCCTGATAGTCTCCGAGCAATGTCTCCACTGCATCGGCATTGGGGCCAATTACAGCAAGAGATGAGTTCTTGGAGAGAGGGAGAAGCCTCTGGGAGTTCTTGAGGAGGACAATACCGTTCTTCGCAGCTTCAAGGGCTAGATCTTGGTGTTCTTGGGAACAGACCTGTTTTGCACCGATGTTTCCAAAATGCCGGTTGCTTGGATTGCCATTGAACAGTCCTAGTCTCATTCGAACAGAAAAAAGATTGTGCAGGGCTCTGTCTACTTCAGATATAGGTAGTTTTCCTTGTTCAAGAGCAGATTTTGTGTAATTGTTCAAGAAGGGCCTTTTTCCAGCAGCACACTCAACATCCATGCCTATGAGTTTTTTTGTTTCACAAATATCAAAATATATAGAATTCAAGGTGCATAAAAGAATTCTCTGTTACCACTATGGTGATAGCCTAGCGATTGGGGAGGCACCCTCATTGCTGGTGGTGCTTGCCTTAACAAGCAGTAGCTATAACTTAAATCGGACATTTTCTAGCAAGAGGGGGTTGTTATGCTCATGCCCAGAGAGGATTGATATGCTGGTCACTTCATCTCTCTCTTTTACTAAGAAAAAAAAAAAAATCTTTGCTTGTGCTGTCTCTGTGTAAAACAATGTCCATGAGAAAGACGATGGACTCATGGCTTTAGTATGAGGCGTATTAAATTAGTGACATTTCTTGAATTATTACAATAAGTTGAAAAAAAAAATGAACAAAATATATTATGTTTCTCAGACTAAAATGGACAAAAGAACCCAACCCTACCAGTTTATTTGAATCGCAATGTGGAAAAGATGGGCGTTAATGGTCATAGAGGCTCATTTTATGAGGGTCAGGGGAGGGTTTTATTTACATGCAATCTTCCCCTTGCTATTTTGTGAAGAGGTTATTTCCATAATTCAGAACCTGGACCTTCCAATACTTCACCGTTGCCATCAAGATTCACCCTCTGACCTTTTCTTCTTCTTCTTTTATTTGGTTGGTTCAAGACAATAAGGCAAAACTAATACAATCTCATCTATAAAATTAATTTCTGTCTAGCAATCCATAAAAGATGAAGGAGAATAGTAAATAATTTCTCTTTATTTTATTTCATTTCATTTAATACCCAAATATAGCATAAGATTTTAAAATTAGATGAAAAGATGAGCTATACACCTTCAACTTTTATAAACAAATTAGAATTAGAAAAGATTATCTACAACTCCTGTGCAAGAGGAATAATTTAGCAAAAGATAAGGGGGCAAATAGTGAGGTTCACAAGAGTCATAAACATACCAGCTTTAAGAACATCAGCGACAGCATCTTCTGGTGTTTTAGCATATCCTTGAGCCTCATTGATCATAACAACCCCATCGCAGTCTGATGTGATGTACCTGATCATTCAGCCAATTCAAAAGGATGCGAAAATCAGAGAATTATGGATTAATGATTACATAATTCCCTCTAAGTTTCAATTCAAACATGGATTTAATTCACACTCCATGTTTTGGGCAATTATTTACCATATGAAAAGAAGAAAAAACGGACTACTTATCTAAATAAACTCCTTCAGGAAGGACAGATGTCTAGAATCTCTCATCAACAATGTCTTTCCAAACACACATTCGGATTCAGTGATTCTTTACTTTGATAGGATACAATCTTTATATCTTTTTTGTAGGTTGTTTACCTGCAGCTTTGTCCCATCCAATGGGATTAAGACTTGTGATATTGTTGTTGTTTACACCTCATAACAACTAGTTCTTTCTGTCAAATTTTAATTTGTAATCAACCGAATTCCTTTTTTTTTTCTCCCCTTTTTGAGATCTAGTTATATTTTTGCATTTTAGTACTTAAAAATAAGCAAGTAAACTAGTCATAAACTATTTAAAAAAATCAATAATTAAAAATACTTTCTTGTTCAATTTTGATCTCACCCTTGAAAACCCCAATCTTCACGAGCGGTCTTGGTCAAGAGATTGTAATCAGCACAGTTTGGAATCCCATTCACCTGGTTATAAGCACACATTATCCCACTGGCTCTTCCTTGTTCTATACAACTATGAAATGGTGGTTGGTATGTGTCTGCCAAGTCCTGCTTAGTCACCTACCCACCAAGATCAGGAGATTCAAACTTCAACAAATTGGAAAGGAGAGACATCCCCAAAATACACAGAAAATTTACATAGAATAATTAGTCAAATATTTTCTTTTCTTCTAGCAAAAACATACATATATATATATATTATCTGGTTTTAGTTTTTTGTATAGACCTACAAGATGCTACTCATTAATATTTATGCATAAAAAAACACAAAAAGAAAACCCATATAAATAGCTTTCAATTTGAAAATAAAAATGTTATTCATATAGAAAAGGCTTACATACATGTTATTAAAGACATGTACCAAGGACTTGAAACATGTGTTAGAATATGTGGAGGAGATACTAAGGCTTTACCAATTGCAATTGGATTACATCAAGGATTTGCATTAATCCTTATCTCTTTACCATCAGAATGGATAACTCAGTAAACATATACAAGCAGGGGTGCCTTGGCATATGCTATTTGGATATGACATTGTCTTGGTGGATGTGACAAAAGAAGGCATGAATACTAAGTTCAAGACATAAAAGAACAATTTAGAATCTAGAAGTTTCAAGTTAAATAGATTGAAAACCAAATATAAGAAATTTAAGTTTAATAAAAATACGAGCGAGGATGATGTCATGGTAAAGCTTGAAGATTAAGTCATCTCAATAAAAGATCAATTCAGGTATCTTTGATTAATCATCCAGAAGATGGCAAGCTTAATGAGGATATTACCCATAGAATTAATATAAAATGGTTAACATGGAAAATTACATCTAGCATTTTATGTGATAGTAACAATCTATTAAAGCTAAAAGGAAAATTTGATAAGATGATCCATGACCAACTTTGTTGTGAGGAATTGAATGTTGGGTAATAAAGCACCAAATGGCAAAATGTGAGTGTAATAGGGATAAGAATGTTACATGGATGTAGCTATACAAGAAAAGAAAATTTTATGCGTAATAAAGTCGAAGAGGCTCCTATTAAAGATAAGATGCATAAGAACGTTAGATGTCGAGTAAAAAAGCACCAAATGGGCAAAATGTGAGGGTAATAGAGATAAGAATGTTACATGAATATAGCTATACAAGAAAAGAAAATTTTATGTGTAATAAGGTCGAAAGGGCTCCTATTAAAGATAAGATGCATAAGATATGATTGAGATTATCTGGTCATGTAAGAATAAACTAATAAAGGCTTTTGTAAGGAGAATAGATAGAATAGAATGTGTCTTTAGCAAAAGAGAGAAAAATACCAAGAAAAAACTCGGTTGGAGGCTGTTAGATATGACATAATTTAATGAAGATAATACCATAGATAGAAATGAAATAATTGGCGAGCTAGAATTCACATGTCCAACCTCACATGGTGTGGAATTAAGACTTGATTGTTCTTGTTGTTATATGGAATTTTTGTATGGAAAATCATAAAGAATGAGCAATAAGGTGCTTGTACAATTATGAGCTACTATGTTTGGTTCTTCCCTTTTTCAATACATGGATTTTAATTAGTCATGAGAGTCTACATGAAAATTCTATTTGCATAACATTACCTCCATAAAAACTGTCATATTGCCAACTCATTCTGTATGAATTTTCAATAAGAAAGTTCTTTGTAGGTGAGGAAAAGAATTGAATAATCAAATGCCAACAGAAGAATCTCATTTCTTATCCCACAATTCAACTTGAAACCTTTATTTATCAGCTTAGAGATAAATGCTAAAAAAAAAAAAAACCTTGTAATTGTTAAAAAATGTCATTGTTAGCTCGTTAGATATGAGATTTCTTGAATTGAAGTTTAATATGAATACCGTGTTCTAAACTTTCCCTGGTAGAAGGGAACAAAAATTAATCAAATGAATACAGGAGAATCTCAGTTACTTAACCCACTAAATTCAGCTTAAACCCTTACGTCACCAGTTCAAAGACAAATACCATGAACAAATGCAACACAAACAAAGAACCAAGAAAAAAACATTCAAGCATTTGTTAAACATCAAACAGAAAAGGCACTAATCATGCCAATATGGGATCTTTAAAGATTCAAACTAAAATTTAGGGCTAGACTTTGGAGAGACTACTTACAATAGCATTGAAGCCAAAGCGATTGAAACCCTTCCAATTGTCCAAATCATAGGCAGTGAAGTGCTTGCAGCAGGCAGAGGCCATAAGGTGTCCATCCTTAAGCTCCCCACCTTCAAAACTGTCCCCTTGAACTCCTCTCACAAATGAAACTGCATATTTAGCTGCAACCGAAGGGTCCTCTCCAGGGGTCTCTTGCCCTCTTCCCCACCTTGGGTCCCTAAACACATTTATGTTTGGTGTCCAAAATGTCATCCCTGTTGCTTGCCCCTCATTGTACAATGCTCTGGCCTCTTTCCCAATTGCCTATAACAAGCATTCAACCATAAATACAAATCAAACACCAATGAATGTGATAAAGCAATATAAGAAGAATTTTTTATACAAAAATTAAATGTATAGAGTAATATATATGGATATACTGTGCCATAATGATTTATATTTTGAAAACCCTAATATATATGGATATACTGTGCCATAATGATTTATATTTTGAAAACCGATCACAAGGATTCGTATTTATGAAAATACCAGTATTGTATTGTCATGGTGATTTTTTTGTATAAGAATTTCCGTGAGAATATCATTTCCTAAAAAAATATATATTCACAGAAAGTATAAATCAGTAATACATATATAAGAAGTTAATCTAAGTATATACTTGAATTGCCAATCTCGGTGACAATAATAAAGTTGTTTATTTGAAACTAGAAAAATCATTCTTGAATTGTGAATATTTTTACAAAAAAAGAATATGATTGTATATAAAAATGACCCTTTCTTAGCTTCCACACAATATGAGGACGGATGTCCCTTATTTTGAGTATGTACTTTTCCTAATGAGATTAAAAGAAAATGTATCTTCAATCAAATATATTGATGTGATATACCATGTATTACACAAGGACATATATTTTTCGGAATTTTCTTGCATCTGAAAATTTGTGAAATTTTCTTTTTAAATTTTGTTGTTTATGATACAAACAATGAAAATTTTACAGGTAATATTTTCTTTAAATAATTTTCATTTCAATGTAATAATGATTTTTTGAATAGAATACAAGGTCAATTTAGTGCCTAAACTTTTTGTGATTTCTCACTTTAACCCTTGAACCTTTTTTGGTTCAAATGTACCCTTATACTATACAAATTGGTCTATTTTGACCGTATAACTAATGGACCGTTAATCAGAGTCAAAATAGTTCAATTCATAAAGTACAAGAATATATTTGAGTCAAAAACATAAAAAAAAAAAAGAAGTCAATGATACATTTGAGCCAAATTGAGCTTTTATCCATTTTTTGAGCCAGTAATTAAAAAATATTTCTTAAAATTGGAGTGGCTTAAATAAATTCTCTAAAAATATTTCTTCATAAATCAGGCTTAACTTTTAAGCATTCAACTTACTAGATTTCAGATGAACATAGGATTTTGGTATTCATTTTAACTGGCAACGCATAGAAATGCTGTTAAGCACGGACTATATATATGGGCCCATATATCTATAATAATCAAATGGTTTGGGTGGGCCTTTTAGATTATTGGGCCCACAATGTCCATTCCAAATATAAGCCCAAGATGCAATGCCTGAAAGATAGTACTGAAATCCAAGCTTACATCTGATAAATTGACTTGTGGGTGATCACGTGCATTTGTCAGCCACACCACATGAGCCAATCCCCGTGACTTTGCCCCCATATCTCAACAGAATCTCAATAGATAAACAAAAGTTCTTTATTCTTTCTAACCACCAGTTTTAAAATACTTTTAGCCTCTTAACTTTATTTATTTAACCAATTTTCCATTAAATGAGTTTTCAATAAAAAAAAAAAAACTGGCACTCCTACCATTACTATAACTATGGGAAGTGTTCTTTATGTTTTATATATTTATACAGTTTTTTTAATATCTGTTTAACTGATGAAAAATCAATACAATTTTCAAATCGCATTCGCTGTAATTTAGCACAGTATTAAAAGTGTAGTGTGTAATTAATCTTTGTCTAAGTAATTCATCCAAACTAAAAAGGCAAAAAAAAAAAAAAAAAATCTAAACTGGACTCACCTGGCCAATGCGGTACCAGAGTTGGGCATCGAAAGTGGCGGCAGTGACGATAACTTGGGGGAAGCTGGTGGCGGCGCGAATCGCGCCATCGAATCTGATGCCCTGGGCCACCGCGCCGCCGCCAATACTCGCAACTCCGTGCAGAGCTTCCGACCACCACTCGTAGGCCGGCACGCCGAGTCTCGGAATCGCCGCCGCCGAGTCGACGAGCTGCGACACCTTCTCGTCCAGCGTCAGGCGGGAGACCAGGTCCCGGACTCGTTCCCCGATCGACAGCGTCGATTTGCAGAATGCGTAGGATTTGGTTGCTGGATCGGATGAGTCATCGCACGCGAATGGAGGCCGAGTCGACTCCGCCGGCGGGACTCGGCACGAAGTAAGCAGTATAATCCATGTGACAACGAGATTGATGAGAGCCGCGCGTTTTCCATGGCTGCCGCGGCTTCTCATCTTCTTCCTGAAGAGGCAACGAAATTCCAAACTTCTTTTCTGCAGCAGAGTGGGCGGCACAGCTGTCTCTTATATGGCAATTCGCACGGGCTAATCGATAGCAGCTTGCTTTTTTTTTTTTTTTTTTTTATTATTATTATTATGTAATGATTATTTGCCTCCATGTTACATTATTACATCATTTTCTTTATCAAAATTATTATGCAAAAATATCATTTTTATTTTAGATAAATATTTATTGTATTATTATTTTTAAAGCCTAATTTAGTGTTTTTTTTTTTATAATGCCCATGTTTTTGCCTGGAAAGAGCACACAACAAACCTTAATATAATAATAAAATATACTTTTATTTTATTACAATTTGATATGAATATCATAAAATATTCATATCAAATTGTAATAAAATAAAAGTAATTTTATTATTATATTAAGGTTTGTTATTAATTAAAATTTATTTTAGATAATTAAATTACAATAGTTAAGCTTCATTTATTTGATAATGAATTTTATTTATTTATTTTTTACTTACATGGACATGCCACAGGACAGGCTAATTTTCTAATATTAATTAATAGGCTCATAATTACACATTAGTGACATATTAACACCTACATAAAGGTAGACCTTTGATGATATGATATAAAGTGGAAAACATTTACACAAAAGCAAACCAATACGGTAGCCATATGTCAAGGTCCATAATTCCGACAGTTGTGATGTTGAGATAATAATAATGGCCTTTGGGTACTATTTTAATGTCAAGTATATATCCTAGTTCAGATACAAATCCCCAATGCATTATGGGTCTCCATTTGGGTAGGGCCATTTGGCTTTTGGTTTGTTGAAATTTTTTGCCTTTGGGTCCTTCCTGACCAATTCTATATTTGAAAAAGAAAAAAAAAAAAAAAGAATTTGAGATGACTCTAATGTTGTGTTTGGACAAGGGGGGTCATCCGTTGATATTATATAAGTGTCATTTTAAATTTTAGATCTAAATTCAAATGCTTTCAATTATAATATATTCCAAAAATAAATTTTAAATTATTCAAACAATTATAATGCGAAGGCATAGGCATTAGCATGGGCGAATCTACAGCTAAGTGAGGGTGGGCAATTTCCCCCTTCAACTTTTAAAATCGTCCATCATTATCCTTCATTTTGTGTATAAATTATTATATATTTTAATATTTGTTTTCTTTAAAATAAAAAAGGTAGGGGCCAATGTCAAATAAGATATGAGAGAACAAACAAAAAAAAAAAAAGAAAAAAAAAAAAAGGGAAAAGATAAATACTGTTTGGATAAAAAAAAGTGAAAAAAAAAAAGCCTTGTCCCTCTAGTAATGTGAGAGAGAATGACTAAAATCAATCACTTGTATAGTATTAGCATGTTAAGTGATAAGACTAATATGTCACATGTCAATTTTCAATCAATCACTTGTATAATATGTACTTTTATTAGTTAAAAAAAGTAATTTTCATAAGAAAATAAAAACCACTCAATTTCCTTTTATTCTAAAAAATAAAATTCAAAACTTATTAAGGGCCATTTATTGAAGAAAAGTGATCCATCTTGACTATTATTATTATTGAGATAATAATTGATTTGTATTTAGTGAAGATATATAAATTATTGGTAGCTGGTAAGGGTAGGGGCCCGGCCCACTTGGAGGCGGACCCAGTAGCAATAGTAGAATCCATGTGCTAGGTCGGGCAGGGGCCCAACCAAAGCACCGTCATATATATGACAAAATTGGCAAGATGCTTCCATGTGAATGAGGTCCATACAAGGCTTTTTGTGGAAGACCCAAGTACTACCTACGAACCTGGAGTATGAAGAAATTGGCTTGGACTTGGAGTAACTCAAAAACTAATAAAAATAAAAATAAAAACAGTATTTCTCAATCTTTAACTTTTTTTTCCTCGAGCTAATTCATCAACACAATAAATGTTTAAATAAATGCTACAATTAATGTAACCAAGCCAGCCAGCCAGCCCCACTGTGGGTTCGAAATGACGTTAGGGAACGGCAACAGGACGACCGGATTCCAGCAAGACTGGGCTTTCTTCCCTCAGAATAATCTTCCACAATTAAATTAGTATTCGAAAAAGAAATACTACACGCGTTTGAATATTATATAAGTCAAAAGAATATGTGTGTATAGAAAATTTTTTGAGTGAAGGCGAAATTTATTAAATAAAAAAATAAAAATTAATGTAATAATATAAATATGTTAAAAGTTAAAATAATTTATTTAATACTTTACAATAGTTTTTTGAGATGATTTAAAATTAGATTATTAAGATTTATATTTATATTTTATTAATTAATTTTTTTTATAACTAAAATAGTTGAAGTTATGTAAAAATTCAACTTAATACGAGTGATGACCTGTTAAAAATTTCAAGTCAGTGTTGATCTTAATGAGTGACGGGCCAAGCCTTTAGTGGACCTTCACTAACTTCACCCCTCTTTATACCTGTTGAGACTATAATTAGCATGATTTATAACATGATAATCCTCCATAATTATGAGGTATGATCCTTGACAATAACTAACCCAAGGTTCCTAGGTCGTGGGGCGGAGTATATAGGGTGCGGACAATAGCTTCGAGCAATAGAAAAGAGAATGTTACCTGTGACACCCTCTAATAGATAGGACATGTGTCACACAAAAATTAGCTCTTCTTAGAATTAAATTTTAAAGGTGGCTTCGTAAATAAGGACCCTTCATCAAAAGACTTTAAAATATGATAAACTTGTCGACATTCGGAATTAGCCAATCGTGATTTATTAGCCCGCACTTAGAGAATAAACACAAATAGAACAAATAACAAATTGTATGTAAGAAATTTTATGTAGTTCGGCTAGAATGATACCTAATATACAATTATTCTCTGATAATTTCGGTAGAGTAACAATATATTTTTTGCCTAACCCATATTCAATGATTCTCGACCCTTATTTATATTGTGGCGTGTTTGCAATTTTTATAAAAAATCAAAATAAGAGGATAATATTATGGAGACAAGACGTTCTTATTAATTCCATAAAATTGAGAGTGGATCCCGTATTATTAGGGGTCTAGTTTGTTTCAGATAAGACAGGTGGGCATCGTCTCCGATTATTCTGCGGCCTTGTTGTTATACGAGCTGAACGGTTGGCCAGCAAGCTGACAGCATCGCTGGGAGCTCATTTGGTTTTACGGTCTGAACTTGGGTTTCGGCGATGTGCGACCTTACTCTAAAGATCTCAGGTTGACTTTGTCTATTATTATTTCTAACAAATTCGCTACCTCGTCGCAATGCGAGCTGAGTAGCCCGATGTAGTGTCTTGTGGCTTAAGACTTTTCGCATCTAACTTAGTCAAAGCGACCTGCAACCTTGCCATGACGTCTTTAACTTGGGTAGCGATCTGCGACCTCATCATGACGTCTTCAACCCGAGTCTTAGTGGGCTTTAGAGAGATTGGGTCGGTCCACTGGACTTATTTCAACCCATAAAATCGGCCTAGAAAATATTCGTAACAGAACTACTGTTTAAACATTTCACATATTTCCTCTTAAACCCAACATTAAAGAGTTTATGTAAAAGAAATTTGATATATTGCTCACGGTCATTTTTATATTGTCCGACGCACCTCCACCGTCACCCAATTATCCCTCATATACATACATCCATGCATGCATACATATAATTTTGATTTTTTAATATTATTATAATTTATTATTAAATAAATTGTTAATTCTAGTCTGTTAAAGCTACAATTACTTTAATATTTACAATTATAATCATAATTAATAATTTATTTATTTATTTATGTAACATCTCAGTAATTTTGGGTAGTTAATAATTATTAAATTTTGCATTTGAAGTGATTTTTGATTTATTGGAATTGAATAATTTAGTGGATAGTTGATAATTATTAATTATTGTATTTGTGATAATTATTGAATATTTATGAGTTTAAAGAAAATATTAATTTATTTTGGTATTAGAGAAATGGGCATGAAATTGTTGAAAATTCGGGGCATGAGTGTTATTAATATATGAGGTGCATATGATAATTTCCAGAAGTTATAGGTCTAAATGCAATTTCCTAGAAATGTTCTAGAATAACCTTAAAATTAAATCGAAGCATATGATGGTTGAAGGCAGTGTGTGGGGTGGGCGGTGGCGCGTGTGAGTGACTAGGGGGGTGACACAAGTTCGAGCCCGCGGGAGTGCACTCGCTGTGGAGGATTTTGGCTGGAATTTTCCAGCCAAACCTTGCCCAAAACGACGTCATTTTGGGCAAGGCAATGGGCAGCCAGCAACTGCCATGCGGTACGCGCTGAGCTGCCCTCAAATTGGCTTTTTTAAGCCTGAATTTCAGTGAGTTCAGGTAGAGAAATCGCACAACAAAAGAGGAAAAGAAGAGAAGGAAGAAGAAGGCACACAACGGTGAAAGTCGGAGAAATTTTGGGATTAAATATGGTTTAATTAAAGATTAATTAGTCAGATAAGTAGATAAGCATCTATTAATAATTTTTTATGGTTGGAATTTTATTTTGGGTGCGATTTTGTTAATTTTGAGAGGTTATGTTAATTTGTAGCGTGTATTAATTTGGTGGCATACAAGAGTAAAAACGCTAAAATCGACTAAATAGAGACAAGCTCTTTACTTCCTTTGTGAACCTATTCTGTTTTATGAGTTCCATGCCTTCTTTTAATTCGATCCGATTCGATTCCGCGTATCAATTGTACAAGTCAATGATTTTATTAGTATGAATTGATTTAAATTAAATATGAGACTTATTGAGGTCTTATTTGTTGTGTGTCCACGGGGTATTGTATCACCCTTATTTCTTTGAGAATGATGTCGAACCTCATCCGAGACTAGGTTTCTAGTGGATTGGCGGGATTAGGTTGTGGTTATGGTGTCCTGTGTGTGTGAGTCTGGATAACGGGAGGCATGAGCTATCGACCGGTGAGGTGACTTGTTGACTATTTGGCGATACGGGAGCGAATCGCCGACCAAGCCATGGACGGTTGTCGACTGGTTGATCCTTAGTCATAGATTGTCGACTGGTGCCTGGTCACTGTTGACCAACTTTGCCATTATGTGACATATTGCATGGCATTGCAGTGCATGGGACTAGATTTGCATTTATTAGGGATTATGCTTGTATGTGTTGGAGGTGTGAGCATTGGCATGACATGGTTGGCCTGCTGAGTGCTGACTTGTGTATGTTAGGCGAACATATACATTTAGAGCATTCGCTTGTGTGAATTCCTACGTGGGCGTAGCATGGCCTGATGCTTGGCTTATGGGGGCCTTGTCATTATGTTAATACTGCAGAAGTCATTGCATTTATTACTCGTTACATTGCATGGTTACAATACTCTATATTTATGCTAGTCAAGGCCTCGGGCTCACATATCTTTGCTAGATAGGGCCTTGGGCTCATATGGTTTATACTAGGGCGTCAGGCCCATATGGTGGATGCTAGTTAGTCTATGGCGACGGTAGGTTTGTATGCAGACTTGGGTGCCAAGTTGTGCATTTCTTATGTGGGCCCTAAGGACTGTCACTGTGTGCATTGGTTTATTTATTTATGTTGATGGCTGCATGTTGTAATACATGGCATGGTATGGCACTTTGATTTCCATTACGACGTTTAATGGGTGGTACTCAGTGTGAGAGATTTACTCCCAACTGTACCATATTTCTTCTATTGTGCTTACTGAGCCTTATGGTAAGACAAACTTTGATTTCCATCATGGCATTTGATGGGTGGTACTCAATGTGAGAGATTTAGTCTCAACCGTACCATATTTCTTCTATTGTGCTTGCTGAGTCTTTGTGGCTCACTTTGTTTTACATCATTCCAGATTGAGAAGAATGGTGTTCGGGGATGGTTACTGAGGCGATTATTATTATTTTCTTTGGATTCTATGTGTACAGGGCAATCTCAACCGAAAAAATCTTTGGGGTGTGAGTTGTGATCAAGGGCTTTGATTATGTATATGTGGTACTTGATTGATTGATGCTTTGTTGAGTAAGGAAATGCCCCTGAGATGTATATTTATATTTAATTCACTTTCACTGTTATATAATAATGGAGCAAATTTCCAGCTCATGTGTTTAAGTTCTTAGCCAGTTGTAAATAAAGATCCATGAAAAATTCTGGATCGTCACAATTTATTTAATCACAACAGAATTTATACATATTTTATGTCTTTGTTAACCGTGTCTATCAAATAGAAGTGTAACTGAATCGATCAAATTCCTCAGACGAGCTTGACGTGATTTAATTTGGGGGGAAGAGGGAGAGATGACGAAATAGGGGGTCTAATTTGAGGGAGATTTTAAGTTTGCTACTAGCTAAGCTACGTTAGTGTAGGAATAACATAAACAGTTCGATATTTTTAATTTTTTTTATTTTTTAATATGTTCGATTTGAGTATCTATTCGATCGAGCTAATTCAATTTTAGAAAAAAATTTGGTATATTCAATTTGAATAATTTGATTAATTCGGTTACATCCAGGGATTACCTAATTTGAGTAATCACCGGTTAAATATGGATGTAACCGAATTGATCAAATTACTCAAATTAAATATATTAATTTTTTTCTAAAATTAAACCAACTTGATCAAATAGATACTTGAATCGAATATATTGAAAAATTAAAAATATCGAACCGTTTAGATTATTCAACATTAATGTAGTCCAATTAGTAATAGGCTTAAAACCCTACTCTAATTAAATCCATCATTTTGCCCCTCTCCCCAAAACTAAATCATGTCAACCCTCTTTGGATAATTTGATCAAGGGAGGGAGGGGGTAGGGTTAAAATTGGGTGATGGTGGGAAGGGGAGCCCGCGTCGGGCAGCATAAAAATGCCTAATATAGACAATATAAAACTACTCAACACGGACAATATATCAATCATCTTTTGTGAAATATAACCTATTAAAGGGTTTTCTTCCGTTGATAGTTTGCTTTGTCTCAAATGAGAAACATCGACAGATTGGAACAATCTTAAAACATTGTTTGGCTACCTGATCTTTCCTAAACAAGGGCTATATGCCACCATAATTTGCACTTTCCCCTGTTCTTTATATTAGTCAAATTTATATTTTTTTCTTTACATTTTGATATTTTTTTTGTGTATCTATTTAATTTTTTTATTATTTCGATTACAATCTTGCATCTGTATGTTTGAATTAATTTAATTTTTATATTTTAATTTTTTTATATAAAAATTCAAACTTTTTATTATTTCAATTATGCATCTGAACTTATATTTTTAGATTAATTTAACTCATTTACTTTAATATAAATAGAGTATAACGTTTATTTTATCATCTCACTTTATATTTTTTTTATACATAAAAATATAAAAATTAAATTAATTCAAAAATACAGATCAAATAATATAATTGAAGTAACGAAAAATTTAAATTAATACAAAAAAAAAAATATCAAAGTACAAGAAGGGCAAAATTTAGTTTCGTAGATACATAATAAAATGAAATCGCAATGCTTATAAGGGCAGAAACAGTATTACTACATGAGATTCAAATAAGTTCATAATGACGAGGCAGGGACTGAAAATTTGGAAGCTTTAAGTTGAAGTCCCGTCAGATATAGATTTTTTATCCAACTTATTTCTAACTTGTATTTGTATTTATTATTTATGAGTTGTAATTTAAATACTTTAATAATTATATTTATGTCCTTCATATAATTATTAATTAAAATATACTTATCTATTCTATTATAAAAAAAAACAAACAAATTAAGAATTTGTTGTTCCCTTATTATGAAGCTTTATTAAATGTTCCATGAAAAATTAGTATGAAAATTTTATGAAAAATGTCTCATTTAAGCAATTGAATTTCATTTTTATTGTTTGATACAGTACATTTTTAATGAAATATTAAATTTTATGGTACAATTATTAAAGTATCATTTGGTCTCTTTTTGATGAAAAATTCTATTTAAGGGAGGTGATTTTTGTTTTCTATGTAAGTTAAAAAATATTTTCTTTTATAAATAAATGTTATTAAACACATGCTAAATCGTCTTTTATTAATTTTCTTAGAAAAATATATTAAGAGAACAAGTCAAAGATTTTCTTGCAATATTTAACTCCACAAGGAGTGAAATTATAAACTCAATAAAGGAATAAAATCTAAAGTGACAGAATAGAAGGCATCAAACTATTGAAAACTTCTAAATTGTTTACTAAATTGAAAACTATTGCAATGTTTACTAAATTGTTTTTAATTAGGATAAAGTGTTAAATTAGTAATTATATTTTTTTAACAAAAAGTTAAATAAATTATTTTACTTTTAGATATAAATTAAGCCATGTTAATCTTTATATTAGACATTACATTGCCGTCATTAGATGGTTATTTAATTTTAATAGGGGTGAAATGTCAAAGTAATCTTTGTACTTGGCCTTTATTCCCTCTTGAAGAATTAAACCAATCACTTTCATATCTCTCTTTTGGCTCACAACACAATCATTTTATATAACAATCACAAATGTTAAAAATGAGATTTTGGGTGTAATTTTAAAATTAATAAAGTTTGGAAAATTGCTCTAAATTCACTTAGGCGTTAATATTTTATAAGTTAGATTTAACTTTTAGCATATAATAGGGCAATCAAAATTTGATACCTAATTTGGGTTTGGGAATTGCTAGCTTCCCCAAACACTATCTTTTTAGAATTAGAGTTTGATTAAGTATATAATTGACGTTGTTAATAAAATTAAAATATTGTCTAATGGTGTTAAGTGAACATCTACTATAATAGTTAATATGGTTAAGAGTTTGAAAGTATAATAATTTATTTGATCTTTTTTAAAATATAGTGATTAATTTGATAGCTCTTTTCTTATTTCTATTTTTATTTTTTGTTGGCTTAGTAAAAGAGAAAGGCAAGGCGACCAACATAGCAACCTCTCGTGAGCGTGACCATAAAAGACCTTCCTTGCCAAGAAAGGTTTAGCTTGAGCCATAACTATTGCAACAAGGCGAGCGTGTCACCTTAGCCTACACAAGATAAAATCTTGCATTTATCATTCATTTTAATGTTATGAGTTTAAGTTATCTTACAAGTATAATGAGTTTAATTGTAATATCTCAGGAGATCAGAGAAGAATAGTATATATCGAGGATATGTAAGAAAGAAAACAACACTAACTGGATACCTTTTGAATTGAATACAGGCAAAGAACTCCCAAGTTAAGTGTGCTCGACCTGGGATAATCCAAGGATGGGTGACCCCCTTGGGAAGTTCGTGTAGGCCTATTAGGATAAGTTGTCCCGGACCTTCATATCGCTCGATTCGAGATGTTACAGGTAGTATCAGAGCTAACCTTTGGCGAAGGCGGTCCGATGAGGACGGAGAGTGGCGCCGGGGCTCGAGTGTCTGTACAATGAGTGGCTTCTGGCAGGTTTCTAGGATGGCAGCCCCCAAGGGGAGAAGATCTGGGACCAGTTGTAAGGTCGCATGACGAGGACGTCATGTGCTCAAGGAAAGGAGAATGTAATACTCCGAGAGCGTAGAGAAGAATAGTATATATCGATGATAGGTAAGGAAGGAAACAACCCTAGTTGGATATTTTTTGGGTTGAATGCTGACAAAGAATTCCTAAGTTAAGCGTGCTTGCCTTGGGGTAATCTAAGAATGTGTGACCTCCCTAAAAAATTCGTGTAGACCCATCAAGATAAGTTGTCACGAACCTTCCTATCACTCAAAATGTTACATTAATATTTAAACCCCATATTCAAGAAATATAGGAGAACTCCTTGACCATTGGGCCACTACCAAAGTGGTTGCCAAATTGGTAGTTTACCTTAATAAAATTAACAATAATTTAATAATGTCAAGACAACATTTGTCATAATTACTAATGTGATATTGAATTTGAAAATACATTAATTTATTTGGTCATTTCTAAAATATATCAATCTATTTGACCCTTAACCAAAATATAGTAACTAATTTAGCACATTACACTCATAAATTTAACAAAAATACTAGTTATTTCTTTAAACAAAAGAAAAGACAAAGATGAGACCACCAATTTTCAAATAACGTTAATTGCAATGAGTGGAGTTCATTCATATAAAAATTATTGAGTAAATTACACTCAAATCTTTTGTGGTTTGGAGATTCTTTCTATTTTAGAAATTGTTCTAGAGGTATTTGTAATTTAATTTTTTGGCCTAATCACTCTCTCCCTTGCTAACTCTACTAATTAACCCTAAATTAAGTTAATAAAATAACAATTGAGTTAAATAAAAACTAAATTTAATTAAAATAAAAGCAAAAAAAATAAGAAGAATAGAAAAAAGTATGTCATTGGCATGGATTGTTGGTGGGTTCTCATGGATTCCTAGGACACTTAATTTGGACCATTGTCTAGATTGTCCAAATATGGGTTTGAGGAAGAGAAATGGGCGAAAGGGAATGGGAAAAGAAATATGAGGAGGAGGTGGTGGTGTAGCTAATTAACAAAGAAGATGAAGCAAAACTAGTAAAGAAGAAGAATAGGGACAGAAGACTGGCACTTCAAATCTAGGTCGGGTCAACCATTAAACTTATCATCTAGTATTTGTTCAACAAGCTAAATAAGGTCTACTCGTTCAATGGAACGAATCAAGCTTGAACCCAAATTGTTAAACAAATCAAAAGCCCGCGAGCCAGCTTAGAGTGGGCCAAGTGGCCTTGAGCTCGTGAGACTGCTTTAGATAAACTTGCAATCAAATTGAGTTAAATTTTGTTGAGTTCAATCTCTATTCATGAGCCAATTTCTAGTCAAGCTCGAGCTTGACTCAAGCTGAGGTTGATTAATATGAAATGAGCTCAAGCTTGATAGGAGCTCGAGGGCCTGTTTACTTGAACTTACCAAAATTTGTTGTTTTACTCAGTAATTTGCTATTTTGTTTTATTATATATACATATATTATATTATATGATTAAATTAATATATATAATTTTAAATATATTTAAATTAATTATATTATTATAATAATTTAAAATTTGATCACTTTATGTTAAATAATATATTTATAAATGAAATTATTCAAAGCTATTGAGAATGTTTACGAATCTTTAATTGACTTTCTTAATATTCACAATTTTTTAACCGAACATGCCCGCGAGCTTTAATGAGTTGAGTTTTATTGAGTTCAAGTTTAACTCATTTATAAATTAAGTTTCAAAATTAGGCTCAAGTTCGACTTGTTTACTTTAATAAACGAACTTTTATTGAGCCCAACACCAAATTGTTCCTAAACAACTCGACTCATTTGTGACCCTATCTCTAGAGTAGGTTAAGCTGTTCAGGACTTTGTGAGCTTTCACAAGGAAAGCTCAATAGAAACATGTCAAGCTAACATATTTTTAAAATAGTTGAAAAATAATTTTAAAAAATATATTTCTTTAATTAATATATAAGATATAAAAATATTTCTTAAAATAAAAATCCTACTTATAAAATAAAAATTTAGAAGGTAAAAATTAAAAGTTTGAAAATTAAAACTTTTAATAGTTTCCAATTTTATTTTTAAAAGTAGAATTAAATTTTATAAATATTTAAAAGTTTTTAAAATTACTTCATAGGTTGAATTTGAACTTTAACGGTTATGTATGAAATACATATTTATTTATATATTTAACATTTTTTAAAGTGATTATGGCCATCTGTGTATGATATATATATATATATTTTGTAAAATTAATATTAAAATTATGTATGAGATATAAATTATCCAGCATTTATTGATTTATAATTGTGAATTTGTGACATTGTCTATATAATTTTAAAATATTAAAATTATTAAATTAAATATCAATAATTTAAATTATTTATAATTTTAATTTTTTATAAAAATTAAAATTCGATTCGATCCAATGGGCTGACTCAACGAGCTCAAGCAAAGCTGAGCCCTTTGATGGGTTGGGTTACGGGCCTAGAAATGTTGGGCTTGACCTAACCATATATAAATCATAAGTTTAGTTAAAAGGACTTACGGATTGTGTGATCCATTTAACATCTCTAAAAGAAGACAAAGACTAAGAAGAACAAGAAAAAAAAGAAGCAACAGCAGAAAAACGCTAACATTGTGACCTTTTTCAAATCCAAGATTTGAAAAAAGTATCGTTGTTTCTTTTTTGACATCATCGACATTTTTTTGGTTCATTGTTAATAACGAAGCTGCAATCAATAGATGTCAATTCTTTTTTTTCATTGTTAATTCAATTTCTTCTTTTTCATCCCTTCCCATTTTTTTGTTGCCCTCAAAACCCAAAACTAGATTCTTTAGAACCCAATAGTGTGCCTTTTGAGTTTTGAATTCGTTTTTTAATTTTTAATTTTGAATTCATTTTTACTTTTGTGTTTTGAGTATCTATTTTCAAATTATTAAAAACACGTTCTTTTTTATTATTTTAAAAAATTATTTTTCAAAATAGGAAATTAAAAAATGCATTTATTTTAAATTTTTGAGAAAATTTATTTTATAATATTTTATTCAATAAATTTAATTCAAATAATTTAAAATATAATACAAGAAATAACTGATAATTTAACCGTGTATAATATATTAAAATTACAAAATGCTTTTTAAAATCATTTTTAATTTGACTCAACTATTAATTCCATGATGAATTTGTTTTTACCTATTGTTATGGGTAATTTCTGAACCACTTCTAATGGGTTGGATTTGATCGAGTGGGCCGACCCAATCTCTCGAAACCCAACGGACCTAAGTCTGAGGTTGTCATACCAAGGTCGCATATTACCAAAACTCGAGTTCAAATCACAGAATCAAGTGAGCTCCCAACGATGCTTGCAGCTTCCTGGCCGAATTATTCAGCTCACATAACAACAAGATTGCGGAATAACCGGAGACGATACCCACTTGCCTTTTCTGAGACAAACCAAATCCCTGATAATGCATAATCTTTTTTTTGATTTTGGGGAGCCTATAAGAATATATTATCTCTATGGTATTATCCTTCCATATTTGAATTTTATTCAAATTATAAACACCCTATGCTATAAATAGATGTCGACAACCCTTGAATAGGGGGAAAGTAATAATATACTGTTATTTTGCAAGAATTATCAGGGAACAGTCGTGGACTAAGCATCATTTTAACCGAACCACAAAAAACTTCCTTGCATATAGTTTGTTCTTAGTTCTATTTGTTTATTCTCCTTGCATTCGTGTTAATTTTATCAGTACAGGTCAAAGAATCACGGTCGATCAATTTTGAATGTCAACACCTACAAATTGAAATTTGACATTGATTTTGAGATTTAGATTACCCACAACATAAATATTAAAAAAATTATAAATCATAAAATAACAAAATATTAATTTATCCAAAATTTTAAAAATATCAATGAAAAAAAAACTATATTACATATTCAATTTGGGCATGGAGGAAGGCGGTGGCTAAATAAAGAAATGGCAAAAGGGTAAAAAAGGAAGAAATGATCGGCGATAGTAGACATGATGGTGAATCTGGGTAGGGCGGGGGCGGGGGCAAATGTGAAGGACAAACGACGACGATCGGAGGGGTTGATCTCAGTTACTAGTCGATGACGATGGTGTTCTCTAAAAGAGAAAAAAAGAATACAAAATAGAAAAAGAGATAAGAGGATACAGAAGAGGCATGGGCGTTTTCTGTGTTTTGAGTTTTGTATATAATTTTTTTTTGTATTTTAAAAAATAAATTTTTGAAAATTAGTAAGTAGACGTATTTTGGGTGTTAAAAAATATAAAAAAAAATAGTCTAAAAATAACAAAAAGAACATATCCTTAGTTTTTTAAAAAATTATTTTAAAGAAAATAAAAATTTGTTGAAATACAAAAAATTTTGAAATAAAAAATGGAGATTTGAAAATTAAGGGTTTTCAAATTTGAACTAATCTTAAAAAGCTACTAAAATGAATTTTCTGGGTTTTTTTTCTTGTTAATTTGAAGATTTGAAAAAGATTCATTTTCAAATTTTTTTTACAAATCATCTCCAACCCATTCTTTCACAGAAGTTATATAAAAAAAATTATAAACATCTCTCTTTTTTAACATATATTTTAATTTTCTAAACTAAAAAAATTAAATTTTATATTTCTAAAGTCTGAATACTCATCAGATTTTTTATAAAAATTATTTTAAAAAAAAAAAACTGAAATCACCTCCCACGAGTAAACAGCCACTAACATTTCCCGTGACTTTACGTTTCAAGGCGGTGTGGGTGGGACCCGATCCAACCCCCAAATTGAAGTGGAGAAAGACTGAAAGAGAGAGCGGTGGGTCTGAATTTTCCTTAAAACCGCCGTTTGACAACACCGTTTCACCAAACCAAATGCAGCCGTACGGGGGCCTCACAGTGACGCCGGCCAACCGAAGCGGCGCGACGGGTAACGACTTGGCGGCTTTAGTATACTTTCAACGGAGACTAGAGACTTGACAGCTGTCGTCAGCTACGTGGTTTCACCAGCTGAGCCGAGGCCTTACAGCGTGGGGCCTCAGAGCTCCCCACGTGGCCTCTGCTAACAACTCACCCCAGAACCCTCCACGTGGACTTCCAGCTGGCGGATTGCATCTCGATTTGGTTGTAACCCCTTGCGGGCTCACGACTTGTGTAATATAATTGAATGAAAACTTCTGGATAGGTTCACATACAAGTTTATAGTATGGGAATCAAAAGAATAAAATATTATCATCTATATCGTATTATATTTTTTCTAATGTAATTTTAGTGAAGATATTTTAATATTTTAATTTTTATTTTATAAATTTGTTTGTCAACTTGTTTGACCCTGTATAAGAACTCTAATTAAATATAATAATTAATTTATTAGTTGCTCGAGCTCCTAATGTAATATATTGTTTTTGTTAAGAATTTTAAAATAAATTCTCAGCAAAAACATTAATAAGAAATTATTTTATTTTGTTAAAATTATATTAATAATATAATTAATTATCTTTTACGATAATCCGTTATCAATAGGGGTCCATTTAATTGATTAGTGAGCTATGCATATTAATTTTGAGTTTTAAGTGTGACTTGAAGTAGAGTGCAAGTTATCTAATTAATTTGTAATGGAAGATTATTAGATAAATATTTTAATTACAATTAAATATAATAATATTGAGTTAGGTTTTTTGTACCTAACTTTTGTACACTTATACCATTAAAAAGTTGCCTGCCCAAAAAGTAGTAAGAGAAAAATTTGAAATGTCAAAGACCTATTTTGATAAGAGATTCACATTTTATGAAATAATCTTATTTTATGATGAATACATGTATGTCATCTATTATCTATTTTATTTAATTCATATGATCTTATTATTTAATCATATTATTTTACGTTGAGTTATGCATATCAATTAAACATATAATTAAAATATATCTGGAATCGTCCACTAAAATTGGATATTAGTTACTTATAAGTATAGCATGGCTCTTTGATTTTGATATCCATAATATTTTGCCTTCTCTTTTTTGTTACTTTGTGTGTGAATCCGTAAATTTATTGTAACATTATTATTATATAAATTACGTACATTAATTAAGCATGCTGATCTGAAATATGTATAATTCCCTTAGCATTTTGTGTGAATTAGTAAATTACAAAAATACGCAGAAAATTTGATACCAATTACATTGTAATTAGGATCTTTGCTTTTGATATCCATATTTTCCCTTTGCTGTACTTACGTACTTATCATGTGACTTGGTAAAATTTAACGTAAGATTTTATAAATTAAGAATATTAATTAAGCACACTTAAATATATACAAGTCACCCACATGACATAAAATTGGACACCCATATATATTTGTATTAATGATAAATCTATCGTAATATTTCATAAATAAATTATACAGCACCACACCACATGATGCATGCCGTCTATCTATATATATATTTTGTACCAAAAATATATGTACGTTACCAAAAATTACGTTATAAGTAGTACACTTATTGATCGCTCTTCCCCTCCGATGTTCATCTCTTCTCTCGTCTTGCTGTCTTTTTCTCTGACATAATCTTCTTGCCGCGCTATCCCTTTCGCTTTGGACTATCCGACGCTTATTCATAATTTTGTGCCGTAGATTGTTCATTGCCTTGTCCGGCTTTTGACATTCTACTCAATTTCTTCTAAGATCCATAGGTAACTGCGTTTTCTTTCTTCGATTTTGTCTTGATCCATTCGTCCTCCTCTATGTTCTATCATCTGTTGGTTCTTTAAGTTTGCATTATGGTTTTCCTCGGATGCCTTCTGTTCTTGTGATTTTTTTTTTTTTACTAATTTGTGTACTCCCCTTTCAATTTGGTTGAGAACTGTGAGATAACCACTGTTTTGTTTTGAGATTGGTTTTAAATTAGGTTTACAAATACTTCTGTTCACATTTTTTTCTCTATAGATAATTTTTTTTCCTTGCGTTTTTCCTCGTTTTCTCGGTAGAAAGTCCTGAATGATCTTGTCTATACATTTTTATGTAGTTTATATTGTGTGATTTGGTTGATCAATGTTTCCAATTTTTGATTGTAGAACAATGGCGCAAATGCTCGGATACATTACGGAAGAAATCTACAACGGGAATGGTTTTGATGATAATGCCTTTCACGCCACCAACTCACACAGAAACCATGTTGATGAGTTTTCGGACTCGGACTTTGAAGATGACTCCGAGGAGGTATGTTTTGATTTTCCGTATAACTGGAAATCATATGGTTTTTTGAGTTTTGAATCAATTATGTTGTTATACAGAATGATGCAAAGAGTGATACTTCTGCTTTGGAAGCTAGAAACGGAAAAGATATTCAGGGAATTCCTTGGGAGAGGTTCAACTTCACCAGAGATGATTACCGTGAGAAGAGATTGTCACTGTACAAAAATTATGAGAACCTTGCACGCTCTCGCAAGGGGCTGACAAAGGTCCATTTTTGGCTGAGCCCCTCTGTTTCCAATGCTGGCTAAATTATTATTATGTTTGTTATGATTATTGATTGTTATAAGAAAGAAAAGAAGAGGGAAGGGTAGAGATTGAAATTCTAGTAGTTTGATGGTTTTCTCTTGTTCATCCATGAAAACATGATATACTAAACCGATGTCCTGAATGTATTATTTCTCACTGTTAACCTGAATTTTGTAGGAAAATATTTCTTTTCCATATTTTTTGTAATGAAATTTGAAAACGGTGTTGAAACTTTATGTCATCATTCCTTCATTAGAGAGTTGTGTCAAGGAGGACATCTGGCATAAAATTTTTCCATAATGTTTTTTTGCATGGATTTATATTGTCAATGTGACTTTTAGAAGTTAATTGGCATTATGAATGTCATGTCACCGACCCTAACTTGGTTAGGACAAGGTGCAATTCATGATGATAATAATGATGTAATGACAGATTTCATTAGATGCTTTCAGCATTGGCTAATTCCCTAATATTTTTTTTTTTATTGAAAGCCTGTGTTGCTTTCTTATGTAGAGCATGGTTTCTCTGTTGGGCATTATCATAGCTAAAAAATGTAATTTCTGATAGGAGTTCAAGGAGGTGAAGAAGGGCCATAGCTTCTATGACTTTCAGTTCAATACGAGGATTGTCAGAGCCACAGTTGTGCATTTTCAGGTAGAGATACTCTCAACTGATTCTAAGGCTTTAGTATTAATCTAGGAGGTGAAGAAGCACATCTTATTTAAGTTTGATTTTTATGATCTTTTTCATGTTTAGCGTAATGATTATTGAAAAATTAGTTGGTGGCAGTATCTTTTTGAAGAACTGCTACACCTTTTTGAAGAAATCAGTTTTTTTTTTTTAATCTCAAAATTTGTTCATTCCCTTGTTAGTCTTAATCAAGCAACACTAGTTAAGTCTAAATAGTAATTATTTATGCCCTTGAGCTAAAAGCTCCTGTAATGTCTGCTTTAAATTCTTCCTGGCCTCTATTCATATCACCAAAATTTACATAATCTTGTTTGTTAACAAACTTTAGAAATTTCAGTCCTGCTCATGAATTGCCCTCTCTTCCTTTCTGAGTCCACTTTGTTATAGGCATAAAGTTGGGGGTAGTATTTTCAAAGGATTTGTTTGTATATTGTTTTTTTTGTGTAAACCTTAACTTCCTTACCTTTTATCTCTTTTCTTCTGCCGCATTTGTTAAGATATTGATTTTGTGAGTGAGTTTTTATATTGACCTTTTGCAAGGGTTTTATCAATCTACTAATAATTTATGTCAGCATATTTAATAGCTTTCTACCACTGTGAATCCTGAACAAGATTAAATAATATTCTATTGAGGGTATTATGCTTTTGATAAACCTTGTTCTAGGTTGGAAGCTCGTGCATCTTTGCCTTCCCTGATTTAAATGATCACAACTATTCTGAGTTTTCTTCTGACAGATGATTCTGGGGATGCTATTTACAGTGTTATCTGCCTAGGTTTTTGTGATTGCTTATATTGCTTCCTGATGGGTAGGTGGCAAATTTTTACCTGAAATTTATTCAAGCAACAATATGGAATGCACTCTGGCCCTTTAATTGTGTATTAGCTTCATATCTTGCTATTTTTGGTTTCTACCCGGTTCAAGTAGCATTGGACCGGGTCTTGTATTTACACAATACTTTTTGTGCAGATTCTTTACACTTGCCAAGTTTCACATGCAATTATTAGACTACAAGACCTGTACTTGGGAGGTATAATCTTGAATATATATGAATTGCTGTGAACATAGTAGTTATTTTGATGCCCAAGTTATGGATGGAGAGGCATTTTGGCGAGAGATATGACTTGGCTCTACTGAGAAATGCAATTTGTTACTGATGTAGATGTAGCTTAATTATTTGTTATGTTCACCAATATATGCACACAGCTATAAAATGAGAGTATACACATTTATGCATGCATTTGGCATTGGTTTTCTAACTGTGCTTGGAAATATATGCTATCTCATTGTCATGCTATTCCATTTCTTTTGACTATTTCTTTGGATATTTATTGTTAAGAACTCAAGAGATAGTCAGCAATGTGCATATGTCTTGGGATCAAGTGAGTGCTGAAATTGTGTTGTGTTCCACTTTGTTGTTGTATTCTTATGCCTTCTGCTGTATTCTCTAGATTTATATGATTCCTCTTATTGTTGTGACCCAAATGGAGTTTGTGGTATTTGTGAGGTGGCCACCCTATATTTCAGGAGATCCTATTATCAATGGACCACTTTTATTCTGTCTTGCTGTTATAGAAAGTGTTGGGGTACTATGTTGCAACTGTTATTGATAAATTTCTTTTGGTAAAGATAAAAACTAAACATTTTGTACATTTTCCCTTTGTCACAAGCAAATATGCAGTATACCCTTTCAGTGGAACTATACTTAGCTTGTTCTAATAAGCCTTTTTAGTCATACATGAGATATAATAGTGCATGCTGGTTCTCTGTCTATGGCTTGATATATGCTTTATGTGGTTAAATTAGCTTAGGATCTTAGGGAGGTTGGATGCCTTACAGGCCCACCTAGAATCTTTTTCTATCTAAGAACAACCATCCGTTCATTGGGAAAACATTAACTCTTTGTTCTTGTTCCTGTTTACTGGTGAAACACAAGTAGTTTGTTGTTTTCCTATTCAAAGAGTTATGGAATCATAAAGCTGGCACCAGGTGATAATTTTAATGCTCCTCCTCTGGGGTTTCTAACTATTAGGTTGTAAAGATGGTAGCTTGTTGGTGGTTGCTTTGTCTTTTCATTGACCTGTCAATGACTCAATAGTTTTACAATTTATATGGTTGGTCACCATAGTTTTATTTTTTAACCATTCTAATTCCACTGCCACCCTTTTTTTTTTTTAAATGTTCGGTTGGCTGTAGGACTGTAGCTTGTTGTTCCTTCCTGGTGGCTTTTCATTGACTGTCATCAGGCTTACAATCTGAATGGTTTGTCACTATAGTTTTCTTTTCTGCATTCTGTATATAGTTGATTACTGTAGTCCTCTTTCTGCGCCTGTTTGTCATATTCTGACAGATTCTCTACGTTACTTGACTTTCACTAGCATTTTTAGGTTCCGTTTTTGGGGTTGTTGACTTGGTTTTTCTTTGGTGCTCTACTTCTTGCTGACACAAATTTTGGATTCTTAATATGATTGTTGTACAGCTATGGAAAAAAATACATTGGTTGCTCCTTATCTGCTAATTGTTCATTTTAACTTCTAGCTTGAGTTGGTCTATTGTTGCCAAAACTCTTGGTCATGTGCAGAAGTTAATCTGTCCCTGGATATTGAGATTTGGTTTCAATTGTTTCCATTTCTAGCTGTTAACTTGCTTTCATAATATTATTCCCGTGGCATTTGGGACTCCTATCTCATCTTTATTTCAGCTTTAAAAGCAGGGTGGCAGTTAAATCTGAGCAGCTGGCGCAATAAGGATTCCATTTCATATGGTATGACAGGGAATAATTCTTGCGTTTAAGAGGCCCATGTAGAAATATCTCCACTTAGTAATGATCTCATTCTCATTGTGCTAATTAGAGCTATGTCTTTTCATGTTCATCATCTGAGTGTGCATCATGTTAGCTTAACTTCTTTTGTCTTATCTTTTGACATAAGTGATTTTTATTGGTGAGGAGAATTCTGTGATAAACTTGGGTCTCAAATAGTCTTCAAATCTATCATTGATTAACATTATATGCCTTAACGTCGTGGATTTTTTTTTTTTAATTCTAACTGCTAATATTTACAAGAGATGGGGCATATTTCCTTAGTTATAATGCCCCTTCTGTACTAACCATTTTGTCATGTTATGTATCACTGGGGGATTCTTTCAAGCACGCTTTAACTTTTCAATGTGGTATTAAGTGGTAGACTGATCTTAATTTTTGCATCTTTTCTTTCCTGGCCTTTTTGCTCTCAGTAGCTGATTGGCCTGGTGGAATTAAGGCTCAGTGTTAATGGGTAATGTTTACCAAGAGATGGGACTGCATATTTCCTTGTTATCATGCACCTTCTTACTAACATTTTAGTCATGTAATGTATCACTGGGGGATTGTTTCAAGCATGGTTTCTTCAATATGGTATTAAGTAGTAGATTAATCTTAATTTTTGTATTTTCTTGGGTCTTTTGTCTCCCTGTACCTGATTTGCCTAGTGGGATTTATTATTGTTGTCATTTTTCTTCTTTTTGCTTCCAGTAATTTCCTTTTGTTTTCCCTTTTTTATCTCATAGCATACCCATGTTGTACCAAGTCAGGGCACCCAAGTTTCTGTTGGCACCCAAGTTTCTGTCGGCAACTATTTGCCAAATATGCCAACTATCTTAATGTGGATAGGTTCTGTTATTATCTTGTTGGATGTGTCCTTGTTGCAGGATTTAGGCTTCCTTGAGAAACATTCACTTTTTAGTGCTATTAATTCTGTAAGAACAACCATCAACAAAGTCAATTGTGTACCCTTGAACTTTCTGAAGCATGGAAATTCCTTGCCATCGTGTCTGTGTTTGTCATTGAATTTAGTCGATCAAATATATCTGTTTTGTTTTATGTTTGGCAGTGTCATATAATCATGGTCTAGAAATTCTTAAATTGGAGTATTGTGAGTAAACCTAATCATGTGCATCTGTTTGGTGTCTGACCTGTTTTCACATGTATAACTTCCCTTCTTCTGCGGCCTGTTCCGTGGTTGGTTGATTACTTGCTCTTAGTGTGGGTTAGCATGATGCTGCTCTCTCATCACGTGTCCTGTAGGATGGAAATTTAGTGATAGATTTGCTTATTTTCAGAATAATCTCTTCCCTAAATTAAGCTGAGCTAGTACCATGTATCACAAGGCACAATTAGTATCCACATGCTGAAGTGGCTTGCTAATTATCATTTTTTTGTCATTGAGGGTGAAGTCTAAATAATGGCACATATATAAGTAAAATGTCCTATGGGTTTTAGCTATGGATTGTTAAATAGGTTGTCAGCTTGCAGTAGGCGATTACTTTCTGATTGTTCACTACTTCACTTTAAACTATGGCAATAATTTCACTGCATCTTGTAATTTATTTTTTTCCTTTCCTCTCATAATTTCCTGACTATTTCTTTTTTTTTTTTCTCTGTTTTATCTTGGTCCGCTGAGTAGATTAAGAAACTCCCCTAACTATTTCATTACTCCCATCTTCTTTTCTTCTTTCTTCCCCCTCTTTCTTTTGGACGCCTCTTAGGAAAACTTTTAAGTTCATACATGCAATCATTAGAATGGACCATCTTTTTGAAGGGGAACTAGTGCCGGGGTAGAATGTTTTCTTGATTCATGGTTTTCTTTTGAGTTGAAGAAAACAGTAAATCCATGCAAGAATTATACACCAGACTTTATTTTCCCTTTCTGCCTTGTCTTCTCTTTACTAGATGGTCTAGGTCCTGCCACTTACTGGTTTATTGAATTGATGGAAACAATAGTCACGGTTTGCATTATGTGACAGTTGAATATTGTTAATAATGTGCCCTCATTCTTTTCACAGTTGAGGAATCTTCTATGGGCAACCTCGAAGCATGATGCATATCTTGTCCAAAACTACTCCCTAATGCACTGGTCCGCCCTTCTTAGGAGGGGCAAAGAAGTACTAGATGTTGCCAGACCTATCGAGCCAACACTAGTAAGTATCATTGTTTATATTTACTTGCCTTATTATTTGCCTATTCTGATGATCTGAAGGAATTAAATTTTCTTTTTGTAGCCATACCCCAGTTCCCCGACACAGACCCTGTCCAGAGTCCAAGTAAGCTCCATGGCTGTTAAAGATAATCTACTGGTTGCAGGTGGTATCAAGGGGGAGCTTATCTGCAAGGTATAACATAAAAAGATTGACAAAAAGCTTTTTTTTTTTTTTTTTTTCCTTTTTCATGTTTAAACTACTCTGTCTTGGCATTCTCATGTTCTCTGATTCTTACACTTACAGTATTTAGACCAGCCTGGGGTTGCCTTTGCCACAAGAATAAGCACCAGGGAATTCGCTATAACTAATGCAGTGGACATATCACACAATCCCAGGTGAATATGCTGTAGCTAGGCTTGAGGTATAAAGCCTGTTTCATTCAGATCAGGCACCATCATTGATGTTTCTATTCTGCTCCACTTTCGTTACAGTGGCACAGTACGAATTATAGCTGCGAACAACGATGCTCATGTGAGAATATATGATTCTGGGAATTTCACATGCCTCAACACTTTCTCCTTTCCTTGGTCTGTCAATGTGAGTTGGCATCAACACTTCTTGTCCGACACAGTTTCTCATAACCCGCCATATTTTCCAAATTCCTAATCCATGGATTGTCACTGTTCCTTTTGTTTGCAGAACACTACGGCCAATCCTGATGGTAAATTACTGGCAGTCCTTGGTGATAGTACAGAGTGCTTGATTGCCGATGCTCAGTCTGGAAAGGTTGGTTTCCATTCTTCTTAATCTCAATACTGGTTTGGTAATGTTCAAAGCTGTGTTACTAGAACAAATTGAGGCGAGTTACCTAGCAATAGTGCATTTTCATTATGAAATAGCAATCTGTTAACTTAGGTTACAAACAGGTCGTAGGGAATCTGAAGGGGCACTTGGATTACTCATTTGCTTCGGCCTGGCACCCAGACGGGCGAGTCCTGGCAACAGGAAACCAGGACACAACCTGCAGATTGTGGGACATCAGAAACCTCTCCCGGTCCTTTGCTCTGCTCAAGGGGAGAATGGGCGCGATCCGAGCCATACGGTTCACCTCAGATGGCCGGTTCATGGCCATGGCTGAGCCCGCAGACTTTCTCCATATCTACGACACACAGTCCGACTACACCAAGGCGCAGGAGATCGACATTTTCGGAGAGATTGCCGGGTTCTCCTTCAGCCCTGATGCTGAAGCACTGTTTGTTGGCATTGCGGATCGTACTTATGGTAGTGTAATGGAGTTTAACAGGAGGCATTGTTACCGTTATTTGGATCCCATATATTAGGACAAGGATGGATTTGGCATTTCATAGATATTGTACATTTTGAAGGGTTTGGTGTATTTTCGAAGGGTAAGCCTGGAATTAATGGACCCTTTTTGAGTCTGGACAGGAAGAAAGGAAAACTTGATTTGCAAAGTTTGTTTGTAACCGAACCGGTTGTGTATATATTTCGTACCCAAATAGAGAGAGATGGTAATTAGTGACTTCATTAATTTTGGTACATCTTTTCTCTTTTTTACTAATTATGCTCTGGGTATTTAATTCAAGTTATCGTCATGAATTTTAATTGTCGTGGGTGCGGGGGAGTGGGGGGGGTGTTAATTATATGAATTGAGTCTTCGGATGACCTACATGGATAAATCATATCTTTTGTTCCTAATCATATGTATGTTTTAAGGGGGGGTCTTACACCGTCTTGGCTAGGCTTTTTTGTTTTCTATTTCACGATCAAACTATTTAAGCAATCTGTAATTTTACAATTTTTTCTTTGTAGGCGTTGCTACATTTTTATTACAGATAATTTTATTTTTGATTTTGTATTTCTGAATAACTTTGCCATGTACTTCCCTTATAATCAATCTATTCTACCTTCAATTTTTGAACAACATTCTTTAAGATTCTAAAAAAATCGCATCATTGCTACATTTTAGTAATATTATTATTATAAAAGTAATATATATATTTTTAATTTTTTTTTATAAAAATCACATTCTTTAATATTGAGTTCTCATATTTTAAAAGCATTATAAAATCGCATCATTATAAATATTATTGAATACATAATCAAACACTTTTATTCACCGAAGTGTCTCTCTTCCCATTCAATTTCACAATCTATTCTTTGATTATTTTTATCCAACTAGTAGTAAAATCAAAGTCATTAAGCAATAGATATTATTTTTCTAAGAATGGTAAAAAGCTATAAGCTATGGCTATCTTACTTATAACCCAAGTAACAACCTCTCTCTCTCTCTCTCTCTCACACTGTATACAATAACATAATACAATTCAACTTCATACTTCAAAGGAATGCAAAGTGAAGAAGAAAGAAACCTCTACTAAGAAATGATATTTTCCCCCCAAAGTCCTTTTAGCAGTTTATTCGTAATTCTAAATTCTAAGCATATTTTTAAAAAAATATTAAATACAAACTCAAATGATTGAACCAATTGCAAATGTCAATTTTACTTAAACCACTTTTTTTTTTTTTTCTAATTCTCAATTTAGAAGCGTCAATTAGAGATTTTTATTTTTTAAAAGAATAAACTATAGTTTATCTCTAATTTTGTATATAAATTATAAACTCAAAATAAAAAAGGATAATTTATATTGTCTCCCAATGTTCCACTTCCTAATAAACTGATAACTATACTTTAATTTTTGTTATCATAATTATAAAAACTTTGGGTTTTTTTTTTTTAAAAATTAATTTTTCGTCAAATTTTGTTAATTTAAAATTAACGTTGTATAAATTAATATAAATTTCAAATTTACTTGATTGTAAGGTTTAGGTTAATTTTAACACTAAGTGATTTTGAAATTTATATTAATATATATCATGTCAGTTTGAAAAAATTAAATTTTAACAAAACTAGAGTTTAATAACAGTTGTGATAAAATTTAAAGTATAATAAATAATTATTATAAAATATGAAATTTAGAGACAATCTAATTTATCCGAAAATAATATATATTATAGATCTGGCCCTCTTTAATCCAGAAATTTATAAGCAATTCTTTTTTTATTCTCCAAAATCATTGACATGATTTCTTTTGACTTTTTCCAAATTTCTAAACATTATATACAAAATTATAAATGCTTTTAATTATTGCGAATAAAGTTTTAATTATAAATGTTTAGTTGTGGAAAATATTTTTTAATTTTTACTTTTAATTTTATAATTAAACAGACTCTAATATTTTATTTTTCTAAAATTAATAACATTCATTTTTAAAAAATTTAGAAAATACCTTTTTGATATTTTTAATTTATAGTATAAAGATAAAAAAATAAAAAAACTAAATCTTCTGAACTAAATAAGACAAAAATATATAGAAAATTAGAAGGCATTTTTCGAATTTGGCCTTTCTATAACTTTATGAAGATTTCTTTATTTTATATAATTAGACGTTAAGAGTGTAAGATATTGTGATGAACATGTAACGTAATTTAATTTGCCAACAGAGCCCGATTCTCATTATCCGCCCAAGCCCAAGCCCAAGCCCAACTGTAACCTTCAAACCAACCCCCCGAGCCCAAGAGAAAATATGAGCCCGACAAGACAACGATCCCAAGCCCAGAGAAAATCTGGATTTTCCGGGAAAAGGAAAAAAGGGTGTGCCGACCCAACACCGTAATATAACAGGTTTAAGAAGTCGTATTATGAAATCAATTTGCAGCGACCCCACGCACAAATAGTTGATGAAAATGACAAAGAAAGTCGCTCAGTCAAAACATTCACATTTTGTCAGTCGAGAGGGACCACCCATTTCTTCCAAACTCTTTTTTTTTTTTTTTGAATTACCACACTTATGCGATCCCAATCGCTCGTACCCTCAATTTTGACAGAATAAATATATTACAGGTAGAGATTTTGACTCACTGCGTAAAATAAAAAATCAAACTTACAACTTATTAGTGCGAATCTCAACTTATCGTGACCCAACCACTTGACATGTATCTTGTAGACAAATTCTTTCTTTTCTTGGTTTATGCTAAATTATTATATGGGTAAAAGTGATTATAATTTATACATTTTTTAACTTTTTTCATTTATTCTTTATATTTTAAAGTTTATCTAATTAATTTTTTTAATTTTTCAAAATTAACTTTGACCTTTAAAGAAGTATTATGGTTAATTTTAAAAAAATTAAGGATTGACTGATGAATTTTAAAATTTGGAAAGTATTTTAAACAATAAAGATAATTTTATATAAATAAAAAGTTTAGTTTAAACAACATTGCATATATTTATTATTCAAATTCAAAATAAAAGTAAGTGCCAGTCTTAAAGATTTTAAATATTTAATAATTAAAAATATAGAAAATAATCAAAAGATACTATGAATGTGTAAAAAAATATAGAAAAAAGAAACATGATCATTGAATCAACATAAAATGCATGCATATAAGGTAAAAAAAAAAAACAAAAAACAAAGAGAGATTAATTATATGAAGGTTGTTGGGTTTGTGTTTTCTATTGAGGCTCAAGGCGATGACGATGGTTCGAGTTAGCTTCATGAATTTCGGTCTAAAATTAAAGCGACAATTTAACACTCTTTATTGACAGCTCAAAATTTGAAGTCGGCCCATAAGCCATTAATCTTCTCCTTGGAAGAGAAATAAGCCTTGGCCCATTTGCTTAAGAGAGGGGGAAGCCCTTGAAGCTCAAGCCCATTACCTTAGCCCATTTCTTTAGTGCTCTAGGCCCTCAATATAAAAAGGATTATTCTTTTCCTTTTTGTGCCCTATGTGTGTGGTGGTCGATTCTCTTCCCTTGGGCGCCCTTGCTTTGGCCAATTGCTCATTCCTTGTATGGCTGATCCTTCTCAGGTTTTTTCTTTCTTGGTCCGATGCTCATTTCCTTGTTAGATGTCGCACCTTCCTTGTGCGTTATGGTTGTCCATCAATGGCGTTTGCAATGCCTATTTAGTCTGAGTTGCTGTCTTCTCTTAAGGAAGTGTTCTCGGCTATTATTAAACCCATATCCTCGTGATTACTCTCTGTTCTTTGGTGGATCCTACTATGTGTGGAAGCTTGTGTGACTTGGGTGAGGGGTATTGATTGGTTGAGAGGCTTGGGTGTTTGAGGGTTTCGGTTCTTGGGAGAAGAGGGGTTTGGGCTCCTTTGTGGCTTGGTATCCCTATTTTTGGTTGTTGCCTAAGTGGTGATTGGACGAGCCTAGATCCGAGTCTTGGAGTAGTCTTCGTGACTGGTATTGTTGCCAAAACAGGGAGTTTTACTTTGTGTTCATCTTCTTGTTATTTTTGATCCATTCTATTAGTTTTGATTTTCTGCACTAATTTTGATTTGCAGCGTTTTCGCCCCCAACAAAGGTTATATTGTTCATCAAGGAGATTGTTTTTTCTTGTTTGAATTAACAAATAACAATGATTTACTAAAGTTTTAGTAATAAGAATACAACAAATTTATTAAATTTTGAATGTTTATTGGGCACATGTCTACTAAATTGAGTGTGAAAATAGGGTGATTTCAAACATTTGATAAGTGGAATACCTAATCTAATTAAGGCATTAGTGTTAGGATCTCAAGTCTCAACCCTTGAGGCTCAGGCCGCACCCGGCTCGGACAGCAGCACGGGAGTTGGCGCAACTGGCAAGAGTTCTCAGCGACCCGATAGCAGTGACAAGCATGCTGCACCAAGTGAGGCCCCAACCTACCAAGTAGTGCACCAGCAGGCGCCATCTGGGGCCCCAGCCCAGCACCAGCATGCACAATCAACCCACAGTGCAGCCACAAGGGGCCAGCCTAGCCCAGCATGATGAAGCCCACCAGACCTGGCCCATCACAAGCCCAGTCCAGCAGGCCCATCAGCCCATTTCGTCCAGCCATCAGATGAAGACCAAGAGCCAAGTCAGTTCACTTGATCTGGCTCTTTTAATAGATACATAATTGCATACATTATATACTTCCTTTAATTGCTCTTTTATTTTCAGCATTCATGTATCTCTTTATTTCTAGCATTATTGCTTGCATTCATGTAGCTGCTTAAGTTACATTCTCTGCATTCATGTACTTAGGCATCTAAGGGGTCATTGCCAGCCACTATATAAGGCTTTGATCTCCTTTCATTTGAGGCTAATGAGAAATCAAAAACGTAACTAGTGAAGTGTTCTTCACAATCCCGATTTCTACCTTCTATCCTGTGATAGTTAGGCAAAAATCACCCTTCCGGGAACCAGGGCATCCATCAATTAGTCCAAGAAGACTTGTGCTTTAATTCTACAAATGTCCTCAAAATTCGGACACAACAAATAATACTGGTTTTTATATGTTTTTATGATGGGCATTTTGTATGTGAAGTTTATTTTAATTAAAATATATATTTGGCGATGCTAAATTGTACATCACTAAGACTTTGGAGCATTGAAAGTCATTATAGTTATGTTGACATTATTACGAATGCGTTTTCTTGATATTTCACAAATGTTAGAAAAAGTCTTGAAAATTTTGAGAATTTTATTTTTGACATTTGTCTCGACATTTGCACTAACTAATATTTTTATAAATATCGATAAATTCAATTATAGGGCATTTAGAAAAATGCCACTACACTTTTAAGTTGACGCTTGAGCTTCGCAAACGCTAGGGATGTCAAAAACAAATGTAATTGATCTCACAACATTTGCCTTTTGTTCCTTACATTTTGGAAAGCATTGTTAATTGTAGGAGTTCATGCACTTTTTGAAACGTGGGAAGAATACTAAAATGCTAAGATTGCATTTTCTTTACTGTTTTTAAGTTATTTTTAGTTTTTAATTTTTTAAAATAATAAAAACACGTTCTCTTTATTATTTTTAAAAATATATTTTTGAAAATAAAAAAAAATTATAAAAAAAACTCAAAACAACCAAAAATTATTTTCATCCAAAATAAACTCTAAACTCAAAACACATTTATTTATGTATTTATTCATATTTTACTATTGTAATGGGAAAAAATATTACAAAATTCATTAACTTTAAAATGTATATATATTTTTAATAATATATTAACATTAAATATTTTTTAATTTATTGAATAATTAAATTTTTTTGTATAAAATATTATTAAAAAATTATTTTTAAAATAATAAAGAGAACGTGTTTTTAATTTTCTAAAAATAGACTATCAAAATGAAAAATTGAAAATGAATTCATCAAAAGTTAAAACTAAAAATTAAAAAGTAAAAAAAAACGCAACTTAAGATTTTTCGAATCCTCAAGTTCAAAAATGCCGGAGATAAAAAGAAAAAAAACACTAGGAAAACTTGAATACCAGGGTTTTAAAATGCTACAAAATGATTATATAAATGTTGGAAAAGTAAGAGTTAAACAGCATTTTTCATAGGACAGGAAGTGGCTCCAAATTAATCGACATTTTACAAACATTATTATTGCTAAGAGTTACAAATGCCAACAATGTGAATCCCTGTGGGTTTCCATATTATCATTATGCACGTACGTGTTCCCGCCCGCATTTATAAAATGCCATGAATTCATTCTGAGAAAACTCCAAGAATTATTATAAGAAAATACCAACAATACTTGTATACTTTTATATATTACCATCCCAACAAATCAAATCTAAAGAAAAATAACCTTCAATTAATTAAGAATGTCCAATTCACCAAAAACAACTACAGTCAACACAACCTATATATGTTCAACACACTTACATTCACTGATGACATGAAGAAACTAAACAAAACTATTGAGTTTATTGCATCATCAAAAGGTTAATATTACATAGTCTTTTCGCCTTGTAGGGTCTACATTATTTGCTAGAAAATACTTTGTATACATATTTTAAAATAAGAGTAAAAGTTCTACATTAATGAATATATATATACATTGTGAGAGTTGCAATTGTTTTTCAAAAAAAAAAGTAACCTATACACATTCAATTTAGTATCGACATTGTAATTGTTATATCTCTAAGTGTTTTCACCAAAAAAAAAGAGTACAAGACGGATATATCTATGCTTATATTTTGTTTTCAAATGAAAATGAATTTTCAAAAAATATGGCATTAACCACCAAAAAGTAACGCTGACATGTGCAACATCATCTGCGCCTAATTCTGTTCGTTAACTCTCCCTAAAATAAGACTATCTTATGTGAGATAAACTACAACAATAACAACATACATACCCATTAGAAATTAATGAATTTATTAGACTCGTTACTAGCAAAATAAAAATGAGAAAAAATGAAATAACAAAGAAGACGACATACAATGCAAGTGGTATTCACCTAATATATAGGTTAATTATTGATGCAAATGTTGTATGTATATATAAATGAATGGAACAATCATGAAAGCTTACTATTTTAATAATTTTTACCCATAATTTATTGCCTCAAAGACTAGCATTTACCTATCATCTATAGTGTTATGGGGGAGAAGAACCCCGAAAGAGAACTTGTGCAGCGCAAACGTATCTATAATGAGGCTCAATTAATAATACAAGTACCAAGATGTTGGTGAACTATACTTGTTTCCCAGCAACAATAAAAGGTCCCACAAAAGAGAAAGGATAAGAAAATGATGAAAAAGAAGGGGGTGGCGAGAAAGAGGGCAAATGTGAGCACATTTTGAGTCCTCATTTGGTGAAAAGGGACCATAAATAGCTAACAATAAAGTATGAAAAAACATTAAATCCATACTTGAATTATTTGGATAATTAGTCTACTTAAAAAAAAAGCTTGAATCTTCCATAATTACTCAATCCCTATCGTTGACACAATAAATGTGATGAACTGAGCTAAGTTGTTTTGGAGAATCATTTTGAAGATCGAGGTTGGTGATGACAATATGTACATAGATGAATCTTAAGAATGAAGAGAACTAATTAGAAATTTTAGTGATTAATTAAGCATATTTAATTGGAATGAGGAAGATGAATTTTAAATAAAACGATATGAAAGAGGTCATAATTTTTCAAGTTGTAATCTCATGACTTGTCAGAGTTAGATATTTATAAATTTAAACTACCAGTCTTAAACCATTTATATATTATGCAATGTTTAATTAAATGTAGTATTGTATTTGCTCATGGTTGTATTTTGCCTAAAAAATAAGTTAAGTAATGACTTGGGCCATTTTGGGACAAATTCTCCTATCCTTATGTATGGGAGCCTAAAATAATAACAAGTGAAAAGAGAGAGTTTAGAAATTGTTGAAGAGAGACTTCATTTATATCTGATCGGATCCTTGATTTTATCAATTTATACAATTTTTTTTTAATATGGGAGTTAAAATGTCTGACATGATAACTTTATCAATATAATAATTAATTGTATGATAATATATTCAAAATAATACTCTATATTGTTCAATATATATTAATAAAATATATGCAATATTTTGTGTAATTTAATTAAGATTTGTTTAATTTCATAAATTTTTAAAATACAACTATTTTTACCACCGTGGTGGTACCCTAGTGCCTTAGGAATTTTTTCGTGTCTTCTAAATTTTGGGGTTTAATACAACTATTTTAAACATGTCCCCCCCTACGTACAAGATGACTCAAATCATATAAGATCTAAAAAAAAGCGATAAATATAGGATTTGATATTGTGTATTGCAATTAAGGCAGGGTGATAGATTTATTTTTTTAATAATAGTTAATACTCAAATTGAATATTTTTTAACGAGATGAAAGACTCTCTTGGTCACGTGGTCACGGTTTATTTTTTATTTAAGTTTTTTAAAAAATACTGTTTTTTTTTCAAAAACAGGTTTTTTTTTTTTTTTTAAATACAGTTGAAATTGCTCCAAAAAAAAAATAGGTTAAGTTGCTTTACATCAAAAGTAAAGAACTGTTATTTTGAATTAAAAGTAGAGTAGTTTACAATGTGACTCGTTATTTTAAAAAAGGAATACATAATATTAAAATATTAATCCCACACTACTTGTACTTTTAATAATAATAAACGAAATATTGAATTTAGCAGTCAATTTCATTAATATTATTTTTATGACACATCCACGACATTGCCTTAGTTCGCAAAACATTGACCGACCATTGGAGCATTCTTTTTTTTTTTTTTTTTTTTTAAATTCAGCCTTCAATTAATTTAGCCGTGACTTGGATCGCCAACCACGCTCATGGGGCAAATATTGGCCTATTTTGGCTCCGTCCGACACGGCCCCACCAATTCTTCAATTGCGGATCGTCAACCGCATCAACGCGCTCGTGCTCTTCCAGAAAGAATGCTTCCTTTGATTTCAAGTACAACAGTAATACTTAGCTTAAATGAAAGTTATAGAGTTTATTTTTAATATTTTTAGATATAATTTTAATTAAAATAAATTTGTTGTGGTAGTTAAATTATATAAGAAATTAGTTATTATTTAAGTATCATAAATTAAATTTTGTTAACGTAATTAAATTTATTTTTAAAAATAAAATATATAAAGAGTTTCATATTCTTAAAATTCTCTATTTGGTTATATAATAGAATAGATAGATATTTAAATTTTATTTATTCATTTTAAAATTTTAAAACAATTCCTCACGAATTAAACTCAAAAAGGGTCCTTTTGTCATTTTTGGCGTGCCCCTTTACGTCATATTGTTCTTGTATTTTAAAAATTGATGTATAAATTCTCATATGTATTATATTAAAATGAAATTTAAATAATTTTATCATAGGTATTTAATTAATCACTGTTTGTTTTAACATAAGATGTTTTACCTTGAAAAATAATTTTCAATGAATATGTTTTATACAAAAAAAATATTATCCCTAAAGTAAGACTAAATTGAACGGACATTCTCCCCATTTGGACAAATTATAATGATCTCCAATGATGTTATATAAATCATATATAAAATAATTTTTTAAAAGTATATTTTTGGTATAACTAAAAATATTTAGCATTAAATATCTATCCAATTCGATTTTACTAAATCTTTCTCTCTTTTTGTACTTATGTTTAATATAATTTTTTTAAAAAAAAAATATACACACATACAATGATTCAAACTTAGAGGTATAACAAGCAAAACAACAAACCTATCATTTGCATCACAAGTAACCACAGAGCCACTTTGAATTAACAACTATGCAATGCTGGACCAAGCTTGATAGCAACAAACTAATTGTGTAACACGTTTTTCCATCCAAACAGAAATTAAAAAGTCTCGGCCGCATGGGCAGCTCAGCTGGGGGCACAAAGTGCCTCCAAGATGAAGTTTGGGACAAAAAATTAAAAAGTGTCGCCCCTGCGAGCGATTGAGGGCAAACATGATTGGAGAATTTTATACTATAATCGCTATATAGTCGGTGAGAGGTCTCGTATTTGATAATTGGTTGTTAGATTTCGTGATTTACCTCTTCTTTCTCTGTGGGACCGGCGAGGAGAGAGCCCTTAAGGTGAGAGATTTCATCTTTTGAAAAAATTAAAAAGTATTACTCCTAAGCATAGGTCAAATGGTGAACAAGTGATACGTTAAGATTAGTACTAATGTTTGATACTTAATTTAGGCAAGGCTTAAGACTCGTCTATAATTTATCTCTTATGTCAAAATTAAGAGTATGATCGACTAAAAACTGTACAAGAATAATAATCCTAGAAAATCAAAAAGTGCTAACAAGCTCTATTTTTCACCATCAAGCACCCAAAATCAAATGCTAGCGTCAAATTTCGTCTAGTATTAAAATTTAAGTAGTCTTGAAGAAATTGTGAGAAATAAAAATTATGATGACTTTCAATGGTTTGTAACAAAAAAAATTTGATATTTTCTTGTCATATTAAATAGATAGTGCAAATAGAATAAATTACACCCTAAAATTTTATTAATAGTAAATTTCTTATACACTAATGTATTTTGACGAGTTTTCGATTATATCTCCGATGCTTAAAAATTAGTTTTAAAAACTATGTATATATGGTAGATGTTGTCTTTAGCATCATTAACAATGTTAATGTTTCAACTCCATTAACCTTTTTCTTAAGCAAATCCGCTTCAATCGTGATGATGAAGAGTTGCAATCACTCATATCAAAACCAAATCTAAATTCAACGAACCTACATAGTCATAAAATTTCAAATCCAAATTTGAAAAAAACCCCCCCCACATAATCAAAGCAACTCACAACCAAAAAATCTTAGATTGCAATCACAAAATTCTCTTTTTGCCTAGTGCGTTTGAAGTCTGATTTTGGATTCAATTTTCAAATTAAGGTTTGATTGAGATAAAGTTAAAGTTATTAATAAAATTAAAAAAATATTCATGATATTAAGATGACATCAATTACAATGACTAACAGGGCACAAATTTAAAAATATAATAATTTATTTAAAATTTTTAAAATGTAATAATTAATTTCACTTCAAAGCTAAAAATTATTGTTCATCTCATACTTTAGCGGAAAGTGAAATAGAAAGACAAAAATTTATTAAAAAATTTACATATTTTTAAAGTTAATACATATTCCGTGTAGAGAAATGAAACTGTTCAGAATAATTTGATATAATTTGTTAATAATAGTTTCTGAAGAAAAAACTTTTCTACTCACCGGATGGAGCGTGGGTTTGTTGGGAGGCGGAGGAGGCGCCGCAATTAAACAGCTGTCCGGTGGGCGCGGCAATCACTTGAGTATTTGTCGTTATGCCGTAGGACTCACCCCCCACGTGACGACCTCTCCTTTCTTTCACGCTTCGCCGCCGTAACCTCCGCCGTAATCAAACCCCCGGTTGACTACAAAAACTATTCCAAGTGGGGGAAGGATTGCACGTGACACATTCTCTCCACTTACATTTTCCATCGTCTTTGTACAACTTATCTATATTTTTTAATTTAGACAAATATTACGTACCCTCGTGTAAGTTAATATAAAAAAATGATATTTACACATTCAATTATAATATTTTTAACAATATTTATATACTATTTAAAATTCAATATATGTTGAAATATATAAATATAAAATTTTGACATAAACAAACATAAAATCAAGTTTAAAGTGATGTTTAGATTTAGGGCTTCTGAAAAATTTCTAATTAGTCCAGTTTTGGCTAAGATCTAATAAAATTATAAATAATCAAGCTTTTACCTTAATTTTAAACCCAATTCAAGCTTGAGTGCACAAACAAACTTAGACAAAGAGCCAAATAAATGAGTTTGAGACTTTGTCAGGTCAATTTAGTATAACTCAATTTGAATCATTTATATTATTAAAAATCATATTATGTAAGGAAGGTTATAAATGAATTGAACTGTTTGTGCTCGGTTTGATGTTTGACTCGATAAAAATTCGTTCGAATTTGTTTATTGAGGTACATGAGTTAAGTTTAAGTTTAATTACTACAAGTATGTTCTTCATTATTATTCAATCAAAAGTTAATTTTGTAATTCTTTCATTAGAAATTAGCAAATGAAAATCTTCTTCTTTGTTATAGACTGTACACACATATAAATAGATAGACATGGAGAGGGAGCCAAATTTGGATTCGATCGTCACCATTTTTACCATTTTTGTTAAAATATATATGCAAAGAGAGAGATAAGATTCGAGAAAGTTGAATCCAAATGATTTGTGTTCGAGCCCTTGCGAATTTCTTGATGAGCTAAGATCAAACTAAGCTTAAACTTAATCCCATATCCTTACTCACTTAGTCGAGTCTGAATGTAGCGAAGTTTGATTCTTCTAGACTTGATTATAACTTTATATGTAAACTTTCTATAATTTTGATTGAAGTTACTGTACTACTAGAAAAAAAAATTAAAAGAAATATTATGTATTTTTTAAAATAATAGATGCCAAATAAAAATACATTTTTTCTTATAATTTGCTCCGTCTTATCACCTAATCATATACGATCCTTAACAAATTTAACGGTCATTAAAATAATCGTCTCCTGCCTTGTCATTTATAATTATTCTAAAATTTAATGAATTCTTTTAAAGTTTATAACTTAAGATATTAATTTTTTTATAATTTTATCTTTGATAAATAATTTTATTTGACATCTTTTTTCAGTTAGAAAGTTAAATTTACACGTAAAAAAAAAAAAAAAAAACTATAATGTCCCAATTAATCCAAGTGAAAGAAAGTGGTATCAATTGATAATTTGAGAAATAGATAGATAAAAAAGTAAAAAAGATTATATTATATTATTTTTTGTTTTTTCTTTCATTAATTAACACCATTATTCTCAACTTAAGAAAAAAAATGGTATTTTTATTTAATCAACAATAGAATTATATGTAGACATTGTGATTTTTTTTTTTTTTTTTTTTTTTTTATCATGTAATCTAATTCTTTTAGTTGAGAAATGATATCCAAGAGAACTCCCGATCAAAACAAAACTATATCAGGATTAAATATTCTAAATTATAAATTTTATCCTCATAATTATTTATGCATTGATTAATTAGCTGTCCATTAGATCATGGAAGGGATTGGACTTTTTTTTTTTTTTTAACTAAAAAATTAAATAAATGTCAAAAGACTCTAAGCCTCTATATAAAATGAGTCTTTTCCAACTTTGCTTGTAGATGAGATTATATTTTAGGATGATAGTTTAATATTTTATGATTCATGTTATATAAAAAATTTATTTAGATCATTAAATGGATAATATTCAATTAATTAATAGTGATAATATCATTAACTTACTTATTTTTAAAATTTATAATCAGAGTACAACATATGCAAATGATATTGCAAACAATTTAAGAATTTCATGACTTTTAGCTTACCACAAGACAAGACCACCTTCATTCCAACTTTTTAGCATAAGGGATTCAAATTAGACCTTAGTTTGATTTAAAGAGGTTATGATCGATGATGAATTAATCATGATCGATCATCGACGCCAAACAATCATAGAAATTGGGGAGTGATATATCCAGTGTCCATCCATCCTCCCTCGAAACAATTCACTAATAATTGCTCATCGATCGTCTACTTCTTAAAAATCAAAGCAATAATTGAAAGAATGGGTCAAAGTCAAACTCTTGCAAGAGAAAGAACTTGAAACTATTAATTTAATTTTAATTCAATTAATCACCCAACTGCCTATTTATCTTCCGGGTCCCTTGCAACTTGCAAGTTGGCAACCACTTTCGATTTTCAACCTTTAAGTTTCAGACATATCTGAGCTTTGCTTGTATGCCCATGCCTTTATTATTGTGAAGCCGAAATAGTATTTAGGTTTAAGACAGTTGATGACATTTTTGAGCAACCAAGTCATTAGCTTAGGCTAGCAATTGGGGTTTGGTATTGTCCTTTCGAGAATTTTGAAGAGATCTACATAAGATATTGTCTAAAGGGTCTAAGTCAATTGTGATGTAGCAAAATAGTAATGCTGCTGGAAGAAGTTAAAAACTCAAAAAGAAATTAGACTAATTGTGGCATGCATTTTGTCACTATCCTTCGTATTTAACATGAACTGACAGCTTGTTGATATTTGGGTCTCAATATTGACATAAGGGTATTTAACTTGATTTTTTGCTTATCATCTACCCTTATTCTGAATTAAATTAGATTATCTTTCTCAATTATGATTATCATTAGTTTGTGTTCCTTCTTGGCCAACGGGACCGAACACTGGAGCTCGTCGTTTGCCGATTGCAGCCCCGCCTTCGATTGCCCCCTTTAATCTGGAAGGAACGGTTTCTATATTTAGGGTTTGATTCATTTGCTTAAATACCTTAACTATTGTTTATTTATGGGTTTCCCTACAGGCTTTGGAAGGAAGAATTTTACCATAAAAATGTTAGCAATCGTTTCTTATTTAACAACTATATATTTTTTTAATTTCAATATTCTCCTAAATAAAAAAGAAAAATAAATTACATTCTTTGTACCACTTCTGATCTCATACCTTTTAAATCAAATGAAATTCTCTAGTTACCAATATATATGTACATATATATATATATAAATAATTTACTAAATAAATTATTATAACTATTATTGAGGTTGCCTTAATTGCAGAAATACCTTGACATTTTAAAAATAGGATTTAAAAATGAGATAAAAAAGACCATTTACCCTTGCTTTTCTCTCTTGTTCCTTTCTTACCAAAGCATATTTTCTTAATTAATATTTTTTCTGATAGTAAAACATACATTTTAGTGGCAAAAATATATTTTTCTACATTTATATAGAATATATATAATGTAGAAATTAACAAATATAGGCCATTTCCGTGAAAAAAACCCCATAGCCAAGAGGGATTTTGACCATTCTAAGAGGTAATTACAACTTAGTTTGCTTAATTAATGATTTTTACAATCTGTTTTAAAGAATGTATTTTTTTTTGTATTTTATTTAAATTACGTTAATTTCCAATCAAATAGTGATATTGATTAAAAATTGAGAAACCGTACAAACAAAGCAGCCATTTTCATTTTCACACTAGATCACCATCCATCCACTCCATTCCATTTATCTCTCTCCCTCTCCCTGTCAAAGTCAAACACAGCCTACGAGCCAGGCAATACAAAGACGTAAAAAGATATTTTTTTTATGATAATATTTATTAAAATAAATATATAAAAATAAAATTATAATATTTTTTAAATTAAAATATAAAATAATTAAAATATGATTGAAACGTATTTCAAGATTTATATTAGATTATTTATTAAAATTTTAAAATTTATTAATTTTTTTTTCATATGTTTGTTATATACATATGATAAATACTAAGATAGGAATTTTTTTATTAAAATATTTTTATTGTCAAATTTATTTAAAATTATATCCTAACATCAATAATAAATTTAGATTAAATAGTATTTTATGATTAATGTGAATTGTAAAAAAAAAAATTAAAAAAGAGTTTTATTTTCTAAATTCATATTCAAAAATACATTCTAAAAAGACTCAGTACGTAGAAATAATTATTGATGGAATTATAATAATTTCACATAGATAATTAAAAATTATCAAAATATATTTTCATAATAGATAATAAAATATAAAATTAAATAAAATAATTTTAAAAATTAATGAAAGAAATTTTTATTAAATAATAAAATATAGATATAAAGAGAGATTTAAATTTTAAAAATCGATAAAAGGAATAATTTTATTTAAATTTTAAAAATTGTCAAAATATATGGTAATTTAAAAATATATTAAATGACATTAATTATCCTATAAAGGGTATATGGGTAATTTATGTTTATTTATAAAATATCAAATAAATTTATTTGGAAGAGATCCAAATAAATTTATCTGTAAAAAGTGAGATAAGAAATTACATGAGAATTTTTTCGAGAAAGATTAGATATGTTTAACAAATGCGTTGAAAAGGATAAACATTTAGAATGCTTTTCATATTTGACATTTTCCACCCTATATATTGGTTAACAAACATTACTTAAAAAGATAAGAAAAGGAAATGCAAAGTAAAAATATATATAAAAAAAATATAAGAGTATTTTTGTAAATATAATTTTAATATAAAAATTATAAAAAATAGTTATTCAGTTTAAAAGTAAACATAAATTCCTTCCATAATGTATTTAAACAAACATAAATATAAATTTTATAATGCATTCAAACAAACATAATTATAAATTATATAATACATTCAAACATAAACTATGAACTTATCCCAAGTAGATTCAGAGTGAACAATTCAGTAATGCACAGTGTGATAGAGTAATCGAGCATGAATACATAACATAGAACGATTGGGATGAGATGGAACAACTATAAATAGCGTGAAAATAAAATCGACAACAACACAAGTACTGAACATTGAGCAATTGGCAACGAGAGGAAATGATGACAATCAATATAGGGCGTGAGAATGATGATGGAATGATTGAGTCGAATTTCAAATTTTAGACAAGAAATTAGGACTAAAACATCAGTGAAGAGAAAGAAAATTAGAAAAGAAAAAATAGATAAATATATATTTATTAGTTAGAGATGAAATTGATTTAGTTTCTAATTAGTTTTGGTTCTACAAAACTTGTTTCCAATAATTTAGTTTAATTAAAAAGCATATCTCGAAATATTTTTAAAATGATAAAAATAACCTAAAAAATATTTCACTTTCAATGTTTTCAAAATGAGAGAAGTCTAAAACACGTCGAAACGGGCCCCGAATAAATATCGTGCATCACAGCCCAGGAGTGTTTACCTCGTGGGAAGACTTCCAGAGGCCAACCAGGAAATCGATTCGTTATTGGCTAGTTGAGGAAGGACAGCTGGCGGTAAAAGGGACACGTGTCTGTGGGAAAGCCGTTCAAGCGTTCTGGTTTGACGCAGAGACTTAAAGCTGCTGATCGGTCACCCAAAATAATGCAGAAATAAATGAAAATTAGAGAGAAACCTAAAGAGGCTTCATAATTACTCAACACCCACATTCTCTCTATAAATTTCCAGGTGGGCTGCCTCCTTCCTCAATCAGCTCCACGCTAGCGAGCGAGAGAGAGAGAGAGAGTGGTGTGTCGACAGCTTTCTTAGTCTGCAAGTCTTCGTCTTCTCCCCTGCTTCCCCCCCGCCCCCCCCCCCCACACACACATTGAAATCCCGCTTCTCTGTATCCCTTTCTGTAAATCATCGGTTTTCAAAAAGTTCTGGTTTTTGGGTTTGTTTTTCAAAAACAAAAGAAATGGATCGAAAGCAAACTTAAACTGAGGATCTCTCGAAAGCCAGGTGTTTTCCAGAATACAGTAGATCCACTTTTCTGTTTACACATGTGTTCTCCGTTGTATTCGTTTTCTTTTTCTTTCTTGGAATTTAATTGACATCTCTTTTTCTTTCTTTCTCCTGATCAGCCGGGTGGGTTAATTTTTGTGTACCCAAAGGTTGGTCGACCAAAGAGGCTACTTTTTTTTCCCAAACCTCTTTGTTAATTTCCTTGCAAAAAGTGAAAACATTAATGAATTGTAGTTGTGTTTCTATGTTGCTGTGTTTTGTTTAGGATTATTAGCACCTGGGTCTTAGAATTTTGGTTAAGAAACAGGTGGGTTTTTTGTTATATAATTTTTATTGGATTTCTGTGACGTTGAATGGCAGCTACAATGGAGTTTTGGAGTAGCGAAACAGATTTCCTAGAAGAGTCCCATCCGGTTATGGCCGGTGGTGAGCTCATGGAAGCACTCGAACCTTTTTTCAAAAGTGCTTCCCCTTCTTCTTTTCCTTCTTCTCCTCCTCCTCCTCTTCCTAATTTTGCTTTTCCGAATTCTGCTTCTTCTTCTTATTCTACAGTTCAATCTCTCCCTCCTCCTCCTACTTCCCCTTACTTTACTCCTCTCTACAGTTCTGGCAATTCGTATTCCTCCATGGCTATGTCAAGCCAGCCCATGCCAGGCCCAGACGGTTGCTCTTCATCGCCGGCCCATATGTTTTTTCAAGGGTTTTCGGTCCATGAGCAATCAGGCCCGTTTGGGCTTGGCGGGCTTGGTCCAAATCATGCCCAACAGAATCATAATCAAATCAGCTTCCAGCAACAGCAACCGGTAGCGCTGGGCCCAAGGCCCGTTACAATGAAGCAAGTTGGCTGTCCTCCAAAGCCCATAAAACTCTACAGAGGGGTTAGGCAAAGGCACTGGGGCAAATGGGTCGCCGAGATCCGGCTGCCCAGGAACCGGACCCGACTCTGGCTGGGCACCTTCGACACAGCCGAGGAGGCCGCGCTGGCGTACGATACCGCCGCGTACAAGCTCCGGGGCGAATCCGCCAAGCTCAACTTCCCCAATTTCCGCCACTCCGGCGAGCACAACCCGCTGCACGCCACCGTCGCAGCGAAGCTCGAAGATGCCTGCCGGAGCTTGGCCGAAGGGAAGAGCCTCGACGCCAAGAAGAAGCCGCCGTCGTGGTCAAAGCTCCCTCCGGAAGCAGCACCGGCGAGGGCGGTGGTGGAAGGCGGCGAGAATGCAAACTCGTCTGAGTGTGAAGAGTCGTCGAACGGGTCGGACCTCGGGCTCCCGGATTTTACGGATGAGGACCCGGCTTGGAATTCGTCGCTAGTATTGCAGAAGTGCCCATCTTCGGAGATTGATTGGGCTTCTTTATAGAATTCTCTTATCTTATGGCCGATGCAATGAAATTTTTGACAATTGCAGGGCTTATCATTCTCCATGTTTTTTTTTTTTTTTTTTGTGCAAATTTAAATGTAATTTAATTGTGGGTAGTTTTAGTTTTGATGCTTAGGAATTTATTATTATGTTATTAATATATAATAATAATTGATATGAGGATAGTATCGTAATAATCTCCACCAAGGTCAGCTGGTTTTTTCTTTGCTAGGCCAGGGTGTGGGTCATATTGTCTAGGTTCTATTTTTTGTGTAATTGATTTTTATTAATGCTATTTATTATTTTACTTGTAAGAATTTACAATGTATTGTCTACTCCATTTTGTATGGTGTTCTCGTTGTTAGTTGCAATTAATAGCAATACACACCGTGGGATAATAAGTTTTAATTTCTAAACAAAAATGTAAATTCCATTCAAAATATAATAATAGGTGTGATAAATCATAAGTACAATCATGGCAAAGCAAAATAATGTAATATGTTAAAAAAATTCATAATATAACATGGTTTTTTTTTTTTAAAATAAGAATTTCATTAAGAACAATCAAAAGTGTATATAACATTAAGGTAAGACATATTCGGAGGCCTAATAAAAAATTACATTAAAAGATCAAAATAATTAATAAAAATATACAAATGTACAAGTCTTCTAACATCAAAAGAAATATACAATTATCATTTATAGACACCCTTTGAACACATTTAGAAAAATAAGTTTCTTAAAATTATGTTAGTTTTGATTATTCAAAATTAACAATTATACTGTCGATCGCCAACCTTAAGACACAAAAATAATCACTTAGTTTGCATAAATATACTCATAACTCAAGTGGTCATTTAACGTGAATGTTAGCATTTGTGATATTAACCCTGTAACGATCTAAATTTTCATCTCAATTTTTATTTACATCAACAGAAGTAAATTGATTAAAATTATACATCTAATATGCAAAAACGCATTGGCAATTGTCACCAGACAAAGTGGTCGGTGGTTTTCGACAATCAGAGGCAATCACCGAACACCCTTATCCTCATCGATCAATATACTCAAAATTCATAATTTTTTAAAAATTCAAGATGAACATTTAGAAAAAAAATATTAAATTATTATATATAATATATATATTTTTTTAAATTCAGGGTGGGAAACTGCCCGCCCACCCTTGACTGTATGTGGCTCCGCCACCGGTCACAACCATAGTAAGCCCGTAAGCATAGGCCATTGGTCTTGTGTGTGCCTATCCACAAGGGGAGTAACATCTTCAAGCTGTAAACTAGCCGAATGAGCATTATTACTTCATAGGAGATGCTGATAGTAGGAGCTAGGACAACAAATAATTAGATGCATGATAAAGAAGAAGGGATTCTCTTGAGCGGTGAGAGAGAGAACAGAGACTATCGTGTGGCGGAGGAACAAAGGAAGTAGAACGAATTAAACAGAGGCGAGAGACTGTGCGGCGGAAGAAGATGAACAGATCGGCAGAGAGAGAGAGAGAGAGAGAGAGAGAGAGAGAGAGAGTCGTGGATTCATATGATTCACATGTTAGAAGAATTACTTAAGGAAATAGTCTAAAGGGTAAGAAAAATAAGGAATAAAGATAGAACTTTCTCAGAGGACTCGTGGATTGCATGCGCTGTTGCGTTTGGTCAAATTAATATGCATGGAAGGAAGGAAGGAATAGAAACCATTCGAGGTCTTGTCGTCGTCATATCGAATGTCAAAGAAGATAAATTCTGACTCTTTGAGGGCCTCACGCTGTGTCAGAGTTCACACCAGCAAGGAAGAAAGAAGCCCCCACTGGGAATAGCATTCTTCTTCTTTTTAAGGTTGAGTTGATGGCACTTGTAAAAAGTTGCTGCTGACGTTACGCTTTTATGTTTTTATTGTGTTTGGTTGTTGAGCATGTGGGCCCCGGTGTTGTTATTAATGTTAAAAGTAAGTCGCAGTTAATTGGTTATTATTATTATTATTATGTTATAAATTTATAAAATGTTCGAAAAAAGATATTAAATATTTATTTTTAAAAAATAACATAATTATGAAAAATATAATAATTAAAAAATAAATAATCTATTAATGATTGCAAATCTCATTAAAAAATTTATTGTGTTTCTATAAAAGAGCATGAGATCACTCACTTTTGTTTAAATGTAGCTTAATCTATTTTTTTTTTTTAGAAGAAGAAGAAGCAACTCTACTTTAAAAGTAAGGTTATACATTACCAGATATTATTTTTTTTTTTTCAAAAAATTGATAAAACTCTTGTGTTTTAAAAGGAGGACAATATTAAGCTAATTCGAAATATTAAAAACACAGCTACTTGTGCTGGTGAGCATGTACTTATTATATTGTGTTGTTAAGTTACATATTTTTTAACATTTTTTTCTAATAGCAACCGCCGAGAGGGTGAAGTAAAAACTAAGAACCAGTACACAAAATAGTTCAATCATCCATAACCATAACCATAACTATAATCCTGTGTCTCCCCTCTCAACATGTCCCAAGGGCCATCTGTTTAAACAAATTTTAGGCCCAGTTTGATTGACTATTTTTTTCATGAAAAATGACTATCTTTCACTTAAAATTCAGATTTTCATGTGTTTAATTATCTAAATTTTTCATGAGAAATAATTTTCATCTTTTGGTCATGTGAGTATTTTTTTCCACTTTTGTTGGAAAAGAAATTTCTAAGGAAAGGAGGAGGGAGGAGAGAAATTATATTCTAGGCAATTAGACGCTCATTCCCAACCCTCATTCATCCTTGAAAACTCTCAATCTCTCTGTTTCACCAATAACAATAACAACGAGGAAGGAGATCAGATAAATGGATCATCCCCAATCTCCACATAGCACGCATGTGTGCAGTGACACATACACACCGACAGTTGCAGTGGCTATCGACGACAGTGAGCAGCGTGCTCAACCTCGTCTTCGTCGTCACTCGTTGCACCTGGATTTGCCGCCTCGTCGGCCATTCCCCACCTACGATGCTGAAGAACAAAGTGTAACATCCTGAAATTTGCAGGCAAGTAATTAATTTTGATATTTGATGATATTTTAGAATATTTGGGTATTTTGGAGAAAATATTTATTTATGATATTTTGAGAAAATGAGAAATTAAGGTAATTAAGTAAATTATTTGATGTAAATAATGATAAAATTAAATTGGTGGATTTTGGGGAATATTTGGTGTATGGGTGTAATAAGAGAAAATGAGGTGTGGGGCGTGTGTGATTTTCGAAAGTTCTGGGGCATTAGTGTAATTCCGAAAAAAAGTTTGGAAGATTGATTAAATACAATGGGATGCATATATAGGGTGAAGGTGAGCGCAGGCGCGAGTGGTCGCGTGCGAGGGCGAGGCGTGCGCGCTGGGAGGAAAAAGAATGATTTTTAATCAGCCAAAGTGCCCCAAAACGACGTCGTTTTGGGAAGGCCAGCTGCTGGCCTTGCGCGGCCCAGCCGCCCCACCTGGCGCGCTAGTGCTTCCCTCGCCACTCGTCCATTTTAGCCTCAATTTGGCTTCAATTACTTGCTAAATTGCAGCCACGTAAAGGGGCAGTGGCCAAGGCATTAAATTAACTAAAAATCTGTGGATTAAACCATGGTTTGTGGGAAAAATTATGGGGTGGTTGAGCCTATAAATAGGCAACTCGAGCAAATAGAGAGGATATAAGTGAGTGAGCAGTTCTCAGGGAAGAAGAGCTTCAAAAAGGTACGAATTCTGATTAATTGAATTTAAGTTTATTTTGTTTAATCAATTAATTAGTTAGTTAAATTAAATTAGTAGTTAAATTGAAGTTTATTTTAATTAATTAATAAGTTAATTAGTTAAGATGATTAGTGGGATTGGTAAATTAGTTAAACTAATGAATTTAGAGAGTGACTAATTAATTAATTACTTAGCCTCATGTGGTAAGGGCATTGGGGGTACGCTACCAGTCTATACAACGAAATAGAGTTGGTCATCGAGTAGCAAATAAATGAAGGTAAGGGTTAATATGCTTTGTGTGTAAATTTCTTTTGTCATGACTTATATAAGATGTTGAGGAAGTGCCTAGGCATGGGGCAATGGGTTTCGAACCGTGAAAGTCCTAGGACGGGGTCATAGATGAAACTACTAGAGGCCACCTAAAGCTTGAGATAGGTGCGGTGAACAGACTTACATGCACGCTGCACTTCATTATTATTTATGATGTTATGCTAATTAATTTATTGCATTGCATATTGTCTTTATTGAGTCATCGGACTCACTCCCCCTCACTCCCACTAACCCAACAGATGGCTCGGGGACTAAGAAAGGGAAAACGGTAGTGGTGGAAGAGTCGCCAGTTAACAGTAATGGCGAGCAATGAGAATGTGAGTCATGTACGTGTCATTAATGTAAATTATGTGTGTCTGTACTTTGTTTCAGAAGATGGTTGTGATTTAAATAAAACTTGTTTTGGACCAAGTTAAGGTTCCCACTATGAGTAACTCAGTGTGAACTAGTTGTGCTTGACCATTGGAGTATTGTATTGAGCATGTCGGTATTTATTTGTTTTATTTGAAATTGAATTTATATTTTAAGGGCCTAATTGGTTTTGAGAATTGAGTATGTACTCATTGCTTAAACATTATGAACCCGAATTTTCGATAATCAAAGACAGCGAAACCTGGACCCCACCCAGGGTGCCCGATATTATTTTAATATTTTATGTTGGTAGGGCATAGCTGACCTTCGAGACAGACCATGGTGGTAACCGTAGATTACGGTGGCACTCGATAATGGGACTGGGGTGTCACACAAAGGCCTCAAGAAGAAAACGCTCTTTGCTTGGCCGATTATGTTGCCAGAGATGAGGTCTGAGTGCTGTCGTAGTGTGGCCATGGCTTCCATGTTACTTGTATTGACACTTGGCTCAGATCTCATTGGTTGTGGTTGGGCGACGACTTGCAATGGCTGGGTGTATGTATGTATATTTATTTATGTATATTTGATTTATTTTTTGAATATTTTGTGTATATTTGATTTATTTTTTGAATATATGTATATTTAATTATTTTATGTAATTAATTATTAATTTGTGTATTTAATTATTGATTATCAATGTGTGTATGTGATTATTTTCATGAAAAATAATAACAATTAAATATCAAAAATTAGAAAAATACAACAATTTCTAAGCAAAAAGTTAAGTAAACCAAACACTTACAATTGATATTTTTTCTGAAATTTAATTCTAGGCAATTCAATAGTCTAGAAAATATTTTTTTTTTATACAAATTCCATATTTATAATCAAACACACCTTTAGAAGAATAAAAGTTACCATCAAATTCATACAAATGCTATTTTGGCATTTGAATATATAATACATAATTCAATAATATGTTTCACCAGCGTTTGGGAAAAATATATTTGTTACAAAAAATTTATATAAAAAGTTGATTTTATCTTATTGTTTACATAAAACATGCTTTTATGTAAACAATAGAAATTATTGCAATATTTTATAAGTACGTGTAATTTCATGAAAAATGAGTTACCAAAACTTTTTGGTAAGTTATTTTTTATGTTTTTTGCATAAAGAATATTTTCTTCAATTTTTATTATTCAAACACCAAAAAATAAGTACAATATTTAAACAATGACTTCAAAAAAGAAAACAAAGACTTAAACTTGACATCAGATAAACATTTGTTCAACTAGTGTTCAAAATTGTTTGTAAAAAAATTGTTTCAGAACTCCTAATTGGAAAAAAAAAAAGGTTTAAAAGCATCATAGTTTGAATTAAAAAAAAAAAAATCTTTTTATTAGTTGCCAAACTCATTGTCATGCAAGAAGAAAAACTATATTAAAACAGTGAATAAAAAACCATAGCTGAGAGTAAGGATATAAATGGATCCCAACAGGTTACAATTAAATCTATTTAAAATAAAAACAAATATAAAAATAAGAATTATTTAAAAATTTATTAAAACAAATATGCAAATGAAGTAATTAGAACTATTCAAATCCCTAGCAGAGAGTTTGTGTAAAATTGGCTGACTGGTTGAATTTAGTGTAAAACGGGGTTTAAAATCTTGTCCATAATTTCAAGAATCGAAATCATTCAATTACCTAATAAAAGAAGAAAAATGAGCCCAAACCAAATTAATCCACGATTTGTTCAATGTCTCCTCCAGTCGCCTAACAGGACATAAGCCAAATTACTCAGGCAATTTAAACAACCTTGTGATATTGCCAAATCTATTCCAACATTTTCCTTCCTTGAAATTATGGGGTTCCTTTTTGACGTTCCAAACCTAATAAATTTCTAGAAGTTTTAAGATTAGCAATGAGAAAGCCCACAACGACGTGAATACTAAAAAAACAGATCAATGATAAGTTCTGCACCATAGTAATTGTAAAACAATAAAAAGAGAATCAATTATCTAATTCATTGATGAAACAGAAGATGACAAAATATGTGTCCAAAGCAGCCCACCAACCCCCCACCCCCCACCATGGAGAGCCCGTTTTCTCAGTTCTCCTGCGACATTGATTCTTTCCAGAAACCATTTTTGCTGGGGAACCCACTAAAACAAAGTAGCAGTTGGTACATACCAGGCGGGCAATCTCTCAGCTAAACTTGCCAATTTCCATTTTCTTCTTGATTGCCCTTTGTCCGTGATATATGAAGGAATCTAATATCCCTGAAACTGTGAAAACACCTGAACAAAGTAGCCAGCATAAAATTTCATTGTACCAAAATGCAAAGACCACGGAAACAATGTAAGTAATGCATGGTACAGAATAACGCATAAATGTTTGAACATAGAAGGAATAAAACAATAAAAAAAAAAAAAAATCCAGCCTTAATCTCACTATGTGATGTTGGCTACATGAATTCTAGCTCTCCCATCAAGTTTTTCTTGGTTTTTCTCTACCTCTTACTTGTTCCATTCCATCTACTCTCTTTGCAACAGCTTATTAATCTACTTCTCATGTGACTGAACTACCTTAATTGTGTCTCCTTCATCAATCTCTGGAAGAAGTCAATTTGACCTTATTACTTGTAACACCATTTCTAGTTTTACCTCATCTTAATCTTTGCTCAACCACAACCACCCAATGTTTAATAGCTTGATTCCTCTATAATTTTCAATACTTTGAATATCTCCCTCATTCTTCTAAATGGACACTAAAGTGATCTTTCTCCTCTTGCTCAACATCCTTTTTTTTATATAAGCATCATATTAAATAATTTTTTTATTTGAAAAATGTCATATTCTTCCATGCATTTCCATGCTTCTAGAAGGATATTATCTGGTCCAACTGTTATACGATTCTTCATTTTCTTTTTCAATGCTTTATTTTATTTGGACACATGCATCTATTGAACATGTAATTCATGTCATCTTCAAGATTACTAAGATGCACCAATATAACGCTTGTTTCCCTCTTTCTTTGAATAACTTCAAGAAATAATATTTTCATCCGTTTTTCATAGACGATCTCCCCTCATTTACAAATACTTTTTAATTTTTGTCTTTTAGGCTTTTTTTTTTTTTTGGCTAAATTCTTTTATGCGTTTCACTTTGCTCAATTTTTTTGTTTTTCTTTCTATTGCTTTAGCTAGTTTATATGTATCTCTCTTCCCCATCTTTGGTATCAAATCTTGGTATAAATAATTTTTCATAAGCCTTTGACTTTGCTTCACTATCTTCTTTGCTTCTTTTTTGGCCAAACATACCTCTAGCTTTTTTTTTTTTTTTCATTATGACATTTATGTAAGGTAGTGTAGTAAGCTCTCTTAGTTTTTATTTTTTCTTGTTCCTCTTCATTTCACCAATAAGACTTTGATTTTGGACTTTTCCCTTTTGACTTTCCTAGGAACATTTTTTTGCCATATTTTGAATAGCAGTAACCATTTCAATCTACATTTCATTAGTCTTTCCTTCTACAGTCTGATCTCTTTTGGCACACTTTTTCCTTGAAAACACTTTGTTTTTCACCATTTAAATCACATAATCTCTTGGGTTTTTGTCTCCATTTTTGGATATGAACATTGATGACCATAAGTCTATGTTGAGTGTTTGGGCATTCTCTCAATATAACTTTTGAATCCTTACAGCATAAGCAGTCCTCTTGTCTCATAAAAAAAGTTTATTTGGGTAGTTGATAAATTATTTTTATGTGTGATCAAGTGTTCATCCTGTTCTTAAACTTTGTGTTGGCTATGCTAATCTGATACGCCATGGCAAATTCAAACTAGCTTCACCCTTGTCATTTCTTTCTCCAAATCCATATTCTCCATGGACATCCCCTTTCCTTCTCTACTCAAATGATCATTTAAGTTACCTCCTATAACAATCTTCCCTTGTCCAGGTATTTCTTGTACCAACCCCCTAAAATCTCCCCAAAATTGTCTTTTATCTCCTCTCTTAATCAACTTGGGCGCATAGATGCTAAAGTTCATAGTCAGATTTTGTCAATATTTTATCCTTCTCTCCAACCCATCTAGTCTTTTGGAGACACAAAATATTATTCTTTCTTGTAATCATCACATCCACCTCTTCCGTGGATCTCCCTGTTAAAGTTCTGATATTCCATGATCTAATCTTTAAGCGATAATCCTAGGCTAACTTCTTTAATCATATCCATCCATGAAAATGTGGGAATCCTTGCAATTTAACTACATTCATCAATGCAACCCTAGCTCATTTTTCACTATACTCAAGCAACACAGTGGATCATTAAGAAAGTTATGCCCCAACATTTTGCTCATTTGTTTAAGATTCATATTTTTTTATCTGACCAGTTTTATGTTGACTGTTGGCTACCTGTAAATAGGAATCTACAGGCGGATTTTTCAAAATTGCAGGAATACATTCCATTTTTCTATGTCAATACAACAACAAAAATGAAAACTTCTAGGAATTTGTATGTAAAGCCAAGGTGTTCTTGGCTAGCTGTTAGCTTCCAGCCATGGTGTTACCATAGAAAAACCTTGTCTCTTTCTATGTAAAACCATGGACTTGCAAGCAACAAAAAAGAATCCACAAAAAAAAACCCCACAAATCACAAATGTTTGTTTCCAACTATGATGGAAAAGATAAAGTAGTTAACCCTACATGGTGGAATTAAAGCTTGATATTCATATATTATTGTTTTATGGTGGAAATGATAATGGGATTTATTTGTTCAAGGCAGGTATACATTATTAATTAATTTTTCAATTGGGAAAAACATTGCCCCAGAATAATAACTGATCTAAATGAAGACAATATAAAAAATATAACCTAGTGTGCAACAATACGGAAAACTTATTTATCATTCATTACTTTATTTATTTATTTTGGGGAGTAGGGGAAGAGGTACGGTGAAAGAAATGTTACCTCCAATTATGGCACAGACATTTGTCAAGAAGTGTAAAAATGAAACGTGTTCCTCAGTGAAAGTCACCTGTACCATGAATTATAAATAATTGAGAATAATTATGGCATGCAAGGTATTTACACAACAATACCCCAAAAAGAAAAAAGGGAAAGGAAAGGAAAGGTTGATATAATAAAATCCTTATCATTTTATGTTCTAAGTTATCATAACTCCCATTCTCTCCTGGCTTTTTGGCATGGTCACTCTTTTGGTCAGTAAATAAGCTGTATTAAATAAAATTATGGCATAAAAATAATGAGCCAAAATGAATGCCTTTGGATAAACTTTAATCACCCAAGGATGTGTCATATAAGATTGCCCAAAAATTGGGAGATGTCCAGCACATGCAACCCCAAAAGAAAAAAAAAAGAAAGAAATGGTGGCCAGAGGAAACCAACCTTGATAGGAGAAAGGTCATAAAAGAAGAAAATTCCTGGAAGGGACTGAAGCTGGCCAATTCGTGCACCCTTAAAATGTTCTGTTACAGAGAACTGTGGAACAAATGCTAATGATGTCAACCCAATATTATTAAATACATGATAGAAGCCAAGAACCAAAAATAGGCGATAACCAAACCTGATTTGACTGGATAGTGTGTCCGTTGACATCTGTGTACACAGTAGGTACCACCTGTAGAGCAAAATGTCGTACATAACCACTATACCTGAAGCTAAGTGTGAAATTACTTTCTTTCATATCCAAATTAAAAAACATGCTAAAAGCTCAAATGCCAATGTCAGGTTCTAGTCCCACCCCATTATTGCGATAACCTTTCAAAGCCATTTTCTATGCAAGTTGTTACCATTTGACAAATGAATTCTACATTATTACAAAAATTGTTGTAATGCAGCTCTTGTTTTTACCCTTTAATCTTAGTTAACGGTATCCTAAGAAATCACCATTTGAGTTAGTAGGATACTCTGATGTCGATTTTGTTGGTTCCAAAATGGATAAAAGGAGTACACTGGGAATATGTCAAGTACTAGTCTTGTGGTTTTCAAAGAAGCAAAATTCAGTAATACTATCAACTACCAGAGATAAATATATGGCAACAAATAATTGTTCTGTAGATTTTGCGGATGAGACAACTAAAAGATTTTTGGAATCAATTTCAATGATGTTTGCCCAGAGGGTACAACCCAAGATTTTCATTATAACAAAACAACTCCAAGGACTAATAATTCTACTTGAGTGCATGAGCAGCTTAAAAGAGTAATTTAAGTGATGTTTGCACAAACTCAAGTGGATAAGCTTCAACAATGCATCAAAGATTAAGGTTCATTGAGGTTTTGGAAATGAGAAACATTGAGCTCAAATGACATATCTTATCAAATCTCTCATCTTAAAATCTTGTTAAAAAAGGAATCATTTCATGAGCTTAACAAGACACATTTTTTCTTTTCAAATGAAAAAGCCTTTTTTACTCGAAGAAGAATTCAACATTTTTTGCAATTCAAACATATAAACGAATGAACTTTTTCTCAAATTCTTTCAACTCTTGTTTTCGAGCTTAAAATGAAAATAACTTTTCTGTTGAAGGCAGGAAATACAAAATATCTACTGCTCTACTGCCGTGTGGTGATAAGAAGAGATTGGAAGGTGGTAAAGGAGATAAGATGATAAGAAGATATTGGAAAAGTTTTTAAATTAAAGATGGTTGAGATGATAAAGAAGGGATAAGAAGTTAGAGATAAAATAGTTCCATAAAGATAGGATAGAACTATCACTTAAGTTTGAATCCTATCTCATCTATTGTATCATATTTGAATTTGTATTTTGTATTCCTATATTCTAGGAGCAAACCGGGCCTGCTCATGTATAAATACCTCATCTAAGTTCAAATACAAGTGTGAAAACAGTTTGTTTTGTTCACCTCCAATTATACTTTGAGTTTACCTACTTTAGGTCTTCTATTTGTTCATGGTATTAGAGCCACCAATCTAGTGGCCGAATATCCTATTTTTATTTCACCAAACAGTAGTTTTTAAGATGGCTAGCAATCCACCAACAAGTGAAACCTCCACTACTGGTCCTGCACCCACCAGAACCACACAAACTCCAGCTGCTCCTATTTCTCTAGACAGCCATACCCTTCAAATTACACAGCATAAGCTAAATGGGACTAATTTTCGGGAATGGTCTCAATTAGTTTTGTTAGTCGTTAAAGGGAAGGGAAAAGTGGGATATCTGACTGGTGGTACTCCTATGCCAGATCATGAAGCTGCTAATTATGAAGTCTGGGATGCTGAAAATTCAATTGTTATGGGTTGGCTCATTAATTCAAAGGAGCCAAATCTAGGCAAAACCTATCTTTTCTATAAAACAACCAAGGAAGTATGGGAAGCACTGCAAGCACTCTATTTAGATATAGAGAATACAACTCAATGTTTTGAAATCCAGTTGACCATTTGAACAACTAGACAAGGTGATCATTCAGTCACTGAGTACTATAACATGTTGATTGAATTATGGTAGGAAATGGATTTGTTTTATGATATTTGAAGAATTTCGGTAGAAACTTGAATGAAAACTACCATGATTTAATTCATTCAATGGTAATCGAACTTTATACACAAAGAGTCCTAAAAATAGTTAACTTTATCTCCTAGATACCAGCCCATCTATCTCCTAAATATTAGCTAACTTATCTCCTAGATATTCTCCTATAAAATAGAGAAAGATTACAACTCAATTTACAGCTAACATGATAATCTACAACTTTTAAATTCTGGAAACCTTCTTCTTCCATGAGATTATCTTCCAAGACTCCTAATGGATTACAACTTCTTCCAACATCCTCCCTCAAGCTGTGGAATAGATGCTCATCATTCCCAGCTTGCTTCTAAGGATTTCAAATCCTTGTTTTTGCATGGCTTTAGTTAAGATATTTGCCTCCTGATTTGCTGTAGGGATATACATCAGTTTTATGCCTCCTTCTTCTATCTCTTGCTTGACAAAGTGCCTGTCAATTCTGACATGTTTCATTCGGTCATGGTGAACCGGGTTGTTCACAATGTTATGGCTGATTGGCTATCACTATATAACACCTTAGATGATGACATAGGCATAGACAGGTCACTCATTAATTTTTCTAACCAAATTACCTCACAAATTCCTTGAGAAATGGCCCGGTATTCCGCTTCCGCACTGCTCCTCGCTACAATTGGCTGTTTTTTGCTCCTTCAGGTTACTAAATTGCCCCAAACTTTGGTGCAATACCCGGATATTGATCTACTATCTTCAATTGATCCGACCCAATTTGAGTCAGCAAAGCCAACAATCCTCCTGTCTTGATTTTTCTTGAATAACAGCCCTATCCCAGGTGTCCCTTTGAGGTATCTAAGAATGTGATAGACTGCCTCAAGATGTCTCTTGCTCGGTTGGTGCATATACTGACTGATAATGCTCATAGCATAGGCTATATCTGGCCTAGTGTGAGATAAATAAATCAGCTTTCCTACCAACCTTTGATACCTCTCTTTATCTACCAAATAGTCTCCATTCTTTTCCTTATTTTTCCAGTTTGGCTCTAGGGGAGTACTTGTTGGTTTGCAACCCATTTTTCCAGTTTCTTGTAGCAGGTCTAGAGTGTATTTTCTCTGAGATATAAATATGCCTTCACTGCTCCTAGCTACTTCCAATCCAAGGAAGTATCTTAATTCCCTTAAGTTCTTTACTTCAAACACTTGCCATAGCTGTTGCTTCAACCTCTCAATCTCCTGCAAATTGTCCCCTGTAATGATAATATCATCCACATATACTATCAAGATAGTTCTTTTTCCATTTTCTTCGACTTTAGTAAAGAGAGTGTGGTCAGCTTGGCCTTGCTTGTACCCGAGTGTGTATAAAGTATCACTAAACCTTTTGAACCAAGCTCTAGGAGATTGTTTAAGCCCATAGAGTGATTTCTTCAATTTACATACCTTTCCTTTAGTGCTGCCTTCTTCAAAACCTGGTGGAAGTCTCATGTAAATCTCTTCTTCCAGCTCTCCATTTAAAAACGCATTTTTTACATCTAGCTGGTGTAATCTCCAGTCTAGATTTACAGCCCAGGACAGTAACACCCGTATGGAGTTCAATTTCGCCACTGGTGCGAAGGTTTCATCATAATCTAGGCCATGGGTTTGGGTAAACCCTTGTGCAACAAGCCTTGCCTTGTATCGGTCAATTGACTCAATTGTTCCATCAGATCTATACTTTATAGTGAAGACCCACTTGCTTCCCACTGTTTTCTTTCCCTCTGGTAGCTTGGTCACTTCCCAGGTATTATTTTTCTCCAAAGCTGTCATTTCTTCCATAACAGCTCCCTTCCAGTTCTTATTTTGTAGAGCCTGATTAATATTTGTAGGAATAACCTCCTGATCTAGACTTGCAGTAAATGCTCGGTATAGAGGAGACAATTTTGAGTATCCCAAGTGATTTGAGATGGGATATTTTGTACAGGCTCTTACCCCTTTTCTTAGGGCAATTGGAATTCTAAGGTCATCTTCACCTCTGCTCTCGGTTGCCACCCTGCCTTCTTCAACATTTTCTGGACTTATTCCCAAGTCAAATGAATGTGTAGGCTGAGGATTCTGAGGTCTTCTTGAGTAAACCTGGAGAGGAGGTTTATTTTTAGCTTGATCTTCCCTACAGGTCTCAGTATTTTCTCCTTCCCTCCTTGGATGATTTGAGAGCGGATTGATAGAGTCAGTCTTTAGATTAGGATCATCCTGAGAATTCTCAGGTTTTTTGGATAGCTCACGAAGAGAATTGGGATAAGGATGACCAGATATAGGCAATAGAGTACTCCATATATCTTCTGGGTTGTTGGTACTTTCTTGAGGCTGATGGTGTTTGAAGAAAGGCTGAGACTCTAAGAAGGAGACATCACAGGAAACAATGAACTTTCTGTTAGTAGGATCATAACATTTATATCCTTGTTGAGTGGGAGAATACCCAACAAACACACATCTCGAAGCTTTAGGGTTTAGCTTAGATTGGTTTGGTTGTTTTTGGTGTATAAAGGCTGTACATCCAAACACTTTTAGAGACAGAGAATTGAGGACTCTAGAATGGTGAGGAAAGAAATCAATAAGGACGCTCAAGGGGGTTTGGAACTTCAGAATTTTTGAGGGTAGCCTATTGATGAGATAGGCGGATGTCAGGACAGCTTCCCCCCAATAGTTGTTAGGAACTGATCTAGAAAACATCAAAGCCCTGGCTGTTTCAAGAAGATGCCGGTTTTTTCTTTCTGCAATCCCATTTTGCTGAGGATTGTAAGGACATGAGCTTTGGTGAATAATACCATGCTCGTTTAGGTATTAATTGAATTCGTTTGAAAAATATTCTCGGCCATTGTCTGTTCTTAGAACATGAATGAAGGTTTGGAAAACATTTAAGACCATTTGATGAAACCTTTTGAATACAAGATAGGTTTTAGATTTGTCTTTCATAAGGAAAACCCAATACATTATTGTATAATCATCAATAAAAGTGATGAACCACTGGGTATTTGTTATGTTGGATATCCTAGTTGGTCCCCAAATGTCACTATGAATCAAGTGAAATGGTTTAGATGGTTTGTAAGCATGTTTAGGATGAGAACTCTTAGTTTGCTTTGCAAGGATACAATCCTCACAATTGAAGTCTGAAGTTTATTTCTGGGAAGATCTGGATACAAAAACTTGAGATATTCTAAGCTAGGATGCCCTAATCTTTGATGCAATAACATCAATTCTGACTCTGAAACTGAAGCTAACATGTTTTGAAAAAATAACCTAGACTCTGTAGGAGATTCAAGCTGATTTATTTGATATAATCCCCTTCTTTCCTCAGCCTTGCCAATCATCATCCCCGAGGATATGTCCTGAAAAACACAATAAGAGGAGAAAAAGGTTACTGAGCAATTCCTTTCTGAAGTTAATTTGCTTACTGATATCAGGTTGCATCTCAAATTTGGTACATAGAGTACCGTATCTAAGCTTAAGCCTGATATGTAAGCCTTTCCCTTTCCTTGGGCTGAGGATTTCGGACCGTCAGCTAGCAGAACTATTATTTCTTGTTCCACAGGTTCAAAATTAGATAAGGTTTCTAGGGATCCTGTCATATGGTCAGTAGCTCCCGTATCTACAATCCAACAATTAGTATACGATCTTTTAGATGGGAGAGAGTAGCATATATTACCTTGCCTTGCCAAAGGCATCTCAAGATTATTTGTTACTTTCGAACACCCTTTTCCTTTAGAATGATTCAGTAATTGCCGAAGAGCCTCTAACTGATCGTCTGTAAAAGTAGGCATATTTGAGTTACTTTTCTCTGTTTCTGCAACATATGCAGATTGACCACCTTTCCGTTGATTCTTTGGTTTCCACGAAGCTGGCTTTCCATGTATCTTCCAACAGGTTTCCCTAGTATGATAGGGTTTATTGCAATGGTCACACCACTGTTTTTCTCTCTGTATTTCACCTTTTGTGGAGGTAGATGCCTTTCCTCGTGACATACTCAATGCTGAGTATCCTTCGTTTCCTGCATGTCCAGCATAAGGTAGCATCACTCGTTTCCTACTTTCTTCTCTTCTTACTTCAGCAAACACTTCTTTTAGAGATGGGAATGGTTTAGTACCAAGCAACCTGCCCCTTACTTCATTTAGATCCGAATTTAGGCCATATAGAAAATCAAATACTCTCTCTTTTTCCATCATTTTATCATACTTCATTCCATTAGTTGGACACTCCCAAATGATCTCATAAAAGAGATCCATCTCTTGCCACAATTCAACTAAGGTATTATAATACTCAGTGACCGAGTTATAACCTTGCTTTGTGGTTCGGATAGTGGATCGGACTTGAAAACTTTGTGCTGTGTTCTCAAGATCCGAATATATCTCCTTGACAACCTTCCAAATCTCGCTCGCCGTCTTATAGAACAAGTATGTCCTACCAATCTTTGGCTCCATGGAGTTTATTAGCCATGCTATGACTATGGCATTTTCTGCTTCCTAGACTCCATAAGTTGTTGCTCCTGCACTCGGTTTTTCTATCCTTCCGGTCAGATAGCCCATCTTACCTTTCCCTTTAACCATAAGCATAACTGATTGGGACCATTCATGAAAATTGGTTCCATTGAGCTTATGCACGGTTATTTGGAGAGTATGGTTATCGAGAGCGGTTGTAGAGACTGGAATCTGATGATTCCTAACTTGGGAGGGAGAATCAGAGGCTGAACTCTCACTTGGTGTAGAGTTCTCGGCCATCGTGATGATAGATGAGTTCTAGTTGAAGTAGAACTTCTGATATAATGCCACAAATCGTGGCTCTGATACCATGAAGAATTTCAGTAGAAACTTGAATGAAAACTACCATGATTTAATTCATTCAATAGTAATCGAACTTTATACACAAAGAGTCCTAAAAATAGTTAACTTTATCTCCTAGATACCAGCCCATCTATCTCCTAAATATTAGCTAACTTATCTCCTAGATATTCTCCTATAAAATAGGGAAAGATTACAACTCAATTTACAGCTAACATGATAATCTACAACTTTTAAATTCTGGAAACCTTCTTCTTCCGTGAGATTACCTTCCAAGACTCCTAATGGATTACAACTTCTTCCAACAATATTCAATGGGAGTGCATTGAAAATGGAGTTAAATATAATAAAATAGTGGAGAAAGAACGAGTGTTCGATTTTCTTCACGGCCTCAATTTTGACCTAGATGAAGTTAGAGGAAGACTATTGGGAACTAAACCATTCCCATCGATCCAGCAGGCATTTGTAGAGGTAAGAAGGGAGGAAAGCTACAAGAAGGTAATGATGAACTCTTTTTCTACAAGTGAAATAACACTTAGAATTCAGCCCTTGCTACTTCTAAACTAAAAACAGTACCAATGCGTGGTGAATCACAATGTGAGAAACAGTGGTGTGATCATTGTCATAAACCCTATCATACTAGAGATACTTGTTGGAAAATTAATGGGAAACCAGCACACTGGAAGGGAAAAAATCAAAAGAAGATGACTCAGGCAGCCTATGCAGTAGAGGCTAAAGGGTAAAATTATGAACCTCACCCTAACAATGGATCAATTGGAGCTACTCCAGCAGGTATTGAATTAGACAAAGGTCACTAAGCCATCTGATTTAGCTAAATCTCCTAAACCAACCATGTCACTTGCCAAACAAGGTACTTCCTATCAATGTTTCTACTCAAAAACATCCACAAATGATTGGATTGTAGATACAAGAGCTTTAGATCATATGACAGGTTTATTACATGAATTATCAACCTATAAAATGTGTGATAGGGCTATAACTATGACAATGGCAGATAGGGCAGTATCCTATGCTAGGAGAAGGATCAGTATATATAGCCGACTTGCATTTAAAATCTGTTTTATATGTGCCTAATTTGAAGTGTAATTTATTGTCCATTAGTAAGCTAACAAAGGATATGCACTGTAAAGTGACATTTCTTCCATCTCACTGTGTTTTTCAGGACCTTCAGGACCTAACTTCGAGGAAGATGATTGGCAATGCTGAGGGAAATGAAGGTCTTTATTATGTTCACGGAGCAGCCTATACTCCCACCTCATCTAGGTTTGTGAGAATGAAATAATTTCATTCATATCTTACACAACAATATAGCCCTAGTTATAGGGTTGAGGAATTACAACATATGAAAGATCACAATAGTTAAAATTAGAAAAGATTGCCTATACTAAGTTGAGGAAAGTATCCTAAACTGATTTTAACAATTTATAAAAACCAAAGACGAGTGTAGCGGATATGAGGATGCTAAGATGGATGTGCGGCCATACAAGAAACGATAAAATTAGAAATGAGGTTATTCGTAAAAAGGTAGGAGTAGTGCCAATCGAGGAGAAGATGAGAGAGACTAGACTAAGATGGTTTGGTCATGTGAGAAGGAGATCAAGAGACGCTCTTGTGAGGAGAGTTGGTGAAATAGAATAATTAGTCAAAAAAAGAGGTAGAGGCAGACCCAAGAAAACTTTGAGAGAGACATTAAAGTTTGATATGAAGTGTATAGATCTAAATGAAGATATGACAAAAGACAGAAATACATGGAAGCCTAGAATTCATGTAGCCGACCCCACATAGTGGGATAAAGGCTAGATATGTTGTATAAAAACCAAAAATTAGATCACCTTCAAATCCTAGAATGGATAATTAGTCAACCTTCCATATGATTTCCTTTGTGTATCCTACGGGAATCAACACTCCCCCTCAAGCTAGTGAATGGATATCTATCATTCCCAGCTTACATACCAAGTCTTCAAACCTTCTAACAGTCAGCCCCTTTGCCAATAGATTAGCTAATTGTTTTTCCGAAGGAATATAGGATATATGAATCAGACTTGCTTACAACTTCTCCTTTATAAAATGTCAGCCTATCTTTATATGTTTTGTCATGTCATGTTACACAGGATTATGCCAATATAATGGTCAATTGATTATCACAAAATAACTTGATTGGTCCATTGGTGATAACTCTTAGATCCTCTAGAACAATCTTTAGCTATAACAATTCACATAGACCGAGTGCCATGGCCCTAAATTCTTCTTCAACACTAGATCTAGCCGTAATACTCTACTTCTTACTTCGCCAAAATACCGAATTCCCTCCTAGGAACACATAATAACCAGTTGTAGACTGTCTACCAGCTAGGGAGCCTGCATAGGCAGCATCTGTGTACCTTCTAATATCCAAATCATTTTCTAACTTGAACAAAATTCCCTTGCCCGGTGTTGTTTTTAGATAGCATAGGATCCTCCTCACTGCCTGCATGTGTTCCTTAGTTGAACTATATATGAATTGACTTACCAGGCTAACAAGAAATGCAATGTTTGGTCTGGTATGTGAGAGATAGATCAAACGACCTACCAATCTCTGATATCTCCCCCTGTCCATCGACTAACTGTTAGGATTTTCTCCCAACTTGATGTTAGGCTCTATAGGGGTGCTAGCTCCTTTGCCTCCTAGCAAGCCTGTTTCCTTTAACAAATCTAGGATATACTTGCATTGGGACAAAAAATACCCACCTTAGAATATGCCACTTCTATTCCCATAAAGTACTTAACTATACAAAGATCCTTAATCTCAAAAATTCTGGCCAGACTTAAGGACTTTCTGTTATTCAATATATATCATCCACATAAACCACTAAAGCTGTCACCTTCTCCTTCATTGAGTTCTTAATGAATAGTGCATGATCTCCCCTGCTTTGGTGATATCCCAACAATCTTGTTGAGGCTTAATGATGTTGGAGGTCTTCGATGGTTGAAGATGATGTTGTTATCGCTTCTGATAGTCTGCATATTGTTGTTTTAATGATTTTCTGAAAGTTTCTAGGGCAGCGAAGATTTCTAACAGCTTTTAATTTCTGTCAGAAATTCTCAACTCCAAGAACTCAAGAAAACTGATGGTTGCTACTAGGAAACTAGATGCTCTGATGAATTCGTTGGCTTTGTTGAGGATGATTTGGTGATGTGGAACTGACGAAAGTCAATGAAAACTCAGAATCAAGTTTTGTTTTGATACCAAATTTGATGCAGGATAGTGGGAAAAATAGCTGAAAACAGAGAAGAAAAAGAAGAGAATGTAAAGACGAAGCAGCAGCTTGAGAAAGTGAAGAAGCGGGGAGAGGATTTCCAAGGGAAGAAAATCAATAATATTCAATCATCAAGTCTCCAAAAAAAAGGTTACATTATGTTGCACATTTATAGGCAATTAAAAGATAACCTCTCTAAAATATAACATCGAATCAAAATCAAATATAACCCTATCTAATCCCTAAATCAAATAAAATTCAAAAAAAATTCCATCATCTAAGTAACTATTATAAATCAAAACAGAATAAGATAAAACCTAATCCAAATCTTATTTTTAAAATCAAAATCAAAATAAAATATCCCTATCAATCATACACACAAAATAGCCATTGCTGGAACCCTTTTAAAGGGTTGTTGGGCTATAAATAATCTCTCATAAAGAACAAGCAATTGGAAGTGTACTAAAAGCTTACACTCTCAAAGAAGCAAGTCGAGTCTCATCAAAGAAAAAAGGAACAAGAAGCTCTTTCTCAAAGCTGTAAAGATCCTCTCGAAGAAAAGGCTTCTTTCACCCAAGCTATAAAGTATTTATTTTTTTTCTCTCATACAATTGTGACTGTTCCTTGAAGAAGTTTCATCATTGTTTATTTGTCCAAATGTGGACAAACTTGTAAACCTTTGTATTCAAACTATTGTTGTGGTGATTTTGCTACCTTGAGCCTGATCAAATCTAGAACAAGTTTCCGAGATGATGAGAAAAACCTCAGTAAGATCAACAGTGGAACACTAGGTGAGTTTGCCTTGTAGAGTAGAGGTAGGTGCAGTTGGCAGCAAACCACTAGAATTATCTCTGTATTGTTGTGCTCTAATTTTTCATTCAATCTTTTAGTTTATATACACAACAAATTAGAAGGATTCAAAGTAGAAATTAAAAGCATTAAAAAGTTCTTAATAAGTCAATTCACTGAGTTGTGGAAACAAACTCTTTGCAAAGCAAGGGTAAGATTGTGTACAAAAATGATCTTCCCCGACGCTAGCAAAGCAAGGAGCCTCATGCATTGAGGATGCCCTTTACTCAATTCACCACTCTCTTGTGTCAAACCACAAATTAAGGGACCAACATCTTGTACAACAATTTAAGTTTCTTGAATTACAAGAAAACAAGGGAGCATTAATAGCAAAGTTACCATTGAGCATTAACATAAACCATAATAAGAGAATATATGAACAAAATTGAGGGGGAAACATTGCCACTATCATTGCTCTCAGAAAAGTATACAGAGCTGTCAGATCCTTGAATCTAATTCTCGACCGAATTGGCGAGAATTGGGAAGGGATTAGGGGGAAATGTAGCAAGAGAAAACAGAACAGGGAATGATAGAGGGAAAGATCGAGAGAAGGGAGAGAGAATTTGGAAGTGGGAAATCAGAAATATCTCAAATGTACTAATCAATGCCCTTGAATTAGCTGGATCAGTTGTTATGTACTGATCCTAGCCACCGAGAATGGCACCAAAAGGCAGCGAAAATCAAATGTGTACAACTGCCCAAGCTACTATCTGAGTACAATCAACCACAGCCATAACTACCAATACAAAGTATAACCCCCTATAACAGTAGGTACATGAGAAGAGCCTGCAAAATCAATAAGGTTTTCAAAACTATGCTCATGAATACCATTCTCTACAACCATTTCCAGATACCACAGCGAGATGTGATCTTAGCCAAGGATTATACCAAGTCCAACACGGTCTCTCAATCTTCACCAACCATCTCTAGGCCATATGATGACTTCAAGAATAGCTCTTTGACCATTAAACAAGCCAAGACTAGTGTCCCCACAGCAGGGTCAAGCTCGTTTACAACTCAACCTCCTCCTAGGGACAAAACATCAACAAAAAGCTCTAGCATTTTTGTATCACTTCTACATTCATATTCCCTCCCTCATTTGGTTAAACATACTTCTCTTTTTTCCCTACACTACAAAACTCAAGTCTTCAAAGTTCAGCTAGGTCTTAGAAGGATAAAGTACCTCACTCCTACTTTGTTTATGAAACCACTGGTTTCAAAAGACATCAGGAAAGGACAGAACGAAATAAATATGCCATGGAGTATCTGTTTTAAAGAGAAAAAGAAAAAAGGCCACATATACCACATAATCTGAGGAGAGTTCAATGCTTCTACAGTTAGCAGAGTACCATGGGAAAAAAAAATGAGAGAGATATAATACAGCTATAGAGGCACCCATCTAGAATGCTGACCTTGATAAAATATTGATACATCCCACTTGGAGACTGTTGTGTCCAACGCACACTGCAAGTTAAAGCCATAAGAAAGAAGAAACAGGTCCCAACATGTGAATATAATAAAAAAACTGGGCATATACACCAACTGAACACTCAAATTATGATGGAATAATACCCATCAAGAGGATTCACAACGCCAGGGAAATAGTCTCCAAAAGCTAACCTATTGATAGTGTGACTTAACTGTATCACAAAAAAAACAATCAAATAAAAGATGGGAAAGTTATTGACTTACATATGTTGCAATACTAAGAATAAATGTACACATCTCTTAATAGTATATGGCAGCATGGCTGTAACTTACATTAAAACTATCCATCTGAAAAGCTAGCAGATCATGCACGTGGACACCTGATTGATGAAAACTTTTGCCAGGTGCAAAATGGAAATTTCCAGCCACCTTATTAACCTCCAAGAACCCATATACATTACATCCTTCACCTTCTTCAGCTTTGATCTTGTCAAGAAATCCTTCTCTTTTGCACTAAACATCAAGTGCCAAATTAAAGAACTCTATAACATCATCAAGTCAAAATCATGGAAAATGTAGCAAACATGTACAGAAAAATCAAGGGACAGTAATGGCCAGTCCATAATGTCAATGATAAGGAAGAAAAGGTCAATCATCACTTTCAAAGGTATTGCGTCAGAACAATATTAATAAACATGCCATAAACTGCAGTAAAAATAAAAAATCACAAGAAATCTGGGGCTTATTGCCCATAACATACTAGTTTACGGTAACATACATCCAGAGCCAATTCAAAAGCATGGGGGGTGTCTGTGCAAATGATCTGAATGACAGAGGGTTTGAGTGCAATTTACCCTATAAGTAAACACTTGTCATTGCAGCTGTACCACCTACAAGCCAAGGTCAACATTAAGGTACATTTTGTATTCTTTTTAACAATTATTAATGAATCTTTTCCTTGACTGCATAGAAAAAGTTTAAGCTCCCTTCAATCATAGGACTCTCAAATTAATAAGCAAAAAGGCTTAACCTTTTTTTATTGGTACTATCATTTAAGAGACATACACTGTTTTTAAGTTATTTAAGCCACAGAACCCTCTCTCTGACTAGCTTTAACACAAAAAATACAAGGTTGTGCACAAGGCTGCCGCATTGCAAGCTCTCGGAAAGGTCAATTATATGCAGCTAGCAAAGAGACTGGTAAAGACTTTATGTGGCCATATCATACTAGAACATAGCACTGTAGGCCAGATAGAGAAAGCTGTCATTTCATCTTAAGCAGCACAACACATAAACCTTATTAGTAAAAAACTAAGCCAAATGAAAATGACATAAATAGAAGGGGCTATAAAGGTGGACTGCTCTATATTCTGCAACAGCACAGGATGCCTGAAGCAATCTCCTTCCACGGAAGATGACAGCAAATTTGCCAGCTCTAAATAATGGATGAGCAATAACCTCAGTCTTAACAAGTGTAACACTTGTCTGTATCCTGGGATATTTCTCATATTCAGAAGCTTTATAGTAAGTGGCTAGCACTAGAAAGAGTTGCAGGCAAGTACTCTATACTTGTACTACATTAGTGCACCGTTACTTCCTGGTATATTTCTCATATTCAGATGCTTGTTCACTTAAACCACGCAATGTACTCTATACTTGTACTGCACGGTTACTTCCTGTATATAATTGACTCAACAGTATCAATAAGAAACATACAATCTTGTTGTCTCGTGTGATTTGGTTTATGAATTCTATACATTTCATTTCTGTTTCATTTGTTCTTGTTTAATCCTATCTATCTGTGTGTGCGCTTATGTTTCCAATCATAAAATAAGTGCATTCTAGTGCTCCCGGGCTAACATACATGTACACTATTCTAACACACCCCCTCAAGTTGGGGCATATAGGTCATATGCACCAAATTGTTACAAATGAAACCAATGCGAGAATCTTTGAGAAACTTAGTAAAGATATCAGCCAGTTGGTCAGCTAAGTTGACAAAACTGGTAGCAATACATCTGGACAAAATTTTTTCTCTTATAAAGTGACAATCAATTTCAATGTGTTTGATTATCTCATGGAAAACTGGATTAGTGTCAATATACAACGCCGCTTGATTATCACAAATTAACTTCATTTGCACCACCTCTCTATACTTTAATTCTTGAAATAATTGCCTCAACCGTATAAGTTCACACGTTGCTAAAGCCATAGCATGATATTCAACTTCTGCACTTAACTTGGCAACAACATCTTGTTTCTTACTCTTCCAGAATACCAGATTGCCACCAATGAGGATACAGTACCCTGAAGTAGAGCGTCTATTTAAAGGAGACGCTACCCAGTTTGCATCAAAATAACCAATCACTTGAGGATGCCCCTTATCTTCATACAATAGTCCTTGGCCTGGTGCTCCTTTGATATATCTAAGGATGCGAATCACAACATCCCAATGACTATCACACGGAGACAATAGGAACTAGCTAATTACACTCACAACAAAATAAATGCCTGGCCGAGTGATAGTGAGATAGTAGTTTAGCTTTCCAACAAATCTTCGGTACCTTCCAAGATCTGCTAAAGGCTCCCCTTGTCTGGGAATGAGTTTAACATTTGGGTCCATGGGCGTATCAATAGGTCTGCAATCTAACATGCCTGTTTCTTCAAGAATATCTAAAACATATTTCCTTTGCAAGATGACAACACCATTATTAGATTGAGCTACCTCAATTCCAAGAAAATACTTAAATCTACCCAAATCTTTAGTCTAGAAATGATTAAAGAGATGCTGTTTTAATTGCATAATACCATCTTGATCACTCTCGATGATGACAATATCATCTACATACACAATACAATAAATGCATATTCTATGTGATGAATGACAAAAGAAAATAGAACGATTAGCCTCATGGCAAATCATGCCAAACTCCTAGACAATAGCACTAAATCGCCCAAACCAAGCTCATGGAGATTGTTTCAATCCATAAAGGGAGCAGCAGGGCCAACATACCAAACCAGACTCCCCCTAAGCAACAAAGCCTAGCAGTTGCTCCATATAGGCATCCTCCTGAAGATCGTCGTGAAGAAAAGCATTTTTTATGTTCAGCTGATAAAGAGGCCAATTGTAACGCCCCGCTCCCACTTACGGGTGTTACTCGTGAACAATTATCCGAATTGTCCACCTGCCCGGCCTTAGGCGAAGGGTGGACTATGTTTCAAGATGAAACGCCCTAGGTGGGAACTAGACTCGTCCTTCCCTTCCCTCAACTCCAGGATTCACTAGAAAAATTGGGCTTCAACCACACCGCATTGGCTATAAAGAAAATCTCATTCAGACACCCAATCGCCATTTTCTTAATTATTTTTAATTCTTTTCCCATTCAAGAATTTTTATCGGACTTCATAAATCACCATTTAAATCAATCCATTGATTGATTACCAATTTTGGAGGAAAAATTCATCATTTTCAATTTTTCAAATTTCGACATTATTCCCCAAAATGCCTGAAATATCCCTTTATTTTGAAAATTCCTCCGGGGTCCAAAATCAATTAAAAAATGGCCCAAAATCCCCAAAAATCCAAATTTTTTAAAAAAATTCGACCGGCGGGGCCCACGGCGCGCCCCGGGGCCCGCGCGAGGCCCCGCTGGGCGCTGGCTACGCATGCCCCGCGCCCGCCCGTGCGCCCGCCTGCGCGCGTGGCAGCGCACGCCCGCTCGCGCGTGCGGCCTGCTGCTGGCTGCCCCCCCCCCCTTGCTGCTCTTTCACTTATTTCTCTTTTTTTTTTTTTTTTCTTGGGCCTTTAAAACCCAAATTTTCCAGAAATTCAAATGGATAAAAATACTTCACATTCCTTCAATTTTTGCCTTTATTTCTCCATAATTAAGGCTTAAACAACAACCTTGATGCTTCCATAACAACTCATACCAAAAGTGAGATTTAACCTAGGCTTCAACATTCCATAAACCTCAATCTCATTTCAATTTAAAATCCACACTTCAAAAGAAAATACACTCATGACTTTGGCTTTAAAAAGCCATTATTAATCAAATAAGTTTACATTTCTTAAATCAACACCACAACCTAGGCTTCCATAAGCCATAAATTTACAACAAAAAGTATAATACACCATGAGCTTCAACCACAAGCTTGTAACTTTTTCCTTTTCTCCTTTGACATAAGAACAACCTACAAGGGGAGGATAAAACCTCATGAGCTCAAAAGCTCAGTAAGGGTGCATATGCAAAGTAAATACAAGCATAACAAGTCTATGTAATGGCAAATGCATGCAAGCATGGTTAGGTTATTCCATCCTCATAACCCAACATGATTTGAGGCATCAACCTACCACTTCTTTCCCACCCCCATGGCCATAGGTCTCATGTACAATTAAAGCATGCAAAGAGATACATAAAAATTTATGCAACCTACTTACAATGCAATGCAAAGCCTCCTCCACATGGGGCCATCCCTTACCTTAACAATCTTCTCTTTGAAGCTTTAAATCTTCTTCTCAAGAGAGCTCCCCCATCCTCTTCTCCAATCTAGGATGACATTCCAACATACCACTTACTTTACATACTAACATATTAAAGTAAAGAGAAGGAAGAAGTAAACTTACTTTGATTCCTTCATCTTCTTCTCTCTTTTCTTCTCCTTGGAAGACAACTCTTTCCTTCCTCTCACTTTCTTTCTCTCTTTGAAATGGCAAAATTTGAGACAAGAGTTTACTTTCCCTTTAAATACTACTCTTGTCTTGAAATCTCCATTTCAAGACTTCATCCTAACCTTTGATTTCCAATTGCTTTTTTAGAGAAAATCCCAACCATCCATTTCTTTGGATTAAATACATCTCTCTTGGAAGAAACACAATCCATGCCATTTCTTTTCTTTAAATTTCAACCATTGGATTATTTTGCCTTTACAAGACTTAATCTCCACCCTTAGAAGGAAGCACAATCCATGTACCTTTCAAAGAATTAATCTTAGCCCTCCAAAATTAGTCTTTAAATTAAATCATTAATATGTTGGCAATCCTTGCCAACTTTCAAGACTAAATGGTGGCCCTTAGATCATTTCCAATTCCAAGAATCAATCTCATCCTTCCAATTTTTCATTTCTTTCCCATTTAAATTAATGGGACTATTTTCACCCCATCACATTTGAGAGACATAAAACATTTATTTCCTATTTAATAAATCCCACAATTTTCCATCATTAATGGGAGACTAATTTCCCATTTTCCTTTGAATTTATTTAATTCTCCATAATCATACTCTACATTAAATGCTTGAAAGACTAATTAGAATTTCTTTTAGCATTTAATTTAATCTCTCCATTTAACTTGGACCACAAAATGCCAAGTGTCATTACAAGACACAAACCTTGGCTTCCAAGTTCTAATCTCCTCCATCCATGTGGCATTACCACATTTATTCATCAATTTAGGGAAAATAATTATTTCCTCCAATAATTTCATATTCTCCATTTTCCCCTATTTTCCATAATTAATTTCCTCTATGGAATTAAATTCCAAAATTCCCAAAATACCCTTTGTGAATGTTGGGCAGTCAAATACCAGCATGAGCAAAAGACGAGTGTAGCAGAGATGAGGATGTTAAGATGGATGTGCGGACATACAAGAAATGATAAAATTAGAAATGAAGTTATTCGTAATAAGATAGGAGTAGTGCCAATTGAGGAGAAGATGAGAGAGATTAGACTAAGATGGTTTGGTCATGTGAGAAGGAGAGTAAGAGATGCTCCTGTGAGGAGAGTTGATGAAATGGAACAATTAGTCACAAAAAGAGGTAGAGGTAGACCCAAGAAGACTTTGGGAGAGACATTAAAATTTGATATGAAATATATGGATCTAAATGAGGATATGACAAAAGACAGAAATACATGGAAGTCTAGAATTCATGTAGCCGACCCCACATAGTGGGATAAAGGCTGGATATGTTGTTGTTGTTGTTGTACCCTTTGTGAATTTATTAATCCCATATATCTCCACCTAAGTATCAAATTGGGATTTTATTCACTTACACACCTAATTCCACATAAGAATTATTTTTAATTTATCAAAATACTCTTTTTCGGACTTCTCTATCCAAATTACCAAAATACCCCTCTCATAGGGTGCCCTTAATCTCAAAATCTTTCACATTCTCAAGGGCATTTTTGGTATTTTCTCACTTCCATTCTCATTCTCTTAACATCGGTTATACCGGGTGTTACACCAATGACACATAGCAACTATGGAAAGAAACAACCAAATAGAAGCAATATTGGCCACTGGAAAGGAAGTGTCGCCATAATCTAATCAATGGATTCATTCGTACTGTATCCAGGATTCTTGTTTCTGGTTTCTCTCAACCCCCTATTCCTGTCCTTGGTATTGGCGTAAACTCCTCCAACTTAGAGGTTTAGTTTGTCAGTACTTTGGTTGGTTTGTGGCCGACGAGAGTAGGATATTTTTATAGAATGATCACTGGCACCCCCTAGGGTGATTGCTTCTCACGACAACTTCCCTATCAGCTTTCTCTCCCCTCTTTAGCTAGGGTGTTTGCTATTATGGAGCAAGGAGCTTGCCGCTGGCCTGAGTTAGGCCCCTTTTAGGCTCTTCAGCTCATTCTCTCTTCTATGTCGGGTCCTCCTCGAATCACATCCCTAGATCTCCCATGGTGGCTCCCAACTTATGATGGTGTTTTTTCAATGCGATTTGCGATGAGGGTTTAACAGCCTCATCGCAACAAGGTCCCTTGGTTCCGTCTAGTTTGGCATGGTTCAAGTGTTCCCTCTTACACTTTTATTCTTTGGTTGGCTATCGGGAGCGTCTGTTTACCCTCGACAGGATCAACCTTTTATTATCGTTCCCTAATAGGTGCTATTTGTGCAGGTGTGCCTCAGAGCGCCATAGCCATTTTTTCTTTGCTTGATCCTTTTCTTGGCAAGTTGTTTCCTAGCTTCGTCGTCAAGTGAAGTTTATGTGGCCATGGAAGTGTTGGTCTTGTGGGATTTTCTAGGCCGCCCATAAATGGGGTGGTAAATCTCCATGGATTGTGGCAGCCTGTCTTACCCTTCAAGCAGCTATTTATTTTATATGGCGTGAGCACAATAATCAATGCGTTTGGGATAGTGAACGTTCCCCTTCTCAGATTACTTACCAAAACCAAACCTTTATTTGGATCTGCTTGTCTTCTATGTGATTTCCTCACACATTGCAAGGTTTGGCCTTTGCCCACTATTCCACTATTGGCATCTTCCGCCTTCTTGTGTGCCTTAGTTGTTTATCTGGTTTTCTTTCCTGTCATGAAGTTATAGATGCCACTGATCATCTTGTATGTGAGTTTGTTTGCTATGTAGGTTTTCTGGCTAGGCATTCCCTTGGCTCCTTTCCGTCGTTATGGGATCTCTCTTTGCAATTGTATGCATAAGGCCATCTGTATTGTTGGGAGGCTTGATGTTGTTCTCCCATTCTTATATGTTTCTTTCTTCTTTATGCCTTGCATGTTTGAGGCTGTAGCTATGGTGTTTCCTATCCTAGCGAGTGTGTTGTAATGTTTTTGTCTTTTCACGGGGTTTTTCCCGGATTATTTCTTGTAGACGCTTATGTGCTTTTTCTTGTTTATTGTTTACTTCATTTACACCAAAAAAAATCTAATCCATAAATATGAGTGTAGCCCTTGGCAACTAGACAAGCTTTAAGGTGATCAATCTGTTTGTCAAGACCAACTTTCACAATATAAATCCAACGACAACCAACAGTAGACTTGCCAGGAGATAGGGGAACCAATCCCAAGTGCCTCTAGAATGTAAAACAATCATTTCATCAACCATTGCTTGGTGCCACCCGTGATCTGAAAGTGCCTCACGAGTTGTTTTAGGAATAGACACAGAGGATAAAGAAGACATAAACGCATGGTGAAGCCAAACGATGATAACTAAGGAAAGTGTAAATGGGACGAGGATTGCATGTAGAACGATTACCTTTCCAAATAGTATCGGGTGGAGGGTCAAGAAGTGGCAGGGCCGTGGTAGGTGAAGATGCTTTGAGCAGGAGATGAGTCATCTGGAACATCCACAATACTTGCAAATGGGTTAGGATGCGAATGACGATGATAGACCTATAGGGGAGGACCAAAATAAGGAATAGGAAGAACCTCAAACATGGCAATGCCCTCAGTAGTAGGGAAGGTGAAGAAAGGAGAAGACTCGAAAAATGTAACATCAATTGTTGGAAGAATAACACCTATATCCTTTCTGAAGGCGAGAGTAACCTAGGAAGATGCACTTAATGGACTTGGAAAAAAGCTTGTCTCGCTTAGGGGTTAGATCATGAACAAAACAAGTGCAACCAAAGACACAAAGGGGAAGAAGATAGGTGTTCAGAGTAGAGAATAAAATGGAATGTGGAGTTTTGTGCTCCAAGATAGATGAAGGCATACGCTTAATCAAATAACCAGCAGTAAGAACCACATCAGCCTAAAAACGAGAAGGGACATTATTATGGAGCAAAAGAGTGCACACGATTTTAATGAGATGACGATTTTTACGCTCCGCAACTCCAATTTGTTGAGGTGTGTGAGCGCAAGAAAACTAATGAAGAATACTATGAGAAAACATAAATGTAGTGAAAGAAGTAGAAAAATATTCACAAGCATTATCACTACGCAACACACGTATAGAAGCTTTAAATTGGGTCTAAATTTTAGCACAAAAAGCTTGAAAAATAGAGAATAACTTAGAACGATTTTTCATTAAAAATAACTAAGTGCATAGAGAATAGTCATCAATGAAGTTACAAAATATTGAAATCCGAAGACAGAAAGGACACAACTAGGACCCCAATCATTGGTATGAACCAATTCAAAGAGGGACGCAACCCAATTATTGACTCGCTTGGGAAATGAGGTATGACAATGTTTACCAAGCTGACATAACTCAGAACGATTTTTCATTAAAAATAACCAAGTGCATAGAGAATAGTCATCAATGAAGTTACAAAATATTGAAATTTGAAAACATAAATGTAGCGACCCGTAAATTGTAATTTAATTTAATTATTGGTTTATTGGGTTAATTTAATTTAAGGGGAATAATAATATATCTTCTTGGCATTAATAATAATAATTTTTGATGTTTTAAGGAAATAGGAAATTAGGTTAATTAATTATTTTATTCTAGAATTCATGGGAATAGGAAAAATTTGAAATAAATTAAATTGTGAGATTTTTAGAAGTCTCGGGTGTTAGTGTAAATATTTAGTGGGGTGTATGTGTGAATTTCAAAAAATGGGAGGGGCGCTGGTGTGATTTCTGAAAAAGGGACCAAGGGTCCCTTTAAATTTAATGGGGCGCGCTATATGTTTGAAGGAGTTGACTGGCACGGGTGGTTGCGGGCGTGCGTGGCAGGCGGCAGGTCGCGGGTTTGAGCCTACGGGTGTGCATGCGAGGTTGAGAAAATTGGTTGATTTTTAATCAGCCTTGGGCGTCCAAAAACGACGCCGTTTTGGACTTGAGGCGGTGGCCTCCCAGTGGCCGTGGGCCGCTTGTTTTGGCCAATTTAAGGCCGTTTCTACCCGATTTTCTTCTAGCAAACAAAGCAGCAATAGAGGAAATTAAATTATGTGAAGAAGAAGCTCGAACTAGCGCTGGAGATGGTGAAAATTGGTAGAGATTGAGGTTTTAATTAGTTTTAATCAAGAATTTAATTAGCCAGGTAAGTAGAGAAGCTAGTAATAAATATTCTATACGGTTGGAATTTCGTTTAGAGCCTAATTTTATTAATTTTGAAAAATAATTGTGGTGTTGCAGTTTGTATAATTTTTACCGCTTTGGGACAGAACAAGCCTAAGGATATCTTCGTTAAGGCAAATTCTTTATTCCCTCTGCGACGTTTCGTTCGTTGTCAATTTATTCAACCTCCCTTCGTCTGTTTTGGCCCGTTTATTAATTATGGAATTTTGAGTTGTTGATTTAAATTTTATCTACTAAGCTAGCTTTGAGGATTTTATTTGTTGGTTGCCTTCGGGGGTTTGTGTCACCCCCATACCTATGGGAATGATGCCGTACTCACTCGGAGATTAGGTTCTTAGACTATGGACTCTTGACTGTTAATGGGCTTGAGCAGTGGGGGCAAGGGTCGGCTGTTTAAGTGACTTTGGGTTGGCTATCGTATGGTCCTTCTTAGGCCGTCGACCAGACACTCCTAGCCACTGACCGTCGACCGATGCCAGTCACTTCTGACTAGCTCTACCGTTATCTAGTTATAACATGACTGGTTATATTTTATTTCTGTTGCATGGTTTGGTATGCACATGGGTATGGGCTGCATGTTGGGGTTTTCATGATCTGGTTATGCTTGGCCACGAACATTCTAGTATTGTTAATTGCATCTGGCACGGGCATATGCATCGTGTGTGATTTACTATGTGGGCGAAGCATCTGCCTGATGCCTGGATGTATGGGCGCCAGTGTATCTAGTTGATGCTTACTACGCCTTGCATTTTATGTGCGCATTGCATGGTTACGATATGTACAGTGGTCTCGGACGGGAGTACCGTTCCGAGGGAGCCTAGGGCTTGGTTATTCAGAGGCTCGGGTGTCGGGAGTATCGACCCGAGGAGTGCGCGCAGGTTTGTTGAAGACTTATGTTGCCTTCAGGACAGCGACAGGTTGGTATGGGACTTGGGTGCCGGGTGTCTTGTGTGGGCCCCAAGGACCGGTATGCGTTTTCCTTATACTATGCTATTGTGTTGTAGCGTCTCATGGCTTGTGTGTGTGTGTGGGACTGTGTTTGGGGTGATCTCCTCTTCTATTCAATTTATAGCCTTCCTTTTCTTATAAACTTGTTGAGTCTTGCGACTCATCTTGCTTTCCATCATTCCAAATAAGGGTAAAGCGAAAGTCGAGGGTGAGGATCGCACCTAGCAGCCAGTCGTGTAGGTACGGTGTACAACCAGTCTCTCCCCATAGTCTTTGATGTTTTGATGGGATGTTGGTCCCTTTATTTTTGACTGTGCCGGGTCGTTCCTTGTATTTTCTAATTGTTAGCACAGGTGTCTGTATGTAATTATATGCTATGAGACCACTATTCCAGCGGGGTACTCGTGTGCGTGCATGTATATAGTTTTGCTTTCGTTGTATTATCTCTTATGTATGCATGCCAGGGTAATTTCTCGTCTGGTGTTCCATTCTTTTCCCTTCTGTAAGCGCTCCCGTTCGGGTAGTCCGGGTGGTTGGGATAACTGGGCGGGGGTGCTTACAATAAAGGACACAACTAGGACCCCAATCATCGGTATAAACCAATTCAAAGAGGTACGCAGCCCAATTATTGACTCGCTTGGGAAACAAAGTATGGCAATGTTTACAAAGCTGACATGACTCACAATCTAAAGAAGGCAAACTAGGAAGACCTGAAACCATCTTCTAGAGTTTGTAAAGACTAAGATGTCCCAAGCGATTGTGGACAAGGGCTGGAGACTCAATTGAAGTGCATGCAATTGGTGACAAAGGCATGGAAAGATGGTAAAGACCCTATGACTCACGCCCCATACCAATCATTCGTCCCATCCTGCACAAGAACAAAATTATCAACAAAGGTAACAAAACAATTAAGAGCACGTGTTAGTTTACTAACAAATACAAGGTTAAAAGGATATCTAGGAACATAAAGAATAGAATCTAGAGTTAATGAAGGAAGGGGTTGAACTTAACCAATGCCCTTGGCAATTGCTTTAGAGCCATTGGCAAGAGTGACACAAGGAAGACATGTGGAATGATTGAGATGGGAGAAAAGACGATGATTACCATATATATGGTCAAATGCACCGGAATCGAGAACCTAAGGGCCAAGTGAGAAAGACTAAGTGAGGCAAACAACAGAATTACTAGTGTGAGTTACTGAAGCAACATAGGATGTGGATTGCTTAGTGGCTTGATACCGGATGTATTCTTCATAATCAACTCTAGTTAGGAGAAGAGACAGCGATGACTAACCCTTTGATGCGTCAGATTCAGAGTCAAGATTAACAGCCTGAACCACATTAGCAACACGAGGAGATTGACCATGTAATTTATGACAATTGTCTATAGTGTGACCCCATCGGTGACAATAATTGCATTTGGGGCGGTTTCCTCTATTTGAATTACCATTTCGCCCTCCTCCTTGCTCTCCTCTAACACTAGTGTGAGAAGCCAAAATTGAAGAGTCTATAGAAGGGCTCTCTGGCACTGTGATTGGAGAAGTGACGCAAAGCAATCGAGCAAAAACATCCTCTAGAGAGGGAATGGTGGGACTGGCTAGGATCTAATCTCGAACTAGAAAGAGATCGAGTCTAAGGTTAATCAACCCTAGTACCATAAAGAACTTGTCTCTTTTGTTGCAACTGTTCCTCGACATTGACATTAAACTCCTTTTTAGTCCTAGCGGACATGAGAGAATTAAGCTCCTCTTTAAGAGATTCAAGTCTACCAATAAACTCAAACATGCCGAGATCATGCTGCTTCAAGTGAACCATGTTAAACACAACATTATAGAACCGTTGTATATTATTAGTGTAAAGAATCTTGGCCTTGGTCCATAATTGATAACAAGTCTTGTAAGCTTTATAAATAACATAAAGTTTAGGGTCAATAGATTGCCATAGTAAATTGCAAAGGAGAGCATCAATTGTCATCCAAAAACCATAATCCTCATTCAGCTATAGGAATATCATCTACCTTTTTACTCAAACAGTCCTCATATCCTTGACCCAAGAACCATAATTCAACAAATGTAGCCCAAGACATAGTTGGCTCTACCAATCAACTTTTTAGAGGTAATGGCTGGAGAGAGAGTTATTATTGGAGAGAAAGTACCAGATTTGGAGCCTGAATCAACAGAGGAATTGGTGTTGGACATGATTTGGATGAAAGGTAGATCTAAGTATGCTGGAGCAGCAAATGACTACAAATTGATGGTCGTAACAACGTCACCAGTGAACGAACCAATGAACAGTCACCGGTGAATGGACCAATGAACAATCGCCAGAGCAACCTCTCGATCTGGATCAACAACGCTGGAAGGGGAGACGTCAGAAAGCGACAAAAGGGGAATGCTGACACTGGATCTGGTGAAGGCTGCGACGGACAGGGGACATTGATGCCGGATTTGGTGAATGTGCCGGATTTGGGGCCAGTGGTGTGGTCGAAATCATGAGACGACCACTAAAAAGCAAGATCGAAGGTTAGCGTTGACGGATCTGGAGTTGGATAATGTGACACCAGCAGCGGAAACAACGATGCATGGCGGTGATTCCGACAATGAGCTTCTAGGGTTAGGTCGATTAGACCTTGCTGAGCACAATGGCGTGGTTGGATTTCTCAAATGGCATCGAGAAGTGGGTGAATGAGCTCGGACAAGTGTGGGAAGAGAGAGAAAATCGGGTTGGGATGCCACTGGAGAGAGAAACACCCTATGGGTGAATGATTTGTATGTTTCTTATTGATACTGCTGAGTTAATTATATATAGGAAGTAATCATGCAGTATGTGTAGTACAAGTGTACTAATGTAGTACAAGTATAGAGAACAATATATATATACACTATTCTAACAGATATAAAAGATGAATTTGAAGCCAAAACTCCAATTGTACAACTAGGGCCAGTCCATCTCCAAGCTGGCATCATCCATTGGACACCAGAGATAGAAAAAGATACACAAGATGTCATGAACTATTGAACAGTGAAATAGTTTGATCTAATGTCCTCCTCACAAAGATAACACAGGTTAGTCACAAAGAAGCCATCTTTCTCAGATTATTTGTTGTATGAATGGTTCAAAATGAAGCAATCCACACAAAAATTGTCACTTTGGAAGGAGCTTTCCATAAATTTCCAGGTGAGCTTCCATCTACCCTTTCATCACAAAGAGCCATACAGAAAGAAACAACTTGAAAAGGTTCCCTAACCCATTTGTCCCTTTCCTGTCCAATCTAGGAGTTAACGTGAAAATTTCCAACTCCAAAAGCAGTCCACACAATACTACCACTGTTAAGGCCCAGCAATATTTCTGGCAAAACAAAAGAGCTACCCTGGCAATCTAGCCAAATCATTCCAATCTCTCATAATTCCTCTTCATTACCCCACTCCAAGAGGAAATATTATTGGACCTGTAGACCAACCCCCAAAAGAGAACCATATTTCATTCAATGGCCTTCTTTTTCTTCCCCCCAAAAATACTGTTTTCACTAGCAAATTTTGTTAAAAATTATCAAATTTCTGTCTAAACCCCCGTTTGACCTAAGGAGAAACCATAACCCAGCTAACCAAATAAAACTTGAATTCTACACCTAAACCTTCGCACAAAAAACCACTTTACAACTTTTCTATTTTCAGAAGCACGGAGGATGGTATCAGCATTAATGGCATAAAGTAGGGATATCAAAATGGCATTCTTAACAAGGGTCAATGATGCAGAACCAAGAGGAAGAACACAACTGTTGGAATATCTCCCAGCTTCAAATCACCCAATTACACTCAAACAAACAGCCGAAACACTCCCTGAATCACTCACCCGAAACACACACACTCTTTGCGATAAAACAGAAAACAAATCAGCAACTAAAAACAATCAAGAACACCAAGAATTTATCCTGGTTCGGTCTTTTAGAAAGACCTACATCCAGACTGCCCTAGGCTCTTTTATCTTCACTATCTTGAATGAACTTTGAAAAAGGATTACATGTACTAACCAATCCCCTTAGCCTTATACACAGACTGCCCGAGAGATTGCTCTACCAAAATTACAAAGATATCCCCTCTAAGAACTCAAGTATAACACCAGCGCATACTCCTCTCTTCCTCACTGCCCAAGATAGAATAAAAGAGTACCCCTAAAGCTAACACCCGACCTCTATTTATACAGCATAGAGGCGGTAACAGAAAGCTATTCAAAAAGACGGAAGTTACAGCTAACTAACGGCTTTAACAAACTGCTAACTAACATTCTAGAAACAATCCTTCTAGAATAGAAATACCAAGTGATATAACAAATGCTTAACAGAAAGAAAAAGACACCTTTCTCGAGATATATAAGCTAATCTAATACAAGTGATTTCTAACAACAACAAAAAAGAAAAAAGAAAAAGAAAAACTCAGTTGGGAACTCAACTCAATATCTCAATATCAAAATCAATAACTAAAGTCTCGTTCCAATTGCATATTAAGCAACTGTAAATAGGCAACTAATAGATATAATCCTACTCTAAATAGGATTCTGTCACAGATAATTCCAATCAAATTAGGATGCTAATGAAACCTAATAGCTAAAAGATTAACTAAAAGGTAAACAAAAGAAATTAGAAAATAAAGTAAACATTAAAAAATCTAATTCCTATTTGTAAGCCTAGACTAATATTTTACAAAATATCTACTTCTTTGTCCTACATCAAACTCCCCTAATAGGAGAAAACTCATCCTCAAGTGCTGGGGATCTGCCTGCTCAATCTAGACGATTCACCCCATGAATAAGAAAACACTGAATCTGTTCATCCCTGGCAAGAATATCATCAAATTTATGTGTGATTTTGATGGGATCTTAGAACCTAAAGCTAGTTCACCTAATGGGTTAACATCAGGTTTATTGAATGGAAGGATCACTTGTGAAACAACGAAGGGAGGTTGAAGAACTGACAAAGGGCAAAGAGGCTTTGGGAATTCCTCGGAGACAATATCATTAGATTCTTCTACTGGATAAACTTCTTTCTGAGGTTCCTTAGCGGCTTCCTCAACTTTCCTAACAATATCTTCTATTACCTCCTGCTTAGGCTCATCTTGGGTAGGAATCTAAATTCTTGTTCTTCTATTACCTCTTGTTCAGAGTACTCCAAGGGCTCAATTACTTGAACATCATGAATAAACCCTAGAATGAGCAGACCCAAATGACTCATCTCTGATAGGTTGTATCCCAATAGTTGCAGGAGTTGATCCAACTGATTAGAAAGTTGTCAAACAGTAAAAACTTCAGTTCAATACCTTTTATAGATTTGTGCAAAGATTGAACATCAATGGCTATACTGGAGGAATTCTGGTTGTGTTTCTTTGGAGCCATTGTTGGTCAAATAAGGTTTGATATGTTGGGTTCCATGGCTAAGAGTAAATACGTCATTGAAAATCTAAGTGCTCAAATTAAATTAACATTACCTTAGAAAACAGAATATCAATTGGTCTTTGATACCAATTGATGCAGAACCAAGAGGAAGAGCAACATAACAAACAAAAACCCAATTGAAAACTCAACTCAATATCAAAATCAATAACAGTCCCATTTCAATTACATCCTAAACTATAAATAGGCAACTAAGGGACATAATCCTACTCTTAACTTTTGATAGAGATAATCCCAATAAAATTAGGATTCAATGAAACCAAATAGCTAAAGGATTGACTAAAAGATAAACAAAAGAAACTAGGAAACAAAAAAAACAAAGGAAATAAACAAAAGAAGTAAAATAAATAATGCTAATTCCTATTTCTAAACCTAGAATAATATTTTTGAAAATATTTACTTCTTTACCCTACAGTGAACCTCCAACCCTATGCTAATTATTATCTTTTTCAAGATGCCAAACTCAATTGACACTTCAGTTCCATCATCCCAAAATTTTTTCTTTTAAGAAAACTCAAAAGCTTCATAGGCAAAGTCAAAGATCTCTCCTTGCAAACAAGGTTGCAAAACACACATATATCACTAATGACTCCCACAATCTCTCAACTCTAAAAATAAATTGACAGAAAGCCTTCACAGCCATTATGAACAGCAAAGTAGTTAATGGATCTCCTTGCCTTATGTCACGACCCCAAGGATCCCCAAGGATATATTTGTAAATATAATAGTAGTTAGCTTAGATGCATTACTATATTGTTCAACTATTCTGAGAGTTTACTAGGGCAGTAATTGTAATTTTCTTTTCTTTTCTGTTATAGATATTTGTCCTTACCTATAGGCAGTCATGCTTATTGTTGTACTACACATGGGTGCATGTGGGAGGCTATTAGGCTATATATAAGCCACAGCTAAAGGATGGGAAGGCATGTTTTGGAATGATAATTGAATTCTCTGCCAATCCCTCTGATTTTCTCTCTAATCTCCCCCTCCTTGCTGTCCTGTTTGTAATCCTTCCCCATTTCTTGCTGCATTTCCCTCCCTTTCAGTCTAATTCCCCCTTGATTTCTTCCAATTTCCTATCAAAACCCTAGGTAAACCCTAGGTACATGACACCTTATACCTCTTCGGCAGTTAAAAAAGCATTTTAGGTACACCAGCAACTAGCACAAAAATTTTACTATCAGCAAACAGAACTTGATCCAGAAGAACATTTAGTCCCAAATTCCATTCTGTTCATAAAGTAAGAAATTCCAACAAAGGTAGAAGCCTTTTGCTGAGTCCATCTTATAAATCAGACCTGAAATGCCATCCTTGTAAGCAGTCATTCCCCAGCTATGTAGCACCAATTTTGGGAACTCCCACAAAAACAATCTCATGAGACAGAAATCATATTATGAATAATTGATCTCAACTTTTTCGATAGAATTTTGGCAATGATTTTATAAATACCTCCAAATCCAATCAAGCTTAGGTTCTAAAGTCTTTAAGCTCATCAGATCCTCCTTTCTTAGGAATTAGACAACTACTAGTCACATGCATCTGTGAACATTTTGCTATGTGTTCCACAAGCCAAAAGGGCCTGAGGACTTTACCAGTGAACATCTCACCGAGGAAAAAAACACCTAATCCAACTCCTCCATCTAACAGGAAGCACATCCTTGAAATATGAAACAAGAAATACCAAACATGTAATCATTTTTTATTAAAAAAAAATGAATTACCATACTAACTTATTGAAATAGAATAAAATGAAAGTAATTTTGAATTTTCCAATACAAAACATAAGCAAAAAATACTTAAAGGGAACACTATTTTTCAGAGCGATTTTTACTTATTGAAAAAATAGTAACAACGTTGCCAGTCCATTAAGGCATTAAAACAGTCTCCCACACAGACAGTTCTATGCAAATAATAAGAATATCCAAGCACCAATGCCCTCATTTATGGAAATGAAATGGCCAATTTCAACACTGAATAACAAACTCCAAAGTTATGCAATAGTGCTTGAAGCAATGTTGTGCCCCAGAAAACGGAGGGTTTCTTAGAAATAAATCAACAAAGAGCAAACAATAGCACAAGCCTCTTGCTGGGACCTATGAAGGGTTAGATACACAGCCTTAAGACAGGATGCAGAGAAACCATATTTCCATGCGTACAACAATAAAATAAAAAATGAAAGCAAAACACTAGCAGACCTGGTCAATCAAATCAGGATTTGATAGTCCCCAACCTTTCTTTTGATATGCTTCACGAACTTCTTCACAAGAATTACAGCAATCATCATCTGACTGCAAAATAGCAAGAAATGCTGGAATCCATTAGCAATAGAAGTAGCAAAGTTCTTGGCCCTACTGGATTTTGGGCATAATATTATGGATACCAAAAATAATGAAAAAAGGAATAATATTGATGAAGAAATTGAATTTATATGCAGTAATAATTAACAAGAGGAATTTATATGGAAGGGTAATGCATGAAATCTTCTATTATAACTTGAACCAAGGAGATAGGTGTTAAAATTATGTCAATATTTCAAGTATACTTGTCCCGAAGCTTAATTCCTGATTTTTAAGCATTTCCCTTTGAAATGTCTATATCATTTCCTATGTTAAAGTTATGTCTAAGTTGTATTAATGTCCTGTTTGTAAGTTCAAATTCCTAGTCCAAGAAAAAAGAATACCCTAAAGGCTCCTATGGACATTGAAATAATAAGCTTCAGAAGAACATGATTAGCTAAGCACAAATGAATAAGGCAACAGAAATCATACCGCTTCTGCACCATAGCATGAACCACAGTATGTCTCATTGTGTTCAAGCCTCCCACCATGTCTTTGCAGAGGTTTGTCAATCTGTATATTTATGAAAATGCAAGCAAAAGATCTGGATTATATCAAAGAAAATAAGACAAAAGATGAAAGATAAGCAGAAAAATTTGCTCAGTAGGCATAAAAGGGGGAACCTTTTTCAACATCAAAACAATGATCTAAAGCAGGCTGCTCTGTGAAAATGCAACAGAAAGATCCTGATGATTTGAAGTAAACATGTTGTCTCAACCCAAACAAGCCCCTTCTAGCATGAGGACCTCCAAAGAGTTTCACAAATCCCCCTTGCACATAAAGCTTGGATGGGTATGCCTTGTAATGGAAGAGTACATATTCCATTGAAATCTTATTCTGTTGATCATTTTTTTGGAGGCGCTTATGACATTCTTGAATTAATAAAAAGGAATCTTTCAATTTTGTAGAGAGCTTTCGTAAAACAAATACTTTATAAGCTTCTCTTTTATTGCATAAGGGTAGCATGCCCTTGATCAGCTTTTCCAAAAGCATAGTAATTTGGTGGTGCAATAAAACCACAGTATCCAATGAAGAAAGGTGGATGAATGGTCCACTTTTTTCATTTTTACCCTCACCTCCCAAAAACATTGAAAAACACAGAAGAAAGCCATAATACATAGAGAGGTAACAAATTTAGGAATTGAGAAACAAACTTATTACTGACCTTGGGAGCACCAATACCATCCTGTTTTGATTCTATTACATTGCCATGGGCATCAATTCTTTTCTTGAAAATGTCATGTTTCTGCAAACAAATATAAATGTGAAGGGTTAAATGTGTTTAGGAAAGAATTGCAGTTGAGAAGAAACCCAATGCACAAGGTCTTCGATTTAGTGTAGGGATGGAAATTTCACCACTATTCTTAAGCAAACACCTTCTCCATTGCATGACCTTTTTATTTTTTTATAACCTCTTTAGCTTATCACCCAAATGGTAGAAAAGGTATTTATTTACATCTCTAAACATAACACAATCAGCAATAAACCCATTCTTTATGCATATTTAATGCAAGATAAAGTAAAAGAAAATGTCATGATAGTTGTGAACAAGTAATATATGTCCTTTATTTTTGCATGAAATGTAGAGTTGCTTGACATGATTGGACTGAATTTTCTGCCTAAATCACAATACATCCAACATCAAGATAATATGTACCACGTCAAGATGTTGCTCCCCGCTGATATCCATGGCATCGAGGCTGAGAATTGAACATTGAAGGGCTGGAAAAGTGACATCGAACTGAAATTTTGAACAGGACAGAGAAAATGCATCAGCTATAGAAATACAATGCACCAATGAAATGAATAAGTTAATTATGGAAGAACCTACAGCCATAAATAAACAGTCTGAATGCACATTTTGAAGGACAAGACTATGGCAAAAACATCATCTGACGCAACTTATATACAAAAATTATCCAAACAAGACACACAGAATCATTTCACAAGTTAAAATTACTCAAGATGCATAACCATGAACATTATAGAGTAATTCCAAAAACCATGTAAATGGTTTAAGTAGATGTCATGTACTAGGGTTTACCTATGGTTTTGATAGGAAATTGGAAGAAATCGAGGGAGAATTAGACTGAAAGGGAAGGGAATGCAGCAAGAAGTGGGCAAGGATTACAGACAGAACAATAAGGAGGGGAGATTAGAGAGAAATCAAAGAGATCAGGAGAGAGTTCAGAGGGAAATTGAGAGAGAATTCATGAGAGGAAAATGAGAGAATTCAATTATCAATTCAAACATGCCTTTCCATCCTCTAGTTGTGGCTTATATATAGCCTAATAGCCTCCCACATGCACCCATGTGCAGTACAACGATAAGCACAACTGCCTATAGCTGAGGAGAAAGATCTATAACAGAAAATGAAAGAAAAATTACACTTATTGCCCTAGTAACCCCTCATAATAGTTGTACGATATAGTAATGCATGGAAACTAACTACTATTATATTTACTAATCTATTCTTGGGGATCCTTGGTAGTGACAATTCTCTCCTCCTTGACAGAGTTCTTGTGCCCAAGAACTTACAACAAGTCGCCCTGCTCTTATCCAATACTAGCTTTCTCTATTTGTTTTATTCCTCTTTCTTTCTTTCTTTCTTTCTCCTTTTAGGCCTCTTCTTCTTCGTTCTTAGGTTCTCAAGATCAATTCCAGGCAGAAGTTAACCCAGAACTTCAATAGAAAAAACCTTATTGAGTTCAAGCCCAATATAACCCCACCTCCTGCAATAGCTGTCCAATCAAGATTGGTCTCCAATTTAAGAACATGGTTAGCCACTCCCGGACTGACATAGTTAGCAGCTGAAACTTGGAGTCTAGAGGAAGAACTAATTGTGTCCGTGACTTCCTTTAATAGTTCATCACCATCTAATACAAGGATGGCAGGCACACATCCATAGCTGCAGCTAATGTATTCCCAAAAGACCAACTGTTATTCTCTACTACAAAAATATCGGCAATAATTTGGAGATGCAGCAATGGTGAATTGTAGACTCATCTTGGATACTAAAAAAAAAAGGTTGTCTATGAGCATCAGATCTAGGAGCTGCGGCGACACCAACCCCAACCATTGGTCCATTCTTCAATACAATAGACAAAAATTCGAATTGGCCAACTAGAGTAAGTGTTAAAGATGAAGGAGCTAATCTTGTCCTCATTCTCGGGCAAGATCAGATCAGTTTGGTTGTTATTTGATTACCTTTTCTTTCTAAAACGTGAGTGTGTATCTTCTAGAAGATAGATTGTTGTAACTTTCTATAGTTTGTTGTATCCTAAATTGTATAGGTTTCCAAATTCAAATTTGGAAACTTTCTTATTCTGTTTTTTTAGAAATTTCCTAGTTTAGCAGGAAGTCTTGTATATAATTCCATCTATCCCTTCAAAGGGAAATAAGATTGAAAGCCTTTTCACGTCTTTCTTGACATGGTATCAGTCTATCAGAGCCATAGGATTGTAGTCACCGTTCTTTGAGACTATTGTGGCCTTCATCAATCTTCTTCATAGGACAATATGTCTAATACTCATAACCCTATGCTGAATTCAGCTGATTTCAGCAATACAACGGAGATTCCGTTGGCTGGAACCAATAGTGGAGGCTTAGGGGGAGAATTATAGAATCTTCAAGCAGCTTACTGGTTGAACGGTAAGAACTACTTAAAGTGGTCCCAATTAATCCGCACGTTCCTAAAGGGAAAAGGGAAGCTAAGCCATCTTTTGGGAACCAATCCTAAGGAGGGAGATCCCACGTTTGCAGCATGGAATGAGGAAGATTCCCTAGTGATGTCTTGGCTATGGAACTCCATGGTCCCAGAGATTAACGATATTGTGATGTTCCTAACAACAACCAAGGATATTTGGGAGGCAGTAAAGCTTACCTACTCCAAGGTTCACGATGCATCATAAATCTATGAGATAAGGACTAAAGTGGCAGCCACCAAGCAAGGTACAAGGTCCATAACAGAATATGCAAACTTGTTGCAGACCCTATGGCAGGAATTGGACCATTACCAATGCCTGAAGATGAAGTGCAGTGAAGATGCTACATTACAGAAGAGGTTTGTGGAGAAGGAGAGGACATATAACTTCTTAGTTGGCCTCAATATGGAGTTTGATGCGGTAAGGAGGATTTACCTTCTTTAAATGAAGTTGTTTCTATAGTTCGTGTAGAAGAAGGAAGAAGGGGAGTTATGTTGGAGAATTTTCCAATAAAAAGCTCTCCCCTTGTGTCTCTGAAGGCTCCTAATTAGAGTAAAGGATCTAGAGAGGAAAAGAAGGCTATGGACATGGATTCCTTATGGTGTACCTATTGCAAAAAGTCCTGGCACACCATAGAAAAATGATGGAAGCTCCACGAAAAGCCATCCAAAGGAGGATAACCGATGGGCTAAGGGCAAGGACAGGCGTGCATGGTCAATAACCACCAACAACCTAAGCAGAAAGGTCCAGAACAAGGAGATGCCCTAGAGCTTAACAGAGTTGAGATTGGAAAATTGAAAAGTGTTAAGATTAGGAGTGCTTTTGATTACTCAATCAATACTTTTGTTTGCCAATTCTCTCAACACTCCTCAACCAGAAATCAACCAATGCAGAAATATAAAACTGAAATAAAAAAACAGTAAAGAGATTAAGGAAAGAGACAACCAAACCACAAGAAGAGACCAAGATTTATCTTGATTCAGATTGCAATATGCAATCCTACATCCAGCCTTGGTCCGAGAGCCATCCATTAGAAATCCAATGATAAATCAATACACAAGAATTCCCTCTCACACGAACACTTCAATCACGAGATTACAAAGGCTATCTAAGTAGACTTTTCTCTGTGTTTTTCCCAGCACTCGATTTCAATGAATGAGTGAATCAGTTTGAATACCCGATTGTCTCGCCCTAAGCCTTCTATTTATATAGGCACATAGGCGATAATTACAAGGTCTTTTATTTTAGCCTTTACAAAGACTAAACTAACCCTAAACACCTAAGCTAGCTTCTGCCTAACTTAGAATTTCCAGCTGCTTCCATTCACTCGAGGGGTCTTCTGATCTCTTAATCTTCTACACAAATTTTTCAATGCACAACATCAACAAAAAGTTTTTTGGAATTCCTCAATAAGAAGGCCGAGAAAGGTACCTGCTATTGTACTCACAGGTATTTCTTCCGCTTCTTTTACTCTACATGCTTCAGAAATTGTTCACCCTAATTCTTGGATCCAAGACTCTTGAGCTACGGATCACATGACCCCTTTCTCCCATCTTTTCATCACCTATAGCCCTTATTCAAGCTCCAGGAAAATTACAATGGCAGATGGTTCTTTAACCATTATTGCTGGCCAAGGGGATGTTCTTTTTAATAAACATCTCACCCTAAAAAACGTCTTTCATGTTCTAAATTATTCGCCAACCCCATCTCTATCCAAAAACTCATCTTGGACACTAATTGCAATGTTATTTTTCATTCAAATCTTTGTAAGACTCAAGAACAGGGCACGAAGAGGATGATTAGGCTTGCTAGAGCTAGGGTTGGACTTTACTATCTTGAGGAACCTAGTGAGCAGAACAAAAAGGAGAAAGTTCCCCTTGTGTCATGCCTAGCTTAGTCCAACAAAGATCAATTGTGGCTGCACCATTATCGACTCGGTCACCCTTCTTTTTTGACTCTTAGGGTGATGTTTCCATATTTATCTAAGGGCCTAGATGTTAGAAATTTTCATTGTGTTCTATGTGAATTTGCAAAGCACAAGAGAGTGTCCTTTCCTTCATCTAATAAAAGAGCTAATCTTCCTTTCTCTCTAATTCATAGTGATATTTGGGGCCCTTCAACTGTTTCCCATATTTATGGGGCACGTTGGTTTGTTATTTTTGTGGATGATTGCACAAGGGTAGTGTGGCTATATTTGTTGAAAACTAAATTTGATGTGGGCAACATTTTCCTACATTCTACAACATGATTAAGAATCAGTTTGGGGTAGAAATAAAAAGATTTAGGTCTGATAATACCAAGGATTTCTTCAACAAATCCCTATCTGTTTTATTTCAATAGAAGAACATCATTCATGATTTCTCCTGCCCTTATACTCCTCAACAGAATAGAGTAGCTGAAAGGAAGAATGGCCACCTCCTAGCTGTTACTAGAGCGCATTTATTCCACCATAATGGTCTGAAACATTATTGGAGAGAAGCAGCTCTAAAGCTACTTTTCTTATCAACAGATTGCTCTCACAAACTCTTGAATCTCACAGCCCAATTCAACTTTTAACCAAGCACTTTTCTGATGTTCATGTTTCTAGTTGTTGGAAACCTAAGATGTTTGGGTGTGTATCCTTTGTTCATGTCCCCACTACTAACAGACGTAAATTAGACTCTCGTGCTCTAAAGTGTATATTCATAGGATACTCCTATACTCAAAAAGGCTCCCAGTGTTATCACTCTCCTTCCAAGAAATTTGTTATCTTGGGAGCACTAGAATGCACTCAAGCGGACTTACAGAACACACACACACACACTTGTGTAATTGTTATAGAATAAGAATCAATAAAACATAATAGAAAATTTAAAGAACAGAATATCAAACACTCACATGACACCAAGAGATTTATCCTGGTTCAGATCAAGAAGTAATTGATGATCCTACATCTAGCCTTAAACCGAGAGCAATCTTCCTTACGATCTTGAATGAATCAATACATCAAGGCAGTCTCACTCGAGTACACACTTTACCGAGATTATAAAAACTATTAGTATCTAGGCTTTCCTCTCAAATTGCACTTGTTAATTTCATGCCTCTAAATGACTACCCCAGCCCTCTATTTATAGGGGCGGATTTTACAATGTTTTGAACACTAGCAGTTACCGTTAGAGACCTAACTAACTACTACTTGAGGCTTTGACTGATCTCGATCTGCTCTATTTGGGCTTTACTCGATGCAAACACATAACAATATTCTTTGTGTCGGCTAATGTAACATTTGCAGAGAATATCCCTTATTTTGGCCATCCTAATCCTTAGGGACAGAGTCCATTTTTTATTGATAAGAATCAGTTTCCTACCCTTCTTGATCCTAATCTATCATCCTTCTCTCTCCCATCAACTATTCCAAAGGATTCACCGAGTATGACACCAGAGGAGCCTTCACCAAATATTCCTTGTCCATTGTAGGTTTACTCAAGGAGAAAAAGGCTAGCCCCTTCCCTTATGTAAGCCTCGGCATCCAATTCAAGTCCTAACCTTGCTATTGCCAGCATTGACAACTTTGACAACCCTCTTGACAACTCACCAGGTAATTCATTTGCAGAACCTTTAATACCTAATGATGAGCCTATTGAACCTACTGAATCCATACCTGAAATAAAAAGCTCTAAGGGTGATCTTGATTGGCCTATTGCACTTAGAAAGGGTACTAGAACCCGCACCAAACATCCCTTACACTTGTTCTTATCCTATTCCAAATTATCATCACCACACAAAGCCTTTCTCACCAATCTTCATACCATTCCTATTTCCAAAACTTTTTCTGAAGATATATGGAATAAGAATTGGAAGAATGCCATGGAGGCCAAGATGGAAGCCCTAGAAAAGAACCAAACATGGGAGCTTGTTCAGTTGCCTAAAGAGAAACACCTGGTGGGATGTAAGTGGGTTTATACAGTGAAATATAAGTCTGATGGGTCATTGGACAGGTAAAAAATAAGGTTGGTGGCTAAGGGGTACACACAAATGTATGGGGTAGATTACCTAAATACCTTTGCACCGATTGCAAAGTTGAATACAGTCAGGGTCCCTCTATCCTTGGGTGCTAATCTAAGCTGGCCACTACAACAATATGATGTAAAAAATGCATTTTTGCATGGGGAACTAGAATAGGAGGTTTACATGGAATTACTACCCGATTATAGCCCACAAAAACAGGAGTAGGTAGTGTGCAAACTGAAAAAAGGCCCTATATGGACTAAAATAGTCCCCAATGGCTTAGTTTAGCTAGTTTACAAGAGTGATGCTTAGTATGGGGTACAGGGAAAGCCAAGGGGATCATATCCTATTCATCCACCACTCTTGGCCACAGGAAGAGTGACAATGCTAATAGTATATATGGATGACATTGTAATCACCAGCAATGATAAGTAAGGCATGAATAAGCTAAGGGAGTGTTTAATCAATGAGTTTGAAACTAAAGACTTGGGGAGATTGAAGTATTTTTTGGGCATAGAAGTCACATTCAAAAGAGAAATTTTTTATTTTTCAGCAAAAGTACATAGTAGACCTCCTAACTGAAACTGGAATAATGGGTTGTAAGGCAATAAGCACTCCCATTGAACCTGACCACAGGTTGGGGGAAGTTTCAGAAAATAGTGTGGTTGATAAGGGATCCTATCGAAGGCTGGTTGGAAGGCTGATTTATCTGACTCATACTCGGCTAGATATTGCCTATGCAATGAGTGTGGTCAATCAATTCATGCACAACCCAAAAGAGACTCACCTAAGGGCAGTGTATAGGATACTACACTACTTGAAGGAAACACTCGAGAAAGGTATTCTATTTAAGAAAGGAGAGACTATGTCACTTGAGGCTTACATGGATGTCGATTATGCAGGATCTATTGTGGATAGGAGGTCCGCATCAAGCTATTGCACTTTTCTAGGGGGGTAACCTTATGACGTGGAGAAATAAAAAACAAAGTGTAGTGGCTCAATCAAGTGCAAAAGCTGAATTTAGGTCCATGGCTATGTGTGAGTTACTATGGCTGAAAATATTATTGGATGATCTTAGAATCAAGTGGACAGCTCCTATGAGGCTCTACTATGATAATAAATCAGTAATAAGCATTGCTCATAATCCAGTCCAACATGACAAAACAAAACATGTTAAAGTGAATAGACATTTCATTAAGGAGAAATTGGACAGTGACCTAATTTGTACCCCATATATCTCCTCAAGTGACCAATTGGCAGATGTATTAACTAAAGGATTACCTGCAGTTGTATTTCACAGGTTGATCAACAAGATTGGAATGTATGACATCCACTCGCAATCTTGAGAGGGAGTGTCAACGATGAATGAGCTAATCTTGTCCTCATTCTTGAGCAAGATCAGATCAGTTTGGTTGTTATTTGATTACCTTTTCTTTCTAAAACAAGAGTGTGTATCTTCTAGAAAATAGATTGTTGTAACTTTCTATAGTTTGTTGTATCCTAAATTGTATAGGCTTCCAAATTCAGATTTGGAAACTTTCTTATTCTATTTTTTAGAAACTTCCTAGTTTAGCAGGCAGTCTTGTATATAATTCCATCTATCCCTTCAAAGGGAAATAAGATTGAAAGTCCTTTCACATCTTTCTTGACAGTAAGAACAAAAAAATCAGCCAAAGCTTTGTTTCCCACAGCAAAACTTTTGACTTCTTCAACTATCTCCTTTAGCTTTCCTCCAACTACCAACTATCCCCAAAATTCCTTACCAAATCCACACACCTTCACAACATTAGAAGATATTTGAGCTGAAGATGTATCTCCAATCATACCAATTCCAGTAATAGTAAGGAACTCAAATTTCTTTGCCAACCAAGAGCCAATCTGACACTGCCACTCACTAATTGGAATTTGAACAAATAAAATAGTAGAAAACTCTTCCTCTCGAGTTGTTTCCCGCTCACTGCCATACAACCAAGATTTATCTTCCACAATCTTCTCCTCCAATGGTGTCCCAGTGTCCATCCCTACAATTTCCCTTTATGTCCAGATATATTGATTGCATAGGAAGGGATGAGAAAGTTCCATAGGTTCCTCAATGGCTGAAACATGGCCTCCATCATGACTTCTCCCTAACATGATTTTTAGCTGAATTATCTGATGAAACAATATCCCTGCTCAAACTATCAAATGCATGAAAGCCATCTTCATAGCATTTCATCTCCAATATGATTTATAGCCTCCTTATCAACCAAATCATAAGCTTCCCGCCCTTGTAAAATGTGGTCTATACAAATCTCCTTATCCAATCTCCTTTCGTCTTCGGAATCCTAAGTTACCATTGATAGGTTCACTTCAGTTGGTTCCTCAGATCCTTGCAAATTAGAAGGACTCCAACGCCAACTTCCTTAATATTGGTTGATTTTTCAATCAGAACTTCCTAATTCCATGCAAATAATTCAGCAACATATTTTTCTTTCTATTTGCAGGAATATTGCTCTACATGAACTTCTTTTTCAAAAGGACCAGATGGTTCCTTTGGATTTGCTGCCCTAGCAACCAGATCGTTATAGTTTCCCTTCAGAGAATGCATTTCACCGCCAATATCATCTTTAAGATTACAGTCATCCTTCTTGTTAATACTGCCTAAATCAAAATACTTCTTCTGCTCAAGCTCGGAAGTAAGCAATGAATCATTTTCCCATAATCTTGACTTCTCCTTAGACTACTGCATTTTAAGGAACTCCTGAGACTGTAATACTTCCTTAACCATGTCTTTCTTCCAGAACTCTCTGTTACGATCATTCAATCCTGATGATTGATTGTCTGAATCAATCATCTCTTGGTTAGAACTTCCGAGATAATCATCGAAAATGTCTCTTCACAGGCTATCAAAGAATTCAGTTGGAATGTTGACATGATACCTCTTAGACAACATCATTGCAAACTCTTGCAGTTGCTCTCGTAACATACGGCTATTTCCTCACACATTTTGTGTATCACACGGATTGTTCCCTTATGCATTTGACTGAACTTATTATCAAATTTATTTTCTCATGTCTCATGATTCTGGCCAAACTCCTGATGATCATAGTTCTGAAAGGTGATAGGCGCATCAAGGCGCAAAGGGTCCTGGAGCCTGAGGCGCGAAGCGCACGAGGCGAGGCGTGCCTTTGAGAAGCGAGGCACACCTTTTAGAAAAAAAAAACTCAAAATTTTGTAAAATCATAAACAACTATCAAATTATCAATAATAACACATGTATATCATTCATGATTCATCATCTTCAAATTCTAAACTAACAACATCAAAATTGATTCATTTATCATGTAAATTCTAAACTAGAAATATTATCAAAATTCAAACTCAAACTCAAACAAGTACCAATCATCATGCAAAGTTCTAAACAAACACATAAACACTACAAGTCCATAATCAATAAACACTACAAGTCCACAATCAAGAAAATATTTTCATTTTGAAAAATGTTATTTTTCTAAGTCTGGAAGATTAGCGCATTATAAGGAGACATATAAGAAAATGTTTTCATTTTGAAAAACTATCTTTCGGTATTTTGATAGCTAATATTCATTGTTGTTAAAATGATTTTTAATGAATTTTTCAAGAAATAGTAGGTATGTATTTTAAGGGTGGTAAAATCATTAAATCTCGAGTTTATACTAAAACTAAAATTCTATTTTTTTATTGTTATATATTTCGATTTTTTAGATATTTTTATTAAATCCAAATGGAGGATACTTTCTTATTTACATTTATGTATTAAAGTAAATGGAAGGTAAAATATAAATTAAAGAAAATGTGAACATTTATGTATTAAAGTAATATATACATGCTGGAACCGAGAAGAGATGAGGCTGGAACCAAGAATGGCAGCTGGTTTTGGTGGGCAGTGGGCTGCTTGACAGTTGGTTTCATGAGGCTTGCCCTAGCGCCTCGCCGTGCAAGGTGCGTGCCTCCTGGAAAACGCCTCACCTCGGCCCAATCGAGGCGCCGAACTGGCGCCTTAAGGCGCCTTGTGCCTAGGCGTGCCATTAACATCTATGCTCATGATTTCTATTGTATCCAACTAAGACTGTAGCATTCTTCTGTAGCAAATAAGACTCCAATTGTTTCATGCGTGCACTGCTCCCCATGGCCAACATCTCACGAACAAGACAAGTTGAAGACCATGGAGCAGGAGTTCTATACATACTAAATCCAAAACCTTCTGTGAGCTAATCGGCTCTGAATTAGAATCACCTCTAATCTGTTGCAATCTTAGAATTCACCGAGATCTGACAGAAATTAGCAGCCTAGAGTGCCAACAATCAACGAGTAGGAGAAGTTGGAAGAATCCGCCTCTCAGACGAAATCCGAGTTGTGTCTGCTTCACAGTAATCGCCTTAGGTTGCTACTTCGTCGTTCAATTTTTCTTTGAATGAGACTCACCGGATTTCACAGCCAAGAGTCGCCCGTAGCTCAACTTACTAAATCACTTCCTGAATTGCCTCTAGCTCATTTCCGAGAATTGCTTGCTTGATTACGATTTGTCTCGACTAGCTTCAAGTTAACTCAGAATGTAATGCAGAAATTATTAGTGTTAGAAACACAACAACCTATTATAGTCGGACATTAACAACCGAGGAACACCAGCTTTGCTTTGCCTTCACACATCGCTTGATAATTTCTATTGAATCGACGGTTAGAGTCGCTGCTAAGAAATTACCTCTAGAACCGTCTCCTAAATGGATCAACTCCAATCGCACCACCTACTTTGGATCAGCAATCCACAATTCCAAGCCGATCACGGTGGGTCACCGGAATTTGCTGATTCGATCGTGATCGCTAGGATCCTAATGACTTGAATTTGCCTCCAATTCGTGACTTCTTACTCACTGCAATCTTAACCATTAGCCGGTGGTCACTCATCTTTGAAATTCGAACAAGAATTTCTGATCAATCGAAACTGCTTCTTCAATGCCGAGCTGATTATTGTTGTGCTCTGCTTCCTGTGACTTGAGTTGAATTCACTACTAAAATCGACAAAATCACAACCGAGAATCGTTGGCTCTGATACCAAATTTTCATATACCTAGGGTTTTGATAGGAAATTAGAAGAAATCGAGGGGGAATTAGACTGAAAGGGAAGGGAATGCAGCAAGAAGTGGGGAAGGATAACAGATAGAACAACAAGGAGGGGAGATCAGAGAAAAATTAGAGGGATCGGGAGAGAGTTAAGAGGAAAATTGAGAGAGAATTCATGAGAGGGAAATGAGAGAATTCAATTATCAATTCAAAAATGTCTTTCCATCCTCTAGTTGTGGCTTATATATAGCCTAACAGTCTCCCCACATGCACCCATGTGCAGTACAACAAGAAGTATAACTGCCTATAGCTAAGGACAAAGATCTATAACAGAAAAGGAAAGAAAATTACAATTACTGCCCTAGTAAACCCTCATAATAGTTGTACAATATAGTAATGCATGTAAGCTAACTACTATTATATTTACTAATCTATCCTTGGAGATCCTTGGGTTGTGACAATAGAATCTCAAAAAAACCTTTCACAATAAGACAAATGACCAAAAAAGTACTTTCCCAACTGAAAAATTGCAGCAAAAAAAGACATAATAGAAACAAAGGCAAAATTACATTGATGCGTAATGTTTCTCCCCTTGAGGTATCTACTACTAGCTGCGTTTCAGTAACAGCATGGAGATATAATCCTGTAATGAAACAAAATTTAAATGACAAACTAGTACAAAAATAAAGAGGTACACTTTAATAATGGGAAAAGGTAAGAAATCAGAAGAAACCAAATGAAGAAATATGGTTTAAGAAACTCAAAAGTATCATATATGGCGAGATAGTGCATGTGCTAGGGTGAACTTCTACAAGCAAAACATCCTATAAGAAAACATGACCATAAAAAATATGTTCCATAGAAAGAGAGATTTTCTCTCAAATTAGCCTATATTGTTGTTAATAAGTGAAAGATACGCAATGAGAAAAATGTTGTTGTGGGTCTAGGTTGTGCTTAACAATAGTAGATAGAGTACTCCCTTAAATTTTTACATCCAAGATGTTAGATTGGTTATAAATGTTAAACAAAGTTCCATACCCACAAGCAATTCCTTTAAAACTAAGTTTCATACCAAGATGGCCTAGTTCTGAACTAAATCCTTCTGTGTTCCAAACCCCAGCTCCAAGAGGGGAAGGGGAACCCAACCACAAAAAACTGCTATGTTTTCCAACAGAAAGATTCAGATACCCTCTTTGTGGCAGTACATGAAATGCACTTCAACCTGAAGCAAATATCTCAACTGTAACCTCAAAAGATTCAGAAACTCATAAACCTATGATAATTATCTTGTCAACCAAGAAAGTTAGTTGCCTCAATACAAGCTAGAACCATCTGTATTAGGGAATTGTTCAATGTGAAAGTTGTTTACACATAAAAACATCACAAAGTTCTATAAATTTAGGACAAGTTTTAAAAGAGCAACAGCTAGTTTCGTAACTCCAACATCACCCAAAAGGCCCAAACAGACTAAGAATGGACTGCAGTATAGGACATCAAGAAACAAATACCTCACATTACAGAAAACATTAGCACCATCTCTTGTGCTCAAAAATTCTCCATGATTAAGCATGCAGAGAGCCTTTTAATCTCATCGCTTGTGTACGGTGTTACCACGTGTAACATCCTTATTAAGCAGGTACAATGAAAACATTCTGGCAAGGGAAAGGTCCCTGGGTTACTATTTTACCCAAGCAATTTGGACTCATTTCCTCCCTAAAACCCTCAATAAGACTTCTATAAGAACTTTGTTATAAGCTTTTTCTAATCTATAAACACCAGATATAATTTTTTTTTTATCTCTATACCTTTCCATTAGGCACCTTAGCAAGTATATAGCTCCCATTGTTGATCTACCAGGCATAAAACCAAATTGGTTTTTACCTTTATTTCTCTCCATAATCTTTGCTTACTCACTCTCTCTCAAAATTTCTTAATATATGTTACAGCTTTCCTCTATAATTTCCACAACTTAGAACATCTCATTTATTCTTGAAAATAGGCACTAAAAGTGGTATTGGTCTACTCATCCAGCATCCTTTTTTTTACTTAAAGATCACAATATAATTTTTGTTCCTCTTCTCCCATGCACTTTCATGCTTCTATAAGGATATTATCTAGTCCAACTACTTTACCATTCTTTATTTTTTTCAATACTTTCTTTATTGCGTCTAAACATATACGCCTATAGAACATGTAATTCCCTCTCAAATTCTTTTAAACTCTCCCTCCAAACTCTCCTCTCTCCCTCAATCCTTCTAATTCTCTGATAATTCAAGTCTCATCCGAGAGACTTGACAAGCTAGTTTGTATATATCTCAATCTGCATCTTTTGAATCAAGCTGTTGGCATAAATTTTCATAAGCTTTAGACTTACTTCACTGACTGCCTTTTTTGCTTCTTTTTTGACCAAACTGCCTCTTTAAGTTTTCTTCATTATGACATATGTGTAAAAACTTGTAGCAAGTTCTCTTAGTTTCGATTTACTTAGACCTCTTCAGTCCACCACTACGATTTGGGACATTTCCCTTCAACTCTCCTGCACCATTTGTGTTCTATTTCAAATAGCAATGGCCATTTCAATTCAAGTTTGGTTTTTCTCCTTTTCTACTATCCAATCTCTTCTGCCATACATTTTTTCCTTGAACATAGTTTATTATTCATCTTTTAAATCTCATCATCTGATTCTTGGACTTCATTTTATAACATTTTTTTCTCCTCCAATTTTCAATATGGGCATTAATGACCATAAGACCATGTTAAATGGTTAGGCATTCTCTAGGTATAACTTAACAATCTTTTCAACAAAAGTGGCTTTCTTGTCACATAAGGAAGTAGTCTAGTTGGGCAGTTGATAAACCATTTTTATATGAAATCAAGTGTTCAACCCATTTTTTAAACCTAGGGCTATTAAGAGCTCATGCGTCCGTGACAAACTCCAAAATAGCTTTACCCTCATAATTTCTTTCTTAAAATCCAAAACCTCCACGTACACCTCTATACCCATTCCTTTATCTACCCACATGACCACTGAAGTCACCTCCAGCAATGATCTTCTCTCCTCTAGGTATTTCTTGTACCATCCCCTCTAAATCTTCTCAAAGCTTTGTCTCTCTAATCTCCTAACCCAACCTATGGTATATAAGTACTCACAATATTTATAATCTCCTCTCCTAAAATTGCTTTAGCTGTAATCATTCTATTTTCTTCACATCCTTTAAAGTACTATCCACAACAATTTCCACTCCACTCATTGCCTGACCCTTTCTTGAATACCAAAGTTTATATCTAGATTCTGTCAACAATTTAGCCTTTTATCCAACCCATCTTGTCTCTTAGATGCACATAACATTAATTTTTCTCCTAATCATCGCATCCACCACTTCCATAGATTTTTCTTGTTGAAATAACAATATTCCATGATCCAATACTTAGTCTATAATCCTTGACTAATTTATTTACTCGCATCCGTTGATGAAAATGTGAGAACCTTGTCAATTTAACACTATGTCTGGGAACCAATGCTGCAATGCTAAATCATTTTTCACTGTACTCCGACAGTTCAGCAAGTAGCTAAGAAGAGTTACATCCCAACGATTTGCCATTTGTTTAGAATTCGTGTTGTTTGATTAGATGGAGTTTACACTGACTGTCAACAGCCAGTTATGAATAGGAATCCACAAGCGGAGTTGCCATCTAGAACCCAATAATAATAATAATAATAATAATAATAATAATCTAGTGTAGCACTAATAAGATACAAAGTGGACGTTCCTATTGAGAAAAAGTTAACCTTTTCATGCAACCTCTCTGAGGGCATGCAACATGGACGCCATAAGATACACTGAAACAATTCTCAAAAGAAAAATGTAAGACAACATTCAAGAACCTATAAAAATCTATGTATTTTCATATGTTCTTTACAAGTCATGTTTTTATATTTTATTCAAAGAAAACAAACAAAATACAAGATGATACTTAATCAAAAAACCATGTATTTTGCAACTTAAAATCCAACATAGCAGTCGCTAACTACAAACGCTTGTTCCATCAATTCATACATTAAATGTTATTAGAATGCATCAAATGGAAGGAAGTGTCAACACGACATCCATACAGATCTAGTAAATAAAGAATGCCCCTTCTAGAAGTTTGCACTGCTAGCCTGAGGAGACACAGTGCCAATAAGGAGAGTCGAATTCAAGTTGCCTTTTAAGTTCAACCCTACAGTTGTGGTTTTTGAATTAACATCAAATGTCAAGAGTATAATGTGAGCAACCAATCATTACAATTCAAGAAACTAATTCTAGCAGTTCTCAAGTACAGCAGAAATGGAAACTGATCATACCATCATATATGTCATAAGAAGTTCCAAAAGCAATCAAATTAAGAACCAATAGCAAAATAACCGGCCAATCCTAATTCACACACACAGACATATATAGGGAGTGAGAAGAAAAGGGACAAACTGAGTTCAGAGAGGAACAAGAGGAGCATGAGAATGGAGGATGCGAGAGTGATGACGCCGCCGGAGAGGGTCCTGCTATAGAAATCCTCATTAATCTTAGGGTAGGCGTCGAAGTTCCGAATCTTGCTCATCACATGTTCCATCTCCTCTCGGTTGCACTCTTCAAAATCCCCCCCACTCTCTCTCTCCGCGCAAGTCTACAAACCCTTGATTGAAACCAGAAATCGAAACAAAACCAAGTGTAGAAGGCACTGGACACCTCGTTGAGCTAAATTGATCTGATTTATATATTTAACGAGGCGTTTCAAAGAGTGCGATCAATCGATGTCGTCCTCTTCCTTTTCTCCCCCAGCCCCTTCTCCTCTCTCTCTCTCTCTCTTTTCCGATTCTGATCCGAATATATATATATATAATATGTGTATATGGAACAATGAAATAGACAAGACCCGCCGGAGAACAGCGTCGCCCGCTATTCTTCCGCTGTTGAATCCAACGACGGCTACGGATTGATTGATACGCTTCTATTTCGCAAATGTTTCCGCCGCACACTTCTACGTATTTACATTTTGGCCCTAATTGATCGTAATTATATAATAAAAATATTTCGTTTTACCCATTAATAAATGTTAAATGTTTGCTTCGTTTGATTTAGGGTGAATTGCGAATTTGGTCCATGTAAATTAGTTTTTTACTTTTAAAAATGTAATTAAGTTTTTTAATTTTTAAATTGATAATCATCTTAATCCTGTTTATTTTATAATCAGTTAAATATATAAAATAACGATATATCAATTTTGTCAATTAAATCATTATATTTTTAGGCTAAAAGCCATATTAACCTTTGATCTAGATGATCAACACCATTTAATCTATAAATTAAAGATAAATTTAAGTTTCAAATCAACCTTTAAGCCCCAAGTCATAACCAAATTGCACCAAACATAATTTATTAAGGTCTTTTAATTATGATCAATAGAGTGAAATTCTGATTAGTTTGACTTGCGATCAATTTTGCTAGGATCATCACTCAAATTGATCGTGTTTGTGCTTATCTTATCACAATAAGAGAAAACCTAGTGAATTATGTCTACTGCAACTTGGTTATGATTTGGGACTTAGGGTTTGATTTGAAATTTAAATTTACTTAGGTTAATCTAATATAAATAACATTATACATTGTTCAAACACTATTCGTCTAAAGGCTAATGTGACCAAGATAAGGTTGTTCAAACACTATTCACATTCTCTGCCATCTGCCTCTATCGTTTTGCCTGTTCGCCTTCATCATTATCCCCTGCTTTTCAACTATTCATTTTTGTTCCTCCACCTATTCGTCTCCTCATATTTGAAAAATTACCCTTTTCCCTTTTCCCTCATATCTCTACTCTTTCACCTCCATGCCTTTGGTCATTGTTACTTCACCTGTCACCTCGGACTGCCACTGCTTCACCTATCTCTAAGAGACACTACTCCTTTGCCATTTACCTCTACCTTTCCGTCCATTGTTGCTCCACCACCACATTGCTCATTTGTTTGCCACTGCTTTGCCTATCTCCTTCACTTGTCTCTGCCCGGCACCTCTGCCTATTAGTACATCTCATTCAAGTATTTCTTTCTTTTCTCTTTTCTCTCATCTCTCACATTCTTAAATAAAAACTCTTCTTTCCCAACATCGTGAAAATTTCCTTCCAACCACCCCACTTCTGTCACTTAATCGCTTTGTTTGCCACGCTCTTTCATTTTTTACGCATACTCTGCTAAAATATTTTGAATTTTTTTTTGAGTTTGATAATTTGTTAATTAACATGTTTGTATATGAAACTGAAACTACCAGTTTTTTAGTTGAATTAGGATGATCTTACATTCTTGTCTTCTAGTTTAATTTATGAACTTAATTAGATTTTGTGGGGTTTTTAATTTAACCTTTTTTCACATATTATTACAGTACTACTAATTTAACTTTGATTACTTTGTTCATTAAATAGAAATTCTGCGTTACCCATTTCTGAAAATATGCAATTTGCATCATCTCAAATAACATCAATTATGTAAAGTATATTACTTATAATGATTATATTGAAACTTCAAAAGGATATATGGACTGGGTAAGTAAAATTGATGGTGGTAGTAGTAATAATGAAAATAATTATGTTGGGTGGGATGATGATCATGCTTAGCCAAACATAGGGATGGAGATAGTTATATTAGATGATGGATACGATCTGTATAGTAGCTATGCACTAAGAAAAAATTTGGGATCCGCATATTTGGCACATATAAATCTAAAACTGGCAGTGGAATATATAGGAAGGTATATGCATACAACAAACAAGGATATAAAATTCTTCTAGATAAAAGGCAAATTGGAAAAGACACGAAATACATTCGGACACTTGAACGAGTTATGAAGCAGATATAGAAGTGATTTTAATAGTCTAGGAAGTGGATTGTTAATAAGTTTTTTTATATCCATAATCATGGCTTATTAACACCTTCAAAAGTGATTTGTCATCACTCTCACAATAAATTTTATTGTTCAAGTGCATGCAAATGTCTAATATATAAGCTAAACCATGTAAGACTTAGGCCTTGTCCAATTAAAAAAGTAGTGAACTCTATTAATGGTACTCAACATGCAAATGTTGTTACGTCACAATATATTCGTGACTGTTTGAAATATGTAAGACAAAATAATGCTAGAAAGAAATGTATTGATATAATTAAGCATTTCCAACATATGGCGGAAGCTGATGGTGATTATTTTTTCTCAATTGAATTAGGATCAAATGGAACATTAAAAAAATGTATTTTGGGCTAGTGGGAGATCACAATCATCATATGCATTATTTAGAAATATTGTTGTGTTTGACATGACCTATAAAATGAACGAGTTTAAATTACCTTTTGCACCATTTGTTGGTGTGAATCACCATAGACAAACAATCTTGTTTAAGATGAAATTAAAGCAACAATTTACATGGTTGTTTCAATACTTTCTCAAGTGCATGTGAAATATGATACCCAAACCTATTATTATTGATCAAGATCATGCTATACGAAATGCAATTGAGAAGGTTTTTCTCATGACTCGTCATTGATTTTGTTCATGGCACATTAGTGAACATTTTATTGAGCATCTTCTAGAGAAAAATATCACATTGAAGCATGGTTGTTAAAACTCTCGATTTTACGAGTACGATTTTATGATTTTTTGTATCGAAAACCCTTACGATTTTACGATTTTGAAGTTGAATTATACTCGATTTTACATGTCGAATACCCTTTTACGATTTTAACAACTTTGCATTGAAGATAATAAATGGTTAACAAATATGTACAAGTAACAAGACCATTGAGTAAACATATACATGAAAGATACATTTTTTTGTTGGCACGACTTCAAGTGGGCAAAGCAAGAGTATTCATTCATATTTTAATGGTTGTGTGAACTCATCTATAATGCTCAATGAGTTTGTTATCTAATATGATAGGGCAATAAAGGATCATCGCAAAGCGAAGAAAATTGAAGATTTTATGACTTCAAATTCTAAGGCTATCACTAATTCAAGTCACTTAATAGAGCAATAATTTGGAAAATGTTACACCAGAAAAAGTGTATGGTAGATTTTTAAAACAATAACACAAAGTATTGAACTATTTTAACCAAGTAGTAAGCAATTCAGATAATGTTGAAACATTAATTTAAAGTTGGTCAACATGGATTCAAACCATACAAGTAATAGTAGAGTATGATTCACGTGGACATGTAATGTTCAAATTTGGTTGCTACAAATTCAAGACAAAAGGAATACTTTGCAAGCACATATTGTGTCTCATAATAATGAAAGGAGTGTAGACCATTCCCTCTTATTATATCTTATATAGATGGACAAATAATGCTAGATTTCAATTCAATAGAAATGAATACAATGCAACCACACCAGATGTAACGGAAATTAATCCGCTAACTTTGTGGGGGTGTTCGATCAATATTTAACAAGTTAATGAATAATGCAAAACACTTATCTGTTGCTATCAAAGAGATCACATGTATTACTGCTCTATATGAGAAATTTGGTGAAAATAAAGAAACTGATCATGTTGAAGAAATGCATGTCAAAGTCAAAATGCAAATATGCTTTGTGGAGGATATATGTCTCAAGTAATTGTTCGTGATCCTGATGGTCTAGAAAAAAATAAAGGGCATCTTAGAATTGCGACACAAGAGAAAGCTTTAATTCAACTTTTAATTAGTTGAAGAAATTGTTATGATTTTGGATTGAAACAAACTACAATCAAACCATCAATCATATAAACGAACATAGAATTTACTACCAAAATAAAAAGCGTAAACTTTAGCGACAAGACCGCCCCCATCGCTAAAAAATAAAATAAAATAAAAAGCGTAAACTTTAGCGACAGGGCCACCCCTATCGCTAAAACGTAAAATTTAGCCACGAGGTCACCCCATCACTAAAAAATAAAATAAATAAATAAAAAATATAAAATTTAACGACAGGCTACTTAGTAGCTAAAAAATAAAAAAATATATAAAATTTAGTGACGGGCTCACACTTGTCACTACAAAATAAATAAAAAATTTAAAATTTAGTGACGGGGTAATACTCGTCGCTAAAAAATAAAAAATTCAAATTAAATTCAAATGAGTGATAAAATATTTTAAAAATAAGTTTGAAAATTTTTGGGATGCAAATGTAATTATGAAAAGTTTAAACAAAAATATTATAAAAATAAAAATAAAAATAAAAATTATTTAGTATTAAATGCATATTTTATATATTTTATATACAAATCAAAATATGTAAATTGATATGATACTATAAAATTTATAATAACAAATATGTATTAAACTAATTTTTAATCAAATAAAATTTAAATATTTAAGAGATTAATTAATTACAACATTTAAATGATACATTAGTTGAGTTAAAAATTCACAACATTTATTTTTTTAAGTACTAATTTATGAATTTAAAAGATTTAAAATTTAAAATCTTAATTTAAAATAAAATTAAAACAGTGACAGCTAAACGTAGTATATAATTAATATGTGTAGTGTATGTATTAAGGAGGCTCGCAACTCGAACTGTCGCGCGCACGCGCACACGGAAGACTAGGGATCGAAACTGAGCAGAAGCGAAAAGAGTGCACTGAGATTAATTTCCTAATGCTACATGTGGTAGCTTAAGGGGGAGCCGCTTGGCGTTTAGAGGAGAAGCCACCTGCCGCTCGCAAGGTAGGGGCGTGCTCACGCTTCTGCTCGGCGCATGCCACAATCATTTTATTTTTTTAAAATAAAAGCCAAAGATAGAAATGTCGTCGCTAATTAGTGACGAAACCTTTTCAGTAGCTAATTTTAATTTTTTTAATATTTCATTTTTTTATTATGTATTAGCGACGGAAAACTTTTTGTCATTGAATAATGAAGGAATTTTTCGTCGCTAAAATAATTTTTTATTTTTTTAATTAGCAACAAAAATTTTCGTCTCTGATTTGTGTCGTCACTAAAATTTAGAGACGGGAAGCTGTTTGTCGCTAAATGTTTTAGCGATGGATATTTCTGTCACTAAATGCCATTTTTGATGTAGTGATTTAACGTGAAAAACTCAAATTGAGAAAAATCATGGGTAGAAACAACTAAATATCACTAAGTAAATATTGGTACAATAAAAGTGATATTGCCACACTAATTTCAAGGCATTAGACACCTATTTTTAGGTCTAAACTCATTTGTGGATGTATACAAGAAATTATATCCTAATCAGAAAATGAGCTAAGAGGATATTTTTCCATATAAGATAAATGTCAATCAAAAGTAAATTTGACTCATAGTCAAATTTGAAGTCTTAATCATGGTCAAATTAGGAATCCCAATTACAGATAAATTTAAATTTTGGGTCACAATTATCACAATCTCCATTTCGATACAAAATTCAAATATGAAATTATCTAAAATTTTTTCTTCCAACAAAATCAAGGAGAATTAATCTACCTGAAAAATACCAATCAAATTCACACCACGAGGAATATCAACTAAATCCACACAGCGCTCACTACAGTGGATGTCTTTAGCCATACCTAAAGCATGGGCAACGAGATGAGGCTCATCATACATTTGAAGGGATCTAATATTTATTTTGGGTCTATCCATAACAATACAATATTCTGATGGATCGACACTTTCTTTTGGGTTTGCCTTGGGACTTAACTTAATTTGAGACAACTTAGATGTATGGTTTTTATCAATTTCAAGTTCCATTGGAATATCATAATTCTATGACCTGTAGGGTTAAATTTTTTTACAGACGAACCACGAAACATAATAATTTCATCAAAAATAATATTTCTATTAATTAAAACTTTAAATGCTTTTGGATCCCATATAACCCTTAACATTAGATTTATAACCAATAAAGAGACGCCGTTTAGACCTTGGTTCAAAATTTTCATCATTAACATGAGCAAATGCAAGGCATCCAAAAAATTTTAAATTAGAATAATTTGTAGGTGTACCAGACCATAACTCTTCTTGAATTTTCTTATTAATAGAAAATGAAGGAGACTGATTAACTAGAAAACATGCCATGTTAGTTCCCTCAGCCCAAAATGACTTAGATAAATCAAAATTAGACAGCATACATTGTACATTTTTCATTAAGGTTCTGTGCATCTGCTCGACTACACCATTTTTTTAACGACCCTTTTAATTTTGAATTTATGTGAATTTGGGTGTGAGGAATTTATTGAAGAAAAATTAAAATTTTCAAGTGAGTTTTGGTAATTATTCGAAATTATTTGAGGTCGTTATGGAATATTTGAGAATTTAAGAGAAAATAATAGTTTATGTTATTTTGGAGAAATAGGTAATTAATTATTTTTTTTGAAAGTATTTATGGAAAGAATAAAATAAATTAATTTGAGTTAATTTTTGAACGTTATTGGGGGATAAATTTGGAAACCTGATGTCACCTTAAAAATAAGTGGCGGGGATTATTTCCCAAGAAGGGCTGTAGGCGAGATGGTTGGAAGTGCCAAGGAGGAAGGGGAGGTCGCGAGATTGAATCCGCGGCTAAGCAAAACACAAGCTGGGTTTTTGAACCCAACTGGACGGCCAAGCCACCTAGGTGCGCGCGCCCGCTGGGGCCCATGCGTGCGTAGGCGCGCACAGCCCCGCAGGCCGCATGCGAGCGGCTACCCGACCACACGGTCGCATGTGCACTGCTAGAGGCACACGCGCGGCCACGCGCCACACAGGGCCTTGTGTGGCCCTGTAGCATGCCCAGTCACTACCACGCGGCTTCCAACGACTGCCACCTGTCTAGCAGCCATGCCACTTGTTGTTTTTGCTCAGAAATTTCCTCTCTTGCTACCATGATGCCCTTACAACGTTCCTTTCCCTTGGCCTATAAATAGGCCACTAAATGCTTGAGGAATGGGGGGAGATTTTTGAGAAAATTTGGGAGAAATTAGGGAGAATTTTAGAGGAATTAGGGAAAATTCTTCCGTTTGAGTTTGGGCTTGACATAAGCAACCCCGGTATGCTGCAAAGATTGAGAGGATATTTAAGGTAAGTTCTTCTTCCTCTTTGTTTCAATTAAGAGGCAAGATCTTAGTTTTCTTATTAATATGCAAGTTTAGTTTCTCCTTCTTCTCAAGTTCATGTTTGCAAGTTCTTCTCCTATTTTACAAGTTCAGTTCTTCTTTGCTCAAGTTATGTTTAAATTACAAGTTTTATTCTCTATTTCTTGCTATTGTAAGATCCTACCTCTTAATTTTCTAAATTGCAAGTCATTTTCCTATTTTACTAGTTATTTCCCCTTTTACTAGTAAATTATTTCATGGTTCTCATTTATACCCTTGAGTGTCAAATAGGGTTTTGTATCACCCTATCTTTCTTTGGGAATGGTGTTTTATTGAGGACATGCAAGGATTTGATGTTATCTTGCATGAATGTTGTCTTATTGTACTTATTGTTTCGCTATTTGCATGTTAGTTATATATGGAAAATTATTATAAAAATGCATGTTATGATAACGCATGAAGCATGTGCATAACAATGTGGTTTTGAAGAATGCGTAAAGGCCTCATGATGCGCGCAGTGGATAAGTTCGCAGGATATATCCACAGAGAAAGTTTTGAGCTCAAAGTTGGACTTCAGTCCCAAGTTATGATATGGACTTCGGTCCCAAGTTTATGTTATGGACTTCGGTCCCAAGTTTACATTATGGACTTCGGTCTCAAGTTTACATTATGGACTTCGGTCCCAAGGTTTCGGACTTTGGTCTTATGTTTATAGTTCTAAAAAATACTGCATATGAGCATGGATGCATGTATCATCATTTTATCATGTGAAAGTACCTTAAATGGCATTCATGTCTCTTTTGCTTCACGATACCCATGACTCTTATGCTCGCTTTCTTTCATGTTATACTTGCTGGGCCTTGTGGTTCATGTTTGCTTGCATCATTCTAGAAAAGGGTAAGGCTAAAGTAGAGGGCGAGCTAAGTGAATCAGGATCTATGGGTTAGCAGTGTGTACAGAGCCGTCTCAATCAAAAGTCTTTGGAGGGTTTTTGTGATGTGTGATTTTCAATTGTGCTTGTTCATGTTTTAGGTTGTACCCTTGAGGGGATATGATGTGTTTAAAGACCCTAATATGGTATGTAGTATTACGTTACATTGGTTTATGTGGGCATGTGGACCCTATTATGTATACTTATGAGTAAAAATGTACGAGAGTGGTTTCCGTATTCAATAAAAGAAGGATGTGTGTGATACTTCTAATTGGTTTGGCAAATATGCCATCTTTCTTATGGGTCCCTAGCTTGGGCACCTACAATTTTCTTGTGGTGTATCTAAAACTGTTAAATGTTTTAGAATTCATTATTTGCTGAAAAAATCATTAAATTTATGTGAACAAAATTTTAAACCATTATCAATGCAAAGATGCTTAATCTGTCTTTTAGTTTGTTTCTTAATTATAGTATTCCACTGCTTGAAAGTAGTAAAAACATTAGTCTTCTGTTTCAAAAATAATACCCAGACTTTTTTAGAAAAAAATCATCAATGAAAGTCAACATATATCTGACACCACCTTTAGAGAGTACTCTACCAGGACCCCAAAAATCAGAATGGACATAGTCAAGTATACCTTTTGTATTATGAATGTTTTTATTAAATCTAACTAGTTTTTGCTTACCGAAGATGTAATGCTCACATAACTTCGATTTTCCAATACGTTACATTTCAAGAAGTCCTATTTTGTTCAATTTAGCCATAACTATTTCACTCATATGTTCAAGACACATATGCCACAATTGAGTGATATTGGTATCAAATAAAAAAGAAGTAAAACAACAGCACCACTTATAACAGTAGAACCCTAAACAATATATAATCTACCATACTGCTTTTTACCTTTCATCACTGTAACACCCCGATCTTCTAGAAGCGTTTCTTACCTCGACATATAATGATTGCAACATCCATTTCCTCATTTTACCTTCTTTTTTTTCACTAGTGTAAACTATGTCTTAATGCGGAAACGTGTTCAGCTCGCAACCTAATTCATATTTAAAATCTCATAGTCATAATTTGAACAAAACATCAAACCGAATATTTAATCTGTTACATGATCGAAACCTGAATAGGTTTTTTCAACATAACCTAACATCATCCTTCAAAATAATACACACTAGACTAATATAGCCAACATTATAGATAACATAGCAGAACTTAAACGTAGCATGCTCATACATATAACTGATACATTTACGCATTTCCATAAGTGCCATTACATGTCTTCATTTTCTTTGTTCCTACTATGACCTCTATCTAGAACATTGAATATTCCAGGGGCATTATCCGGGTTAGATGATGAATCATCTAAGTAAGGATACATTTATAATTTGCATGCGTGTGTGCAAAATGCAACAATGTCCTTCACCATTTGGTCGTTTGAGTCGACAAAGCATTAACAACTTTCATGCCGGTTTGAGCCGACGAAACAACTTTCATATCGGTTTGAACCGATGTTGCTTGTCCATACTCTCAAACATATGCAATGCATGATAGATGATAACATTTATGTATGTGTGCATCTCAACAGAACATACCGATGCATCTACGTGAAAACACATAACCTGTCAACATGCCAAAACATACTTTAGAGCATACATCATACCAAACATATAGGCATACTATTTCAAACTATAGGGCGCATTTTTTAGAAAATACCTTTCATAAATAAATTAAGTTTGAGAAAACTATCTTACCTTTGAAATCTGCTTGAGCCTCGAGAAGTGTGCTTTTAACCTCAAGTACACGACTACCTCGATTTACATGAAGTTTTTAGAATTAAATTGCTCCCTGGCCATCAATCCATTCTAAAATCAATACTCCTAATTTTCTAATTTTTCTCCTAATTTTTTCTATTTTTTCTCCTTATTCTCCTATTTTCCATAAATTCTATTTCTTTTCAAGAAATCAAAAAAATTATTCTATAACTATTTTCCTCAATTAATTCGAACTAAATATTCCTCAAATATCTTCCAATTATTTCTCTATAACAATTCATAAAATAACTTTCATAATTTACTGGAATTTTTTAGGAAATTTTACTTATCTTAGCTTACCTTCTCAGGCTTCCTTGGTATGCACGACATGCCTCAATTTTCGTACACAACCTTGATTCTTGAGCCCTGCCTAGATTCTTGCGCACCACCTCGATTCTCGCACACTATATCGATTTTCGTGCACTATCTCGATTTTCGTGTCTAACCTCGAAACGCTTGTCAAGACCATTTTTCTCTTCAAAATCTCCGGAATGATCATAAATCTCCATTTCTTATTTTTCACAATTTTTCTAGCATTTCTTGGAATTCTTTCTCCATTTCTTTCCCATTTTTTTTCCTTTTCTTTTCTTTCTTTTTCCTTTTTCTTCTTTTCTTCTTCCTCCTACGCACCACCTCCATGTGCCATGCCTAGCCGCCGCTTGACCTCGCTCTGCCAGCCATCTCCGGCCGCTGCACGATCGACTCGACTCGCCACTGTAGCGAGCATCGGCCAGTTTCCTCGTGTGCTGCCATAGCCAACCCCTACATCAGGCAGCCTCCTGAGCACAGCCTCTCGGCCACTCGCTGGCCTAGCTCGGCTGCCGCACGCAAAGCTTTCGTCTGCCGCGCGTTGTTGTTTTGCTCCAGCTTACTCCGGCCGCTACACCTCGCTGCTTCGACCCACCGCCATAGCCTCCATGGTCACAGCTCAACACGGCCGCTTTTAGCCAACAACAGCCACATGTCGCTATTGTTTCAGGCCGCTATTGGCCACCTCCAGCCCTCTCTCTTGATCCCTCAAGCTGGTCTCGGTCTTTCTCTACCATTGTTACACCCAAGCTCTCTTCTCTCTCATTGTTCTCAGCCACTGCTTACATCTTCATTTTTATTTCATTTCTTCCTTCATTTTCCCTCCTTTACTTGTAATCTTTCCACCGACCTTAACTTGCCTTGTCCACCACTCCTTGGAATTTGGCTGCTAGGAAGCTTTACAGAAGCTTGCCACCAGCACACACGCACACAGGAAAAATTCTAAAAAGCCGGACGGGCTTACCAACTGGCTTACCGAAAGGAGGCAAAATACGATTTTGCCCCCACGCCCTACTTTATCCTTTCCCCTCCTATGGATTGCCCCACCCCTGCTCTATCGTCCCCCTTGCCATGGTCCCCGCTGCCCTCGTCTCTCTGTCATTGTCGCCTCACCTCACCTCGCTGACAGTCGCTGCATCGATTGTCGGCGAGGCGGCGATGGCATAGAGGCGACTGAGGCAAGGCGAGACGACAACAGCGATGCGCGATGGCGAGGCAACGACCATTGTAGGGGAGACGAGATAGCAGGGGCGGGGGCAGTAGCCCGCTTTACAAATTTGCAAAGTAGGCGAGGGCAAAATCATCTTTTTGCCCCCTTTTTGTGAGGGACTCGGTAGGCCTGTCGAGCCCTGTAGAATGACTCCGCACACAGACAACATCGGGCTACCCCTGTCCCCTCATGCGTGCATACATATATATATAATATATCTCACCCATTTAATCCCTATAATTATTCTTTATTACACTTAAAATTCCTTAAATTACAAATACACCATTTAACGTCCAATTAATTTGCATTACGATACTTCAAATCCACAATTAATAACTTTGAATTTACTCGATAGGGATGATTTCGCCTTAGAGACCTCATTGAGCCCTCAATTCGTCCTGAAACCACCTTAGGGTTGATCCTTGCAAAAAACTAGAGCCCCCCTAGGATTCCGTTGACTTCCCGAAAGTGTCTTACAATCATTCGATTTTTTAGCCTAAACCGCAGCTGCATTTTAGCTGTATTGAAAACCATCTCAATTCTGATTTTTTTTTTTAATACCAAAAATCCTATCTCGAAACGTTCATTGAGATCATATAATTTTTCTTAGACAATTATATTCTGGGGCATTCCCTATAGTCAATTCGGCACTTATAATTGTAAGAAATTATACTCAAGCCCCTAATCTTTTGATAATTTCACCTATGGTCCAATTTAAAATTATTCTTGAACCCTTTAGAAAATTTGGGATATTACAATCACAATAAGAGTACCTTTACTAACTTTAATAACTCTACATTTACCAATGAACTTGTATTTATTTAAATCAAGAGTACTCAATGGAATAAGATTTTTTATAAGATCAAGAACGTGTCGAACATTAATTAAAGTTCTAACAATGCCATCAAATATCTTAGTTTTAACTATTTCAATACTACCAATTTTACAAAAAGAATTATTTCTCATCAACACATCATTAAAAGTCAAAATTTTATATGTCGAAAATCAATACCTATTAAGAGACATATGAAATGTGCATGTTGTGTCGATGGTCCAATCTTCACTAGGTTTGGTAATTTCATTTGCTACCACTATAAGTTTGATAGGTTCGAAATGCTATAGCACACATCCAAGAGGGGGTGAATTGGGTAATTTAAAATTTAGTTTGAAACTTAAAATTCTATTGATGAAAAATAAAAATTCAATGCAAGTGAGGATTATTGAAATGCTTGGAACGATAAATGAAACAAAAAGCATAAGTAAGAGATAAACACGAGAATTTATAGTAGTTTGGCTTAAACCAAGCTAATTCACTACGTTAGTTCCTTACTAAGGATTTTGTAAACCAATCCACTATAACCTCCTACTTGAACCCAAATAGGCCCTCTAGTCCAAGATTAGGAATTACAACCTCCTACTTACACAAGTAGGACCTCTAGTTACACAAGATAAAAAATAAAAGAAATGTTTAATAGAGAGGTTCTAAGAGTATACACTCTTAGTTACAATGTCTCTCAAAAAGGTACAAGGCTTGAAACAATTAAATACAAATGAAGATCAAAGCATTTGAGAGAAAATTATGAAAGCACAAATACAATTTGAGAAGATGTAAATAATTTGTAAGATCACTTCACTTCATTCGCATCCATTAGTCTCTTCGAATTATCTTTTATTTGTATTTATAGGCCTCCCAAAAACTTCAAGAGAAATATAGTCATTTGTGATCATTAGAGTTGAAAAACTAGTTGTTGAAAGATTTCTGCGTAACAAACTATTAATATAAGTACATAAAATGTCAATGGAATAGGCTTAGAAATAAAAAACTGTCGACAAAATAAAGTAAACTGTTGACAGTTTTGTTGCAATGAATCTAACCATCAACAGATGAAGAAGAAGATGTCGACAGTTGCAAATGGAAATCATTTCACATCACTATATAATTTTCTTTGTGCATGAAAATAAACAAGGAAGGTTGCAGCTGGAGCGGTTGCGTGCATGCGCTTAAGATTTTGGTTTGTTGTAGGTCGAATGTTTGAGACTTGGCAGCGTTGGTAATCTTTTTATTTAATTCATTTATTATAAATCTGTTATGAATATGTTTGAGCACATAAATGAACAAAGAGGCTTCTAGGTGGAATGGTGCTGGTCCTGGGTTTTTTAAGGCCCAGGGCAAATTTTCTCAAATGTGCCCTTTTATATAAATTAAATAAAAAAAATTATCAACTAATTAATTTTATTAAAATTATAAAAATTTATAAAATATAAGAAATAATACTTTGGAGCTTTATTAAAACCTTGTTTGGAAAAAATTCAATGGGACAAAATCCCAAACGAAGGAAAAAGAATACCCTGCATTGTAAACATTGCATTAAAAAATAAAAACTACAAATTTGAGTTTACATGCTTCCTCCTGAATCTCCATAAGCATTTCTTGATTTGATTAATCTTCATTTCATCCTCCACAATTAATCGAAATAAAAACAATCATCAAATGTACCTACAAAATAAAAATAGCAATAAAATCTCAACCACAAAACATCATTTAAAATATTTTCTTGTTGCACTTTTATATGCAAAATCATCAATTATACTATCATATTTAATGTTTTCTAACATATCATTTTCAATGCATAATATCGCCAATCCATTTAGTCTATCTTGAGTCATGGTGGTCCGCAAGAAAGATTTTAATAATTTTAATTTAGAAAAACTTCTTTCAGCAGATGCCATAGCTAGTCACAGGTATAGTCAATACACTACAAAAAATTGATTTTTTGCGGCGGTTCTAAAAATCGCCGCAAAACATGGTATTTTGCGGCGGTTTTGAAATCGCCGCAAAATATTATTTTTGCGGCGATTTTTAAAAAATCGTCACTAAATTTAAAACATAATTAAATAATAAAAAAATTAAATTCTTTTTTGCGACGGTTTCTTAGAAATCGACGCTAAATTAAAAAAATAAATAAATTAACATTTGCGGTAATTTTCAAAAACTGTCGCAAAATTTAAAAAAAATAAATAATTTAAAATTAAAATAAATTAACATTTGCATATGTTAAGGAGTTCTTTGCAGATCAGGCAGTTCGTGTGCGCGCACGCGCACAAGAGGTCTTGGGTTCGAAACTTGAGGAGAGCATGCTGGGATTTAATTTCCAGCATCGCCACGTGGCGCGCGCACAAGCGGCCACGTGGCGCGCAAGGGCGGGGCGAGTAGGTTGGGCGCGGGGCAGGCTGGCTTGTGCGGGCCTTAAAAAAAATTAAATTTTTTATTTTAGCGACGATTTCAAAACCGCAGCTAAAATTAACAATTAAAATTTTTTTTTATTAATTTTAGCGACGATTTTGAAACCGCTGCTAAAATTAAAAAAAATAAAATTTTAATTTAGCGGCGGTTTCAAAACCGCCGCTAAATATTATCGTAACTGTCGCAAAATTTAAAATTAGCAACGGTTATTCTAGCGGTTGCTGAAAACCGTCGCTAAATGCAAAAAAAACTACCGCTAAATGCTGATTTTTTTGTAGTGATAATACCTTATAAGCAACCATTACATTAGAAAACATATCCACACTCTTTACAGACTCAAGAATTTTAATGGATGTCCATGGTTTATCTATTTCATATGCTTCTTTTGGTAACATCATTTGCAACACCTGTAATTTTGAAAATAAGTCTCTTGCATCAACATCAGAAATATCACCATGTTTTAAAGCATTTTCAAGATTCACACAAAAACCTTTCAATTCATCATCATGAAACGAAGTCAACTTTACAGTATCAAATAAGAACCCAAAAATAAATTCAAAACAATGCAATTGTTCAAACCTACTCTTCAATTCACTAAGAGCAATATCCACTATAACAAAAAAATAATCAGTTCTAAATGATTCTTCAGCTGATTGTTGTTCCCTATCACTATTGGAAACCTCATCAAAATGCCTTTTTCTACAAACTTGACTTTTTTTGAAAATACAGGCTAAATTCCCATATCAAGGAAAATTTCTTTAGCATCAATCATAGCAGAAATAAACCCATTTATTCTATAGTTTTCAAAAAATAAAACAAGTCTTTCTAATTGTCTTATAGCAGCATCAAGACGCATGTCTTCAGATTGTAACTTTTTACTAACTAAGTTAATCTTATGTAAAATGTCATGCCAAATAACCAAACTTAATATAAATTCAAAACTTGAAAGCTCTCATGATGTTAAACTTTAAGCATCCTTACTCAATTTGGCATCTTCACTAATTTCTATTAATTTATATAAAGCTTCTCTGATTTGGAAAACTTGAGATTTTATTGCTTTGACACTTTTAATGTGACTTTCCCAATGTGTAGTTGACAATGATTTCAAAGTCAAACCATTTATGTAATCAAGTAACACATTACATCGCTTTGTTGAATTAGAGAATACCGTATATATGCATTGACATGCTCCAAAAAAAGATTTTGCTTTAACACATGAGTTGGCCATATTACAAACTATTCAGTTGAGACAATGAGAACCACATGGCATGTAAAATGCTCTAGGATTTATATTAAGTAATCTTTTTTGTACACCTAGATTTTTTCCTTTTATATTAGAGTCATTATCATAACCTTGTCCCCTCACATCGTCAATATTAAGTGTAATTAAGGGACTCAATTACATTTTCCAATTCATTAAAAATTCCTAATCCAGATGTATCTTCCACATTTAAAAACTCTAGAAAGTACTCTTCTATATTTATTGGAGTACTTGAAACATTGACACACCTCAATATTAAAGTCATTTGTTCTTTTTGACTTGCATCAGGAATACAATCAAGAATGACTAAAAAATATTTAGCCGTTTTTATTTTTTCAATGATTACATGTTTAACATTTGATGCTAAAATAGCTATCAACTCATTTTGAATTTTATGGCTAAGATAATGATAATGAATCTTCTTATCTTGAATGAGTCGAAAATGGTGTTGCATTACTGGATTAAACTTTGCAATCATTTCAAGTATACCAAAAAAGTTACCATTACCATCTTCAAAATTTTTTTCATTTGTTCCACGAAAAGTCAAATTATGTATAGCAAGACATTTCACAATAGCAATGATTCTGACAATAACATTTTTTCAGTTTAGTGTATCTTTCTTGATTAACTCTTGTAATTATGTATCAACTGTTTGATTTGTTTTCAATTTGATTTGCAATTCAATACAAGACCTCAAGTTAGTGAGGTGTTCAATACTACTTGCATGTTGTTTAAGCTTCTCACCAAGATGTTTCCAAGCTCTAGTTCCTTCACTAGTTAACTGACTTCTAGAATTCATTGTTTTAAACAACTTACAACAGAAAAAAAAAAACACTTTATCCAACTCCTTTGAGTACACTAGCCATTTTCGATCCTTAGTTTCCCCATTTAGTAACATATGAAGATAATAATTTGAAGAAAAATGTCTATTGTGTTCGTCCATGAGGAATTTGAGATTAGTTTGTCTTATGGGACCCTTTTCTACAAGTAAATCTCTCATTTTTGCATCAAGATTATCCCAAACTCATGGATCATAAATGTTCAAATCAAATCTTGTTTCGAGACATCCATTTTCATGGCAAGGTTCATCAATATTTTCATTTTCCTCAAGGAAAGGTTCATCAATATTTTCATTTTCATCTTGATCACCAATTTCTTCATTCACTTCATTCTCATTTTCTACTAATTCTTCCAATTGAATTGGTTGTTCACATTCATTTGATAAATCTTCATCTAGATTTTCAAGTGAAGTATTGGTTTGTTTAATAAAATATTTATTCAAAGATCCTCTTAAACTTTGATCAATTTCTTCTTCTTTTTTCTTTCTTTGTCTCTTGAGATTTCTGGAAAGTTGTTTCTTAGAAAATATTTTTTAATTTTTATAATAAACACAACACAATAAAAAAAATAAAACTAATTAACAAAGAACAATAAAACCTGGATTTTGAGCATATTTTCTTCCACTTGAAACTTCCAATTATAAAGAACAAGAATCCCAACCAAGTTTTTTGTTGAATCAAATAATAAAAAAGAATAAGTCAAATAATAAAGAAGAAAATGTTTATACAAAATAATTCAAATATAATACAAAAAAATATAAACAATAAACGTTCAACAATGCAGTCAAATAAATATAAACATAAATTTCACAATGCATTCAAATAAACCTATGAATTAAATTAATAAATCAGTAAGTAAATAAAAGAATAGTGAATTGTCAATAACTAGTGTTCATAATTTATAATTTTTAAGTCAAAGCCAAAATTCCAAATTAGCTATTAACTTTAAGATATTCACAGGCCTTAATGCAATATGCCATATTATTAATATGAATAATTTTGCAAGCACCAATTTTGATATTGGTAGACTAAATAAAAGAAAATTTTAATGATTATTTCTTTATATGCTTGAGGTTAATAACACTTAAAGAAACCAAATCCAAACATAAACTACACTAATTGAAGCAAGTTGGTTTGGAAAAATATTTATTCCTAATACCGTCAACTGTAGGTTTACCTTTCTGGCATTTCCAATCACACTTGTGACCCCAATGACAGCAGTAAAATAAATAAAATTGTTAGAATAAATGTGACTCTCATAACAATGAATATTTTATTGCTTTTGAATAAATTAATTATATGACTATTTATAGTCTATAGAGAGACTGAAATATCAGAATCTCTCAACAGAATTCAAAATATCCTAATTTTAACAAAAATAAAATAAAAACTTGCTTCGTACTATACAACAACATCGAAGATGTAGTTCCAATGGATCGAAAATAGTATGAATCGAAAGGAACATGCTTGATGGTTGAATCAAGTGGAAGCTAACAATCGAGCCAGAGCCATCGTGCTCTATGCCGAGCAGAAGGCCATCCTTATTGTCTTCCTTAGTGGAAGACACGTCTCGTGAGGCCGGAAGGCCGCCTTGGCTTTCATCACTAGAGAGAACATAACATAAACACAGAACACATACACATGTAGTAATGAATATATATATATATATATAAAGATTAAAGAACAGAATATACACACAGTCACAGAACACACACACACATACTGTAATAAATAAATATATATATGTATATATAAAGAACATAACATATACAAATAACACACACACAGTAATGAATATATAGAGACAGAGAGGACAGAACATGCACACAAAACACACACATACAGTAATGAATATAATTCAATATATATATATATATAGAGAGAGAGAGAGCGAGAGAGAAAGAGAAAGAGCGGCAGCAACCTGAGAATGAGCGAGCGACGGCGGCAATCGACTGAAGGAATGACGGATGGCAATAAGGCTAGCACTAGAAGCAGCAACTTAACCGAGTGTCGGGCAGCGAAGGAGAAATAACTAGAAAAATGAAGAAGAAGAAGAAGAAAAAGAAGAAGAAATGGAAAATGGGCATTGGGCAGATTTCAAACTTTTGGGTTACGTGAGAGGGTGGCCACTGGTAGAGCAATTTCTGCTGTTATTTTTTTTTTAATTTTTTATACACATATATTCATAAACTTAAAAAAAATTTTGGGCCCCTCTCAATTATGGGCCCCATAACCCTGGCCCAAGGCCGGCCTTGGCGACGATCAATAGAGCTGGGTCTGGCGGTAGTGGCGACGATGACAAAGAAAGAAGAGGGATGAAGAAGGGTAGAGGTTGAAAATATGTGTTTTGTTTAAGGGAAAATTTGTCATTTACTTGGTTAACAAAATAAGCTACCAAGAGCTTATTTGGAAAAGTTAGGGGTAGCTTATCTCAAACGCTGTTAAAATAACTTATAAGCTTGGTAGCGTTTAAACTCTTAAATTTTAACAAATGCGTAACTAAATAAGCTATGTGGCTTATAAACTAGAAATAGAACTTATAAGTAGTCAAACTAGTAAGCCAAACACCATTTAGATGAGAACGGAAGAAAAGTAGAAAATGAGCAGATGAGTAAGGATAAGAGGTAGAGAATGGGGGTTATTTGGAAGGTAGAAAATAGAGGGTTATTTTTGGAATGAGAGGGTTGTAACTTGGGAAATTTTATTTACAGCAAAGTCTTTTCCTCTCTACAGCCACTTTCTACTAAAATTGAATATGACTAAAATAACCTAATAGGAAAACCCATTTTTACCCTTTTAAATATGCAACCACCTTATACTCACCCTAAAAGGTATGCATTTTGGGACTTTTTCGAATAACCAGTGCCGAAAACAACTTATCTTCCCGTATTCTAGAAATTAAAAAATTCAATGCATCTCGAACGCCATGGTTTAGGAATCTTCTCCCTAACTCCAGAGTTCAAGAGTTTTGCAATCTCCTTAACTATAGAGTTCGGGAGATTGGCTTTCTCTCGAACTCTAGCAACATTCTCCTCAATTCAACGTACAAGTATCTCCTCTCTGATTATGCCTTCTACCCTCTCATCAACAACTCCAGCACCGTCCGTTCCATGTTCGCTTTCAAGTTATAGGAAGCTGTTCTCAACTAGCACGTCTCCCCTAAGAGTGACGTCTACTGCTTTGGCATCGTCATTCTTGAAATCCTCATTGGAAAATTACCATCGCAGTATGGTGATGGCAACATCGACATGGTGTAGTGGACGTAGTTGGCGATGGCAAAGAAAAGGGAGAGGGAGATGATCGATCTGGAGATAGTGGAGACTAATTCGGTGGTGGAGATGGAGAAGCCCCTACAACTTGGAGCTTCTTGTACTAAGAGTAATGTGAACTAGAGGATTGACATGGCGAAAGCCATTAGGAGGGCGGATGAGGTGCAAGCTTGAAGGAAGATGATCAACTATGATTAATTAAGTATTAGGAATGGAGATTAACATGTATGATTCATTTCTTAGAATTTTTTGTCATTTGGGTTACATCATTTTGAAGAGAAAAGGTTCAAAAGGATATGGTTAATGATCAAACACATTCATAATAGATCCATTATAGTATATATCCCTCCATTTGTTTGCTTATTTATTTATTTACTTATTTATTTGTATTCTTTCAATTCCATGACATCTTTATTTAATATCATATGGTTGAAGCAGAAACAACATTCAACATATAGAAAGACGGGTTATAACCCAATCCCAATAGTTATATTTTATTAGCAATTCTTGATGAGAACCATGGTATTATAAGTGGTACTCAAGACTACTATTGAGTTGGGCATCTGAACCTAAGGGCTCGGATGTGTTTGAACGCATCTGAACCCAGTGGTTCGGATTCTGCAAAGAAATCCAAACCCAAGGGTTCTGGTGTCCTACCTCTTGTGTCTTCGTGCAAGTCTTTGTCATCTTGAAAGTGTGTCTCTGTCGTCCTCACAAAGCATTGGCAAAAGGGCAAGATGTTTAAAAATGTGTACATTACTTTGTGTACATTAGACGGCGATAGGATAAAGCAGACAGACAAGCGATTCAATTGGGTTGTTAAGGTTTGAAGGAAAAAGTGCCTGTGGGATTGTTGTGTGTTATGATAATATGTGAGAGGGTATTTTGGGAAAATAATAGTTGTAGAGAGTAATTCAATGTTGTTAAATAGAGCAAATGTTGAAAGTGGTTGTAGAGAGGAAAAGTCGTTGCTGCAAATAAAATTTCCCTTATAACTTTAATAGTTATACTAGGTAGAGAAGGGATTCTACCAAGTGATAAAATTCATTTTCCCATATAATTATATATATATATATAATATACATAGGAAGCCTGCCCAGCCTGGCCCTCCCAATTGGATAGGGTCTCTTGGTTAGGGAAGGGGATGCAAATAGTGATAGCTGCTCGCTTGTGCACCAAAGGGGTTGCCTTGGGAGCCCCCCTTGCACCCTTGAAGCCATCCTCCATGATCCCATTAACCCTTTCCTCTTCTTCCATTCACCTATGTATATAAGAATATTTCACAAGAAAGGTAAACATAAATCCATGATATTAATTGCCTTTTTCATGGAAAAAAAATTAGGAATCCTATAAATTGAGAATAATCTCTCACTTGAAGGAAAACAAGTGCGAGAGATGAAATTAAACAGAGGAGAATAGAGAAAGAACGAATGAAGAAAGAAAACTAATAAAGGGAAGAAGAAGCTTGCCATTAAGGTAAAAATGAGATGTTGGGAAACTAGGAAGAGCGAGCAAGATCTTTTCCAAAGTGACCCCAATGTGAATTTTCCCCTCAACACAAACTCTTAGTTCATGGTTTTTTCATGTTGCATAAGAAATCGATTTTGAAAACGTATTCTGTTTGGCTATTCATTTGCAACTGTAATCATGTATAGCCAGTTATTTTGTTCCACCTTACTTAGATCTGAGATAACATGCTCAAGGACCTTCCAAGAGGCGTTTAAGGCATTGGTTGAGAAAGCTCTTGAAAGGTTTACAGTACAAGTAGCACCATAGAGCAGAAACTACATTTTCTTTCATGTATGCATCTTATATAAATGTTTTATTTGTAAAGATTTCTCATTTAGAAGAATCATCTTTTAACTTAAGACTCATTTATCTAGAATATTCAAACATTTCAGGCGAGGTAAGTAGTTCAAAGGGAAAAGAAATCCTTAAAGCACAAGTTTTGGAATCTTCGTTATTTTTAGGCATGTCATGTTTTGTAAATGTTATATGTGTTCTTATGTGACACACTAGAAGCATACATAAGTTTTATTTTAGTGATATCAAATGTATCAAACATGTCAAACTCGTTGTACGAATTAAGTTTTTCATTTTAAGGCATGTTACTTTATTTTAGTGAAAATGGATGACATTTATGTTCATATCTTAGGTTGTAATGAGTAGAGACTTAAAAATTTATTCTCAGGTTTTCATCTAAAAACTTTTGATCAAGACTCTTGGAATGGTTTTTATTTTTTTTTAAAAAAAACTTGGTATTTTGAAATGAATTGCAAATTTGGACTTCTTAATACGAATTATGAATTAAATTAGCTTTGATTAGTGAAAATGAGCATACACACAAAAATCTTTCCTTGATAAACTGAACTAAACACAAAAATTTAGGTGAAAAGACAAGGTTGCTAGAGGTAAATCTCCCTAAACATTGTGTAGGAGAATAATCTCTGGTAAATTTGGAGAAAATAAATAATGAAAAAGGAAAGACAAGTGAATGAAGGTTTTAAAAATAAGACGTAAATCATAAAGGTTGTCAAAGGATTTTTACAATGAAATGTTTTCAAGAAAAGAAATCCCAAATTATAGCGTGAAAACACACTTAAAAGAAGTGTTTTTAAGTTAAGCCTCGTAAAAATAAGGGTTAGTTTGATTTTAAAATCAAAGTATATAGGCCAATTTGACACTTTGCTATTTTATATCTAATGAACTTTAAATAACGCTAAAGATTGTTTGTGTGAAAGGCTAAATTAGTATTTATTTAAAAATAAAATGGGTTAAGTAACCCTTTTAAAAGTAGAAGTGTCAATTTTTGGCATTGAACCAAAATATATGGGCTAATTTGACATTTTCCTTGTTGATTTAACAATAAATAAAGATGATAATCAAATGGGTACTCACATGATGAGGTTAATCATATGCCCTTTTATTTTTATTTAGACAATATATTGATGTGATTAATGACATAGGATAATGTCATAATATGTAAATTTCATTACCTGAATATAATGTATCCAGTTATCATGTACTTTCACACATAATATCCCCTTAGCCACCTAAAAAAAAAGTGAAATCATCTCAGGCTAATCTCAAATATTATATATAGAAGATAGACTTCGTTGATTATGTCTACCCATAAAAAGATAAAAGAGATCCTTGTGATCAGGGACGGATTCAGAAATTTATGCAAGGGGAGGCTAAATTTTTTTTTTTTTTGAGGTATAAAATTACACATCATAAATTTTGGGGTGGGCTGAAATTTTTTTTGACTAAATTATTAGTAAAATTTATTATTTTTTACATAAAAAAATAATTTTTTATATTAATTTTTTTTAATATTAAAAAATAATTTTTATATTAAAAAATTATTTTTAATTATGAGCTGCCTTGAGCTTCGTATGGATCCGCCCCTGCTTGTGACCATACAAGAAAAAAGGGAATTTATCCTGAAGAATGTTGCTGGTAACAAATTATTATGCAATGTGGGATCTATAAAATATAAAACAATTATCCTTTACCTTATAAATGTTCAAAGGTATTTGAATTATACAATCTTACTTGTTCTAGTTCCTCTATAATCACGGGCTAATTTAGACATTAGAGAACTCTCAATGGGATTGACTCAAGACAATTATTTGTTGTAGGTTATTAGCGAAAACATTTATAGCCCTCTTTCAAAATTGATTAGAAGTCTATCCTTAGTTCAAAAAAGATATATTAATTGAGATAAGAATTTTTAATTTTATTAATCCTAAATTTTGTATATTTTCCAGTTCTACTTCTATAATTAACACATAAAATATCTTTAATCCAAAAAAAAAGTGTGCATTTGGTTGGAATGCTAGAAAAAAAAAAAAAAAAAAAGGCTTGTGAGATCGCTTTACCTTTATCATGTGCTGCTGTGGAAAAGCCCACTGATATCAGCCCAACCTAACTCGTCCCATCTGGATAGGGCCAGGCCCAATTATACTTTCCCAATCTTCCAGTTAATCGCAAATAATAACAGGGGAGAATTCATTAGCCCATATAATGATAAGGTTGGGCTTAGTTTAGTGGGGCAATAAAAAATAAGAGTTGGGCTTTGAACTTTTTTTTTTTACATATCGGGAAATAACCTAAAAAAAAATGAGTGACAAACCATCAAATTTAAGATACGGAATAACCTCAAAAAATAACAACTTTTTTTTATGGGTAAAAAAATTACAAAAACTAAGTGTAATAATTCATTTTCCCCGGGAGTTTAATGAAAATATATTATTTTTTCATATAGAAAATATCATAAAAATTTTGTTCAAATTTTTTGCTTCCAATTTTATTAATAAAAATACTATACATGTGTATAAGGAAAGGAAAAATCACCAGCATGCAGCAGAATTTCTTGCTTAAATTTGGCATTGAAATGTATTTTTATTTTCATAATTATTTTTCCCAAATATTAATGCTTAAAAACTATTAAATATTATAAAAACAAACTGAGAAAATTTCAGTATCATATTAAAGTGATTGATGGGTCGATAACAACATAAAATGGTGATAACAGTGGTGAGGTTTAGCATGCATCAGTATCCCATTGAAGTGACAGATGAAGAAAGATGGTGTTGGAATATATATCCTTTCATTGTCGCCTCCTTGCTTTGTACTCAGCCGTACGCATTCATGCTTAATCTTCAAAGCTTAATCATCATGTTCAATCAGGGTAATTAACACATTTTGTGAGGTATATTCTTTGTTCTGAAGTGGGCAGATAATTAAAACCTGTGATTTTATTATTATTTTTGGGTAACTTCTTCATTGATTTTGACCAAAAACGTTTAAAAGAAAACTACATATGTGATGGACTTGACTAAGAAGATGTCAGCTAGATATTTAAGTTAGTAAGAATATTGGAGGTAACCTATAGACAATTGAGAACAAACATATGATGTCATACTTAACTCATCTCTCAAGATCCTTATATATCTTTCAATTTGAGTTTCACGTTAAGAATTACGATAAGAATTAGCCAACCCTACCTATGTCATAAATGATTAATTGATTCTTCCTGATTTCATGAATCTAGAAGTGATTTGAATTAGAATTGTTCGATAAGTGTGGAATATTATATTTTGTCTCAGGTTTATGGAGATTAAGACATATGGCACCAAGAAGGCTTGGTATGCACATCTTATGATTCTCTTTACTAGGCTTGAATTTATTTACTTTAGGGATTGTCAAGATATATTTGCCTCGTGATGAGAGTTAATCCTATGGTAAATGTCTTTGAAAGAGGACTTATCGGCTTAGTACTCTAAAGCCTTGTATTTGAACTGTGTTTTGTGAAGATTATCCTTATCTTTTTTGAGAGATTACTTCGGTAACTATCTGTTATTTGGATTGGGTTTCCTTTGAGCTGTCTATCTTCAAATATCTTACAAAGTTTTGTTTACCTGAGATCTAGACTAAGTCTTCTGACTTATCTACCTCTAGGCATTTCAAGAGTATAATTCAACTAGGTTTTGGATTCCTCAGTTCACCGAGTCACTCGGAATCAACCTCTGTGTTGATTGGTGTCTTGACTTCCAACATGGCTTAGTTAGGGTGGTCATATGTTTTATGTGGATGTTCTTATTTTCTTAGACATCATTAGGACTCCTTCACTTCCTTAGTTTATATGTTCTAGTGCTTTTGGACTTAGGAAGTTAATAATGTGTTAGTCATGCCCACTAATATCGTGGCCACTTTTGTCACTTCCTAAGTACATCCTCTAATGTTGGCGTGTAGCACTAGGTCTACAAACATAGGCAAGTTCTCCCAAACAACTGAGGTGGTAAGATTGGGTATTATTCCCCAAAAGCTAAGTGTTAATCTTGGTGATACCTTGGCTTGAATTTCTTCCAACCAACCTACTTCAACTACTTTACTTCACTGAACCTTGTTGCTTTAACCTTAGGTACCAACCTTTGCAAACTTAATCTAGGAAATAGCTTAGATCTGAAGAGCCACTTGGGGTGTTAAGTTTAAATGTTGAAAAAGGTTTTAGTTGCACATTCTTTGAAGGTAAAACACTTGATATGTTGTTGTTCACCTTTTAGCATTTCTAGTTTTCGAGCCTTTTGGCTCTTAATGGATTTTTCACATAGAATGTTAGGAATGGTGGTATGGCACCATGAACACAAGGATTTGTTGGTATTAGGACTAAGCTTTGTTGCTACAAATATTGGATTAGACCACTACTTAAGGTCCAATTTTGCCAATGTAGGAGCCAGACTTTATTTGTGTTACGGCCAAATTTTTGTTTGGCCATTTCAAGGCTAGGCTTTGCTAGTGCAATGACCATTTTGATCATGCTCGTGTGAAGGCCAAACTTGAATCTAGTAGAATTAGATTTTGTTGATATTAGGATCAAGGTTTGAGTAATATCCCCTTGAATTATGTGCCTGCATGGTTTTATAGCTAACTAGTCACAACCTAACAAGGATGCTTTGCACATCCTTCTTTAAAGTTTAGAAGTATAAAGAGTTTTATAATTGAACTTCAAACCCTAAGAAAGGGTTTCGATGTTAGCTCCTTAATAGGCAGGGCATGGCCTGACTTTATCTTTGAGAAATTATGCTTGATCCTAGAACTTGCTTTCTTGAGGATTGGAGCTTTGTTTTGAGGACATGTTAGGGTTGGCTTAGATTTTTGTTTTATCATCCAAACTTATGATTCCTTATATTTTGGAGTTGGAACTTTAGTCTTTTGGAATTTTTTATGCTTAACGCCATGGTGATTGAGGATATTAGTTAAGCTTTGGGTGTTTGTCCTTTGGCAAAGAAGGATATTGACTAGACTTTTGCTTGTGTAAAGCATTGAATAGGTCCCGGTGACCCATGTTTGGGGTTTACACATGCTCTTGAGGATGAAATAACAAAATCTATTTTATCGTAGTTGTATGAGAACTTTGCATCGCTTTGTATAGTGATAGGGCAAGAGCCCAAAGTAAGATTTTATTGTTAAAGGGTTACATTTTTCAAAGATTAACACTTAAAGCAGGTTGTAGTGGTAATCTCTTTTGCGATAATAAACTAACTTGCTAAAAATCATAAATAATTGCAAGAAAAATAAAAAGGCATAAAAACCTGATTAATTATTGATAGTACTTCTTAAAAGTTGTCCACAGTCCAAGTGTGAGGAAGAACACTTTTATCCAAACTTCAAATTTTGTAAATGTTGAGTTGTATGACCTTGTAGATGTGATATGGATCTTCCCATTTAGCAACCAATTTTTCTCTTTGGGGCATGTTGAAGAGCTAACTTTTCAAAGTACCTGCCCTTTCAATGAAATCTTACTTTCACACTCTTCGATTGTAGTAGCAGGTTATTCTTCAATGGCATATAGCTTGCTTGATGAAGATTGCTTCTTGCCTTTCTTTAAGTGTATCAATATTGGGCCAAAGATTTGCATTATTAGTTTCCTCACTAAAGAAATTTGTCTAGTGGCTAAGGAGGTTAATTTCTATTGAAACTAGGGCTTCGATACCAAAGGTTAGAGAGAAAGGTGTTTCTCTAGTGGTTGTTTAGGTTGAAGCTTGGTAAGCTCAAAGCTAGGGGAGAGCAAAAGTTTGGTTCACCTGAACTAATCGAATTGAACTGACTGAACTTGTCAGTTCAATTTGGTTTTTTTCTTGCATCAGTTTGATTCGATTAATTTTTTCTCAAAAATTCAGTTTTCAGTTTTTGGTTCGATTTTTTGGTTGGAAGAACCAAACTAACTGAACCGATCGAACTTAAAATGATATTGTTTTGATGTTTATAAAACAACATTTGTTTTCTTTGATTTTGTGTGTTTTTTATCAGTCACTTCAATTTTCTTCGATTTCTTTTGTGTTTCTTAGGTTTAATTAGTACAATTGGATTTATAAGGTTTGGTTCGATTTTTTAGGTTATCGGTTAGTTTAGTTTTTTGGGTTAATCGATCTGTTCAGTTTGGTTTTGCTACTCGGTTTGCTTTAATTAGTTAATGGATTTCGGTCAGTTCGATAATCAAATTGATGTTTTGCACACCCATACTCATAGCGCATGCAAAATTTATTCTACCCAGAAAGCTTTTAGTGTAATAAGTCGAGTTTTGAGTCCTTGCAAAATGGTCCTATTGGTGACTTCTACTTAGCTGATGGTTTAAGAGTGGTTTATTGTAGAAAATCATACTTCGATGTTATTGGCTTTGCAAATTTCTTTGAAAGATCTTCCATTAAATTGTGTTCCATTATCCACAATTATAATTCTTGAGACCTAGGCTGACAGAGGATTTACTAGTTTAAGAATTGCTTTCCATGCTATAATCTGTGAGTGGATTTGCCTCCTCCCATTTAGTGAAATAATCAATATCTATAATTAGATACTGCCGATGACTTTTTGCTTGTGAGAAAGGTCTCACGAGATCAATGCCCAATAAATAGAATGAGCATGACGATGGTAGATGCTTCATCAACTATGGCAATTGATAAATTTAATTAGGGTGTATTTCACAACTATTACACTTTACAACTAAATCCTTTTCATCTGCAAAGAGTATAGGTGAATAATAGCCTCACTAAAGTACTTTGAAGGCAAGAAAGTTCCCACCAAGGTGTTCATCACATGTTCCCTCAAGGATTTCATAGAGTGCATAATTGGCTTCGCTTAGCCTGAGGCACCAAAAGAGTGGAAAATTGTGGGATCTCTTGTAAAGTTCATATTATTTTATCACATAATATGCTACCTTGATGTGTAATATTTAAGCCTCTATAGAGTTTTTGGGGAATTTGCCCTTGTAGAGAGAGGTATGTATAGGATTGATCCAACTGGTCCTTTTTCGATGTATTGGACTTCTTTTTTGAAGCTAGGCTTTGCTAGAGTTTTTACCTGTACATCATCAAGAAAATTTTCTTTCAACATTGAGAACAAATGAGATAACTCATTTGTTTACTTATCCTGGGATTGTGATATTCATTTGTATAATAATAAATTGCTTTAATGTAGAGACCAATTTAGTTATCTAGTGTAAGTAGTTGGCCATCTTTAGATCCTTTGCTTCAAAATTGTTAGATATTTGGTTCACAACTAATTGAGAGTTGTTGCATGCTTTGAGCTTTTCTTCTTTGAGTTCATGAGCTAATCTAAGTTTGGCTAAAAGGGTTTCATATTCAAATTTGTTGTTAGTTGCCAAGAAATCAAGTTTGAGGGTGTCTCCTTTGGGACTTATGAACAATATCCTAACCCCTATGTCTTTCTTGTTGGATGCTTCATCAACATACAAAATCAACTAAGACCAGGCTTTGGTGCTTACTGAAGTTTCTTTTTCGCTTAAGAAATGTTCAAATCTAGCAAACTTGAACACAAAACCTACCAAAATATGAGACTTTAGGGTTGGTCGAGGTTCATACTAAATGTTGAATTCAGAAAGTTCAATCATCCAAGCCAACATTCTCCATATTAGGTCTAATTTTCTAGGCCATTGTTACAAGGAGAACACTAGTTTCTCAATGATGAAATACCTAGATTTAACTCTATGAAATACTTTGTTGATATAATAGACAAGTTGTTGATACTTACCATATTCTCACACGAAGACTCCACACAAACTTTGCTTTCTTGTGGACAAATACACCAATAATTATTTGTTGAACTATTCTAGTAAGGAGTAAAGACAAAATGAGATATTGCTTTAGTTACTTGAATGCCTTTTGACATTGTTGGTTCTATTGAAATTGCTCAATCTTCCTTAAAACTTGAAAGAAAAGAAGGCACCTATTTACTAATGGCAATATGAAACATCCTAGGGTAGTTATTATTCTTTTTATTAGGTGTTCAATATCATTAACACTCTTGGGCTCTAGCATAATAAAGATGGTTTCGATTTTCTTGAGGTTTGCTTCTATTCCTCGGTATGTTACCATGTAGCCTAGGAGCTTTTCAAAAGTTACTCCAAATGCACACTTCTTTGGATGGAGCTTCATTCCATATTATTGAAGTGTTTCAAGAGTTTTTTTTTTCCTTTTCAAATTGTTGACATGGTTTTCCACCTTTGCATTTTAAGATAAGAGATCATCAACGTAGACCTCTATATTTCTCCCTATTTGAGATTTGAACATTGAGTTGACTAAGCATTAATATGTGGCTAGCTCTTGCATTTTTAAGGCTGAAAGGCATGATAGTGTAATAACATAGTTTTTTGTCTATGATGAAAGCTATGTGTTCTTAATTCTTTTGGTGTTCCTTAACTTGATTATATCTAAAATATGCATCTATAAAACTCATAACCTAGTTACTTGATGTTGTATTTACCAATCGATCAATCTTCGAAAGTGGAAATGGGTCATTTGGAGAGGTTTTATTAAGATTGGTAAAGTCTATGCACATTCTCTAATCATAACTGCATTTCTTCACTAGGAATACATTGGACACCCATATTGGAGAGTTGGCCTCTTTGATGAACCCTGTTACAAAAAGTTTGCTCACTTATTTTTCAATGGCTTCCTATTTGGCTTAGGAGAAAGTTCTCTTTTTCTGAATAATTAGTTTTGCTTTGGGATTAAGCTTAAGACAATGCTCGACAATTATCCTATCAATTCCTAACATGTTAGATGGTTGCCACACGAAGATATTTGAACATCCACAAAGTAGTTGTGAGAGCACTATTGCAACCTTGAGAGATAAGGTCACTCCAAGCTTGACTAATTTTTAATGATATGACTCAATTTTGGATATCGAGATCAAGTCCTCTGCGAGGATTGGAGAAAATTATCGATATTCCTCTGATATTATTACCTTTTTCAATAGGAGATTATAGTATTCTAGACTCCGACTATAATTTCCATGCTGTTGGGGATTAAGAATTTAACCTTTAGGTGGAAATTTGATACCATTGCCTCTAGGGAATTTAAGATAGCTCTCTCTAGAACAGTGTTGTGATTACTAGGTCCCTGAACTATTACAAAGTTTGCCATAATAGTTATCCATTGGAGTTTGGTTCCCACGGTGAGGGGTAGAATAGTAACTCTCCTTGAGGTAATAGCTTGGATCGTCATGGAACTTAGTTCAAAATTCATCATAGTTGTTAATGATTATATTTCCAATAATTAGATCGTCATGGGTAATATCACGTCTTACAAATCTTTTTTAGAGAACAAGGTGGGGAAGCTGGGTTGACCCAAAGTTTCTTTTTGACATGCAAAACTTTTTTAGGTTGTGAAGCGAATTGTTTTCCAACCTTAACTCTTTGTTGCAAAGGAGGCCTTCCATAGATGGAATGGATTGTGCCTTAAGTGTTTTCTAGATTAGGGGGATCTTTATTAGGCTTATTAACAATTGGTTACTTTTTCGAGGACCTATTTCAAAGGTTGATTACAAGAAATGTTCTCTAGAGGTTAATGGCTTCATCTCCAATTTTAGGGATTTTCCCTTATTATTTCTTTGATGTTTCGAGGAGGAGGCTTACCCTCTATTTTTTTTCTTTATGTTGTTAAGTTGGGCACCTCTGCAAAAGTGTTGTTCTTTTGCACTAGTATGCCATTGAGAGCGGATATACAACTCGTTTAGTGTTTTGGGAGGATTCTTTAACAAGGACAAGTCAAAGCTAGTGTCTTTTAACTTGTTAGTTATCGCTGCAATAGCTAATAAAGCATTTACTTTGTAAACTTTAGAGGCAACTATTTAGAAAACCATATATTACTTTAATGTCTCCCTCGGCTTGTGCTTGACTTGAAGAAACACTGAGTTGGTTTTCACCGATCATTAATTTCCCTGGAACCTTCTAACAACTTGGAATTTTAATTGAGAGAATGCATTGATACTCTCTTCAGCAAGAGTATCATACCAATCTCATGCCTTTTTATGTAAAGTTCAAGTAAAGCCTTACTAAATCATATGACATTTGAGGCTCCCTCACCTTTCATGTCATCTTGATAGTAATGTATATGTTTGGCAGTGTTTTTAGTTCATGAAAACTAATTGATGCGAGGATATTCAAAACAATCAGGCATGGGTTGACTAAGTACTTGCTAAGTGGATTGAACAACTTAATATTGTTGTCTTCCTTGAAGGCTTTGTTCATGATTGCAGATGATATCCCAACATTCTTAGTCATCTAGACTTCGACTTTGAGATTGAGATTGACTTCAGTGGTGAGGGTGATCTCGTTCTCTTCTATATTCATCACTTTTAGCTTGAGAGTGACTCTTCGATTTTGGTGATCTCAAAGGTTTTCATAGTTATGTGGCACATATTGTCCAAGTAATGAGTTGCCACGAAGGATCCTCCTTTTTATTCTATTATTGGTTTGATTGCCTTCAACATAATTGCGAAGGGTACATTGCTTCCATGCCCTGATTGGTCCAAGGTTGATTGTTATTCATGGTGTTGCTTCTATTAGGATTAAAGTCCTAATCCTAAATAGCAGAAGAAAGAAAAATAATCAAAGCAAACATCAAGAACACACGAGATTTATAGTGGTTTACTCTCAATGTAAAAGCTACATCCACTTTATCGTCGTTGTAAGTTGCTTCACTATAACCTAATTGGAGATTACAAGAGAATACACCCTTATATAAGAAAAAATTGGAGCAATGAAAAATACATATGTGAAAATCCAAAACTGCCCTTATTGTAAAAATGCATATAAAATTTTGCCAAGGTCGATCTGCGTACTGACTCTGCATAGGGCAATATGCGTCAAGGTGATAATTAGGCTCCAAACACACTAATAGCTTCCTCATCCTTGATTATTAACAAGGATTTGGACTTGTCTCCTTAGCTAGTCCAATTATATGAGAAGAGCTAAAGGGTCCATGGCTGCTAGAGGATCGTTTGGTTACCTCTTTTCTTCCTGAGTTTCAGGATTAGACAGGGTTGTTATTGATGATAGGATGATCAAATGTGTGGTTTTCAATCTCGTTAAGTTAAGGGAAAAACCTTCGTTGCCACAAACAATGCCAAATTGATGACATTAGAATCGATCGCCAATTAAATTTGTAAGACTCTCTCATGAGACTTAAACCTTGTCTTGAACTGATCTGGCTTTGCACTTTCTACTCATTTGAAACAATAGTGATTGCCTTGGGACTCGACTAGGAAGATGTCGGTTTTGATGCTTAGGTTACCAAGGATATTAAAGGTAACTTATAGATAATCAAGAGCACTATATGATGTCACCTTTAGCTCACCCTTAAGGTCTTTTCTTACCTTTCTAGTTGAGCTTCGAAATAAGAATCATGATTAGAATTGGCCAACCTTTCCCATATCACAAAGGATTAGTTGATTCTTCTTGGTTTCATGAGTTTGGGAGTGATTTGGATTGGAATTGTTGGATAAGTGTGGAACATCTTGTCCTAGGTTCATGGAGATCAAGACACATGGCACCGAGAAGGCTCGATATACTCTTCTTATGGTTCTCTTTACTAGGTTTGGATTTATCTACTTTTGGGATTATTAAGATTTGTCTCATGTTGAGGGTTTATCCTGTGGTAATTGCCTTTAGAAAAGAGCTTATGGGATTGGTATTATGAGACATTTTGCTATTTGAACTGAAATTAGGTTTCCTTCAAGTTGTCTATCTTATATATGTTAGAAAAATATTGTTCGCTTGGGATTCAAATTAACTAGGTTCTTTTGGCTTATCTACCTCCGGTCACTTTGAGAGTATAATTCTTTAGTTCACAAGGTCATTCGAAATTAGCCCATATTTGACTGGTGTTTTAACTTCTAGTATGGTTCAAATGAGACAGAACATGTTTTATGTGAATTTTCCTATTTTCCTAAACATTACCAATACCTAACTTCTTAAATTGGTATTACTTTTCTTTTACAAAACTACAAATTTGTTTAATATAGATTAGAAGCTACATTGTCTAATTTAAGCCAAAAAAGTACGTTATATGATATGTAAGAATTTAAGATTGAAAACAAACCACAATCAAACACACAAACGGACACAAAATTTTAATGTGGAAACATAAATAAAAAAAAATCACAGGCAAAGAGAACAGAATATCACTAAAATGATATTGTTACAATAATTCTAAGATATTGAACACCTATTTATAAACCTAACACTCATCTATAGATGAATACAGAAAATTATATTCTAATTAGAAGACGAGCTACAAAGATAAGTTTTCAATTAGAGATAAATCCTAAGCACGGTCAAATTTGAAGTTTTAATCATGATCAAATTAGAAATATCAATCACAAACAAATTTGAATTTTGGGTCACAATTATCACAATCTCCACCTTGACACAAAATTCAAATGTGAAATTATCAATAATTCTTTCTTCCAGCAAAATTACGGAGAACTAATCTCCCTGACAAATACCAACCAAATTCACACAATGAGGAATACTAATCAAATCCACACAACACTCATTGTAGTTGATATCTTTAGCCATATTCAAAGCATAGCCAACAAGATTATCCTTAGCATACATTTGAGGATGTTTGATATTTCTTCTAGGTTTATCTTTAGCAATACAATACTATGATGGATCAATATTTTCTTTTGGCCTTGACTTGGAGCTTGACTTATTCTGAGGCACGGACTCAAATGTGTATGGCTATTATCAATTTCAAGCTCCACCTGAATGTCAAAACTTTGCTGAGTTGTAAGCTCCACCTGAATGTCAAAACTCTGCTGACTTGTAAGGTTAGATTCATTTGGAGATAAACCACGAATCATAGCAATTTCATCAAAAATAATATTTTTGCTAATTACAATTTTAGATACTTTTGAATCCCATAACTTATAGCCCTCAACATCATATTTATAACCAAGGAAGACACACCATTTAGACATTGCTTCTAATTTTCCATCATTAACGTGAACAAATACAAGACATCCAAAAATTTTCAAATTAAAATAATTTGCAGGAGTACCAAACCATACATCTTCTGAAGTTTTCTTATTAATGGAAAATGAAGGAAATCAATTAACTAAAAAACATGCTATGTTTACAGATTTAACCAAAATGATTTAGGTAAACTAGACTTAGACAAGATATATTACCTATTCCATCAAGCTTTTGTTCATTCAGTCGGCTACATCATTTTGTTGTGGTGTACCTGGAACTGTTAAATGATTTATAATTCTTTCTTTCCGACAGAAATCATTAAATTCATTTAAACAAAATTCTAAACCATTATCTGTGCAAAGACACTTAATCTATCTTTTTATTTGTTTCTCAATCATAATCTTCTACTATTTGAATGTAGAAAAAACATCATTATTCTGTTTCAAAAGGAGTACTCAAATTTTTCTAGAAAGGTCATCAATGAAAGTTAGCATATATATATCTGACACCACCTTCAGTGCTTTTCATCCTTCAGTATAACAAGAGCACCTTTACTGATCTTAATAACTCCACTTTCACCAATGAACTTGTACCCATTTAAATTAAGAATACTCAATGAAATAAGATTTCTCTTAAGGTTGGGAACATGTCTGACATCAGTTAAAGTTCTAACAATGCCATCAAACATCTTAATTTTAACTGTTTCAATACTAGCAATTTTACAAGAAGAATTGTTTTCCATCAATACATCACCAATAGTCAAAGTTTTATATGTCGAAAATCAATCCTTATCAAAAAAACGTATGAAACGTGCATTCTGTGTCAAGAATCCAATCTTCACAAACCTTGGTAATCTCATTAGTTAATACCATAAGTTTCCCACCACTACAGTTATCTTCAACAACATTGGTGAAGTCTCTGGTTGTTTTCCTTTCTAGCTAGATTCTTATCTCTTAAGTTTGTTATGCTACTTAAAATACTCATTTTTTATGTGTCACTTCTTTTTAAAATAATTACAAGTTTTGTCTTTATTTCTAAATTCGAATCTACATTTTCCTTTGCCACCAGAATTTTTATCACGTGTACTCTCCCTCTAATCAACAAACCCTCTCCCTGATTTTTAGAATTTCCCAATAACTGCTTATCAATTTTCTCTTTTGAGAACAAAGTATCATAAACTTCATCTAAGGCAAGAGTGTTACAACTATTGAGTATGTTATCTCTATAAGTTGAATATGAGCCTGGTAGAAAACACAACAAAATTAAGCCTAAATCCTTATCATCATATTTAACCTCCATACTTTCCAAATCAGAAACAATTTCCTTAAAACTGATAAATGACTTTCAATAAACATATCTTCTACCATTCAATGAAAATAGAATCTCTGCTTTAGAAGTAACTTATTGGTTAAACTTTTAGTCATATACACCTATTCCAATTTTAACCATACAACGACAATAGTTTTTTCTTTTATATCATCTTACAAGATTTGATTTGATAAATGCAAATGTATTTGAGATAAGACTTTATAATCCTTATACTATTTTTATTTGGTACTCGATGACTGTGGCATTTTATCAAAGTCCAAAATTACATTATCAAAAATTCATCTGTGCTAAAATTGCATAATCCAATAACACCAAACAGTGTTAAAAGACAATAAACGAAGACATTCAACAGAAAACATACTAGGATAGTGAATTTGGGCAGCAGATCTCGCCAAATTTGGGCTAGATAGATCTAGTGGGTCAGATCTAGTCTGATTGGTTAGATTTGAACTAAACATATACACTACAAGAAAAAACGTATTTAGCGACGGAATTTAGAGACGAAATTATTCCGTCACTAATTAGTGACAGATAGCGAAGGAATTTCTGTCGCTAATTTTTTTAAATATTTTTTTAATTTAGCGATGGAATACCCGTCACTAAATTTAGCAACGGAATTTGCAACGAAAATCCCGTTGCTAAATTTTATTTCTTTTATTTAAATTTGTTTTATTTTTTAGCGACGGGTGTAACCTCGTCGCTAAATTTTAATTTTTTATTTATTTTTTTTTATTTTTTAGCGACGGGGATGACCCGTCGCTAAATTTTAGTTTTTTTATTTAATTTTTTTTTATTTTTTAACGATGGGAGTAACCCCGTCGCTAAATTTTAATTTTTTATTTTTTAGTGACGGGGTTGACCCCGTCGCTAAATTGTAATTTTTTTTTATTATTTTTTAGAGAATTTGATTTTTTTTATTTAAATTTTATTTATTTTTTAGCCATCAACCCCGTCGCTAAATTTTAATTTTTTTATTTTTTAGCTACGGGGTTGACCCCGTCGCTAAATTTTAATTTTTTATTAATTTTTTTTTATTTTTTAGAAACGGGATTGACCCCGTCGCTAATTTTAATTTTTTATTTATTTATTTTATTTTTTAGTGATGGGATGACCGGTCGCTAAATTTTAACTTTTTTTATTTTTTAGCGATGAGAGTAACCCCATCGCTAAATTTTCATTTTTTATTTAATTTTTTTTATTTTTTAGCGACGCGGTTGACCCTATCACTAAATTTTAATTTTTTTATTTATTTTTTAATGAATTTGAATTTTTTTATTTTTTAGCGACAGGTTGACCCCATTGCTAAATTTAAATTTTTTATTTAATTTCTACCGACAGGAGTGACCCCGTCGCTAAATTTTAATTTTTTATTAATTTTTTTTATTTTCTAGCGATAGGGTTGACTCCGTCGCTAAATTTTAATTTTTTTATTTTTTAGCGACGGGGTTGACCCCGTCGCAAAATTTTAATTTTTTATTAATTATTTTTATTTTTTAGCAATAGGATTGATCTCGTCACTAAATTTTAATTTTTTATTTATTTTTTAGCGATGGGATGACCGGTCGCTAAATTTTAATTGTTTTTATTTTTTAGCGACGAGAGTAACCCATCACTAAATTTTAATTTTTTATTTATTTATTTTTTATTTTTTAGTGACGCAGTTGACCCTGTCACTAAATTTTAATTTTTTTTATTTATTTTTTAATGAATTTGAATTTTTTTATTTAATTTTTTTTTATTTTTTAGCGACGGGTTGGCCCCATCGCTAAATTTAAATTTTTTATTTAATTTTTAGCGACGGAGTGACCCCGTCGCTAAATTTTAATTTTTTATTAATTTTTTTTATTTTTTAGCGATAGGGTTGACTCCGTCGCTAAATTTTAATTTTTTTATTTAATTTTTTTTATGTTTTAGTGAAGAAGTTACTCTCATCGCTAAATTATAAAAAATTAAAATTTAACGACGAGCTCACTCCTGTCGCTAAAAATTAAAAAATATATATAAAAAATTAAAATTTAGCAACGAGGTATTTCCCGTCGCTAAAAATTTAAAAAAATTAAATAAAAAAATTTTAATTTAGCGACAAGCTCAACCCGGTTGCTAAAATATAAAAAAATTAAATAAAAAAATTAAAATTTAGCGACAGGTCAACCCATCGCTAAAAAAAATTAAAAATAAAAATAAAGAATTAAAATTGAGCAACGAGGTCTATCCCGTCGCTAAAAAATAAAGAAAAATTAAATAAAGAATTAAAATTTAGCGACGGGTCAACCCGTCACTAAAAAATAAAAAAATTAACTAAAAAATTAAAAATTTTACATTTAAACATATCACAATAATTTTTACCAACATTAATATTAGTAAAAATTAAACTAATAATTTTTAAATATATTAAAATTAAAATCAGAATCAAAACATAATTTTTTACTGCTAATATAATAATTAATAAAGTTTTTATTTAAATTAATAACGAAATAAAATTAGAATTAATATTTATTTCCCTTTACTAACATTAAATATTAAAATTAATATCATTAAATAAGTTTGAGAAATTTTGGTGTATAAATATAATTTTGAAAAATTTGAAAGAGAATAATATAAATATATGTTATATACATCAATAAACAAGAAGGCTTCCAAATCGGCTGGCTCGCACGCGAAATTGGTTATGAGAGGTTGGGGGTTCGAATCTTGTTGAGAGTATGAGATAATTGCTGAGAGTATTATCCCAGCACTACCATGTGGCGCACATGAGGGGTGGCTAGGGCCTGGCGCGCATTCAATTTTAAATTTTTTGGTTGAATTTAGTGTCGGGGTCAACCCCGTCGCTAAAAAATAAAAATAAATTAAATAAAAAAATTTAATTTAGCAATGGGGTCAATCTTGTAGCTAAAAAATAAAAAAAAATTAAAATTTAGCGATAGGGTCAATCCCGTCGCTGATTAGCGACGGGTACAACCCCCTGTCGCTGATTCCATCATTAAAATACTCCCGTCGCTAAATTTCAGCGACGCCCTTTTTAGCGACGGAAAGGTGCCCGTCACTAAATTTTTTAACGACAAATTTTTATGTTTTAGCGATGGAATTTTTCATCGCTAAAACGTTGATTTTTGTAGTGATCTAAAACAGATTGGATATTGGACAGGTTAGGCAGATTTGGACTAAATCTGTCATATCTAGGTAGGATAGCAAATTTGGGTGACTAACTGTTTGCAGACGAGGCAATGGAGGGCCGACGATGATGATGGTTGTGGGCTTAGGAGGCGTTAACAGTAGATGGCACATGTAGTCGGAGGTCGTGGCATTGTCGGTAGGAAAGTCAAAAGGTGGAAGACTGATGGTCATGTTGGTTGAAGGCGACGAAGTGAACAGTCGTCGATGGTCAGTTGCGATGAGGGTTGTGGTGGTGGAGTCTACAATGTTGGTAATGGTAGAGGATGCAAGAGCCGTTGTCAACGGTGGTGAAAGGTAGAAAGACTAAAGAGCTGGTTGGAGATGATCAGTGGTGAGGAGATGAACAATCGCGTTGTTTGAAGATAGAGAAGAACGGTCTATTGATGGCCGATAAAGACTAGTAGAGAAGGCTATGGCGAACACGACATCAATGGCATTGAGGAAACAAAAATGGGGTTGTTGACAGGGAAGACGAACAGATGGTAGGACAGTCGTGGAGTAGAGATGGCCAACAATAACAGAGCATAGAGTTTGCGATAGTGATAATGGCAAGCTAGGAGTTAATCGATGACAACAGTGGCAATGGTGATAGTGGCAGAAGCTATGGCAGCCAAGGTTGTTAAAATCGTAAGAGGGTCTTCGACATGTAAAATCGTAAAATCGAGTGCGATTCAACTTCAAAATCGTAAAATTCTAAGGGTTTTCGATGCAAAAAATTGTAAAATTGTACTCATAAAATCGAGAGTTTAACAACCATGATGGCAGCTAAAAACCCTAATTGTAGAAGATGATGAAGAATTGCAGATCCAACGGCTGAGATTTGCCAAAAGCTGATAGGTTGATCCAATGGCTCTGATACTAGTTTGTTAGAACTTAGGATAAAAAACAAACCAAAATTAAACTATCAAACACAAACTAACACATAATTTTAATGTGAAAAATCCAAATCAAGAAATCACAGGAAAAAAAGAATAAAATAACACTAAAATAATATTACTACAATAATTTTAGAGTATTGGACACATATTTTATCAATTGGAGATAAGTCTTTAATTGAAGATAAATCTCCATCACAGTCAAATTTAAAATCTTAATCATAGATAAATTAAAAATTCTAATATATAACAAACGAATTTGAATTTTGGGTCACCATTATCACTTGATATATATGTGAATATGAACATATAAAAAATATGGCTCATTGAAAATTGATATAGTTCTTAAATCATATTAAGTTGATATAAAATTGCTGTAATGCCATTAGCAATGCTAGCAGATTTATTGGGATAGGGCTAGATTTTGGGAGATACGAAAGTGACGAGGTAGGGTTGGTATATGATGTGAATGTTGAATGTTTTGACAAAGAACATTGTGTGACCCATTTGCAATATATAAAAAGATAACAAAGTGGTTGATGCATAAGGACATGGAGGGATATGGATTGGAACCCTGATATGTCACTTATGGCTGAGAATAAAGAGAGGGAGGTCACAAGGCAACTTCAAGAGAATCAAACTTTTAATTGATGTTAGTCCAATTACATGGAATTATTCGAAAGAAAGCAAGACGTACATTCAATATTTCATGTCACAATGCTTTGGTCCTTTTGTCATCTATTGGAAAAAGTGGACTTTGGCATTTTTATCTTTGTTGATTTGATAGAATCCAAAATCAAAATAATAATTTAATTTTAGTCTGATTCAACCTTAAATCTAAATCAACTAAACTCGAATCATAAACTCCATAAACTCAAACTCAAGAATAATCACACTACACTCTAAATTTTTCATCCAACCTTAACCTCGTACCCATAAAAAAAATCCTCCATTTTTTTCCCTCCTCTTCCTGTCCTAATTTGTATTTGTTTTAAAATAATTTTCCCAACTAGGATTTATTGTACATGGTTGAGTTTGTAAGTGATATTAAACATCTTATAACACAACTGATCAAATAAAAACCTCTTAGTTAGAAGAATCAATTAATTTCTTTTTTTTTTTTCTTAAACCAAATAAATATATATATACCAGCGAGGCTGCTTTGGTTTTACAGTTTGGCTGGCGGGGGCGGGCGGGAGGCGATGTCTTTTCTGCCACCATGGAAGCGTGCTCCAAAAGTGCACGTGAAAAATTGGTCTTAAAACGTTCCCTTTTTGCCATCCCACTGAAAGCCCAAGCGTGGAGTAGAGAGGAATCTAAAATTCCAAACTAATGACGTGTGTGGTTTGCTTTTGAATTGGGGGGGGGGGGGGGGAGAATATTCCAAAACTGTTCAATCAATCACATATATGCAACTGACTAGTGCACTTAGCCTCTACCTCATCGACGTCTCAGTAGTTCTAACTGTTGAATGTTTATTACTAGCTACATGCTCGTGGAGATGGAGGAGCTGCTTCATCATTCGGATCTGGACTCCCCACCTACGTCAACAAACTTCGCATCTTCCACTTACAACCCCCATTCTCAACGCCTCACAAAGGGCTGTCAATGAATAAACACAACTCCCTTATCTAACAACAACCCATTAACTCTTAACTTCGCTTTGAATAAATAATATTGTCTATTGTCCCTATAAATGTTATAATTCGTGCCCTAAATTATTGTTATTCAACTTTCTATAAATTTGTTTGTCAAGAATAACAGAAAAAAAAAAAAAAAAAAAAAAAAGTCGCTTTGAGCTAGCATTGTGATACTTGTTATGCATAACTATGCCAGTGTTCAATTTAATTAAGGGATAAGGGATGTTACTAGTTTTTTTGCATGGAAAATGTCACCTTAAATAACTTTTATCAAGAAAAAAGATTTTTAGATTAAAAACCAAGTTTAATGATAAATATCTTTGTTGTTGCATATTGTTAAAAGTTGTGATGGTACTCTTTGGGCTATCATGGTGTCGATAATGAATTAATATTCATCCCTAAGGACGATGATCACTTAAAAAAAGGACAACATGTAGCGACAAATGCTAAGCATGATCATACAATATATAGGTATAGGTGGTACAAAGCTGTACAAATCTTTCCAAGATTTCATTTGTTTTATGGAGCGAACTGTTGGGCATCGTTCCTGCATCATAACCTAAAAATGTGGAAATACTTTATGGATTTACGTGTGATTAGATATTTACTTTGCATAAAGCTAAAACATTTTGTACATCCCATAACATTTGGTAAATACAAAAACGTACCGTTCAAATATAAGTAGTAGATTAGTTTTATAATTTGTTTTACGTTACATAGTGTACTTCTAATGTTTTATTCTTTTAATAAAAATGAAATAAATTTTAAAACAAATAAAAATTGTAATTTAATAAAACCTTAAATGTTTCAAGTATAATTTATTCTTATATAAATAGAAAAAGCAGCGCCAACCATCCCTGTGACAAATTGGGTGTATTCTTCTCACTTAAACTCATGATCAATCTTAAATGGTATTTACTTTTAATTTTTCATAAACTTTAAATTATAGAATTGTGGATGCTATAAAAACTAATTAATATTGGTGTAGGCATCTAACCTAGCACATAAACATTGCTAGATGTCTAATAATTATTGACATTATGGTACGATCATGATGATGACTAGCAACAGTGTTTTAGTTTTAAAGACGATCAGTATCAACTACAGAAAGGGGATGACTAATGACGATGTGAAAGAAAATTAAAATCATCACGGGTGAATGCTTAACTTTACACCATAATGTAGTGTTATTTCAATAATTATGTCCATAGAATCATGTAAGTACGCTCGAAAAAAATTCCAAAAAGAGAACCAGTTACCAAATGAGTGGTGGAATTTATTAATAATTAATGTTAAATAATATTAAAACTATGGAAGAAAAATCTAGAAAAGGAGGGAGAGAATTTAGTAGTGGGAGGAGCACTTTGGGCCTGGAGCATGATTAGGTGGGCCCCCGTGAATCACCTCCGGGCAAATGTGACATGGCCCATTTCGAATGGTTGATGGGCCCACTTAGCGTCTTCGTTTCTCTCCCCCTCCCTCCTATATATGTAGGGGCCCGTCAAGAGAAGCTCTCATTGTGCAACCATCTCCACTATAAAAAGGGAACTTCCACGCCCACCTTCTAATTTGAGTTGATTTTTATAAGATATTATTTCATTTAATTTATTTTTTTATTTCATATTTATCTAGTTTAACGAGATCAAGGATTCCCTTTTATCAAGCCTTTTTTGGTTTTTTGTTTTATTTTGAATTTCTATGATTTATTTTTATTTTTATTTCTTATAATTTAAATTTAAAATTAAAGACAATCCATTTAGATTATTAATAATAGTAAAACGCTATTTTCATAAAAGATTAAAATATATATCCATTTTTAAATAAAAATAAAATTTCTTATAATCGTGTTAATATTATACTATTCTAAGAAGGGTTCAAGACAAAAAAGGAAAGGAAGATTTAGTGCTAAATCTAAGGTGGCATGGCCAAAAACATATTTTGTCTGTTTTCCATGGCCAACACAACATTGAACTCGGTCACATCCATATTGATTAACCATACTTTCTAAATAATTAAGCTAATGTATTAATCTCTTTCTCTCATCTGCATCATGCCATTTGCACTTTATTTCAAAACATTATGACCCAATTCTTTGTTATTTTAATTACGGTGGGTGGTGACGCCGTCTTATTTAACATAACTATTCACTTGTTTTAAGTGTTTCTGTGCTTTATAGTATCAAAATTGAGGATGCAACAGATCGCGGCTCTGGTTTGCAAGTCCACCTGCAGGAGCCTTGGGGGCGGATTATGAAGTGCAAAACCCTGTTGAGTTTTCGATAGATTTGTATATATATTCAACCATAGCCATAATGGATGTAGAGAATTTTGAAGTAATATATATATGGCTAGCTAGCTGGGAAAAGTTTTTCCACTTCAAGGAATCAAATGACACACGGCTTGTTTTTGTCCAGTCACGGGTTGATAGAAAAACGTTTTCTTTTTAGTTCTTTTTTGGGTACAAAAAGAAAGAAAGAAAGAAAAAAATCATTAATCAAACATAAAGTCGAAGGTTTCTTCACCACTTAATAAGAAAGAGGAAGAAATGAACATATTATATAAGAACTCCTCAAGCTTGAGGTTAATTTGTAGACTGATCAGGCTGTTGAAGACCTCATTAATTTGCATTATTCATGCCAACCAGCCAAGTGAAGTGAAGTGAAGTGAATGTATAGCATAATAATATATCGTCAATGCAGAATCTACAACACATGCATGAACTTTGCCTAAACATTACTAATTTCAACAGCCAAAATCTGGTGGCTTTAAGCCTACGTACTATACATATACATAATTGAGATTAAAAATGAAAAGACTAATTAACTAGTTGCTCTCTTCTGCTTGCTCACCAAAGTCATAAAAAAGGTAGGTCATTAATTTGGTGCATCTCGCATCAATTGAAGATGGACTAGCTAGTATGTGGGTAAACAATAGTTACGTTTTTAATATGAAGAAATACAACATTTTTGACATTGGTCTTGGTATTTGCTTTTCTCGGGTGCACTTGACTCAAGTATTTATGATAAATTATTAATCCTTTGAAATTTTGACATTTTAAATTCTAATTTTTTTTTTTTGAAAGCATTTTATTCAAGTTATTTGAATTTAGGTTCAAATATATATAATTAATATGAGCAAAAATATATAATTAAGCATTTAATATATATAGCATATAGAGGTGTGTGTTATTTCAAATCAATTGAAGTTAATTAGTGAGCTATTTAATACAATTTTTTTTTATTAAAATAATTTAGATATTTTTTAACATTTAATTAAATAAATTAATAATTTGGATATTTTTTTAATTGAGCTCTTAATACAACGTATTATAGAAGAACAGATATCAAGGCATACGATATCTGAGCTTCTTTGTGCTCGTCCTACACCTCAATGTTTTGTCCATTTTATTTTCATAAAACATAATATATAAAGAAAAATTTTTACGGAAATATAATTAGTTTAAATATTAACTAATACAAAGAAAATTATCACCATTAATAGAATATATTTCATAAAACGTGATAAAAACTATTAGATTTAAAATTCCTTCACTTACTAAATTTATCCAAATTACATTTTGATTTTAAATGTAATAATTTCTAATTGTTTATTTTGAAATATGAGTATTTTAAATTCCAAATTCCAAATTATATCTTTCAAAATTGCCCTGCGTGATTAAGTGAAATAAAGTAAGAGCATTTTTCTTGAAATTAAATTGGGATAAAATGTTTTGTATGTAACGAACATTTTATCCCAATAAAAATTAAAACATATAAATAGGCATTTTAATTACAATAAAAATTTACACGCACGTACTTCCCCTTTTGCAGTACTGGGAAAAGTCTGGATGTAACGAACTTCCCCTCACCCAAATTCACAACACCCTTGCTGTGATGACACATGTTAATTTGTGTTAGGTAATCCCTAGCTACTGTTGTCTAGAATTGTTTTGCATGAAGCGCTTCAAACATATCTCGCCTACTCCTACGTGCCCCTCATGATATTTGAAAACTACTTGTCCATGTGCACACTCTCATGTGCTATACCGCAAGTATGACTCAGATATCACTTGTCACAAACCTAGCGTATTGCCTCCATCTGGCACTCTTCAAGGTTTAAAAATATCTTAATAAATTTATATAGCTTTTTTTTTTCTTAATCACCTTATATAAATGTACTTATGATGATGCTTAAAAATTATTTGTCTATCCAAAATCACTGTGTGTACTCGTATTCTACCACAAGATATGACTCTAATATCACTTGTCACATACTTCTACGTGGCACCCTCCGAGATTTAAAAATGTCTTAATAAGTCTATATGATTTTTTTTCCTTAGTCATCTTTTCTAAATATGCTCATGATGCTTGAAAACTAGTTATAAGGCCAAAACCTAAAGATGACCCTATGTACATGTGCTACCACAAAGTATGGTTCTAATATTCCATGTCATGAACTCAGTGTTGCGTTCATATAGCGTCTTTCAAATTTTAAAAATGTCTTAATAAGTCTATATATATTTTTTTCGGCTTGAAAAATACCCAAAAATTACTTTATGTGCACTCACATGCTACCACAAAATATAGCTTTTATATCACTTGTTACGGACCTAGTGTGTTGCCTTTGTGTGACGTCCTTCAAGGTTTAAAAATGTCTCAATAGGTCTATATATATATATATATTTTGTTTACTTAGTCACTTATCCAAATATATTTTTATATTGATAGAGGGGTGTTTGTAGAAAAAAAAAAAAAAAAACAGAATTTTAATGATAATTCTCAACTACACTAGACCTATGGTACGTAAGTGGTTCAAATTAACCATAGAAGAATTTGAGTGTAATTTACCAAAAAAGAACAATTGGTACATCATTTTAATAATATATTTATGAATGAATGTCATATTTCTTCTAGAAGCAGAGAAGTTTGAAAGCTGATGCAGGTGAAGAATTGTCAAAAAGGAGAGAGGTGAGAATTAGGCAAACAAATTTAAAAGATGAATATATATATATGGTGGTATCAAAAAGCAGATGAATATTCTGTTGAAGCATACATATATATATATATATATGGTGGTATGGAGAGGAAGGTGGAATCCCTTTCCGAACAAGAAAAAGCTACGGGCTACAGCTGCCTCTGATTGTTCGTGCAATCTCTGTAAAACCAGCATTTCCGGAGCATCTCTTCTTCTCGCCAAAGCCACCGGCTTTGACTACGTACCGTCATCTCATGAACATTAAAGATTCCGAGCATGCACAAAGGGAATTAAGGAATTATAGTATATATACCCGACATTATAAATATATGGTGAAGAGAAGAATAATTGAACTTTGAAGAAACCCTCTTAACATGTGATTATACATGAACGAAGAAGATGACGGAACTCTGACGAATCTCATGCTTTTGTTCAAAGTCTAAAAGCAGGGAGATTAATCTCAAAAGTCTTTGAGTGCTGTTGGGTTTGCCACTTAAAGTTCATTGGGCAGTCCATTTTTTTTTCTCGTTTGGTCGGTTGATTTTGCAGAAGCTGATTAGTTTTATGGGGGGCGTGGAACAAGGAAAGACATGCATGAATAATAAAGTTGCCTTTGTGCCGCTAATTTCAACATTCCAAACACACCCCACGCATATATATATATATATATGCAGTGTGGATTCTTCTTAAATTTATTGCTACTTGGAAGCTTCCAAGTTGGTTCGACATGAAGGCAGTTGATTCGGCTCTGTATTTCCATTTGGAGACTAATTCGAATTTAGTCTTCCTGTTTAGACACGTACATGATTTGATTTGTTTCTCTTGATGACTTTTGTAGAAGATGCGAAATGATGGGAAAATAATGGTTAAACATATGATGGAGGAGAGAAATATATATATATATATATATATATTAGCAAGATTGAAGAAATAATATCATTAATAATTAATAAAATTAACTTAGATCAATGGCAAGACTTTTCTTATTTAAGAGTTGATTATTGATTTTCTTTTTGTGGTGATACATACTATCAAGTTATTGTTTAAAATTGATTTAAATTGTTTCGATTCCGTTCTATTATCCTAATCGAACAACTTTTATGTTGCCTGATGTAAATAAATTGAGAGGCAGGGGAGTGAGCTCTATGGAGAAGGGGGGTTTGGGGCCCACGCACCCCTCCCCGTTAACAAATCTTCTTAAATGTTTATTGCCTCTTAAATTTTGTTTGATAATCAACTATACCTGACATGGTAGGGGTTGATTAATTCCCCCTCTAGGGAATGACTCTAAATTGCATGTGACAATTAGGAAATGACGATGATGATTCCCTTCTTCAGCATCTCCTCATCGACGACGACTTGACTTGTTTCCTTGACTACTACTGCCTTTCTCTCATTCTTTCAGTCAAAAATACGATTTCTTTGTGGCATCGAGTGTGGGAGCCAGGCCAAAGGTTGATAAACAAACGCCTGTCCATTTGTGAAAAATTAGAATAGGAGGGCATCAGATTTAGAGATTAGAGTAGGGACAAATGGATGGTCAAAAACCAAACCAAGGCACAGCGCACGAGTAGATGATTTGTCATATACAGGCTTGTAAGTTGTAATTAATATATATACATGGCCATTTGGCCCATTTCATTTCAGCTTACGCAGTGTGCAGTGAAAAACAAGACGCTGCTGGTTTTCTTTCAGGGGAACTAGTTAGGTTTGGAGCCAGCTGCTTGTTTTTCGAATTCTTTCAAGGGGCGTTATCATCATCAATTAATGCAAATTCAATCAATCAATCAATCAAATAATCACAGCTGTAACTGATTCTTAGAGCAAATTAATTAATGATTTTCTACTTTTCTATGCAAATTAATTAATTATTCGGCCTATTTCCTTGTACTGCATTAATAATGCTTGTTTGAAGGTTGTACAATACATAGTACATTGTAGAAAATAAACCAATTGATGCCCAAAGAACTGAAAAGTTGTACTTCTCACAATTGATATTAAGGAATGTTACAACCCCAATTAATAGAGACGTAGAGCACAACATTGGAAAGATAACCAAATAAGTAAAGATAGACTCTATACTATACAAAAGTTAAAAGATACAAGTTAAAAGATACAAGGAAAGTAAGAGTAAGAAGTATTTAAATCTGAATAATTTTCTTTTAAACCCTGCAAATAAGATATGTGCTAGATTAAAAAGAATAGACCAAGACAACGTAATCCAATCATTTTCATAATCTTGTGAATCAATCAACAATGACACTCATATTGATGAATAAATATTTATTATTTTCAACTTGTCTATAAACGCTTCAAATCTTTTGATAAGAATATTCTTTGTCAATAAAGTAGATAGTGAAATATCCCCAGCCTCTTAACTTTTTCTTAATGAAATGATGATCAATCTCAACATGTTTTGTGTGGTCGTATTGTACTGGATTATGTGCAATACTGATAGTTGATTGATTATCACAAAGCAACTTCATTGGACCATGACTAGGGATTTGTAGATTATCTAGCATAATTTTCAGCTACAATAATTCACATAAACAAAGAGTCATTGCTCGAAACTCAACTTCTACACTAGATCGAGTTACTATACTATGTTTTTTACTTCTCCATAACACTAAATTTCCTCTTAAGAATACACAATAACTTGTAGTAGATCTTCTATCTACAAAGGAGCCTTCATAATCAGTATCTATATACCCTGCAACTTCCAATTTCTTTCTTGAGTTGAACAAAAAACCTTTCCTTGATCAAATTTATAGCCCTTTTGAGTAGGAGAATAGCTAATAAAAATACATCTAAGAGCCCTACGATCAAATTTGTCCCTGTGGTGTTTGAAAATATGAACAAAAATCACACACTCAAACACTTTGAGAGGAATGGATGTATGAAGACCAAGTTTTGGAAAATGAGAAGAGAAGCACTGAAAAGAACTGAGAAGATTTAACACTTTAGAAGAAACCTGGTTTATAAAGTATGTTACAGTTAGCACTACTTCACCCCAAAAAGATTTAGAAATAGAATGCTAATGCAAGAGAACTTAGTCACATTAAGACGATGCCTCATCTTTCTTTTAACAACTCCATATTGTTGTAGAGTATCAACACATGAGGATTTATGGATGATACCCTAATGCTAAAAGAACTTATTTAAGTGGTAATTAAAATAATCTCTTGCATTATCAATTCTAAACATTTTAATAGAAATCCAAAATTGAGTAAAGATTATCCTATGGAATAAAGGTAGGATATCACCAATGGCTGTCTTATCCTTTAATAAGTACACCCAAGTCATTTGTGTACAATCATCAATAAATGAGATAAACTATTTAACTCAAGAACAATTGAGAACTTTAGATAACTCACACATATCACAATAAAAATTAGTAACATCTAAACCTTGAAACATAGTAGGAAACATAGTCTTTAACAAATGAAATAGAGAATGTCCTAAGCTAAGGTGCTGAAGCCAGAAATTCGTCTTGGTAGAGGTAGGAACACCATAAGCCCTCCTTGTTCTACTTAGAGGAAAACATATCATTACCTTACTATGATTTAGTCCATGATCCCCGCACCTTGTTAGATACCATAGTTGACCCTTCCAGATTGTGACCATTAAACATAGTTGTCCTTCTATGTTCCTTACTGCGGATTATAAAAGACATTTCAGTCAAAGATGGCATTTTTTCCAGCTAAGAATTTGTGCTCTTACCTGATCAAACTCAAGATTAAGCCCGGCCAAGAATTCTATTATTCTATTTATTTCCAGCATGGAGGTTAGAATAATAATATCTTCACTACACACATTTTAATGTCCAGATAATTGTCTAATTCAAGGCAAAAATCATTCATCCTATTGTAGTAATTAGTTACTGACAAGAACCATATATTGTTTTGTGCTTCTGATTTTTGTTTTTATTTTATAGACAACTGATACATCTTACACCTTAAAATAAGTTTTCTTAACCATTTCCCAAATGTCCTTAGCCGTAGATAAAAAAATATAGTTCTTGCTTGTCTTGGGTAGCGTTGAACTCCAAAGACTTGACATCAACATTAAATCTTCTGCATCCCAAGCAACCAACGCTGGATCCGAGGCCTTCGATACTAGACTAGTAAGATGAGCACTCTTCCCTTGATCCTTCAGAATTATTCTCACCAATTGAGATCAAAGAAAATAATTCCGACCATTTAGGCACTATGAATGGTACATACATTCCCAGTAGCTCACCAGCAAGGGCACCACCAATTGGTTGTTCGATTGGCATCGTTTCTCTTGCTGAGATGAGAGAAGTTGTTTCAAAAATTAAGATATATATATTATGCGAGATTACAACAAAAAAATAGTAAAGGGAAGAAACAGAGAATAATTGTGGCAATGAAGGCTCGCAATGAATCAAGAAAATAGGTTATGACTCTGATATTATGTAAAAAATAGATAAAAATATGTAAAAAGAATAGAAAAGCAGTACTTCTCATAACTGATAAAACCAAATATTACAACCCCTATTAATTGAGAAGTAGAGTACAACATAAAAAAGATAAATAATAAGAAAAGATAAACTATGCACTATACAAAAATCAGAGACACAAGAAAAGCAAGAATAGGAAGAATCTAAATTTGAATAATTTCTTTCTAAACCCTACAAATAAGATATGTGCTAAATTAGAAAAAATAGACCAAGACATCATAATCCAATCCTCTTCATAATTAACCTCATGAATCAATCCTCTTCGTAAATTGTTGTTGCTATTTGGGAGTGGCTAAATACAACTCTTGTTAAAGAATTTTCTTGTAAAATATTGTACTCGCAATTCCAATTCCATTCATATATTAAAAAAGGAAAGAAAATAACTTGTAATAAAGTAGAAAAAGAAAAGTGCACAATTTTAAGTTGTACGTGCATGCCCAATCTTGTTATACATCAACAAAAAGGTGATAAGGAATTAAAAGAGAGAGAGAGAGAGAGAGAGAGAATGGTCCACATATTTGTGCTAATGTCTGTGTATATAATACATAGATACACCATTTTTTTATTTAAAATAATTTGCTCTAACATTAAGGAATTACGAAAAATAATTTTGTAAAATAAAATGACGTGTTAATAACAATAGTTTCATAATCATATACTAATATAGGGATCGAGTTTTTGCTTTCCAAATATAAAAACAAAAAGGAATCACGTCATTGTGTACATTATTAATGCTGTATATGCGTGTCCATTATTGCTATATGCATGTATTTATGCTTGGCATTAGATGGTGTTGTAAACTTGGGCATTTTTGGCATCAATGATTCATTGAGCCAAAGAGTTTGAAGATGGGCGTGATATCTTCCAACTAATTCTATCAAACACCTAAAACCAAATCTATTTTTCATTTATGATTATGCTCTCCCCTTCGCAACTGCAAATTGACAACAACCCCCCCCCCCCCCCCCCCCTATCTCTATCCCTATCCCTATCCCTATCTTTGCCATTATTTAATTATCGAGAAAATGGTGAAAATTAGAAAGATGAAATACAATATTTACCATTGATGATTATAAAGTTGGTGTTGAGGTTTCGAGTTTGGTGGATCATGCGGGCATCTTTGTGCTAATCTATCTTCATCAATGCTTGTGATTGCGTGGCAAATATTAAATAAAAATATAATCTCTACTTTAATGTATACATATTCATAATTATTTATAACCATGCATATAAATTAAAGACCAGGACCATATTTTCCAAAATATGGTGATATTCATGGGAATATATTTTGCACGTGCGGGCGCGCACACACATATATATATATATATATTTGTTTATATATTCTATTTTTTATGGCTATGTTGCTCCATTTATATAGATATAGTGATTAAGAATGATTTTAGTTAGTATTTTTCAACATGATAGTGTTATTTTTGAGTATTCAAGCAATATTTTTGCTAAATAATAAGAGAGACTAAGTTTTATAATTATCTATCAAACAAATTTACCGTTTGTTGGTCGTTCGTTAAGTTTGGAAGTTATAATTTTAGTTATCAAAAAATATTAAAAATGAAAAAAATATTATATTTTATATGCTAGACGACACTTTATGATTTGAAAGCAACGAAAGTTACTCCCGTTTATGTTAAAATACAAAACATAACGATTATTAACGAATAAGTTAAACATTAGAAAAAAAAACAAAAAAATTATTCAATTATTTTGAAAAGACAATTTTGTTTTTATTCAAATAGGAAGACAAAATGATGAGAGAACGAAATGTTCTATATATTAAACGTGATATATATGTTTATATATTTTTAAATAATTAATTAATAAAAGGAGAAAAAATAACTTTTTATAAAAAAGAACAATGTTGTACAACAAGGATCCTTTATTGGAAAAGAAAATATTAATAAAAATAACATTAAACTTGAAAAAGGAGAAAGATAGAAGGACATTCTGCCATGTGTTAGTGCCATGAAACTCTCTTATAAATTGACTCCTCTCCCCATCCCTCTGTCACTTGCGACCTCCCCTCTTTGCCTTGATTTCGTCCTCTTCTCTCTCTCTCACTCTCTCTCTCTCCTTCCCCCCCACCCCCCCCAATTCTCCCAACTCCATCTCATTCTTAATTTAACCCTTGGATTCTTCATCCAAGGGTTTGTTGCATCAGTTTCCAAGTTCCAGAGCTTGCAAAATGACCAATCAGAATGTGGTTGTTTCCGACGCCAAATCCGGCATTGGCAAGGCGGTAACCGTCCCTGCTTCACCGCTTTTTCCGGAGGCGCTGCCTGAGGAGCCCGCTTCTCCGGCCGTCTCCGAAAGAAAGCTCGCCAGTTCCTGGGTTGATTCAATGAGAGACTCTTCTCCAACTCGCAATCGTAAGCCCCAACCCGAAGATCAAACCAAAGCCTCTTGGATTGTAAGCAATTGGTTATTCTCTGTCTCAGAATCATATCCATATCAGTTTCTTTGACTCTTCAATTTTCTTTGGCCGTCTTTTAATCCTCTGAATCTTCTTGGAAATTCAAGCTTCGTCATCCTTCTGCTCTGGGCCAGTTCGAGCAGATCATAAATGCTTTCGAGGGGAAGCAAATAGTGATGTTTCTTGATTACGATGGCACCCTCTCCCCAATTGTCGAAGACCCTGATCGAGCCTTCATGACCAATGAGGTTTCCTTTCTGTTTCGCTCAACTTTCCCGGCAAATTTCCTGAGAAAATTCTCGTTAACCATGTATCATTATTCCTTGACCAGATGAGACAAGCTGTGAGAGACGTAGCCAAGTATTTTCCCACCGCTATAGTGAGCGGAAGGTGCAGAGCTAAGGTACATTTTCTTCATTGCCAATCAGTGTTTTGATTTTCTATATTTATTTATTTATATATATATATATAGTTTATTAATTAATTGATGGATTTCTTGGATGGCTTTGAATGTCGCAGGTTTACAACTTTGTGAGATTATCGCAGCTTTACTATGCGGGAAGCCATGGAATGGACATTAAAGGACCGGGTAAAGGTGGCAAGAGCAGAAAAGTGAGTTCTATATGTCAAGACTTGTTTCTCTTTTCTCTGGTTATTATTGCTTTTTGTTCTCCTCGTAGCTAATTTGGGGCTTTGTTTTTTCCAGGGGAATGAAGGGCTTCTGTGCCAACCAGCTAGAGATTTCTATCCCATGATTGACAAGGTACAAACTCCCCACTCCCATCTCTCTCTCTCTCTCTCTCTCTCTCTCTCTCTCTATATATATATATATATATATATGAATTACGTATCATATTCATATTAAGTAGTTTTTAAACAAAATATAAGATACAAAATTCATAATAATTTTATCCGAGCTATTGGATTGATGACACTAGTCTGTACTTGTTGGGTCTAACAAGAATAGACATGGTATTTTTATCTATTTGGTAAAGTTATTATGATTTAAATATAATAATTTTATAAAAAAAATAAATAACTATGTACATGGATGTTTGAGTATCTAATTTGAGATTAAGATTTATGATTGTTGTTATTTTACAAATTATCTATCTTTTTTTCAATCAAAATTTGTATAAATAATATATTCTTTTAAATTTATTATAAAATAATATTATCACGATGACTCGCATATACCGATATTATTATATTATTATAATAAATTCTAATGGATAAGAGTCTACAATGGTAACATAATTTTTGCCCAAAATTATTGTGCATAATGACATGGCTTGGTAACATTCACACATTGAGAAGAAAAGCCCTGTTCATAATTAGATGCCCAAGTGTCGTTTAGCAAGAATTATTGCTACAAAAACTTGTAAAAGATTTCACTTTCCATGAGCATGCATATATTTGGGTGTTTTGACTTGAAAAATTGGTGTGTTGTAGGCGTACAAAGCCCTGACGGAGAAAACCAAATCCATTTCAGGGGCTAAGGTGGAGAACAACAAGTATTGCGTATCTGTACACTATCGATGTGTTAACGAAAAGGTACCGAAACAACAACATTTCTTTCAAATTTAAATCATCGTTTCTTGTAGTGTTGATGCTCAGTTAGTAATGTCAGTGTGCTTAATTATAATCTCTTTCTGTGCTGTGTTTTTCTCAATTTGAATCAGAGCTGGAGTGCATTAGCAGAGCAAGTTAGATCAGTGCTCAATGAATACCCAAATCTCAGGCTCACTCAAGGCAGAAAGGTACATCAGTCCCCTATTCATTTCTGAGTTGCTCGTTTTCTCTTTCATCTCAAACCCAGATTTTCTCATCCCATAAGTATGGGAAAAATATTTCACGACCTCTATATATATATATTAGAACACTTTATGAAAATATCGAGGCAAATGCTGGTGTCAGGAAAGTTTTCAACTGGTAACATATATTTAAAGAACTAGTACTAGTATTGCCACATTTCTACATAAAGAAATATGGTCACTAGAGTAATCCAACTGTAATCTATGTTCATAAATATAAACAATTATAATAGATTTATGTTTTCCAAATTAGTAATGAATATGTTTAAAAACAGGTACTAGAGGTCCGTCCGACCATCAAATGGGACAAGGGAAAGGCCCTTGAGTTCTTGTTGGAAGCACTAGGTGAGTTTTTTTTTTTTTTTTTTCTTTGTTTATTTTCTGTAGAATAATATGTGTGCTCTTTTCTTGATAAATTTCTTAATTAACAATGCAAATACTCAAATCTAAGTTGAGCATCATGGGCTTATTGCTAGGTTATGCAAATTCTGACAAAGTTTTACCTATTTATATCGGAGACGATCAAACTGACGAGGATGCATTTAAGGTAAATATCGTTAATATTTAATTACATATTCTTTATTAGTTATAATTTTTTTTATTTTTTTATTATCAATAAGAACTCGTAATTATTATCCATTAAACTCACATCAAATAGTGCATTCATTATATCATTTGAATATCACTAAGTGAGAGCTTTAATATTCATTATATGGACGATCAATGATAGGTATTGCGTGATAGAGGCCAAGGGATTGGGATTCTGGTGACCAAGGATCCAAAGGAAACTAATGCTTCTTATTTCTTGCAAGAACCATCGGAGGCAAGCATACCATACCATACCATGCCAATTTAGTTCTTTGATTTAACAATTTCTTATTGTTTTTTGGTTAACTCAAAGGGACAGAGGGGATTGACTCTTAATTTTTGTATTTTTTTGTTTGTTGTATCATGTATAGGTTATGTGTTTTCTCCGACGTTTGGTGGAATGGAAACAATCTTTAGGAGGACGTGAAAGTCACCTGTCAGGGACAAAGATTGAAGCGATGATGAATGATGATCCGTTGTGTGAATTCACAAGCCATGGAAATTAATTTGGGCCAACATGGATTTTACATTATTATTATTATGGAGCCCTTCATGTTCAAAAGTAAATTTCGGGCAAAGAAAAAATGGAGATTTGCCCAAAATGTAGGGGTAGAATATATAGATCTTAACAAAGAATTTGGAGGTGGTTGGGGGGCGCGGCGTAGGTTTTGGAGAAATTGTATGCTTTGCGCACCTCATAAGGCAAGAGGAAATTTTCCATCTCCAAGTAACAAAAATTATATCATCTTGGTAATGTTTGGTATTCAACCAACGCATGATTAGTCATATTGTAGATTGGTAAAAAGATGTTTTTTTTCTTTTTCCTTTTGAGTAGATAAAAGTATTTTTTTGTTCTACACCTCTGTGTTGTTATTTGTTTTATAGCTATTTTTCAATTATGGAGAAGAAGAAATTTAGATATTTTGTTATGGAGAAGATAAATAAGAAAAATAAAATAATTTTAAGATCGATGAATCCTTTTGTGAAAGAATCAATTTTCTAATAGTTTTGCATTCAAGAAAGTCATGAAAAATAATATTTTCAACTTAACTAATAACATAAAATTCTCTGTATAAATTTATAAGATAGATTTCATCTCAAAAACTAACTCTTAAAATAAAGAATTCTAATATTTATTCACCAATCATCATTAAGTCTCGTTATCTTTTTTTAATCATTTATGACTACTTATATGTCACGTTTTACATAAGTAAAAGATAAAATATTACAAAAATATTTATGATATTTAAGTAAAACACTTAATAACAACAATTTTTTAAAGTGTTTGCTTGTTAGATATAGTAGTATTTTATTATTAGAGTTAAGCTAACATAACAAAGGTGTCACGTAATGATATAAGATTTTGAGTCAATCATGTCTAATAAAGATAAAATCTATTATATTATTAATATTTTTTGGGTAATTCATCACTGCACACACACACACACATGTATATATATATATATATATGACCATCTGATTTCGTTGCCTTATTATTGCCAATCACACATCAATCATTGGCAGAAGAGAAGAGAGGACTACTTGATGGGCAGTCTCCAAAATTTGATATCCGCTCGAAATGGAATTGAGCAAAATTATACTTTCCCAATAGTTCTTACAAATTATTTTTATATGCCACCGTGATTGCCGCTGTTTAAGCAACAAAAAGCTGTGTTAGACGGATAAGCCTAAGAAACAAGCAAAGGCAGGCAGGCAGGCAGGCAGGCAGCCAGCCTTGAAAGCGATTAGATCAATTAAGAGACTGAGGCTGAGGCTGAGGCTTCTAATTAATTAAGATGGAAAGCATGGGGTTGGGAGCAAATCCAACATTGCTTAGAGAGAATAAGATGAGGAAGCAGCATTGGGCACCCAGATCTTTGAGAGCCCACCCCGCAGGGTCCCTGCCCTGGCTGGCTAGATAGATGAAAGCCCCATCATCTTCTATTATTAATTTTAATATTAATTTATTGATGGATTCTGGATTTGGCTTTTTTCTCTAGTTTAATGGTTGTTTAATTTCACAAAGGGTAGGTGGTGAAAGGGAAAGCCACAACAATCCCATGGTTGAGTTGAGCTAGAGTCGGATTCCACTTCCACTGCTCCATGTGGGATTTTTTTTTATTAATTTTTTAAATTAAATATTTGAAAAAGAATCAGGAAACAGTTTTTAACCAAATAAACTGGATTTGGTTTTAATGCCGGTAGGATGAGGTTGAAGTTGAAACCATGATTGGTGGCATAACCTGCATTAACAAAGGGATTTAAACTGCAATTATTGGTTAAGAAGTGGACACTTCCCCCAAGGAGACCACCCTGCCAGCTTATAATCTCACTAATAAACCATTTCATTCTAAGATTAAGAAGCTCTTTTATAATAATAATAATAATCTTGTTTGGATTTCCTATGAAGTGGCAGTGGCCTACTGGGCTGCTAAAATATGGTTCAAACTTCAATCTTTCCTCCTCCCAACAAATATTGCCACTTTTTAACTGTGTTTCTTCTTCTATTTATTTTTTTAAAATAATTGATATATCTTAATTGATGCTTTTTTCTACACATTGTCACCTTTGTCCCTTTAACTTACCTAAATAATGGCCATATCATCATTCCCCTTGGATAAGGATGCAAGGCTCGAGTTACTTGTGTGAAAATAAGGTCTTTAAAGATATAGAGGTGAATAGAATTTGATTAACACCACCAAAATAGATAAAATTAGAATTTTCCCCAAAAAACTTAAAGATGGCATATTAAGTGGTGAGAAAACACAACTTTGCAAGTGTTAGTATACATCATAAAACTCATCATAATTTCTTTTTATTTTTGCTATTTTTACTTAGAAAAGAGTATTTTACAACTAGTAGTAGTACGGTTCTTCATGGAAATATTTGACCAATATATTTTAAATATTTTGTTATCACATAAAGTCGAATGGCCTATCTAGATGGCAGCAAAGAGGCTAATTTTCCCATAAATAAAGAAAGAAATTGATTTTTAAAAGTTCTACCATCACGTTCACCAACTTATATAATTGTTGGAATAAAAAATTTAATTTATGTTAAAGAGATTGTAGGATAGGCAACATCTCACATCTAGAACAGAATTATAGATAATTATAATAATAAATCTGGATTATGTACATTCTCATCATCCTTACCAAATAAAATAAAACCTCATCTCTGAAAAACTTCATTCTTAGCTCTCTTCAAATCAAGTTAACGGAATTTTGTTCCCTGCAGCCGTTGTAAGTGAAGTAACCGTAATACTTTTGGGCCAGGATTAGGTGGGCTTGGACTCAACTCGGTTATCCTGATCTTTCATAAGCCCACAGAAATTTTAATCTTGGCCCAGCTTCTGGTGACGTAGGAGACAAATAGTGTTTAGGTCCCAACTAATTACATTGGTTTCATTTGATTTACTTTTTTTTTCAAAGGCAGATTTCTCTCATAAGAGTTTGACACATTTATTATCTCAAGAGATTATTAATTTATATTGCAGTTTGAGTGTTCTTGATATTTTTTTAGTTATGGATAATAAATAAATAAATAAGTATTAGTTTTCATAAAATTTTATTGTTACTTAAAATGTAATTCTGTAATTCAGTTCATTTTTTGTAATTAACTGTAATATGTAATCACGAAAATTGAAAAATGTTAAAGTGATTTTTGTATTAAACCATTCAAATATTTTTTTTTTTTTTGTCAACACCCATTTTTGGTAATTTTCTTGCAACCCATTTGAAATACCACGTTGTGTCGAGCGTGACTAATTTTAAATTTAACAAGAACTTAAAATATAATAAAAATGTTAGTTTACTTAACAAATTCTTTCTATTCTTTATTGCGTTAGGGTGTGATTAATTACCTACCTTATTAAATTTATTATGATTTTAAAATAAATTCAATCCTTAAATCACAAAAATGTATGTGAATGTAGTGAACAAAGTAACAAGTTTATTATTTCTTATCCAAATCAATCTTTTTCAAGATTTACTTCTAAAAAGTAATACAACAATATTACATAAATTCTAAAAATTGCTTTCATAAAAAGATGTTGTAAAATTACAAACATAAAATGTAATTTTAAATTTATTCAAATTGTCTCTATATTTAATATTTATGATAGCACATAGGAGTCTGTACAGAATTCTTGGTGTTCTATTTATATCTCTAACTTACTTTTTCAAACTTTAAATTTCAAACTTTCCCCTTAAATTTTATAACAAATACTTTTTCTATTTTTTGAAAACACACAAATTAATTAAAAATACTTTTCAATCAACAGAAAATCTTTTAAACTGGGGTAATTTATGAAAAACAGCTTCCCATCTACAAAAGGGGAAATTGTTTTCGACATTGTAACTCAACGCCACCACACATTTGCTCCAACCTCCTTTAACATAGTTCTTCACTCTGCCTTTTTTGATATGAATCATCTTCTAGCTCTCTCTCTTTGACGTTCTCTCTATTTGATCTTTCTCTTTCTATTTTGATATGAATCATCTTCTAGCTCTCTCTCTAACTTTCTCTCTATTCGATCTTTCTCTTTCTCTTTCTATTTTGTCACAACAAACGTTGAAATGGTGGATTGAGATCAGCATAGTAAGAAATCTATATTGTCAATGGCACTACTTAAATTTAAACTTGTGTTTTTTATCTTATTATAGATATATAATTATTAATATGAATAATTTGAGAAAGGAATATCCAACATCATCACTTTTACTAAGAGTGCATTTGATTGCAAGTATGGAACCTAAATGGAAAGAAAATAAGGGTGCATTTGATTGCAAAGATAGAATTTGGGTAGAAAGAAAATGAATTCCAGGGAATTGAATTACAAGGAAAATGAATTTATGGAAATTGGAAGTTTAAACTGTTTGATTGATATAATTTTTTATCTGAAAAATGATGTTATTTTTCATCTTTTAGTATTTAATTGGAAATATTTTCTATAGAATTTGATTATTTTCCTAGTATTTCATGTTTGATAGACATTATTTTCCATGGAAAATGACACATATTTTATGAAATTCAATGGTGAAAATGTATTGAAAAACACTAAATTTTGTACAAAAAAATCAAAATAATAACGTATTTTAGATTAACTAAATCATTTCCCCAAAGAAATGAAGCCACAAAATTAAAAATTTTTTGTTTTCCAAACTTATTAATTTGTAAGTGATTTTTCATTTTTTATTTCTATACATTTGTATTTATCAATTATTCCTCAACACAAAAATCAAGGACAGTGCAATACCTAAAGAAATGCAAGCAGCATTGATGCGCGTACAAAAAAAATTATCATTACTACAGATTATGTAATACCTAAGAATTTGCAAAGGGCTCAAGAGTAATTTATCTTAGGGTAAAAATGAAATTTTCAAAAGATTCTATAATGTAATTTTTAGTATAGTTGTGAGTGACCGAATTGACTACAAGGAATGCCCTGGAGTCGAGATGTCTAATAAAAAAGATATGGTATTGACGAGTATCTCAAGGTATGATTTATAGTATCGAAAAAAATTGGATCAGAAATGATTTTCGATACAGCTATGATTTGAGCTGAAAAAAAAATGAATTGACATAAGAGACTTTCGAAAAGACAATGGAATCTTCAAATAAGTCAAATGTTACATAAGGAGCAACCCTTAAGTAGTCTCAGGATGAAACAATGGGGTTTCGCAATCAAAGCGTATTTTCAGGCCAAAGTGTAATTTTTAAAAATTCCCGATAGAGGTCAAAATAACATTATTTCTGAAATTTTGGGGGTCAAATGAGAAGTTTAGAATCTGAGGGTATCAACAGAAGTTTTGAAAAACTCAAAGGCCTTGTGAAAAGGGCAAAAAATGCATTTCAAAAGTTAAGAGGGGTGAAAGTGCAATTTCAGGAAAAAAAAAAAACAAAAAAACAAAAGCCATGGCCGACTAGTCGATCCCATCGCCTAATTCGGCCATGGGAGACCCGAGGAAGTGGATAAAGGGCCTCGGGGCAAGGCTTAAACAAGCTTCTTGGCAGACAAACGACCTTATCACCATCGAAAATGGCCAACTTTCGGCTGAAAGTTCGGCCACTGTAATTGAGGTTTTGGGGCCATTTTCGGTGGGTTTTGGATTGTTCTAGGGCAAGAAAAGGCTTTAGTGGCCTTGGTTTGCACGAGATTGGTCGTTTTGTGGGTCGATTTTGATTATAAATAGAGGAAATGTGGCCGAGGGTTTTTGAGAAAATGGGCTTCAAATTGCCCCCATTTTTGGACGAATTGAGGAAAGAAAATAAGGGGCTTTTGTTCCCCATGAGTTGAAGATCAATTCTAGAGATTTTGCGGCATTTTGGTAGCATTTTGATAGGGTTTCAAAGCTTGGTCGGAAAAGGAAGCGGACGCCGAGGCCAAGACATTAATCGATCGATTGATGGCCTTACAGTGATCCTTTCAGGCCTCAAGTCATGCCTTCAGATCGACTGGATGAGGAGATTGTGATGGAAGAAGAAACCAGCATCCCGGTATGCCGACGCCAGAGAAGATGACCAGCCCGTGGGTTGCACGCGCTGGTCATCACGCGCATCCTTCACGCAAGTGGGTGAGGGCACGTCTAGGGCCAAAAAATTCAGTAAAAAATGTAGAAAAAAAGAGAAAATTAATGAGAAGATGTTTGTACAAAAATATTTGGTGTTTGCCTTTCTAGTTTCTTGGTTTTCGTAACGACTAGCCTCATAATGCGTGCAAACGGAGCATCAAGGTAGTTCTGGAATTTTATTTTAAAGTTCTTTGAATATTATGAATTGTTGTGGAAAAATATTTGAGAAAATAGTTAAGAAAGTATTTATTTGGAATATTAAAGAGGTAAATGGGAGAAAAATGAAGAAAAATATAAAGAAATTGAGGTATTGATATATTCCATGTATAAATATGATTTATAGGATCATTGTGCTCGAGGTTAAGTGATTTGTGCAATTTTTGAGGTTTGGCAAGAAAATCGAGGTCAAGCACGCAAATCGATGCGATGCACATTTTTCGAGGTATTCTGAATTTTGTGCAAAAGGTGAGTGGTTCTCCCCAAAAAACTTGTATATGATATGGTTGCTATTATTATGCTTAATACTCATGAAAGTATTGATCATTTTGTCATATTTGCTCATATACTATTACATGGAAAGTCATAATTTTCACATGGCACAATGTTATTGGCATATTAATATTCGTGCATGGGATTGGGATGTCATCCTGATAGTGTACCCGTAATTCCTCAAGGGCAATTGAGGAAACAACGTTAGGATTATCCTAAAAATAGGTCGGGATTGTAATATCCCAAAATTTGAGAATTAAATAAATGATTATTAATTTAGTTGGGAATAATTAATAATTACTAAATTTTGCATTTGAAGTGATTTTGATTTATTGGAATTGAATAATTTGGTGAATGTCCGAAGATTTTGGGATACAAGTGTAATAAGGAAAAATGGAGTTTAGGGTGTATATGGAAATTTTTGGAAGTTGTGGGTTTAAGTGTAAATTTGGAAAATAACCGAGAGTCATTTTAAATTTAATTATGTGTGCATATAATATCAAAGGTGATGGCTGGCCGGGTGGTTTGCGCGCGCGAGGGTGGAGGCTAGGTCGCGTGTTGGGGGGGTTGGGAAAAAGGAAAATGATTTTGGGCATCAGAGGGCAGACAAAATGGCGCCGTTTTGGGGCGCCAATGGTGGCCAATTGCGCGGCCACGTGGCGCGCGCTAGTGCCCCCGCGCTGCCACTCTCCTATGCCCTCTATTTTACACGTATTTTAAGGCTAAATTGGCTGCATTTTTAGCCGATCTCTGCTGCTATTAATGCTTCAAATTGAAGCTTAATTGAAGCTTCAACAGTGAGCAAACAGAGGGGTTCGGAAGAAGAAGAAAGGCGCAGGGGTGATGAAAATTGTGGAAATTCAAGAGAAATTATGAGGAAAATACAGGTAAATTGAAATTTAAATATTTCTGTATGTATGGGTGCAGTATGTAGATATATATATATGTGGTTATTCTCTGTATAGCAGCTCTCGGGTAGGCTTCTATGAGGAATTTTACTGTTATTTTCCAAGGGTTGCTCGCTGTGAGTGTTTTAAGTGTGGGTGCTGATATATATATATATATATAATTATACGGGTGTGTGCAGTGAGTGGGAGCGAGACCGTGAGCCAAGGAGTTCATTGTGAGTGTATTCAAGGTTTGATGTCATAGGAGAAGGCCCTTGGCCGAGAGGTTGCTGGGTGTGTGTATCCATGCGTAAGTGTATATACGTGCAGTCACAGTAAGCATTTGAATTTGGATAGTGAGTTGCTGTGTGCGTGAGTGTGTGTTCACTGGGGAAGGTTTACGATAAATAATGGGTGTCTTCTCTGTATGTGATCTCTAGGAAGAAATTGGATTGATATATATATATATATATATATGTTAATATGTATATTGCAAATGGACAACTTTTATATATATATATATGATGCCTATTGGTGTTCCTTAATAGTTTAGAATTCCAGTTAATTACGAGTATCAGGTATGTGGGTAAAAATTAGTAGAGCGTGATATATTTAAATTATAAATTTTGCGCGATTAGAAATAATTAATTTAAGTCTCGGTTGTGTTATTTGCTAGAAAATGATTTAATTCGCATCGGGAGCACAAGAGAGGCTGAAAGTAGCTATTTTCAGGCAAGTTCCTAACCCTCTCCTCATGTTCTTCAATTCCCGTAAAAAACCCCGTGATTTCTCCTATTTTATCACCTCCCTTACTCTAATTCGGCGCCTAGCCTTATTGGTTGAATTATTGTTCATTTATTTTAATTTAAATTAAATTCAAGACTTATAGAGTTTTATTTGTGGAGTGCCTACTGGGGTTTGTACCACCCCCACTTCTTTTGGAAATCATGCTGAACCAGCCTGAGAACTAGGTTCTTAGACGTGCAGGTTTATTTACGATTTTATCTGGTTTATTTATAGTTTTTCTCGAATTTATTTATGGTTCGGTTAGAGCTATCGAGTAGTAGAACATGGGTCGGTTGTTGGTGACGTTGGAGTAGACTATTGTACGACCCTGAAATGGACCGTTGGGTGGACACTCCTTGTCACTGGCCGTTGACCGGTGCCGGGCACTGCTGGCTAGCTCTGCCAGTATGTGATTTACTGCACGTTTAGATTTATTATATTGTTGTCCATGATTTGATATGCACATGGGTACGGGTTGCATATTGGGATATTCATTTATTGAGTATGCTTGGACACAGACATGCTAGCTTGGTTATGTTGCATCCAGCACCGGCATATGCATCGCGTGTGATTTACTATGTGGGCGGAGCATGGCCTGATGCCTAGATGTATGGGCGCCTTATATCACGTTGATGCTCACTACGCCATTGCATTTTTATGTCCATTGCATAGCTATTGGTAGTATTTAGTTCTCGGACGGGAGTACCGTTCCGAGGGAGCCTATGGCTCGGGTGTCGGGAGTACCGACATGGACGGGTGATGGGAGTACCGACCCGGGATGGCGCGCGCAGGTTTGTTGGAGATTCATATTGCCTTTCAGGGCAGCGGCAGGTTGGTATGGGACTTGGGTGCTAGGTGTCTTATGTGGCCCCCAAGGACCGGTATGTGCTTTTATTATGTTATGCTATTGTGTTGTAGCGTCTCATGGCTTGTGTGTACCTGAGGGTTTATGCTGGGGAAAGTTTATTGGATTTATACAGCCTTCAGCCTTTCTTTCTTTATGCTTGCTGAGTCTCTCGACTCACCTTGCTTTCCATCATTCCAGGTAGTGGCAACGTGGGCCATGGGCAAGGGAGTCAGCTTTAAGCGGCAAAGTCGATATGGTGTACAGGCAGTCCCGTTTGTCCCGGTCATCTCTGATATCTGAGTAGGATTTACTTTATTATTCTTACTGTGCCAGGTTTTTCCTCGAGTCTAGTGTATGTCGGCACAGGAGTCTGTATTTATTTATTTATCATGTGACCGCTGTAATAGCGGGGTACCCGTTGTGCATGCATGTGTTTAGCTTCATTTCCGTTGTTCTTATTTTTACGTATGCATGCCAAGGTAGTTTTTGTCTCGTGTTTCATCATTTTTTCTCCTTCCATAGACGCTCCCGTTCGGGTAGTCCGGGTGGTTGGGGATATCCGAGCAGGGGTGCTTACAAGGATTCTGTCTAGGGTTCTGTGTCGGCCTAGTGGGCCAGGGAAGTTACACTAGGGCATATGTTGTTCATGTGTTTGCATCATTGCATTCATGTATTTGTTTTTAAATCCTCACTAAAAGATTTATTTTCTAATTGGGTTATGTCCCTAAAACATTCAAATGTTCCAGTTAAGACTTACAACTTAGGTAAGGAAGTGGATGAGATGAGACGGCACATGATGACGTGTCCGATGAGTTTAGTATGTTGTTCCGATAGTCTATCTGTTCATGAAGATCCGAATATGTTTCAGCCGAGTTGAGAAATGACGATGCATATTGAGGTGTTTAGTTGTTACCTCGGGAAACAAGTCTCCATGTATTTAACTATTAAAGATATGATGTCAAACTATGGTACGGATTCTTATATGGTGATTAAGGTGAATTTGATTATGTACCATATCAGGTTTCGATTATTGCTTCTGCATTTGTGATTAAGGTGAAACGAGTCTTAGCTTATTGATTCTTATTTTGGTATGCTGATAAGGTAGATCGGGATTGTCAGGAAATGATTTATATTGAATTTATGTTTAAAAAAAAATATCTCTAAAATTTCTAAGTTATTTAACGTTCGAAAAAAGTGAGGCGTTACAAATTATACCTCCATAAAAAGAGTTTTTTCACATTTGAGTTGACTCATTTCTTTACCAAAATACAAGGCTGACTATAGTGATAAAACTATTACAAACATCTACTTTACAATGCCTGATAAGCAAAATGAGTGAGCCCACGTTATATGCAAAAAATAGTGGGCTACAAGAGTTACAAATTAGCATAGCATCATAAAATTTAAGTGGACCCAATTTTCCACAAGCATTACATTCAAAAATTACAGGTACCAACCCACAATAAACTATGCTGGTGGGGGATGATTATGTGGGGGTGGGTCACATCCAAGTTTCTTGAACACCAACGCACGCATGTATCATGCATCTATCATGACATTGAAGAATCTTGCCAAACCTTCTTCTGCTTGAAATATCTCCATCATTTTTACGACATCATCAACGTCCAGGTCCAATTGATATGATTGAGCTTGTCTAACTTTGCTTGCATCTCCATAGCATTGGCAATCTTCGTGGAAGAGTCGGCAATGAGTGAAAGAGCTAGTATATTGTCATCCACATTGTACGCACGTCTACGCCAAACTTTAGTTATACCATCATCAGATTTACGCATACGAGTATCGTTAGAGCTTGGATTAGCATTCTCAGTTTGAGAGTCCACATCTGTTGTCCAGAAAAATACCCAAGAGGAGAGTGAATTGAGTTTTTCAAAAAAAAAACAAAAAAACAAAAGTCATGGCCGACTAGTCGATCCCATCGCCTAATTTGGCCATGGGAGACCCAAGGAAGTGGATAGAGGGCCTCGGGGCAAGGCCTAAACAAGCTTCTTGGCCGACAAACGGCCTTATCACCATCGAAAATGGCCAACTTTCGGTCGAAAGTTCGGCTACTGTAATTGAGGTTTTGGGGCCATTTTCGGTGGGTTTTGGACTGTTCTAGGGCAAGAAAAGGCGTTAGTGGCCTTGGTTTGCACGAGATTGGTTGTTTTGTGGGTCGATTTTGATTATAAATAAAGGAAGAGTGGCCAAGGGTTTTTCAAAAAATGGGCTTCAAATTGCCCCCATTTTTGGACGAATTGAGGAAAGAAAATAAGGTGCTTTTGTTCCCCATGAGTTGAAGATCAATTCTGGAGATTTTGTGGTATTTTGGTAGCATTTTGATAGGGTTTCAAAGCTTGGTCAGAGAAGGAGGCGAACGCCGAGGCCGAGACATTAATCGATCGATTGATGGCCTTACTCAGATCGACTGGGTGAGGAGATCGTGATGGAAGAAGAAACCAGCATCGACGGTATGCCGACGCCAGAGAAGATGACCGGCCCGTGGGTTGCACGCGCTGGTCATCACGCACATCCCTCACGCAAGTGGGTGAGGGCACGTCTAGGGCCAAAAAATTTAGAAAAAAATGTAGAAAAAAAGAGAAAAATAAGGAGAAGATGTTTGTGCAAAAAATATTTGGTGTTTGCCTTTCTAGTTTCTTGGTTTTCGTAACGACTAGCCTCGTAATGCGTGCAAACAGAGCATTAAGGTAAGTTCTGGAATTTTATTTTAAAGTTCTTTGAATATTATGAATTGTTGTGGAAAAATATTTAAGAAAATAGTTAAGAAAGTATTTATTTGGAATATTAAAAAGGTAAATGGGAGAAAAATGAAGAAAAATATAAAGAAATTGAGGTATTGATATATTCCATGTATAAATATGATTTATAAGATCATTGTGCTCGAGGTTAAGTGATTTGTGCAATTTTTGAGGTTTGGCAAGAAAATCGAGGTCAAGCACGCAAATCGATGCGATGCACATTTTTCGAGGTATTCTGAATTTTGTGCAAAAGGTGAGTGGTTCTCCCCAAAAAACTTGTATATGATATGGTTGCTATTATTATGCTTAATACTCATGAAAGTATTGATCATTTTGTCATATTTGCTCATATACTATTACATGGAAAGTCATAATTTTCACATGGCACAATGTTATTGGCATATTAATATTCGTGCATGGGATTGGGATGTCATCCTGATAGTGTACCCGTAATTCCTCAAGGGATGTAAGCACCCCCGCCCGGATAGCCCCGACCACCCAGACTACCCGAACGGGAGCGCTTATGGGAGGAGAAAGATAATGAAGCACGAGACCAAAACCACCCTGGCATGCATACATAAAAATAAGAACAGCGGAAACGAAGCTAAACACATGCATGCATTACGGGTACCCCGCTATCGCAGCGGTCACAAGAAAAATAAATGAACACAAACTCTTGTGCCGACATGCACGAGACTCGAGAAATGACCTGGCACAGTACAAACAATAAGAGAATAAACCCTACACAACCATCAGAGTTGACAGAGATTGACGGGACTGCCTGTACACCATACCGACTTGGCCGCTAGACACTGATTCCCTTGCTCGGACCCACGCTGGCACTACCTGGAATAACGGAAAGCAAAGTGAGTCGAGAGACTCAGCAAGCATAAAGAAAAGAAAGGTTGTAGGCTGAACATAACCAGAAAACTCTCCCCAAAATAAACCCCCAGGTACACACAAGCCATGAGACGCTACAACACAATAGTAGAACGTAATAAAAGCACATACCGGTCCTTGGGGCCCACACAAGACACATGGCACCCAAGTCCCATACCAACCTGCCGCTGCCCTGAAAGGCAACAAATATCTGCAACAAACCTGCGCGCGCAATCCCGGGTCGGTACTCCCGTCACCCGTATCCGTCGGTACTCCCGACAACTGAGCTATAGGCTCCCTCGGAACGGTACTCCCGTCCGAGAACTAATAACTACCAGTAGTCATGCAATGCACATAAAAATGCAATGGCATAGTGAGCATCAACGTGATACAAGGCGCCCATACATCCAGGCATCAGGCCATGCTCCGCCCACATAGTAAACCACACGCCATGCATATGCCGCGCTGGATGCAACCTAACCAAGCTAGAATGTCCGTGTCCAAGCATTCTCAATAAATGAATATCCCATCATGCATCCCGTACCCATGTGCATACCAAATCATGAACAGTAATACAATGCAGCTACTCATGCAGTAAATCACATACCGGCAGAGGTAGTCAGCAATGCCCGGCACTGGTCAACGGCCAGTGACTAGGGGTGTCCACCCGACGATCCACATCAGGGCCGTACCATAGTCTACCCCAACATCACCAACAACCGACCCATGACCTACTGCTTGATAGCTCTAACCGAACCATAAATAAATCCAGGAAAAACTGTAAATAAGCCCAATAAAATCGTAAATAAACCCACACGTCTAGGAACCTAGTTCCCAAACTGGTTCAGCATCATTCCCGAAAGGAGTGGGGGCGGCACAAACCCCCGTAGGCACACAACAAATAAAACTCTAGAAGCCTCAGATTTAATTTAAATTAAAACAAATGAATAATAATTTAACAAATAAGGTTAGGTGCCGAATTAGAGTAAGGGAGAAGATAAAATACAGGAAATCAATGGGTCTTTCACGGGAATTGAAGAATACGAGGAGACGGTTAGGAGCTTGCCTTTACACGACCGTTCCTTGCTTTTCTTACACACCCGCTGCGAAGTAAAACGTTCGCTGGCAATAAATAAAATCGCAGCTTTAATTAAATAAATTTACCGTGTAATATAATTAATTGAGCCGTCTAAAATCCCACGTAAGCACACCTCAAATAAAATCTCAACGAGTCTCATATTTATTTTAAATTAAATCATGCTAATAAAATCCTCGAAGCTAGCTTAATAAATTAAATTTAAATCAAACGACTCAAAATTTCATAATTAATAAAAGGGCCGAAATAGACGAAGGGAGAGTATAAAATACGAGAAATCACAGGGTTTCTCCCGAGAATTAAAGAATACGAGGAAAGCATTAGGAACTTGCCTTAAACTAGCTGATTCCGACCTCTCTCAAGCTCCCGAGGTAAATTAAATCATTTCCTAGCAAAAAACACAACCGAAACCCAAATTAATTAATTTTAATCGCATAAAATTTATGATTTAAACATATAATGCTTCTACTAATTTTTACCCACGTACCTGATCACTTCCCATGCCGAAAAATTCCAAAATCATTTTATTTTTTTCTTATTTTCTTTTCTTTCCCTCCTTCTTCTTCTTTTTCTCTGCGTCCCTGCTCCTGCAACTTCTTTTTCTTCTCATTTCCTTTCCTTCTTCTTCTTCCTTTCTTTTTCTCCTCCTTCCTCTTCTTCCTTTCTTCTTCTCCATTCCTTCTTCTTCTTCCTCGCTGCCTCCCCTGCACCTGCGCGCGTTACGGCCATGGCCGACGCTACCCCAGCCGCTGCCTCGGCCAGCTCCGCCCTCGCCGTTTGCCGTTTGCTGTTTGCTGCCTCCGCGTGCCTCTGGCCGCCACCACCACAAGCGGCTGCACCGCTTCCACCCGCGCCCCACGCGGCCGCCGCTGCCGCCCTGCTCGGCTGCCATGGCTGAGCTCTCGGCCAGCTCTCATGGCCGCCGCTCCCTCTCTCAATCTCTCAGCTGCTCACGGATCTCTCTCTCACTCGATCTCCTTCTCTCCATCTCCCTTACCCGATCTCTATCTCTCACTCTCTGCTCACTTTGAAAAAATATGGCCACTGGCCATTCCATGGCTTCCACGCACCTCCACACAACCACACAAAATTATATCATATTAATTATTTAACTAAATTTAATTTAGGTAAATTTAATTTACACTTTTATTAATTTTGGGATATTACAAGGGAAATTGAGGAAACAACGTTAAGATTATCCTAAAAATAGGTCGGGATTCTGTCTAGGGTTCTGTGTCGGCCTAGTGGGCCAGGGAAGTTACACTAGGGCATATGTTGTTCATGTTGGAAATGTATGCCCTAAAGACACGTTTTGTTTAATTTATGGTAATGATGTTTCTTTTATTCAGTTTATGGCACATATATTATTTGCATTTAATTGTTGGAAAGGTGTCCATGCTATTAAGTAAGTGATTCATGTGATGGGTCGTTCTTCACAGTTAGGCATGAATCATGGGTACTTAATAAGCAAGAAAATATAACTCTTGATCTTTTGATAGAACTGGGCATTCTATCATGATAAGATCATTGTGCAATAGATCCTAATGGAGGATGGCTTGCCTTAGCCAGTAAACAGTCCGTTTACTCTAATTGTACAAGCGCATTTGGAATGCGTAGAGTGGACCTGTGATAGAAGCTAATGACAAAGTACTAATTATCATGGAGCTAGTCTATCACTGCTACTACGTGGACGAGTACTCTAATACTTGAGTATTAGTTGGTGGTCTAGTGAACCTAGAGCTATATTCTTAGATTCATTGCAGGTGAGGTCTATCAAAGATCAATATCCTTTTGAGTTGGGAGTATGGTTTCTAATTAGCTAAGACAGACTAATACAAGATAGTTTCTGTGATTCACCCCCTTGTGATTGTCCAAGAATAATCGAATAATCCAGGGCCCTGGGAACGTGACTTATGAGTGTGTGCTTCTGGGTAGCTCCCAATGATAAGCAAGTACATTCGAGTAGTCACGGATTATTGGACTAGTGATCTAAGGATGGTAGAAGTCATTTAGAAAGGTATTAGTACATTATTCCTTTCTAAATGATGGGTGTTACGCAGAGGGGTATTTTCGTCATTACACTAGTAGGTCAAAGACATGGCATATGCAAAATTATTCGTGGGGTCAGTGTTACCATATGGTGATAGTTGGAACACTTAGAATGACAAAATATAGCTACTAGGTAGCAGGGATATTTTGGTCATTTTAGCAGCCGTGAATAATTTGTCTTTTGGTCCCCGGGGTAGCTCGATGTAACTCATGTATTTTTTAATACATTTGGCTTGTTGGATGAATTACATTAAGAGAGAATTATTTTATTTAGAATGGTCCATTGGGCTAAAATAAAATAATGGTTTATTAGGGTCTTAATTAATTAATTGGGCTAACCCAATTAGAAAATTAATTAAAAGATCTTGGCCCATTAGGGTTTGGCCCACTAGGGTTTTTAACCCTAGGGTTCTCCCTATATATATCTCTCTTTAGTTGTTTTTTCATCTAAGTCGTTTTTCATTCTTCTTCACCGAAGAGAGGCCACGAGTTCGAGTCATACTCCGGAAGATCGAAAGGGGGCGTTTGTGTTCTGATGCGACGGAGCCGAAGGCTAGCAGGGCAGCCGTCGTCTCCTCCACACGAAGAAGCACCCATCGCTCCATTCCGTCCGGTAATCCGCCGAAAAAGTAAGTCTCCTAGACTCTAACCAATACGAGGATCGTTTTATTTTTAAAACGCTTCCGTTGCATGCTTTTGATCCTCGTTCATGATCCTTCAAGTGGTATCAGAGACACGGTTTTGTTGGTTTGAATCTAGGAGCATGCCTAGGATTAAAATCGGAAAAAGGGTGGTTCCTTTTACTGTTTAAATGCTGTTTTTTCCTGCGTTTATGGATCCTTCCAAGAATGGTTTTAGATGCCTTGTAAACCTCATGAGTGGAGGTATAGGATGTTGTAATCTGTTGTGTTTATTCAAATAGATTCAATGTAAACCTCGCGGTTGGGGTATAGGCGGATGTACAACCAGTTTTAATGGTTGATTTTTCCAGCTTTATTTTTTTTTTTGTAATGCTGATCATCCGAACAGAACAAGAGGGGCGTTTTTCCCTATTCGGTTGGTGTTGTTCGTGATGCAAAACAGGATGCGTTTTCGGCCAGAATGGGCAGCGCTGTTTTGGAACAGATTGCGGTTTCAAAAGCCAGCATTCAGCCATCGGTTGGACAGGCTGAACGTGATGGAAGAATCGGCCAGATCTGGCTTCGGCTAAGGGCTTGAATCGATCATCACGAGAGATCAGTTTTTGGATGTTCCATGGAGCGGGCGGCGGCTGAAGCGAGCAGGTCTTTCGGCTAGGGTTTTCTTTTGCATGATGCGTTTTTGGCGAGCTGATCGGGACCGCCGAGCCTACGGCGGGCTTCGCCCGCCCCAACCTCAAAGTTAGCATCTAGGTGTTTTATTTGAAAACCATTCTTGGAGGTTAAATTATTTGCAATTAGATTATCTTTGTGATATGTTGCATGAAAATAATTAGTAAAAGGATGGAACCACCTTAGGATTAAACAAGACCACATTTAATGTTTATTTCATGTGATGTTTAATCAATTATATGGTCACTTAGGTATAATGAATAGAAAAGCATGTAACTTGTTTATTGTGCTTTTTCAATTGTGATCATATGTGGAGTTAATTCACGAAAACGTTTTATTAAACCAAATGATGAAATTAGTTTACAAGCTTACTTTTTCAAAGGATTCATCCCTTGGTATAGAAAGTAAATGTAGACTTAGATATTTCATAATAAGGTTTAAATTTGGGTTAATTAATCAAGAGAAAAATTAACTTATGGTTTACTCTCTCAAAGTTTTTTATCCTTGGATTAGAGAGTGTTTTCAAGTTTAGATATTTTTCTAAGTATTAATGGAATCCAAAAGGAAAAACGTTTTTAATCAAAACCCTTATTTTAAAAGATTAAGTGGGAGAGGGGTTCCAACGACCCCATGGCTTCCTCCACACCTTTAATTAGAGATCGTGGATGCCCTCGTGTCATTCTGAGCATGACCCCCTATAGGATGGGTATTCCATAAGGATCTAGATCTAATGGTAAAGGTATAACTAAAACCTAGGATATGTGTTGTTATCGGCCGGCCTATCGTTGGAGGTAATAATGCAAGATTATCCGTAGGGAATGTGAGATAGTGGCCGCCCTATCGACGGAACTATTCTCTAGATCATCTCCTATTCAGGAAGTTTAGTTTGTGGTGGTTATACACTTAACTTAGAGAATTATCAACCTCCCTATCGGAGCTCTGTTAGTTCTTCTAAGAGCCAAATGACATATTATTGATAATAGTTTAAGGGAAATCTATTTTCAAGACATAATATGAGCTTATGTGCAAAAATAATTGTTTTATATGTGCCTTGTCTAAACGTCTTATTTTTCCATAAATTGTACAGGAATGTCTGGTGGAGGTTCTTTCAGTCCCCTTGCTATGATCCTCAAGGATTCTAAGCTGGATGGGGGTAATTATGTTGACTGGAAGAGGAAGTTGAACATAGTACTCACAGCTGAGGGGTACAAGTATGTTCTGACTGACCCCTGTCCTGTAATTGGGAGAAACTCCACTGACGAGGAGCGCCAGGCAGAGGCGGAATGGAAGCAGGCCGACGAGATGGCACGATGCTACATGTTGGCTTCCATGTCCGATGTGCTTCAATCGAAGCATGAGCATACGCCCACTGCTTATGATATTGATCTGTCATTGCGCACCATGTTCGCTGATAAGAGCCGGCCCGCAAGGCAGGAAGCTCTTAAGGCGATCATGACCACCAGGATGGCTGAGGGGGCATCAGTTCGAGAGCACATGCTCAAGATGATTGCTCACTTCGAGGAAGCTGAGGTCTTGGGAGCGACGATAGATGCTGAGAGTCAGGTAGACATGGTCTTGGAAACTTTGCCAGATTCATACTCGCAGTTCAAATTGAACTATAACATGAATAAATTAGAGATGAATCTAGTGGAGCTTATGAAAGAGCTCCAAGCGGCAGAGAAGATCATGAAGCCTACCTCAAAGGCTCTAGCTATTCATTCTGCATCTTCTCCTAGAGTTGGCCCTAAAGCCAAGAACTTCAAGAAGAAGAAGGGTCAGAACAAAGCAGGGGGCAAGCCCAAACCGCCCGGAGCTAGTCAGGCCGATGCCAAGCCCAAAGGCAAGTGCTTCAAATGTGGGCAGAAAGGACACTGGAAAAAGGATTGTCCTGCCCTCAAGGTGAAAGCACCAGGTATTGCTCTTTACTTAGAATCCATCAGTTTGGTAGGATCTTCATCCTCTTGGATAGTTGATTCAGGATCCACTGATCATGTCTGTAACTCTTTGCAGGGGTTCAGAAAGACAAGGACTCTACTTGAAGGAGAGCATGGAATGCTGGTAGCTAGTGGAGCTCGAGTGTGGGCTGAAGCAGTAGGAGTTTTACATTTGTTTTTTGATTCTAATAGGATTTTAATTTTAAAAGATGTTTTATACGTTCCTGCCTTGAGACAGAATTTAATTTCAGTTTTTAAATTGATTTCTTATGGTTATTCTGTTTCGTTCCATTCTGGTGTCACTATCAGTAGAAATGGACAGGTTATTTGTTCAGGCAACGTATTTGGGAATCTTTATTATATTAATCCTATTAAAAGTCAAATAAACAACTCTGAGACTGAACCAGTTAATAAGAAGAGAACATTATCATCTAATGACTCTTATCTATGGCACTTGAGATTAGGGCACATCAATCCTAATCGGATTCAGAGGCTAATCCATGATGGGCCCTTGGGCTCATTGAGATTGGAAGAATGGCCTCAGTGTGAATCATGCCTAATGGGCAAAATGACCAAAAGGCCATTTACTCAGAAGGCAGGTAGAGCCAAAGACATATTAGAGTTAGTTCACAGTGATGTTTGTGGTCCAATGTCTACACCTGCTAGAGGAGGTTACGAGTACTTCATCACATTTACGGATGACCACACTCGTTTTGGTTATATTTATCTGATGAGGCGCAAGTCTGATTCTTTTGATAAATTCAAAGAGTTTAAGGCTGAAGTGGAGCGTCAAACAGGTAAATTGATCAAAATTTTGAGGTCAGACCGTGGTGGAGAGTACCTTCTTGGAGAGTTTAAGGACTACTTAGTACATCACGGTATTGTTTCTCAATTGACTGCGCCTGGGACCCCCCAGCAGAACGGAGTCAGTGAGAGAAGGAACAGGACTCTAATGGAGATGGTCAGAAGCATGATGAGCCATGCATCTCTTCCTATTTCCTTTTGGGGATATGCCTTAGAAACGGCGGCATACATTCTGAACTTGGTACCTTCCAAGTCTGTACCTAGGACACCCTATGAGATGTGGACGGGACGAAAGCCCAGTCTAAACCATCTCAAGATATGGGGTTGTCCAGCTTATGTATTGACTAAGGGGAGTAAGTTGGAACCAAGGTCAGAATTATGCTACTTCATTGGATATCCAAAAGGCACTCGTGGTGGATATTTCTATTATCCTAAGGAGCAGAAAGTACTAATTAGTACTCATGCTAGATACTTGGAGGATGACCAGAGTATGTCCACTAAGGGTTCAAGCAGAGTAGAACTAGATGAGAAGTTGTCTTTTGAACAAACTTCAGGTACATCTAGTGTCCCAATTGAGGAACCAAAAGAGACACAACCGAGTGTTTCTATACGCACGGAGCCTCGTCGTAGTGGGAGGGAAACTAAAGTTCCTGATAGATGGACAGGAGAAGCTTTCGAGCTAGTCTCTGACAATCAGGAACAAGATCCTACTAGATACGAGGAGGCTGTCCTTGATGTCGATGTAGACAAGTGGCGCCTTGCAATGGATGCCGAGATTGAGTCTATGCATCTCAATCAGGTTTGGGATCTTGTAGCTACACCTGAAGGGATAAAACCCATAGGGTGTAAGTGGGTATACAAGAGGAAAAGGGGAGCGGATGGAAAGGTGCAAACCTTTAAAGCAAGGTTGGTTGCAAAAGGATTTACTCAGAAAGAAGGGATCGATTATGAGGAAACCTTTTCACCGGTAGCCATGCTTAAGTCCATTCGCATACTCCTTGCCATAGCATGTCATTATGACTATGAGATATGGCAAATGGATGTTAAGACGGCCTTTCTTAATGGCCATCTTAGTGAAGACATCTATATGTCCCAACCAGAAGGCTATGTTGTGAAAGGCCAAGATCACATGGTCTGCAAGCTTAAGAAGTCCATTTATGGACTTAAGCAGGCATCAAGGGCATGGAACAAACGTTTTGATGAGTCTATAAAGTCTTATGGATTTATTCCAAACGTAGATGAACCATGCGTGTATAAGAAAACAAATGGTGAAAAGGTGTCTTTTCTGGTGTTATATGTTGATGACATCCTCATCATAGGAAATGATGTAGGGATGTTGTCATCAATAAAGATTTGGCTATCAAGTCAATTTAGCATGAAAGATATGGGAGAAGCCAGTTACATTCTCGGTATAAAGCTTCTTAGAGATAGGAAGCAGAGAATGTTAGGTTTATCCCAATCTTCTTATATTGACAAGATATTGGTCAGGTTCAGTATGGATCAGTGTAAAGGGGCATTAATTCCTTTTAGACACGGATTGGGCTTATCTTCCAGGGACTGTCCCAAGACAGAGGAAGAAAAGGCGCGCATGAGTAGGATTCCTTATGCTTCAGCTGTAGGAAGTCTCATGTATGCCATGCTGTGTACCAGACCAGATATCTGCTTTGCTGTAGGCATGATAAGCAGATTTCAGTCAAATCCAGGGGAAGCACATTGGCAGGCTGTAAAGCATATACTCAAGTACCTTAAGGCTACTAAGGATTATATGCTAGTCTACAGAGCTGATGACTTAGTTCCAGTAGGCTACACAGACTCAGATTTCCAGGCTGATAAGGATGAAAGAAAATCCACTAGTGGATATGTTTTCACCTTGTCTGGAGGAGCTATTTCATGGCGGAGTATCAAGCAATCCTGTATTGCTGATTCCACCATGGAAGCTGAGTATGTAGCAGCATCAGAGGCGTCCAAGGAAGCAGTTTGGCTCCGGAAGTTCCTTATGGAACTAGGAGTTGTACCACATGTGGAAAAGCCTATTATACTCTATTGTGACAACACCGGAGCAGTGTCACAATGCAAAGAACCAAGGAACCACAGAAAGGGCAAGCATATTGAGAGGAAGTACCACCTCATTCGGGAGTTCATCCAGAAGAATGAGATAGTGGTGGACCAGATATCTACATCAAACAATCTAGCGGATCCTTTCACCAAGCCTTTGGCAGAGAAGGTCTTTCGTAGACACTTAGATGTCATAGGGGTGGGAACTTATGGATTTTGAACTTATGGATTTTCATAGTCTTTGAGTGCAAGTGGGAGATTGTTGGAAATGTATGCCCTAAAGACACGTTTTGTTTAATTTATGGTAATGATGTTTCTTTTATTCAGTTTATGGCACATATATTATTTGCATTTAATTGTTGGAAAGGTGTCCATGCTATTAAGTAAGTGATTCATGTGATGGGTCGTTCTTCACAGTTAGGCATGAATCATGGGTACTTAATAAGCAAGAAAATATAACTCTTGATCTTTTGATAGAACTGGGCATTCTATCATGATAAGATCATTGTGCAATAGATCCTAATGGAGGATGGCTTGCCTTAGCCAGTAAACAGTCCGTTTACTCTAATTGTACAAGCGCATTTGGAATGCGTAGAGTGGACCTGTGATAGAAGCTAATGACAAAGTACTAATTATCATGGAGCTAGTCTATCACTGCTACTACGTGGACGAGTACTCTAATACTTGAGTATTAGTTGGTGGTCTAGTGAACCTAGAGCTATATTCTTAGATTCATTGCAGGTGAGGTCTATCAAAGATCAATATCCTTTTGAGTTGGGAGTATGGTTTCTAATTAGCTAAGACAGACTAATACAAGATAGTTTCTGTGATTCACCCCCTTGTGATTGTCCAAGAATAATCGAATAATCCAGGGCCCTGGGAACGTGACTTATGAGTGTGTGCTTCTGGGTAGCTCCCAATGATAAGCAAGTACATTCGAGTAGTCACGGATTATTGGACTAGTGATCTAAGGATGGTAGAAGTCATTTAGAAAGGTATTAGTACATTATTCCTTTCTAAATGATGGGTGTTACGCAGAGGGGTATTTTCGTCATTACACTAGTAGGTCAAAGACATGGCATATGCAAAATTATTCGTGGGGTCAGTGTTACCATATGGTGATAGTTGGAACACTTAGAATGACAAAATATAGCTACTAGGTAGCAGGGATATTTTGGTCATTTTAGCAGCCGTGAATAATTTGTCTTTTGGTCCCCGGGGTAGCTCGATGTAACTCATGTATTTTTTAATACATTTGGCTTGTTGGATGAATTACATTAAGAGAGAATTATTTTATTTAGAATGGTCCATTGGGCTAAAATAAAATAATGGTTTATTAGGGTCTTAATTAATTAATTGGGCTAACCCAATTAGAAAATTAATTAAAAGATCTTGGCCCATTAGGGTTTGGCCCACTAGGGTTTTTAACCCTAGGGTTCTCCCTATATATATCTCTCTTTAGTTGTTTTTTCATCTAAGTCGTTTTTCATTCTTCTTCACCGAAGAGAGGCCACGAGTTCGAGTCATACTCCGGAAGATCGAAAGGGGGCGTTTGTGTTCTGATGCGACGGAGCCGAAGGCTAGCAGGGCAGCCGTCGTCTCCTCCACACGAAGAAGCACCCATCGCTCCATTCCGTCCGGTAATCCGCCGAAAAAGTAAGTCTCCTAGACTCTAACCAATACGAGGATCGTTTTATTTTTAAAACGCTTCCGTTGCATGCTTTTGATCCTCGTTCATGATCCTTCAGTTCATGTGTTTGTTTTTAAACCCTCACTAAAAGATTTATTTGCTAATTGGGTTATGTCCCTGAAACATTCAAACGTTCCAGTTGAGACTTACAACTTAGGCAAGGAAGTGGATGAGATGAGACGGCACGTGATGACGTGTCCGATAAGTTTAGTATGTTGTTCCGATAGTCTATCTGTTCATGAAGATCCGAATATGTTTCAGCCGAGTTGAGAAATGACGATGCATATTGAGGTGTTTAGTTGTTACCTCGGGAAACGAGTCTCCATGTATTTAACTATTAAAGATATGATGTCAAACTATGGTACGGATTCTTATATGGTGATTAAGGTGAATTTGATTATGTACCATATCAGGTTTCGATTATTACTTCTGCATTTGTGATTAAGGTGAAACGAGTCTTAGCTTATTGATTCTTATTTTGGTATGCTGATAAGGTAAATCGGGATTGTCTGGAAATGATTTATATTGAGTTTATGTTTAAAAAAAAAATATCTCTAAAATTTCTAAGTTATTTAACGCTCGAAAAAAGTGGGGCATTACAAATTATACCTCCATAAAAAAGTTTTTTCATATTTGAGTTGACTCATTTCTTTACCAAAATATAAGGCTGACTATAGTGATAAAACTATTACAAACATCTACTTTATAATGCCTGATAAGCAAAATGAGTGAGCCCACGTTATATGCAAAAGATAGTGGGCTACAAGAGTTACAAATTAGCATAGCATCATAAAATTTAAGTGGACCCAGTTTTCCACAAGCATTACATTCAAAAATTACAAGTACCAACCCACAATAAACTATGCTGGTAGGGGATGATCATGTGGGGGCGGGTCACATCCAAGTTTCTTGAACACCAACGCACGCATATATCATGCATCTGTCATGAGATTGAAGACTCTTGCCAAACCTTCTTCTGCTTGAAATATCTCCATCATTTTTACGACATCATCAACGTCCAGGTCCAATTGATATGATTGAGCTTGTCTAACGTTGCTTGCATCTCCATAGCATTGGCAATCTTCATGGAAGAGTCGGCAATGAGTGAAAGAGCTAGTATACTGTCATCCACATTGTACGCACGTCTACGCCAAACTTTAGTTATACCATCATCAGATTTACGCATACGAGTATCGTTAGAGCTTGGATTAGCATTCTCAGTTTGAGAGTCCACCTCTGTTGCCCAGAAAAATACCCAAGAGTATAGTGAATTGAGTTTTTCAAAAATTAATAATTTTATCTCTTTTGAAAACTCTTAAATTTGTGATCTTAATATGTGATGATTGTAGTAGAATTGAAAACAGTAAAATCACACAACCACACAGAACAAGAGAAATTTATAGAGGTTCGGCTCTAAAGAGCCTACTCCTCTTTCTTAATACTTAGTTTGAGGTTCCACCAGGGAAAATGAACACTACCTTTTAATTTGAGCTAGAACCAACATACAATCCCTTATCTAAACAAGAACCACTAGTAAATACAATCCACTCACACAACAAGTAAGTAAAAATAACAAACTTACAATCAAAGATAATAACAAACAAGTCATCAACGGTTGAGAATTCCACCAGCCAGCACACTTCCAGCACTTTGAACCTTCTCACTCTTGTTTGAATGCTCTATCGAGTTTGTTCTACCTTGAGTCTTCATACTTACCTTATATATATACATCTTCCAAACACATTAGCCATTAAAGAAAAGATTAATATGAAATTTGAAATTCAAAAAATATTTAGGCTTTCTCAAACAATTAGAAAACATGTCTCACATTTAATTCAAAATAAATTTACTTTTTGCATGAGAAATCAAGATTTGAAAATTTAAATATAAGTTTTTGAGACATATATGATTAAAAAAAGGAAAACATGTCTAAAAGCAATTCTCCTTTAATTCAAAATAAATTTACTTTTTGCATGAGTAAGAGAAAACATATCTAAAAATAATTCTCCTTTAATTCAAGATTTGAAAATTCAAATATAAGTTTTTAAGACATAAATGATTAAAACAATAAAACATGTCTAAAAACAATTCTCCTTTAATTCAAAATAAATTTACTTTTTACATGAGTAAGAGAAAACATGTCTAAAACTAATTATCTTTAATTCAACATAAATTTACTTTTTATATGAAAAAGAGAAAACATGTCTAAAAGTAATTTTCCTTTAATTCAAAATAAATATACTTTTTGCATAAGTAAAAAATGCATTTATCAATAAATGAAAATTCAAATATAAACTTTTGAGACATAAATGATCAAAACAAGAAACATGTCTAAAGACAATCACCTTTAATTTAAAATAAATTTACTCTTTGTACCCACTTTTAGTTCAAAATAAATTTACCTTTTATATGAGAAAGAAACATATTTATATTATAAAAATATTTTTGTTATCATCAAAATCGTATTTACTTACCCTTGAGCTTAACAACCTCGTTAACACTTTCATCAGCAACAATTTTTAGGCAAGCACGTATGTAAATTTCATGTCAAAAATGCAAGCTACTAAATATATTTTGAGAAACGACTTGTTTTCTATTGCGGTACCTAGCTTGTTCCTCTAGTCGAACATTCGCGGCAATGTGTGTACCATCTATGGCCCCCATAGCATCTTTTGGGAAACATTTTTGTAGTTATTGATAATGAAATACGAGTACTCAATGTAATTAGAAATGTGATGGAATTTAAAAATCTAACCTGAAAGTATGAATACCAAGGCTTCACATTTGTCTTCTCGTGATGTGAGTTATGAGTGGTGGCATTAACAACAACTTCTCTATATAATCCAAGGCAAGCACACAACACTTCATGAAAGTAATGACTAATTGTGTGATTGGATCTAAAGAAGGTGAAGCTTTCAAATTTATTACATTCACCATGCCCAACCGTATGCAAAAACATAGCTACTTGATCCTCAACATGGATAGATCTATTATCATCCAATCCAAACGTTCTTAAACGAGCACACAATATTTGGAAGGGACCTATTTTCATCCTAAATAGGTTATGACAAATTGTGTCATTCATCCCAAACATTCGTGTTAAGGTCATTTCTCTTTCAGAATTCCAATTTATACAAGGAGCCCTAGGGAGATATCGGTCACGACACCTACTATGGTCATATATAACAAACGTCTGCATGTCCATCATCCAAAATAACCCCAACTGTTGTTGTTGGCATCGACGTACATTTCTTGATGGAGCCATTATAGACAAACAAACCCATATTTTCTATTATTGATCCCATACAAACTCATATTCTCTATTATTTGATCAAAACAAACATAGCAAAAGTAACCTAAACTCAGCAAAAGTAATTTTGATGTTTATATATTATGGGTAAATTCTATACACATAGTTTAACTAATTTTCAATGACGCAATGACGCTTCCTATGTAATTTTATCATGATGTTAATGTGGGTTACTTTAATTTTCGTCAACAGAATCAAATAAAAAAATAAAAGAAAGATTAAATTTTAGCAAAAATTAAAGTTTAATAATTGTAATAATAAAAATTGAAGTACACTAATTTGTTCCAAAATGCAAACAACAAACAAGTATTATTACCAACCATCATGTCCTAAAATTAATATCATTACCAATAAGAAATATAGAGAAATTTTCAATAGGAACTTGACTACAACTGAAAATTTCGTGCTCCACAAATTAATATTGGTTAATTAGGCAATGAACCAAGACAAAAACTGAAATCAACATACTCTATAAGTAACAACTAATAAGCATTCAAATGCCTGAAAATATGGAAAATCAAGTCTAGTCAGGGACCTTGAGGCACCTCTTGCTGTAGAAATGAGTTTAACGAACAAAAGTTGTGCTCATTAATCATCAAAATGAAAATTTTTCTATTTGCCTACAGATTACCACTAATAGCAAAGAATACTCATCACGTTCCAAAGGAATTCACAAACAAAGAAGAATACTTGTCATGCTCACAAAACCAAATTATCTATGCAAGCAATCAAAACCAGAAGAAGAAATTCAGTAATAGAGAAAAAGTGACAGAGTCTAGACTAGTTTGTGTACCCGAGCGAGAATGAAGGGCAAAAAGGCCCAGCCCGATGATGGAGGCGATATGGGAGAAGATCGTCGCTCACCCACTCGCTTGCTCGCCCTTACTCACCCCTCGGCCACCTGTCACTTACCGACCCCTCGGCCACCTGTCACTCTGTAACAGCCCGCCTCCCAGAGCCCCCGCTAGCATAGAGGATCCGTGAGAGGGTCATTATTTAAATGATATCAAACAATGACACAACTACAACGCACTCACAACCCTTTTAGAAATCATAATTTTTCTTTAATTATACATCTCATAATCGTCTTTACAAACCTTTCATCACTTGGGCCCACCTGGGCTTACATAACATACCTCTATCTCACAAACATAAAGCATTACTTTCATCCAGACACACGACACCCAGGATCTAGGTTTGGGAGAGCTCTGCACTTGCTACCATAACATGCTGGTCTGGACCCAAACCCCGATGAATGTACCTGGAATGATGTAAAACAACATGAGTCGCGAGACTCAGCAAGCTCTAAAAAGAAAGCCTAAGGGTTTAGGATAGGACTCTTCCCATGATACCCCATGCAATTTATGTCAATGCAGCCACACCATGTCATGATCCATACGTATCTTACTTCTATATGCATAATATAAAGTTAACTGCACATAGGGAACCAGGGGCCCACATAAGTCACACATTGACACCCGGATCCCACATACAAACCTGTTATAGCCTAACATAGGCTACCATTTCATTATCCATAAAGACCCGCCTTTTCCTGACATGGTCGGCTTTTCATGACATTCAACATTTAACTTTTCCTGATACTTGTTACATCCTGACATGAGTCGATACTCCCGACACCTGGCACAATACTCCCGCCCAGAATAACAATAACAATAAAACATGCAATGTAACACATAAGAAATGCAATGGCCGTTGTAGCATAAACATGATGACAAGGCCCCCATAAACCAAGCATCAGGCCCTGCTACGCCTCACATAGGAATACACACATGCAGCATGCTCTAAATGCATATGCTCACCTAGGATACCCAAATTGGCTCTTAGACCAACTGGGTCATGCAAATGCTCATATATCCCATCACACACAAAGCATGTCCCCACGTGAATGCAACCCAGCCCTTTGTAGCACACACATAATGAAATGCACAAACCAAGGCGGGAATCTGGAGTACCAGCTCTTCTGGCCGTCTAGCGCTTATCGTAACAACCGATGACTGGCGCCCATACATCCAGCCATCAACTGCCACGACCCACGGTCAACAGTCAGTGACTTTGTACCCATACCCTTAGACACATTTACTGACACTATTAACTTTATATCTTCCTAACTTAACCTTACATAACATTTCTCCATACTTATAACTCTTCATATACATAACCTCATAACATCGTGATACCATTCTCGTTACTTTTCATTCACATAAAGCCATCTCAACATACATAATAAATTATTAATAAAACCCCACTAAACCATAAACAACTTTTCTAAGAACCTAGCCCAACGGGTACGGCATCATTCCTAAGAAAAGCGGAGCGATACGAAGCTCCGTGACGGTTAAAATAAAAGACACCATGACGCCATTGCTTAGCTCATTCCATTAACAATAAACCCATTAATAAAATAAAAGTCATTAAATGGTTACCACACGGATTATTGTTATTGATGCGTGGAGCCGAGTTAAGATGAGGGAGGGTTTAGAGTAGAAGAAACCTCGAAGACTTTCGCGAGAAATGAATAACACGAGGAGAGAGTTAGGAGCTTGCCTAAAAATGGTTGATTCTTGACTTTTACACCCTTCCACTGCGAAGTAAAATATTTAAAAGAAAATAATAAGTCTACGGCCTATATTAATCAAATCTAACCGTATAAAATGCATAATTTGACCATGAATCTAAATATAGAGCACTTACACTAATTTTATCTACATACCTAATTATCTTTACCATGAATTAAATCAGATTTCCTCCCACCTCTTCGCTGCCGCTCGCTGTTCTCCTTTGCCAATCTTCTCTTCCAAATTTTTGTTCCCTTAATTATCCTCCTTTAACTGACTCGAGAGACGCTCATGCCTTCCCCATTGTTTCACAATTTTATTTCTTTAACTTTTGACTTTTCTACAAACATATCTCTTTCATCATTATACACATTCCAATGCTAATTTGAGCTTCCACGTTTATGGCTGAAATTACATTAAAATTGGAGAATAATTGCTTGGTCCAAAATTGAATTGAAATTGGTGAGAATATAAGGTTATATTAATATATATATATAATGTACTTATCCATATTGGGAACACATCACGCACAGCATCTTGCACCCATTTGTAATCTTTTCTTTTAGTCAATTATTTAATTATTTTATATTATATATAAACATATTAATTGTTATAATATTTTATTTATCTTAATCACTTAATAATCTAAATCCTAAAAATTTTAAAAATTTTCGATCACTTTCCCATTTAAGAATACAATAAATTTAATATCCTTATTTAAATTTCTTTAACACACAAGTATTCCATAAGTCACCAATCACTCTAAAACGTCGAAATTAGTAATTATTATTTACCTCTAAAATTTCGGATGCTACACACTCACTTTCCCTTCAGCCACCTGTCCCTCACCCACCCCTCGGCCACCCACTGCTCACCCTCTCTCTCGCTCACTCACCCTTCCTCTCGTTCATTATCTGTCCCTCTCTCGCTGTAGATCTACTTCTAGGGGAAAGGGAAATTAAAAATGAAAACATAAGATGGCTAGAAAGCTTACCTTAAACCAGATGAAGATTAGAGTTGGCAACAGTTCGGTTTGGTTTTGGTTTTTGCCAAAACTATAATCAAACCAAACTTAAACTAGTAAAACAAATCAAACCATTACCCATTGGTTTTAAAAATTAAAAATCATAACTAAATCATTCGGTTTCGCTTCGATTTCGGTTTTAATCATGATTTTTTTAATTTGATCCATGCTAACAAATAAAGACAAACTCTTACAAATAACATTCATAAAAAATTTTGATAACTTCACAATAAACAAAAACAAACTCTAATAAAGTTATTTTCTTCTTGCATAAAGTTACAAATTAACTTCAAACTTCTTGAATATAATTATTTGATTAATAAAAATAAAATAATTTAAGATTAGATTTTATTATTATTTGTTAATTACTTTATAAATGTTAAATATTTTATATATTTGCAATGCATTAATTAAAATACTTGTAAAAAAATGCATTAGTCAATACATATATTATGTGTATATATAATATATTAAACAAATAAATATCTATTATATATATGTATATTCGGTTCGATTTGATTCGGTTATCCACACATTTGATTCGGTTTCGGTTCAGGTTTTGTTTTAGATTTAGTGAAAACCATAATCAAACCATACCCATTAAAATAATATTCAATTTTTCCCCCAAACCAAACCATTACCCAGTCAAAAGATTTTTAACCGCGTTGACTGGTTCGATTTCAATTCGGTTCCCCACGGTTTCGATTGCAATTGCCATCCCTAATAAAGATGAACCCCCAAAGCTCATCTTCACGAAGATGGCAACGAACAAGGGGTAGAGCCGCACCGAATGGAAAAAAGAACTTGAGGTTGAAGTTGAAGAGGATGAAGATGCCAAGCACAATGGGTTGGCTGCTTCAATTGATTGGAAAATCGCAGCTCCTCCCCCCTCCTCCCTAAGGAATTTCGTTTCCGTGATTTGAAGAAAAACCAATCACGTGACCATAAATGGGAAAATGAGTTGCTTGGGAAAAAATGGTTGTCAAACACTAAACAAGTAAAAAATTGGGTGGAAAAAATGTCTTTTGCTTGGAAAATGTGGCAATCAAACGGGGTCTAAGCTCTAGGCAATTGAATTACCTAGAAATGATTTGCATGAAAATTATCAATTAAGGGTGTTTGATTGGCTTAATTTTCTACTTAAAATTTGTTGTACTTTTCTAGTTTTTGGTATTTGATTGCTAACTCTTTTCCAAAGAATTAGTCATTTGTTTCAAAATAAATAATGTGATTGGAAAATAAACAAAAAACCCAAAAAAAATTTAACAAAAAAAAAATTGAACAAAAACTCACATAAATAAATAATGTGGCTGGAAAATGAAAACATAGAATAAAGCAAAATTAAAAATTCCAAAACAAGCATCCGCCATCAATGTAGGCGAGCTCAGAAGAGGGCCAAAAACCAAGAACGACAGTTTGGACGGTGATCTGGAATGGTGGTCAGTAGAGATGGCAACGAACTGGAAGCGGACCGTGGACAAAAAAAAAGATTGAGGCTAGAAATGAACATGAACAGCAGTCAACAGAGATAGCGAAACGTGGCCAGAAACCTTGTTGTGGACAAAGAAGAAGATTGCAGTGGTCTGGAAGGGGATCTTAGAGGTCGGCTAGAAACCTTACAGTGTGCGGTGGGCTAAAGGAATCTTATTCTTCATCCACGGTGGGTTGCTTCTCAATTTTCAATTGCCTGGAAAAGTTTTTCCAACCCCTTCCTTCCCCTTGAGAATTTGTTTTCTAATAAAAGTGGGAATTAGCCATCATGTGATCGAAAAATGAAAATTATTTTTCATGAAAAATAGTCATTTTTCATGAAAAATGTGTACAATCAAACACACCATAAGATTATATACAAAACTTATAATTGTAGAATTTATGATTATCGTCAAATTTGTTTGAATGATATATGATGTTATTATATTTTGATTTTTATTGTTCTATATGTTTATTATTCTTTTTTATCTTTATGTTATAGATTTGATGATAAGAAAAATATATTATAATTTTTTAACTGCTAGCCAAATACTAAAAATACTTTTTTTAACAAAAAATTTAGGTTATATGCAAACAATAGAAAAGATATCTTTAGGAAAATATTCTTTAGAAAATTATTTCCTTCGAAAACTATTTTCCCTCCCCAAAACAAACAAGGATTAAAAAATGAATATAGGGTGTGTTTGATTGGCATGAAAAATATGAAAAAAAAACAAAAATCTAGCTAAATCTCAACTTTAAGTGTTTGATTGACAACTTTTTTTCTTAGAATTTGTTTTCCACCAAAGTGCAAAAGTGCCATATTTTCCCAAAAACAAGGAAAATCAATTCTTAGGGGCTGGTTTTGATTTTCTAGGGAAATTAAAAAATATTTTCTTTTTCACCTTGTGTAATCAAATAGTATGAAAATTTCATAAAAAATATCACATTCGAAGAATTGAATTTTATCTTTACTATTTGACATATTGTATTTTTTATGGAATTGAATTCCATAATACAACCCTTTAAAGTATGTTTTGACTTATTTTCTATGAAAAAATTGATTCTAAGGAGGTAGTGATTTTTATTTTTTACAAAAATTAAAAAATATTTTTTTCTAACTAAATACAATCAAACACACTCTTAGTTCAATCTCAACTCAAATATTGTGTTACCCAAATCATCAACAATCTTAATTAATAGTTTTATGGTCAACTTTTTTATCTTTAAAGATATGTCTTTTATAACAAATCTCATAAAGAACTAGTATGTTGAATGATTATATATTATATACTATATAATGACTTGACAAATACTATTAACTTTGAGAGGATAAATTTAATTTATAACGACTTTTTTTTAAGAGAGCCATAGTGTAGCGTTGGAATTATATATATAGTTTCAATGATTCATTTTGATTGAGTTATGACAAAGGAAGGTTAGATATTAAACGTAATATATATATATATATATAGCATGATTTAAAAAAAATAAGAATCATCAATCAGCCGTAAAGGAACCAAATTAAAGTACAATATATTTATCAATTCGATTATATAAGCAAAGAGAGCAATTTGTTTTGTTTAAAAAAAAAATAAACTTTATATTAATAAATTTTGAATTTATAACCTTTAAATTATAATTATTTTTATTTTTATTGATAAAAAATAATTATATTAATAAGATTTAAATTCATAATTCTTAAATTGCATTTTATTTTTTCAAATACCAAATGTCATTTTATTTAAAGTCTTATCTAAATAAATTAAAAAATATATACTATAATTATATATCAAATATATCACCCCCATAAACTTTTACTTAATTTTCTTTATACTTACAAAACATGCACCACCGATCACTCCTTAATATATTATATTTATATATAAGTGTGTGTAAAAGAATAGAATCATCAGAGCAAATTTAATTTGAAGATGAAGGTGGGGTTACATTGTTTAATCTTGCTCATCATGTCATGTCATCAGTAGATGCAATGAATGCATATTCCACTAATAATAATTAGTTTAATATAAGCAATATAATAATTAAATACGATAAACTAGTTATGCAATCAATCGCAGATCGATCGAAAGGGAGATCGAGGAGAGGTACGTATTCGAATCTTCTCTTTTGGTTTTAGTTTTAGTTTAATTTGGGCATTATTATTATTATTATTATTATTTGCTTGTTTTCTAAGTCACTATCGATTAATGATTGTGGCGGCTCATATCGCCAATTTATTATTATTATTATTAGTCTCCTTTTGCGTTAAGAAATTAAAAGTTTGGTATAAAAAAAAAATTAAACAGAGAAATGAAAGTTTTAATTTATTTTGGATGAGAGAAATCAGAAATGCTAATTAAGTACTCACTAACTCATAATAATCATCTTTCTTTTTAACACTTCTAATTTTATGCTCTATCTTATCTCACTCTATATCAAATGAGGTTATCTTTGTCTTTTAAAATTTTTAACAAAAAAGAATAACCTCATTTAGTGATAAAGTAACAATATAAAATTAATGTTAAAAAAAAGAGAAAGTATTTAAAAGATGTAATTAGCAATTCTCTTTTAATAATATATATATAAATTTGCTCGACTCAGCCGTGGCCGGGGGATTTGGATGGCGCACGAACCTCCTCCTTCTCCTTCCTTCCTCAATGCCAAACACTCAGTACTCAGTCACTTTGTATTAATCAAAATCCCCCAACTCAAATGCCACTTTGAAAACTTTCGGCGTGCCCTTTTCTTTTCTTTTCTTTTCTTTTCTTCTCTTTTTTCTTCTGTTTTCCCAAGTATATTTGGTACTGTTGTGGTATGAAAGGAATATTGATAAAATAATAATATTTAATAATTGGGTGTAGTGTTGTATTTATTTATTTATTAATTTCAAAACAAAAGTAAATGATGAGTGTATATATATATAGTTTAATAATTGTTTGCTTGTCTGTGTGAATCTTTTCCCTTTTGTCTCGGATATGGGGTTCCAACAATACAAAACCCCAATGATATTTTATGGGCTTCTGTGATAAAACTCTTGTTATTGTTATGGTTCGACCAAAATTCATCGATTGATGAGGTTTTGATGGCCACTGATAATTATGGGTCAATTGTCTTTTATTTATAAAATTAACAATCTTAAATTTAGGGGCATTTTTATCATTTCACTTTATTAACTAAATGGAGCTAGGGTACTCATTACTATTTTCAAAATCTAAAAAGTGTTTTTGCAATTAAATTAAATCTGAAATACATATAATTTTTGTAAATTACTCTAAAAAGATCGTGATGCATTAAAAACATCTTTATCCATTGTTCCAATTCTTAATTAATTACAAAGAAATTGTAACCACTCCCCCTGGATATCCCAATAGTCGGAAATAATAGAGAGTCAATCCCTTTCAAACATCAAAGTCAACTAGGGCTGATGGGGGAATGACAGAGATTGATGGAACTGCCTATATACCATACCGAGTCTGTCGCTAGATGTTATCTCCCTTACTCTTAACTCACGCTGCCATTACCTGAAATGATGGAAAGCAAAATGAGCCGAAAGACTCAATAAGCACAGAGAAATGAAAATAGAAGGCTGAACATATCCAATAAATGCTTCCCAGAACACGAACTCCAAGTACACATAACCCATGAGATGCCCAACACAGTATAAAAGTGAAAATAAAAGCACGTATTAGTCATTGGAGCCCACACAAGACACACGGCACCCAAGTCTCATACCAACATATCGCTGCCCTGAAAGGCAACACATATCTCCAACAAACATGTGCGCATCATCCCGGGTCGGTGCTCTTGACACCCGAATGCTCACATCAGTCCTCCCAACACCCGAGCTATAGAATAGCCGAGCCGAAGGCTCTCTCGGAACGGTCATCCCGTTCGAAATCTGTGAATTGTCGGTAACCATGCAATGCACATAAAAATGCAATGGTGTAGTGAGCATTAATGTGATACACCGACGCCCGTACATCTAGACATCATGGCATGCTCCGCCCACATAGTAAATTACACGCGATGCATATGTCTGTTTCAGATGTAATCTAACCATGCTAGAATGTTCGTGTTCAAGCATACTCAATAAATGAATATCCCAACATGCATCCCGTACTCATGTGCATATCAAACCATGAACGGTAATACAACATATCAAATCATGCAGTAAAACACATAATGACAGAGCTAATTAGTAGTGTCCAGTACCGGTCAATGGTCAGTGACTAGGAGTGTCCACCCGACGGTCTACTCAAAGGCCGTACAATAGTCTACTCCATTGTCATCCAATAGCCGACCCTTGTCCCACTGCTCGATAGCCCTAGTCGACCCACACCCGAGAAATCCAGAAATAAACTTGCACATCTAGAAACCTAGTCCCCAAAATAGGTTCGACATCATTTCGAAAGGAATGGGAGTGGTACAAATCCTCGTAGGCACTTAACAAATAAAACCCCAACGAGTCTCATATTTAATTTAAATTAAATTAATTCATACTCATAAAATCCTCAATTCGTATAATTAATACGTGAAGTCAAAACGAATTAAGGGAAGGCGTAGAGTTCATAAAATGGAAGAAGATCGCAAAGGTAGAAGGGAGCTTGCCTCATTTTAGCAGATTTTAGTATTTTCACGCTCGCATGCTATCAAATTAATACACACTACAAATTATTATAAACTCCCAAAATTAATAAAATTGAACCCAAAATTAAATTTCAACCGTATAGAATAATTAACACATATTTCTCTACTCACTTGGCTACTTAAATCTTGATTAAACCGTGTTTAATCTTAAATTTCTCCCAAATTTCCTCCATTGCGTACTACTTCTTCTTCTCCAAATTTTCCTTGTTGCTCGCTACTCAAAATGAATCCCAAAGATATTGAAATCGGTGTTTAAAAATGAAAAGAAACGGGCCATCAGAAGTTATCGCGTGGCAGTTAGCTGGTGCCACCGCCTAACCCCAAAACGACGCTGTTTTGGGGCTGGGTTTGCTGAAAAATCAACAATTTTCCTCCCAGCCTCGTTCACGCGCCTCCGCGATTCAAACCCACGCCCCTTGCCCGGAAACTCTCGCACGCTACCACACGCCTTCAACATATATATGCACTACATTAATTTTAAAGTAACTCTCAACCACTTTTGCAAATCACATTCTAGCACTCATAATTTTCATTAATTACACACACCCAAACTTCCATTTCCACTTATTCCACTACACCCCAAATTTTCAGAAATTACCACATGCACCACACTTATTAAATACTCTTATACCCCAATTTCGTATAATTAATTACCCATCACTTTAACACAAAATAAATTAATATTTCCTTTAAGCCTACCAATACTCAATAACCACCACAAATACAATAATTAATAATTATCATTAATTATTCACATATACTTTAATTAATTACTCTTAATTTCTTATTTTCTCAAAATAATATAAATTATTTTTTTTTAAATATCTAAATACCTAACAATGACCTCTTAATATTTATAATTATTATTTATTTTCAAATTTTATTACAGAAACACAGGCTTGTGGTGTGGCATGTGGATGACTCTAGGCTCAGCAGAGTAGTAACTCATGAAAACCATAACTGGCATGGGATGGGACCATAACTATTAACTACACCAAAAATTTGAATCCCAAGTCCTAAAGTGTTTGGTGTGCTATTTGGACTACAATGAATCATTTTTCATGGATCAATGATGAGTCTGGTAATATGATAGAACCACTAACCATAACAAATTAATCACTACTTCTCATCTTTTACAAAACTCTCAAAATGATTAGTTACTAGTCCACCAAATTATGTACCCTAAATAGTGATTTTTATTTTTATTCAAATTCTCAAAATACCCCTCTACAAAACTTTCTATTGCGGTTATACAAAAAAAAAAAAAAAAAAATTTATGGTCAATTGATGGGATCTCAAGGAGAAACCATTTCTTTGGCAAAGCTTGTTGTACTAATGATGGATTTTTTCCTCAGAAAAAAAGTGAGAGAAACGATTATCCAAATTAAACTAAAAATATTTAAAAAAAACCTTTTATACTCATAAATAGGCTTTAAATCTAGGTTTGAATAAACAAAATCTAGATATGGGTTCGATTTCTTTGAACTTAGATTTTGAACTCAAAAGGTTTGAAAAAACATAACCCAAATCTTGATTTAGATAGGAGAGAGAGAAAGTTCTTTATACTTAGAGGGTGTTTGTTAATTAAGATAAGAGGGAGAAAATGTCAGATATGAAAAGCATTCCGAATGTTTGGTCTTTTCAACGTATTTGTTAAGTTTATCTGACCATTTTCGAAAAAGGTTTCATGTGACCTCTTATCTCCCCCTTTTAAGATAAATTTATCCGACCTCTCATCTCAGATAAATTTATCTGCCTCTTTCAAGATAAGATTCAATTACTTATTTGCCCCTTGTAAAATAGTTAATACCATTTAATGCATTTAAAAGATTTAAATTTATTAAAAAAAACTTATTTATTTAACTCTTATAATTAGTATTATTTAATATATTTTTAAATTATTATATGTTTTGACAATTTTTAAAATTTAAATAACATTATTTATTTCATTGATTTTTAAAATTTAAATTTCTCTCTCTATCTATATTTTATTAACTAATATAATTCCTTTCATTAATTTTTAAATTATTTTATTTAATTTTATATTTTATTATCTATTATGAAAATATGTTTTTTCCATTTTTAATTATCTAGATGGAATTATTGTAATTCTAACAATTATTATTTATACCTTTCAACTCTTTTTAAATTTATTTTTGAACATGAATTTAGAAAATAAAATACTATTTTTAATTTTAATCTTAATTTTTTTGACAATTCATATTAATCATAAAATATTATTTTAATCATAAATTTGATAATAGGGATATTTTGGTAAAAAAAACCCTTATCTTAATGCTTATAATATGTATTAACAAACACATGGGAAAAAAAAGTACAGTTACTAGTGGATTCTAAAAAATTTAACAAAAAGTCTTATAGAAATCTTAAAATGCTTCTCGGTCTTATCTTGACCATTCCATATCTTGGTCCGAAAAGCATCCCAATCTTATCTTGATACTTCTTTATTTTGCTCATTTTAACAAACGCCCCTTTAAAGTAGAATAGTCAATTTTTCTAATATGTTAATTATAGAGAGATCAATGTATTTTTTAAAATATAAAAAAAATTAATAAGCACGATTTAGATGAATTATATGGGTGAATTTACCCCAATAATAAATTTTTAAAAGATTTTTTTATTAGGTACACAAATACTCATTGAATATAAGTTACCGTGAGATAAAAATTTAAACAAAATTGCAAAGTATGAAAACAAAAAGAGAAATCCGGACGCAGACCATCATTAGCTCCCTTGTGATTCCATTTCAGATGGTAAAAGATGAACAGTTTTAGTAATTAACGTTGAAGAAGATGCCATTTGCCTCCAATTCCTTCCTTAATTTAAGTAGACCACACAGCTCTCAGCCTTCTTCTCCTCAGGCATTACAGTTCAGAAACAGAAAGCAGAGGAGAGAGAGACAGCCATGAGAGGAAGAGAAAGCAAAGCTCCGCTTCCTCCTCCAGCCCCGGCGGATCTATTGGTCTGTTTCCCTCCCAAAGCCCACTTCACTCTTATGCCGAAGCCCATCCGCAGCCCTGTGCGGCCCTCTCAACCCGCCATTGCCAAGCGCCACCACTTCCTCAAGAAACTAAGAAGCAACGGCTCTATCATAGGCTCCGACGACATCGCCGACGAGCCGACGTCGCCTAGAGTCACCTGCGCCGGCCAGATCAAAGTAGCCCGGCGTAAACCCCCTTCATGCAAGACCTGGCAGTCTGTCATGGAAGAGATTGAAAGGCTACACGATAATCACACCAAATCCAAGAAGCGACCCACTTGGGTTGAATCTCTCGGATTCAAGAGAGATACAGCCCAGTTCTTGGCTTGTTTGGAGAGGGTAGGTAATATATATTATTCTTAAGATTCGAAATTTGAATTCGATCGAGTGGGTTTATATCTCTTGAGATGTATTATTGAGTTCAAACTCTTGATTGATTACATGATCACACAGTCATATTCGATCCTAATGGGCCAATGAATTCAGCCTCTCTGTCCAGACGGACCAGACCTAATGATCTATGATAATATAAGAATTCATTGTTTCGAGTCACACCTGTGTGTTTGTGTTTTTCTAAATAGGTAAGACTTGATTTCCGATGCTTCGGATCCTTTTCTGAGGCGGACGTGGCTTCTGATGACGGAGAGGAAGTTGGTATTGGAGATGATGGTGATGACAATCGTCAAGTTTACGATGGAAATGACGATTCTTCAAGAGCCGTCTTCTCCAAATGGCTCATGCTTCTGCAAGAAGATGATGAACTAAACCATACACTCGCCAATGGCGAGAATTACGGAAAGAGTGAGAAAGCTGGCGAGGAAGAAGAGCCTCTTCATCGAGAAATAGATAAAACAGGAGCTCCACCCCCAAACGCTCTACTACTCATGCGCTGCAGATCTGCCCCAGCTGAAAGCAGAGAATTAGAAGAAGATGAAGAAGAGATACCCAGCAGCATGTTGGCAACGGAAGAAGAGAAGGGAAATAGTGGTAATAAGAGCTTGGAACTGTTGATGAGATTTGATGGAATACAAGAATTCTGCAAAATTTCAACTGAAATTGCAAAGGAAACATGGGTTGGTGGTGGTGGTGGTGGTGGTGGTGGTGATTTTCCATTCTCAAGGAATTAACCCAAGTTGCAGCTGATGCTTTGCCTTTTTTTCTCCCCTTTCAGCAATTAATGTGATCACTCTTTTATAAATGTATGCAATTATTATAACATTAAGATGTTCTTGTAATTAATGTTATTTTATGGATGTTCAATAATTCAAGAAAGCCTCTAGGACCATATATAATATAGGTCAGGTCAACATGTTCGTTTTCTATTTATTGCTAAGATTTAATGTGTGTTAGGAATTTAGAACATTTTAAAACTAAATTAAATTTGCATCTTTCGCTCGTCTCCGCCATTCATGTATAGTCCTTCACTTCTTTGCATCTACTCACTAGAATTTCTAAGAAGAAAGTGATGCTAAGTAGATGGTCATGGTGTGCTTATGGATTTGGATGGAGTACTACTCAATTAAGCACCAACTACTCAAACGAAAGTAATTAAATCAACTAATTTGGTTCATTTTTTTTTTTTTTTTTTTATTAATTGGGCTCATGTCTAGTTTAAAAAATTACTGATTAACATTGTTTGGAGTTTGAGGTCTCTCAAGTCAAGGGACGTAACCTTATGAAGAGAGCAGTGGTTAGGGTGATGCTCGCGTGGCAAGCTCATATTCTTAATGTTGGGTTGACTCTTTAATTTAATGGGCTGTCAGCCCTATATTAAGCTAACGTTATCCTCTGGATCAGAAATCAGCCCATGGGTCAGGCTGGGACTACATGTATATAAATCCTTATTATTTTGGGCTTTGGGGACCACTAAATTATGCTCTCTTGTAACTTCCAGTTGGCCTGGCTATCAACTGTGAAGCACCCACCCTCTGCTCTCAAAGTAACCATCACTTAAATTAGAAATTTTGCTTTTATTTTGGATTTTTTTCCAAGTCAATTTAATTAGCTTTTACACTATTTGTAGAATATAACCCTTTAAGCTACAATAAGATTCAATTATTTGTGCATGCTATGATATGGATGCATGTAATCATATATAAGTAGATATTTTATACGTTTTCTTTTTATAAACTAGTATGAACAATAAATAACTATTTATGAAAAGTAAATTTATTAAATTTACTCACAAATTTAAAAATAAGACTATCACATCATTCAAGTATTAATATTTTTCAAAAAAATTCACCAATTTTCATATTATTATTAATATCATCTTGTACCAAGTTAAGTTACTTTTGACATGATCATTTTTGTACGATTCTCGATACTTATACCCTCGATTATATCAAGGAAGATAAATCGCAGGTTGGACCTTTAACCCTTATAAAGGACGATAATCAAATTTACAATTCATTAAATTAAGACCCACATATTACATATCCAACCCCATCGACTAATACCTTAGAGCCCAAGTCAGGTTTCTCTTAATCTCCTGTATGGATGTTTGATTGCTTTTCTATATATAAACACACACACATAATACATAAAATCAGTCTTGCACTGCAAAACAAATTGCAGTCTTAGAATGATAAAAAAAGGCCATTGGTTTGATCCTTCTCCTCTCCTCTCCTCTCTTCTCTTCCGGTTCTCTACCACTAGGGCAAGAAGAAGAAGAAGAAGCTAAGGCTACCACCCTCCCCCCGGCCGCCGTCGCTGTTCAAAATGCCAAGCTGGAAGTTTGTGGTGCAAGGTACGTACGTAACTAATGATTGGGACAGGAGAAGAGGAGAGGAGAAGGATCAAAACAACGTCATTTTGATCAGTTCGGACCGCAATTTGTTTTGTTAGTCTGTATTGGCTTTATATATATATATATATATATATCAAGAATTTTAGGCAAAGCAGAAGAAAGGAAAAAATCACAAGTATGGCTCTGGCTTCCAGTCCCCCAGATCAAGATGATACAAAAGCAAAATACTAGAGAGAAGTAGCTAGGGACAAGCATTTGGCAATTGGTATGGGGATCGCCCTTTCTCTTCGTCATCTCCGGCGGCACGCAGTCACCCAAACAAGAATCCAAACAACCCAGATGGAGCAACGTTAACTAGCTAGCTAGCAAGGGCCACTTTTGGCCTTTTCACGCGACCAAGAGAGGAAAATCCTTTAGACAATCTCCCCAAGGTCCCATGTTTAGATCACGCACGAAAACAACTCGCTATATATGAGGAGCAAGTGAGGGGGAAGCAATGGAGACTCAATAGCTAGCACAAGTAGCGAGCAAAGATCAGCCATTATTCAAACTCAGAAAGAGAATACAGAAAAAGAAAAGAATTAAGGGGCCGGGATGCAGTCAGTTGATTGTTCTATATATATATATATATATATATGCTTGTTATTGTTAAAAGAAATACAATGAATAAAATCTATTGAATTGCATGAAGAATATTTATAGGCAACTTTAGGTTGTTATGATGCTGATGACTTTAACCAACTCAATCAAGAGTTTAGCTCAAACTAAAACGTAACAATAGAGACAAATTAACTCAATCTTGTCTAAGAAATAAATCCAATCATATTCAAACTCATACAAAATCTGATTAATAATATCTTAACAGTTATTTTTTCTAGCATCAGTAAATGTTAATTTTGGGCTGATTTTGTGTTGAACTTACATGAAATGTTTTAGAGTTGAACTGGTTATTGCAGCTCTTCAAGTGATGGTATGCAGCTCTTTTAATTTGTATCCAAATGTTTGATATATATATATATATATGTGTGTGTGTGTGTGTGTGTGTTTGAACTATGTTTTTTAAAGGTGGCCGTTGCACAGACCTTTCTGAGGGATGGTGTCAGTCGTTCCATTGGCAGTTGGTAATTTAATTGGTCTTTGATTAATTGATTAGAACAATTGCTGCTATTTACTACATGCATATGCTTTGATTTACGGATGCATTGTGTGGGATTGATTGCATGTTTCATGATATTATTATCAGCTCAGGAACTATGTTTTTGTGTCTTCGACCCGCGGGATGCTTTAATTTGTCAATATTGTTTCCTAAATCTAATTATATATATATGGTGTTTATTCTAACTCATCCGAATTGGTCGTGGAGTTTTGTGCTATAGTGTATCTCTGATCTGCTGTATATATGAGTCAGTAGTTTTGTGTCGTTTTCTAAATATATATATTAATTTGACCCTTCTCAGCAAAATAATAATATTTGTGAGATGAGACCAGTTCCATCCCTCTTCTTCTTCTTCTTCTTCTTCTTCTTCTTCTTCTTCTTCTTCTTCATAAGACGCATCATATATAGTGCTTTGTTTAAAGTTGGGTGGATTTAGAATTATAAAAAGTGGGTGTCTGAAAATATTTAAATTAATCCCCTCATTACGCGATATGGTTGCAGCGAACTAGAATGTGGTTGAACTAATCTATCCATGCACGCACTTCCATGGAAAATAAAAGGTTATTTTGGAAACTCTTTTAATTATTTTATATTTTATGTTTAAACTCAACCAGTTAGCAAAGTCTAATTAAATATGCGAGCGAAACATCATGTGAACATTGTGTAGATATATAAATTAAACATCTTGAACCTAACTTTTTGTCATTTTTTTATTTTGACATCTTGTTAATCAATTGATTTCTTAAACTATTTTTATTTAAAAAATAAAAATTTATTATATGAACCTAAGACCTCTCATATATATATATATAGTTACTATAAAATTAATTAATTTTATTAATGCATAGAACTTATCTTTACATAAATATTTTTATAAAAAAATTAATAAACTAAATTTGTTTTTTTTTTTTTTAACTTACACGTACGTACGTGACATATTTACAAGAAGAAATTAAAAAGTAATTAATTGCGGAGGGGAAATGATGTTGTTTGTAGTCTTTTAGAGAATGTTTAAATGGATATATAATAATATCATAAGAGTGACATAAGAGTATTATTAAGTTTTATAATTATTATTTTATATTAATTTATATATAAATTTTCATTTTCAAACGGATGAATAAAACATGACGTTTGCCAAGACTACAGAATCAAATATTATTTGTTAAACCTAAGTTTAATAATAACCCACGTATGCGTGCAACCAAGACTTGGTCAAGGCATTGGATTTATTAATCCTTTTTAGATTAATTTACATGTTCTTTTCTTCTAAGGGAGTCTTGAAAGGGCAAGCAATTAATTCCGGAGATAAACGTTGGAGAACCACTCTGTCACCAACCTTGTCTTCCCTACACCAAACCCATCAAGACAAACAAACAAGCATATATATACATATATACAACAAAAATAATAATAATTGGTGAAAATATTGAGATAGAATATATAGTAAATTTTTTAATACATATATATTGGATGTTCGTGGTAGCGGTGGCGATGGTGGTTGAGAGGACGGTGGCGGCGGCGGCGGCATAGCGTTCTGTCTATTTCACGGCCACCTGAAGCTAAGGCAATGTATAAAGTTGTCTACTCAACTTGCACCTTTATTCTCCTCTCTCCTTTTCGAAATTAATCTCTCTTTCTTTCTTTCTTTCTTTTTTTCTTTAATTTGTTTGTGGGGAACCCTTTTTTCTTGTTTCCTTTCTCGTTTTCACATTGTGGCATCAAGAAAGCAAAGCTTGCCAACCATTCTCTCTCTCTCTCTCTCTCTCTCTCTCTCTCTCTCTCTGTGTTTGAGTTTGACCCGTTGCCACCTACCATCACAGCTCTTCACCTTCTCTCACATGGCGGTCCCACCAGTAATCTCTCCCTAGTGAGAAGGATCTTTCCCATTTCCTCTCTCTCTGTAGATAGCAGCCACAATTAAAAAAGCTTAAATATATAATCCACTTCTTTCCTTTCTTTTCTTCCTTTGGCTTCTCCAAAACCCTAAATTTACACTTCTCTTTCCACCTCCCTAGCTTTGCCTCTCTCTCCCTCTCGGCAGATTCAGATCATTCCACAGGAAAGAGAAGAAACTTCTGCTAGCAAGAGAAATGGGAATGGATGCTTTCGGAAGGCTGATATAGAAGCTCCTCTCTCTCTCTCTCTCTGGGTACTTCAGATTCTCCTTTGCTTCTCTCATCTCTTTTTCAATCTTCCAACTTTGGAACTATCACCATCTCTTTGCAGGTTTAGGCCCTTTTCCTTCTGATCTTTCACTTCACCTTTTTAAGCTCAAATTAAAGCCATGGATTCTGGCAACAGTGGCAGCACCCAATCTTCAAGCGGCGGTGACGACGAGTTTGATTCAAGGCCGCCGCCGCCAACGGAGACCCTCTCGCCTTTCTTCAACCCTTCACTCAACTTTCCCTCCATCTCCAACCACCCACCACCACGCCCCCAGCCGGCGCAGCCGCAGCAGCACCGGCTTCTCCCCCCAACTACCATGTTCGAACCTTCCCCGCCAAATCTTGGTCCCTTCCCAAATGCAAATTCCCCCTACAATCTTGATTTTATTTGGTCTAGATCAGAACCAAGATCCGAATCCAATTACACCAACCTTGAGAACTTCACCGGCTTCTCATCGTCAAGCCAAGCTCTCTTAGCCCCCGGTCAAGGCTCATTAATTCCAAGCTCATCGTCCACGGCGCCGCCTCCGCATGGAGATGGAAATGGCACAAAAGCGGCGCAGAGGTCCGACCAAACCCACGTGGCCAAGACCAATAGGAAGCGGACCAGAGCCTCACGGCGGGCCCCTACCACCGTTCTCACCACCGACACGTCGAATTTCCGGCAAATGGTGCAGGAGTTCACCGGTATTCCGGCGCCGCCCTTCGCGTCCTCGCCGTACGGCCACCGTTTTGATCTGTTCGGCGGCGGGTCGGGCCTGAAATCTGCAAGTCACCTGGAAACACTCGGATCTCTTTTCCCTTTCAGGCCATCGGCTCACAAGGTTCAATCTCCGTCTCCTTCTTCATTGTTGAACTCTTCCTTGGTTGATCCAAGCAATATTGCTAACCCCAATATTAACAATACTACTATTGCCACGTCCATGGCTGGACCGTCAAATGCTTCAAATACCTACCAACTTCAAGCAGCTTCAGATCATCTAGGTTTCCTTTCCAAGCAACCTCAAAATCTGCTAAACTTGCAAAACCCAACTCTATCATTCCAGAATCTGAAGTACCCACTAACAAATCCTCCCATTTTCAACTCCAAGCCTCAAGAAAACTCATCAATTATCCCTTCCCTAGATGTACTGGGAATGAGCCATGAACATGTGGGCCCAAATCTCGGTGGGTTTTCCAGCCATGGAAGTTCGGAAAGAGCTCAACATCAGCAACAGTTTGGGTATGGCCATAATGGAGGTGGTGACACAGAAAATTTTAAGCTCAACTGCTCAGCATCTACTTCAGAATTCCACCCTGAAAAGGGTTTGGAAAATGCTTCCTCAAGGAGTGAAGGTACTGTGAATCCATGGATTTGTCCTTCTAATTAGGATTTATTGCAGTAATAAAGAATATTTATAGGATTCATATATATGATCGAGGAAGTTTAGGAAATGGAAGAGATCACAAGATTACGGTGGTGCATGATGATATTGATCATATCTGCTAGTTTTAGTTCTTGGTTAATTAATAACACCCGAATCATCACTTTTCAGTTTAAGATTCGGGCATCATATTATGTATATATCTATAGCATCTTTTCTTCTTTTTGTAATCTTGATTAAACACTCATATATAGAATCATGAAAGAACTTTTGTTCTACATTATTTTTTTTTTTTTGGGTGCATAATTATTATTATTAAGCTTTAGATGATTGTGGGAACTATAATTGCATAAAGATTCACTGAATTTCACAGCCAAATCTCATCCTTTTCCCCTTACCTAGGGGATTCAACAGGTTGGTGCTATCATGCTTGGTTAGACAGACAACCAAGTTCTTGTCACTTAGTAAAAAAAAAAAAAAAAAACGCGGCTAAATAAAAGGGTTTTCATATTAATTTGCAAACGCCTGTGAATTTATTTATGCAATACTTTGATAGGCGTGGGCTGGCTTCCATATTCGCCACACTGAGAGACAACTACTATATATATACATACATATATATATATACACACACGTACATATTTGACAAAAGATACATATTTATTTATATTATTAACTTAAAATTATATGTTATTAGGATATTACGATAATGACAAAGTTCATATTTGTAAGGATATGATTCCTTAATTTGTTCTTGTGAGTAAATAAGAGGTGGCTTTCAATTTATAATGTTATAGATTATATTACACATCAATCTTACATATATATATTTAAGTGTCATTGTTTCTTATATATTTAACTTAGAAATTTAAATTGACTGTTAAATTATGGAATCTTGACTAGATTTTGAGGAGAATATAGTATATATAGAGAGGGTGAGACTATTATGATCCCTGGCCAGAGAGTGGAAAATGATATTAATTAATGACAAGGATATTCACCCCTGGCCAGCACGTTCCTTGAATTCGTTGGAACTCCAATGTATTATTAATTAATATCACTTAATCCAGAAAGAAAATATATATATATATATATCATGATAAATTGGTGAAAAGAAATAGATAAAAAAAAAAGTTAGCGATGATGATCATAATGATCCGTGAGATTTTGGGAGAGAGATAGATAGAGGGGCTCTTTCAAGATGAAGATGGAGTGACAAGTGACAGTCTTGGAATCATAGTGGCCCCTTTGCCAGGGAAATAGCTGGTTTTCAGCAATGATGCTCCTTTCTCTGCATCTTTTCATCTATCCACGTCCATCTCACTACTCCCTCCCGCAGCTCCGACCCCAGATTCAGCTTCAGCTTCCTGTGGGACTCCATGCTTTGAGATTTTTAATTTGAGTACGTAGTCTTACGAATTATATTTATTTTTTATTAAATTTTAAATGCTATAATCTTAATTACACATTCAGAGAAAATATATCATTAAGAAGAGTTGATTTTAATTTTACTTTCTATATTATTATTTGGTACCACTATTTTTTTAAATTACTCATTAAAAAATAAAATATACTTTTGATTTCATTCCTTAACATCACATGATTATGATAACATTTATATTACATAAATATTCTATAAAAAAAAACATATTGTTTCCTGTAGTTAATGAAGGTCAATTAGTTAAACACAAGTGAATCCTATAAAATATTATTAGGCGTTATGTAACTTTTTTTTTTTTTTTCGTTTTTTTGCTAGGTAATAAAACAGGCATTATGTGACTTTACGTCGTGCTTGACTTTCTGGTTCCTTGCTTGACCATTTTGTTTTGGTTCATGACAACACAGATAGCATTATTCTTTCGACCCATTTTTTGTCTCACTAGATCTAGATGAGGTGATCGAGGTCAACAACGAGTTTATCATATATAAATACAAATTTGAAATTAAATAAAAAAAATACTCTTAAATCTCGAGAAAATAAAGCTGTGTCTCTTATTTAATAGGTATAGTAGATTTTCCACTTTGTTGGGATTATTAATATATTGCGGACAGTAAAAATATCTTGGTTTAAATTTATGATTGAAGTGGATTTAATAAAATTAACTAAACCATAAATCCTAACTCCCATAACTATATATCTTTCTCGATAAGTAGATTATATTTACCTAGCTAAAAATAACAACAATATCTCTATTAAAATTTTTAATTATTTGTTCATTACCAGTAAGTACTGGTAGTCCAAGTTGTCAACTGTGGGTAGTAAAATTTTTAAAATTGGGGCTTCGATTCTTGGGGGAAGGAGGTGGGGGTGGGTAGCACTCGGATTACTGTACGTGCTCTAACCATTTGATTTTTAAGTACAGCGCTATATATGTTACTACAAACAATTAAGATCCTACTTAAAGACAAAGTGCAAGTCACATGTAACAATTTAAAAACTTTAGTAGTTAACCATATTCCTAAATTGTTTTCATTTTAATGAGTAAAAAAAATTTTACTTTCTCCAATAGAATGAAGAAAGGACAAAATTCTGTTTTTTGGGATCAAATTGAAGTCCCTTTCCAAGAGCATACCTCACAAGGAATCAACCCATGATCTGGGCAGCAGATAGAATTACTTGCATCACCCAATTAGAGTTGGAGGCCAAAACCTAAAATAGAGGCTGCCCCATTTTGCTCGCTAAATTAAAGGGACGACAAAATTAAAGGCGGCCTTAAGCCTAATTGTCTAATACAAATTACACCAACCAACGCGCCTTGCAAGATTAGGAGGGGGGTGGCTTATGACCAACCACCGAATATTAATATTATGATTTGATCCTTGGATGTGTCTCCATCCCATAAACATATAGTTAGGTAGCACACCAGACACCAGGGAAAAGTCCATCATTCGCAACACTGCTACATAATTATATATATATATATAAATTTCTATTATATTATAAAATTTACTAAATTAATAAATTATTTATGTTAATTTTTACTATAATACGTTTATATAAAAAATAATAATTTTTTATCCATTATTTTGGTGGGTCAATATTAATCAAGATGAACATGCATATGCATATATGTACGTATATGTATTGTATATGGATGTGCTGTGGTCCAAGTTGGCTCCTTCTTGTATATCTATAACCCCCTAGGCGGGTTGATTTATTCAGCAATATGATTAGCTAGCCTTTCTCTTTTATTTCTAGTACTGATCAATTTTTTCAAGTACCAGGACACCAGTTGTGGTCCATCTTTAGCTTTTTAATTTATAGTATAAGCTTTGGGTCCTCTATAATATTTTTTATTTCGATTAATAAAATAAAAACTATTTTCTTGTGATAATTTTTTTAATTTCAGAATTATATATATATATATATAATGCAGGCAGCTACGTACTACTTTTCGTTGGTCAGCTTTGAACCGACCCAGCTTCCATTTTTTTCCATGTGAGATTAAAAGACGATTCAATCCAATTTTTTTATTAAGAATATTTTGACCAAAGGATTCTCTTCATAATTGAATTTGCTAGAAGCTGCAATTCGTTGACCGTTCCCAAAAATAAAAATGAATTACAAAAGTAATTATTATCTTAATTTATATGTTTAAACCTCTCCTTGCTGCCATTAGTATCAGTATTAGTATTAGTATTAGTATTAGAAAGGCAACTAAAAATAGAAAAAGTGAAAATCTTAAGAAATTAAATGAATTAAAATTATATTTATACATGACTGATTGAGCGGCTCTAGAATGATTTTCTTTAGCCCCACATGTCTCCCACTAATTCCTTTTATTTTTAATTTTTTTTTCTCAGCTTGTATTAGTTGTACAATTGCTTTTATCTCTTTTGTTTCAATTCGATGCCTCTGACTTGCTCGGCCATGTCCCATGTGCTCCCCTCCTTACATAATTTATAAATTTAAAATTAAACAATTTTGTTTCGACTAAAACATATTTAGAATTTAAAGAGTTAATAAAGTTACTTTAAATGATTTTTTAATATTTTTTTTAGATAACCATTATACTTTCACTAAACAACAAACTATAAATATATATGTTGTGTCTGCTCATTTTGAATCTTCGAATTTCCTTAATTTTTTCAAAATAAAAGATATTAAGGTGCTCAAGAACCACTGATATGAGAACTAAAAAGAGTTCCACTAACAGTAATAGTAATAGAATAAATATATAAAATTATGTAAAGTAATTTATGGTTTGGTTTGTTATTATTTGTGACGCAAATTGCAAACCAAATTGTAAACCTTTTTCTTCAAATTTTTAAACCAAAGCTGTTTTTGAATAAAAAATACTTTTTTTATTTTTGAAATTGGGAAATCCAAAAAAAAAAAAAAAACTCCCAAATCATTTTTAGTTGGACATAATGATTTTAAACGAAAAAGGAAAAAAAAAAAAAAAGGAATAGGAAGGAAATGAAATGGCTATTCCATTTTAACATTATTATATATTTAGTAAGGGCAAGTATGGAAGGACAATTCCATTCTTTTGTTATGTTTTATACACCTTAATTTTGATAAAATAAAATGGTAAAACTAATCAGTTAACAAAAATATCTTTTAATATTATAAAATTTAAAAATTATATATATTTCATATTTAATTTTATAAAATCATATAATTATGAAATACATGTTAAAAATTTATTTTTATTTTTAGCTCAAAATATTAAATAAAATATCATTTTATTTAATTGTCAAAAAATATTTAATGGTGAGTACATAAAATAATATTCAAATAACATTTAAAATATAACAAATACTGATTCAAAATATAGATGTATTAATAGACTATAGCTTATGAAATTAAATTTTTACATCTTTAATAGTTAAAAAAATATAATTATATATAATTAATAAAAATTAATTAAATGTATAATATACATAAATAAATTTCAATTAATATGACAACAATTTTCGACTAATATTGGTGATGAGTAGACAATGATGGACTTATATATGTCGTAATATATAATTCTAAAAAATTTAAACATAAAATGATAATTATAACACCCATTTAATAGAATGTAAGGGTTTTTTTTTATCTATTTTGAAATTAAAAAAAAAAACACTTTTTCATAAATTTAAGAGAATTAATCATTTAATTCTTTGCAGGAATTAAATAACATTTGGTGAGAATATTCTCATTCTTATAACCTATATATATTCCGTCTAACCAAATATGACTTTACTTAATTTATCAGTTGAAACCAAGTTATCACACTCCCATTGTTTTTAATTTTTTTTATTAAAAATTAAGTTGCTTGAATTTTTTGGCTTAAAAATAATCTTTAAGGTAGATTCCACTTAAATCTTCTATGTTTTGCTTTTAGTGGTTTAAGTCTGTCTATGTTTTAATTCTTTAAACACATTTAATTACAAGATAAATACACTTTTAACGCAATAGATTAATTATTTTGAAAAAAAAAATATAAAGACCCATGAAAAATAAAAGGTGAAAATTGCATGTATAAATGGGTACAAATCAGAGAGACGTATAAAGACTTTACTTATAATATTTTGTATTATTGTAATAAGTACATAAACACAGGAAAACATAAACAGAATTAGGACTTATATTTAGTTGGAGAAAATATTTTTTAGTTTTATTTTTTTTATTAATTAATTGAATCTTCAATTACAAGTCAAGAAATTAAACTTTTAAACTTTATATTATGAATTAGAAAACATTAAAAATATATTTGTTTTTAAAATAAATATTATTATTTCTTGAAACATGAAATATTAAGACATTTTTAATTGTAATTAGAGTTAAAAAATTAGAAAAACATTTTTCTTATATTTTTTAGTTTTTACATTAAAACAATTTAATTTCTAAAATATGCACTACTATTTTTTTAGAAAAACGTTTTGAAATGATTAACTCTGTATGTTGTGAATTAAGTTATAATTATTCTATTTTTATAATTATTTTTTAGTCAAAACCAATGCACATGTTAGAATAAAATATATTCTGCACATCAGTAATATTATCTCCCTGTGGTGGCATATTATTAAATTTAATAATTAAATTATGCGTTAATGATCTCACTACAGCATAGTCCCTGAACATAAACTGTATTTTAAATTTTAAATTTTAAAAGTTTTACTAACTAAAATATGTTAAAATCATTAATATATAATATATTATTATTATATTACGTGTTCATGATGAGGCCATACCATATTTAGTTTAAATATTTAATTTTGACCATCACAAAATTAATAATATTTTTTTATAAATTATTAATTATTTTTTAAAAATATTTTTTACACGTAATAAAAATATTTATAATTTTAAAAATAATTAATAATTTAAGGAAAAAATTATTAAATTCTTAAAAAAATTCAAGTATCAACACTTGCAAATCTAATATTACTGCTCAATATATTCGGAGAGAGGTAAATTGAAATACAAGGAAAAGGAAAAAGCAGTAAATGACAAATTGGTGACGCAGCGTATGACGTCACTGCACGGTAAGCTGACGGTGGGCGAAAGGCAGCCCGCGAGGCACGAAGCGCAATTCAAGAAGGGGGGCCGGGGGGGGGATGGGTCCACATGTACGGCGGGCACGTGGGCCCTGTTTATAAGAAATGTATGTAATATAATCATAACATCGCCTTATAATATTAAAATATATCACAAGCTAATCATGAAATGTCAAAAATATTAGCTTTGCACAATCTACTTTTATCGAATCTTATATAGAAATTTTATATAAACTTTATTTTTAATTTAAATATATCAAAAGTTTACCATTGTCATGTTTTTTAAAATTATATATGTTATATATAACGAGATATAAATTCGTTATAAAATTATTAGCCTTATGATTTATATTATAGTTGTATTGAATTTTTTCAAAAAAAAAAAAAAATTCATGTGAGTGTTGTGATTAAATTAGAAGTTAGGCATATTTGTTTTATTAACTTTTTAAAAAATAAGTAATCTTCATCATAAATAAATATTTTGATAACAAAGTCTATTTATATCACAACCAAAACCAATATATATCAACAATCCATATAAATTTGATTGATGGGGAGAGTCAAGCCATGATCTTCTCCTCCAATTTGAATGATGGGGAGAGTCAAGCCATGATCTTCTCCTCCATGTAAACTCACTCCCAATGTTCCCATTGCGATTAACACGCTTTTCTTTTTTTTTTTACTTAAATTTTAATAAATTTGTGTTAGAAAAGTCTTATCTACTTTATCTTAAAGTGTGAACTATTTTTAACGTGACTTATCTACTTTTACTCATCCAACAATAATTCTTGAAAAGTTATTTTTTATGTTAAGATTAAGATCACCTTATATGCACTCTTATCATGTTATAAAAGATCAGTCTCATATTATGCATCATGATTATATTTATAATATATAATAATATTATTATTATTATTTTATACATATGTAACTCAGGGATACACTATTGAGGCATCACCCTCCCATTCATGTTTATGCAAGAGGAAATTGATTATCTATTTTGTTTTTATTCAAAATAAATAATTAAATAAGATTTAAAATAAAGATCTATTTGATAGGAATTGAAAATTGCAAGTTATTTAGTTTTATAATTAAGTAAAATTTTGACAAATATATAATTTTAATAAATAGATAAGATTATACCGTTCAAAACTCAATAAGAGAGTAACTAAGATTCATAAAATTTGAACTTAAAATAATTGACTTATCTATAAATAAGGACAAACCTGCATATACATTTGGACTCATAAAATTATTACCACCCCTTATGGTTTTGCATTAATTAATTTTTTAATTAATGTTCCGACTCTCAAAATTTTGAATACAAAAATTAAAAATATTTTTAAATTTAATTTATTGAAAAAAAAATAGAAACATAAATTGGAAAGGTGACCAAATTACAAGAACGCTTGAGAACATCTATTTACAAAATAATGTTAAATGATACGAAAGGGTCATCCCACGCTGTCCATTGTTCTTATTTTTAATGTTATTATGAAATGATAATTTTATTTTTATTATATTTTATAAAAATTCTTAATATTTATTATTAACAAGTAAAATAATTGATAAGTATTTTAAGTATATATCAGTACTAAAATTATCAATATTAATGAATTAAAATATTGATAAAATTATCTTAAAAGAATACAATTACTAATTCTCATCAATATAGTATATTATAAGATAATAATGTATTCATTGAAATAATATATTGATAATTAATTATATTAATGTATTACATTAGGAGTATTGTTTTTATAAAAATCAAAATACCATATGAGAATTATATTAAAAATTGGAATACAAAAACAAAAATCAAACAGTGATAGCAAAATCAGATAATAATAAAATTTAAACTCGTAACATCTGTTATAAATTATAATAAATTTATTAATAATTTTAACACTGCACCAACAATTATTATTATTATTATTGGAAATAAAAGAAAGAAATGTATGTTGTATTATGGGACACCACTTTTCACGTTTTCCAGTGGTATTGTCACATTGTGGGGTTGGGTTGCAACCCGAAGCCGAAGCCAAAGCCGAAGCCGAAGCCAAAGCCGAAGCCAAAGCCGGAGATGCACTTCGCCAGGATTGACGGCCCTTTCCCTCGTGATTTTTTTGATAAATTTTGTTGTTTTCAGCCTTCCATTTGGGCACCTCTTAACTTGAATCACTTTTATTTACTGTTCATTGGTGATGATCTCCACTATTAAAAAGTTCTGAATAGTTTAAATTTTAAAATTATGTCTCAAGTCAAAGTAGGTTCAAAAAGTTAAGCATATCTCAACACTTTCATGTGAGATAATTTAAATTTGTAACAAAATAGATATTAGATAATTTAAATTTATAACAGAACGGACTAAAGTGTAAGGTTCGACCCATAACTAATTCATTTTGAGAATTATATTCGATTGTCCACATAATTTTATCTTGATCACGTGAATTAAACAATTCTCCTATATAAAAACACGATATCTAAAGGGGTTTAAGTACAATATTTATTATATATTTATTACATCATTATTATTATGTCATTTATAAATATAGTGGCTAATTTAAAAATTAGGAGATCCATCGAAAAATTAGACCTCGCTCTCAATGCTTACAGAAAAAGTTATTTCAAAATATATTTGAACTTAAAAATTATCAAAACAGTCTCAAAACTGCAAACTATCTCAAAAAAACACGAAACATTTTATAAATCAAGTGGTAATCCATCCTCTAAACCTCATCAATGGAGAATCTGTGGTATGGGAAACTTCAAAATTCATTTGATCCCAATTTCGGTGATTGATAGTATTGCAATGTTTACTCATAGGCATGTCTCTAAATTAATGATGGGGAATGTGAATCACGATTCTATTTCTCCTCTCCTCTTAGAGAGGAACATTAGCAGCCCCCTCAAGTTGTTTCAAGATTAACTTTGATAGCACACTAATGGCCATATATGATCTTTTTCTCTCTTCTATTTTTGATTGTTTCCAAAAGAAATTTGCATGTTAGGAAGAGTGACAACCAATTGGTACATTGGATTACCCAATTTGATGGTGGATGACCCAATAACGAGTTTTGATAGTTGATTTTCCAATGCCAACTCGGGTTATTGCTGTTGGTGATCTCATGTCCCAATGAGATGCTTCTTTCATTAAAAAAAAAAACTCAAATGACCATACATTTGTTTGTTTTATTTTGATGTAATTTATGCACTTATTTTTTATTTTTTTCAAACAATAATTTATGATCATTGTAATATCGTTTATTAGTTAAAGTAATGTAAAGTCTAAACACTTAACGGGTATGCTAGTAGTAGTGTGAATTTGTTATTTTATTTTTATTATCTCTTATTCACCTTTGATTCTAATTTCAACATGTAAAAAAAAAAAAATCAAAATTTAAGCACAATATTGTGCTCAATTTTGCCTACTCCCTCATCTAATAAATTAAATCTCAACCCTCTTTATTAATTCATTATTATTTATCAAACCAATTAGATGAAAGTGAAACCAACCCGTTACAGACGGATCAAGGAGGATGGCATAGGATTGCTTTGCTCTGCTCTCGTAACCTAGTTTTAAATCATTAATGAGATAATTAACTTTTAAAAGGCCATCTTATCTTATTTCTAAGTCAAATTATAATCTAGGGTGATTTTATTTTTTATTTTATTTTTTGTTTGGATAAGTTGATGAGATAATTGTGATGGGACAGGGGCCATGGGGGCATCATCATAGCCAAATTGAAACACTGCAGCAACTCTGGAGCAAAGAGATGTGATGGAATGGGAAATGTGGTGTGGCATGTGATGCTCATATGATGAGATTCACAAATTCTTTTTACTTTGATTGGAAGTTTTTTTTTTTTCTTTTTTTTTTCTTTTGTTTTTTGTTTTTTACGATAGATAAATGGCAGTGGCAAGATTTCCGGAGAGGATAAATATCCTATTTAATATTGATATGTTTTGACAAATTGAAGTGATCCCCACCCCCCTTTATAATAATTAAAAAAAAGGGGGGGGGGAAGTGTTTTAAATACTTATCTCAACAATGAATCAATCACTTATCCAGCCGTCTTTGTCTGGCCTAAGCCATAGCCATCCCATTTTACGGCATAATTATTGATGAAATGGGTGTGGAATAATATTTGTGATCCTTCTTCACACAAGATTTTTATATATGGATAAATCCCCCCCCCCCCCCCCCCCCCCCCCCAAAAGAAGTAAAACAATCTTAAGGCAGGCAGTTATTTATTTTATGCAGAGGGTGGTTAATTGTACCAATTTTTTAAAATTGAGAGGTCAGGGAACAATAATTGGTACCGCGACCTCAGTTGGGCTCAAGCCCAAAAAGTTTCATCCAATTGTCACCTAATTCATAAATCTCGTTGCATCCAATCGTGAATGCTTTCGAACTAGGCCCAACCAACCTCCACGCATTTTCCCATTTTTTTTTTCTTTTTCCTAGTCAGCTGTCAATAGCGAGAGTCAACTTGTACATGTGCATTGGGATGTGGGATCCTCGTAGCATATTCCATTTGTAAAGTTTTTAGACTCTTTCAAAGTTCAAGGAGCCTAGAAGAGAAGACGCTCTTTGTAACCTGCAATACAACGAGAGAACTGTCCATCCACGAGGTCAAGCACAGCAGAAGTTTCCAGAGCTATTGTAATTTCCAACATTAAAATATAGATATTAGTCCAAAAAATCTACCAATAAAATACAAAGTGATAAGGGTCCAATTAAATTTTGTATTGTCTTGGACTAACTTGGCTACCAAAATGCCACAACTTTGTCTGAAATTCAATTATTCAAAGTGTCAACACTCAATTTTTTTTCTTTCTTTTCTTTTCTAAATTGATTAGTCAAATTAGGGATCAAATTTTCTTCCCCCAACCAAACTGCATGCAGAGGTTAGAGGTGAATACTCTTTTAATTCAAAGAAAAAATAAAAAGAAATGGGTGATCAATATTAAATTAATTTATTTTTTGTATGAACATAATAAATCAAATTAAAATTGCTTAATACCAAATTAACTGTTTTCAACTTTTCATTGAAATTTGAAATGGCTGAATTTATGGGTGAGCAAAAAAAAAAAATAAAATTAAATCACTCAAATCAGTTAAACAAAATTAATTTAAACTATCAAATTATCAAATAATGAGAGAAATGATTGATTATGATTTAGTTTTAAGTTTTAGATCGTTAAAACGTCTATATGTCAAATCTCAAATAAAAATTAATTTTTTATTTAATTTTAATTGATTGATAAGTACATAATAATTTCATAAATTTTGATTTAATTATATAATAGGGTGGGACATCTTAGTAACTCCGAAAGGAATGTGAGCTAGACATTATATCGACGCATAAGTTCAAATGAAATAAGGCAAGCATTAAAAAATATGAAAAATCATAAGGCAGTGGGACCAGATAATATACTAATAGAAACATGGAAATGCATGGGAGAAGAGGGTATCTCCTGACTAACGCAACTATTTAACGCCATCCTTAAATCAAAAAAGATGCCAGATGAGTGGAGGAAAAGTACTTTGGTTCCTATATATAAGAACAAATGAGATGTTCAAAACTGTGAAAATTATAGAGGAATTAAGTTAATGAATCATACCATGAAACTCTAGGAGAGAGTAATAGAGCAGAGGCTTAGAAAGGAAACAAAGGTGTCAGAAAATCAGTTTGGTTTCATGCCTGGTAGGTTAACAATGGAAGCTATATATTTACTAAGGCGTCTAATAGAAATGTATCGAGATCATCAGAATGACCTATATATGGTGTTTATAGATCTAGAAAAGGTCTATGATAGGGTCCCTAGAGAAGTATTATGGAGGGTTTTAGAGAAGAAACGAGTCAAAATAGCCTATATACAAGCCCTTAAGGACATGTATCATGGTGTAGAGACAAGGGTCAGAACATGCGGAGGGGATACTGAACCATTTACAACTACAATAAGACTGCATCAAGGTTCTGCACTAAGCCCATAATTATTTGCCCTAATAATGGATGAACTCACTAAAGATATTCAGACAGATGTGCCATGGTGTATGCTATTTGCAGACGACATAGTGTTGGTGGATGAAACAAAAGAAGGAGTGAACATTAAGCTTGAGTTGTGGAGAAACAATTTAGAATATAAGGGATTTAAATTAAGTAGAAAGAAAATAGAATATATGGAATGCAAATTTAGTAAAAATGCAAGAGTGGATGATGTTATAATAAAATTAGAAGACCATATCTTACAAAGAAAATACCATTTTCGATATTTGGGATCAGTGATTCAAAAAGATGGAGAAATCCACGAGAATGTCGCACATAGAATTAAGGCAGGTTGGCTAAAATGGAGAAATGCATCGGGGGTGTTATGTGATGGTAAAATCCTATTAAAATTGAAAGGAAAATTTTATAGGACAGCTATAAGACCAATCTTGCTATATGGTTCAGAATGTTGAGCAATCAAATACCAGCATGAGCAAAAGACGAGTGTAGCGGAGATGAGGATGTTAAGATGGATGTGCGGACATACAAGAATTGATAAAATTAGAAATGAAGTTATTCGTAATAAAGTTGGAGTAGTGCCAATCGATGAGAAGATGAGAGAGACTAGACTAAGATGGTTTGGTCATGTGAGAAAGAGACTAAGAGACGCTCCTGTGAGGAGAGTTGATGAAATGGAACAATTAGTCACAAAAAGAGGTAGAGGTAGACCTAAGAAGACTTTGGGAGAGACATTAAAATTTGATATGAAATATATGGATCTAAATGAGGATATGACAAAAGACAAAAATACATGGAAGTCTAGAATTCATGTAGCTGACCCCACATAATGGGATAAAGACTGGATATGTTGTTGTTGTTGTATATAATAGGGTAAGACTTTTGATAAATAGTTTAAATGTCTTTAACTTTTTTCTCTCACTCCCAATTATGTAAATTAGTAATTTTGGTGAGTTTTGTTTATATTTTTTTTATAAAATAAAAAATATTATTATTGATATATTTTCTCTTTTTTATTAATTATTACATTTAAAATCGTATAAATTGCACAAACTATTAATCTACGATTGGATAATTTGAATGGATGAATTAATTATAACTTAAAAGAACAAAAAATTATTAATGTTAATTTAATTTAAAAAGAGAGGGAAAGAGATGGAGGGAGGCCTCAACAGATCGCCATTTGTCAATATCCAAACTTCATCTTCCCCAAATCTTCTTGACTCGCTCCGCTTGCTGCTTCTTCCGCCGCACCGGCCAACGGGAACCAAAAACTAGGGTTTCCGAAAACCGAGCAGGATGAGATAGGGTTTTTGAGGTTGTTTTTCCCAATAATCCCTTGTTCTTTCCGCTAGGAATTCAGGAATGGGATCGGAGACCGTAACGCTGATACTGGTAAACCTAGCCGGAATAATGGAGAAAGCCGACGAGTCACTCCTCCCCGGCGTTTACAAAGAGGTGGGCTCGGACCTCCACGCCGACCCGACGGGTCTCGGATCCTTGACCCTCTTCCGTTCCATAGTGCAGGCATCGTGCTACCCTCTCGCCGCCTACCTGGCGGCGCGCCACAACCGTGTTCACATCATCGCCTACGGCGCCTTCCTATGGGCCGCCGCCACTTTTTTCGTCGCCTTCTCCTCCACCTTCTACCAGGTCCCTTTTTATTTTCTCTGTTCTTGTTTTTGTTCTGCTTTCTTCTTTTCTTCTTGAAATTTCAATTCATTTACTCAATTACAAACTCCGACGTGGTGTTAGCTAAAAGGATGACTATTGGGTTCGTGGAGTCAAGTAATGTACTCAATGGATTACCGATGTGAGATTGGGTGGTAACATACACTCAATCTATTGAGTTTGCTGGATTGAATTTTGCCATTGCCCGGGGCATGCCATGACAGATGGTGTCTTCTAAAAGAAGCAAACTGTTGCTTAACTGGGCATCTAATATTTCTTTCAAGGCTCTGTTCAGTACAATATAGTTAAGGATGTGGTTTTTGTTGTCTTACATGTGTATGTGAAAGAGGATTTTGTTTTTCCATGGAAACAAGAATACCTTTCATGTAATCGTCGTTCAAGTAATTTTTTATTATATTTGGACTAGGTAATTATGGGTGAAAAGGTGATCCCTGCTGGCTACTGGAGTGTTTTAACTCTCATAATTCAAGTACATTTGGCAGTTAAACTTCCAGCTATAGATGTTACCTGACTAGGTGAAAGAAGAAAGAGAAAAGCATCAGTTAGGCCACCTAGTGTTTGCTACCGGGGCTGCAATTAGAGATCAACGACATTGTTATTATTGAATGAAGGTGAAAAAGAATACCTCGAATGTTTTTATTAAAATGTAAAAGGCTAACATGTAGAGTTTAAATACAATGAGACAATGGAACGGCTTGCGCCTGCTCTAACTATTATTACTAACCTAACCACACTAATTGTACAAACTAATAAACCAATACGGCAAATACATGTAGGATATTTGTTAGTCCCCCTCAAGATGGACTGTGGATATCAAGTACAGCCATTTTGGATAACAAAAGAGATAACCTTGTTGCCGGCGGAGGCTTAGTGAATATATTTGCCAACTGATGCTGTGTTCGTGTGGGAAGAAGTTTAATAAAACCATAAGCAATCTTGTCCTGAACAAAATAGCAATCTAGCTCAATGTGCTTCATTCGTTCATGGAACACGGGGTTAGTAGCAATATGAACAGAAGTGTGAAACTTAGGAAGAAAACCTAGCTTTTAATATGTATATACCACTTAATTAAATTCATAGACTATATACCTATATATATATACACAAATACAATGGGCTATGGGCTCTAACATATGATTAACTCTAGACTATAATCATATAACTCAACACTCCCCCTCAAGGTGGAGTATATATATCATATGCATCAAGCTTGCTACAAATATACTCAATTTGAGGACCCTTGAGAGATTTAGTGAAGACATCTACTAACTGGTCATTAGAACTGACAAAATTTGTGGTAACATAGCCAAATAAAATCTTCTCTCGGATGAAGTGACAATCTATCTCGATATGTTTGGTTCTCTCATGAAAGACTGGATTGGAAGCAATATGTAATGCAACTTGATTGTCGCAAATTAATCTCATCAATGATATCTCCCCAAACTTGAGCTCCTGAAGCAATTGTTTTAACTAGATAAATTCACACGTTGCCAAGGCCATAGCACGATATTCTGCTTTTGCACTCGACCTAGTAACAACCTCCTGCTTTTTACTTTTCCAAGATACTAGGTTTCCTCCAACCAGAATACAATATCCTGAAGTAGACCGTTTATTAGAAGGGGAACTTGCCCAATCAGCATCAGAATATCCGACTACTTGAGTATGATCTCTGTCCTCATACAATAGTCCTCTACCTGGAGCTCCCTTAATATACCTGAGAATCCAGACTACCGCATCCCAGTGGCTATCGCAAGGAGACTGTAAAAACTAACTGACAACACTGATTGAGAAAGAAATATTTGGGTGAGTGATAGTGAGATAATTAAGTTTTTCGACTAGCCTGTGATATCTTCCAGGATCAGAAAGAGGCTCCCCCTATCCTGGTAAGAGTTTTACATTAGGGTCCATAGGAGAATCTATAGGTTTACAATCAAGCATCACAGTTTCTTCCAGAATGTTTAACACATACTTTCGTTGAGAGATAACAATACCAGAACTGGACTGAGCAACTTCTATGCCAAGGAAGTATTTAAGTAACCCCAAGTCTTTAGTCTGAAAATGATGGAAAATATGTTTCTTCAACTGAATAATACTAAAGATGGCAAAATGGGCCTGGCCCGACGGGCTGGCCCGTTGGGGCCCGGCCCGGGACCGGGCTAGGGCCAGCAGTTTGCTGGCCCATTTAAGGCCGGGCCGATTTGGCTCGGCTCGGCGGGCTAAATGGTGGCGGGCCGGGCTGGCCCGCTTGGCTCGCCGGCCCGTTAATCGCCCACAAAACCCCCCACCCTCAGCCTCGCCTCTCGCCCTGGCCCTAACCCTCTGCCTTGCCCTCGCCCTCGCCCTCACCCTCGTCTCGCCCTCTGTCATCCTCGCCCTTTGTCGCCCTCGCCCTCGCCCTTACCCTCGTCTCGCCCTCTGTCATCCTCGCCCTCTGTTGCCCTCGCCCTCGCCCTCTGTCATCCTCGCCCTTGCCTGTGCCTGCGCCCCTCGCTCTCTCCCTCGCTCGCCCTCGCCCTGGCTCGCGCCCTCACTTGCCCTCTGTCTCGCCCTCGCCCTAGCCCTGACCCGCGCCCTGGCCCTCGCCTGCGCCCCTGGCCCTGGCCCGCGTCCCTCGCCCTCGCCTGCGCCCCTCGCTCTCGCCCTCCAGAAATTATGGTATCAAACAAAACAAAAAAATAAAAATAAAAATTAGGCAGGCCCGTTTGGCCCGCAGGCCCGTGGCGGGCCGGGCTAGGGCCAGCAATCTGTTGGCCCATTTTTAAGCGGGCCGATTTGGCCCGGCCCGCTTGGCCCGCGGGCCACTTGGTGGCGGGCCGGGCCGGGTCGGCCCGTTTGCCATCTCTAAATAATACCATCCTGATCATCACCTGTAATAACAATATCATTCACATAAACAACCAAGTATATACACCTGCCATGTGATGTGCGTTTATAAAAAATCGAATGATCAGACTCACTACAAGTGCTACCAAAGTCTTGAATGACAGCACTGAAATGACCAAACCAAACTTGAGGATGCTTCAACCCATATAGTGAGTGACGGAGTTTACAAACCTGCCCAGACTCCCCCTGAGCAACAAACCTAGGAGGTTGCTCCATATAAATCTCCTCCTGAAGCTCACCATGTAAGAAGGCATTCTTAATGTCCAGTTGATACAACGACGGTGGTGGTGTGCATGATAGGTGGCCGGACGGTGAAGACCCGCTGCTGACCAATAGTGCGTGTGCGGCGGAAATGCAGTGGGTGGAATGCAAAGTAGTCATCTCATCCACCATTGCTTGTCGCCACCCCGGATCAGAAAGTGCCTTACTAACAGTCTTAGGTACTGAAACAGAGGATAAGGAAGACACAAAAGCACAAAAAAGGAGATGAGAGATGATGTTAGCTAATAAAATTATAAATGGGGTGAGGATTGTGAGAAGAACGGGTACCTTTTCGTAGGGCAATAGGAAGTAGATCCTTAGAAGGCAGGACTGCGGTAGGTGGAGAGACTGGAGCAGGATGTGAGGCAGCAAGAGTTGCTGAAGTAGTAGGAGATACGGGAGAAGGCGCAGGAACAACATCTCCACTGGGAGGAGACCGAGGCTGATGACGCCGATGATAAACCTGCAATGGGGTAGAAGAAGGAACAGGGAGAATAGGAGCAGGAGGGCTCGGGGGAAGAGGGATTGCCTCAGAAATGGGTTGACACTCGGAATGAGGCGAAGAGTAGAAAAGAGACGACTCAAAGAAGGTAACATCTGCCGAAAGAAAATAGCGGCGGGTGTCAGGAGAATAACACTAATAACCCTTCTGAAGGCTAGAGTAACCAAGAAAAATGCATTTGATGGACCGGGCAGACAATTTATCTTGACTGGGAGACAGGTTATGGACAAAACAGGTGCAACCAAAGACACGAGGAGGAATAATATATAATGGTTGATCAGGAAACAAGAGAGTGAGGAATCTGGTGCTGAAGAACTGAGGAGGGCATCCTGTTAATGAGATAGCAAGCAGCAAGGACAGCTTCAGCCCAAAAGCGAAAGAGGACATGATGATATAGAATAAGAGTGCGAGCAATTTCAATCAAATGTTTGTTTTTACGCTTATCAACCCCATTCTACTGTGGTGTATATGCACAAGATGACTGATGTAAGATACCCTGAGAAGACATAAAGGTAGTAAAGGGAATAGAAAAATACATAGGGGTATTGTCACTGCGCAATACTTGGACAGAGGTATGAAATTGCATTTTGATTTCAGCACAAAAGGATTCAAAAATTGAGAATAACTCAAAACGATTTTTCATTAAATATAACCATGTGTAATGAGAATAATCGTCGATAAATGTTACAAAATATTGAAAATCCAAAATAGACACAACACAACTAGGACCCCAGACTTCGGAATAAACTAAAGCAAACAGGGACACAACCCGATTATTGACACGCTTTGAAAAAGAAGTGCGAGACTGTTTTCCAAGTTGACAAGACTCACAATGAAAAGACGACAAACTAGATAAACTAGGGACCATCTTCTGAAACTTAGCCAAACTAGGATGTCCCAAACGATTGTGGAGAAGAGTAGGAGACTCAGTCACCGAGCAAGCAATAGGCGATGCGGGAATGTTGAGATGATAGAGACCCTGCAACTCACATCCGACGCCAATCATCTGTCCCGTACCGCGATCTTGGATAGTAACAGAATGATCATCAAAGGTGATAGAACAATTTAAGGCACGCGTAAGTTTACAAACAGAGACAAGATTAAAGGGACAATGAGGAAGATAAAGGACAGAATCTAAAGGCAGAGAAGGTAAGGGTTTGGCAATGCCAATAGTTTTAGCAACTGCTTTGGACCCATTGACTAACGTTATAGAAGGTAAAGAAATAGAATTAGTAAAATGAGAGAACAAATGGGGATTACCAGAGATATGGTTAGAAGCACTTGAGTCCAGGACCCATGGTCCCAAAGAGGATGACTGAGCGAGATAGGCAGTGGAATCAGCAGAGTGGACGACAAAAGCAACTGTGGATGAGGTTTGCTGGGACGTCTTATACTTGAGATACTCATCATAGTGAGTCCCAGTGAGAATGACAGATTGTGGTGGATGATCATCAAAGGACTCAGATCGAGAACCATCAGCATGAGTAACATTAACATGAGGAGGGTGGCCATGCAACTTATAACACTGTTCCTTAGTATGTCCCCACTTGTGACAGTAGTTACACTTGGGGCGTTTGCCTGATTGCCACGATCTCTTCCCTGTTCGCCACTACTCTGAACCTGTGAAGCGATGACTGAATGATCACCTGCAGAAGAGGGAGGCACTGTAGGAACAGATGAAACCCGAAGAAGACGAGAATGCACTTCATTCATAGTAGGTACAGTAGGAATAGTAAGAATCTGATCACGAACAAGAGTAAGTTTAGGACCAATGGTTGCAAGAGTACACACCATGAAGAACTTATCCCGCTGAGTTAGATCCTCTGTATCAGTCTTACCAGCAGATAACAAGGAGTTAAATTCAACTTTAATAGAGGCCATCCGACCAAGAAAATTAGGAAGAGTCAAACCTTGCTGTCGTAAACTGAGCAGATTAGACACCACTGAATACAAGCGTTGAATGTCATTAGTGTATAATGCCTTGGCCTGAGCCCACAATTCACAACACGTGGTATAGTTAGTATAGATCGAATGAAGAGAGGGATCAATTGACCGCCACAGGAGACTGTACAACAGAGCATCAGCTCTTTGTCACTCAGGTTTTTTTGTGATCACATTCTCGGCTTTGGTAGTTAGATGATCTTGTAAACCTTGACCCATACACCATAGTTCAACCGCCTTGGACCAAGAGATATAATTGGAACTGTCTATCAACTTCTCAGTAGCAATGGCTGAAGAGGGAGACAAAATACCAGAGAATGAGCCAGATTTACTAGTCCCAGCCATGTTGGACAAAAATGAGCCCTACAAGATCAACAGATCTAAAACAAAAGGGTTAAATAAGCCAAAAAATAAAGGCTGGATGATCCAGCACAGAGAACAGGTGCGTTGGAGCGACGGCAGATGGCGGATGCCAGTGATCAACGGCTGCTGATGGTAGCGGATGGCGACGAAACTACCGGGGCTGGGATGGATTGAAAGAGGCGAGTCCAATGGTGAAGACGACGTTGCGATTAGAGCACTGGTGAGAGAGATCGGAGTAAAAACGTCTCCGTGAACAGTGCGAGAGAGGCAGCATGTGGCGGCGGCAACGGCGACTGTCCTCTGGGGGTCAACAGATCGGAGGCCGACGAATGCAACGGCGGTGGTGGTGTGCGTGATCGGACGGTGAAGACCCGCTGCTAACCAGTAGCGCGCGTGCGGTAGAAATGTAGTGGGCGGCGACGACGGTGGCACGGCACGCTGCGGCGGTCAGTGGTGACGTGACCGATGGTGGTCGTCGGTGATGTGGGTGGCGACGGTGGCTAGGGTTTGTATGGTGGCTGCTAGTGTTTGTATTAAAAGCTAGGGTTTGTATTTTGGCTCTGATACCATGTGAAACTTAGGAAGAAAATCTAACTTTTAATATGTATATACCACTTAATTAAATTCATAGACTTTACACCTATATATATATACAAATACAATGGGCCATGGGCTCTAACATAGGATTAACCCTAGACTATAACCATATAACTTAACAAGCAGCTTGATTATCACAAAATAATAGAGCAAGGGATGAAGAAACAAGCTTGAAATTTGATAATAGCTAAGTGATCCAAACCAACTCACTAGCAATAGACGTAAGGGCTCTATACTCAGCTTTAGCCGAAGAATGTGAGACTGTGCTTTGCCTCTTAGCCTTCCATGATACCAAAGAGTCTCCAAGCAAAATACAGAAGCCAGTAGTTGATTTTCGTGAGTCCAAACAGGATCCCCTATTAGCATAAGAAAATGCTTGAAGGTGAAGAGAAGAGGAGGATGAAAAACAAACCTTGACTAGGAGCATCTTTAAGGTATTGCAAAAGATGGTGAGCTGCATCAAGGTGAGGTTGTTGTGGTTGAGAAACAAATTGACTCAACTTGTGAATGGCAAAGGTGATGTCAGGCTGAGAAATAGTTAAGAGTCGACCAACCAACCTCTTATAGATAGATGGATCTTCAAGTAAGTCTCCCTCAGAGGAGCTTAACTTGGAATTACTTGGAATTAGGTATCATTGGCACAAAAACAAGCTTACAAGCCAAAAACCTAGCATTTTCAAGTAATTGTAAATTATAGTGCCTTTGGGAAAAAAAAAAATGCCTTTGGAAGATTGTGCTATCTCTAGACCAAGAAAGTATTGTAATCGGCCAAGATATTTCAACTTAAGTTGATTGTGAAGAAAAGCCTTAAGTGAGGCAGTAATAACAACATTAGGTCTCGTAATAATGATGTCATCGACATAAACAAGAAGTGCCACAAAATTATTACCAGTCCCTTTAGTAAATAGTGAATAATCTGACCTTAACTGAAGAAAACCATGCTGAATAAGAACAACAGAAAATTTAGAAAACCATTGTCTCAATGCTTGTTTTAATCCATAGATGGATTTATGAAGTTTACAAACTAACCTCTCCCCCTGACCAAGAGCACGACATTGGGGTTGATAACCAAGCGAAAGATCCATATACACCTCCTCAAAAAGATCACCATTAAGGAAAACGTTAGTGACATTAAGTTGGACAAGAGACCAAGAATGAACTGAAGCTAGGGCGCTAGTAATACCTTGACAATAACCAATTTTGCAATTGGGGAGAAAGTATCAAGAAAATCTAGGCCTTTTTGTTGTGTGTACCCTTTTGCCATCAAACGAGCTTTGTATCGCTCTATAGTACCGTTAGACTTATATTTCACCTTGTAAACCCATTTACACCCAATGAAATGTTTTTCATGAGAAAGGAAAGTAACATACCAGGTATTGTTTTGCTGCATGGCATCTAACTCGGTAGCCACAACATCCTTCCAATGAGGATATTGGACAGCTTGATGGTAATATTGAGGTTCAAACATGGAGGATACTTGCATAAGAAAATTCTTATGACAAGAAGAGAGATGATCATAGGTAAGGAAATCATGTAAAGGATACTTTGTCTGCGCAATAGGTGAAGGCAAATTGAATAATAGATTGCAATGAAAATCTCTAAGATAAGATGGTGGTCTGATGACTCTAGTAGACCTGCGGACAGAAATCAAAGGTATATTAGATGTATAAGTGCTAGGATTGGACAAAGAATCCGTAGGTACATGAATTAAACCACAAGATTCAATAGGCAAGTCAAGAGAAGGAAAATGATGGCAAGAAATATCAGAGGCTGACTTAGGCAAAACCAAGTCTGGGAATGGATCTATCACTTCACTAGAGGTAGTAATAGAATGGAAGGGAAACACATCCTCATGAAACACAACATCCTGAGAAACAAAAATGGTCTTATTTGTAATGTCATACAACTTGTACCCTTTCATACCGGGAGGATATCCAATAAACACATAGGGAGTGGCTCTAGGTTGGAACTTTGTTCTATGAGCATGTAAAGTTGAAGCAAAACATTAACTCCCAAACACTCTTAAGCAATTGTAATCAACAGGGGCACGATATAATAGATGATAAGGGGATTGATGTTGTAATATAAGTGCTGGAGTCCTATTTATCAAATATGCAACCGTGAGAACACATTCTCCCCAAAATTTTAGAGGAACTCGAGATTGGAATAACAAAGCCCTAGCCACATTAAGAAGATGTTGGTGTTTTCGCTCAACTATTGAGTTTTGTTCAGGCCTTTCAACATAGGAAAATTGGTGAATCACTCCTTTTGAGGTAAAGTAATCCTTAAACAACAATTCAGGGGCATTATTAGATCGAAACCTCTTGACCATCGTATTAAATTATGTCTCAACCAGAGAAAAGAATTTGGGGATAATATTTTTAACATCTGATTTGTGCCTCATGAGAAAAACCCAAGTGAAACATGTGCAATCATCAATCAATGTGAGAAAATACCAATGACCAGCATAAGTAGGGAGATGATAGGGACCCCAAATGTCACAATGAAGTAGATAAAAAGCACATTTAGACGGATGATTGTTTGAAACAAAAGACAATCGTCTCTGTTTAGCCAAGGGACACATTGACCAGGGAACACAATCTGTGGCTTTACAATCAGGGGCAAATTTCAATACACCATTCAATTTATTCAACTTGTCAAAAGACAGATGTCTAAGTCTCTTATGCCATGTATTCTTATCTGTTTTGCTAGGAAACGTAGTAATGGAAGTATATGTTTTATCTACTATTTGCTTATTAGACACAGATTCACCAGCTTATAGTATGTACAGACCTTTAAGAAGTCTAACCCTACCAATCATCCTCGAGTGTAGTACATCCTGTATAACACAGGTATGGGAGAAGAAACTAAGACTCATGGAATTGTTCTTAGTTAACGCACTCACTAATAGTAGATTAAACTTGAACTAAGGCACGTATAATACATTCTCAAGTACACAATTAGAATTAAGCTTCACAGTCCTAATAAAAGACACCAATAGCTGACTATTATTTGGTAGTGTAACATACACATCTTGAATAGGACTTAACTGAAAAAAAGATGATTTGTTAAAGCATATGTGACTTGTGGCACCAGAATCAACTATCCAATAACTAGGGCAACTGAGTAAGGGACTGATCGAAATTGAAAAACAAATACCTGACTATGAAAAATAGAGGAATCATTGTATTTCTTCACATTTTCATTGATACATAGAGGTTAGCTATATATACATAAATTTCTAACAATAAGATAAAGCTATATTAGATCCCATAATTTGTGGAATCTCCTAATAGAATAGGAAACCAACTAAATCAGCCTAATTGATCATAAAATCCTTCCTAAAATAGCTAATATAGAATCCTTCCTAAAATGGCTAGCTATACACAGTTTTTTCCACACTCCCCCTCAAGCTGGTGAATAGGTATTCTCTATTCCCAGCTTGAATACAATATTCTCGAACATTGAGCTACTCAACCCTTTGGTAAGTACATCGGCTAGTTGACCATTTGTAGGAACGTAAGGTGTGCAAATCAAACCACTTTCCAACTTCTCTTTGATAAAGTGTCTGTCAACTTCAATATGCTTCGTTCGGTCATGCTGAACTGGATTGTGAGCAATGCTGATTGTAGACTTATTGTCACAATAGAGTCTCATCGGTCCATCCCATTTAATTCTCAAGTCTTCTAAGATGATCTTCAACTAAAGTAGTTCACATGTTCCTTGAGCCATTGCTTGAAATTCAGCCTCAGCACTAGACAGTGCTACTACATTTTGTTTCTTACTCCTCCAGGTCACAAGGTTTCCTCCAAGGAAAGTGCAATATCCAGAAATTGATCTTTTGTCAACGATTGACCCAGCATAATCAGTATCGGTGTAAACCTCAAGGACTAAACCTCCATTTCTTTTGAACAGAATCCCTTTTCCTGGTGTCCCCTTAAGGTACTGTAGAATCCGGTGAACAGCTTGCAAATGAATTGTCTTTGGATTGTGCATAAACTGACTAACTATACTCACTGCATATGCTATATCTGGCCGTGTGCGAGATAGATAAATGAGTATTCCTACCAACCGTTGATACATTTCCCTGTTAACTGCTGCATCCTCCTCTGCTTTCCCAAGCTTAAGATTTGGATCCATGGGAGTGCTTGCTGGTTTGCATGCAGTTTTACCCGTTTCCTTGAGAAGATCTATAACATACTTCTTTTGTGAGATAAAGATTCCTTGCCTCAAGTGTGCAACTTCAATTCCAAGAAAGTACTTCAACCTTCCTAATGCTTTGATCTCAAATTCCTTGGCCAAACATTGACCTAACAACTGCTTCTCTCTATTATCATCCCCAGTCACTATTTTGTCATCAACATACACAAGGAGAGCTATAACTCCCTTGATGGAGAGTGTTTAAAGAATAGTGTGTGATCTCCTTGGGTTTGTTTGTATCCCATAGCCAACATAACTCTTGCAAATCTTCCAAACCATGCCCGTGGTGATTGTTTAAGACCGTACTTAGCCTTTTTCAATTTGCACACTGTATGATCAGCCAAGTTCTTCCCATAACCTGATGGAACTTCCATATAAATCTCTTCTTCTAGCTCTCCATGTAGGAATGCATTCTTGACGTCAAATTGTTGCAATTCCCAGCCATAATTAGTAGCAAGTGACAACAATACCCTAACAGTGTTCATTTTCGCGATTGGGGCAAAAGTCTCTAGATAATCAATTCCATAAGTCTGAGTGTATTCTTTGGCTACCAACCGTGCCTTGTATCTTTCAATTGACCCATCTGCCTTGTACTTCACCGTATACACACCCACTGGTTTCTTTCCCGCTGGTAATCTCACCAGTTCCCAAGTTTTGTTCTTTTCCAATGCCTCCATGTCCACATTCATAGCTTGTTTCCATTTTTCATTAGACAATGCCTCGGACAAGGTAGTAGGAATGGTGATAGTATTAAGACTTACAAGGAAGGCTTGGTGATGCGGTGAGAAGTTTTTAAATGATAAGAAGTGTGCAAGGGGGTATAGAGGTCGCTTTGTACACTCTCTAGTTCCTTTTCTGATGGCAATTGGAAGGTCCTGGTCATTACCATTCTCCTGAACTTCAGTTTCAAGTTGTAATACAAAGTCGGAAATTGTTACCTCATTCAAGGAATCTGGGTTGGACTCTTGGATCTGCATAAGTTCAGGAATAACCGCCTTCTTTCTCACAAACACCTTGCCAAATCTCATATCTTCAGGAGCAGCATCTCCAGGAGCAGAATCAAGTTGTTCTTGTGGTATTTCTGGCATAGGTTCAGGAACAGGCTGTTCAGGCATAGAGTCAGATGAGTTCCTGGGCATATGGTGGGGAGATGATGAACTAGAAGGAATCGAATCGAGCAAAAAACTTTCCTTGTCTTCCCTAATTGAATTCTCCCCCGGAAGAGAAGGATGAGAGAAATATGATGCATGTTCATTGCATGTGACATCCATAGAGACATAGAACTGTTTGGATGGAGGGTGATAACACTTATACCCTTTCTAAGTAGAAGAATAGCCCACAAAGACACATTTGAGAGCCCTAGGATCTAATTTTCCCTTGTTTGGACTATGCACATGGACAAAGGACACACACCCAAAAACACAAGGAACAAGGTGAGAGGTAGTGGTGAGGGTTGGATAAAATGTGGAAAGGACATCCATAGGACTCTTGAAACCCAAGACCCGAGAAGGTGATTAATGAGATGAGTGGCTGCAAGAACTGCTTCCCCCCAAAAAACCTTAGGCATATTGGTCTAAAACAATAGAGCTCTAGTTTTTTCAAGGAGGTGACCATTCTTCCTCTCTGCAACTTCATTTTGTTGTGGGGTATTCACACAAGAGGATTCGTGAATGATTCCTTCTTTCTAAAAATAGGGAGTAAGAATGTGGTTGAAATAATCCATAGCATTATATGACCGGAACCTTTTGATAGTAATCCCAAATTGAGTTTGAATCATGGAGCAAAAATTGGGAAGAACTATACTAACATCAGACTTATGTTTGAGTAGAAAAATTCAAGTGACTCGAGTATAATCATTAATGAAAGAAACAAACCATGGTGCTCCAGACATATTAGAAATGGTAGATGGACCCCAAATATCACTGTGAATCAGGTAGAAAAGAATAGGACTTCTTTTATTGCTAATTGGAAAAGGAACACGTCTGTGTTTGGCAAATTCACACACCTCACAATGAAAATTTTCAGCAGCTAAATTGGTAAACAAGGAAGGAAACATAAGAGCAATAATCCTAAATGATGGATGTCCTAGTCAAGAATGGAGAAGCTGAATTCTTTATCTATTAGAGGGAACACATTCTGATATGAAGGAATGGGATAAACTGCCCTTGGTCATGTTCAATTGACTAGGTGTCTCAAGATAGTAGAGGCCATTCCGTTCCCTAGCACATTCAATCATCCTCCTTGAATCCTTGTCCTGAAATACACAGTAACTGCTGTGAAAAACAACATTACAACATAAATCTTGGGTGAGTTTTTGTATAGAGACAAGATTAGTAAACAATTTAGGAACATGTAGGACATTTCTCAAGGTTACTACTGGGCTTATTTTGACATCCCCTACTCCAGCTATAGTGGCAAGGAGCCATTGGCCGTGGCTATTTTCTGATTGCTTGGACAAGGAGTATAGGTGGAGAAACATTGGGATGAGTGGGTCATATGATTGGTAGCTCCTGAGTCCATAACCCAAGAGTTGGTAAAGACTACACTCAAGGCATTTAATCCAAAGGAAAATGGAAACTCACCTGAATATGTCAAAGAGCAAGTACTTAGAAGGCTTTTCAAGAATTCTAATAAGGGATCTCACCCTCTCAATCTCCGCTTGGTTGAGACTACTTGGCTCCTGTGATGCTGATTCACCTTGTGGTACTGCAGCCATGTGAGCTTGTCCATTGTTCCGAGGTTGATCCCCTCCTTTTAGTCCCCATTCACAGTTTGAAGGCTTACCATGAAGTTTCCAGCACCTTTCTCGTGTATGCCGAGGTTTCTTGCAGTAAGTGCACCACAATCCATTACGGTTTTAGGCTTTCAATTGACCATTCTTTCTTCCTTCAAAGGCTGTTCCTTTCTCCGTGTTTATGGCTGATCCTTTACCACTAGCCACCATAGCCGAACTGTCAGTGGTTTGTGGTTCAAGCTTGACCCCTCTTCTACTTTCTTCTCCTCGGACTAGAGCTACAACTTCATTAAAACATGGGACCTCCAGCTTTCCAAGGATTTGTATCCTTAACCTAGTCAAATTCTGGATTAAGTCCAACCAGAAAATCATAAACCCTATCTTGTTCAATGAAGTTCTTTAAGACCACTGCATCTTGAGAACACTTCACTCGGTAGTGGTCCAATTCCTGCCACGAGGCTTTCAGTTGATTTGCATATTCAGCGACTGTTCTGTTACCTTGTTTAGCAGCCATAGTTTTCACCTTGACTTCATATACTTGAGCTGCATCCCTAGCCTTGGAGTAAGTTTGTTGCATTGCATCCCATATATCCTTGGCAGTGGCTAGGAACATACATGTATCACTGATTTCAGGTATCATAGAATTCCATAACCATGCCATGATCATGGAGTCCTCTTCATCCCATGCTTCAAACTTGGGATCTGTGGGTTTAGGGCCTATACCAGTAAGATGAGCAATTTTTCCCTTTCCTTTCAGCACAGTCCGGATGAGTTGAGACCACTTAAGATAGTTCTTTCCATCTAACCTGTAGGCAGCATGAATACTCTGCAATTCTCCAGATTGTTGAGACCGGACTTCCTCTTTTGATTGGGCTGTAACAGTTGCTGTCCCAAGTGTAGTTTCCCCAACGTCTGACATCTTCCTCAACCAGCCTCCTATGCGACTAAGGTTGTTTCACGAAGGAGCTGGATTTGGTGGTAGTGTCAATAATGATCGCTAGCCGCAGTAGCAGCACTTCTGCAATCAGAATACCTTAGATCCAACAGCGGAAAACTCGAGCAGAGGTAGCTGCGACCTAGAAGGCAGCCGTCGGAAGTATCGAACAGTGACAACGAGGATGGCAGCACAGGCATTGACCACAACGGTGAAGGCGGACCACTCAATCTGGGCAGAGATGATGACGGACTTCTCGATCCGGGCCTTTTATGAACTGGCGATGAAGGCTAGTAAGGGTAGAAAGAAATTGCTAGAGGTGATGGTAAAAAAAAAACCTAGGTGATGAAGGCAATTAGGGCCAACAAATCCTAGAAAACCTGCTCTAATACCATGTGAAAAATAGAGGAATCATTGTATTTCTTCACATTTTCAATGATACATAGAGGTTAGTTATATATACATAAATTTCTAACAATAAGAGAAAGCTATATTAGATCCCATAATTTGTGGAATCTCCTAATAGAATAGGAAACCAACTAAATCAGCCTAATTGATCATAAAATCCTTCCTAAAATAGCTAATATAGAATCCTTCCTAAAATGGCTAGCTATACACAGTTTTTTCCACACTGACTGATCAGGAACATCAGGTTCTACACTTGTTTTAATGGATGAGAGGTGAGAACTTATCACACTCAACAACTGCTAGTACTGTACAGGATTCAGAGACTCCATAAAGCTCCCAATGTTTGGATTCTTGGACTGACTAGGACCAGCCTCAGAAATCTGACTAACCACAACAGAGTTTACTTGATTAGTATTCACTTGATTAGGATTATGTCTCTGTTTAGGTTTATACCCTGGGGGATACCCATGCTTATAACATTTATCAATGGTGTGTCCATTTAATCCACAATGTGTACATATAGGCCTCTTTTTTTTTTCCCATGAGTAGCCCTAACAGAGAACAAAATTGGATCATTTCCACCAATAGAGTTTACTACATTCCTCTGATTCTCCTCTTGAGTAATAAGAGCAAACACTTTGTTTATAGGGGGAATTGGATCCATAAGAAGTATTTGGCCTCTAACCTGAGCATAAGATTCATGTAATCCCATAAAAAATGACATGACATAATCTGTCTGGCAATGATCTGCAAAAGCCCTAGTTCCGCCACAAGTACATTTTCCACAAGAACACCTAGGCCTATAATTGCTAAGTTCATCCCAGATGGTTTTAAGTTTTGTAAAATATGCACTCATAGAGAGTTGCCCCTAGGTTAAGTTCATCAATTCCCTTCTAAGTTGAAAAATCTGAGGTCCATTTACTTTGTTGATATCTTTCCTTAAGATCAATCCAGATATCATAGGCAGATTTAGAGAAAATTAGACTTGCAGATATTTCCTTAGATAATGAATTCAAAATCCAAGACATAACCATGTTGTTATTCTGAATCCAAGCATTAAGAAGGTTAGGATCATCACCTGGAGGTCGCCAAATGAAATCATTTACAAACCCTAGTTCGTTCTTTATGGATAGAGCTATCGTCATCGCGCGGCTCCATGAAACATAATTTTCCCCTGTTAATGGTTGAGAGACCAAAAGAAGTCCAAGACTATCGGAATGATGAAGATAATACGAACTAGATCTATTGTCAATGGTAGAATTGAGTCTTGACGAGGAAGAGGACAAATCATGATTCTCCATCGCCATAGAACAAATATTGACAAACAATTTGTGCAAAAGAAACGAAAATGATAGAAAGATGCAGAACAGAGGAGATTGCAAGATTCACAATTGCCAGATGAGATAATCGATTGCAGAGCTCCGGACAAAGGAGATTCACAAGCAAAAATATTTTTTTGCATATCTCCAAACAAAGGAGACTCGTAAGACTCATGATTGTCGGAAACGAATCGTAACATAGCGTCAGAATCAATGAAAGAGAAGCAAGCGGAAACAAGCTAGGGTTCACAACATTGGAGATTGATGGAGAATCCAAGGGTTTTGAGATTGCTCTGATACCATAATGAACAAAGGTGAAAAAGAATACCTTGAATGCTTTTATTAAAATGAAAAAGGCTAAAATGTAGAGTTTAAATACACTGAGACAATGGAATGGCCTGCACCTGCTCTAACTATTACTACTAACCTAACCACCCTAATTGTACAAACTAATAAACCAATACAGCAAATACACGTAGGATATTTGTTAGTTATATTAGAAATGAGGGCTAGTAAGATGACAATGCCTCGACCGGCTGGATGCATGGATTTGGATTTAGAGCTTATTTGTGATATATGTACATATGTCAAGTAGAACATTATATATTAGGACAGACATATAGCTATGACATATTTAAAATCCTGAAAATGACTCCCTTGTGTTAATAATTTATGAACACATTGTCTAACATAGCTCCCAACAATTCTAATTAGAAGAGAATTGATTGGGCATGGAATGAGCAAAAGTTTTCCATTTTCCATCTTCCCAATAGCTATTGTGCCTACAGCTATAGACATTGGTTCTTCTAATGACTTCTAAATTCTAAGCCCAAATATGTAAATTCACGGAAAATAATAATAATCAAAGGATTCTGAAGCCTCAGATTTGATACCTTAGATTAATGTAGAAAAAATGTTTTTTTATTCTATATTTGGTGCTAAACACTTATAAATCATCGTGTTCCACCATCACTTGTTCAGCTTTTGTTAATCAGGTGGCAGTGTCAAGAGCCTTGAATGGGATTGGGCTTGCAATAGTTGCGCCTGCAATTCAGTCCCTTGTAGCTGACTCGACAGATGACAACAGCCGTGGTATGGCTTTTGGGTGGTTACAGCTAACCAGCAATCTTGGATCAATTATCGGTGGACTCTTCTCATTGTTGATAGCTCCAGTGACGTTCTATGGAATTCCTGGTTGGCGAATATCCTTTCATCTTGTTGGAATAATCAGTGTTTTTGTGGGCGTATTAGTTTACCTTTTTGCCAATGATCCTCACTTCTCAGAGGGTGGTGCTAAATTTAGGAATCCTAAAAAGTCCTTCCAATCTGAAGTGAAAGACCTTGTTCGGGAAGCAAATTCAGTTGTGAAGATCCCATCCTTCCAGATTATTGTGGCTCAGGGTGTCACTGGTTCATTTCCCTGGTCAGCTTTGTCATTTGCCCCGATGTGGTTGGAACTTGCCGGCTTCTCTCATGAGAGAACAGCATTCCTGATAGGCACCTTTGTAGTTGGTAGTTCGCTTGGGGGACTGTTTGGAGGTTGGATGGGGGATAAATTGTCCAAGGTCTTGCCAAATACTGGCCGGATTCTTCTGTCACAGATAAGCTCAGCATCAGCTATTCCTCTTGCAGCAATACTCCTACTCGCCTTGCCCAAGAATCCTTCTGCAATGGCATTGCATGCTTTGATCTTGTTCCTTACAGGTTTCTGCATATCTTGGAATGGTCCTGCTACAAACAAGTAAAGACTCAACTTTCCCCGTCTTTCTTTCTATCCTGTCTTGTGTTTTTTTTTTTTTCCTGTCATTTTATTCAACTCCACAGGATTAGGCAAGTTGAGAATTTTGATGATATGGTGTAGACAGTCCTATTTTTGCAGAGATTGTCCCTGAGAAATCACGAACCAGTATATATGCTTTGGATAGATCGCTTGAGTCTGTATTATCATCATTTGCGCCCCCTGTAGTTGGGATGTTGGCTCAGCACATCTATGGTTACAAACCGGTTCCTGAAGGATCAGAAGACATTGCAACAGACAGAGGGAACGCTGTGTCGCTTGCTAGGGCACTGTATACAGCAATAGGGATTCCGATGGCACTTTGTTGCCTCATCTATTATTTTCTCTACTGTACCTACCCAAGAGACAGGGAACGAGCTCGAATGGTGGCCTTAGTAGAATCAGAGATGCAACAAATAGATTTGGATGGTTGGCCTGGAAGAGGGCAATATTCCCAAGTTCAGTACTCTGGATCAAATGAGCTTTATATGGACAAACAAATGGACTTTGAAGTAGGCTATGAAGGGAGAGAGAGTCTCGAATTTGATGATAGCGATGTAAATGTGTTACTTTACCCCCAGTTGTCCTTCTCCAATATGGGTAATCCGATGCCTGACAAGGAGAAGCCTGGCTGATCTATCTTGAAACTGTCATCCACTGAAGCTGCCCGAGGCATCAGAAATCCTAAAAGACTGCCTTTTGGTTAATATAGATCGTTTACGATATAAATTACTTGAAGATGTGCCGGAATTGGATACCAACCCACCATTTCTGATGTTACTGCTACTGAGCTGGGAGATCACCCAGGAGGAGGCACAGAATGCAGGTAACCAGCGCCAATTGCAGAGGCATTAAGATTCTTTTGAGCAAGTGAATTTAGTTTTTGTCATCATAGCTACCAGTATGCATTAGAAGATCCTTACATTCTTTCTTTAAGGCATACAAACATCCATCCATACCTGTAAATTTTTTCCAACCCTCACTCTGCATTATGGCATGCGGGGCTTGAGGAATGTATTTGTAAGTTTGTATCAAGTGTTCAGAAAGAATATATGAAGTGAAAAGATGGGTAATTAATCCAAGTGCTTGGCTTCTAGTTCACCTCTATTTTTTTTTTGGTGATCAAATACATTGTTGCACCTTCCATAACGAAGAATGTAAGTTGTGAGTTCGATTTTTTGTTCTGCGCAATAAAACAAAGTTTTCACTTGTAATTTTTCTTCTCTATCGAAATTGAGGACACGAGTAGCAAAAAATCACGCAAAGACAGTAATTCCAAAAATCTGGATCATTGTTGCTTGAAGTCATGCTTTGCTTGAACCCAAAGGAAGCAAAGCATGGCATGAAAATCACTCCTATGCTTGAGAGTATTACCAAGGAGGCGGTTGAAGATGAGGCCCCCCAATTTTTGTCCAAATAAATAAATATACATTACATTGATTGTTGGTGGTCGTGGAGATCTCTTGTTTGTGTCAAACAACAATTATGTTGGTCGATGTTGATGCGGCATTATCGGCAACAACCTCCTAAATTACCCTACTCCCTTATGAAGTTTTTTTGATAAATATTGTTATAATATATTTTAATATTATAATTTTATTTATTGAGCAATGTTGTAAATAAATTATAATTTAAAAATATTTTATAAAAGAATATATATTTAAATAATAATTTATAAATTAATACTATTATATATATAAAAATTAAATATTATATGTAATTATTGTAGATTGATTATGTTTACCTGGATTATAGTTATAGTTCAATTTTATAGTTATTTTTTAATAATTATAATTATAATTATAACTAACCAATTATTTACTTTTTTAATTGTAATAATATAATTTGTACCCATTTCATGTTTTGAATCAATTCAATTATTCAAACTCAATAAATTGATTTTTTTCTAAAATAGAATCAATCTGATTGAATAAATGCTCAAATTAGATAGATTGAAAAATTAAAAAAAAAAAAAAAAAATGATTTTTCATTTTTTTAAAATTTTTTTGGGTCTATATGGTTTGAGTAATTATTTGATTGGTTCAGTTCAATTTAAAAAAAAAAATATTATTTATTCGATTTAAATAATTTAGTCAATTCAGTCACATTTCACATCCCTGTCTAACAAACACGGTTAGAAAAACATGAAATGGGTTTAAATTTTATTATCGTTAAAAAAATAAATAAATTATTAATTATAGTTACATTATAATTATTAAAAAATAATTATAATTATAATCGAGATAATTATAATTAATCTACAACAATTATATACAATATTTAATTTATATATAATAGTATTAATTTATAAATTATTATTTAAATATATATTCCTTTATAAAATATTTTTAAATTATAATTTATTTACAATATTGCTTATTAAATAAAATTATGATATTAAAATATATTATAGCAATATGTACCCAAAAAAATTTCATATAAGTGAGTGGGCCAAATTGGGGGGGAATGGTGAGGGCAGGGGCACTGTTGGTCTAATGTGGCAGGACCACGTCTGCGTCGGGCAAAGATCAAAACCCGTTCCTGGTGGTGGTGTTGGTTAATGAAAAAAGAGTCCGTTGAGATCAAACAATAGAAAACCTCCATATATTTAATATGAAAGGAGATAGACATAGCCCGTCTAGCTCAGTTGGTAGAGCGCAAGGCTCTTAACCTTGTGGTCGTGGGTTCGAGCCCCACGGTGGGCGTGGTAGGTTTTGTCATTATTTTTAATATTTTTGGCCAGCTGTGTTTATCCAGTGAGGAAAGCTGGATTTTGTCTCTTTTAAAGGGTGTTACGGTAGTCGGTAGCTGCAAACAGCCTCGTCACTTTCCCCCCCATCCCCCTTATATTTTGCGAATAAACAGACGGAGAGCCACTCAATCATTAAGCAGTAACCACCACCCCCAGCAAACGCTGCCTCCGCACCACCATCCATCCATTTACAGCTTTACCAAATTGATTTGTAGACTAGGTGGGCACTTCAATTTCAATATTTACTCTCTCAACCTATCAATTACAATGCATCTTATAATCTGCTCGCCATTAATGTGAGAGAGACTTTGAAACAACCCCAACCCGTAAGCCACATAACCCCCCCCCCCAAAAAAAAAAAAAAAAAAAAAAAAAAATCACCAGAACTTTTAAAACGAAGGTAAAAAACATACACTTCACAAGCGGCGGCCAATAATCCTTCCTATACATGGTCGAGAGAGCATAGCATTATGTAATCAAGTTTCACTTCCATTTCCAAACGGGTTGATAGGAAGTATCATCAAGCACGGTAAGTGTCAAATTTTTACAATTGGCGAGATTTTTACCCCTCGGAATAGCCTTTTACGGTTAAATTAGTACTCAATAAGGAGTTAAAGACAAATACTTTTGTGTAGGTTAGAAAAGTGTTAAGAGAGCCAAGACATTACCTTTATATAGGTTGTGTTGGGTTTGTGATCAAGAGTTGGGTTGGGCCAGTGGTGTTTTAAGCCCAAGCCTAAGTTTATTGTGAAACCCTTTAATCCCAGCCTTGTCCCTTGGCCCGCATATATATATGAATGAGATTGGGGGAAATTTGTTCAAGGGGGTTGGCTTTTCTCTTGCACACCAACGCACTCCAGAAACTCTAATAGCGCAACGCAGAGAGAGGGAGAGATCTAGCAAGAACGAAGAAGAACTCGAGAAGAACAAAACGCATGAAGGCGGTCGATCGGTGAAGAAGATCGCAGCAATTGAATCAGATTTGAGACACGTCATTCGGTAAGGTTGAATGAGTGAGATTTGTTTAATGTATTGTGAGTGTTGTATTCTGATTGATGTATATTGTTCTTGAGTGATCGTGAGATCGAGAGGAAGTTCTTGTTTCTATTGTCTTGTTTCTCTCGTTGTAATCCTATGTAAATATGCATATATATTTCTAGTGGATTGACTAGAGACGGAGCCTTTGTTGTGAGTAGGATTTATTCGAATTCGAACATGTATATGCGTTGTTTATTTTCTGTTCTTGTGTGCGTGCGTTGTGTTTGCGTTTATGTTTCGTTCCATTCAGATTTCTTGGATCGTTGGTACTGCCGTAGGTGTTGGTTGTGTGTTGGTTTACACAGGTGATTTCTCAACAGGTTGAACCTCCAATGATTCAGCAAGATTCTTGACACAATCATTTCTCAAAATTGTCGAGTTAAATCCTTTATAGTTATCATTTTCGAGATTTTCAAGTTATAAAATAGGATATTTTGGGTGTAAATTGCTTCTTTAGGTGACATAAAAGACAAATAAGGCAAGTGGCATGTTGTGATTAATGAGACACGTGGCATGTGATGATCTACTCCTTTGGAGGAAAAGAGTATCAAAGGTGGATTTATAAATAATTATAGTATAAGGTGGATTTATAAATAATTCATCACTTGCCCCCACTTTTTAAGCTAGACTACTAGAGATCAAGTGGTGGGGTGCTACAAGTATAAGTTCTTTTGCCTATTTCTCTTCCTATAACTTGTGTTTTCTTCCCAAAGGAGATTAAGATGAACATCTAGATTGTGCCTTGTCATCAATCTAGGGAAAGACGAGTGAGATATGCATTGATTGGCATTCTTTCTCAGATTATAAATTCTCATATCCTCTTCCTTACTTCATTTTATTTGCTTGTAAATCCATTGTTAAAAGAAAGAGCTAATGTTCGATGCCTCCTTCTCGGTAGTCAATGCTTGATTCATTGTGTCTGGTTATCCAACTAGCATCACATCTCTTTTTATATAGATATTTTTTCTTCTACAAATTCCCAATACTGAGAGTTTAGTGTTAATGTAGGCTCAAAAGAGATTCGAGCATTTGAGAGGTTAAACTCAAGAAACAGTTCTAATAATAGTAGCAGAGAGTCAACAAGTGATAGGCCTTTAAAAAGGCCTCAAGTAGAAATCATGGAGGAAACTAAGGGGCTGTTCTTTTCGTATTTCCGTTTTTAATTTTTACTTTTGAATTTATTTTCATTTTTGTATTTTGAGTGTTTGTTTTGAAATTGCTAAAAACTCGTTCTTTTTGTCTGTAACTTTTTTCGCGTTTTGAAAATTGAGCATATTTGTAATGAAAATAGTCAAAACGACTTTTTGTTATTTTGAGTTTTCTTTACAATTTTTTTTCTTGTTTTCAAAAATATTAAAGTAAACATGTTTTCATTATTTTAAAAAACTAAAAACTAAAAATGATCTGAAAACAATAAAAAGAACATGGCCTAAGGTTTCTTCTCATCTTGTCAAGCATGGGGCTAAAAAGCTTAAGGAGGTGGATGAGTTTGAGGACTTTCCTAATGATATGATTGAGGACTACTCGATACTTGATAGTGAAGAAATTGAATCTCTAGTTAGGAAGTTTAATCTCCCTATCAAAGGTTTCAAATACCTCATTCCTTAGCTTACTAAGTGCCAACCAATAGTTACGTTATATACAAGCATGCCTTGGAGGTGGGCTTGCATTTTCTTTTAACCTACTTTTCACCACCACTTTCAAATTCTTTGTTTTGAGCCCCTCCCATGTTGAACCACATGGGTGGAAAAATCGATCACTTTCCACCAATGTTGCCTAGTAAAATCCATTATTCCTCATACTCAATTATTCTTAAGAATGTTTAGGGTGTCGACTTTTGATAAGAGCGAGACTGGTACACTTTTATGGTTATACTTCAGAAGAAGTTCATCGTTGATAACCCTTCTTCAATCAAGAAGTGGAAGGAAATGTACTTCTTCATACAACAAGTGGACGAAAAGGGAAGTGGTTTCCCTTTTTGATCAAGTGGTTTGTGAGAAAGATTTGTGCTCCAAAAATTAGGCTAACCAAGTCTAAAATGAAGAGCATGGTGACCCTAATCAAGCTAGAGCATGTTAGTGCCCTTAGAGTGATTTTGAACGAGCCTTGACCCTAGGTTTCCTCACACTGGGTCCTTGATCTGACCTCAAAAAGAGATTAGAAGGTTTGTTAACCTTTTTCCTTCTTTTATTTTATGAAGTTATTTTTACTTGGTACTAACTTTCTATAATGCCATTTGCTTTCTTCAAAAGAAATGGTACACAAGGTGTGGATATAGGATACTTCAAAGGCTTAACAGGAAAATTCTAATAATGATTGTTGGTGTGCTTGATAGAAAGGGGGATAGATGAGGGAATAGTGACTTTTCCAAAGAAAAAGACTACTCCCACATGTTCAACTTCCAAGATAACTCCCCTTAAAAAAAAAATGTACCCTTTGCAAATCCAAAGTCAAACTTGCTTGGACTCACCAACCTTTCATAAAGTATTGTCAACATCTAAGTTGAGATACTTTTTTGGGGCTCGAACACCTCTAAACCTTAGCAAACCCTGGCGCTCATCCATGTCTCATGCTGAAGTATACAAGAGGACAATGTGATCAATGACAAGTTTATAGCTACCAACCCTTACTTCTTGGTTTGATTAATTTTGATTATGAGTATTTTAACACAAAACTTTAATAAGTGTTGCTTAAATGACTTTAAAATAAAGGTGTGTTTGATTGCATTACCTAGAATTTAATTCTAGGTAATATTGCCTAGAAAACAAAAACCACCCCACCCCCTTGAAAAATGAATTCCATGGAAAGAAGCTTTAAATGCTTGTACCATACATATTTTTTTATAGAAAAATTAAGAGTATTTGATTGTTTTCCATAGAAAATGTGTAATAATTATATATTTTTCATGGTAAATGTGTGCAATCAAACACACTTAAGTGTTTTGAAGTTAAAGGTTTTGGACTTTAAGGTTTTAAACTATTGAACTATTTACAATTTTGAATTTGTAAAAATGGTTATGATCTTGCACTTTAAATCAATTAAATGATGGGGATTATGAAATATTGTTAATGCTCTAAAATAGAAGAAAAGTAATTTAAATTTTGAATCCAATAAAAAACTATTGACTTATTTTATATATGTCTATCGACTAGCTTTTTAGAATTGTCAACTTCTTTTGAGTCTGTTAACTGGTCTTTTAGAACTGTCGACTATTTTCTAAAATAAGTCAATTGATTTAGTGCATACCTTTTGGATCAATATTTCATGACTAAATAGTCAACGGATTTTTAAACCAGAAAAAAAATTATTGATTGATGTTTTAAAATTTTGAAATAAATTGTCAATTGTCTACTAAAACTTTTAACTATTTCTGTTAAAAAAATCATTAACAACTACTTTTTTGCAGTTTGAAAATTGCAAGTTTGACTTCCAACAATTATATTAAATGAAGAGAGGTCAAAATCTATAAATACCAAATTGTTTGAAGTTCAATAAGAGAGAACAAGATATTTGAGAAGGAAAATGTGTTGAAAATTTCAGTTTTCAAAAACTCATTATTTCATTTGGCTTACATTGTTTATATTACTTTTCTCTGTCACAAGGCTTGGTTTATTCTTTGTATTTTTTTTCAGTCTTGGTGTTGAAAAAATTTCAGAAAGGTTTATGTTGTTATGAGTTGCATATCTTATTTCTTTAATCCTGTATCTTGTAGTTTCCTAGCAGGTGTGCTAGAAGGCTAGCATGGATTGTTTGTGGTTGTATTTATTCAAATCATTTATAGTGAATTTGAAAATCTTTAGTTGAAAGCTAGAATAATAGATGTAGACTGGGATAGCTGAACCACTCTAAAATTATCTTTGTCTCTTGTGCTTTTACATTTTCTCAAAACTTTTCATTACATTGCAATTCAAATACAAAATTTCCAACATTCATACTACTCATTGTTTTTCAAAAACACTCTTCATAAAAATATTCTTTAAACACCTATTTCATCCCCTTGTTGGGTGTGTAGTGTCGTGCAAGCAAAGGTTGTCTAACACTATTGACCAATAAACTGCTATTAACCTAACCCTAAAGACCATCAAGGCCATATTGTGTAATAATTTTACTCAGGTATGTTTTTTAAGTGAAATCTTCTCGGCCTCCATTATTGATTAGGCTAGATAATTAATGTCTAGACACTATTTTTTCATTACAAGGCATCACTTTCTTTTTTGCCTATTCACTTCAACAAGCTTGTGCTAAATTCCTAAAAGGTAATTAAGCTTGACTCACAACAATATTTGAAGATGAAAGAGATGGAACAAAACGAGGTCTAGCTATGAGGCAAGTCTGAGGCTAGCAGGGTCCTTACCCTTAAGAAAGAACGAGCTGAGCTATAAGAGAAGCTCAAGATTTTCCTCAAGCCAAGTTGTAATTGGTTTGGAAAATGGGGTTCACCGAACAAAGGGAAGGGGTCTCCAAAACCTTATTGGACTTTGATCTCAACAAGTTGTGCTTGGTAAAAAATGTAGCTCGAGAGATGCAACAATATGCTATAAAAGCTACATCAGCAACCAAGGAGAAGCTTGGCCATGACTAAGTCACCGAGGAGGTTGGGACCCTCATAGAGAAAGGGGCCCTTGTGGGGTATGGGGAGGAGTGAGAAAAAGATGGAGCTAACATGTAGAGAAGACTTTATAGATATAGGATTTCTTGTTTTCTTAGTTGATCTCCTCATTTTATAAAACTTTTCCTCATTGAATGAATCGAATAAAGACTTTTTTTACATATATTTAATTTGGTACTTGTCTTTGCTTACTTTATCACTTACAATGTTTCTACCTTTTAAGTTTTTGTTACTCGGTAAAATACTTTATAGCTATATAGATTTTCAATTTCCTCTTTCTCAATGATCAACCAAAGGGGGAAACTTAGGAATTCCAACAACCCTTTTAGATGACTTAGAAGTGTTGAGTTTGACTAGTTGATCAAACTGCCTTCTCAAGTCTTTAAGCACCCATGCAATCGAGAATTTCCATTTGCTCTACTTGGAAGATCATCCAATGTAGAAAACATAATTTCTTCAACAACTCTTTTTGGATGGCTCAAATTTATGAGTTTGATCGATTAAGTAAATTGTCTTGTTAACTTTATGAACACCCTACTTAATAGAATTTTTGGGTTAATCGATTAAAGGAGGTCCCTTTATCTTCTAAGTAGATAAGATGAAATATAAAGAATACAAAACAATGAATCAAAAGCATGTTGAGCATAGCATCAAAAAATAGCATCTGAGTACATCAGACTACTAGTAAAATTTTCTTAGATTTTGTACATTCCAAGTGCGAATGATAGGTTGACCTTCCAAGTCTTCAAATTTATACACCCCTAGGTTGCGTGCTTCAACTAGTAGGGTTATTCTTAGTTTGGGTTTAACTCTGCTTAGTCCCTCAGGGTTGCTAATATTACTTGACACAAAACAAGATCTCTAGCTAGAAAACAACAAGCTTGGACATGAGAATTATAGTACTAAGCAATTAACTGATTATAAATCGTTTACTTCTACTTAATTACCTTCCCAAACAGGTGCTCTGCTCGAAAAATAGGGATCACAATCTCCATTGATGTAATAACTTTTAATCCATAGTATAAGTTGAAAGGGGTTTCCTCATTGTCATTCAAAGGGTCATACAATACGATCATAAAATGCTGGGTAATTCATCAACCCAATTACCCCATACACCTTTGACCCAATCTAACAAACCTTGCAGCAACATGTGATTTATTATCTCTATTTGACTATTAGCTTAGGGTGGCTAATCAAGGTGAAATGTTGTGTGATATTAAGCTTGGCGCATCAGTCTCATATTGAGTGATCACAAAAGTACTCACCATTATCTGATATCAAGATTGGGGGACATGGTATCGACATACCAAATGTTTTTCACAAAAAAATGCTTGACTTTTCGAGTAGTAATAATTGCCATATGTTCAACTTCAACCCACTTAGTGAAGTGCTCAAGGGTTGAAATGATGGACTTACATTGACATATTACTAAAAAAGCCTAAGTACGTTGATCCCTTAGTAGGCAAAAAGACAAAGATGAGCAAGCTAGGTCATGGTAGTTGTTGGATCATGCAAGAGGTTAGTTGTCTTTTGACATCTCTCACAAGTTCGCAACAATTTCTTAACAAGTTTGTAACAACTGCTTAATATCCTAATGCATAGTAGACCGATAATACCCTTGCCTAAAGGTCTTCTAAGAGAATGATCGAACCCCTATATTGCTACTGCAAATACCTTTGCGAATCTTTCTTAGGAAATAGTTAGTCTTAAAAGAGCGAGCGCACCAATGTAGATCCTAGATGAATGATTTCTTATACAAGTTGGGCCCAAAAAACAAACTTCATTGCTTGTTGCTTCAAAGCCTAATGTTGCGTTCTCTTTGTTGTTTTCAAGTCATTTTACTTTTTGATTTTCTAAAATAATGAAAACGCATTCTTTTTACTGTTTTTAAATATGCATTTTTGAAAAAAAAATTTATAAAGAAAACTCAAAACAATAAAAAATTATTTTGAGTGTTTTCATTTAAAACAAAGTCTAAAGTCAAAACACATTTATTTATTTATTTATTCATATTTTATTATTGGAATGGAAAAAAATATTACAAAATTCATTAACTTTAAAATGTATATATTTTTTTAATAATATATTAACATTAAATATTTCTAATTTATTGAATAATCAAATTTATTGAATAAAATATTATTAAAAAATTATTTTCAAAATTTCAAAGAGAACGCGTTTTATAATTTTTTGTTTTGAGAAATAGTTTTTCAAAATGACAAAGAGAATGCATTTTCAATTTTCTAAAAATAGACTATCAAAACAGAAAACTGAAAATGAATTCAAAACTCAAAACTGAAAATTGAAAAACAAAGAGAACGTAGCCTAAGCCTTTTACAAATTTTCAAGCAATTGCCCATAAGTGAGATGTGAAATAATATTACCCATAAAGTCTCATGTGGAACTCCTACTCGGATACCCCAGCCAAGATGAAGAACCCGAGCAAGAGCCCAGAAGGGAAAAGAAATAGAAAATGAGCCACATTGACCTGCCATGCATGCTCAACTAGGATTGCATGTACTCATACAGAAGAAACGACAATGGAAGCGTAACACACATCCTAGGCATGCATACCAAAAATAACCGGTCCACAAAGTTACTTGGTATATATATATATACACACACACTCAAAATCGTGCCAAGCACTCCAAAAGCTAAACATCCATGGTAGAACACCACAAGATTCAAACCAAATAGGATATGCTAAGACTGCCCTGTACACCACCTATCGGGATAACTCAAGGACTGTTAGCCTCACCCCCATACTTAGATTTGCCTTTACCTGGAATGAAGAGAAGTAAGAGTAAGTCTTAAGACTTAGTAAGCATATAAGAAATGAAAGACTGACAAGAGTATGGAAGCAAAAGACTAATCTGCACCCCACGTGCAATAATCATTCTTCACATGTCCATGAATCACATTACAGATATATAAAAACGCCGCATAATAAAATATGCACATACTGGTCCTTGAGGCCCACATAAGAGACACGGCACCCAAGTCCTTATCACAAACCTGTCATTGCTCTGAAAGGCAATATAAGTAACATCCGAAACCTAAAAATCAAACTTCGACACAAAATATCAGTCCAAAAATCTCAGCATGCTAACCACGTCCGAAAATCTCGGTATGATATAACCATCCGAAAAACAATTGCACACACCTACACAGCACCAGAAACCATGCAAATGCACATATAGGATGCAGTGGGATAATGAACATAAATTTGATACATAACCCCCATAAAACCATGTATCAAGCTCTACTTGCCCATATAGGAAATTACATATGATGTAGTGCTCGTGTCTAGCTAACCTAGGTATTAAAATAGCCTAGTATGCTTGTGGTCAAGCACGCAAGTCACATGCAACCCCCAAATACATAATTCCTAGGTGTAACACCCAGAAAGTTTGGGTTGCCTCAGGAATGGTTAATTTGAGAAAAAACATAAGTTTCATGAAAGATTAGTATCTAAAAAGCCATTAACCGAATTGACTGCAGGGTATACTCTAGGGCTTAGATACCTAGGAAAAATGGTATGGGGTCGACGAACATCTTGAGGAATTATTTTTAACATTGGAAGAAATCAGATCATAAATAGTTTTCGGTATAATTTCGGTTCAGGCTGAAAAATCGAATTAACGTAAGAGGCTCCCAAAAAGTCAAGGAAACCTTCAACGAAGTCAAATAGTACATAAAGAATAACCCTTAAGTAGTTTCGAGATGAAACAAGGGGGTTTCGCAATCAAAGCATAATTTTGGGTCAAAGTGTAATTTCTTAAAATTGCTTGAGGGAGGTCGAAATGACGTCATTTCTGAATCTTCGGGGGTCAAATGATAAGTTTAGAATATATAGGTCATCATGAAATTTTTGGAAACTCAAGGGGTTACTTAGAGGGGTGCCAAATGAAATTTCAAAAATTGAGAGGGGGCTGTAGTGGAATTTTTGCAAAAGCTTGATAGCCATGGTCGACCAAGTTGTCGCCCATCCTTGATTTCAGCCAAGATTGGTGGAGGGAATGGTCTGAGGGGCCTTAGGGCCAGGCTTAGACCCTTTCTTGGCCGATAAACCGACCATATCATTGGGAACATGGCTGAAAACTTGGCCAAAAAGTGGTCAAAAAATTGGGCCACTATAACCGGGTTTTGGGGGTTGTTTTTGAGGGTTTTAGATAGATATGGGGTAGGTAAATGTGTTAATGACCTTGGTTTGCACAAGAGTGATCGTTTGGAGAGTTGATTTTGAGTATAAAAGAAGACCGAAGAGGTCAAGGGTTTCTTATTTTTCAAGATCAAAATTCTCTCATTTTGGGTTTAATTAAACGCAGAGATTAAGGGGATTTTGATCCTTGAGAGTTGTAGAGGGATTTTAGAAGTTTTGGTGAGCAATGGTGTAAGTTTGAGTGGGATTCGAGGGGTCGCCAGAAAATAAGGCAAGTGTGTCGGCTGAGCCTTCAAATCCCTGGTTGGGGTACTTCCGGTGCTTCTTTCAAGCAGCAAATCATGCCACTAGGATCGACTGAGTGTGTAGAGAAAGATGGGAAGAAGAACTAGCATCACCAGTGTACCGGTGCCAGAGAAGACTACCGGCGAGTGAAGCTTACGCACCAGTCTCACTCTCATTTTCACGCGAAACGCGTGGGGCACAGGTAATTTTTGAAATTTTTTTAAAAATTCTTAGAAAAATATTTTAGGTTTTTAGTGAAAAAATATTTGAGAAAATAATTGAGTAGATATTTATTCTAGAATATTAGAGAAGAAAAATTAGAGACAAATAGAAAGAAATTGTGAAAAAAATAGGGTTTGATATTTATTTAAATAAATATAATGAATAGGGTGCTTTGTGGCTCAAGATTGAGTGATTGTGTGACTTTTGAGGCTTAGCATGCAAACCGAGACAGTGCATGCTTTTCAAAGTGTTACAAATCTAGTTTAAAATGTGAGTGATTTTTTTCCAAAAGCTTATATATGATATGATTGCCTATGTTGAGCATGATAGTCACGAAAGTAACTAAGTTATATAAGCATTTTATCATATCTATGCATGTGTTGTTGCATCATTATTCGTGATATTTTATTCGACATGATATTATTGACATATCGATACTTGTGTTGGGATGGAATGTTGCCCTGATAGTGTAGCCGAAATTCTCCAAAAAAAATTGATGGAATAACGTTAGGCGTATCCCGTAAGCAGGTCGAGATTACTGCCTAGGGTTCCATGCTGGGCTGGTGGGACAAGGAAGTTACACTAGGGCATATGTTTGTTCATGTCCATGCATCACTCATTCATTATTATTTTAACCCTCTTTTAGAAGATTTATCTTCTAATATTGGACATCTATCCCTAGAATATTCCACGTTCCAAGCGAGACTAGCAGTCGGAAGGGCAAATGGGTGGTCGAGGCATGAGTATGATGGAGGTTTTGTGGGTCCTATGCCAGGGCCAAGACTAGATAATTAGATGATTTTGTATTTAGTTTATATCTGTTGTCATATGGTTTTAACTGTCATTATAATATTATGTTGGACGAACAATATGTACGAACTCATGTATGTTATGATTTTCGAGATTTCATAAGGTTCTGATCTTGCTTCTACTTATGTTTAAGTATTTCATTTCCTTAGTTCTATTTTGGGAGTGTTCTTCTTATATGATTATGTTGAGGATTTTGATATGGATTATGTATAAAAAAAAAATCCTAGCATATATAAATATTACGCCCTGAAGAGGCGGGGCATTACACCAAGCCCCCACATGCATTTGACATGATAAAAATACTAAAAATAAATTATAAAGACCACATGCATACTCTCGGCCCCAACCACAAGCCTACATTACCCAAGAGATCTAGCCCATACAATATCCTAGCTTCATTCCAACAACAAATAGAAGAGGAAAACGAGCCATTCCACGTTCATAAGAAAAAACCCACCAACTGGCAAGGATTCAACAAAAAATGAAGGATACTAATAATAACATGCCTCTAATCCTCAAAATATACCATCTGTAGCTCAATAATAAGGAAAATAAACTGTTCTTAAGAGTCGCAGAATCTCTCACAAACTGAATATCGAGTGTTATAGAAATACGAAGGGTAAGGAGCTTGCCTGAAATGAAAAATAACCAAAACTTAGAAGCTACCTAGTCGAACCTCTCATTCTTCTTCCTTTTCTTCTCTTGCTTTCTTCTTCTCCTTCCTGCTCTCAGCCGAACTCTCTGTCAATACCTCATTTCTCAATATTCCCTCTAATTATATAGATAAGAGACAAAAAAGAGTGGGTATGGACACATGGCAAGATTGGATGAAAAGTCATCCACCACTACCTGAAAATTAGAATCTAGGTCAAGAAAATGTCTTGGGAACTCGTTTACAAAAAAGTTTATCCAAATACACTAGGCGCTATCCGAAAATGAAAGAGCAAATCCGGATATATGGACAACCATTCGAATACAAGAAAGCAAAAACCAAGAGGGATATCCGAATACCGTGCTTCCTATTCGAATATATGACACAAGCATGCTCAAGGGGGTATAATACATTGCACAAATTAGCAAAGGGGCAACCGAATATATGAAGCATAGGGTATCCGAATACATGACCTTGTATTCGGATACATGCCATTCCAATGGAGGAGTATCCGAATACCTTAACATGGCTATCCGAATATGAGACACAAATATGCTTAAGGGTATCCGAATACCTGGTATTCGGATACCATGCCTTCTTCCCAAGAGGATATCCCAATAACCCCATGCTTATTCGGATACCTCACCAAAGAAACACCCCATCCGAATATATCACACATATTCAGATACCATGGCACAAAACTTACACCATATCCAAATACCACAAGCCATATTTGGATATCTCACTCCTATATTTGAATACCTCACTCACATCCGGATATCCTTGCTCTTATTCAAATATAACATTATATACATTCGGATACTCCAAGATTAGACATAACACTTAGAGAATAATCACCAAAAATAACATACTACACATGAAGGATAACCAACTCAACCTCAAGGCATGATAAAACATTGCATAACTGAATTTGGGTCATTACACCTCAGTTGCCTTTTCAATGCTTTTTTTAGGTAAGAACTCAATAAGGATTGCCTTAGATGTAGTTAGATAGGATAAGGATGCCACATTCGACAAGGCATCGACAAGCATGTTCTTAGAGTGAGAATATACATGATGTCGGATGAGCTAAATCCATTTCAAGCTCTATTATGAGGCTTAGATAACGAGCAATACTTACCTCTCTTACTTCATACTAGCCAAATAGCTATTAAACAATGATGTTGGAGTTCGTCTGGAGATAGTGCTTCAACTTCCTAGCTAACATGATCACGAGGGCATATGCTAGTTTCCCCAAGAGTGAGTATTTGGTTTCAACGTTAGTCAATCAATACCTTACTTGCATAGTAAACAGGTTTTTGTTATTGGTATTCTTCTATCACTAATATGGAGCTAATAGCCTTGTTATCTATTATAAGGTAGATGAAGAGTGGCTTATCCAGATACGATTTACTAAGGACTAGTAGAGAATTGAGTAATGCTTCAACTTGTCAAAGGTTTATTAGCGATGATAAGTGGTTTTGTTCATTACAAATGATGTTTTTTCTTAGTCCTTAAAATGTAGTAGGATATGATATCATTGAAAAACATCCAAAAAGCTCATAAGTTTGCATGCCATCATCTTATCAATCATCAGTAGTAGGTAATCTTTGGGCATGCCTTATAGAGATTTGTGGAGTCAATGTACCGAGCAACAAGTAAATTATTCACTTTTGCCTTTATGGCCTTTCCTCGTTTAAGAGTAAACTACTTCTTCTTTAGCTTCACTAGGCAGTGTGCTTGATTGACACTTAACATATGTGTGATAATGCATGGATAGATTCTTAGCATGTCTTGGGATAACCATGCAAACAAATTAGCAAACTCACAAAGCAATGCTACAAGTTTGCCTCTAATTGGGTCATGTAGCTCAACACTCACTACAAGAAAAATGGGTTTTAACGACGGAAAAATCAGTTGTTGAAAGTTGATTTCCAGTCATTAAAAAGTTGTAACGATGGGAATTTTCCTGTCGTCGTTATTACCTCCGAGGATAAAAGTCTTTAACGACGGGAATGATAAACCCGTCGTTAATTGTATTAGTGATCGTATGATTCCTATCATTAAAAATAATTATTAACTACCAAATTATAACCCAATAAAGATAATATTTTCCGTCGTTAATAGTCTAAATAATTAGTGACCGTATGATTCCTATCATTAAAAATGACTTTTTAGTTATCAAAACACAAACCGATAACGACAATATTTCATCTCGTTAATAATGTGAACAATTAGCGACGGTATGATTCCTATTGTTAATTTTTTTTTTATTGTTCTTAATAGTATATGTGAAAACAATTGCTAGTCATCAATGACAAAAACATCCTGTTTTGATATAAATCACCAAACCTATATATCATTATCCATATCAAATTAGAATAAAACTCATAAAATTAAACATGTCATTCAAATAACACCAAAGTAATCATTATCCATTAACATTTACACACCAAAAGTAGTATATATATAAGTGTTAATTGCCAACAAATTACACCAAAAAATATGTTCAACTAAAAATAACACTTTGACAATTGTATATACTATTAAAAAATGTACACCAAAAAAGATATTCAACTAAAAGTAACACTTTAACAATCATATATACTATTCAAAAATGTACAACAAAACACTATATATAGTCATAAATCTATTCATGTACTCTAAGACAACAGTTACATCCTTTAGAGTCTTGTTGTCTTATTGATCTACAAAAAAAGAAATAAAACATGAAATTAGAGTCAAAGAAGTGTTCATGTTTTCTTTATAAAATGTTAGAAATAGAATTAACAAATCCCAAAACATCTCCATCACAAACTACATAACATACAATCACTAAAATGTACCAAAACATAGAAACCCTTAAATATAGAGTTGATTGAGATGTAGATTAACAAAAACACTAAGCCTTAGTTCTATGGAATGGGCCACCTATAAGAATTATAATTTGTGAATTATCTTTATCCATAACCATATCTTCTATAAGATCATTAGTCCTATGACCCAACATAAAATAATAAAAAATAAATATAATATATATTATGATACATATATATTCAACACATATATTCATGCATGACACACATATACATATAATACATTAAAATACATATACTCAATTTTGGCAGCCATGCGTGAAGTCCAAATCAAAGGAAGTGAACTTGGAGTCCCACATGTAATTAAAGATTGGAATTGAATATGCAGGGAAGCAATAGTCTTGGAGACCGAAATCAATTTTTTAATCAAGCCCACATGTGCAACCCCAAATTGAATGAAAAAATTAAAGGCCTAGCCTAGGGAAATTCGCGTACAATGAAAAATACGGTCCCCTGGCTAGTAATTTGCAACAAATTGAAGGGCAATTTGAAGTGGTTATTTTTATATATAAAAAAGGCCGGTGCATAGAAGAATGAGAGTCTTCCAGCCGTAATTTTACAGCAATAAGGGAGGCACAGTGAAGAAAAATTCCTCAACTGCCATTTCTGCAACCAATAGCCATTAAGCATGGACATTCCAAAATAGATGCTGTAAATGTATTCAACACGTATGCCTATGTGACATGCTAAATATGCATCCTACAAGCACAAGCTAACATTGTATATAGCATCATTATTCTTGTCTTTATATATAGGACTACTAACACTACAATTATTAAGAAGTTGAAATCGAATAGTATTTTTGTTTCATTTAAACTCACTATGTTTCTTATTCTTTCTTATGGCATGTATGCATGCCATTAAATAGAGAATTTGATAACCATGGCCATGTAGAATCTACGATATATGCGCAAATGCGACATCCAATGCGTGCATGCATGTTGAAAGTGCCTCGAATGATCCAACAACATTTATCACAACATATGAGGGAAAGCACAACCATGAAATGCCCGCCAGCAAAAGTATGAATACAATGTTGGCATCTGAACGAGAATCACATTCACAGGCTACAACAACCTCAAAGAACACACTATGAACAATATTATGTACTTCTGAAGAACTAGATTGAGCTTACGAGCATCTAAAATTCCATGATGGTGAGCCACTCCAATATGTCTTATTGTCTTTGAATTCTACAAGTGAAGGCTTTTTCATGAAGATGGCATTTTCCTATTCTCTATGTGTGAATAACTATATGTATGTCAAATGTGCAATTTTGTTGTCTTTACACTGCTTCTAGTTTTCTACTTTATGCATATAGTTCCCGTTTACTTTATGCATAAAGTATGATTTTCTACTTTATGCATGTATGTCAAATAACTATATGTATGTCAAATGTGCATTCTACTTTATGCATATGTTAGAAATTTGTTGCTTCTGGTTTTCTACTTTATACAACCACCCATTTTTTGCATTCATGGCAATTCTAAATTTCTCTTAGTTTAAAAAGGAAAATAAAGATTTCTACTCCACTAATTTAATTTCATGCCCGATAAGTCAACAACAGAAGCTATACTTGCAAAAATCTAAAAAAAGGTCGGGGGGTAAACAGAATTATTTATATATGATGTTTATAGGCATGAAAAAAAAACCTACAACAAAATCTTTAAAGGAATCCTATAATTTAATTTCCTAACAGTTGTTTATTAAAGACATACCCTATGTAATATTTAATCATTGGACAACAATTTGTGTTAGGATTTATGAAGATGAATTTGAAACTTTTATCAATTATAAGTGGATTACATCAACAATCTAAACTAAGAATTTAAAGACCTCAAGTTGGGACAGTAGAAAGCCGAATATATGAAATATAAGTTTAGTGAAAATAGACCTATCAATGATATTATGGTGAGACTTGAAAGTAAAGTCATTCCAATAAACTATTAATTTAGATATCTAAGATGTAGAAACTAAGACGATCATGGATAAAGATAATGTTGGCCATAGTAAGAAACTATGGCCAACATTAATATTCACCAAATTGGGTAAAAAAAAAAAAGCCATGTCCAAATTTAGTAATAAAGAATTATATATTACCTGAGTAAATTAAGATGTAGAAGGTTGATCTTGACTCCTAAATTGCATAAATTCCTTAAATGCATCTTCTAGAGCTTTCACTCGGTCTTTAAGCATATTGTTCTCTTCTTCCAGTTCATTCTTGCTTGAAGACGCAAGTTTTAATTCTTTAGGTCTCACCTTGCCACCATACAAAAGAACATGATTCTGGACTTGGGGGCCAAAACAAGTCTCAATGATTTCAAGATTTGACATTTCAGGATTCGATTGGATGGTTTGAACAAGTTGATCCTACAAAACATGGTCATGGTATAATTTAATACACATTAAATATAATTGGGTGTGAAAAATTGAACAAGAAAATTAAAGCAAGTGTCACTAACTATTTAACTTACATATGTTTATTGTTCTTCCGGCTCCACCAACTTCTCACCTTTCTTCCTAGTTGAAAAGCACATTTCTGCTAAATTGGATTCATGATCATTTTTGCCTCCCTAAATAAAATGAAAAGTTTAGAGTAACCGCTATCTAACAAAACTATTGATATGTATAAAGTAAGAAAATTGTTAAAGGTATATGTTATAGTATCATTTGGTATGCAATCTCTCGCATTGGTTAGCTTTCGGTCCTATGGGGCATGCATGGCTACTTTCTATTTTTTGAATTTCTTTCACTTTTTTCCTATCCAAATTTAGAGAATTTAATAACAACATAAAGTATATCAATGATATAGAAATGCTACTCCTTAAAAAATTAGAAGTAGAATTACAAAAAAAAATTGAGACTGTTTACCTTAAAGGATGAAGCTTGAAAATGATTTCTTACAAGCCATTCCCAATCTTCTTGATCTTGGATCTCAATGGTTTTTTTTTTTTTTTTAGAATGTCTTGTACACTATTGTAGCGACTTGATATATTTTCTATTCAATAAGGACCTCCAATTATTCCACAAGGAACGCATGTTCTCATTTTAATAAAGACTCAACTTTATTAAAATTAATCCTTCAAAAAACAAACATCTCAGTTAACGTGAATGCTCTAATAAATGAGGCTTCTAATAAATGAGATAACTAGTACTTGAACATGTTCTCATCCATATCTCTAGTTAATGATCTAAAAATAGTAGAGCAGTACAATATAAGTATTGCGAATCCTTAAAAAACAAACAAAAGTAGATAATCAGCTTTAATTGAAACCATGGAGGTGTAGGAGCCCACAACTTGAAAACAAAGTTATAGTTTCCCGAAATCTAGCAAACAGGGGCTTGTAAAGAAAACCAACCAGATTTCTTCTCACACACTTGTCTTGAAGAATATAACTGAGTGCAGATTTTTGCACATAGAAAATCACAAAGAAAAAGATGTTATAATTACATAAATTAATGAGGGAAGTACACGATTTACATGAAAATTTTCAACATCGACAATGGATATGCATCAGATCCATCAAGCAAAAAATTAAACCAACTTCAACTTATTTTACATTACAAATTCACAGTGAACCAGTGATCGGTCAAATTGAACACATCCAGAAATTTATGGGTTCTAAAAGTTTCCTAAGCTGTGAATCAAATCGATGAAATGTTGCTAAAGAATAGAAACCTCTTTGATTTAAAAAAGTGATGATGGTTTATACAAAAAAGAGGCAAAATTTATATCAAACTCATTTTCTTTTATTTTCTCTAGTAGATCTGGGTTATCCAAGAAAGTATGTGTTACAAATAACAAGGAATAGCAAACACTCACTCAAGCCAAAATCACACACTACTGAATAAACAAAGACGACCGAGAGTATAAAAACATATAAACCAAACACAACAGATATTAAAAACAAAAACGCAACAAAAGGTAAGAGATTTATAGTGGTTCACCCCAAATAGGGGCTACGTCCACTTGAGATCCGATAAGAAGAGTTCACAGCATTATATGAATAAATTCGATTACACCCATACAAACTAGAACAATCTGGACAACCCTGGTTCTCTAAACAACGCTCAAAAACAACTTAATACAGGTTAAGAACTTACCTTAAACGAACCAGAGAACACAAAAGTATGAAAGGAGGATGAAGACTGTATAGAGCATTTACAGAGAGAGAGAGAATAAACCCTAACAAAATGAACAAGTCTCGGCCACCCCCTCTATTTCTTTGACTCCCGATGCCTTCACCAACCTTGAGGCCGTGCGATAAATAAGGCAACTAGACGGTTGTGATGGCAAAGTATAAAGGCAACAACAACGGCTCAGATGTCATCATGCAACCCGATCTGCATCAGGCTAAGAGACAAAATTAAAGGGCTTGGGCTTAGGCCAAAAAGAGGCTGACAAAGTGGCTATCCAGTGGGCGCCCAAAGGGAAGCCCACAGTTGCCAAGTGACCCCCCATCTTTTTGGCATCATTTGATGGTTCATTAAAACAACAAACTCCACCTTGAAGCATCAAATAACTAGGAAACCAGATCTGTCATATGAGTGCAGCATGCTACAATTCTCACCCTCACTGCTTAGGATGGCTGAGGAATTAGCCATTATTGATATGCAACATGTTCAAGCAATGCTTGAACTTGGTTGTAGTCAATACCTTGGTGCCCATGTCAGTAGAATTGTTGGCTGTAAAAACTTTCTAGATACCCATAGTTCCATTGGCTATCATTTCCCTTACATAATGATATTTCACATCCACATGTTTGGTTCGATCATGATACACTGAATTTTTGGACAAATGGATGGCATTTTGGCTATCCGAGAAAACCACCACTTTGCTTTGAAGCAAGTGAATTTCCTTAAGAATACCTTGAAACCATATGGCTTCCCTGAAGGCATTAGTTACAGCCACGTACTCCGCCTTAGTAGAGGACATGGCAACAAGTGGCTGTAGCTGAGATTTCCAGTTGATACAATTTCCACCCAAGGTAAAATAAAAAGTGATTAGTGGTTAATTTTGTAAAAATTCTGTTATAATTACACCATTCTTTTGATCTTAAAATTGGCTTAAATTAGATATTAATACATATTTTATGGTTATATGCAAGTTTAAATTGAAAAATGAATGAAATGAAGTTCTAAAGTGAAATTTAAAAATAATAATAATAATAATAATAATATAATAATAATACATATATAAATATATATAATACATATACATCAATACATGCGTGCATGTAATATATATATAATATAATCTAATATATATATATGTGCCATGCGTAATACATATATATATAATATATAATCTATTAATAACACTCAATTGCTTGCTTACAGGCATGAAAAAGGTGGGCTTGGAGACTCAAATTGGATTGAAGAATGAAGAATTCAAACCCAGCCCATAAAGAATTAAAGCCCAATGTATGCCCATTAAATTGAAGGCCCAAGGGCCAGCGCATGTTTAAGGCTCAACTTGAGCAACCCATGGAAGACATCATTTGGAGAAGGCCCAAGCATTTTTTTTTTCGAATAAAGTCCCAAGCATTTTTAATCCTAATGAAGGTCAAAAACCCAATTATTTTTTTTATTTTTAAATATTTATTTTATGAGTGCTTTATTATGTGTATTTTTTAGCTAAAATCCATTTAACTTTTAGTTTGTGAATGCCCATTAGATATAATTATGTCTAGTTGAATAATTGAAATTGTGTGGTTTGTATTGCATCTTGTGGGCTATAAATAGCTCACTTGGTTGCATTTGTAAGAGAATTATTATTCTTGAATCAAAACTTAGTTGTTTTCTTAAATTTTCTCTTTGAGAATTGCTCTTATTCTCTCTTCTTTTCTTTATTGTTTTTTCTTGTGATCTTACTTACTTTCTTTCTTTCTTCTCTTGAATTCTTATGTCATTTATTGTTACTTTATTATCCACTGCCTAAATGGTCGGTTAATTTATGCCTTTAAATTTCTGTAATTTATCCTGTCATTTAAATTATCCACTGCCTAAATGGCTGGTTAATTTTTGCTATTTTAATTCCTGTCATTTAAATTCTATTATTTAAATTACACCATTTAAATTCTTATTAATTAACTTTCAAATAGAGATGAGCAGCTAAATCCAATCTTGGGTTAAGGCAGGGACAATGTCCAACGCCAATGATTCCCAAAGAAAGTTGCACTTTAAATGAGTGACATTAATTTAATTTTAAGTATGAGTGTGTATTAATTATTGAAAAATCACTAGGTTTGGATTTGAACGTAAGCTTAACTTAGAGCTTCCATGCCATATATGAGAGTTACTAGAATTGGAAACGCTATCATACCCAAACCCAAATGATTAATTTAATTATTTTGTGTATTAATTGCAATCGAATTTATAGTAGTTGCTTAAACTAGAATCCCGTATATCATGTATGTGGATTGCTTAAACTAGAATGATCATCATCTTTAATTGCATTTAATAACAAACCCTCATATCTGAAATTAAATTAATGTTGCTAATCTTTTTTGCTAAAAATTGGGAATCAACGGGTTGGTGTTGAAATTGTCTTAACTCAAGTGTTATCCAATTTCATATCTTCACATATAGCGTTTATTTCAACTTATGTCTTGCTTTATTTCCAAGTATCTGTTATCTAAAAAATCAATAAAAAAATCTTGTTGCCAATTTATCCAAATGCGTGTGCGAGTATGTGACATTCTTATTCTTTTTCTTTTGCCATAAATAAATCTCTCAGTGGACGACCTGGACTCATCCAGAAAATATAAATTTAAATTTGGACTACAACTGCACTCATACACTGAAGAGTATAAACCTCTCACCAAAATAAAAAAAATATATATAAACATTTTACTGTATTTTTTTATTGAGTTTTAATTGTAGGGTGAGAGTGCAGCCAAATTTTGGCGCCGTTACCAGGGAATTTAATTGCATATAACCATAAATTTTGTGTTTTAATTACAAAATTTTTTCTTTTTATTTTTTCCTCAATCTCCCCAGCAACGGTGCCAAAATTTAGCTGCACTCTCACCCTGCAATTAAAACGCAATAAAAAAAAACACAGTAAAACTTTTATATATATATTTTTTACTTTGGTGAAAGGTTTATACTCATCAGTGTATGAGTGCAGTTGTAGTCCAAATTTAAATTTATATTTTCTGGATGAGTCCAGGTCGTCCACTGAGAAATTTATTTATGGCAAAAGAAAAAAAGAATGTCACACACATGCACATGCATTTAGATGAATTGGTAACAAGATTTTTTTATGGATTTTTAGATAATAGATACTAGAAAATAGAGTAAGGCAGAAGTTGAAATAAACGCTAAATGTGAGGATATGAAATTGGATAACACTTAAGTTAAGACAATTTCATCACCAACCCGTTGATTCCCAATTTTTAGCATATAAGATTAACAACATTAATTTAATTTCAGATATGAGGGTTTGTTATTAAATGTAATTAGAGATGATGATAGTTCTAGTTTAAGCAATCTGCATACATGATATGCGAGATTCTAATTTAAGCAACTATCATAAATTCAATTGTAATTAATACACAAAACAACTAAATTAATCATCCGGGTTTTAGTATGATAGCGTTTCCAGTTCTAGTAACTCCCATGCATGGTATGAAAGCTCTAAGTTTGGCTTAAGCTCTAATCCAAACTTAGTGATTTCTCAATAATTAATACATACTCATACTGAAATTTAAATTAATGTCACTCATTTAAAGCACAGTTTTATTTGGGAATCATTGGCGTTGGACACTGTCCTTACCTTAACCCAAGATTGGATTTAGCTACTCATCTCCTTTTGAAAGTTAATTAACAAGAATTTAAATAGCGTAATTTAAATAATAGAATTTAAATGACATGAATTAAAATAGAAAAAATTAATCGGTCATTTAGGTGGTGGATAATTTAAATGATAGGAATTAAAATTGTATAAATTTAAAGGCAGAAATTAACTGGCCATTTAGGCGGTGGATAATAAAGTAACAATAAATGACATAAGAATTCAAGAGAAGAAAGAAAGAAAGTAAGATCATAAGAGAAAACAATAGAAAAAATAAGAGAGAACAAAAACAATTCTCAAATAGAGAATTCTAAGAAAATAACTAAATTTTAATTCAAGAATAATAATCCCCTTACAAGTGTAATCAAGTGAGCTATTTATAGCCCACAAGATGCAATACAAACCACACAATTTCAATTATTCAACTAGACATAATTATATCTAATGGGCACTCACACACTTAAAGTTAAATGTATTTTAGCTATAATAGACACCTAAAGTTAAATGAATTTTAGCTAAAAAATACACCTAATAAAGCACTCATAAAATAAATATTTAAAAATAAAAAAAATAAATTTCTACAATTGGGTTTTTGATCTTTATTAGGATTAAAAATGCTTGGGCCTTTATTAGGAAAAAAAAATACTTGGGCATTCTCCAAATGATGTCTTCCATGGGTTGCTTAAGTTGGGCCTTAAACATGCGTTGACCCTTGGGCTTTCAATTTAATGGGCATGCGCTGGGATTTAATTCTTCATGGACTGAGTTTGAATTCTTCATTCTTCAATCCAATTTAAATCTCCATGCCCACCTTCTTCATGCCTGCAAGCAAGAAATTGAGTGTTATTAATAGATTATATATGATATATATATGTATTACGCATGGCACATATATATTAGATTATATTATATATATATTACATGCACGCATGTATTGATGTATATGTATTATATATATTTATATATGTATTATTATTATTAAATTTTACTTTAGATCTTCATTTCATTCATTTTTCAATTTAAACTTACATATAACCATAAAATATGTATTAATATCTAATTTAAACCAATTTTAAGATCAAAAGAAGGGTGAAATTATAACAGAATTTTTACAAAGTTAACCACTAATCAAAAGGCAGTGGTGGATTTTCTGGAATCTCTATCCCCTGCAAAATTAGAGTCAACATACCCAACAATATTAAGAGTATCAAACCTTTTCTTAAAATTTAAACCAATACCTGTAGAACCATTTATGTACCTAAGCAAATGTTTTAAAGCATCCCAATGAAGTTTCCCAGGATTTGACATGAATCGATTGAGTAAGGAAATTGAATATGCAAGGTCGGGCCTGATACTTATCATTGAGTACATAATTGTTCCAATTACATTTGCATTAGGGACATTTTCCATTTCTACAATTTCAGAATTGGATGTGGGACACTGAGATTTAGATAAAATAAAATGTCCAACAAAGGGAACTGTAACAGTTTTACAATTTTGCATTCCAAATTTATAAACAGCCTTTACCAAATAATCATGCTGATGTATTTTGAGGCTATTATTGCTTCTATTCCTCTCAATTTTCATTCCTAATATTTTTCTTAGCAGGGCCTAAGTCTTTCATATCAAAGATTGTGTTTAGCATTGATTTTAACTCCTTAATTTTTGACTTAGACTTCCTAATTAGCAGGATATCATCTACATACAACAGTAGATAAATAAGAATATCAGAGAGCATAAAGTAAAAGCAATTGTCATATTGACTTCTAACAAAACTAACCCCTAGAACAGAATTGTCAAATTTTTTATACCATTGTCTTGGGGCCTGTTTTAAGCCATACAAAGATTTTTTCAACAAACAGACATGATCATATTTATATGAAACAACATAACCAGTAGGTTGAACCATAAAATGTGTTCATCAAGGTCACCATGCAAAAATGCAGTTTTAACATCTAACTGTTCAAGTTCTAAATCAAATTGAACTACAACTGCAAGTATCATGCGGATTGTCTTAAATTTAACCACAGGAGAAAAAATTTTAGTATAGTCTATTCCCTCTATTTGAGTAATCCCTTTAGCTACTAGTCTTGCCTTATATCTAATAGGGTCATTAGAAGACATACCTTCTCTTTTAGTTTGAACAGCCACTTACACTGGATTAACTTTTGATTTGCTAGACGAGGGACAAGAATCCAAGTTCTGTTAGCCATCAAGGAGGCCATTTCTTCGTCCATGGCTTGCTGTCATTTTTTACTGTCCTTAGAGCTGATAGCCTCTTCATAAGAGAAATACTCACTGCTTCTCATTTCAACACCTGCTATCAAGGCACAATATATTAAGTCTGAATAAGCATACCTAGCAGGAGGTCTTACAATCCTCCTGCTTCTATCTCGAGCAAGTTGGTAATCACCAAGATCATGTTGAAGGGAGTCATGCTGCTCCACCTGAATCTCAGTTTCACCATTTTGTTCATCATGATCAGTCTCATGATCAAAGGTCTGGTCTAAGTTTGATATAGGAGAGGGATCACGTTCTTGTTGAGGTTCTAGTATAACTGGAGCACCAAGTGGGTTATCATTTATAGCCGAGTGCTCTACCTCAATTTGAGTTCCTCTTAAGCTGATAAAATTATCTGTGGTACTATGTTGGTTTGTTTCTTCTGTTTTAGATAATTTACAAGGGAAAATAGCTTCATTAAATATAAAATTATGGCTAATAATAATTTTAACACCCTTAGATTGCCTTTCCCATAGCCTAACAAATACACACTTTATGGATCTTGGTTCTAGCTTACCTTCAGATTGGTGAGCATAGGCTTCACAACAAAAAATTCTTAGGTATTTTAAATTTAATTTTCTTCCGGTCCATTTTTCTTCAGGGCATTTAAACTTAAGGGCAGCAGAAGGACTTCGGTTTACTAGGTGTGAAGCTGTTGCCAATGCCTCTCCCCAGAAGGATTTAGGCATACTAGAAGTGAACAAGAGGCACCTCACTTTTTCAATGAGGGTTCGGTTCATTCTTTCAGCTATCCCATTTTGTTGGGGTGTGTTTCTAATAGTTTTGTGCCTAAGTATACCCTGGGAATTGCAAAATTCATCAAACTCTTTGTTACAGAATTCTAACCCATTATCTGTTCTAAGAGTTTTGATTTTCCTATCAGCTTGATTTTCTACTATCAGCTTGATTTTCTACTAAGATCTTCCACGTTTTGAATTTCTTTAACGTTTGATCTTTTGTTTTTAGTAGAAATATCCACACCTTCCTAGTAAAGTCATCTACAATAGAGAGAAAATACCTGTTACCACCATGGGTGGGAACCTGCTGGGAAGGTCCCCACAAGTCTGCATGTAAGTACTCAAGGCATGCCTTCACCAGGTGAGTTCCCTTATGGAAACTCATCCTGTGTTGCTTGCCTAGCACACATGGTTCACAAAAATCGAGGGACTTAGCAGACACTGAACCAATGTATCCTTGATTTGACAGTGCCTGCAAACCTTTCAGGCTCATGTGACCAAGTCTCAAGTGGCATAGTTCTGTCTTATCAGTATTAACATAGCATGCAGAGTTTGATTTAACAAATGAGTGAAAACAACAATACGTATAAACCATTTTTCTTACCACCAGTTAGGATTAAATCTTTTCCTTTAAAAACATTCATAGAACCATTTTCAGCTTTGTAAGAAAATCCTAACTCATCAAGTGTACCGAGAGAAATCAAATTTCTTTTAAGACCAGGTACATATCTTACATCGGTGAGTGTTCTTACTTTGTTGTCATGCAACTTAAGAGTAATATCAGCTATACCTTGAACACTACATGAATGGTTGTTACCCATATAAACTATTCCACTTTCCCTGTTATTAAAGTTATGAAACCAGTTAATATTAGGGCACATATGGAAAGAATAGCCAGAGTCCATAATCCATTCATTTTTAACAGAACAATTAGATACATTAAGCATTTCAGCTAAACAGTTAGAACTACTAGCTGCTACAGTTACATTACCCCCTTTGTTCCTGTTTTCTTAAATAACCATAGCAATATTTCTTTATATGTCCCTCTTTCCCATAGTGGTAACACTTCCATTTCTTTTATTTTTGTTTTCCCTTTTTGTCTTTCTTATTTCCCTTCTGCCATAACCCATTAAATTGTTTAGTATTCCTTGTATTATTTCTTTTATCAACATTTCCTTTTACAAACAAGTTATTGCCCGTTTTCCTAGATGTGCTAAGTTCCAATTCCCTAGCCTTAATACCAGAAATAACAAGTTCCATACTAGGGACTATACCAGTATAACGCAAAGCATGCTTTACAACATCATAGTCATCAGGTAATGAGTTTAATAGAATCATAGCTTCACTAGTATCACCTAATGCCTAATCAGTACCTCTTAATAACAAAGTAAGTCTAGTAAATTCATCAATGTTTTCATCCATAGACTTAGAGGTATTCATCTTAAAATTAAATAACATGCCTTTTAAATAAACCAAATTAAGAGCAGACATTACAGAATACAATGATTCTAATCTATTCCAAAGATCAATGGGATTAGTCATACTGTTAACCTTACGGATTAAAGAATCACCGAGGTGGAGGAATATCAAGTTGAAAGTCTCATCTCTGATTTCATCAGTTCGAGCTAGCTGCTCAAGTGACCATTTACGGTCATCTGCCTCAAGTGCTATAAGCACTTTATGATGAGAGAGAAAAACTTTCATCTTCTTTTTTCAACTTCTGAAATCACCCTTTCCATCGAATGTATTGATTTCAAATCGGGTTGATGTCATTTTTGTGTTGCACAGAAATGTCCTGAAAAACCTAGATTACTGACTAAGACTTGCACAACAAACACCCGTTGACAAAAGGCCCCTCAGAAAAACCATAGGATTTAAAACAACACCTTCATAGAGAAATGAAAGGAAACCCTAGATTTCAGGAAAAATATCAAACACGATTTTGACTTAGAAAACCCTAGGACACGAACACTGAGCTCTAATACCACTGTTACAAATAACAAGGGATAGCAAACACTCGCTCAAGCCAAAATCACACACTGCTGAATAAACAAAGACGATTGAGAGTATAAAAACATATAAACCAAACACAACATATATCAAAAACAAAAATGCAACAAGAGGCAAGAAATTCATAGTGGTTCACCCCAAATAGGGGCTATGTCCACTTGAGCTCCAGTGAGAAAAGCTTACTACACTATATGAATAAATCCTATTACACCCATACAAACTAGAAAAATCTGGACAACCCTGGTTCTCTAAACAACGCTCAAAAACCACTTAATACAAGTTAAGAGCTTACCTTAAATGAACCAGAGAACACAAGAGTATGTAAGGAGGATGAAGACTATACAGAGCATTTACAGAGAAAGAGAGAATAAACCCTAACAAAATGAACAATTCTCAACCACCCCTTCTCTTTCTTCGTCTCCCGATGCCTTCACTAATTTCGAGGCCACGCGATAAATAAGACAACTGGATGGCTACAATGGCAAAGTATAAAGGCAACAGCAACGGCTTGGATGTCATCGTGCAACACTATCTGCAACAGGCTAAGAGACAAAATTAAAAGGCTTAGACTTGGGCCAAAAAGAGGTTGCCAAAGTGGCTATCCAGTGGGCGCCCAAAGGGAAGCCCACGGTTGCTAAGTGACCTCCCATCTTTTTGGCATCATTTGATGGTTCATTAAAACAATAGTATGGACAAGAAATAAAATACAGAATAGATTATTTGGCTTTCACATAGACATGTCCCAGTTGTTCAAACAACTTCTTTTGTAAAGCAAGGGTAAGATTGCCTACCAAAATAACCCACCATAATTCTCGTAAAGCAAGAAGCTAGAAGCCTTAGGGACACCTTTTACCAAAACTCTCAAAGAAGTGTGGAAAAAAGAAATAATCAGTCAAAATAGCTAGTGAAAAGCAGCTGCTGACGCAAACGAAGCCCAAAAATGGCGGCCTCCGAAACCTCGTATTTTTAGTCTAAAGGACAGACTTCCAGGGGTTCTAGGCGAGATGATCATAATTCTGGAGAGGCTGAAGGCCTCCACCATTTCAAGACATTTGCACTAATCATAGTTTTAGGATTTATGGACATAAACATAAAGAAAAAAAACTCATCCTAGCTAAAGGTTGTTTCTCTGTTCACTCTCACAACCAAAATGAGAAGCGAAGAAATAGATATCCATAAAAGAAAATCATTTCTCCTTCGATTAACCACAAAAATATATGTAACAGTTCGTCCATTTTCTCATTTTTGAGAGATCCTAATTCCAAACATACCGCTCATAGACTAGATAGAGCTGGAGGCGATGGATGAAAGACGACGACGAGGAGGTGGTGATGGAGTTGGAGTTGGTGGCGACGTTGAGGCGTTGGATGAGAGATGGTCGGGATTCAGCAAGAAAGTTTGGGAATTAAGGGATTTGGGAGGGATTTGAAAATTAGAGGATTTGAGAATTAGGGGATTTGGGAATCGAGGGGAAAGAGGCGGGGACTTTTGCTTTTAGTTTTATTTTTTTTATTTTTTAAAATATTTATTTGTTAATTAATAAAAATAAAATAATTTATGAAATTAATATTAATAATTATTGAATTGATAAAAATAAAATAGTTTAAGATTATAATAATTGATAAAATAATTTAAATTATTACATTAAATTAATATTTATTTGAAAATATAATTATATTATAAATAAATCTAATAAATTAGTTTGATAAATTATATTCTTTTTAATAGTTTCATATATTTTTAATATATTATATTATCAATAAATAACTAATGCTCAATTATCATAGTTTAACAATTATATTTGTGCATTTATAGAAAAATATAATTATATTAAGAATTGCTTATATAAGTGTTAGTTAAATTTTAATAATTTTTTTTATTATTTTGCGAGTGGAATTAAAAATTTTAGTCATTAACGATGAAAAAATAGTATATTAAAAATGATTTATTTTGTCTGTCGTTAAAAGTTATCTTATAACGATAGGATTTATATTTAGTCGTTAATAGTACTATATTAACGACCAAAATTAATGTCGTCACTAATTTTTGGTTGTTAATGCCTATTTTTGTTGTAGTGGCTAATCTTGATCACCCCATTTGAGCATTCTTGCCTTAGTGATATGTTGATGATCATCCATGAACTCAGTAGTTTGCAATTTTTTGGACTCTCTAGGTGGTAACTAATGGAGGTTGTAATGCCTCGTTGGGTATTCTACCTCCTAAGAGAGGCCATATAGCATTCTTGGAACAAAAGTTTCCTATAGTTCTTCATTAAGAGTACATGAATTTTTTTTATCTAGCAACCTGCTAATCCCTCCAAACTTCACTCATTCCTTGAGGTGTCGAGAGCTTGAGCACCAAATGGTAAGTAGAGGGATCGCCTAAAGAGAACTAAAGGACGATCTCCTTAATATCATTTTTTCTAAAACACATAATTTTCTTCATGTTTCTTAAATATGTGCTGACATGCTCATGATGTGTGAAAATATGCATGCATGACATTTTGATGTAATAATTATCCATGTTCACGTAATTCCTTTGCATGCATCCGATGGTGAATGACATATAGGGTTGATTATCATCTCATTTGAATGGATTTGATGTTATTCATCTTGACATGGGTGTGAAACGTTGAATTAAAATTAAAATGGGGGTTTAACAATAATTTGGTAAATTATTAGGCCTAACAGGATCTAATAAAAACTAAGAAAAAAGTAGGTCTAAAGTATAATTTCTTAAAAATTGTAAAATAAACCAGTTTTGCTAAATTAGGGAAGTTAACTTGGAGTTTGAATCTCCAAGTTAATAACCTAATTATGAGCTTGCGAGACCTAATTGTGGATTAAAAGTTATTCAATCTCAAAGTTAATAAAAATATAGACTAGGTACGTCGAGTAACCTATAATAGATATACATAAAGCCTAACTCAGGTAAGTTAAAGATGAACTGAAAGGTAAGTATCAAAATAGGCAGAATCCGAAACATAGTGATGACTTCAGATTTTGATACCGATGGTCTGATAAAAAATAATTGAGCTCGAAAAATTGCAAAAATCAAATGACCACACATGAGGAACAATTTAGAAATTAAGACGGATTTGGACTCAAATTTTGGACAAAGGACGCCGAACCGGAGCAAACCATTTAACAAACCTTATAGTTATAGACAACACGCGGGAGGGAGAGAATACTTTCTGTGTGTATTTCGGACTCTTAAACACCAGTATACGAAAAGTAAAAGAAAGGGAAAAAAAAATGGCAGGATCAGTGATTGAAGCGAAACTCACTTGCGACAATCTCTGAAACCTGTCCAGTTTCAAATAATCGAAAAAATGGCAGGATCAGTAATTGGAATCAATAGAGCGCAAGATTTTATCACAGTATGAATAAATTGGGGCTGGAATTCAGAAGGAATTGACGAAATGAAGATGGTATATACGTGTATATTGATATATACCGACTGAATCGAGAATGGAATTTTCGGCTATGAAAAGCCTGCCTTCTTTTCGGTTTCAAGGCATAAATGAGACCAAACAAGCTGGAGGGTGAGACTGAGAGAAAGTTGGAGATTTGTTGGCCAAAGGGGTGTTTAATTTCCAGCGACGCAACAGCGAGGCAGTGACAGCTCGGGGTGGTTTCTGACAGGTTCAACATCTTCCAGTGAAGGAAGAAGAACGGTGGTGGTCGGCGGTGACTTCAGGGTGGGCAAACGCAGTCACTGGTGGTATTTGCAGTGGTAGGGCGTGGCTGGAACACTCTTGGCGGTGTAGTGCAGTGTTGGAGAAGAAGGAAAGACACAGCTGGCATTTCTGAAAAGTTAAAACTCTTGCCAAGTGACACCTCTACCCTAAAATCTTGGATTATTTCACTTAGGCACAATAATTTTTGAAAATTATTCATATTCTTTCTGTTTTGTTCAATTTTCTTGAGTACATTGCAAGTTTTTTTTTTTTATGTGATTATGCCTATTTAAATTGCATAAATTGTACTTGTGACATGAGAATCATGCATATTATCATATGATGTATAAACTATTATTTATTACTTGAAAATCGAAATGTCATTACATGTGTGCATATATGGTCATATCATTACTCTTATGGCTTAACGGATAATAAGGTAATAGATTGGTTAGAAAGGAGATGATTGACATTTTCTTCTAAACCAAGACATAAGTTCGCTTGCTAAATCATAAATGACTATTATCACCTCATTAATCATAATAGGTATAATATAATAATACACATCATATTTCTTGTTCATGTATATAAAAAAATATTTTGGAGATGTCACTAGATGGGTCATCACTTAATCAATATATTCTCACATACCAACAGTTGATTCAAGCACATAAAAAATAGAGAAGAAGATTGTTGGATAAAAAAATGATGTATGGAAATTTATTTTAAATCTATGAACTATAATCTTGAAATTTTTCAAGCTAACTTTCTTTAAAGTTAAATGGACCCTATTTTTGGGGAATGTAATGAATTTCATGTAAAAATTTTCCTTCAATAGAACATTTTCTCTATATGCATGATTTATAGGTTCTAGCTATATCGCAGTCCATGCCAAACTTTGATTTGCTACCTTAATGTTAGTTAACATGTTGAGAATGGAATTCAAAGAAATAATTAGCGTAAATAGGAAAAAAGATTAAAAAAATGTTAGTTTACGAAATTTTCAAGATGATAACATACTCGAAATGATAAGGCATTATAATTGGTATCACATCAAACTTTAATAAAAGTTTGCTAAATAAGTAAGATAACCTTGAAGGTATTAAAGTTCAAAGGGAATTGTTTTAGAGATTTTGTAATTTTTTATGAAACTTTTAGCTTGCGATCTTGCTATTATTTTCAAGTCATTTTTAGTTTTTGATTTTCTAAAATAATGAAATTTCGTTCTCTTTACTATTTTTAAAATGTATTTTTGAAAATAAAAAAAAAACTTAAAACAACAAAAAGTTGTTTTGAGCGTTTTCATTAAAAACAAACTCTAAACTTAAAACATATTTATTTATTTATTTATTCATATTTTACTATTGTAATGGAAACAAAATATTACAAAATTCATTAACTTTAAAATGTATATATATTTTTAATAATATATTAATATTAAATATTTATAATTTATTGAATAATTTAATTTATTGAATAAAATATCATTTAAAAATTATTTTTAAAATTTCAAAGAGAGTGTTTTTTTCAATTTTCTGTTTTAAGAAATAGTTTTTCAAAATGATAAAGAAAACGCGTTTTCAATTTTCTAAAAAAAAATTATCAAAATAGAAAATTAAAAATGAATTCAAAAATCAAAACTGAAATTTGAAAAGTAATGAGAATGTAGCTTTAATGTATATTGTTTTGGCTAATGATATGACCATGGCCCAAAATGAAAGGAGATTTGCACTCTTCAAAATCCATCTAATGAACTATTAGGAAAAGGATTTAGAAGAACACGGTTTAATGAAGTCCAATGATAATTTCTTTGAGTATTTAAAGAGGGTTGAAAAGGTTTTCTGTTGGTACCTTGTGATGCTATGGCAAAAGATCATAAATCAAACGAGAATAAATTTTGTATTCTAAGGGTGTGTTTGATAGTATGAAAAATACATGAAAAATGTCACATCCAATAAATTAAATTCTATATTTAGTGTTTGACACTATATTTTTCATAAAATTAAATTTCATGATACAATCATTAAAGCATGTTTTTGCCTATTTTCTATGAAAAATTTCATTTAGGGGAGATGATTTTTGTTTTCCATGTAAGTTGGAAAATGATTTCCTTTCTACCTAAATGCTATCAAACACACCATAATATTCAACTAAAAGATAGAAAAAGATAAAAGGGAAAGATATAAAGACTTATGAGAAATTATTCAATAAACTTAAAGAAAAAAGAGTTATAGAATAATGCAAAGACTTTGCACAAAAGATTCAGTTTTGAAACGTAACTTAAAAAAAAATGAAGATAAAATTTCTCTGATGAGTATTAGATGTAGTATTTAAAAAATTAGGTTTTTAAGATATTAATTTTTTTTAATTTGAATTCATTAAAATTAAATCAAAACAGGGGTTCAACGATAATTTGATAAATTATTAGGCCTTAAGAGAAAACTAAGAGGACCTAGTAAGAAGCTAAGTAGAAATAAAGTCTTAAAGTATAATTTGTTAAAGATCATAAATATGCCAATTTTGCTAACCCTGAAAAGTTAATTTAGAGCTCAAATTTAATTAATTCAAATTAAATTGGGCCAAATCTAGTATTTGGTTTTCTAAAGGGCTAATGATATGCCTATGGACCCAATTTCGTAAAAAATTGTCAAGCATATTAAAAATTATTCGAATCTAAAGTTGGTCAAAACATAGATCAAGTAGCCTATTTTGGACGTGCAGAAAATCTGATTGGGCCTAGTTAAGATAAATTGAAAGACAAGTATCAAAGTAGACAAAATCAAGAACATAATGTGACTTTGAATTTTGATATTTACAGTTGGATCAAAATAATTAAGCCTAAAAAATTACAAAAAACGAATGACGTGACACGAGAATTAATTTAGGAAGGTGACTTTATAATTGAATCCCAAAAAAATGATTTAGAGGTAGACCAAATAGTTTGAGGAACCTTACAAATGACAAGTAAGACGGTGAAACGGTATTTTTGATGTGTATTTTTGACTAATGATGAAGATATGGAAAGTAAAAGAAAGAAGGATAGGGGCTTGATCAAAATTCATAAGGGCACTAATTGAATAATTGAAAGAAGGATATAGGCTCCAGCAAAGTTCAGAAAAGAAAAAACTATGTAGTGTCTATGTGAAAATTATAGAGAAAATGTTAATATTGTGATTCAAAATAGATTTATATGATATATGTTATTTGATTAATTCATGTACGTAGCATATGGCATATGGTATTATATTTTGATATTAAATATATTAACAAAGTTTATGCTAATTTTATATACGTTTTATTTGAATCAAATAATTAAATTTGGTTATATATAAATAAGATGGGTAGGGCCATTGGTATCTGCGGTCGTTGCCCAAGTCCAAACTTATTGTGTCAAACCCACTTATCCCATTCATGTCCTTGACCCACATATATATATATATGGATGAATTTGAGGAAATCAGATGAGAAACACTTTGACACACACATACTCGATCAGAAGCCCTAATCAGGCAAGAAAAACAGTGCACGCGAAGAGCTAGGTCGCAGCAAGATCTGAGGAAGGCGCTCGACGATCAAAAAGAACGAAGACTGCAAGGCGTTTTTTGATCTCGTCTCACAGTAAGTGTGTATCACTTGGGGTGTTTCTTTGTGGGAGTGATTGAAGGTAAAGTGCTGGGATTGCTCAGGGATTTTAAGCGTTGTACTCTGTATAGTTATTTTGTATTTTTCTTGTTTGGTTTATGATTTGTGAAGGTTGTGATGATCTTGTGCGTATATTGCTGTAAATTCCTTGATTATCATTATAGTGGATTGACTAGAGACGGAGTATCTACCGTGAGTAGGATTTTTTTATCCGAACATATACATGTGGTGTTTATTGTTTCAGTTTCTATTGTATTATGTGTGTTGCATTTACTTTAATTTTTGTTTTGTTTAGATTTCTTGGATCGTTGATACTGTCATAATTCTTGATTGTGTGTTGGTTTAAGTAGAAGATTTCTCAAGAGAAAACCTAATGGTCAAAGTAAGAATTCAAAAATCTCAAATGGTGGATTCTCTGCACACTGATCATTTGATGGCACATCCTCTCATGGCAAGTTAGGGCGAGAATACTTAAGTACCTTATGACCTCCACTAGGTCCCTAGCCTTCCATTTGCCAATTTGGGGGGTTGGGCAATCGGAACCGCCATGGTCAAAGGGTCGTGAAACCTTGAGGTGAAATTGGACAAATTTTTGAGTGTTTTGGACAGATTTGTGATAGGACTTTCGTTCTAGGAGTTTTGGGTAGTTGTTTGGTACCAGAAAAAATTGAATTTGGAGTGAAATTTAGGGAGATATCACATCATTGAAAAAGTTCTAGTTCGACTTAATCAAGAATTTAAAAAGGCGATCTATAGAGCTTCGACCATATTTTTACAACACATTAAAGGTAGGATAAGGTAGAGGAAGTAGAGGACAAGGAAAAAAAAGGGAAAATAGCTAAACAAGAAAAAAATGAGATTTTTTAGTGACCGAATGACAAACAATAGAAGGTAGGAGACGTGAGAGAAGTCTAAAAAACCCTTAAAGAGAGAAAAATTTCTTCCATAATAATACATAAAATATTAATATAGGTCAATTCTTATTTCTCAATAATAAAACAAGGACTTTTGTGATACTCAGATCTAAAATATCTAAACCTATGCACAAATAAAAATATATCTCAAAAATAGGTGAGTGATTTTCCCTCAAATACTTAAATTCTTCCATGTTTCTAACATATGTGTTGATATTCTCATGATATGAAATCTACATACATGACATTGTGATGTAGCAGTTATCCATGTTGACATGACCCCTTTGCATGCATTTAATGGTGAGTGACATATAAGGTTGTTTCTCATTTCATTTGGATGGATTTTGTGTTATTCATTTCGTTCGACCGAGATATTAAAGATTGAAAAAAATAATTTAACTTTTGGTGTTACCTATCTTTATATGATCATGTATATAGATACATGTTGCATCTCTCATGCATCAACCTTTTCTTTTGAACCCTTACTAAATGATTTAATATTTAACTTGGCATGTTCAACATTATCAAATACTCTTGAATGTAGTAAGGGAAAAGAGAATGTGTAATATTAAATTTGATTATTTGATAGGGTTTTATATTATGTTAGTAATTTAGGGGCATTTCAATCATTTGCCAACTCAAGATGATTTTTCTATTTATAATGTAATATGTCGATTATTTGAGTTTATCTTCTCCATGTCATAACTCATATATCTATTTCTTTTAAGTTGGAGCTTTGTATTGGGGGCTTCATTTCCTTTCTTTAAGGATTGGATCTTTTTCTCCTAAAGTTGAATCTTCTACTTTTGCTCAACCTATTCAACTCAGGAGGTAGAGACCTTATGTAAGCACCCCCGCCCGGATATCCCAACCACCCGGTCTATCCGAACGAGTGCGCTCACAGAAGGGAAGAGGAATAGACAAAAGACAGAAATGCCCTGGCATGCATAAATAAGAAATTTAACAGCGGAAGAAAAACGGTAAACATGCATGCCCACAAGCACCCCGCTGATACAGCGGTCATGGAGTATATAAAAATACATACAGACCCTGTGCCAACAATAGGAGGTACAAATGATAACCTGGCACAGTCAAAAATAAAAGACAGCGACTCTAGCAAAACATCAGAGATGACGGGGGCAGCTAACTATACACCTTACCAACGCGGCCGGCTGCTAAATGGAACGATCCTCGCCCTCGGCCTTTGCTTTACCCTTACCTGGAATGATGGAAAGCAAGGTGAGTCGCAAGACTCAGCAAGTTTATAAGAAATGAAAGGCTATAAATAAAAGAAGAGACCATCCCAAACACAGCCCCACAAGTACACACAAGTCATGAGACGCTACAACACAACAGTGCAGTATAGTGAAAGCACATACCGGTCCTTGGGGCCCACACAAGACACCTGGCACCCAAGTCCCATACCAACCTGCCGCTGCCCTGGAAGGCAACAATATCCTCAACAAACCTGTGCGCACTGTCCCGGGGCGGTACTCCCGTCACCCGTATCCACGTCGGTACTCCCGACAACCGAGCCATAGGCTCCCTCGGAACGGTACTCCCGTCCGAGAACTAAATACTATCAGTAGCCATGCAATGCACATAAAATGCAATGGCGTAGTGAGCATCAACGTGATACCAGGCGCCCATACATCCAAGCATCAGGCCATGCTCCGCCCATATAGTAAGCCACACACGATGCATATGCCCGTGCTGGATGCATCATAATCAAGCTAAAATGCCCGTGACCAAGCATAACCAAATCATGTTAATCCCAACATGCAGCCCGTACCCATGTGCACATCAAGCCATGCAACGAGAATAAAATATAAGCAGGCATGCTATAATCACATAACGGCTAAGCAAGTTAGCAGTGCCTGGCACCGGTCAACGGTCAGTGGGTAGGAGAGACTCGCCGGCGGCCTAAGGTAGACCGTACGACAGTCACTCCGTCACCGAACCATCGATCCTAGCCCCCACTGCACAACCGCTCCAGCCAGAAAATGACCAAAAATCCAATTAATACCCGAACCGCTAAGAACCTAGCCCCGGGTGAGTACGGCATCATTCCCAACAGGCAGGGGGGTGGCACAAACCCCCATAGGCAACCAACGAATAAAACCCACGAGATCCATTTAATAAATTAAATCTTAAACTAATCGTTTAAAAACTTCATAATTAATTAATAGCCAAAACAAATGAAGAGAGGCCCAATAAATCGCCAACGAAAGAAACGACGAGATAGGTAAGAAGAACTTGCCTTATCAGAGATATCCTTAGGCTCGTTGGGTCCAAAAGTAGTAAAAATTATACAAACTGCAATATCCCAATTATTTGCCAAAATTAATAAAATTGGACGCAAAACGAAATTCTGACCGTACAGAATATTAATTACTAGCTGCTCTACATACCTGGATAATTAAATCTGGAATTAAACGCAATTTAATCTGAATTTTTCAGCCCCAAAATCTCACAATTTCTCCCGTGCGCGCTGCTGCTCTTTTCTGTAATTTCCTTACTGTTCGCATGCAAAAAGAACGCCCGAAATCGGGCTTAAATCGGCCAAAAACGAGCGGCTGAGGCGCGGCCACGTGGCAGCGCGCGGGCCAGCCACTGGGAGCCACCGCCATTGACGAAACGACGTCGTTTCGACGTCTAGAGGCTGAATTAAATCAGCCAAAAATCCCCCCCCTCGCGCGCCTGCCCGCGGATTCGAAGCCGCGTCCACCGCCTGGCCGCCTCGCGCGCGACCGCTCGCGCTCGCATGCATCTTCAACCTATATATGCATTATGATATATTTAAGGTGATTTGAGCTCTTTTCTGCAATACACGCCAGCACCCAAAACTTTTCATTAATTGCACTAACGCCCACTTAATTAATTACATTAACTCCCGAAATTTCTGAAAATCCCATTATTGAATTTCTTTTAATTTTCCTGTAATTCCAGAAATTCCTAAAACAAATTAATTAATTATTTTAATTTCTTATTTCCTTAAAATCACATAAGTAAATTTTATTAAATCACAACAAATTATTTTAATATTTCCTTTAATTTAAATTACCCCAAAATTAAATTAAATTGGCATTTACGGGGCGTTACAAATCCTCCCCCCCTTAAAAGAATTTCGTCCCCGAAATTCGTACCTGGCTAGGCAAACAACTGAGGATGAAGTTGCCTCATGTCCTCCTCTAGCTCCCAAGTAGCCTCCTCAGGGGTATGTCGCTGCCACTGGACTTTCACATAGGGAATCGTGCGGCTACGAAGCACTTTTTCTTTTCGATCCACGATATTGGTAGGCAACTCGATGTACGACGAATCCTCTTGCACCACGAGCGGATGATAATCAATGACATGCCCGGGATCTGCCACGTACTTGCGGAGCATAGAAACATGAAAGACATCATGTACATGGGCTAACTGAGGGGGTAAAGCTAACCGGTATGCCAACGATCCGACTCGCTCCAATATCTCGAACGGTCCCACATAGCGAGGACTCAACTTGCCAGATACTCCGAAGCGTCGAACACCCCTCATCGGCATAACTCGAAGGAAAACATGATCACCCACATCAAACTCTAAATCTCGGCGTCGTCTATCAGCATAACTCTTCTGACGATCCTGAGCTGCCTTCATCCTAGCCCGAATCAACTGGATCTTTTCTGTCGTCTGCTCCACCAACTCCGGTCCAAGTAACGCTCGCTCCCCAGTCTCGGTCCAGCAAAGCGGTGACCTACACGGCCGCCCATATAATGCCTCAAATGGTGCCATCCCAATGCTGGCCTGGAAGCTATTATTGTAAGCAAACTCCACCAACGACAAATGGTCATCCCAGCTCCCATGAAAGTCCAGTACACAGGCGCGGAGCATATCCTCCAAAGTCCGAATGGTCCGCTCCGACTGCCCGTCAGTCTGAGGATGGAAGGCTGTACTGAAAGTCAGCTGGGTCCCCATAGCACTCTGCAACGCCTCCCAAAATCGTGAGGTAAACCGAGGATCCCTGTCTGACACAATACTAGCTGGGACTCCGTGCAGTCTCACCACCTCATCAATGTAAAGCTTGGCCAGTCGATGAATCGGATAGGTCTTCTTGACAGGTAAGAAGTGCGCTGATTTAGTCAACCGATCGATAATCACCCATATCGAATCATACCCCCGGCTGGATCGTGGCAATCCTGAGACAAAATCCATAGCTATGCGTTCCCACTTCCACTCCGGCACAGATAAAGGTCGTAACAATCCTGCAGGCCTCTGGTGCTCAGCCTTAACCTGCTGGCACACTAAACATCGCGATACAAATTCTGCTACGCTCCTCTTCATGCCGCTCCACCAATACTGACGTCGTAAGCCCTGGTACATCTTCGTCGCTCCAGGATGGATAGTATAGGGAGAACGATGAGCTTCCTCTAGGATCCTCTGCCTGATATCACTGTCCCTCGGCACACAGATCCGTCCACGAAACAATAGCAAACCATTGTCCCTCTGACTGTACCCCAATGACCCAAATCTCTCCATATCAGCCATAATCTCGCCAAGCTCCACATCCTGTCGCTGTCGATCGCGAATCTGACCCTCTAGATCCGAATGGATACTCATGGCAGCACAATAAAGTGTAGGATTGTCTGGTGCCACAGAGATAGTAAGATCGCTCATCTGCTCCAGTAAGAACCACTCCTGCACCATCATAGCTGCAACTGATGCTCCACGGCGACTCAGTGCATCTGCTACCACATTGGCTTTACCTGGGTGATAGAGGATCTCGCAATCATAGTCCTTAAGCAGCTCCAACCAACGTCGTTGTCTCATATTAAGTTCCTTTTGAGAAAATAAATACTTGAGACTCTTGTGATCTGTATATATCTGGACTCTCTCACCATAAAGATAATGCCTCCAAATCTTCAAGGCAAACACGACAGCCGCCAACTCCAGATCATGTGTGGGATAATTCTCTTCGTGCCTCTTCAACTGTCTGGATGCATAAGCATTCACTCGGCCGTCCTGCATCAAAACACATCCCAACCCTGCATACGAGGCATCACTATATACAGTAAATAACTCACCACTCCTGGGTATCGTCAGTACTGGCGCCGAAGTCAACCGCCGCTTCAACTCCTGGAATGATCTCTCGCAAGACTCATCCCAAATAAATCTGGTGCCCTTCCTTGTCAGCTTCGTCAGGGGAGATGCAAGCCGTGCAAAACCCTCTATGAACCGTCGATAATATCCGGCAAGGCCAAGAAAACTCCGAATCTCTGTCACTGTCATCGGTCTCGGCCAATCCATCACGGCTCTAGTCTTCTCTGGGTCTACTGAGATACCCTCTCCTGAGACCACGTGTCCTAAGAATACCACTCGGGTCTGCCAAAACTCACATTTCGAAAACTTGGCATATAACTGCTCCTCTCTGAGCTTCTGCAGAACCACGCTCAGATGCGCCTCGTGTGTCTCAGGGCTCGGTGAGTAAATTAGGATGTCGTCAATGAAAACTATGACAAAAGAATCCAAATATTCCTTGAATACCCTATTCATCAGATCCATAAATACTGCAGGTGCATTGGTCAGCCCAAACGGCATGACCACAAATTCATAATGGCCGTAACGCGTGCGAAATGCGGTCTTTGCAATATCCTCATCTCTGACTCGCACCTGATGATAACCTGACCGCAAATCTATCTTGGAAAACATCGATGCACCACGCAACTGATCCAGTAAATCATCCACACGGGGTAGGGGGTACTTATTCTTGATTGTTACCTGATTAAGCTGTCGGTAATCTATACAAAGTCGCATAGACCCGTCCTTCTTGCGCACAAATAATACTGGGGCCCCCCATGGCGATGTGCTCGGCCGAATAAAACCTTTCTCCAAAAGATCTTGCAATTGCACCTTGAGTTCTTTCAGTTCATTGGCAGCCATACGGTAAGGAGTCTTGGAAATAGGCTGCGTACCTGGCATCAGATCGACCGCAAAATCAATCTCTCGGTGTGGTGGTAGTCCCGGCAACTCATCTGGGAACACATCTGGAAAGTCTCGCACCACAGGATAGGCAGCCAACTCCTTCTTCTCCCCCGCTATCACGGTCACGAACGCAAAGTAGGCTTCACACCCACGTCGAATAAGTCTCTCGGCGTGCATAACCGATATCATCGGTGTAGTCACCACTGGCTTCACACCCCGGTATGTAACAACTGGTCTCCCCGGATGCTCAAATGATATTACCTTCCGACGACAATCAACCCGAGCATAGTGCCGAGAGAGCCAATCCACACCCAACAGTAAGTCAAAATCCTGGATCGCCAAAACAACAAGATCCCCCACAAATACCTGGTCGTAAATCCCTATCTCGCAATCCCTGACCATCTCACTCCCCAACAACACCGTCCCTCCCGGTGTCGAAATAGATAAATCATATGGTAAGGGGTTACACGGGATTGGGATCTTATGCAACAAATGGGGTGCTATGAAAGAGTGGGTGGAACCTGTATCAAATAGGGCACGTGCGTCATGGCCATAGAGAGTAAGTATACCTTGCACTATATCACTGCTCTCAGCTGCCTCGGCCGCTGACACTGCAAATGCCTGTCCCTGCATCTGAACTCTCTCTGTAGGTCCTGGGCGCTGTGCTGCTGGAAGAGGTAATGGTGCTCCTGCACCCTGCGTCCTAGGTGCAGACTGTCTCTGAACTAGTCTGGGCCCCACACCTCCAGTCCGTGGCCCTCCACTCTGTGCTGGTTGGGTGCACCTGTTCGCTCGGTGGCCCCTCTGTCCACAGCGAAAACAAATAATCTCCTGCCCTGTGGCCGGTGTAGCTGGTGGGGCTGGTGTAGTCGGTCTAGGCGCCTGTGGACAGTCTCTCTTCAAATGCCCCGGCTGACCACAGCGATAACATACATCTCGACGTACCTCCCGACACTGCCCCTGGTGTCTCTGCCCGCACTGCCGGCACTGTGGAAATCCCGAACTCTGGCTGCCTGCATCCCACTTCCTCTTCTTACTGCTGCTCCCTGCACCCTTCAAGACTAACTGCTCTGCTCGGGCCTCCAATTGATCCCTCTCCACCGCGTGGGCTCGCTGAACAGCCGTAGGGAAGTCAGGGGCCTCAATACCAGCCATGGCATGACGGATCTCTGGTCGTAACCCCCTCTGAAACTTGCTAACTCGACGCGACTCAGGGGTCACTAACTCAGGAGCATAACGAGACAATGCCACGAACTCAGTCTCGTACTGTGTAACTGTCTTACTGCCCTGTTGTAACTCAATGAACTCAAACACCTTCTGCTCTCTGATCCAAGCTGGTACATAGGTCTCATTGAACGCCTCGACGAACTGTGCCCATGACGGACCTCCATCGCCATATCTCTGTCTGGTGGTCTCCCACCACCGCTCGGCGTCACCTCGTAACAAGAAAGTCCCCAGCCGAACTCTGTGGGCCTCTGCACAGTCTATGGATCTCAAATGCTTCTCCACCGCTAGTAACCAATCCTCAGCCACCGTCGCATCAGCGCCTCCACTAAACTCTGGTGGTCGCAAGGCCATAAAATCTCTAAGCACTGTAGCACCTGAACCGTCCCCTGTTCCCGACGTACCTGAATGCGACGCCTGGGCCGTAGCGGTCCTATCATCATGTCTGCGCTCCTGTCGCAACTGAGATGCTGCCAGTACATCTACAGCTCGTAAAATACCCGCTAATGTCTCCTGCATATCTGGTGGCCCTGGCTGTCTCTGCTCTCCCGCACCTGTAGCCTGAACCTCCGGAGTAGGGACAAGGTGTCCTCTACCTCGTGCCGACGGTCTACCACGACCTCGCCCACGTCGTGCGTCCATGATACCTAGACAACCAAATTTAATTAGAACGCATTTCGAAATAACAGACACGTCCTAACACTCTAACTCTACCTAACAGCCTTGGTGTACAGTTACTTGTCCCCCAAATAGACTTAATGACGCTCTGATACCAACATTGTAAGCACCCCCGCCCGGATATCCCAACCACCCGGTCTATCCGAACGAGTGCGCTCACAGAAGGGAAGAGGAATAGACAAAAGACAGAAATGCCCTGGCATGCATAAATAAGAAATTTAACAGCGGAAGAAAAACGGTAAACATGCATGCCCACAAGCACCCCGCTGATACAGCGGTCATGGAGTATATAAAAATACATACAGACCCTGTGCCAACAATAGGAGGTACAAATGATAACCTGGCACAGTCAAAAATAAAAGACAGCGACTCTAGCAAAACATCAGAGATGACGGGGGCAGCTAACTATACACCTTACCAACGCGGCCGGCTGCTAAATGGAACGATCCTCGCCCTCGGCCTTTGCTTTACCCTTACCTGGAATGATGGAAAGCAAGGTGAGTCGCAAGACTCAGCAAGTTTATAAGAAATGAAAGGCTATAAATAAAAGAAGAGACCATCCCAAACACAGCCCCACAAGTACACACAAGTCATGAGACGCTACAACACAACAGTGCAGTATAGTGAAAGCACATACCGGTCCTTGGGGCCCACACAAGACACCTGGCACCCAAGTCCCATACCAACCTGCCGCTGCCCTGGAAGGCAACAATATCCTCAACAAACCTGTGCGCACTGTCCCGGGGCGGTACTCCCGTCACCCGTATCCACGTCGGTACTCCCGACAACCGAGCCATAGGCTCCCTCGGAACGGTACTCCCGTCCGAGAACTAAATACTATCAGTAGCCATGCAATGCACATAAAATGCAATGGCGTAGTGAGCATCAACGTGATACCAGGCGCCCATACATCCAAGCATCAGGCCATGCTCCGCCCATATAGTAAGCCACACACGATGCATATGCCCGTGCTGGATGCATCATAATCAAGCTAAAATGCCCGTGACCAAGCATAACCAAATCATGTTAATCCCAACATGCAGCCCGTACCCATGTGCACATCAAGCCATGCAACGAGAATAAAATATAAGCAGGCATGCTATAATCACATAACGGCTAAGCAAGTTAGCAGTGCCTGGCACCGGTCAACGGTCAGTGGGTAGGAGAGACTCGCCGGCGGCCTAAGGTAGACCGTACGACAGTCACTCCGTCACCGAACCATCGATCCTAGCCCCCACTGCACAACCGCTCCAGCCAGAAAATGACCAAAAATCCAATTAATACCCGAACCGCTAAGAACCTAGCCCCGGGTGAGTACGGCATCATTCCCAACAGGCAGGGGGGTGGCACAAACCCCCATAGGCAACCAACGAATAAAACCCACGAGATCCATTTAATAAATTAAATCTTAAACTAATCGTTTAAAAACTTCATAATTAATTAATAGCCAAAACAAATGAAGAGAGGCCCAATAAATCGCCAACGAAAGAAACGACGAGATAGGTAAGAAGAACTTGCCTTATCAGAGATATCCTTAGGCTCGTTGGGTCCAAAAGTAGTAAAAATTATACAAACTGCAATATCCCAATTATTTGCCAAAATTAATAAAATTGGACGCAAAACGAAATTCTGACCGTACAGAATATTAATTACTAGCTGCTCTACATACCTGGATAATTAAATCTGGAATTAAACGCAATTTAATCTGAATTTTTCAGCCCCAAAATCTCACAATTTCTCCCGTGCGCGCTGCTGCTCTTTTCTGTAATTTCCTTACTGTTCGCATGCAAAAAGAACGCCCGAAATCGGGCTTAAATCGGCCAAAAACGAGCGGCTGAGGCGCGGCCACGTGGCAGCGCGCGGGCCAGCCACTGGGAGCCACCGCCATTGACGAAACGACGTCGTTTCGACGTCTAGAGGCTGAATTAAATCAGCCAAAAATCCCCCCCCTCGCGCGCCTGCCCGCGGATTCGAAGCCGCGTCCACCGCCTGGCCGCCTCGCGCGCGACCGCTCGCGCTCGCATGCATCTTCAACCTATATATGCATTATGATATATTTAAGGTGATTTGAGCTCTTTTCTGCAATACACGCCAGCACCCAAAACTTTTCATTAATTGCACTAACGCCCACTTAATTAATTACATTAACTCCCGAAATTTCTGAAAATCCCATTATTGAATTTCTTTTAATTTTCCTGTAATTCCAGAAATTCCTAAAACAAATTAATTAATTATTTTAATTTCTTATTTCCTTAAAATCACATAAGTAAATTTTATTAAATCACAACAAATTATTTTAATATTTCCTTTAATTTAAATTACCCCAAAATTAAATTAAATTGGCATTTACGGGGCGTTACACCTTAGGCTTTTTTTGCTTTTCATTCTTGGAAAGCCTTTTCCCTTGAAATCTCTCTTAGATTCTCGATGAGCAGAGCGCTCTTTACTTGTGCTACTACTTTTACTCACTCTTTACTTGTGCTACTACTTTTACTCATATTCCTATTCTTGCTCTTGATGTTGAGAGTGGTGAGTCAAGAATATGTGGTGCTTTTGTTACTTTTGTTGATCTTGTATAAAGTCTCCGAGCATTTGCGTCAACAATTGGAGATTGTCAATTCATTTAATAGTAACTTGTTCGAGAAGAGAAAAAGGAATAGGAACTCCATTAAAATTAAAGGGAGCTTGGTGTTGTTGACTTTGTTGGCTCTAAGCTAAGGATTTGTCATGATGAGGCATCATGGAAGAATTATTGACAATATGAATAAGCATACTATGAAGTAATTGGACCCTATGGTGGGAGCCAATTGATATTACTGAAAAGGATAATCACATATATCAAGCGTTAGACCTTTGTAAGGGTAGGGCTTCTGTCTCTTAAAATAGTTTCTAACGATCAAGTTAGTACTTGAAAATAAGTTGAGATGAATATTAAAGTGTTTGTGTTAATAAAAAAAAAAATTAAAAAATAATTAACTATTAAAACTATACTCGTTATGTAAATTGAATCCCATAATAATTGGACGAGATTCTCAATATGATGATTCTCAAATATTGTCAAACAAGATTTTCGACAACATCATTCTCAAATTTTTCAAATTGTGAAGCATGATATCTCATATGTGAATTACTTCTCTATCAAATGATAGAAAGGAGAATAGGCTTCATAAGAAGCTGTAATTAGTGAGACATGTAACCTGGGATGATATGCCCCTTATAAATAATTATAATATCCCGTTCCCTTTCAACGACGATAATAGTAATAATAATAATAGTAAAAGATACTGTGGGCGCGGAGGCGAGAAATCTTAAACCTCGGAGGGGGCCGGCAGCGGCAGCAGGAGACGGTGGTGGCCGTGGTTCTAATGAGTAAAAGGAATCTTGTTTAGTTTGTTGTGAATTTGCGTGCAGGTGACTGACTTGTCCATTATGCGACCCACCCACCCACACCGACACGTTGACGTTACTCACCCAGCGACCATCATTTCCCTTCCCTTCCCGTCCCTCACTGCCTTACGTTTCCTTGCTTCCTCAATGTCCCTTCTGCCTTGCCTCTCTCTCAGTCTCTCCCCTATTGTTTTAAACATAATCTTGACCACTTAGTATTTGATAAATTATAATAAATATATTTTATTTTAGTTTTTAGACATTTTCAACTGTTAATAAAATATTTCAAAATGTTTGAATGTTTATAAGTTAAAAACAAAATAAAATATATTTAACGGATAGAATAAATGACTATTTAATTAAAATGATTATATTTGTAACCTAAAAAGTCGATAACTTTTTCTAGGAGCACTCCTGCTCGGTGGGGTCCTATGTTTAGAGGTGGTCAATGATAATTAGGTGACAGCTTAATTAAATGTATCAATAGATAGGGTATGAAGAGAATATTATAAGAATAGAAAGGTATTGGATTTTTTATTTGAGAAAATTGTGTTTGATGCTTTTGAGGTTTAGTAAAATCATCATCCTCGCTTTCATATTTTTAAAATGATAAAGTTGCCTTGCCTTTTGTCATTAAAAAAATTAAGTAAAGTTACAATTTAAAAACACACACACTCACTCTCTCTCTCACTCTCTCTCAAAAGTAGGCTTATAATTAGATTCTTATTATTACTTTCTTTAATTTCATGGTCTTCGCCTAAATAGTTAAAGATAAGCACTGTTCAAACTTAAAAAGTTTTTAAGTCTAAACATGGTCGAGAACTGACCCCAACTTCTATAACTACCACTTGTCACTTGAGGTGATTTTAGGATATGAGCTTTATAATATATTTATTTATATAATTCAAAACACGATAAACCATAGAATATTATTTGATTAGTGACTTGTAATTAATTCTATCAAACAGTATTTTTTTAGAATTTAAGGTCCCTCGATAAGACAAAAGCCCAAATAAAAGCCCAATCCGTTTGGTTTAATATTTTTATTAATATAACAACTTATTTAGACTATTAACTTAACAAGTGAATGTTTAATAAAAAGAACACAATAAACCTTAAAGGTCAAATTTATCTTAATTGGAAATGTTGAATTACTTAGATAGTATTTCTTAACCAATATATAGATCGAAAAATATGAGATATAGAAAACATCTCGTATAAAAGTGTTTTCTAGCTTTTGCTAATTTTTTTTAAAAAGAAATCACATAATTTTTATCTTGAACTTTTAAAATAAATTTATTTTTTTCCATTCAAATAACTTATCATGAATTTTACAAATAATTTATCTTGATAGAGTCTTATGTTACTCATTTTAACAAGCGTCGTCTTGAAAAAAAAGATGAATATATTCATAGAAAAAAGAAAAAAATACAAGGTATGTGTATATATATATATATATGCATGAATGAGAGGAATTTTTCTCGAGCATTTACAAAATTAAATGTGATTGTTGTAATTGTAACAGTGAATTCAATTATTATGATGTAATTAGAGGCGGATTCAGGAGCAAATCTGGCGGAGGACTAGTTCCTAGATTCATAGGTCGTTTCAGTCTTCTCTCTCAAATAGGTCAGATTTGTAGAGTAGATTTGAGGGATGATTGAGACTGGTACGAGTGAACCCCTCGGGATGCAATGCAAATATAAAATAAAAAAATATTAATTAACATCAATCATATTATAACTTACAATTCTTAATAAAGTTGACAGAGCAAAATATGATTGTCTTGTATAAGATGATATTGTTTGTTTTTAGCATCTTGATTGGGTAATTTATCCTTGAAGAAATTCACTGACCCTTTATTTATAAATTATCTTTTTGAGTTGGATATAAATGAAGTGGATTGAAGTCTGTTTTGCATCTTCACGTAACAACACGGTCAAAATATAATTAATTATTTTTAACGTAAAGTACGGGGCGCACCGCTCCTTGCTTGTGTGTATGCCTATGTATTAAATAAAAAAATATATGTATTTAAATTGATATATATATATATATTTTGTGAATTCTTTTAAAAGCGAGTTCCAATCCCTCCACTTTCTTTACTTTGTTTGACTTCTTCCAGCAAAAATCAAATGCTCTCAAATTTCAAAACATATAATAAAACATAAATGGCATAATTTTCTCTTTTTTTTTTTTATTTTCTTTGCAAAATCACGTATCAACATCACACAATAAATATATGGACCTTTACAAGGAATATTTATCTGTACGTGTTTCCACAATTGGAGAATTTCCAGGGAAAGACATGCACGTACTTGAATTCTCAAGTCAGATAAGAAAATAAATAAATGTAACAACTAAGGCATCATCTAAATTAAGCATTAATTGACAAAATCAATATTGCACATGTAATGTTTCAATTTTCGTGTTATTAATGCTTCAAATCAAGATTTATCATTCAAATTTCAAATCGTTTTATTATTATACAAAACTTACTTTTTATAATTTTTTACACACTAATTAATTTAGGTACAACTACAAGTGAAATAATTTGTGTCTTCACTCTAAAGTTAGAAAAGACATGTACATGGTACTAGTAGGAATATATATATAATTTCTTCTCGCTCTAATCTCTATTTAATTTTATAATTTGTAAAACAGAGCATGTTTATTCTTATTACTACTAGTAGCATGTCTATTTCGATGGAGTTTGATTAAATACATATCTACAAACTTTGATTTTAATTTTGTCTTCATATATGTTATTAACTTTAAAATTCATTCATTTATGAACTTTTCAAAATTACCTATAACATCTTAATTAATTTTGAAATGTTTAGAGAGTTTTTGAATAAATTTTTAAATTAAACAAAAACCTAAATAGCTAAAATTAATTTATTATCTTAGAAATCCTACCCTTTCTCTTTTCCTCCAAAACAGAGGAAAAACATGAAACCCCATACAGTTTTAGAAAGTATTTTTACTTTTTTTTTTAACTTTAATATTTTATAATTTAACATATCATAATATTTTATGTTTTAAAAAGATATAACATTTATTTTTAAAAAAATCGGAAAGATATTTTCTAATTCATAGCATAAAGTTAAAAATAAAAAAATGAGTTTTTTTATTTTGTAATAAAAAAATTCAATCATTCAATAAAAAATTAATTGAAAAAACAAAAAATTATGTTCTAAAAATGTTATTTCTTGGGATTATCGTTCTTACGCAGTTTTCTACTGCTCATGTCCTAAATTTCGACAAAGAAGATAAATTGAAGGTGAAGATTTTATTTCATTGGGCAGAATAATGAGTTGAATCCATAACCTATTGGTATAAATCCTAATTTATCATGATCCAATCACTTAACTTGTGTTTTAGAGAAAAAAAATAAATATATATACATATATATTGTTTTTTCTTTGCTAGATAAAGAGGACGATGAGTAACTAGTGTAGCAATTTTGTCCGGGTGTAGCCATTAGAGTTCTTCTTTCTTGCTAAGTAATGTCTCATTTGGGCTATAACTACTTTTAAGAAGGCAAATTAGTTACTTTAATTCAATTCTAATATTGTAGTACACAAAAATTGATCACCTCTCTTTTTAATATCTTAAATTTAAATTATCTTATAAATAAAATGAGTTCATAGCTGGAAATCAAACCTAGAAGACACAAAAATAACTCTGAACTGTTGAACTACCCACGACGTTATAAGCTGATTGTTTGTTTCTATTCCCATGGAAATGTATACGTACGTATGTATGTATGAAATTGAGCTCTAAAATGTGGAAGTCAATTTTTCGTAACAGTAGTGGCGGAGAAGCAGCGTAACGGATAGCTTTATCGTTACGTCAGGTAACGTACAATCCACAATCCACAATCCGCACTCCACACTCAACCCCATAACCACTTCTGCTCTTCCCCGTCGCCAAATTGCCCTTGCAATTATGTACTCTCTTTGTCCGCAATAATAAAGACACTTAATTACATTCTATTCTATTAATTAATTAACATATTCCTAAATCTCAATATTGCTTCAGCTTTTAAGCTCTCCTTCCCTCCAACCACAATTTTCACAATCCACAATCCACCTGCTGGCTGCTACGAGGAATACAGCAGCCCATCATCGCAAGAATCCGATTACCCATTATTGTAAAGTTTCTATTAGCAGCCGCATCATCCATTATCACAAAGTTTGCATCGACAACTACATCGTTTATTAATACTAGCAATTACGAGAAACCCGATTATCCATTATTGTAAAGTTTCTATCAGCAATTGCATCACCTATTATCATAAAGTTTCCATCGACAACTATATCGTCCATCAACACTAGTAATTATATAAAACACATTACGATTATCAATGAAAAAAAAAAAAAGAGAAAAAATTAGATATAACGATAAGTGAAAAGTAAAAGTTGATAGTGGTCAAGTTCGTGTTGGTTAGAGACGATGGGCGGACATTGGCGATGATGGGTGATTGTAAGTAAGAATAAAAATGATTTTTTTAAATATTTTTTAATGTGAGTATTGAGGACAAAAAGAATGGTGGTTATAGAATTTTTAAAAAAAATAAGATATGGAGAAGCTTCACAGGGGCAATTTGGGAAATACGACGAGTGGAGGGCAATTGGGGAAATGGGAAGAAGAAGGGCAGGTGGAGCCTCCCTGTCAGGGGCGCATGTGGTTGCTAGCGAGAGAGAGAGAGAGAGAGGGGGGGCGGAATTAAAATTCAAAAATTCGTCCTAAATCCTAATCATGATCACCATGATATATAAATCTAATCTCTACTACCCCTCGCCAACGGTTTTTAAACGGGCAAAAAACACCCAGAGGTTCATCACTCCTACTCGTAGCCGCAGTAGCTCCAGATATATAGAGAAAGACTGTGAAGGGGCCGGGGGGGAAACGTCGTCGTTTCGGTGGACGGATCTCACTGCATCTGCACGCACGGCACAGTGACCTTTTAGCAGCAGAGTGCTGAAGAAGAGAACCCTCTTCTGGACTCTCGGTACCCTTTCCTTTTTCATCTTCAGATTCGAGCATTTTGGTGTCCTCAAGCAAGGAATCGACGATGGAGAGAGCTACTCCCGTGAGGAAGCCTCACACGTCTACCGCAGATCTGCTCACCTGGTCGGAAAATCCGCCCGCCGCCGCCTCCTCCACCGCCTCCGGCCCTCGCTCCGCCCCCCGTTCTCATCAGGTAGTTTCTTCTCTCCTCTCTGCCTTGGTTCAATTTTGTGTTTGATTTTCTACTTCAGGATTCGGCGATGTAGTGCTTTTTAAATTATTTTATTCCTGTTACGGTGCGGAATAATGTCAGCCATCGGATGGGATCAGTAAGGTGGTGTTTGGAGGTCAGGTCACAGATGAAGAAGTTGAGAGTTTGAACAAAAGGTAATAGATCTGGCTCACGCTTTAAAACAATTGATGAATAAGTAAAGCTTAGCATATCTGCATATACTTGTGGATGAATATGCGCAATTCTTTTTGCAATTGTTTTTCTTTCTGCTATTGACTTCCTTAATTTTATGAGTCACTGAAGAAACGCCGTCCGTTTCTAGTGGAGACTGCATCGAGAATTTGTCCGTTGAGCTTTTATTGTTTTTTGTCTGCTTACTTGACGTTCTTCACACTATTCATGCTTCTTTCTCTCATTTGTATCCTTTGTTTTTGTTTTCCTTTTTTTTTTTCTCTCGACGATATTCGTCTGCTGACCTTGGAATTTTTCCTTAGTCAATTGATCTCACTCTCCCCGATGCAGTTAACTGCTAACCTTGATCCTTTTGGTTTGGACTGTCAGATCTTATATTTGTTCTCCAATGTGTTTGATATGAGATTAATTTGTACTTGTTTTCCAGGAAAAATACTATTGTTTGTTTTTGCTTCGCCGATTAGCTTATGGTAACTGAAAGTTTCTTGTGCCGCATATATAATTTGCAAATAGCCAAGAGGATCTGTTAAAGGGGATTTGAAAACACACACTCCTAGTTTATTATACTAGAGCTAAATTAGTTTCTGAACAGCAAGGAAACCAAAAAATCTCCATTTTTTGACAAAGTTTGTTTGAATCAGACGGGTACTAAAATTTAATGGATCAAGTATCATCACTGACCCTGTTGTTTACTGATTAAAAAAAATGTAACAATAACAGAATTTCACTGGCATGTTCAAGATTAGGGCTACCATGTTAAGGAACAAGGGCATGGCTTATGTTTTCGGCTCACTTTCAAGCATCTGAAGAAGAAAGCTAGTTTTTTTTTTTTTTTTTTTTGGGGGGGGGGGGGGGGGGGGGGGTGGTTTAAGTAAGAACGCTAGTTCTTTGAGAATGCTAAACCACATAGTTCTCGATCCAACAAGTACTCAAAATCAGTTATGTTTTGTTCATATATTTCCACTAAATTTTATGTTAGGACATGGTTAGCAGGTAGTTCAGGTTTCATGTGAATCATGTCTAATGTATGTTCTGGGAAGGTGTGATTTCATTATTGCAGTTTTGGCTTTTTTTTATGCAAATCTTTTTACTGTTCTCCCAAACCCTTCTTCAACCAGTTAGGGAGTGTTTAGTGATGAGAAAAGATACTGCAACTAGAGGATTGGTTTGTCAGATGTTCAAATACAAATCATTGTTGTTTGTATTTCTAATATTCCCTTTTGATTTTTTGTTTCTAAGTATCAATATTCATTTACTTCAAGATTATAACTGGCTAGCTGAATTGGATTTCTTTTTAAAAGAAAAAAAGAAGTCAGAAAATTGGATTTGTTCATCAACTTTGAAATAGAATGATGTTTTACCAGGCATCTTGAACTTTCTGGGGATCATTCAATTGCTTTCATATTTACATGTGGAGAAAAAGAAAAAAGTCGCAGCAAACAAATATTTCTAGTGAGAGAGATCAATTAACTCAAAACAAAATATTGAGTTTCCCTATCTCGCTAGTGGTAGACAGCTAGTGCATTTTTGTAGTTCACTCATATGGTTGACGCGTCATTTTGAGTTCTTTTTGTTTATATGGTACTGCTGAAAATGATTGGCTATCCATACTCCAGGAAACCTTGTTCGGCAAATAAATTAAAGGAAATTACTGGTAGTGGCATTTTTGAAGCTGAGTCAGAAAACGGTACATTAGAATCTGATGCCAACGCCTCTCCAAATAGCAAAACCGGATTGCGTATGTACCAGGTATGTTGCAAATCATTGCTATTTTCTAGATGGATCAATATAGGATCTTAAATTCTGTTTTCTGTTATTTTAGCATGTATGCTGTGTTATTTGTCATCATTCAGTTTGTATACCTCTGTAATGGTTGGTTTTGTAATCAGCAAGCTGTCGCTGGAATCAGCCACATTTCATTTGGTGAAGAAGAAGCCGTTTCTCCCAAGAAGCCTGCCACATTGCCTGAGGTGGCGAAACAGCGTGAATTGAGTGGGACGCTGGAAAGTGAGTCTGAGGCAAAGTTGAAGAAGCCAATTTCTGATGCTAAGTGCAAGGAACTTAGTGGACATGACATTTTTGCCCCGCCTCCCGAAATTCAACCCCGCCCCTTGGCTACTCGAGCATTAGCATTGAGAGAGAGTATAGAAATTGGAGAACCTGCAGCTCGTAATGTAAGTACATGCTTCATAACTTCTAGTGTATGTGCCATGTTTATGACAAGGTTTGCCTTGAGAGAATTTGTAAGACTAGCATGCTTGTGTTTGAAAGATACACTGAACAAACGAAACAATTCATGCTGAAGCATAGATTCACCTGATCGTCCAAACTGGAATTCCTAAAATTTATAAATGTACTATCTAGGAAGAAGTGCGAAGCTTGAATAACCGTAGTTTACAATTTCACTTGGAGAAATTTTACCAGGCATACTGTTATATTAATTTGTTTGTTCATGGCTCAAGGTCTGCCTTTGCCTCACGTGGTTCTTCTTGCTTGTTTAATTGCATGTATTTTCCTATGCTTTACTGACACCATTCTATGCTGTTAATAAACAAAGCCTGCTGGAGGTCAGAGTAACGATATTGTTAGTGAGGAAACAGTTGTCAAGACAGCAAAGAAGATCAATAGCCAGAAATTTGCAGAGCTGACGGGAAACAATATTTTCAGGGGCGATGCTGAATCAGCATCTGCTGAGAGATCCCTGAGTTCTGCAAAGCTGAGAGAAATGAGCGGCAATGATATTTTCGCTGACGGGAAGGTAGAATCTCGAGATTACTTTGGCGGGGTCCGTAAGCCTCCTGGTGGCGGCAGCAGCATTGCCTTGGTGTAAAACACGTTAGGTCTGACTCAATAATTTTACATGGTTACATTGCGTCTGTTTTTAATTAATTTCCGAGGAGAGTTGTGGGTTTTAGTATGCCATAGGTTTTAACATGTCAACCAGAGAGCGTGGACGACTGGCTAATTGGGTTGGGTTTCATTCATGTCCATGATCTTTTGTCCTCCTCTGGTGTTTGTCTGAAGGAATTGCATGGGTGTTTCATGTTCTGTTTTGTTGCTTTGGAAATCTCATGTGTATTCATTCTTGTAGCAGATTCGGACTAGCTACACATTGATAATTATCTTCCTTTTCGAGGTTTGGTCGTGTCAATTATTTGATTGGGTTTATAATCCTACTATGCAAAGCGGTTTTAAGAACTTGCATGTTTCTCTTCTTGCTCAGGGTGGGATTTTCTGGATCGAAGATGCACTGAATCTACTAGAGGTTGGAAAAATATGTTTCCATGTCTTCCTTGTCTTTTCTGAACCCATTACTACATGTGTTTGCTTATGTAGTTAAGTCATATTAGAGCCTGCATTTTATTGGGCTCTCAATTTTTTGGATCCAGATCCAATAAATAAGGATCCAATTTACATCTTTATTATTTGTTTTTTATTTTGTTTTATGTTTTGTAAAAGAAATATGTATATGTAGTCTGACCCGGCCAATTGAAAAGGAAGACCTTACCAGATGGGCACGGATAGGAGACGAAGGGGGAAGGAACGTGCCCCCCCCCCCCCCCCCCCCCCCCCACCCCATTAGTTGCCACAACGACTGGGCAAAAGATTAAAAAAGCATGTAAAAGAAAATTAAAAACATGAAAAGACATCATGGTCCAATTCCTTGGGCACCAAGCAGCAGCAGCTGAAGCGTAACCAACCTGCCTGCACATCCACTGCAGTACGGACAAATATGATGGAGATGGCATATGTTTCCAAAGTACAATCTTTAGAAAACAGCTCCCTGCTATTAGCTTTCCAATTCAATTTCTCTGATTCTCCTTTGTCAGTGCATGTTTCTTGTCATTTGCCCGGAATACCCTCGGGCAGTTGTAGGTATCTTGTTTTTTGTTTTCATGTCAATTATTATATAACTACCCAATTTTTTTTTTACACAGAATATTGGTTAAATGGTGATTTATGAATTCAAAGAAATAAACAATATATTTAAGATATATATATTTCAAAATGTAGAATTAGGTTGTTACAAGAGATGTGAAGTTGTTGCTAAAAATGTGTGTTATATTCCAAAATTCAGCATGGGTGTGGCACAAGAAACGGGTCATTATGGTGCTTGCAGAGGGAAAGCCTGCCAAAAGAGGAACACATTGATCATGGCGTAAGAGCGCCTGTGGCTCTTGCAAGGAGACGATGGAGGTCCAGTTTTAGTGGGACGGTGTGTGAGTCTAATAATTGCTTCTTCTGTAACCCATCTAATTTGCTGCGATAATGATCTCGTATATATTATAACTAAGAATATTTATTCAAAGTAACGTAGAATTATAAAAGCTCATGAGAACAATTTTTTATAAATGAATTTATAAAAATGTCCGGGAATAGTAGCCTAGTTGGTAAAGTGTCTCATCAGTAGCAACCCAAGGCGCAGTGCTAATTGCACTAATAAAGCCAAAGGTGCCATGGTGTCAGTACCGAAAATTGCAATTCGGGTCTTAGAAGAATTCGAAATCAGGAAATAACTTATTAAGGTGTACGTACAAATGAGAGACTGCACATATGTCTAATCCTATTTAATTCTTATGACATGAAAATCGATTCTTTGGTAATACTGTTAAGGGGGGGTCTCATTGACCAATTGACATAATTAGCACTTTTAAATAATTTTGCACATATATTTGAATAAAATGCCTAATAGTTTTGTAATTTGTGATTATTCAATTAAACATTTCCCACCCACAAAATAATAATTAGTTGAAAGGGCTTTAGGAGTTTTTCTTAATGCCTTGAATAGTAAGTACTATGTGCTAATTTTTGTGGAGTTAACAAAGTAGTGCATATTATTATTTTGTTAACATGGAAGTTTCAACATATTTACAATTACCTTGATTAATTTTTATTAATCCCTTCCACATACACTTAAGTAAGATTAATCCATCCAAAGAAATGGTAATTAACAAATGTGGTTGCTAATTCTGATTTTGCCTTATTTGAAAGAAAAAAGGGTTTTAGGATAATAATAAGAATACAACTTGGCATTAATACATTTGTTATCATTACCATTAAGATGATCACTTAGAAGGAATCATTCCTTTTAGTGTTTATAATAATACTAACCTCTCCTATAATGATGAGTTGAAATTTATTTACATGAAAATGAGATTTTTAGAATCACAATAAGATATAATTGTGAATTTTTCAGTTAAAAAAAAAAAAGAAGATATTATATTCTCCAAAAATATCAAATGCTGGAGGAACAAATTAAGTTTACCAAAAGAAGAAAAAAAGAGAAGAAAAATGAAGGAGGACACTATTCTAAAAAGAAAAATGTCTGCACAAAACTTGCACTGACAGCAAGAGGGTATGGAAGGAAAATTATGGGGGGGGTAGTTTAGTCCTTTCAGACCATATCGATTTCAAGGAAAATGGAGGTGAGTCTGCTGTGAAAGAGATTACCAATCTGCTTCATTCATCGACAAAATATCAAAAATTGATTATTTAAATATTATTTATTTTTCTTTTTATCAGTATCCGAATATTATTTCAACATTTTTTTATTAAAATAATAATAAAGAACTCTCCAAAACAGAAAGAAGACTCCTAACAGTCTCTCTCTGTCTCTCTGTCTCTCTCTCTCCCCTCTGTGTGTGCCTTTTGCCTACTGCGACTTGCTCTTCATTTCAATGGCGTGAGCCTCAACAGTCACAAACCAGTCTCCATAAACCGTCAATATCAAAACCCCATTTATCTCTTTTTCTCTTTCTGCTCTCCATCTTCCTCGTTAACCCCAAAACCAAATCAAACCATGTAGCATAGTCGAATGCAACCCCGGATTTCTTCTTCTATACAATCTCGTACCATCTTTGCCACGCTGAATCTCTCGATGATAAAATGCATCTCCGGATTGATATCTGATTTGGGTTTCGGATCTTTTGTATTTTTCTGATAAATCTCTCCAACTCTCTGTTGTATAGATATAACTGTGTTGTGTGGGTCTGTATTTTCTTTGTTGGAATTGGAAACATGAATGGCGATCCAGAGTTGGAAATGTTGTTGAGTGAGATCCCTCGTGTGGCGTCTTTTGATCACAATCATCATCACCTTTTCCTGAATTCTCCACTTTTCAGTTCAAGCTCTTCCTCTGGCGCGTTGTGCTCTTCAGACGACGGGTTGCCTTTTGTGAAGAACTCGAATGGGTATGTGTGTGATGAACTTGGTTTGTGCGAAAATCTTCGTGGACTGAGTATCGGAAATGCAAATAACGATTATTCGGACGCTAGGCGGGTTCTTAGTAGTGATTTTCACGGCTACGAGGGGTTTCAGCGATCAATCCCTGGAAATTCTATGAGTCCTTATAATGCAGGTAAGTTAATGGGGGGAAATCTTACTATTAATAACTCCAACGCTTTGTATTCTGAACCCATTTGGTACAAAGACAGGATAGATTGTGTTATGGACCAAAGAAACCATAGAGAGCTTCAAGTATATAATCCATCCACCAATAGGCCTTATCTGAATGATGAAATGTGTTACTCGCATCGATTAGGGATGGAAATTAACGGGGATATGAGTCTACTGAATCCTGTGAATTCATCCCAATTTGTGTATCCCAATATAGTTTTCAATGAGGGGAATCCTTTGTGTAACAGTTCAATGTTAAAAGAAAGGTTTAGAGCAGTCTCAAATGGCGGAGTAGTTACCCCATCTATTTTGTCGACGACGAATAAAGGGGATGTTGAAGCTTTCAGCTGCGAGGATAGTTTCATTATAGAGGGGAAGGGTTTGAGATATGTTGTTGACAAGGGAGTTGACCATTCCAGAGGTCAAAAGAAGAAGTTACACGATGATATTGTAATGCAAAACCAGCAAGAGAAACAAAGAGGCCTACATGGTCAATCACAATTGCAAGGGATTCATGTGAAGAATCCAAGTCCGAGGAATTATGGTCCATTTCTTTTGCAGCCAGCATTTAGTTTACTGGCTCATGAACCGGGCTATGTATGCTGTATGGCAAAGGATCAGCATGGTTGCCGGCTTTTACAAAAGATGTTTGACAAGGGAAATCAACAAGATGTTCAGATGATATTTAATGGAATTATCAGTCACGTTATTGAACTTATGATGAATCCATTTGGAAATTATCTTATGCAGAAATTATTGGATGTATGTAATGAAGAACAGAGAACGCAGATTATACTCATGGTCACCGAAGAACCAGAAAACCTTGTTAGAATTTCTCTAAATACACATGGGTAATTCCTTTTTTCTTCTTCTTCCTTAGTGAACTTATGATGCTTTCATAGTCTATTGTTTCTGAATTAAACTATTATGGTTGCATCAGCACTCGCGTGGTGCAGAAGTTGATTGAGACTCTCAAAACCAGGCAGCAGATTTTATTGGTCGTATCAGCTGTCCAACCAGGTTTTCTTGATCTTATTAGGGACCTGAACGGAAATCATGTCATACAGCGTTGCTTGGAATACCTCAGCAAGGAAGATAATGAGGTAAAGGTTTTCTTTCTGTTTGATCTGTGACCATATGGTACTTTTCTTCTCAGGTTTCTTTAGTATGTTTTCTAAAATTTATTTTCTTCCTATTTAATTGATCAATGACCATACATTGTACCACACAATAGGAGTTCTTTTCCCCACTTCATTATGTTTCTTTTTATTTCTGGAAGATGAGGTTATGGTGGATGTGAGGCCATGAGAAACAAAAATACTAAATTGGAAATGAGATTATTTATAATAAGGTTGGAGTCACACCTATTGAAAATAAGACATTCAAGATGCAATTAAAACAGTTTGAAAATGTGACAAGACCAATAGACTCACCTGTGAGGAGAGTATGGAATGGTATAAGATACAACCAGCTTACAGAAGATTTAGCATGGATAGTGACAATTGGAGAGACTGAATCTCTATAACCAACTCCAGCAAGTGGGATTAAGTGTTGTGATGTCAATAATGCAGCTTCACCGTAGGTCACGAACTTAATTATGTGTACCATCTCAAACAACAGTGTGTTACGCATATATTATCAAACATTCAATTGATTGGAGATTACTCCTAATTTATAGTAGTCAGCTAACATGAATCCTTGTAAGCCATTTTTCTTTGAACCGAAAAGGTTGAGGTTGTATGCAGTCAACATATTATGTTGTCAAATTTTTTTCTTGTAATAGTTACAGGTCAATCTCAATCAATACTCACACAGAACATTCTGTTATGCATTATTTTTCAATTGTTTAGGGGCACTGAGTAGAATTCTACTTTGCTACCCAATTCATCAAAAGCCATAGCCAAGGGCTATATATTCGACCTTGCAACAGCTCCTTATAGTACCATAGGAGTTCATCTCTACTTTCATGGATCTTCGAATGTTTCAATTAGTACTGCATTGCATTTCACTATATTGTTACTATCAGATCTTATATCTATGGTCATCTTTCCTATAGCATTCAGTTCATCACCTCAACATGTTACATAAAAATTGCGTATTATTGTGATCCATTACTCATCTATTCTTTACCACATCTCTGGTTGGCAACTTTCTTGAAGTTTGTCTCCCTTGTGGAATACGTTACTGGAGTTGGACTTTTAACAGATATGAGAAAGCTTTCCTGGAGTTTGCTTCTTGCAGGATCTTGTATGAGCTCTACATGCATTAACTTGAACTAGCATATCCATAATGCTTTCAAATCTTGTAAGATGTTGAAGGGTAGTTCTGTAGGATATCCTCATGTTGGCAGGCATCAGATACACCTTAAAAGCTCATCCCCCCCCAACCAACAACACACCTGTGGGCACAGGAAAAAGAAAAAAAACTGTTTCGCTGCCAATTCAATTAGAAAGTTCTGATTATAGTGATTCCATGCCATACTAGTTTGGCACCAATCTGGAGTAATGGACATGATAATTAACAAAATAGGTTTTGTTTTGTACCTAATGAGGATAAAATGATCATTACCTGATTATGATCCAAAGGCTTGGATCATTATAAATTTGACATCATTCTGCTGCTGCAGAACATAACATCTGATTACAGAATATCTCATGCAAAGGTAATGAGCATTAACACATGGTTCATTCAAATACTGTACGTGGATTAACATATATAAATCTATGGAAAAACCTTCCATCAAATATTGTTCCGTTAAGCCTGTAATCTGATTCTCTTCCCAAATGTTGTTAAGAATAATACATAATGTGTTATTTCTAGCTATTAATTTGGTTTCAGTTGATTATTTTTTTCCTGCTACCATAATTTTATACCTGTTTCATCTTTTCTGTTGCTTAACCTTTGCAGTTTATATTTGATGCTGCGGCAAAGTTCTGTGTTGATATTGCAACTCATCAACATGGATGTTGTGTTCTAAATCGATGCATTACTCAGTCCGCTGGGAAGCATAGAGAAAAGTTGGTGGCAGAAATTACTGCCCATGGGCTTTTCCTTGCTCAAGATGCTTTTGGGTAATTATTTTTAGAGATTTTTTGCACCATATTTGCTATGTGATTATGAATTATGGACACTCTTGCACTGGCATCTGTGAGTTAATTTGGGTCAGACACCTTAAATTGATAGGATAATATGCAGAGAGATAGATATGTGGAAAGATTATTTTTGTTATCCTTAGCCCCCTCAAGATTTACATTGGAATGATGTTTGGGGTGGATTAAACTGTTCAATGACTAATCTGGCAAATCAGCTCTTTTTTCTTTTCCTAGTTAAGCACATTACAACTTATTTGTGAGCGGGAAGTTGATTGTGTAACAACTATGTTGATAATGTTACTCTCAACGATTATTTGTTTTTCTAAAAAAAGAAGGGCATCCCAAATTCATGAGGTTGTTTCTCTATGCAATCTTTCCCCAACTTTGCAAAGAGGTTGGGCTCATAACTCTAATGTCGAACCCATAATCTTCCAATTACAAAGGAGCCACTTTACTGTTACTACCAAGGCTCTCTCTCTCTCTCTCTCACACACACACACACACACAACAATCAGTTATCATTTGTAAATTAATTTAAGATGTTTTTATTACATAATAATAACTTGATTGGTTATCAATGTAACTTTTGGAATATTAAGGTAGAATGGTGCAAACTTACAGTGTGTTTGGTTTTTTAAAGGATGGTAGTATGATCCATAATAGGAGGACATGGTTGCATGTATTCTTATTTTAAGCTTGAGGGATAACCCATCTATGTGCCTTCAAGTATAAAAATAGAAGATTTCAAATGAAGGTTTACCTTCAAGGGGTGGTGCTTGGCGGTTGCAATTTAGTTTTGTTCATTTTTAGGCAGATTTTAAATGAAGATGAACCTTGGCAAAATAATAAGGTTGCTCTTGCTCTATTGTGATCTAGAGGTCATAGGTTCATGTCAGCAAACAATTTTTTTGGTGTTTGTGTTTTTTCTGTTAAACAAAATATACTAAAGGCATTTTATGAAATAAAAAACCTGACAAGGCTTTGTAACACCAAATCAGTCTTTGTTAATATAATGGAATAGATTGGTTGTGTTTTGGTTTTGACCTTCTGGGTTCTGATCCATTTCTTAAGCAGCTCAAATATCTTGGTTGAGGGTACGCACGTTGTTGGTGCTAGTCCAACCTAAACCTACCCCATCATAACCCCTGTTACTGAATGGAGAAATGGGCCACAAAAAAGGATCTAGCAGTAAGCCGAGCAAGTTGGATATCAAGCAGTTTAAGCAAGGGTGTTGTGAGTGATTCTGCCATTCTGGGTAGAGCAGCATGGCTGGTGTATCTTACAACCTTTGACTTGATTTTTCAATTCAACTGGCAGTGCAACTCACCAATTGATTTTTCACAATATTATTATGGTCTTAAAAGACCTTGTGCCTTTGAAATAGGAAATTTCCCATTAGGTTTGTGCAGATGAGTTGAGGCTCAGGCTAAAGCATGTAGCCTTTGTATATTTCTGTGCTTCACTTGTAAAACATATGAGTGCATCTAATTTTGGTAGTCCTCTATTTTCATTTGTTGCTAGACTGATATATCCTGGAAGAAGGTTCTTTTCTTTTTTTGTTTGTTCATATTTTGCTGTTTAGAGGTGGAAAGTTCTGTAATTAGTGTGTGATGGAAGACTAGCCACTGTGTATCTTTTTCATTTTTTCCCCAAATATTTGGTCTCGAAGTATAGAATTGTTTAGATACTGACTAACTTGAACCCCAGCTAATTTGTCTAGCAATTTTTGTCATTTCTTGTAAGCTAAGCCTTATCTTCTCTTAATGCCATCACATATTTGCTCTAGCTAAACTATGTTTGTTTCACATCCTCTTTCCCTCTTCTTTCTTTTCATATTGTTGTTTTTGTAGTATCATAATGATCATCATTTATATTTGATTTTTTTAAGTGGGAAATCCATGTTCCTTAATCCTTTCATCTTCAATGATAACCCAACCATTCAGCAGGTGGAGTCTTTACAATATGTCCCATACCTGGATTGATCAATCAATTTCTTACTTTGCCACCTCTCATTATTCTTAGGCTGCAGGGGTTGGTGCTTTCTATGATCTCCATATTGCCTAGTACTCGCACAATCTATTTCACCATTCACATTATGACACTAATAACCATATTATTCTTAAAATTGGGGAAGCTATCAGTTGGTTACGTCACTTAGTTATTATTCCATCATTTTCTTGCATTGTATTAATCCCTCTAAATCTAGAATCTCTACGCAAGAAGTATTTCTGTCATGCAACTGTTTATTTATCAGGGGCTTTCTACCACATCTAATTTGCATTTTGACTTGAAATTTGCCTCTTGTGTCCCAGTAATTATGTGGTGCAATATGTTATAGAGCTTAAGATCCCCTCAGCTGTTGCCAGCTTGATATCTCAGTTTGAAGGCCACTATGTGCAGCTCTCAATGCAAAAATTCAGCAGCCATGTGGTGGAAAAATGCCTTGAATGTCTTGAAGACAGCCATTCAAGAATCATCCATGAATTGCTTTCAGTACCTCGCTTTGAGCAGTTGCTGCAAGACCCTTTTGCAAACTATGTCGTCCGATCTGCCCTTAAATTTTGCAAGGTGCCAAACCCTCATACTTAAATTTTATCATGATACTTTTATAATTTTTAATTTCATTTGGAAGCATCATCTGAATTCTTATTTGACTTTTTGGTCTTAAAATCCGCATTTACATAGGAATCCTGCTCCCCGTAATTCATCCAACTTGGCCTTAGTTTAGGATTTCTGGCTTGCATATTTCATCATAATTCTCCTTTACACTTTTCCTTGTGTTTTTGTTGAAGCAGGGGATTCTGTATGATTCACTAGTGAAAGTAATTCGGCCTCACAGCATCCTGCGGACTAGTCCATATTGCAAGAAGATTTTCTCACGCAACCTCTTGAAGAAGTGATTTCTGATTTGCTGTCGTGAGAAGTGTTGTTGTCATCCCAAGGCTACTGCCATCTTCACGAATAACAACCAGTCTTATGTATCTTGGAGCTTCCATTTGTAGATTATGGTAGTCAGGATTTGGTGCTGATCTACTACCAAGAAGTTCAGAACCTGCTTGCATGATGTAAAGAAGAAAGTTTTGGACCTGCTTGAATTGTGGATATGAGTTGTAATATTCTGCTTTTGTTGTTCTAATACTTCAAAATGTTGGGAGATTGTAGAGGATCCAAATGTTGCTGCTTTTGCTTCACTTGGATTAAATCTGGATGCTTTGTTTATTAGACAACTTTGCTGTTTCTTCCTTCTCAAGTTGAGATGCTACTGATGTGGCCAACTCTTTTGCCATGTATGCTTACTGAAACTGTACATCTATGAAGCAGTATAGATGAGATGAGAAAATATTCAATACAGCTATAATATCATGTCATTTTAGTGGTGATGTAGTAGTAATCATAATTAAGCTAGTCATGTATATAAATTTGAAAGACATGGCAACGAGGATGAACTCTATTTTTATGTCGATATAGGTTGTATTCAATATTTATATTTTCTCGCATCTGATTGAGACATCAGTATCTGATAGGAGGCCTTGAGACTGGGGCCTGTTTGGCTGTCTTGCCATCCGATCTTTTTCTTTCCTACAGGCTGCAGCAGCACAATAGCACATAATCTTGAATTCTGCCCCCCAATTAAGTTCCACTCCTTGAGCACTCTAGAATTAGATAGTATTTTGAGCGGCGTTCTTCTACCTCGGGCTCGGCTCAGGAGTTAAAAGCATGTACGTTGTTAATGTGAGACTCGATATGGCGGCTTCATTCCAAACAATCCCTTGAATTAGGCACATGGAATTCGAAAGAATGCGTTTTATTCTAATAAGGGCACGTACACGTTGTACCGGGAGTAATTAGAGAACTTAAGAAACTGATGGGGTGACGTGATTAAAGCCAAAGCCTGAAAACTGATTAATTTTTAACCGTTGAGTACATGCATGCATACATACCTTGATTAATATATATTTGCATCTCTTCTGTGGAGTGGTTCCACCTTGAATTCATGTAAAATACTCTTTTCTTTTCTACACCAAATAATTAATACAAAATAACTTATCTATTTTAAATCCGAATATCATTTTTCTATTTGCACCAAAATTAATAAATTACTTCTTTCTTTTTTTTTTCCATAAAAACATTTACATGTATGTAGAAACGAAGCAACCAACATCAATTAGAGATGTTCACAGGGTGACGGAGTATGTTAGCTTCAGCATGAAGCTAACATAATTCCATGAAGTGGGAAATCCTGATTAAAGTTAACTAATTAATTTACTCCTAATTAATTGGCTTCAATCACCCCTTCACTCAGTTGGAGCTAACAGTTTTTCCTTTTCAAAGCCAAAGGTGTGATCTAAATCATTCAATTTAATAACAATCTTAGCTTTCTATAGCAAATTGGTTTGCACATTCTTGATCACATGGTAGTCTCATTATTATTATCATCAAATTGTTTATGTACGTTATTTTATCAAGTTATGTTCATTGATTGTCATGGTATTTATGATGTCACTTGAATTTTAAAAATTAAATTCACAACTTAAATTAATGCAAAAGAATCACATGGTAAAATTTTAAGCTGGGTGACCTTTATAATGTAACTTTGTATGAGGGAATGATCAAATATACTTTTAACGCCTTTCATATGAAAATGTTTTTGAAACAAATTAAGGTGAATATAGGCAATTGATCTAGTCCAATTAGTGTCTTACCTAATTGGCGTCAAAGTTGCAAGTTTGTTTGATAACTTAAATTTCGGTAAGAATTTATCAAATTTACCATAAGAGAATATTGCAATAACAACACATGTCTTCAAGTTTACTTTAATTGCAAAGACGCCACTCATTTTTAAAAAAATAGAAGTGACCTCAATTGTTGCTAAAAAGGATGCAAAATAACTAATATACCTTATTTCTCTCTTTTCACTCTAGTCTCTCCTTTTTTGTTGATTTCATCTTAATTTCAAACCCAAAAAAATAAAATAAATAAATAAACATCCTTGATGCCATTGAACCATCAAGGATTATTGTGGTTTGATTGAACCTAACAATTACTAGTGTTCAATAATGACAATCAAATTGCTAGGGTTTAGCAATGGAACCCTCAAAATCTTGGGTTCAGTTAAGGTTAACATTAGAGAAAAAATAAAAGAAGAGAGAAAGAGATAGAGCCTGAAAATGTGCAAGGAGAAGTCAAACAAATTAATGTGATTTGAGGCATTATCCAAGCCCATCATGGTGGCAAGGAGAAATTAGGTAAATGGGTGTGATTTAGGGTGAATAGATTAGAATGATCAAGTTGGATAATACCCAATGACATCAAGTGAAATTGTGGTAAAGGTTAGTAGCAAAGTTGAGAGGTTACTAGGTGATAGCAAGAACTGAGAGAGAGACATCGAGAGATTATATTGTGAGTGATTACTTGAGAACTCATGCAAATGTCAAATTATTGGTTAAATGCTCTTAATTTTTTTTTTTTATAGTGGGACCCCCAAAAGCCTAAAGATTGATGAATATGTGTCATACAACATCGCAAGAGGTCAAAAGTCAAAAAATCTAAACTATGTGACCTAACAACTTGAAAATTAGTTAAAATAAAAATTATAGTCTCTCGGAGACAACATGATAAAAAGGGAAAGAATTCTTTATTTCGAGATACTCGAAAAAAGAGTAATAATGCTTGTGCCCAAGAAAAGAAGCCCACGACCCATCTTGAGACTTCAACCCACAACCTATCGAGTAACTTGGGTGAGTGATTTACCATGAAGTTATTTAAGTGACTCGAAAGGTTAGTTGAGTGATATGAGAAAATAGTCAAGTAAGACTAAGAAACTATTGAAAGACTGATCAGGGATTAATCGAGTGATTGACTGAGAAGTTAGTCAACTAAGATCGAGAAACCAGTATGGTTGATAAACTAATTGACCTCATATTGAGAGACTTGAGTGATCCATCTTGGAAACTTCTCTCAACGTCATTGAGGGATCATTCTAGGAAGAGTTTCATAGGCCACTCACTCATAATAAGATTTATATGCAATGAGACTTTCATGAGCCATTCAGAGTTAGAAGACTCTTTCTAAACCATATGAGAGACCATTTTAAGAGACTATAGACTCTGAAAGACCAAATCTCTAGATATTATTTACATGAGACCGTAAAGAATGAATCAAACTTACTGTTGATATGTTTGCCTACAAATTCGAAAGAGTGTTCGATATATTTGTCAAAGAATGTGATTTTCTTGGTACATCCTCTTTATAAATAAGAAAACTCATTCGTTTGAGGTACATTCATAACTTTACATTAATTAGAGCTCTATTTCCTCTGCATTCTACACTTTTATTCAAAGACCGACTTAATCAAGTATCAGATGGCTCACAGGGGAGGTTACTCATTTCCCTTAACCAATTTCTTTCTTGCAAGTCATCCATAGACTTTCTCGATATGAATAAATTTATTGTTGTGTTTAAATAAAAATAAAAATTATATTAACTAAATTAAATTAAGTTAAAATTATCTCATATATATGTTTAATGAACTTTGTTGCTTAAATAAAAGGTGTAGTAGTCTTTTTAGGAAATTTTTTAAAGTAATTTGGAGAAAATAAAATTTCAAGAGTATCTAGGACAAGACCCAAAGTTTAGGAGCTACTATGTCAACTCGCGTAATGTTGTTAGTAATAGAAGGTGTTGTGGCTAATTATAAAAAGTTAGAGAGTTATAAGACAAATTTTAAATTTCAAGAGGTATCTTAATTAAAATGTTAAAGTTTAAGAAGTGTATGATTAATTTATTTAAAATATGAAGAAGAGATGTTAGAGAAAATATAATTTAAGAAGAAAGAAAAAGCAATGTGAGAGAAATTTTTTTTTAAAATTACTATGAAATTTTTGGTTACTTGAAAATATTTAACTATGGTTAGTAGATGTTAAAGAGAAAATCCCAACATAATATCAAAGTATAAAAGGTATTTATTATAATTTGTAAAAGTTAACGATATTACTTGCATTTACTCTAAACATTAAGGGTCTTAAGAGCATTTCTTTTCAAACTATAAATATTATTTCACCATTATTATTGTTAAATAGAAAACAATTGATTAAAATAATAATAAATTCTCTAAATAAGAAGATGATTCTTTTTAACAGTCTCGCTCTCTCTCCTGTGTGTGTGCCTTTCGCCTACTGCTGCGACTTGCTCTTCATTTCAATGGCGTGAGCGTCAACAGTCACAAACCCGTCTCAATAAACCGTCAATATCAGAAACCCATTTATCTCCTCTTTCTCTTTCTGCTTTTCATCTTCCTCGTTTAACCCCAAAACCGAATCAAACCATATAGCATAGGCAAATGCAACCCCGGATTTCTTCGAAGCAATCTCGTATCATCCGTGCCGGACGGGATCTCTGGATGATAAAATGCTTCTTCCGGCATCTCCAGATTGATATCTGATTTGGGTTTTTGATCCTTACCTTTTTTTTTTCCCTCCATAAATCCTCTGCAACTCTCTGTTTGTATAAATATAACTGCGTCTCTGTGTTGTGTCTGTATTTTTCTTTGTTGGAAACATGAATGGCGATCCAGAGCTGGAAATGTTGTTGAGTGAGATCCCTCGTGTGGCATCTTTCGATCAAAATCATCATAATCTTTTCCTGAATTCTCCACTTTTCAGTTCAAGCTCTTCGTCTGGCGCCTTTTGTTCTTCAGACGACGGGTTTTCGCCTTCTGTGAAGAACTCGAATGGGTATGTGTGTGATGAACTTGGTTTGTGTGAAAATCTTCGTGGAATGAGTATCAGAAATGCAAATAAAGATTATTCGGACGCTAGGCGTGTTCTTAGTAGTGATTTTCATGGCTACGAGGGGTTCCGGCGTTCAATCCCGGGAAATTCTATGAGTCCTTATAATGCAGGTAAGTTAATGGGGGAAAATCATACTATTAATCAGTCCAACGCTTTGTATTCCGAACCCTTTTGCTTCAAAAATAGGATAGATTGTGTTATGGACCAAAGAAGCCATCAGAACAATGACTCTTACAATAGAGACTTTCGATTATATAATCCATCTACCAATTGGCCTTATCTGAATGGTGAAATGTGTTACCCAAATGATCAAGTAGGGATGGAATTTAATGAGGATATGAGTCTGTTGAATCCTGTGAATTCATCCCAGTTGGTGTATCCTAATATGGTTTTGAATGAGGGAACTCCATTGTGTAACAGTTCAATGTTAAAAGAAAAGTTTAGAGCAGTCTCAAATGGAGGAATAGTCCCCCAATCTATTTTGTCGATGACAAAGAAAGGGGATGTTGAAGCGTTCAGCTGCGAGGACAGTTTCATTATACAGGGGAAGGGTTTGAGATATCTTGTTGACAAAGGATTTGATCATTCCAGAGGTCAAAAGAAGTTACACCATGATATTTTAATGCAAAGCCGGCAAGAGAAACAACGATGGCTACATGGTCAATCACAATTGGAAGGGATTCATATGAAGAATCTAAGTCTGAGGAATTATACTCCATTTCTTTTGCAGCCAGCATTTAGTTTACTGGCTCAGGAACCGGGCTATGTATACTATATGGCAAAGGATCAGCATGGTTGCCGGCTTTTACAAAAGATGTTTGATAAGGGAAACCAACAAGATGTTCAGATGATATTTCATGGAATTATCAATCACGTTATTGAACTTATGATGAATCCATTTGGAAATTATCTTATGCAGAAATTATTGGATGTATGTAATGAAGAACAGAGAACTCAGATTATACTCATGGTCACTGAAGAACCAGAGAACCTTGTTAGAATTTCTCTAAATACACATGGGTAATTCTTTTCTTCTTCTTCCTTAGTGAACTTATGATGCTTTCATAGTCCCTATTGTTTCTGAATTAAACTATTATGGTTGCATCAGCACTCGCGTGGTGCAGAAGTTGATTGAGACTCTCAAAACCAGGCAGCAGATTTTATTGGTTGTATCAGCTGTCCAACCAGGTTTTCTTGATCTTATTAGGGACTTGAATGGAAATCATGTCATACAGCGTTGCCTGGAATACCTCAGCAAGGAAGATAATGAGGTAAAAAGGTTTTCTTTCTGTTTGGTCTGTGACCAGATGGTAAATTTCTTCTCAAGTATGCTTTCTGAAATTTGTTTTCATTCTATTTAACTGTTCAGTCACCATAGAGTGTACCACAAATATATGAATTATTTTATTCTCTTCATTGCATTTCTTTTTATTTCTGGATTACGAGGTTATGGTGGATGTTAGGCCATGAAAAAAAAAACTAATTTAGAAAGGAGTTATTTATAATAAGGTTGGAGCTGCATCTACTGAAAATATGTTATGCAAGATGCAATTAAGATGGTTTTTACATGTGAGAAGACCAATAGACTCACTTGTGAGGAGTATGAAATGGTATACTATAGATACAACGGGCTTACAGAAGATATAGCACAGATAGGGATAATTGGAGAGGTAGAAAATATATAACCAACTCCACCAAGTGGGATTAAGGTTTGTAATGATGATAATGAGGCTCCACCTTAGTTCATATTACTATACTTGATTTTGTGTTGCATCTTCACCAACAGTGTGTTACATATATTATCAACACAATTCAACTGAATGGAGATTACTCCCAATTTATAGTGGTTAACTATATGAAACCTTGTAAACCATTTTTCTCTGAACTGTAATTGGTAAAGGCTATATAACATATTATGTAATCAATTTTATTTCTTGTGATAGTAGCAGGTCAATCAATATTCATATAGACCATTCTGTTTTGCATTATTTTTCAATTGTTTAGGGCCACTGAGTAGAATTCTACTTTGCTACCTCCTTCTTCAAAAGCCATAGCTAACAAGGGCCATGTCTTCTAGCTTGCTACGGCTCGTTATGGTACCATATTAATTCATTTCTATTTGCAGGGAACTTCAAACATCTGGATTAGCAATTTGCATAACATTTCACTATATTGCTACTATCAGATTTTATTTCTGTGGTCATCTTACCTAGAAAATTGAGTTCATCACCTCAACATGCTACTTGTCAACATGTTATGTAAGAATTACTTGTTATTGCTATCCATTATTCGTTTCTTCTTAAGGAAATCTCTGGTTGGATTTTTTCCTGATGTTCTCCCTTGTGGAATTCTACTGGAGTAAGTACGCTAAGAGATATGAGAAAACTTTCCTGGATTTTGCATGATGCAGGGTCTTGTATGAGCTTTACATGCATTAACTTGAACTAGCATATTCATGATGCTTCCAAAGCTTCTAAGGGTGGTTTTGTAGGATGTCTCATGTTGGCAGGCATCAAACACAGATACACTTAAAGCCCATGCCAACACCATCTTCAACACCCCCCCCCCCCCCCCCCCCCCCTTGCCGCTGGGGGGCAACCCACACACACACAGAGGAAAATAAGAAACTGCTGATCCAGTCAGTTCTGACCATAGCGATGCATTCCATGTTATGCTAGTGTGGCTCCAATCTGGCGTCGTGGACATGATACTCAATGAAATAAGTTATGTTTTGTACCTAATGAGGATAAAATGATTGCTACCTGATTATGATCCAAATGCTTGGGTCATGTTAAATTTGACATTCTCCTAACATAACATCTGATAGTAGAATATTTCATACAAGGTAATGAGCATTAATACACAGTTCAGTCAAATGCTCTATATCGTTAACCCATGAACTACTAAATCTATGGAAAACCTTCCATCAGATATGGTTCCATTAAGCCTGCAATCTGATTGTCTTTCTGAATGTTTTTAAGAATAATACTAGAGTGTGATTGCTAGCTATTAATACTAGAATACGTTTTCAGTTGATTATTTTGTTCCTGCTACCTTGATTTTATACCTTTGTTGTCTTTTCTGTTGCTTTGCAGTTTATATTTGATGCTGCGGCAAAGTCCTGTGTTGATATTGCAACTCATCAACATGGATGTTGTGTTCTGAATCGATGCATTGCTCAGTCTGCTGGGAAGCATCGAGAAAAGTTGGTGGCAGAAATTGCTGCCCAGGGGTTTTTCCTTGCTCAAGATGCTTATGGGTAATTATTTTTAGAGATTTTTGCACCATATTTGGTATGTGATTATGCATTATGGACACTTATAGAATCACACATGTGAGTTAAGTTGGGTCAGACACCTTAAATAGATAGGGTAATATGCAGAGAGATAGATCTGTGGTAAGAGTGTTTTTGTTATCCTTGGACCCCTCTTGATGTACATCAGGAATGATGTTTAGGGGGATTAAACTGTTCATTGATTGGTCTGACAAATAAATTCTTTTTTCTTTTCCTTGTTAAGCACATTACAACTTATTTATGAGTAGGATGTTGATTTACAATTATGTTGATAATGTTACTCAACAATTATTTTTCTTTTGAAAAATGGGCGTCCCAAATGCATGAGGCTCCTTGGATTGCGAGAGCTAGGGGAGGGTCATTTCTCTACACCCTTTGCAAAGAGGTTGGGTTCATAACTTGAACCATAATCTGGTACTTGGCAGGGCATTGCAATCGTACCCTTCTAGGGTGATACTTGGCAGTTGGAATTTAGTTTTTAGGCAGATTTTGAATGAAGATAAACCTTGGTGCAATGGTGAGGCTGCTCTTGGTCTGTTATGATGTGGAGATCATAGGTTCAAGTCAGCAAACAGCTCATTTGGTGGTTGTGTTTTTCATATTATGCAAAATATATAAAGAACATTTTGTGATGCAAAAAACCAGACAGGGCTTTGTGACACCAAATCTGGCGTTTGCTTATTAATAGAATAGAAGGGTTGTGTTTCGGTTTTGACCTTCTGATCCATTTCTTAAACAGCTCAAATATCTAGGTTGAGAGTATGCATGTTGTGATTGGTGCTAGTCCAAGCTAAACCTGCCCCACCATAGCCCCTTTTTACTGAATGGAGAAGTGGACCACAAAAAGTGTCTGGCAGAAAACTGATCAAGTTGGATATCAAGCAATTTAATTCACAATGTTGTATGTGAGTCTGGGTACAGCAGCATGGCCGGTGTATCTTACTTGCTCCTTTGATTTGATTTTTCAATTTCATTGACAGTGCAATTTGTTAATTGAGTTTTCACCATAATATATGGTCTTAAAGCACCTTGAGCCTTTGAAATAGGAATTTCCCATTAGGTTTATGTATATGGGTTGAGGCTTGGGCTAAAGCATTCAGCCTTCGTGTATTTCTGTGCCTTCACTTGTAACACATGAGTATATCCAATTTTGCTGATCCTCTACTTTCATTTGTTTCTGGAGTGATTGCAATATCAAATACATCAAGGAAGAAGGTTCTTTTCTTCTACTGTTAGTTCATATTTTACTACTTGGAAGTGGAAATTATGTGATTAGTGTGTGATGGAAGAATAGCCACTTTGTTTCTTTTTCCTTTTTTCCCTAATATTTAGTCTCTCAAAGAATAGAATTATCGATCAACTTTAATCCCAGCTAATTTATCTGGCAATTTTTACCCTTTTTTGCCTCTACATTTTGCTCTAGCTAAACTCATGTTTGTTTTGCATCCTCTTCCCCCCCCCCCCCCACTTTCTTTTTTTTCTTTACATTGTTGTTGTTTTTTTCATATCTTCATAATGATCATCCATATTAGATTTTTTTTTTTAACGGAAAATCCCTTTGATGACGATAAGCCAACTGAGGTGGAGCCTTGCGATATTTGCCATACCCTGATTGATCAATCGATTTGTTACTTTGCCACCTGTCTTTATTCTTTGGCTGCTGGGGATGTGCTTTTTATTGTCTCCATATTGCCTAGTACACCCACAATCTATTTCACCATTCACATTATGACTCCAATATCCATATTATTCTTAAAATTATGGAAGCTATGAGTTGTGGATATGTTGCTTAGTTATTATTCTATCATTTTCTTGCATTGTATTAATCTCTCTAAATCTAAAATCTCTACCCGAGAAGTAGTACTGTCAAGCGATGTTTGCCTTGTTATTAGGGACTTTCTACCCCATCTAATTTGCATTTTGACTTGGAATTTGCCTTTCGTGTCCCAGTAACTATGTGGTGCAATATATTATAGAGCTTAAGATCCCCTCAGCTGCTGCCAGCTTGATATCTCAGTTTGAAGGACATTATGTGAAGCTCTCAATGCAAAAATTCAGCAGTCATGTGGTGGAAAAATGCCTTGAATGTCTTGAAGACAGCCATTCAAGAATCATTCATGAATTGCTTTCAGCACCTCACTTTGAGCAGTTGCTGCGAGACCCTTATGCAAACTATGTCATCAGATCTGCCCTTAAATTTTGCAAGGTACCCAACCCACACACTTTGCGTTGTTATTTTGATGCTTCTCTAATTTTTACTTGAGTTTGGAAGGATAATCTGGAAGGTTGAAGACTTTTATTTTGCTTCTCTAATTTTTGTTGAAGCAGGGGACTCTGTGTGATTCACTAGTGAAAGTAATTCGACCTCACGGCATCCTACGGACTAGTCCATATTGCAAGAAGATTTTCTCGCACCACCTCTTGAAGAAGTGATTTCTCATTCGCTGTTGTGAGAGAAGTGTTGTTGTTCTCCTAAGTCTGCTGCCATCTGCCCAAATAACAACCACGCTTATGTTTTTTGGAGCTCCGAGTTGTAGATTATCGTACTGTCAGGAATAGATGCAGATCTACCCGCCGAGATATTCAGAACCTTCTCGCATGATGTAAAGAAGAAAATTTTGGTACCACCTGCTTGAAGTGTGGATATGAGTTGTAATATTCTGCTTTTGCTTTTCTAAAACTTCAAATGTTGAAGATTCTAGAGGATCCGAGTGTTGCTGCTTTTTGCTTCACCTGGTTTTAAATCTGGATGCTTTGTTTATCATATACTATTTTGTTGTTTCTTCTGAAGTTGAGATGCTACTGATGGCCGACTCTTTTGCAAGTTTACTTACTGGTACCGTACATCTATGGAGGAGCATAGGTGCGAAGAGAAAATAATCAATGCAATTGTGATATCATGCCATTGGTGTTGTACTGTGCAATGTGCATCTATGGAGGAGCATAGGTGCGATGAGAAAATAATCGATGCAATTGTGATATCATGCCATTGGTGTTGGCATCAAATATTTTCTCGCCATTTAGCGAGACAGATAGCTGAGCTGATATGACATAGTAAGACGTATCTGATAGAGCCTTTCCAACAGGCTGCAGCATTACCTAGAATTCTGTCAAATCCCACTCGTGCACTAAAAAAATTAAGAGTATTTTACCTCAAGAGATAATGCATGTTGCTCATGATTACTCGATCTGGGCTTGATTCCAAACAATCCCTTGAATTAGTTACATGTGATTAGAGGAGTTACATATGTGACCGTGCAATGCTCATTTTATATGACATTACATCATATAACAAAATCTATACAGTTGAAGATTAGCATGATAATACTCTCCAATAAAAGGTAAGTAGTACTGCTCTGCTATGCTAATATGAAACAGGTTTCTCATATACGAAAGAAAGCATTCTCTACTTAAATTTAGGTGGTTGAACCAATGGGGTCAACTAATTCATAACAACTTTTACGAAGTCCAATAAAAGAGATACGGAAAGAGAGAATTCTAGCATATAAAATTGACATTATTTATGATATTTATGGCTTCTTACTGTTCTTAATTCAGGAGGTGGATAACAAAAACAAAGGCGAACAACTCAGAACTCACACAACCAAAAGGATAACACTCAAGCAATAGACAGCCACAATAATCACAAGGAAACTGAACGAAGCAGCACAACTGCTTCTTAAGCATCCCCATGTCCTACCAGGGCAAGGAGCATTTTCTCATAGTCTCCACCGGTGTCCTTGGCGATGGCACGATCCAAAGGGACACTGTTCCTCCTGCAGTACTCGTCTTTTATGATCTTCAAGTCGACCTCGGCTCTTGTTGCAACTACTCTAGTGACAGCCCATTCGTCAGTTCCTTGCTTGTTTATTGCCAGGCGAAGAATCCTCTCAAAGTACTTCTCAGGATAGGTCAAGCACTCCACTGTTGCTCTCAGAATCGAGAGGAACTCATCTTTGGGATCACCTTCCAAGTCCTGTGCCGTGCATTTTTTCCAAGTGAACATCAGAATCGTAACCTGAATACTTACACTCCGTTTTATGACTTATACTGTTGATGAAGAGGCACATTTGATTAATTTGAATGGCCAATACGTGAACGCGAAGCCACCAGTGAGTCAGTGACTAGGATTGTATACAGGGGGGGAGGATCTAGCCCATGGGCAGGGGGGGCTGAAGCCCCCCCAGTTTTTTTAAAAAATAGATTTTTTAGTCTAAAAAAATGATGAATTTTTTTCAAGCCCCCCCACCCCACCAGCCCAACCCCAACCTCAAATCTATTGCCCCCTCTGCTGCAGACCATTTTCTTTTAAACAACCTGACATTTTGGCTTTATTTTTAAGAAGAACCAAGAAAAACCAAGCCCATGTGATAATAGCAAGCCACTAGGGCTTGGGAAAATTTTTTGAAGCCCCCCCAATTAAAAAATCCTAGCTCCGCCCCTGGTTGTATATATCAATTGGGTTGGTGGACAACACTAACAAATTATTTTGGACCAGAACCTTGCTTCCGAATAAGAGAATAGAGTTAAAAACTAAAGAAAGTGATGTGATACGATATAATGGAAAATTAATGCCAGCCTGAAAAATGATGGTTTTACAGTTCACGTGCGTACCTTGATTATGTCATGCCCAAATGCGTCTCTGTAGCGGTTGAGAGTTGCGTTGATCTGTGCTTTGCTCCTTGTAGCCAAAATTCTGATGAGATCCTCATCACCGTAAGCCTTCTTAGAGATGCTCTCATGGAGTATCTTGGCCTCATTTTTTGCAAGGGTCATGTTCACCTCTTCCCCACCATAGCGATATGAGCACACAAGAGGTAACAAAAGCTAGAAGAATAGGAAGTGGAACAAACAAATGAGTTAACCAAAATCTCCAGTCTTGAGTTTGGAGAATCTAAATATTCATTATGAAGATACAGATCCATGAAAAATGCCATCTCAACCCCACAGAAAATAAGCGAAAGATAAAAAGAGTAGCATGCTAAAAAGAAAAAAAGCCTAATTCCATGTGGTGGCAAGTCCCAAGCAAAGCTAATTTCGGCCTTAACATTGTCAGTCATCATCTCTCTTACTTTTAAAGTATAACCTTCAGTTTGGGCTAATAGTTTTTCCTGTTCAAAAGATGTGATCCAAATCAATCAATTAAATAACAATCTTGGTCCTTTATTTTTGAGAAGCATGTCATGAACCATTAATTCTGCAGTAGACTGGTTTTCACACTCCCAATCATATGGCTGTCTATTAGCCAAATTTAAGTTATTAACCAACTTGCATGTTCGTCACTAGGGAAACAAACCTCCTTTCTATGCCTGGGAATAATTTATCAAAATTAACTATAAAATACATTTAATTTTAGAATGAGCTAAAAGCCTTACCAATCAAAGTATACAAGTACCAAAGAGTATGTAAATTCCTCACACGGGGAGTGTACAGTTATGACATGACCATTGATACGCAGTTAGACCAAAGAAAGTACCTTGCGGAAGTCCCCAGTTGTGTGCTGTGCAACATCTTCTTCAAGAGATTTCTTATAGCGAGCATGATAAGCTTGCCTTGCATGAAGTAGTTCCTGTGGAGACCTTGCACAAGCTATTTCCACCAGAACCTGGTTGCTTGCAGTCCACTTCTTTGTTGCTTCATTGGCCAAATATGCATCGCGTTCAGCAGGATCAAGGGTCCAGATCACTACCAGCCTCTGAAAGAAAGAAATATGATAATCTGTTTACTTTCTCTGATAAAGAAAGAGAGCGACTAGTAAAAAGATCACTCACTATGCTGGAATTTGGTTGAGGAGTAATCTTTCTTAATGCACAATAAATATGGGCGTGAGTGGGCAAGAACCTACCTCAAAGTCATCTGTAAGTTCTTTGTCAAGTGCTTTAAGGAGATCTTCTTTGTAAGTTTCAGCATAAGTTTGTCGTATCAACTTGCGCTGAGCAGCATTTCTATGTGCCAATATGGATATGATTAATTCTTCATTAGTTCCCCATCCTGCAACCAGTATCATGAAGCATAAAAAGATGTCACAGACCATGCATATGAATATTCAAAGAGCTACTATGTGGTGATAGGGATTAATATCATCTCAGGAATGAGTATAATGTTCAAGACATTAAGATCTGAGAACACCTTATTCAGCCACTGGACAGAGTAAATAAACTTTTGGTACATATGGACATATTGTCAACCATGCCCCGTTTCATGATTTTATCGATTATGCCTTTTTTTTTTTTTTTACCCTTAACCTCTGGGTCGGCATTGTCTAAATATTTACGCAATTGAAGTACGATGATGTGATCCTGAAAGGACAGAGATAATACAAAAAGTTTATTTGGAATATCTAAGCCCACTTGATCTCCAAAGATTTCTTTGCTACATGCATATTTCAAAACCGCGACTCTTTTCAACACCAAACAAAATACTTTTGAAGGCCAGCCTTCTGCTAAAATTTAACCAGAAACTTTATCAATAGATTCCATGCCCTTTTGCCAAGTTCCGCTTCCAGATGATCCTAGTATAATCAAAATCCATTTTGAGAAACAGGAGAGGAAAACAGAGCAAAATTGGTAGTCAAAAAGGGGCAGCATATCCATCAACAAATACAAACATTACATAACGCTTCTGTAAACGTCAAGAACACGAAGATCATAAGATCGGATCAAAGGATCTATGCGACGACAGTGCGACAGTCACTCAAAAGAGATAGCGGATCTCCCACAGAGATCAACATTCAAAACATCAACAAAAATCATCAGGAAAGCCAAAATCATTCACAGATCACGAGATCCATCGCAAAAGAACACGATCGTGCCACATATCAAGCTCAATCGCGTTAGGTCAAGTCACAGGCTACCCAAAACACGAACTCTTGCCAATCTAACAAACTACAATACACGCACATAAACGTGCAAGCGAGCAAGCAAGCGCACACGCGCAACGGAGATGATCGGCAGAAAATGAGCGCACAGAAATCAATCTGATTAGCGATCAGTGAATTATCTGCAGATGAAATCAATCATATATAGAAGACACCGAGAGAGAGAGAGAGAGAGAGTAGAATGGGGACCTGCGAAGGCTTTGTGGAGTTGCTCGATGTCTTCGGTGGCGGAGGGGACTTGCGCCGGAACGGTGAGAGTGGACATTTTCTTTCGTTCTCTATCTGCAATTAGTTTTGCTTCTCTCCCTCTCTCTCGATAGATATAAAGAGTGAACTGACGACTTGACTGATCCGGTGCGAGAAAGGGAAAAACTCGAAGGCGAGAGAATAACAATGATATAATCCCTACTATGGAAAGAGACAGACACAGACAGCTGGATCACCTTCTTTATTTATTTGCTGCCAGACGCTGAGATAAAGGCACCGCGATCGCGACGTTTTCTCTCTTGCAATTATGGAAATGCCACGTGGCCGGTGCATCCGTTCGGTTGTCATTTTCCGTTTTCGTGGCATTTGAAGATCTATTGGCCATGGCCGCGCTCTACTAATCAATTCAGGGACGGACCACACATTCTCTGAATTCGTTCCGCCTGCGCAACACGTGGCCTTGTATGGCCTCTCCATCACATTTAAAAAATAAAAATAAATTAAGAATAAAATTGTAAATCAATAAGACTAAATCAAAGTTACATAATCCTAGTTAGTATTTTAAGTCCAATTATTGTGCATTAGTAAGTCACTTGTTAAAGGGTAAATACATTTATTTTTTAGATAATATATATTTATTATATCTTACATATTGTGCATTGGTAAGTCTAATTATTTTAAGTCTTATTATTGTGCATTGGTAATGTGTTATACCAATAGCTTGCATCATAGAAGATTTAGATAGTTATGGATTTTGGTATTTCTTTAACCCAGTCTCGATTGTGTATTCTCAATATCGGACCTGAGTTTTTGGGGCCGCAAGATGTGAAAATGGCCCCGAATTGTATAGTACATTCAAATTTTATTTTTTTATAATAAAATATAAAAAATAAATAAATATTTATACCGTAAAAATAAAATTAATTTTTTTAAAATTATCAATTAAAAACTATCATAAACGAAACGAAATGAATGAGCAACTAACTGCTGAAAGTTGAAGCAGATCTGAAGTTAGAGCATCTGAGAAGCAGATCTGAAAGACTGAATCTGATGACCCAATCTACAATCGAGAGGCAGCGAGCCACCGGCCACAACCCATAAGGGCGAGCGACGAAGGGCAATGGTGAGCCAGCGACCGAGCAGAGTAGCGAGAGGCGATGCTTGCTGGACGATCGCCCGAGCAGCGAGCCATCGGCCACGAGGGCGAGGCAAGTCGATGAGGACGAGCGATTGCTGATCGAGTAACGAGAGGCGAGAAAGCGAGGGCGAGGAGCAGCAAGACGAGAGAGAGGTAGCGAGTTACTGGCGACGGAGCAGCAGCGAGAGGCGAGAAAGTGAGGGCGAGGAGCAGCAAGAGGAGAGAGAGGCAGCGAGTTACTGGCGACGGAGCAGCAGCGAGAGGCGAGAGCGAGAGCGAGGACGAGGGCGAGGCGCGACGAAGCCAGAAAGGTAGGGCTAGGGCAGCGAGCAAAAGAGAGGGAGGGAGAAGGGTCGCAAGAAGAGGGTGGGACCGATGGAAAATGCATGGGGCCCTAAGTTGTGAAATTTCCATGAACCCCTAAATTGTGAAATCTGCATGGGCCACTTTTAATTTATGGGCCCCTAAGTTGTGAAATTTCCATGGGCCCTGAGACAGCCACCTCATGGGCCTCATGGAAGGTCTGGCCCTTTGTATTCTATTTTTAGTATTGTATAACACATTACATTCATCAAATGGTATAAGAGCCAATTAATAGTAAATTTAAAATCCAATAATTTGTTTTCATTCTAGTGAGTTTTGTTGTTGCAAAGTTGTAGCATTTGTTTGTTTTTTTTGTTTTTCCTTCACTTGCCTAAAACTATTTTTTGTTACATTTTTGTAATTTTTTCATGTCTATAAAATATTATTTGAATTTTTTCAAGTTATAAAATGATTTTGTAGTACATTAAGATATATTTCTTCTTGATATTTAACCAAAAATATCCCTTTTATATCTTGAATACATTGAAATGTTTTATCCTTCTAATATATAAGGTATACTTATATACTCTCATGTTGAATGTTATAAACATAGTTTTTTTTTTTGAAATTATTCTTACTAATTTATGAAAGTTGAAATTCAAGATTTTTTTTTCACTGGAATTATATATATATATATATATTCTGTAAGTAAGATATATTAACAAAAAAAATGCAAGAGTCAACAAACCAAATGCAAGGGCATACTATGACGACCCCACCCATGGAGACCCCGGCTGAGGGAATCAAGGGAGAAATGTCAAAAATGAATGGTATCTGCTGGAGTAATATTAGAGAACACTACAATTATCTTATAACTGACAACAATGTTATATATATATATATATATATATAAAGTTGAACATTAAGTAGTGGCATATACGACATGACCATACACCCATATGTTGGGTTTCAAAGAACGGAATGCAGTGAAAATTTAAAATTTTTTCAATCAACTAAACTCTTTGGCCGATCATGAAACCCAAAAGACTAGATCTAGTTTGCAAATATATAATCTTTTCAAGAATAAAAAATAAAAAATAAAAACCAACCTTTTGATTTTACGACGTGAGAAGATCAAATCTTGGTGTTGTGAGGTGTCAACCGCCCTCTACAAGTGATCCACATCAAAGAAAAGCTTATGAATGTGAACGAGCACGTCTCTTGAGACTTTTTACACCAAGAACTCAAGATCTAACCCAATCTTTCAAAAAGATCGAGTTTCTTTCTCTAACTTTTTTCAAAAGTCATTTTTCGTTAAGAGGCAAAGGCATTAATAGCCTATTTATAGGGGAAGAGGCCAAACCCTAGTTTAATTAGGGTTTGGAACTAAGTCCCATTATGTTTAAGGCCGCAACTAGCCCATTCGTGGGCTGGTCGTGTGGGCTATGGGCGGCCCGGCCGCCTCCTTGGCTCGTGAAGACGCCCATAACCACTTCCAGGCCACATGCAAGCCTTATGCAGGCTACGTCGGGCACCCACTGGGCCTCAAGTAGGCAGGCCCCAAGCCATATTGTTGAGTGGATGATCCAGGTTGCTGATACGGGTGAGTCGACAGGCAAGATTGTTGTAATGCCATCATCTATCTATTCATCTGCTCCTGTCATACCATTATCTGTTACTGCCACTGACGCAGCTGCATATTCTCATTTTGCATCTCTATCACCTAGGTCTGAGCGGAATGCAGCTCCTCGTTCATTTAGGTCCACGTGGAATGCAACTCATTTTGCACCTCGGTCACCTAGGTCCGAGCAAAATGTAACTCCTCATTCATCTAGGTAACCCTCACTCTCATTTGTTCTAATTTCGACGACAACCCATATGAACCACTAGAGCTGCTATCGGATTCAATTGGGTAGGACTGCCTAGTTTGAGAGCTGCTATCGGATTCAATTGGGTAGGACTGCCTAGTTTGATGCTCGTCGACTGTAGCTCGTCGACTATAGGTGGAGAGGACGACTCGCTACTGCCGGCTGATGCTGAAGATGTCTCTGCACTTAATCTCTCGAACGCCTCTTATATAAATTAAAACATTGACGTTGTTAATTAATAAAAAAAAATTATTAAATTGTACATAAATACAATTATTGCGATGGCATTTGATCTATTATCAACCCACACTTCTTGTCATTGATCATCCTTCCAAGTGTGGGTTCTCCTGAAAATCTCAAATTCATTGGGCTCGTTGCTTAATTCCTTTGCCTACATGACAAATGTAAGAAGTAAATAAAATAAAATATAAACCACTATATAAGTTTATAAAATTTACATTTAAGTAGAAAAACTAATTACCATCATTCTTCGACTCTCGATGAAAGGAATGGATCCGCTTGTATGGACTAACCCACCAGTCTTGGAGGCACAATTCTTTTTGTTTTGTTCTGATTTCTTCTTGTATTTGTCTTCATCCTACTTTGTCTGCAATACCCGTTGCACCATCGAATCTATCTACTCACCCTTATTAACATCTCCTTTAATTTTGTTCAAATTATTTCTGAAACTTCTCCGACCAGATTTATTCCAAGTGATCCATATACGACCAGATTTGAAATCCTTCTACAATGAGTTAAAAATGAATAAATATGTATAAAATTTTAAGTTGAAACTTTCAATAATTAAAAATTGCAATTATACTAACACTAAATTCTTCCAGCCACATCCGTTGTGTTAATTCTGATATGTCATCCCAATGAAGCCAAACTTTAATGTATCATTTCTTCCAAATCTTTGATTGTACACTTGGTGGACCAACCTTAGAGAAAAAATTGTAAAATCAATATTTATAAAATAAGAACATGCATTTCTGTGTATAACAATTACAAACAATCAATTAAAAATAATATATAAGATACTCACTAATTACAATTTTGATTATAGGATAACTCTACTCAGTGATCAACTCGGTCAGTATCAACTGGCTCAGATGGAGTCGGCTCAACATTCTACGTAGGAAAAGAGGACGAAGGATGTGCATATGGTGTCGGTATAAATGAGTATGGGTAAAGACCTCCTAGGGGATGAAAGGTCGACCGATAAGAGGGGACAGATTGTGGTGTAGTCTCAGGTGGGTGGGATGTGGGTAGGGCTGTAGTATAACCCATAGGATATGGCATCTTAGCAAATGGCTGTTGAAACTGAGGATATAAAAGAGTAGACGGGACAACATGTGTGGAGACAGAAGGAGAAGACTGTGAACCAGTACTACTAGGATTGGGGGAAGATGTGTCCCTATAGGATCGATGTCTTCCTCTACCCCTACTACCCCTGCTTGGTTCGGGGATGAATGTCCTGATATCTGTTTTTGAGAATTACATGAAACATAAAAACATGCTAAAACGTACAAGGTCATAGACATTCAAAAATATAAAAAATATAAAAAATATTATATCATAACATATATATATATAAGTGAATTCACATATTCAAAAATAAATCAATCTTCTTGTACATATTCATCACTATCTATGTCATCAGATAATAACTCTTCCTCGTCGTCTTCTGATATTGATTTTTCTTCTGCATCATTTTGTTCTTGTTGAACAACATTTGAAACATCTATTTCCTCGACTATCCCATCTAAATCTTGAAAAATACCTCTAAGGTCATCATTTTGATCAATTTGCGACAGTTCTGGTATCTCATCCTCATGGAAAGGTTTTTCCATATTAGCTTCAAGAGTAGTTATTATAGTCTGTGCCTTTGTTTTAATAACAAAGGTCGGGGTACGACACGTAATACACTTGTTTAGCTTGTTGGGTAAATATGAAAGAATCATATTTCCTATATTTTCTTGACGATCGAACCTCTATAATACCATACTTATCATGGATTTTTTTTACCCGAGGACTTGGATCGTTTCATTCACATTTGAACAGAACTACCATTTTGATTGGTAGGCCTGCATATTCTAATTCAATAATATCTATAATTTTTTCATAATAATATGTCTCTGAGGATCTAACCCTTGTCCCAGGCACGTAAACACCAAAATTTTTGGTAGATTTACTATTACTCCATTCGACGGTATGAAATTAATATCCGTTCACGAAATACATTGGCCAATACCGTACGTTTGGAGTCAGTCCCCATCCTATGTTTTGAATTAATGGATCTGTAACAACTTGAGTACTCGAATTAACCTGAGAAAACGTCTGAATCACTTAATGTATAACTAAAATTCAATTTAAAAATAATCTAATATGAAGTAACATACTTGATGATGGAACTACTTAGAAAAATGTTCCTCGATTTGTTTGTCCATTTTTGTGTCTGTGATATTTGAAGATAGCTGACACAATATATTAGTGTACATGCTAAAAAATTAAAATGATGTATCAACCAAATAATATGAACTAAGTATGAACTTATAAATATATTCATATAAATTTTAATTTTTACTCGATATAAGGTTCAACCTCCGGAGTATTCAACAAGACATAATTTGGCTGCTTCAAACTCTTTCTCATCCATCCACCTAATTTTCATTGCTCCTGTAGCACGGCCTAGGTAAGTGAAGACGAAAATTTATGGATATGAAGAATCTTTGGTAAATTAGGAGAAGTTAGGATATTTTTGATTAAAATGTTTTCATGCTTCCCTGTCAAACGGGTGAGACAATACACCGAGCTCCCTCCGACTTTCATGATGTCATCTCATGCTCGCAACTGTAATCATAGAAGCATATATTCTCTGTAGTCTTGGTATGAGAGGCAAATACCATATTTTTTTTATAAGAAATTTGTTTAAATTTTTATTTTCCATTTCTTACAGATTTGAAACGAGAATGACCGCAAAACTTACAATTCATCTCGAATTCTTCATCCTTATAATACAACAAACACCCATTTGAACAACAATCAATCTTCTGATAATTAAGACCAACCTGGGAAATTAACTTCTTGGTATGATAAAAGTCAGTGGGCACACGATTACTAGTTGGCATTATTTGATGCATAAATTGCATGATTTCATTATACCCATCTTTCAGAATGTTGTAATCAGACTTAATACTCAGCATTCTAACTGTAGCAGAAAGTTCACTTTTTACTTCATAGTTCGAATACAATAGACTTGTGTAGCAGGCAACATGCATAAAATATTTATGCATTTTCATTTGGTGCTTTATCTACATTGTAAGTTTGATAACCACTTCCACTACCAGTACCTTGCATTATATATGACGCATTCAATGGCCCAGCCACATCCATTACCATTTGTTCATAGGAATTAAACTGATCCCTAAAATTGTCTTCTCTATAATATTCATTTTCAACAATCGAAAGAGGCACTACAGGCACTTCTTCATCATGATGCATCCAGTAATAATAACCCTTCATGAATCCATATTTGCAAATATCTCTTTTTAGTTCATTGATTGATTTGAACCTTAGACACTCGTATTTCATACCAGGGCACTTTAACTTTTCTTCTAAGTTTATGAAACTTTATTGGATAGACGCAAATTGAATAAACTCATCGACACCCTCATAAAATTATCTAGTAATCCCACATTTTCTTGGGTTACACCTATTATCAATCCACTTACGATATGACAAGATTTCTATTTTAAATTTAATAATATATATATGACGAAAAGACTATCCTAAAAATTCACAAAGTCATCTTTCAGCACTACAGATCAACGTAATTTTGAATTGCACTTTCAGATATACACTATTTTAAATTTTTTATCAAATAACAATAGTTTTTACCAAATAATAACATTATATTTGTAATTATAATTTTAAAATTATATTTAATAAATAACTAACTCTTCAACAATATTATCGACATTCAACTGTTATATTTAAATGTATTGTTTATCATTAAACTAATAATTTTTTACACCAAACAACTAAACTAGACCACAAATTTTTATTTATTTCAATTATATATTATTGTCTAATTTTATTAAGATTTGTCTTCATTAAACCTAGAGTAAAAATATCTCATTTAATAGTCAATTTTTTTTATTTGTATTTACAAGATTATTTATCAGCCATATTATTAATTTTTAGTTTAGTTTTAATTTTTAATTGAAGTTAAACTAAATTTTAATTTAACCCCCTTCTCAAATTTGAGAACCCTCTCCCTTAAATTTGTCAACCAATCTCCTGCTCAATTAAACTCTCGTGCTTAAATCTTGAATCCCACCCATTCATTATTAAAAAATTAAAAAATATAAATTTAATATATTTAATTTATAGTATATAATTAAAAAATTAAGTTTTTTTAATTTCTAATAAGAGATTTAATAAAAAATTAAGTTAAAAAATTAAAAAATATTCTTAACAACAAAACTAATACACAAGTATTTATTTATTTCAATTATATATTATTATCTAATTTTGTGAAGATTTATTTTAATTAAATTTAAATTCAAAATATCTCATTTAATAGTAAAAAAAATTTAATTTGTATCTACAAAAATTATTTAACAACCGTATTATTAATATTAATACTTTATATTTAAAATTAAATTAAAAATTTAAATTTTATTCAAAATTTACAATTAACCACCCCCTACAACCTCCACTACTAACAAAACCCCCCCCCACCCCACTTAAACCCCCACTGTGATTATTATTAATTTAATTTTAATTATATATTATTATATAATTTTATTAAATTTATTTTAATTAAATTTAAAGTCAAAATATCTTGTTTAATAGTAAAAAAAAATTAGTTGTACCTAAAAAAATTATTTAACAATCATATTATTAATATTAATAACATAATAAATTTATAATTAAAATTAAATAAAAATGTAAATTTTATTAAGAATTTTTTTATTAAACACCCCCCCCCCCCCCCCCCCCCCCCCCCCCCACACACACACACACACAACACAATCCCACTGTAATCCCACCGCCCGCCCCTCCCCCCACGTGAAACCCCCCTCCTCACTGAAACCTTTCAACTGGCCATTCTCTCCTTTGAATATCATTTTTTTATTTAAATCATATAATATATAATGATAATAATATATACAGAATATATAATAATATATATAAAATATATAACAATATAAATATAAAATAAATAATAATAAACATGTAATAAATATAAATAACATAAATTTTAAGTTTAACAGTTAATTATTGAATAGATATATTAATCAAGCAATAAACAACTATTTATTACTTAACAATTAACCAAATAATATCTATTATTTTGTAACTAACATTCAATATTGCATTTTAAATCTAAAATGATTAACAACTAAAAATATAATGATTAAAAAAATAAATTCCTTCAATTCTTGATGGGGTTCGTATCTTTTGAATCAAGACTAAATTACAGTAAAACAACAATCACTGTCATAATTTCAATGAGAGTGAGATAGAGAACAAAATAGTGTAAAATAAGGAGAAGAAGAAATTTGAAAGAAGAGAAGAAGCGGAGAGGAACGGAGAGAAAGGCGTTTAAATAGGATGAGTTGTTGACCGGTGAGGAGACGTGTTGACCATTTGGTGACCCTAGAGCGAATCATCGACCGGGCCGAGGACGGCCATTGACTGGTTGATCCCTAGTCACAGATTGTCGATTGGTGCCTGGTTACTGTTGACCAGTTCTGCCATTATGTGACATATTGCATAACATTGCAGTACATGAGACTAGGCTTGCATTCATTGAGGATCATGTTTGTATGTGTTGGGGGTGTGAGCATTGGCATGACACAGTTGGCCTGCTAAGTGCTGACTTGTGTATATTATGCGAGCATATGGATTTAGAGCATTCGCTTGTGTGAGTTTCTATGTGGGCGTAGCATAGTCTGATGCATGGCTTATGAGGGCCTTGTCATCATGTTAATGCTGCAGAAGCCATTGCATTTATTACTTGTTGCATTGCATGGTTACTGTAAGGCCCGCTTTTGAGTATTCCCGCTTAGCATAGGATAATCAAAAGAAGATCATTACAGAGATGATATAGAATAAAATTGAAATCAAATAACAATTCATTTTATTTCTAGTAGTGAAAATTTAAATAAAATTTAATTACATTTTCAATATCTCATGACTCTAGGCTCGATGGCCATACAAAATAATAAGAGGTTCAAATGTCAATAACATAACAAATCCTCATCACTATAATTCTCACCAAATCACTAACTAGGATATTTGAAGTTAGGACGCGTCTCTGTACACCACTATCCCTGGTTGTAGTCCTACTAGACTCGTCCCCAATAATAGTCCTACATTTACTTGGAATGGCGCAAAGAAGATCAAGTGAGCCACAAGGCTCAACAAGTTCAAGAACAAAGAACAATATATAGGATCCAAGAATATGATGACACCAAGAAGAGTAATTAAGGACTCCACAATTATATATAAGATTCATAATTCATGAACTTATCAATTCAACTTAATATATCATGTCATCATGTATCACTTTGCAAATGTGTATAAAATTTCAATGTCATTATCAATTCTTATAGGCTCGCAAGCCATCAATCAATACATGCAAGAATGCATCATTTCATTATCAATATCAATTTTTCCGGCTCTCAATCCATATTTCGATGCATGAAAAAGTGCATAAGTTCCATAAATCTCACAAATAAATATAGAGCCAACCTCCAGGGCTATGACCACATTGTCCCGCGTCAGGTGCTTTAGGGTACCCTTTCTCCCTCCGTGCAAAATAATAGGTGCCCAAAACATATATATATATATATGTAACATATACATGTATGCATTATGCATGTATTTTTCAACCACATGTATTCATACTTTCAACATCATTTACCCATACTGGGTATTTTTTCATCATCAGATAAATTCAACATATCTTACTTCATAACGTTTACCACATTCAAGATGTAATTTATGACACAGAAATGCTTGATGTAATTTATAACACATGAATAATTCTTGAGAGATGCTATTTAATATTAAATCTCGATTTACCAGCAGAGGAGTATTATAAATTTAATAATTATTTTTTTCATCATATGATTGTTGTGATTTCATTTAACCAGTGACAATATGCATTTACTTACATTCATGCTCATAACTCAAATTCATGATTAGTCCCCATGCAATCAGAATGACCACATCACTTGAAATTACTAGTCAAAATAAATCTAAAATTTTTCTAAAGTGAAGGACCAACTAGAGCATATTTTTGTAAATGTCTTCATTTTAAAAAACTAACTCCCGGTATTTTGATAACTAGCATTCATTGTTCTAAGAATGATTTTTAATGAATTTTTCAAGAAACAAAAGCTATGTATTTCGAAGGTGATAAAATTGTAAATTCTTGAATTTGTACTTGTTATGCCTTCAAGAATTATCAAAAAATAATAATAAATAAATGTCGCGTGGCAGCCCAAGAGCTACCACGTGGCAGGCTGCCACATGGGAAGCCTGGCTGCTTGAAGTAGCCAGGAGGGGCCCCCCTAGGCCGCATGAAGCGACCACACTATGGCCGCTTCCCCCCCCTCTTGCTGCCATGCAGCAGCGTGGAGAGGGTCCCAGGCCGCATGAAGCGACCAGACATGGCCGCTTCCCCCATTTCTGTTGCCACGCAGTAGCGTGGGGGGGGGGGGGGGGGGGGCGCCTCCACCCCCGAGAAATGTCTCTCGGGGGTACTTTCACACCCCTGAGAGACCTTTCTCGGGGGTATTGCGCACCCCCGAGGGAGGTCCCTCGGGGGTGCTTAATGCGCGCCCCTTTTTGCTCGCGTTCGCGTGCCTGCATCCATGCACCCTCACGCCAATAACCTCATAAGACTCAGTCAAAACCGTCTCCAAGATATCCGCCAAGAAAAGTGGGCCACTCGTCACATGGATGTCACTCCCGTCACTATAAATATGGGGTATTTTTCTCTCATTCGGTATGCAACCTCTCACTCTTGTACTTACTTTTTGTTTTCAAGCATTTCACTTCTACGAGGGACTAACTTAAGCATAGGAGGGTCCACGCGGGGATTCTCACCCGCGCCCCTAATCGATTTTCTTTTCAGCAGGTCACCCATCGCTGCCGTGACCCCCGGGAGACTCATCCATTGCTCTTAAACTAGCCAAGGGACTCACCCACTGCTACCGTGACCGCTGAGAGACTCATCCATCGCTGTCGTGACCCCCCGGGAGACTCATCCATCGCTGTCACTCCACCCCAGGAGACTCACCCATCTTTTTCGATAATTACACATCGTTTGGACAATCCACACGTCACCCATGGCCTGAAGGAGTCATCCATCCCCCGAGTGAGTCATCCATCGCTTAGATACACCACACGAGAGTCATTCACCGCTCGGATCAGCCACACGAGGGTCATCCATCGGCAGTTTCCCCTTTTACAAATTTATTGTTGTAACCGTGTAACAACAATTGGCACCGTCTGTGGGAAATGCAAACGAAAAGCTACAAAACTATTCCCTCATTATGGCTCAAACCCGAAGTAATCGTCAAACCCTCTCCCGTGGTACCCAATCACCTCAAGGAAAGACCCTCGCTCGAGTGGAAGATCAACATCAATTTACCCATGAAGGCCCGTTACCCCTCATCCATGGGGGCCATCCGGCCCTCACCCATGAGGGACATCCCCCCCTCACCCATGGGGGTCAGTCGTCCCTCACCCATCAATCCCCTCGTGAGGGTCACCTATCCCTCACTCACCAGCAGCCGCCCCTTCCAGAGCCCTCTCACACATTGGGGGTCCAACTTCAGGTGCCGCCTCTAACAGCCTCACATGTTCTCTCGGGACCCTACTCAAGTATGCAGATCCCATCCGTCGTTCCTTGGGCTGAGTACGAGGCCCTACGACAGCAACATGTCGAAGGAATACAAGCTCTTCGGGAAATGACTGGTATTTTGCAAAGTTTGGTCCCTCACGGGTCAATCCCAGCCGCATTAAGAAAATTCATACTAGAAATAGTTCCGTCCCACAAGGCTCGTTAGGAGGTACCAGGGAACGACCCCTATCAAGAAGCGAGCCCTAAAACTCACGCTCAACCTGTCCCTATTAGAAACAATCAACCAAGATCTCCTTTAAAATGAGCTCATAGCCAAACTTCTCCCCATCGAGGAAATCATGGAGGAACTGATCGTCGAAAGACAGAAAGACATAGCCCACAAAGAGAAAGATATTCTGAAACAGTAGCCAGCACTCCTATGAAAAAAGGTCGGGATTCCAAACCTGCAACCAAGCAGAATGATGGGCCTGATGACAACCCTACTACATTTAGTGCACGGGAGGCAGCCGATATGAAAAAGATGATTGAGTGGGTGCTACAACAGAATAAGTTATTACCCATTTCCGAGAAACAATCTAGAGGAAAACTACCATTCGTGGCAGAAGTAATGGAGAAACCTTTACCGAGAAAGTTCAAGATGCCTCAAATAAATCCTTATTCAGGCAGGGACGACCCTTATGATCACGTGCAAAATTATGAATCTTTAATGATGCTTCATGGATGGGACAACGAGATAATGTGCAGGGCATTTCCATTAACCCTGACTGGGCACGCTCGGGCCTGGTTTAACGGTTTACCTGAAGCATCCATCTCTTCATTCGGCTAGCTAAAAACGGAGTTTATCAAAGTATTCATTATTAACAGTCAGAGAAAGAAAGATGCGACATATCTACTTAGCATTCAACAAGGGAATAAAGAAACCCTACGCCACTACGTAAACAGATTTCGGAATGCCACACTTGAGATCTGTAATTTACCGATTGAAATGGCAGTGTTTGCTATGCTCTAAGGGACACAACTAACCCCTTTGCAAGAATCATTATCTCTGGACCCTCCAAAATCTCTGGCAGACCTGTTTGTCAGGGCTAATAAGTACATACTCCATATGGAGATGATGAGAATGATAGGGGGAAATGAAGATGGGGAGCGGAAAAGAAAGGAGCGAGATATTGAAGAAAACCTTAATCGGCGACAAGAGAAAACCCAAAGATTGGATGATGTCAGGCCCCAGTTCAATCACTATACCCAGCTCACCCAACCTCGGTCTACCATATTGGCGGCCATAGAAGGATCAAGCCTAATCAGACTTCCAGAAAAGGTGGATCGACCTATAAGAAAGAATCAGGATGAGTACTGTCGATACCATAAGACTCGTGGCCATTCCACTGATCAATGTAGGGAGTTGAAAAGTCAAATTGAGATGCTTATCCAAGAAGGGCACTTACAAAGATATGTACGAGAAGAAGAGGAAAACAACAGGGAGACACAAAGAAGGGAAGAGAGGCCTGAAACACAGAAAATACATAATCCAAGACAACAAGAGAGATGGAGTGACTACAGACAAAATCTTCCTCTAGATAATGAACCAACACATCAGGTTATACATGTCATTTCTAGCGGCGAAACCTTGGCTGGTGATAGCTCCTCTTCCCGAAAAGCTTATGCCCGTTTGGCCTACTAGGTTAATTCGGTAATGAAGGTTAGAGAAAATGAAGAGCCCATTATGTTCACACCTGACGACAGAGGAGATATAATCATTCCACATGATGACCTGATGGTAATCTCAGCTATCATTGCAAAGCACCCAATTGAGAGAATTTTGGTAGACAGTGATAGCTCAGTTAACCTCATTTATTGGAATTGCTTCGAGTAAATGCACATTTCACAAGATCGATTAAAAAATATCTCTTCCCCTTTATATAGTTTTACCGGGGAGCTTGTCTCGGTGGCAGGTTCAATTCAATTGCCAGTCACATTGGGCTCTGATCCTCAGAGAACAACACGCCAGGCTTGCTTTATGGTGGTTAAAGCCTCGTCAACTGCATAAAATCTAATTTTTGGTCGTTTCTTGCTTAATGACATAAGAGCCGTAGTCTCTTCCTACTATCTGTTGATGAAATTTCCTACACCTTAAGGAGTGGGACAAGTCCGAGGGGATCAACAGAAGGCCCGCACGTGCTATGTTGCATCTACAAAAGGAAAACAGAGTGAAGAGACTTTATCGATTGCCAAACAAACTATGCAAGATTAAGTTGTATTATTCCCTTTATTTGAATAGTAATAATGTGAGTCTAAAATGGTATTGTGGACATAGGCACATTTGGTTGAACCACATAAATGCTTGTACTCACTTCTGCGAATAAATTATCATTATGGCGCCCACTATTAACCACCAGATTCCATCAAGGTTCCTTTTGAAACGAAGACCCGTTGCCTCGCGCATGGCCCGGCAATTGGGAGAAAGTTGAAAGCCCGTTGCACTGCTTATAGCTCGGCAACGAGGGAGATAACAAACCCATTGTCCCACGCGTAGTCCGACAATAGGGGAAAAATAAGACGTCGCTCATAGCCCGGCAACGAGGTGAAAGCTAAAAGTTCATTGTCATGTGCATAGCCCAACAATGAGGAGAAAACTAAAATCCCATTGCCCTGCTCACAGCCCGGCAAGGAGGTGAAAATGAAAAGCTCATTACCCCGCGCATAGCCCGGTAATGAAGTGAAAGCTAAAAACCCGTTGCCCTGCTTATCGCTCGGTAACGAGGGAGATAACAAGCCTATTGCCCTGCTCACAGCCCAGCAAGAAGGTGAAAATGAAAATCTCATTGCCTCGCGCATAGCCCGGTAACAAAGTGAAAGCTAAAAGCCCATTACCCTACTTATCGCTCGGCAACGAGGGAGATAACAAGCCCATTGTCCCGCGTGTAATTCGACAATAGGGGAAAAATAAGACATTATCCCTCACATGGCCTGACTATGGGGTGAAAATAAAATTACTATCCTGCAAAAAAGTCCAATAGAAATGAGCCATAATATTTGTTGCCCCGTGAGCGACCTACGCCGCTTCGCCTGGTGACCTAAGGCCCATTACCTTACTACTAGCCCGGCAACGAGGTGAACACAGAAAAACCTTTTGTCTCGCTAACAGTCCAACCACAAGGTGAAAATAACAAGTCGAACCGCAACAAGAAAATACCAAAATTAATTGTGGATGTAGGCATCATGTCGAACCGCAAAAATAAAATATTGCAAACTTAGACACTGCGCTCACAATACCAGCGAGCATGTACACTTGAAGCTAGAGAGCCGCGCCATTGTAACAAAAAGGCTCATTGCCCTGCTCACAACCTGGCCATGAGGAGGCAAGAACATCCCATTGCCTCGCAAGCAGCCTGACAACGAGAAGACATGAAACCGTTATCCTGCAACACATTGAGGGAGCATAATTTCAATGGCCCCGCAAATGACTTACACTACTTCGCTTGGCGTCCGAATGGTACAATAACTGTTGCCCTACAAGAAGAGATGTCATATTCATCATTTTGCAAGTAATCCGACAAACTAGAAAATGGAGTGACAATCATCACGAACACTTTCGGATTCGGAGAAAATTCTCCAATACGCCAATTCATCTCTTGGCAACATGTAGATACATATATGAGCCAGTAATGATATGGTCACTCTTGACTTGATTTGAAGATCTTTCCAAGCCCTTGTCACCTCGAGAGCTGGGAGCGTATGAAGAAATTGTGTTTATACTCCTAGAAGATGAAGAACTGAATGCATGGACCACAGCTGCAAGGGCATGAGCTTCAACACATCATTCGAAGACTTTACCACGCCTACTTGAAGCCATAACGCTTATGAGGAGTTGAAATATGAAAATGCCAGAGCCACAAATAATATCGAAGAGTTGTTGAAACAATGACTAAATGAGAAGCTCAACCCTTCTTTTCTAAGGGCACACAGGGAGCAAAATGCCAAAGATAGCTACAAAAGACATGAAGGAAGATATTGCTACAAAATAAAGGAGGAAAAATAACCTCTTAAAAATATGGAAGTGTTGTAGGCAAAATACTCTTCCTCCCGGGAGACCCGACAGAAAGAGTAGGGAGCAATTGTTATGCTTTCAAGAATTATCAAAAAATAATAATAAATAAATGTCATGTGGCAGCCCCAAGAGTTGCCACGTGGCAGGCTGCCACATGGGAAGCCTGGCTGCTTGAAGCAGCCAGGAAGAGGGGCCCCCTAGGCCGCATGAAGTGGCCACACTATGACTGCATGGAAGCGGCCACACTGTGGCCACTTCCCCCCCTCTTGCTGCCATGCAGTAGCGTGGAGGGGGCCCCAGGCCGCATGAAGCGACCAGACATGGCCGCTTCCCCCATTTCTGCTACCACGCAATAGTGTGTGTGTGGGGGGGGGGGCACCTCCACCCCATAGAGATGTCTCTCGGGGGTACTTTCACACCCCCGAGAGACCTCTCTCGGGGGTATTGCACACCCCCGAGGGAGGTCCCTCGGGGGTGTTTAATGTGCGCCCCTTTTTGTACGCGTTCACAAGCCTGCATCCATGCACCCTCGCGCCAAAAACCTCGTAAGACTCAGTCAAAACCGTCTCCGAGATATCCACCAAGAAAAGTGGGCCACTCGTCACATGGATGCCACTCTCGTCACTATAAATAGGGGGTATTTTTCTCTCATTCGGTATGCAACCTCTCACTCTCGTACTTACTTTTTGTCTTCAAGCATTTCACTTCTACGAGGGACTAACTTAAGCATCGAAGGGTTCACGCAGGGATTCTCACCCGCGCCCCTAATCGATTTTCTTTCTAGCAGGTCACCCATCGTTGCCGTGAGCCCCGGGAGACTCATCCATCGCTCTTAAACTAGCCAAGGAACTTACCCATCGCTGCCGTGACCCCCGAGAGACTCATCCATCACTGCCGTGACCCCCCGGGAGACTCATCCATCATTGTCACTCCACCCCAGGAGACTCACCCATCTTTCCCGATAATTACTCATCGTTTGGACAATCCACAAGTCACCCATGGCCCGAAGGAGTCATCCATCCCTCGAGTGAGTCATCCATTGCTCAGATACATCACACGAGAGTCATTCATCGCTCGAATAAGCCATACGAGGGTCATTCATCTGCAGTTTTCCCTTTTACAAATTTATTGTTGTAACTGTGTAACAACAGTACTAAAATCAAAATTCTATCTTTTCATTGTATGGATTTTAATTTTTTTGATATTTTTATTGAATCCAAATAGGGGGTAATTTCTTATTTACATTTATGTATTAAAGTAAATCAAAGGTAAAATATAAATTAAAGAAAATGTAAATGGATGGGGTGTGAGTAGAGAGCTTGCAAGCAAAGGCTTATGGGAAGAGCTCGAGCTCATGAGGTAAATAAGAGTTCACTGAATGAGCTCGCGGTCAAGGGGTTGAGCAAGAGCTCACAGGGTGAGCTCGTGCCATGAGCTTGAGGTCAGGTGCGCGGCAAGAGCTCATGGCCAAGAGCTTGAGAAATGAGCTCGTGGGAAAGAGCTCGTGGAATGGATAAGTGGAAAGAGCTTGTGACCAAGGCTTGAGGGAAGAGCTCGCTAGAATAGAATGCAACTGTACGTGCGTATATATATATATATATAGGTGGGTTGGTTGAACAGATTAGGGCACTCGAATGACTGTTTAAGCATAAATATGCGTTGCACTAGCTAGGCAGGGCATGGCTCGAATAAGCTTTACAAATCAATGAGGGGTAACAGCTTGTTACACATGTATGTATATGTGTATTTATAAGTGGGTCTCATATATGGGTGAACAGTATATATTTTTAGTTGAGCTTTTGCTGTTTGTGCAAGTCCTCCAAATACCTCAATGAAATCATTCGAATGGTGGCTTAGCATTTTACATTCAATCACAACACATTTACATATAAGAGGCATTTGGAACAACGAGCTCATTCGTATATGATACACACACACACACACATATATATACACACACATTTAACACTGCTTCTTTGGATGCAGAATGAGAAGAGGTTCTCATCCTCACCTAGCTATACAAAATGCCATTCACGAAGAAAGTTTGGGGTGAAAACAAACCCCATTTCAAGACCGCAAGGAGACTTACAAAGAGACACAAAAACAGAGGTTGAACATAGTGAGCTAAAATGAACACAATGAGCTAACATGAACACAGTAATCGTATCAGCAAAAGATGATATAGGCTAGCTTGATAAGGATATAAGAAGATATATAAAAGAACTTACAATAGAAAGTTAAAGAAGAAAGTAAAAATTAAGGAAGCTCGCATTGAAGTACATAATATATATATAGGAGAGCTCGCACTAAAAATAAGTGGAAGTGCGAGAAGAACTTGCCTGATGACTTCACTATGCAGAAAAATCCTCTCTTCCTGAAACTTCTCTCGGCCAACAAGAAAATAGGACTAAAAGGTAGAAAGGAAAGAAGAAAAAGAAGAAGAAGGAAGAAAGAGCTGCAGAAAGGGAAAGGCATGCACACAACAAATAAAGGTCATCGATGCAAATGAAGCATGAAGAGGAAAATGCACAGTCAGCACCTGCAATTTGGTAGAAATGACCTAATTGCCCTTCACCTTTACAATGGTCAAATGGAAGACCAAGGGCACTATTGACATTTGATGGCCAATTTATTTTATTATGATTTTCCTTTAAGAATTTCAAATCTCATTTCTCAATGGGGCTCAACTCATGTCGTGGGCCATTCCATGGCCCAACTCACTAACCCAAATAAATTATCATAATCCAAGCCTATTCATAATATAATTAAAATTCCAAACACATCTCAATGGCCCAATCTATTTGGACCTTCCCCACAATTAGATGGGCTAGCAAATTCTTATTTCCACTACACTTCATTCCAAAAAAAAAAAAAAAAATTCAATCCTCAATTAATTAAAGCAAAAATTTTGAACCCAAAATAAAATATCCGAAAACGTCTAGACCCCCTAATAGGTCGTTACAGTTACGATATTGTATATTTATGCTAGCCAGGGCCTCGAGCTCATTTATTTATGCTAGCCAGGGCCTCGGGCTCATTTATTTATGCTAGCCAGGGCCTCGGGCTCATTTATTTATGCTAGCTAGGGCCTTAGGCTCATATATCTTTGCTAGCCAGGGTAGCGAACTCACATGATTTATACTAGGGCTTCAGGCCTATATGGTATGTGCTAGCCAGTCCATGGCAGCGGCAGTTTTGTATGCGGACTTGGGTGCCAGGTTGTAGATTTCTTATATGGGCCCCAAGGACTGCCACTATGTGCATTGGTTTATTTATTTATGTTGATGGTTGCATGTTGTAATACATGGCATGGCATGGCACTTTGATTTCCATCACGACATTTGATGGGTAAACCCCGACAATCCCGATCTACCATAATTTAAACCCTAACAAGTAATGTCATCATGTCAGAGGAAGCAAAATCGAAATCTCGAATATACATAACCATAATTCCTTTATTCATAATATAGAAATTGATCCATCGTTTGACATGACATCTTTAAAACAAAATACTTCAAACATAGACAAAATATATGCTAAAGATCACAAACGTAAATGACAACTACATCTTGATAACCCCTTTTTCTTTAGCACAACTGCTTTCACTTGTAACATTTCAATATTCCAGAGATATAGTCCAAATTAGATGATGAATCATCTAAGCGAGAGTTCAAAATATTTTCATAAATATATGCAAAACCATGAATAAAACCAACAAATGACATGTCCCAGCCCAAGAGGATCCCACACAACACTTAACCCTAACCGGGAAAAATGCAATCTCATTAAAAGCAACACAATCACATCAACACATTGGCATAACACAATCCTGCTTAAGAGAGACAACCCCAACGCATGAACTCGAGTATCACCCCTATATCATGTTAGGCATTATGCTCCCACTCAAAAGCATTCCGGATCTCAACACAACCATCACTACAAAAAAAATGGCTTTTAGTGGCAGTTGTTTTTGCATTTAGCAGCGATTTTCGATTTTGAAAAAGGTTGCTAAACTAGCCGTAAGGAGCATTTAACGACGGTTTTCAGCAACCATTGGAATAATCGCCGCTAAGTAACATTTTTTACGACGATTCTTAAACTATTGCAAAATATGTGATTTAGCGGCGGTTTCAAAATCGTGGCAAAAATTAAAAAAAAATAATTTTTTAATTTTATCGGGCTCGGTCGCCCGCGTGGCCGCCCAAGGGCCCTAGCCCTCATAGCGCGCGCTGGCTCGCACGCGAGCCTAACTCCTACGCGCCACGTGGCTTTGTTGGAAATTAATTCCAGCCCTTCCCCTCCCCAACTTTTAATCCCTAGACCTCCCATATGCGCGTGCGTACGCGAACCGCCTGATCTGCGAAGCCTCCTTATATTATATGCGCACATATAATTTATATACTAATACAATCATTATTTTATAGAATTATATTTTATATATTTTAATATAAATTAAAACACATTAATTAATTGATTATTTTTTAAAATAATAAAGGAATAAATTAAAAATAAATTAATTGAGTTAAATTAAACAAATTAATTCATTAACAAAAAAAAGAAGATTTTATATATTTTTTTAAAAATTATTAAAATTTTGTTAAATTTCTTTTTATTTTTTAAATTAAATTTTTTAATGAATTTTGTGATTAATTTAAATTAAATTTTAAATTTATTTTTAAGATTTTATATTTTTATTAATTTAATTTTTAATTATTTTCTTAAGGAATTTTAATTTTTTGATGAATTTTGCGACAAATGTTAATTTAATTTTAATATTAAATCATTCTTTGAATTTAGGGGCACAAATATTGATTTAATTTTAATTTTTTAAATTTATTCTTTTAATTTTAATTATTTTATTATTTAATTATTTTTTAATTTAGCGACGGTTTCTCAAAAATCGCCGCTAAATTCAATTTTTTATTGAATTTAGCGGCGATTTTTCAAAATTACCGCGAATATTGATTTAATTTTAATTTTGAATTATTTAATTATTCTTTGAATTTAGCGGCGGTTTCTCAAAAACTGTCACTAAATTCAAATTTTTAACGAATTTTGCAGCAATTTTAAAAAACCACCGCAAATGTTATTTTAATTTTAATTATTTAATTATTTTTAAATTTAGCGGTAGTTTCTAGAAATCGTCGCGAAATTTAATTTAATTATTTAATTATTTTCTTAATTTAGCGACGATTTTCAAAAACCGCTGCAAAATTAAAAGTTTTAGTGAATTTTGCGACGATTTTTAAAAATCGCCGCAAAATACCATGTTTTGCGGTGGTTTTCTAAACCGTCACGAAAAAATCGCTGCAAAAAATTAATTTTTTTGTAATGCATGGCCACAAGAGGATTAACATTATCCCCGAAATCAATGTCCACCTAGGTAATAATGTTATTTCTCAAAGGAACTTGTCGTGGTGTCTACTCTCAGTGTAAGCACCCCCGCCCGGATATCCCAACCACTCGGTCTATCCGAACGAAAGCGCTTACATAAGGGAAGAGAAACAAACATAAGACAAAAATACCCTGGCATGCATACATAAGAAATACAACAGCGGAAGCAAAACAGTAAACATGCACGCCCACAAGTACCCCGTTGGAACAGCAGTTAAGGACTATATAAAAATATACAGACACCTGTGCCAACAAATAAAAGATACAAGGAACAACCCAGCAAAGTCAAAAATGAAAGACAGAAGTTCTAACAAAATATCAGAGATGACGGAGATAGCTAACTGTACACCCTATCGACACGGCTGGCTGCTAGGTGGCGCGGTCCTCGCCCTCGGCCTTCGCTTTACCCTTACCTGGAATGATGGAAAGCAAAGTGAGTCATAAGACTCAGCAAGTTTATATGAAAAAGAAAGCTATAATATGAATAGTAGAGGAGATCACCCCAAATATAAACCCACATGTACACACAAGTCATGTGACGCAACAATACAATAGTGTAGCATAATAAAAGCACATACCGATCCTTGGGGCCCACATAAGACACCTAGCACCCAAGTCCCATACCAACCTGCCGCTGCCTTGAAAGGCAACATAAATCTCCACAAACCTGTGCACACTGTCCCGGGTTTGTACTCCCGTCACCCGTATCCATGTCGGTACTCCCGACACCCGAGCTATAGGCTCCCTCGGAACGATACTCCCGTCCAAGAACTAATAACTACCAGTAGCCATGCAATGCACATAAAATGCAATGGCGTAGTGAGCATCAATGTGATACATGGCGCCCATACATCCAGGCATCAGGCCATGCTCCGCCCATATAGTAAACCACACGCGATGCATATGCCCGTGCTAGATGCATCATAACCAAACTAAGATGTCCGTGACCAAGCATAACCAAATCATGATAATCCCAACATGCAGCCCGTACCCATGTGCATACCAAACCATGCAACAAGAATAAAATGATACCAGATCATGCTATAATCACATAACGGCAGATCCAGTCAATAGTGCTTGGCACCGGTCAACGGTCAGTGGATAGGAGAGACTAGCCGACGACCTAAGATAGACCGTACGACAGTCACTTCGTCACCGAACAGCCGATCCTTGCCCCTACTGCACAACCGCTCTAGCCTATAAAAAATCAAAAATCCATAATAATACCCGATCAGCTAAGAACCTAACCTCGGGTGAGTACGACATCATTCCCATAGGCTTGGGGGTGGTACAAACCCCCGTAGGCAACCAACGAATAAAATCCTCGAGACCAGGTTAATAAATTAAATTTTAAAACAAATCGTTTAAAATTCCATAATTTATTAACAGCCGAAACAAACAAATGGAGGTCGAATAAATTGACAACGAAAGGAACGAAGATGAGGGTATAAAGAACTTGCCTTTACGAAGATATCCTTAAGCTTGTTTCAACCCAACACGGTAAAAATTATACACACTGCAATACCTCAATAATTCACCAAAATTAACAAAATTGGGCTCTAAAAGAAATTCTGACCGTACAGAATATTAATTACTAGCTTAGTTACATACCTGGACAATTAACTCCTGAATTAAACTTGATTTAATCCAAAGTTCAGCCCCAAAATCTCTCAAATTTCTCTCGCGCGCACGCTGTTGTTCTCCCAAAATTTGCTGTTGTTTCATTTGCAAAAATAATGCCCGAATTGGGCTTTAAATAGGGGCAAAATGGGCAGAGGAGGCGTAGCCACGTGGCAGCGCGCAGGCCAGCGTTGGAGGTTACCGCCTCTAACTGAAACGACGTCGTTTCGGATGCCTAGGCTGATTAAAATCAGTCGAATTTCCCTGCCTCGGGCGCGCGCACCCGCGGGCTCGAACCCGCGACCGCCCCCTCGCCCGTCTTGCGCACGAACCGCTCGCGCCCACGCTCGCCTTCAACCTATATAGTGCAACCATTAAATTTAAAGGAGACTTCGGACCCTTTTACGAAATCGGGCCAGCCACCCTCATACTTCCATTAATCACACAAACACCCCCTATATTAATTACACTAACACCCAAAACTTCCAAAATTCCCACAATTTAATTTATTTCAATTTTTTTTTCTTATTCCAGAAATTTTCTAAAATAACATAATCAATTATCCTAATTTCTTATTTATAACAACAAGTTATTTTAATATTCCTTTTAAATTAAATTATCCCAAAATTAAATTAAATTGCCATTTACGGGGCGTTACACTTAGCCCCGCCACTTGAGCTAACATCAGGGGTGGTGTCCACTCTCAGCCCTGCCAGTTGAGTCTATAGGGTGAAGTCCGTCTCAGCCCCTTCCCATGTGGGTCACATAGCATTAATCCTTGGCATGCATCCCAAGTGTTATCACTCACCTACTACAACACAGGTTGACAACCGACATCCCACATGAACCACACATAAACATGTTAATGCCGCAACACATAACATGCATCATTTAAAATTGACATTTCAATGCATGAATTTATAACGCACGAAGTTCAATCCACATGTATAAAATAATTTGGGACAAACTTCTCACATGAAACCAACATATCATAGGTCAAATTATTTGTATAAACAAATCAAGTATAGGGTCAAACCACCTAAAATAAACCAAGTTTAAGTAAAAACTCTCACAATAAAATCAAATTTTTGGTAGAACTACTCACAATAAATCAAGTTTTCGGAAGAACAACTCACAATAAACCAAGTTTTTAAGTCAGAACACTCACCTCGAACGTAACTCAGAATACTTTGGTTTTCGCGCCAACCTCAATTTTCGTGCCAATCTTTAAATAGTTGTACTAATGCTCAACTTCGATTCTCAATGATCCCCAGACATCACATTCATTCAAAATAATATCAGCATCTATTTTTCATAATTTTCCCCTTATTTTCTTCTCATTTTCTTCTTGAAAATTCTAAAATAAATACCTCATCAAGGTTTTTTCTAAATTTTTCTCCACCATAAATCATAATTTATTTTTCTCAAAATAATAAAATAAAAATTAGGAAAAATTACCCTGGCACACGCCCCCACGTGCTAGCGCATGATTGTGAGCGTGAAGCCGTGTGTAAGCCATACGCTTTTTCTTCTCCGGCGAACTACTCACTGGTCGAAGCCATCTTCTAGTCAATCACCATCGTTTTAAAACTTATGGGGCGAACTGCTCGCTGGCCGAAGCCCTCTTCCCGAATCAACCATCGGAAGGCCTCCAAATTGAGAAAAATCATACCGATTCTAGCCATCGTGCACGACTTTCTAGGCAAGCTCAAAACACCTTCAAACCTTGATGAAACTTCACGAAATTCTCCAGAAATGATCCTCAACACATGGGGAACAAAATCCCCTTATCTTTCTTCCTTAATTTTTTCTCAAACTCTTGGATCCTTGAGTTTAATTTTTGAAAAAATCGGTTACCCCAAACCCTCTATTTATACTTGTTTTCCAACCAACCCAAGCCATGCCTTGTCAAATCTAATCTCTTAATGACCTAATACGACTCTAGATCACCTTGAATCACTCTAATTTGCTCGAACACCCCATTCATCGATTTTTTGGCAGTCTTAGCCATACCCCATCAAATCATGACCATATCTCATCCAATCATGGCCATACTTCATCCCAATCGATCCATCATGATGTGGGGCCCATTCCCGTGCCCTTGGATGCCTTTTTCGACGTCGGCTAGAGGCTGACCAGCGATGACAGAAGCTTGGTCGGCCATGGCTATGGCATCTTTTCAAAATTTCACACTTTAACCCCTACCATTTTCTAGATTTCATTTTGGTCCCTATTTGAAGCCCCTGAGCTTTCCAACTATTCCACTAAGCCCCATAATTTTTAAAACCTTCATCTCACCCTTGAAGATTCAGAAAAACCATCGTTTCGACCTCCTTCGGCAAAATTAAGAAATTACTCTTAGGCCCGAATATAAGTAAAATCATATTTTGATCGAAAATCCTTTTGTTTCTTCTCAAAAATACTTAAGGGTTGTTTTTTATGTTAAATATGAGTCTACTCAAGATCCCGTTGACTTTTCAGAAGTCCCTTACGACTATTCAATTTTTCAACTTGAGTCATAGTTGTACCGAAAACTGTTTCTAATCCAATTTCTTTCGGCGTCATAAATTCCGCCTCGAGACGCTTGTTAATTTTGTATCATTTTCTTTAGACATCTAAGTTCTAGGTTACTCCCTACAATCGATTTGACGATTTATTTTTACTATCATACTAATTTTCAATATTTTAAACTTGCTTAAATGACATGGCATCCTCATGCCAATATGGGGTATTACAGGGTTGGTGGGATTTGGTTGTGGTCATGGTTTTTTCCAAATGTGAGTCGTGATAACAGGAGGCATGTACTACAAAAAAATTGATTTTTTGCGATGTTTTTAAAAATTGCCGCAAAACATGGTATTTTACAGCACTTTTCAAAGAATCGTTGCTAAATTTTAAAAATAATTAAAAATTAAATTAAATTTCGCGACGGTTTATGAGAAATCGCCACTAAATTAAAAAATAATTAAAATTAAAATAACATTTGAGGCGGTTTTGACAAACTGTTGCAAAATTCATTAAAAAATTGAATTTAGCGGCGACTTTTGAGAAACTGCCACGAAATTTAAAAAATAATTAATTATTTAAAATTAAAATTAAATTAACATTTGCGGCAGTTTTTAAAAATCGTCGCGAAATTCATTTAAAAATTGAATTTAGCGACGATTTTTGAGAAATCGTCGTTAAATTTAAAAAATAATTAAATAATTTAAAATTAAAATTAAATTAACATTTGCGACGATTTTCAAAAATCGCCACGAAATTTATTAAAAAATTGAATTTTACTTAAGAAAGTAATTAAAAATTAAATTAATAAAAAAAATAAAAAATATTAAAAATAAATTTAAAATTTAATTTAAATTAATCACAAAATTCATAAAAAAATTTAATTTAAAAAACTAAAAATAAATTTAACAGAATTTTAATATATAAAATTTTAATTTTTTTTAAAAAATTTATAAATCTTCCTTTTATTTTTAATCAATTAATTTATTTAATTTCAATCAATTAATTTCTTTTTTAATTTATTCCATTATTCTTTTAAAAAATAATTAATTAATTAATATTTTTTAATATATATTTAAAAATATAAAATATAATTATAAAAAATAATGGTAAGATTTGTATATAATTTATATATGCGCATATATAACAAGGAGGCTTCGCAAATTAGATTGTTCACGCGTACGTGTGTAAGAGAGGTCGTGGGTTTGAAACTTGAGGAGGGGAAGGCTTGAAATTAATTTCCAACATCGCCACGTGGTGTGCGACCATGTGACCACGTGGCGCGCAAGGGCCAAGGGCGGGCTTGAGCCAGTGCCCGCATACGGCCATGAACAGGGCTAGTCCCGGGCAGCATGGTCGCACACCACGTGGCGCGCAAGGGCCAGGGGCGGGCTTGAGCTAGCGCCCGCATACGGCCATGAATAGGGCTAGTCCCGGGCAGCTTGGCGCGCGGCCGGGCCGCCCACGCTTGTGCGCATGCCTGACAATTAAAAATTTATTTTTTTCAATTTTTGCGACGGTTTTGAAATCACTGCTAAAATTTAAAATAAAATAAAATTTTAATTTTAACGGCGATTTCGAAACCGTTGTTAAATCACTTATTTTGCGACGGTTGAAAAACTGCCGCAAAAAATATAATTAGCGGCGGTTACTTTAGCAATTGTTGAAAACCGCTACTAAATGTTTCGCGATGGCTAATTTAGTAGCAGTTTTCAAAACAGTTGCTAAATGCGAAAAAATCCGCCTCTAATGCCAATTTTTTTATAGTGATGAGGTGTCGTTCGGTGAGGTGACATGTTAACCATATTGTGACACTAGAGTAAACTGTCGACCAAGTCGAGGATGGCTGTCAACCAATACCTGATCACTGTTGACCGACTATGACATTATGTGGCATATCGCATGGCATTGTAGTGCATGGGTTGGGCTTGCATTTACTGGGGGTCATGTTTGTATGTGTTGGGAGTGTAAGCATTGGCATGACATGGTTGGTCTGTTGAGTGCTGACTTGTGTATGTTAGAAAAGCATATGCATTTAGAGCATTCGTTTGTATGAATTTTTACGTGGACGTAGCATGGCCTGATGATTGGCTTATGGGGGCTTTGCCATCACGATAATGCTGCAAAAGCCATTGCATTTATTATTTATTGCATATGGTTATCGTTTGATATGGATTGTGGTATGGAGTTGACACTTGATAGCTATAACTCGAGAACTTCGGTATGTGGTTGTGGTAAGAGCTTTGAGCTTGTGTGGATTGTGTTGTGGGAGTTTCGGGCTATGTACCTTATGCTAGCTAGTTCGTGATTGCGACAGGTTTGTATGTTGAGACTTGGGTGTTAGGTTGTGCATTTCTTATGTAGGCCCCAAGGTCCATTACGTGCATTGGTATATTTATGTTATGCACCGGTTATCACTACAAAAAATCAGAGTTTTAGCGACGAAAAATTCCATCGCTAAAACATTAAAATTCGTGGCTAAAAAATTTGGCGATGGAGGATGATCTGTCGCTAAAGTTGGCGTCGCTAAAATTTAACGACGGAATATAGTGACAGTCGAGTTTTGTGACGGATTCAGGGACAGGCAAAAATCCCGTCGCTGATCAATTATTTTTTAAAATAAAAATATATATATAAAATAATTTTTTTTAAAATTATTTAAATTTAAAATTTAAACGTAAATTAAAATATAAATAAAAATTTTTAAAAAGTTAAAAAAAACAAAATTTTTAAATTATTTTCTATAATAATTTTAATAGATAAAATAAAAATAAAATTTTTAACTTAAATTAAAAATAAAATTTTAAAAATTTACAATAAATAAAAATATATTTATAAAAAAATTCATATTTAATTATTATTCAAATTTTTTTATCTTTTATATTTATTTAAAAGAAAATTTATATATTAATGAAATTAATGATAATTAACAATTTATTTTAATTAATTATTATAAATTTAAAATATATTATTTTTAAAAAAATCAAAATTCATATTAAGTCAAACTAAATTCATATCAAAATTCATAACAAAATTGAATTTGTAAGTTAAACTGATTAATTCATAAATATTCAGTTACAATCATCATCATTACAATCATCATCATTTTGTTCCTTATCATTAAAAAACTGATTACTCGATCCTGGTTGAATCGATGATCCAGATTACTGATAAGACGGGCCAGGTTGTTGTAACGCCATCATTTGTCTATTCATCTGCTCTTGCCACGCCATCATCTGTTGCTGCCATTGACGCAACTACACATTCTCATTTTTCACCTCTGTCACCTTCGCATTCATCCGAGACTCGGTGGATTGCAGTTGATTTTTCACCTTGACGACTTTGGTTTGAGCATAATGTAACTCCTTGTTCAGCTGGGTGACCCTTAATCTCATTTGTTCTAATTCCGTCGACAAACCATATGAACCACTGGAACTACTATCAGATCCAACTGGGAAGGACTACCTAGCTTGAGGGCCGAGATCGTAGACATGGCCCTTCTTATTCCTACCAGAGACAGCTTGATAAAAAATTTGACGTTCGCCAATTATAGGTGGAAAGGATAACTCACTACCATTGGCTGATGCTGAAGATGCCTCTGCACTTAATCTCTCGAATGCCTCATATATAAATTAAAATATTGACATTGTCAACTAATTAAAAAAAATCATTAAATTGTAATGTTTATTAAATTGTACAAAATACAATTACCGCGATGATCTTTGATCTATTATCAACCCACACTGCTTGTCCTTGATCATTCTTTCGAGTGTGGGTTCTCCTAAAAATCTCAAATTCATTGGGCTCACGGTCTAATTCTCTTGCATGCATGACAAATATATGAAATAAATAAAAAATAATATAAACCATTATATAAATTTATAAAATTTACATTTAATTAATAAAAAAACTAATTACCATCATTCTTCAGCTCTCTTCGAAAGGAATGGATCCACCTGTGTGGATTGACCCACCAGTCTCGGATGCGCGATTCTTTTTGTTTTGTTCTACTCTCTTCTTGTATTCATCTTCATCCTACTTGGCCTGTAATGCTCGCCGCACCATCGGATTCATCCATTCCCTCTTATCTGCACCTCTTTTAATTTTGTTTAAATTATTTCTAAAACTTCTCCGACCAGATTTATTCCAAGTGATCCATTTACGATCACTCTCATCGAGTTGCCACTTAAACTCCTTCTACAAGAAATTAAAAATGAATAAATATGTATACAATTTTAAATTGAAACTTTCTATAATTAAGAATTGCAATTAAATTTACACTAAATTCATCTAGCCACATCCGTCGTGTTAATTCAGGCACGTTATCCCAATGAAGCCGAGCTTCAGTATACCGTTTCTTCCAAATCTTGGACTATACACCTGGTGGGCCAACCTCGGGAAAAAAACTGTAAAACCAATATTTATCATGTAAGAAATTGCATTTATATGTAAAACAATCACAAACAATTAATTAAAAAGAATATAATTAAGATACTTACTGATCACAATTTTGATTGCAAGATAACTCTACTCGGTCGATATTAATTGGCTCAGATGGAGTCGGGTCAACATTCTGCGTAGGAAAAGATGTCGAAGGATGTGCATGTGGTTTCGGCATAAATGAGAATGGATATGAACCTCCTATGGGATGAAAAATAGACCTAGGATAGGGGACAGAATGTGGTACAGTCTCAGGTGGGTGGGATGTGAGTGGGACTGTAGTATAACCCATATGATATGGCATAGAGGGGAATGGTTGTTGGAATTGAGGCATAGGAACGAAAGCATGTGGGTGCGATGGCTGATGATATAAAAAAGTAGATGAAACAGCATGTGTGGAGACAGAAGGAGAAGACTGTGAACCAGCACTACTAGGATCTGGGGAAGGTATGATTGACGTCTTCGTCTACCCCTACCCTCGCTTGGTTCGGGAGATGAATGCCCTGACATCTATTTTTGAAATTACATGTATTCACAGACATTAAAAAATACAAAAGATCGATATTATATCATAATATATATATATTTAAATTCACATGTATTCATAAATATATCAATCTTCTTCTACAAATTCATCACTATCTATGTCATCAGACAATAACTCTTCTTCGTCGTCTTCTGATATAGATTCTACCTCTGCATCATCATCTTCTTCTTGCTGAATAATATTTGAAACATCTATTTTCTCGACTATCCCATCTAAATCTTGTAAACTACCTCTAAGGTCATCATTTTGATCAATTTGCGGGAGTTCTGATATTTCATCCTCCTGAAAAGGTTCTTCCATATTAGCCTCGGGAGTCGTTATTGTAGGTCATGCCTTTGTTTTAATAACAACCATCCAATCACGTTTATCATGGCAAGTGTTGGGGTACAACGCGTAATACACTTGTTCATCTTGTTGAACAGAAATGAAAGGATCATATTTCTTATACCTTCTTGATGATCAAACATCGATAATACCATACTTTTCGTGAATTTTGGTTCCCCTAGGTGTTGGATCGTACCATTCACATTTGAACATAACTACCCTTTTGATTGGTAGGCCTGCATATTCCAATTCAATAATATCTAAAATTTTTCTGTAATAATAGGTCTCTAAGGATCCAACCCCTGTCCCAGGCACACAAACACCAAAATTTTTAGTAGATCTACTAGTACTCCATTCGATGGTATGAAATTTATATTCGTTCATGAAATACATTGGCCAATACCGCATGTTTGGAGTCAATCCCCATCCTATATTCTCAATTAATAGATTTGTAACAACTTGAGTATTCGAATTAATCTGAGAAAATATTTGAATCACTTAATGTATTTTAAAAGTTTAATTAAAAAAAAAATCTAATATGAAGTAACATACTTGATGATAGAACCACTTAGGAAAATGTTTCTCAATTTCTTTGTCTATTTCTGCATCTGTGATATTTGAATATAGCTGACACAATAGATTGGTGTACATGCTGAAAAATTTAAATGATATATCAATCATTTAATATGAACTAAGAATAAACTTATAAATATATTTATTTAAATTTGAATTCTTACTTGATATAAGGTTCGACATCCGGAGTATTCAACAAGACATATAATTTGGCGGCTTCAAACTCTTTCCCATCCATCCACCTGATTTTCATTGCTCCCGCAGCACAACCTGGATAATTGAACACGAAAATTTGTGGATATGAAGAATCTCTCCCATCGTCATTTCGAGGGACTCTCATTCTTCTTGATGGAACATTTGGTGCAAAATAATATGAACTAAATGTAGACGTCTCCTCAATTAAATATGCCTCACATATGGATCCTTCTACACGAGCTTTATTGCGGATTTTCTTCTTTAAAGTGTTGAGAAACCTAAATCATTCAAAAATCTCATCAATATAAAAGAATTTTATTATCTTTAAAAATTAACGATTCAAATTATACTAGACGTACCTTTCAAACGGATACATCCATCTGTATTGTACTAGTCCCCCCACATTTGCTTCGTAAACTAAGTGCACTGGGAGATGCTGCATTGAGTTAAACCATATGGGAGGAAACACACGCTGTAATTTGCATAAAATGATCGGTATATTTTGTTCCATAACATCTAGGTGTTCAATTCTCAATATTGTTGAGCAAATATCTTTGAAAAACTGGCATAACTCAGTGACCGGATTTCAAATTCGATCTGGTAATGCTGCAAATGCCGTTCGAAGTAATCGCTCTATGAGAACATGACAATAATGATTTTTCAACCCAACTAACTTTGTGTTTCTGATATCAACACACTTACCTAATCTGGAAGCATATCCATCAGGGAGCTTAAGTTCTTTTATCCATGTAAAAACACTTAACTTTTGTTCCCTTGTGAACGTGTATTGGGCCTTAGGTTTCCAATATTTGCCTTTGCCACAGTCTATTAGTTCAAGTTCTTTGTGCCTACAATATTCTTTAAGGTCCATTATATTCTTGGTATTATCTTTAGTTTTACCTTTCAAATCCATAACTGTATTGAAAAGATTGTCAAAAACATTTTTCTCAGTATGCATGACATCTAAGTTATGTCGAATCAGATTATTTTTCTAATATGGCAATTCCTAGAAAATGCTTCGTTTTGTCCAATTGTGCTCAACACCATACCTAGGCATCGCACAGTCTTGTAATTGGAGGATGGATGAAAAATTATAGACTCTCTGAAAAATGGTATCTCCAGTTAACCGTGATGGTGGAGAAGAATTATAGACTCTGTTTTTTCTAAATGCACTTGTATTTCTCTGGAAGGCGTGATCCATAAGCAAAAATTGTCTATGACAGTCAAAAAATGACGTCTTTCCACCGTACTTGAGGTTGAAAGCTTTAGTTTCCTCTATACAATATGGACACGCTAATCTACCCGATGTCATTGATTAGTGGTTAATTTTATAAAATTTTGTTATAATTATAACCCCTATTTTGATTTTAAATTAGTTTAATTAAATAGTTATGTATAATATATTATAATAAACATGTAAATATAATATATATATTATAACATAATACATATACTCAATGGAGTGCATGCGTGGAGTATCTATATAATATATAAGTATATAATATACCATATAATATATCATATAAATATATACATAATATATAATTTAATAACACTCAATTGTTTGCTTGTAGGCATGAAGAATGTGGGCTTGGAGACTCAAATTAGATTGGAGAATGAAGAATTCAAACCCAACTCATGAAGAATTAAAATCCAACACATGCCTATTAAATTGAAGGCCCAAGGCCCAACACATATTTAAGGCCCAATTTGAGCAAGCTCATGGAAGACATCATTTGGAGAAGGCCCAAGCATTATTTTTAATCCTAATGAAGATCAAAAACCCAATTGTAGAAATTTATTTTTATTTTTTTTAATATTTGTTTTATGTGTGCTTTATTAGGTATATTTTTTAGCTAAAATCCATTTAACTATTAGGTGTGTATTATAACTAAAATCCATTTAACTTTATGAGTTTTTTATTAGGTGTGTATTTTAGTTAAAATCCATTTAACTTTAGGTGTGTATTATAGCTAAAATTCATTTAACTTTAAGTGTGTGAGTGCCTATTAGATATAATTATGTCTAGTTGAATACTTGAAATTGTGTAGTTTGTATAGTATCTTGTGGGCTATAAATAGCTCACTTGATTGCATTTGTAAGGGTGATTATTATTCTTGAATAAAAGTTTAGTTGTTTCCTTAAAATTCTCTCTTTGAGAATTGCTTTTGTTCTCTCTTATTTTCTTTCTTTATTCTCTTGAATTCTGATGTCATTTATTGTTACTTTATTATCCACCGCCTAAATGGCCGGTTAATTTTTGTCTTTAAATTTCTACAATTTTAATTCTTGTCTTTTAATTATCCACCACCTAAATGGTCGGTTAATTTTTGCTATTTTAATTTCTATTATTTAAATTTTGTTATTTAAATTACGACATTTAAATTTTTGTCAATTAACTTTCAAATGGAGATGAATAACTAAATCCAATATTGGGTTAAGACAAGGACAGTGTCCAACGCCATTGATGTGTAACATTAATTTAAATTTCAGTATGAGTGTGTCTTAATTATTGAGAAATCACTAGAATTACATTGGAGCGTAAGCCTAACTTAGAGCTTTCATGTCACGCATGAGAGTTACTAGAATTGAAAACGCTATCATACCTAAACTCGAATGATTAATTTAGTTATTTTGTGTATTAATTGCAATTGGATTTATGGTAGTTGCTTAAATTAGAATCCCGCATATCATGTATGGGGATTGCTTAAACTAGAACTATCATCATCTTTAATTGCATTTAATAACAAACCCTCATATCTGAAATTAAATTAATGTTGCTAATCTTTTATACTAAAATTTGAGAATCAATGGGTTAGTGCTGAAATTGTCTTAACTCAAATACTATCAAATTTCATATTCTCACGTTCAGTATTTATTTCAATTTTTTCCTTGCTTTATTTCCTAGTATATGTTGTCTAAAAAATCATAAAAAAACCTTGTTGCTAATTTGTCCAAATGCGTGTGCTTGTGTGTGACATTCTTTTTCTTTTGTCATAAATAAATCTCTCAGTGGACGACCTGGACTCATCCAGAAAATATAAATTTAAATTTGAACTACAATTGCACTCGTACACTGATGAGTATAAACCTCTCACCAAAATAAAGGAAAAATATAAAATTTTTATTATGTTTTGTTTTGTGTTTTAATTGCAGGGTGAGAGTGTTGCCAAATTTTGGCACCGTTGCCGGGGAGATTGAGACAAAAACAAAAAAGGAAAAAAAATAAGAATAAGCATCTCTTGATAAATTCGGTAACTCTGTTTCTTTTTACTTTATTTTTGTTTGTGCATAGTGTATGATACTTAGGTCAGGTAGAACTATAGAATATCAATCACTCATATCTCAACACAACGAGAATATGCCACTTGCACACAACATGTCTGCACATGGTAGTGACCACGGTGACCTTGCTCCCATTGATCAGGAAATGATTAGACCTCTTAGGGAGTATCTTCATCCTCCTAGGCAGACAACTCCCTCATGCATTATTCTTCCCATCAACCATCATAGGTTTAATTTCAAGCTTGACACTATCCAATTGTTGCCAACTTTCCATGGCATGGATTCTGAAAACCCATACACCCATATGAAAGAGTTTGAGGAAGTGTGTAGCACCTGCATGGATCATACAGTGAATGAAGATGTCATAAGATTGAAGCTCTTCCCATTTTCACTCAAGAATAAGGCTAAGATGTGGTTGAGCACTCTTCCACCTAGGTCCATAGGAACCTGGAGGGAAATGCAAACAACATTTTTGAAAAAATATTTCCCAGCCAATAGGACTGCCACCCTTTAGCGGCAAATTATGAATTTTGTATGCAAACCCAATGAGAACTTTGCTCAAACTTGGGAGAGGTTTAAAGACCTTCTCCATGCTTGCCCACACCATACTTTTGAACAGTGGAGAGTGGTCAGTTTCTTTCATGACGTTGTTAGTCCTCAATTGAAAATGCTAGTGTCCACCATATGTAATTGTGAGTTTTATGATAAGACTCCAGAAGAAGCATTCAAGTTCTTTAATACCTTAGCAGAAAACACTAGAAACTGGGAGGTTGGACCAATATCTTTTAATGACTCAAGAGAAAATTCATAGTCTAGAGGTAGGTACCAACTGAGTGAGAGTGATGATCTGAATGCTAGGATAGCTTCTTTGACAAGAAAGATTGAAAATCTAGAAACCAAGATAACACAGTTTGTTAATCAAATGGAAGTAAAATGTGCAGTTTGTGACACAATAGAGCACAAGACTGAGGAATGTCCTACATTACCTGATTTCAAAGAGGTATTGTATGGACAAACAAATAATGCACATCCACACAATTTTGAGGGTAGGCACAACCAAAATCAAGGGGGAAACTATTACGGGCAAAACCAAAATTATAACTCATATCATCCCAATAATAGAAACCACCCAAATTTTTCTTGGAGAAATGATTTTGCAAATCATTCTTAGCCACCCTTCCCTGCACAACAATCTTTCAAACCAAATCAAGGTTCCTTATCCAACACCTACCAGCCACCTCATAGAAGACCTTTAGAGGACACTTTGCATCAATTCATCCAAAGCCAAACAAGAATCAATAATCAAGTTGCCAAAACTCAAGAACAAACAAACAGAGCCATAGAAGACATTAGGAGCCAGTTGACCAAGTTAACACAAACATTGAGTGTGAGGGAACCCGGAAGGTTTCCATCCCAAACTAATCCTAACCCAATTAGGCAAACAAACCAGGTAGAAGTTTCAAATAGTGAAACTAACACTCATGAACAAGTGCAAGCAGTGACTGCCCTAAGAAGTGGAAGAATAATTGAAAAACTAACTGATCCTAGGATAAACCAACCTGTTGTTGAAGAGGAAGAACCGAAAGATCATGAACCCACCGTGGAGAAAAATGAAGAAAAATAAGAAAAATGAAAAAAAATGAGAAAAATGAAAAAAAGAGAAAAATGAAAAAAAATGAAAAAAAATGAAAAACAAAAATATGGGAAAAAAATTCAATACAGGCCCAAACCACCTTTTCCACAAAGGTTGAATCATTTGAAAAAAGAGCAACAAAATGCAGATATATATGAAGTGTTTAAGCAAGTGAGAATGAACATCCCGCTATTGGATGCAATTAAACAAACACCTTCATATGCAAAATTTTTGAAAGATCTATGCACAGTCAAAAGAAAAAAAAATGTGCATGAAAAGGTATTCCTGACCGAACAAGTCAGCGTCATTCTCCAATTGAAAACTCCTCCCAAATACAAAGACCCATGCTGTCCAACCATTTCATGCATCATAGGAAGTCAAAAGGTTGATCAGGCACTATTGGATTTAGGAGCTAGTGTCAATTTGTTTCCATACAGTGTGTATCAACAGTTGGGATTAGGTGAGCTCAAACCCACTAGAGTGACCCTTCAATTGGCTGATCGATCAGTCAAAGTTTCACGAGAAATTGTGGAGGATGTTCTAGTACAAATCAATAAGTTCTACTTTTTGGTGGATTTCATCGTTTTGGACACCCAACCGCATCAGGGGCCTCAGCCTCCTGTGCCAATCATCTTAGGTCGACCATTCCTTACCACATCAAATGTCATCATCAACTGTAGGAATGGAATCTTGAAATTGTCATTTGGAAATATGACTTTGGAAACAAACATTTTTAGGGTCTCCAAACAACCTGATGTAGAGAATGAGACTGAAGAAGCTGATCTGATACAGATATTGTGAGGAGTACATTAACTGTGAATTTGCTCAGGAAAATTTTGAGTTGGAGGAATTTATGGAGCAGCAAGATTGCTCTTGAGACAAAACTGAATCTGTCTTAAGCTGCTCACCCGCACCTAAAAGGAAACCATTGCCAAATAACTTTAAGTATGCATTCCTAGGTGAAGGGCAATCTTTGCCGGTGGTGATCTCATCAAGTCTAAATCCTCAATAGGAAGAACAATTGCTGAATCTGTTAAAGGTACACAAGAAAGTTCTAGGTTGGACTATAGAAGACCTGCATGGCATTAGTCCCTTAATTTGTACCCACAGAATTTTCTTGGAAGAAGATGCAAAGCCGGTGAGACAGATGCAGAGAAGGTTAAACCCAAACATGAATGAAGTGGTTAGGGAGGAGGTGTTGAAGCTCTTAGATGCTGGCATCACCTACCCTATATCTGATTCCAAATGGGTTAACCCAACTCAAGTCGTACCTAAGAAGTTAGGAGTCACTGTAATAGCAAACGAGAATAATGAGCTCATTCCTACACTCATCCAGACTGGATGGCGGATGTGCATAGATTACAAGAAGCTCAACTCTGTGACTAGGAAAGATCATTTTGCTCTCCCATTTTTGGATCAGGTGTTAGAGAGAATAGCGGGACATGCCTTTTACTGCTTCTTAAATGGGTATTCTGGGTACAATCAGATTGAAATTGTCTTAGAGGATCAGGAGAAAACCACGTTCACATGTCCATTCGGGACATTTGCTTACAGACGAATGCCATTTGGTCTATGCAATGCCCCTACAACATTTCAAAGATGCATGATGAGTATTTTCAGTGAATTGGTTGAGAATGTGGTAGAAGTCTTTATGGATGAATTCTCAGTGTACGGAGACAGTTTTGAGAATTGTCTAGAACATTTGAAGAAAATTCTGGTCCAGTGCAAAGAAACGAATTTATTGCTAAATTGGGAGAAGTGTCATTTCATAGTTACTCAAGGAATTGTCTTGGGACATATTGATTCTTCTAGGGGTATTGAGGTTGATCAGTCTGAGGTTGAGTCAATTCAAAAATTCCCCGCCCCAAGGAACGTGAGAGAGGTTAGGTCTTTTCTTGGCCATGCTTGTTTTTATAGGCGATTTATTGCTTCATTCAGTGCCATAACCAGACCTTTATGCCGCCTCCTAGCCCTTGACATACCTTTTGAGTGGAACGGTGAGTGTCAAGTTGCTTTTGAGAAGTTGAAGAAATCACTCGTTTCTGCACCTATCATTCAGTCCCCTAATTAGTCCCTCCCATTTGAACTTATGTGCGATGTTAGTGATTACGCGGTAGGAGCTGTGTTAGGGCAGAGGAAGGATAAGAAACCTCATGTGATATACTATGCTAGCAAAACTCTTAATGAGGCACAAAAGAATTACACCACTATAGAGAAAGAGTTACTAGCAGTTGTCTTTGCCCTAGACAAGTTTCGATCTTACCTCGTAGGGTCACTAGTGATCATTTTTACTGATCATGCTACTCTGAAGTATTTGTTCACAAAGCAAGATGCAAAACCCTGTCTACTCCGATAGATCTTACTCCTGCAAGAGTTCAACATTGAAATCATAGACAAGAAGAGAGTAGAGAATGTGGTGGCTGATCATTTGTCAAGGATTTCAGGTCAAGATCTCACACAATTTGATGAACCAATCCATGAGAATTTCCCTGATGAGCAATTATTTGAAGTGAATGTTATTCATGAATCATCTGTTGTCCCTTGGTATGCCGATATTGCGAACTACCTGGCAACTGGTCTGATCCCAAACCATTGGAGTAAGCTAAATAGGCATAAATTCTTCAAAAAAGTTAGAACCTTCTTTTGGGATGAGCCCTACCTCTTCAAGTATTGTCCTAACCAAATCATCCGTAGATGCATACTCGATCATGAGCAACAAAGTGTCATTAATTTCTGTCATACTCTTGCATGTGGAGGCCATTTTTCTGTCAAGAAAACAGTTGCAAAATTTTTTCAGAATGAATTTTATTGGCCGACACTGTTCAAGGATGTGTACAAGTTCTGTTCAAGTTGCGATCGATGTCAAAGGTTAGGAAGTTTGTCGAGGAGAAACATGATGCCATTACATCCGATCCAAGTGTTAGAAGTTTTTGACTGTTGGGGTATGGATTTTATGGGCCCATTTGTCAATTCATTTGATCATGAATACATCTTCCCGGCTAGAACAAATGATCATAGGACTGTTGTGAAATTCTTGAAAGAAAACATATTCAGTCGATTTGGGATGCCACGAGCGATCATCAGTGATAGGGGTTCCCATTTTTGTAATAAAATTATAGCAGGATTAATGAAGAAATATGGTGTACTGCACAAGGTTGCAACACCATACCATCCCCAAACCAATGGTCAAGCCGAGTTACCCAATAGGGAGATTAAGCGCATATTGGAAAAGACTGTTGCTGCTAATCGTGAGGATTGGTCCTTAAGACTAATAGACGCTCTTTGGGCGTACAAGACAGCTTACAAAATGATTTTAGAAATGTCTCCCTATAGGCTAGTATACGGTAAATCTTGTCATCTACCGATGGAAATTGAGCATAGAGCGTATTGGGAAATTCAAAAGATCAATAAGAGTCTAACTGAAGCAGGCCTATCTAGGAAGCTCCAATTGAATTAGCTCGAGGAAATTCAGAATGAGGCATTTGAAAATGCACGATTAGCTAAGGTTCGCATGAAAGAGTTGCATGATCGGCACATTATTCGAAAAAGCTTTCAGGTAGGGCAACAGGTACTTTTGTACTATTCTCGATTGCATCTATTCTCAGGAAAATTGAAGTCTTGATGGGTTGACCCCTTTGTAATCAAGTCTATCTCAAAATATGGGGCCTTTGAGATAGAAAATCCAGAGTCAGGAAAATTTCTTTCAGTTAATGGTCATAGGTTGAAACCATACCAGGGTAGTCTTGAGGAGAATGAAGGAGTTGTGGATTTGGATGATCCACCATCATCTAATGAGTAAGGGAAGTTTCATGTTGTCTGGGAATCTGACGTTAAAAAACCACCTTTCCATGTAGGTTAAATGGATGTCTCTAGATCTGGGATATTAAAAAAAAAATGTATCTATATAAGTTATTTCTTTTCTGCATTACTTAAATAGTGTTTCTCTGTGTGCAGTCTAAATAAAATTTTTACATACGAGTTCATGCATTGAAGACCGCCAGGTATGCCTATCTTCTATCATTTTATTGCCAATTGAGGACAATGCGCAATTTAAGTTAGGGGATAAGGTGTACTTAAGAATTGATTTATTAGTGTTTGAAATTGATCCATTGTGCAAATAATTTTAGTTGACTTGATAATATTGTCTTGCGTGGTATATATGATTTTATTGGGCCCCTAAAAATTTAAAATAAAATAAAAAATTTAAAAATAAATAATAATAATAATAATAAAATTTAAAAAAATTAAAAATAAAATAAAAAAAAATTGAATTGAGAGAGACAGAATTGACGCTGGTGGTAGCCATTTTTCTTGGGCAGTGCAATCACACTGCCCTATAAAGAAAGAGGCACACTGCCAAATGTTGAAAAAGAAGGCACCAAGCATTGAAAAAAGTAACGCCGAACGTCACCCTGCAATTATAGCATACCTCGAGCCGAGTGTCGAATAGTGATGCCCATTATTCTATAAGAGACTCCATATCTGTATGAGGCAAGCCACCCTTCTTAAGTTCAGTATTCTTTCTTTTGTGTTATTCTCCGATCAGGTACTCTCATCCATTTTGTAAAGTTTATAATTCTTTACTTTCTTCTTATAGTTGTCTTAAAAAAAAAAAAAATGATCTTTATCTCTAAAAAATTCGCAAGTATTATCCATCTCTCCCGTATAATGATTTAAAAAAAATTTATGCTGCTAGGTGTAAAAGACTTAGGCTATTGATGCGTAATAACATCTATAAAGATATTCGTTGGCTAATCGAAGCAAAAGTTCGATTAGCTGGCGAAACTTCACCTAGTTTTAAGCATTTTCCAGGTTTGGGAAAGAGTAGTTTTGCGAAGAAACGAAGAGCGAAAAGAGTGAATGGTTGTCACAAGTGTGCTCGTTGGACCTGTAACACACGATGTAAATCTGTGGGGTTTACGTTCATAAATCGAGAAGATAAAATTAGTTTCATAAAGGATAGACTGAGTGAGGAGTCATTGGATAATATCCAATTGACTCTTAAGACGCATCCATGTGGAATAGTGCAAAAAGAACTTCTTGCTTGATGGACCCAGTTCATAAGTGACCACCAACGTTATAGTCTTGCGAATCTGACTAAAAACGACCATGTTTGCCAATCTATAAGAAAATTGGATAGGAAGCCTATCCCCACTTCATAGAAAGTGTTTAAACTGTTTCTAGATGTAAAAGTAGAGGAAGATGTGAGCCATAATCATAACTACTTATACATACGCGTGATTTTTGTTTGTATTTATTTCTTGTTGAATTCTTGTATAGCTACTTTTGATCGCCAAACCTCTTTCCAGGGCATACAAAAGGAACAAACATGGAAGGCTAGTTAGTTCGTCGAATCAATACCATATGTGTACTTTGTGGCTCTCAATTTGGGAGCGATATTTGTTACGCACTTGCAGCAAGCGAACTAGGCCAAAAATTAAGAGAGAAAAAAATTAATTTGGTATATGGAGGGGGAAGTCGTGGATTGAATGGTTATGTTTCACAAGCTGCTCATCTCGGAAAATCATATGTGGTAGGTGTAATGCCAACCCCTTTGGTTGAACCACATATTTCCGGGATTACACGCGGTCAACTTATAGAAACTACTTCTATGTCTGAGCGCATGGCTTGTAAGATATATCAGTCAGACGCCTTCATTACTTTATGAGGAGGTTTTGGAACACTTGAAGAAATCTTTTGTATAATCTCCTAGGCTAAGAGTAATCTTCATACCAAACCCATTGGACTTTTAAATGTTAACCATTTTTTCGATGGCTTGCTCTCTTTTCTTAATCAGGTTGTGGACCAAAAGTTCATTTCTCTTTCAGCAAGAAAGATTTTCATTTCTACATCGACCTTTGAGGAGTTGCTAGAGAAATTACACGCTTATGTTCCATAGTACGATGCTCATGAGCCTCGGATAGACTAGTCTAAGGCAATCAGTAACAAACTCCAAAGGGGTTTGATTAATTTAGATTTATCACTGTGAGGAGTGCTCTTTGTTAAGATGGCTAAGTAATGAGTACTTTTTGTACTCTTGAGATGCATCTAATTATTGTATAACTTGCAGGATTTTTCTTGGTAGTGTTCTAAAAAAAATAAAAATAAAATAAAAAACTATGGAATGTTGTTAGACAAAGTCTTTGATAAGATAGCTGAGTAAGGAGTACTTTTGTACTCTTAAGACGCATTTTGTTTATCTTATGACTTACATGAAAATTTTATTTTGGTATGAATATATATATATATATACATGGTATGCTTATTTGTTGTTTGAGTTTTAGCGGTTCACAGTAAATCTATGGATTTGTGGAGTTACAAGTATTCCTAACAACCCTATTTTATTACTGTAATTCAGATTATGGGGTGTAAAGTCTAGTTATGAATTATCTGGTTCATGTTTAACTATGAGTTTGTTATTACTTGCTTGTAGTCTTGTGTGAATTGATTATCTTTATCTGCTCTTATTAAAAAAAAAAAAAATTGTATGTTTTAAATAACGTTATTCCTTAAGCTTTGGAGTTATGCAATGATAGTCGGTTAAGTTTGCAATACGAAACATGAATGCATTGATTTCTTATTTGAAAACCTATATGCATTAGAATAAGTAATTTGCATTCACCGGGTATTCAAAATTTAAAAATTGGTTATCAATCATAAAGTCAAAAGTAACAGTAATTAGTTGATTAGTACACTATATGATCCCTCAACAGAAGCAGAGACTATTACCCAAGTGAGTGTTTGAGCCTAATAACTGTTAATTCATAGTGAAATAACACTTACTCTAAATATGCTTTATTGTTTATCTTATCTTTTCAATGGCTTCAAAACATCAATTCGCTTTGAATGTCTAGTATGATAGCGGATGAATTTAACTGGTTTCAAATTTCGAATTAGTTGACTGAGTAACATCGTTTTGTAGAAGTATGATAGGGGGATCAATTTCTTTCATTTTGGGCCTATTAACCTTTTTCTTTCTTTACATTAACTTCCTTGTTAGCCCATTTGAGCCAATTGTAGTACAACTTCTTTCGTTACCCTCGTTTAACCCATAACCATATGAATTTTGTCCAATCTAGTATGTTTTGGGGAATTAGTCTATCTATCTATTTTCATATTTAAAGAGAAAAATAAAAAAAATGTGAAAAAAATGGAGAAATTCTCTTAGCTATTTAGCACAATTGTTTTAAAATAAATACTGAAAAAAAAAATCCTGACACACCCTTTGCACACTCTACATTTTCTTTGCAACCCGTATTAACCTCATAACCCCATTACAACCCAGTCTGGTCCCTCTTGATACTATAAATCATGTGATCTTGAATTCAAGTTTGGAGTAGGGAATCATGTTTAAATTCAGAAGCTATTCATTTAGGGCATTATTCCAATCATGAAACTATGTCAATTTCCCTATTCTTTCCTAAAAATATGTTTCTTGTATTTGGGATGACACCGAGTTTTGAACTTGTTCTACATGTACTCTTATAACGATGCACCCCCTTGTGTGTACACCTGATGAATTCTTTTTATTGGAGGGAAAATCCATAGTAAGGTTTAAAGTCTAAACTTTGAGGGAGTAAGTCTATGTGTTGGTTATCCTAATTGCCATTCTTGAGATTGTATGACTTTTAACCAAAAATCTGATTTAGAATGCTAAATTATTTATTCGATTTTATGCATTTAGGTTTTGAATTTGAAATTCTTACATTCACACAGTTATTATGAATAAATCTTGGCAGGTGTATAGTCTGATTGTTAAGGGACTAGCAATGTTTAAGTTGGGGGTATAATTAGTGATTAATTTTGTAAAATTTTGTTATAATTATAACCCCTATTTTGATTTTAAATTGGTTTAATTGAATGGTTATGTATATATTATAATAAACATGTAAATATAATATATATTATAACATAATACATATACTCAATGAAGTGCATGCCTGGAGTATCTATATAATATATAAGTATATAATATACCATATAATATATCATATAAATATATACATAATATATAATTTAATAACACTCAATTGTTTGCTTGTAGGCATGAAGAATGTGGGTTTGGAGACTCAAACTGGATTGGAGAATGAAGAATTCAAACCTAACCCATAAAGAATTAAAATCCAACACATGCTCATTAAATTGAAGGCACAAGGCCCAACACATGTTTAAGACCCAATTTGAGCAAGCTCATGGAAGACATTATTTGGAGAAGTCCCAAGCATTATTTTTAATCATAATGAAAATCAAAAACCCAATTGTAGAAATTTATTTTTATTTTTTTTAATATTTATTTTATGAGTGCTTTATTAGGTATGTTTTTTTAACTAAACTCCATTTAATTATTAAGTATGTATTATAATTAAAATTCATTTAACTTTATGAGTGCTTTATTAGGTGTGTATTTTAGTTAAAATCCATTTAACTTTAGGTGTGTATTATAGATAAAATCCATTTAACTTTAAGTGTGTGAGTGTTCATTAGATATAATTATGTTTAGTTGAATAATTGAAATTGTGTGGTTTGTATTGCATCTTGTGGACTATAAATAGCTCACTTGATTGCATTTGTAAGGGTGATTATTATTCTTGAATAAAAGTTTAGTTGTTTCCTAAAAATTCTCTCTTTGAGAATTACTTTTGTTCTGTCTTATTTTCTCTATCGTTTTCTCTTGTGATTTTATTTTCTTTTTTTATTCTCTTGAACTCTTATGTTTGTCACTTTATTATCCACCGCCTAAATGGCCGGTTAATTTTTACCTTTAAATTTCTGTAATTTTTAATTCTTGTCTTTTAATTATCCACCACCTAAATGGCCGGTTAATTTCTGCTATTTTAATTCCTTTCATTTAAATTCTGTTATTTAAATTACGACATTTAAAATTTCTGTCAATTAACTTTCAAATGGAGATGAGTGGCTAAATCCAATATTGGGTTAAGACAATGACAGTGTCCAACGCCAATGATTCCCAAAGAAAGCTGCGCTTTAAATGAGTAACATTAATTTAAATTTCAGTATGAGTGTGTCTTAATTATTGAGAAATCACTAGGTTTGGATTGGAGCGTAAGCCTAACTTAGAGATTTCATGTTACGCATGAGAGTTACTAGAACTGAAAACGCTATTATATCTAAACCTGGATGATTAATTTAGTTGTTTTGTGTATTAATTGCAATTGAATTTATGGTAGTTGCTTAAATTAGAATCCCGCATATCATGTATAGGGATTGCTTAAATTAGAACTATCATCATCTCTAATTGCATTTAATGACAAACTCTCATATCTGAAATTAAATTAATGTTACTAATCTTTTATGCTAAAATTTGAGAATCAATGGGTTGGTGCTGAAATTGTCTTAACTCAAGTACTATCCAATTTCATATTCTCATGTTCAATATTTATTTCAATTTTTGCCTTGCTTTATTTCCTAGTATATGTTGTCTAAAAAACCATAAAAAAACCTTGTTGCCAATTTGTCCAAATGCGTGTGCTTGTGTGTGACATTCTTTTTCTTTTGTCATAAATAAATCTCTCAGTGGACGACCTGGACTCATCTAGAAAATATAAATTTAAATTTGGACTACAACTGTACTCGTACACTGATGAGTATAAACCTCTCACCAAAATAAAGAAAAAAATATAAAATTTTTATTGTGTTTTGTTTTGTGTTTTAATTACAATGTGAGAGTGCAGCCAAGTCATCCAACCAGATAACATTCCATAGGAAGGAAAATCATTGACAGTCCACAATAGAGCAGCCTTCATGAAAAAATTATTTTTGGTTGATATATCATAAGTCAGAACACCTTCGTACCACAATAATGTTAGTTCATCAATTAAAGGCTGTAAGAACACATCTATCTTGTTTTTCGGATTTGATGGACCTGAAATAATAGCAGTCAAAAAAAGAAACTCTCTCTTCAAACATAATTCAGGAGGAAAGTTATATGGTGTCGCAATAACCGGCTAACAAGAATACAGCCGACCTGAATTACCATATGGAGTGAATCCATTTGCACAAAGATCAAGCCTCACATTTCTTGGATTAGCCAAAAAGTTTGAATATTTCTAATCAAAATGTTTCCATGCTTCCCCGTCAGATGGGTGAGACAAGACACCAGGCTCTCTCGAACTTTCATGATACCATCTCATGCTCGCAGCTGTAACCGTAGAAGCATATATTCTCTGCAGTCTTGGTATGAGAGGCAAATACCACATTTTTTTTATAAGAAATTTGTTTAAATTTTCCTTTCCCACTTCTTACAGGTTTAAAACAAGGATGACCACAAAACTTACAACTAATCTCGGATTTGTCATGTAGGACCCCGACCCAGGTCCCCCAGACTAGCCACAGAACCTGAGCAAGTGTCCCAAATAATGAATACAAAACCTGTCATGCATGCACCTCACATTCAAATATACCTGATCATGAATCTGAAGAATCTGAAACAAAATCCAAAACACCCCATGCATAACAAAACATCACAGGCCCAACAAGGTTACATTTCCAATCCCTAGCCAAAGACAAATCCAAACCACAACCCGCCACAAAAGACGTTGTAATCCCCAAAGTCTCAAAGTACAAAAAGCCATAAGATAAAGCTAACTCGACCTGCCCTGTACACCATCTACGGAGAAGTTAAACTTCACTGGGACCATCCTCGATCTTGCCCTTGCCCTTACCAGGAATGAAGAGAAGCAAAGGAGTGAGTCACAAGACTCAGCAAGCTCATACAAAAGGATCGGACAACAAGAATAAGCACTACATAGTACCCTGCACCTAACATGTAGTATCCATGCAAGGCATGTCCATGTCAACAAACAAACGCCAGGTATCTCGTGCATAAAAGAAATGCGCACATACAGGGTCTTGGGGCCCACAAAAGAAAACAATGGCGCCTAAACCCATGATATATACTTGAGTAAGACAGGGCAGATTGAACCTGCAACCTGTAAAGAAAACCTCAAGTGGGAGTGACCTCACCGAGTCACAACACGCTAACCCAAAAGAACTCACGTGTGTGGAAATATAACCAGCACGGTGTACCCGACACTGTCACAACTGTGGTCTCATTCTCAATCAAAAGCCGGCATCAAGCAACAAGTAAATGCACACATATAAAATGCAGTGGCACATGGGCAGAAACCTGATACAAGGCCCCCATAAAACTAAGCATCAAGTCACGCCAGCCCACATAGGAAAATACACTCAATGCAGTGCTCATGACTAGCTAGCTATTGGATAAAATAAACAGCAATGTATGCACGTGGCCAAACATTCAGTCACATGAGTCCCCCAATGGATGCAACCCAAATCCCGGCACACAATACCCTGATATGCAAGATGTCAAAAAGGTGGGTGACTGACAGTATTAGCTGTCCTGACTCGTCTGTGGCCAGTCATGATAGTCGATAGTTGGGCCCATATCACCAACCATCATCTACCAGGATGTAGCGGTCGACAACCAGTAGCTTAACACTCGTCACCAAAATAGACCGCCCTCTCGGAGGGAGAACATGACCACACCTAGAGACTTGGCTAACCCTAAAACCAAACTCGGCCCTAGGTTGGATACTATCCCGAGGATAACCTAGATTCGTTCCGCTTAGGAAGTAGAGAGTGAACAAACTCTCTAGAAATGCAGTCAAGACACGCTGAGTACATTTACAACCTCTATGGTTTTATTAAACTATACCTTTATTTTTATAATAACTCAATGAGTTATTACATATAATACATAACTATTAAGAATATATTATAATATATATATATAATTTAATGAATTATGCCACACAATACTTATTATTTACTAACATTATTTCTATTATTATTTTTAAGAAAGAAAGATAATAATAAAAATAATGTTTACCAATATTGTCTATTACTATTACTATTTATTTAATTACCTCAAATTGTATTTATAGTCTTTAAGCAACATTTACATAAATATATATATATATATAAATATATTTAAGCACTTCCAAGAGCACAAGGACGTGCTGCCTCCACTTTCATCTTTCATCCTTCAACATCATATATTTAAGCACTTCCAAGAGCACAAGGACGTGATGCCTCCACTTTCATCTTTCATCCTTCAACATCATATATATATATATATATATATATCACTCCAATGTCTCATTTTTATATAAGAACCTTCACATCACAATGAGCAATTCACTCCTCCCACTCACGGCCAAAGGCCAATTAGCTTTGCTCACACACACACTCAAACACTCACTGCACCTGCACATATATACACACACTGGACACGTTCAATATTATGCCAATATTAATAAAAATCATAATATTATTTGCTCATATTATACTAACAATAGTAAAACCAATAAATATATATATATAAACTATGCCTACATCCCACAATCGCCCCAGCACGATACAAAGCAACACCCCCTGCTCGCTGCACACACACACACCTGCACCTACATGAACACACACACACACACACACACACACACACACATATATATATATATATAAATCAGCACCCATACTTAAAACACTCGCAGCGAGCACCCCTTGGAAAATAGTAGTAAAATTCCTCATAGAGGCCTACCCGAGAGCTGCTATACAGAGAATAACCATATATATATATATATATATATCTACATACTGCACCCATACGCACACACCCTCACTGCAGTGGCCATTCTCTTTAACATAATTTGGACTCACTCTCACACATAGCGAACTCACATGGCTCCTAGCAAGCTCACCCACAGACTGCACACACACACACAGAGAGCAAACTACACACTCGCGGCCAACAGCTCACCCGCCAACACACACCCTTACATATATACAATAAACTCCCCTGTTGCACAGCCCGCATCCTACAGTTTATATATATATATATATAGTCAAGACAACTATTTACAACATTGCTCACAATCACACTGCTGGATGACAGAGATTTAAGGAGGAGAAAAAGAGGAAGAGCTTGCCTATTTGCATAATCGAAAGCAACAGCAACACACCCGAACCCTCTCTGTTATGCAATTCTTTCTTCCTCCTCTGCTTCTTCTTCGCTTTTCTTCCCCAGTTTTTTGCTTAGCCGAGATCCTCTCTTCTTCTACCCACACACACACACACTCTCTCTCTTTCCACTCACTTATCCACTAAACTCACCGCCTCAATTTGCTTTACGTAGTGGCTTAGGAACTTGGGAGCAAATGGCGGTGGGCAACAAAAGCTGCTGGGAATGTTCTCCAACTAATAGTAATAATAATATTAATAACAATAATAACATTATCTATATTTATAATAATAGTAATAAATAAATTTGGGTCATTACACGTCATCCTTGTAATATAACATATACCCATTTGAACAACAATCAATCTTCTGATAACCGATGCCAAGCTGTGAAACCAATTTCTTGGTATGATAAAAATCAGTTGGTACCCGATTACCAGTTGGCATTGTTTGATGTATAAATTGCATGATTTCATTATATCCACATTCGAAAATGTTGTAATCAGACTTTATACTCAACATTCTAACTGCAACAGAAAGTTCACTTTCTACTTCGCAGTTTGGATATAGTGGAGCTTGTGCAGTAGATAACATGTCATAAAATGGTTATGCATTTTCATTTGGTGCTTCATCTACATTGTAAGTCTGATAACCACTTCCAGTACTAGTCTCTTACATTATATATGGCACATTTGATGGCCCAACTGCATTTTCATTAGGTGCTTCATCTATATTGTAAGTTTGATAACCACTTCCAGTACCAGTCTCTTGCATTATATATGGCACATTTGATGGCCCAGCCACATCCATTACCATTTTTTGATAGGAATTAAACTGATCCCTAAAATTGTATTCTCTATAATATTCATTTTTAACAACCGAATGAGGCACAACAGGCACTTCTTCACCATGATGCGTCCAATAATAATAACCTTTCATGAATCCATGTTTACAAATATCTTTTTTTACCTCATTAAGTGATTTAAACCTTAGACACTCGTATTTCATACAAGGACACTTTAACTTTCCTTTAATCTTATAAAACTTTCTTGGGTAGACGCAAATTGAATGAACTCATCGATATCCTCATAAAATTCTCTAGTAATCCCGCCCTTTCTTGGGTTACACCTATTATCCATCCACTTATGATGCGACGAAATTTCCATTTTAAATTAAATAATATATATGACAAAAAAACTATCTTGAAAATTCACAAAACCATCATTTAGTACGTAATTTATAATTGCACTTTCAGACGTACAGTACTTTAAATTTTTTACCAAGTAACAAAAGTTTAACCAAATAATTAATAACATTATATTTGTAGTTATAATTTTAAAATTGTATTAAATAAATAACTAACTCGAAAAATATATTATCGGACATTCAACTGTTATATTTAAACATATTATTTATCGTTAAACTAATCATTTTTTCAATTAAATTAGACTAGACCTGTAACATTCCAAAATTTGAAAATAAATAATAATTATTCAAACTGGTGTTTGAGGGTATTATTGAATATTTAAGAATTTAAGAGAAAGTATTTATTTATGTGGTTTTGAGGAAAATAAGGAATTAAGAGTAAGTAATTAGATTATTTAGGAATGGTTAATCGGTATTAATTATCATATTTGTGGTGATTATTAAATATTTGTGGGTTAAAAAGAAAATATTAATTTATTTGGGTATATGGAGATTTAAGAAAATGTTTATTGATGTTATTTTGAGAAAATAATTATTTAATTAGTAATATTTATGAAAATAGGGAAATAAATTAATTTAGTGGATTTTCTGAAAAGTATGGGGTGAAAGTGTAATAAGAGGAAATGGAAGTTCGAGCATATGTGCAATTAATGGAAGTTGTGGGTGCAGAAACGTGATTTGCGAAAGTGGCCGTAAATCACTTTAAATTTAATAGGAGCGGTTATATGTATGAGGGAGCAGCTGGATCAGGCGATCGTGTGCGCGTGTGCGAGGGAGGAGGTCGCGGGTTCGAGGCTTGGAGGCGCGCGCGGCTGGAGGAAATGCTGATTTTTAATCAGCAAGCCCAGGCCCAAAATGACGCCATTTTGGGGCAAGGCAGTTGGTAGCCAGCTGCGGCCACGTGGGGCGCGCTGGTGCGCCCCGTTGTAGCTTCCACGCGTCCCCTGTTTTGCGAATTTTAAGGCTAATTTGGCCATGCATTTTGGGTGATTTTTCTCATGGGATTAGCTTGCTATTTAAGGCTTTAAGTGAAGTTAAATTAGAGGCAAACAGAGAGCTCGGGAGAAGAACAGACGCGAGGCAGCGAGGAAAATGGAGAAAATAGAAGAGAAATTCAGGAAAAATAATTTTTCTCCGTGCAAGTGAAGATCTGAAGATCGAGGTAGGTTAATTAGCTTGTATTAAACATTTTCTACGGATTAAATCGTATTTTTAGGCTGTATTTCAGTTTATTTTAGTGTTAATATTATTTTGCAGTGCGCGAGCGTTTAAGGCCAGACATCTACAAAATAAGGCAAGCTCTCTTTACTTTCTAAATTTTAGTGACCTCATATACCCGTAATAACTTCAATTTTATATCGATTTAGTTAGGTTATCGGAGATATGCGTATGAGTTTTATATCGAAGCTTAGTTTCATTAGTAAAATTTATTAATTTGTGCAGCGGCTGAGCCAGGAGGTGGGAATCTGCTAGTAAAAGGCAAGCTCCTAACCCTCTCCTCCTATTCTTTAATTCCCGTGAGAGACTCTGTGGTTTCTCGTATTTTATGCCCTCCCTTACTCTAATTCAGCGTCTAGCTTTATTTATTGAGTTATTATTCATTTGTTTTAATTTAAATTAAATTCGAGACTTTTGAAATTTTATTCGTTGTGTGCCTATGGGGGTTTGTATCGCCCCTAGTCCTTTTGGAATGATGTCGAACCCAATTTGGGGACTAGGTTCATAGTTGTCCGGAATTATTTATGGTTTCCTTAGGTTTATTTATGATTCGGTTAGAGCTAACGAGCAGTGAGGCAGGGGTCGACTGTTTGGTGACATGGCACAGACTACTGTACGGCCCTAAAGTGAACCGTCTGGTAGACACTCTTAGTCACTAGCCGTTGACCGATGCCGGCCACTGTTGACTAGCTCTGCCAGTATGTGATTTACTGCACGATTAGATTCGCTATATTATTGTTCATGATTTGATATGCACATGGGTACGAGTTGCATGTTGGGATATTCATTTATTGAGTATGCTTGGACACAGACATTCTAGTATGGTTAGGTTGCATCCAGCACGGGCATATGCATCGCGTGTGGTTTACTATGTGGGCGGAGCATGGCTTGATGCCTGGATGTATGAGAGCCAGTGTATCACGTTGATGCTCACTACGCCATTGCATTGTTATGTGCATTGCATGGTTACTGGTAGTATTTAGTTCTCGGACAGGAGTACCGTTCCGAGGAAGCCTATGGCTCGGGTGTCGGGAGTACTGACATGGATATGGGTGGTAGGAGCACCGACTCGGGATAGCGAGCACAGGATGCTGGAGGTATTTGTTACCATCCAGGGCAGCGACAGGTTGGTATGAGACTTGGGTGTCGTGTGTCTTGTATGGGCCCCAAGGACCGGTATGTGCTTTTATTATGCTATACTATTGTGTTGTAGCGTCTCATGACGTGTGTATTTGGGGGTTGGTAATCTAGGGGAAGTTTGCTGGTTTTATGCAGCCTTTAGCCTTTCTTTTCTTATGCTTACTGAGTCTTTCGACTCACTTTGTTTTTCCATCATTCCAGGTAGTGGCAGCGTGGGCCATGGGCAAGGGAGTTAGCTTTTAGCAACATAGTCGGTATGGTGTACAGGCAGTCCCGTCAGTCCCTATCAATTCTGATGGTTGAGTAGGATTTACTCTATTATTCTTACTATGCCAGGTTATTCTTCGAGTCTCGTGTATGTTGGCACAGGTGTCTGTAATCATTTATTTATCTTATGACCGCTATGTTAGCGGGGTACCCATAGTGCATGCATGTATATATAGCTTCGCTTTCGTTGTTTTAATTCTTGTTTATGCATGTCAGGGTAGTTTTATCTTGTGTTCCATTCTTTCTCCTTTCATAGGCGCTCCCGTTCGGATAGTCCAGGTGGTTGGAGATATTCGGGCAGGGTGCTTACACAAGTTTTTATTTATTTCAATTATGTATTATTGTATAATTTTGTTAAGATTAGTCTTCATTAAACCTAAAGTAAAACCCTGCTTAAATCTTAAAACCCACCCATTATTATTAAAAAATTAAATTATTTTAATTTCTAATAAGAGATTTAATAAAAAAATAAAGTTAGAAAATTAGGCTATATTCTTAAGAACAAAACTAATACACAATTTTTTTTTTTTTTTTGTGAATAATTATTTTAATTAAAATTAAAGTCAAAATATCAAAATTAATTAAGAAAATATTGATTTGGCCCTAAAAAAATTATTTAACAACCAAATTTATAGTAATATTAATAACTTAATAAAAATTTAATATAAATTATTTTACAAATTTAAATTTTATTCTAAATTTACAATTAACCAAACCAATGAACCAAAGCCCCGACCACACCATTTTTAAAACCCTAATTGTGATTATTATTAATTTAATTAAAATTATATATTATTATCTAATTTTATTAAGATTATACATTTAAAACCCCAATTGTGCAAAGTAATTTTATTTAATCCTACTAAAATTAGTTAACTATATTATTAATATTAATAAGATAAATTTTTTTAAATAATACTAAATATAAAATTAAAATTTTATTTAAAATTTATTAATAATTTATTTTTAAAACACTCACCCACTTGAACCCCTAACCGGCCTCATTTTATTATTTAATTATAATTTTTTAATAATTAAAATTAAATTTTTAATTTAAAGTTAACATTATTAAACCCCATATATCTTATATATCCTAAGACATGAGACATGTAAGAAAATTATATAACTCTTCAAACTTTGCCATTAATTTTTGGCATCGCAATTCATTAGCATTTAAAAATGTTAAGTATGAGATAAATTAATTTGATATCTCATAACTCTCACAGTGAACATGCTAAACATAAATGAAACTCCACACCTAATGACAAATATAAATTAATTTATGAATTTTGTGCAAGCAATTACAATTATAGTGGGATCAACATGGAATATTCCATGTTCGATTCCAGTGCTTGTCGTGCCGGTGGCTAGAGCATTGAATTAAATGGTCACATCACAAATTAAATCATTTTTGAGCTACAAATTAAATCACATCATAAATTTTAAATTAAAACATTCAAGAATCCACTCATTTAATGTTTTCATTATAAAATTTATATTTATTTTTAAATTGAATAATTATTTTTTGATATTAAAAATAATAATTACAAAAAACTCTTATATTTTTTAATTTAATTTTTTTATCTATTTAAAACATCATCTACCTATTTTTATTTATTTCTCATCTTTCTTATAATCTAAAATTCAACGTATAAAAGGCACAAGGAGAAGAAACTCTAATTTTTCTTCTATTAAAACTCTTACAAATTATTTAATTTCTTATAATAAAACTCCTATTTTTATTCATTTCTCCTATTTTTAATCATTTTACTAATTATTTAATATACTATTTTTTATATTAAACATTTATTTTTAATTTAACCCCCCTAATAGCCGCCCCTCCCCTAAGTCACTAAGTTTTGAACTATATATTATTTTAAATTTAATTTATTTATTTAGATCACATAATACATAATAATAATTTATACAAAATATATAATAAACCCTCCCCTAACAGTCGCCCCTCCCCCTACACAGTCACTAAATTTTGAATTATATATTATTTTAAATTTAATTTATTTAATTAAATCACATAACACATAATAATAATAATACAAAATATATAATAAACTCTCCCCCCTAACAATCGCCCCTCCCCCACAGTCACTAAATTTTTAATTATATATTATTTTAAATTTAATTTATTTAATTAAATCACATAATACATAATAATAATTTATAAATAATAACGAAATAATACTAACAAATATTTAAAATTATAACAGAAATACTACTAACAGATTATTTATAACAGATTATTTATAAATCTGTTATAAATAATACTAACGGATTTGTTATTTTTTCTTTTATTATTTCTGTTGTAAATAGAATATTATTTTAGTTATAAATAATACTAACATTAATAAATAAAAATTAATTAATATTATAATAAATATTAACATTAACAGTTAACAGAAATATTAACATTAACAATATTAACAGAAATACTAGTATTAACAACTATTTACAACTTAACAATTAATCAAATAGTGCCTATTATGTAAATAGTTAACAGAAATATTAACATTAACAACTATTTACAACTTAACAATTAATCAAATAGTACCTATTATGTAATAAACATTCAATATTGTAATTTAAATTTTAAATAATTAATAACTAAAAATAAAAAATACCTTCAAATCTTGATGAGCTTTGAATGTAAATCGCACTAAAATAAAATCACTATCACGATTTCAGTGAGAGTGTAACGCCCCGCTTTTTCGGACGCGTTATAACTTGGAGCAATTCTGGGACAGTAATTTTTTTTTTCTTCAAACTTAAAGCTAAATCACATCATTCATCGAATACGTCCAAAAATTCACTTACATTAATCTCGAGAGATAATCATCAAATGCAGAAGCAAAGATCGAAACCTGATATTTTAACATTAATCATAAATAAATTCTTACATCTTCAACATTCCTCAAAACGTTCAGAATCTAAAGTAGTAGAACTTAAATACAGGGGTTACGAAACATACATTTCATTCTTCATGCACTCTGATAAGTGCCATTTCATGCCTCATTTATCATCGTATCTGCAATAATCTCTATCTAGAATGTTTGAATATTCCAAGGGCAAAGCTCAAATTAGATAATAAATCATTTAAGTAAGGGTACATAATGCTATGTCATGTGTGTATACAATGTCTTTCCTCGTAGGTGTCAACTACACCCCTCATGCTACCTACTATTTTAGCGGCCACCTCTTTCAAAGTTGGGGTGTATGGGTGCACCCTTGATAAAGTAGTGGTGTCAATTCGTACTCCCTACGACCACAAATGCGCGTGATCAATAATATCAATGTGTATTTATGCATTTCATAGTCATGTTATGTATGTAGTCTACGTGATGGATACATATTAGGGCATGTCAATATGATAAAAACATTCCCGAGGATCGGGTTTCTTAAACATAAATCACTTACAACTAAACATTTTCTGTAAAACTAATTTTAATTGGGAAGTATCACTTATCTCGATATTCGTGCATTGCCTCGATTTGCCTGACAACCTCAAAATTCGCACAAATCACTTCAACTTAATCCTCAAAGCATCATAATCACCACATTTATTTAAATAAACATTAAAACCTATTTTTTCATAATTTCTTGCAATTTCTTTAATTTTCTCTCTATTTCTTCCTATTTTTTCTCAATAAATCCAAACTAAATATTTCTAAAATATTTTCTCAAATATTTCACTACGACAATTCCTAAAATAATATTCTGGAATTTCTGGAATTTTCTAGGAAATTTTGCTTACCTTGACTTAGTCTCTCTGACTTTCTCAATATGTGTGTCATATCCTCGAAATGCGTGCCCAAGTCATTTTCCTCGCTAAAATCTCCAAGATATTACCAAAACATAATTTCCTATTTTTTGGAATTTTTCTAGCATTTCCTCTATTTTTTCTTCATTTCTTTTCTTTTCTTCATTTTTCTTTTCTTTTCTTTCCTTTTCTTTTCTTTTCTTTTTCTTTTCTTCATCATCTCCCTCATTTGCCCTACGCACGCACCACCTACCCAACTTCCTTTCTCTTTTCATTTCTTTTCTTTATTTCTTTCTTCTTTTTCTTTTTCTTCTTCTTCCTCCTTCCTTTCTTTCCCCTACTTCTGCATGCACGAACCAGTACTTGCGCGCTGCCATGGCTGAAACCAGCTAACCCAGGCCACCTCCATCCGCCCCTGCTCCTGTCGCTCGAGCCTTCGGTCTCCTCCCCGCTGCCCGCCATCGCGGCCTGCTTCGCCGCGACCGCTGCCCGCAGCCATGGCCGACCTTCGCATGTGTTGCCATGGCCGAGGCTTGCGGCCATGGTGGCTGTCCACCCATTACAGTTTCTTCCAGCTATCCATGCGGCTGCCTTCGACCATCGCTGAGAGCTCCCAGCTCCTTCTTGATCTCTCTCAATCTAGGGGCGAATCCAGAGGGGATCCATGAGAAGGGCTGGAGCTTCAATTTGAGGGATTGTGTATATATGGATATATATATATTTATATATAATGTTTTAGTTGGGGCTGGCATGGGTTGAAGCCCGTGTCAGCCCCTCCTGGATCCGTCTGTGCCTCAATCTCTCTTTCATCTCTCAACCAAGCTCGATGCCGCCTTGCTTCCATCTCCATTCTTGCTTCTTTTCCTTCATTTCTCTCCTTATTTATAGCCAATTTCTAACCCCCTTTGCCATCCCTACCTTGCGTGAAACACACTCTAATTGCTGCCAACACATTGCAAGTCGTGGAGATTATAGAGGGTATGGGATTGGCGTGCAAAGCCTTCCAAAATTTGTAGAGGCGGCTATTGCGTGTAAATCCTTCTAACATTTACTTGTAGGAAATGACATAAAGTATGGAGATACAAATGGCTAGCTGCCAACACTTACGCGTACACACAGCACGTCTATATACATATACATATATATAATTCTATATTATATTATAATAATAAAAATTATATATTTAAATTCTAAAAATATATTTCTATTTCACTTAAATAATTTTCTAATTACATTTATATCCTCAAACATTAAATAAATTTGCATTTCAATACCGAAAACGCAAAATTAATAACTTTAAAGTTACTCGATTTGGTCAATTTTGCCCCAGTGTCCTCACCGGGTCATCGATTGATCCCAAAACCATTGAAGGGTTGATCCTTATGCAAAATCGGAGCCCCCCTAGGGTTTCATTGATTTTTCGGGAGTTTCCTATAATGATTCGGTTTTACAACCTAAATGACAATTGTATTTTAGCTGTACTGAAAACTGTTCCCAATCCAATTTCTTTTGATACCATAAATTCTATCTCGAAACGCTCATTGAAACCATATTATTTTCTTTAGACAATTTCATTCCAAGGCCTTCCCTGCAGTCGATTCGGTACTTATAATTGCTATCAAGTCAATTTTTTAATATTCTAAACTTATTAAAATTACGTGACAACTTTATCTAAACATGGGGTATTACAGAGAGTGAGAGTGAGATAGTGAGGAATGGGGAAGAGAAGAGAAGAGATGAGACGATCGGAGGGGAAAGGGGAGGGGGTACTTGGCAAGGAGAGGGGGTAGTGCACATCAGAATTAGCGACGGGCACTGCCCGTCATTGATTGTAGGCGGCGCAGTCAATATATATTAATAAAAATATATATTAATTAATTATTTTAAATTAATATATATTATTTTAAATTAATATATAAATTTAAAATTAAATATATATTTTTAAAATACTTTAAAATATAATTAATTTATAGTTATTTAATTTTACAACATTAAACTAATCAAGAAAAAAAAATTTTACAATCAAGAGAAAAGAAAAATGAAAAACAATTAATAAAAATAAATCAATTAAAATTATTTAAAGAATAATGACAAAAAATAAATACAATATTTTTTAAGAATTTGTAAATTTATTATTAATTGTAGAAGAAGAGATAAAAATATATTTTTTATTTCTTAAATGATTAATAATATTTATGTTATAAATAAATATAATTTTACTAATTAATTTAAATTAAAAATTACATATATTTTGTAAACTAAAAATGATAAGTATTTTAAGAGGAAACTAAAATCAACAATCATCTGCGACGGACAGTCACCCATCGCAGATGGAGAATTAGTGCTGAGTGATTGTTAATTGGTGGAAAATAAATTTTTAAAAATTAATTTATTTTTTTAACTAATAAAATTATTATAGTTCTTTTATAGATATTTGATTTTACGACTTCACATTAATTAAAAAAATAAGTATAAAAGATAAAGAACTAAGGAAAAAAATAATAGAAATAAAATACTAAAGAGTAATTATCCAACATCCCAGTAATTTAAGAATAATTAATAACTATTAATTTAATTGGGAACAACTGATAATTATTAATTTAAATTGGGAGCTGTTAATAATTATTAATTATCATAATTACGATGATTATCGAATATTTATGGGTTAAAGAAAATATTAATTTATTCATGTTAGGGAGATGGATAATTAATTATTGTAAAATTTGGAGTACAAGAGTATTTATAAGTTAGGGGTGTTTGTGTCAATTTTCGAAAATGGTGGGGTTTAAATGTGAATTTCGGAAGTGGCAGGCGATCACCTTAAAATTAATTTGGTGAGACTATATGTTGAAGGTGGTTGCCAACTGAGCTGGTCGCGCGCGCGAGGGACCAGGTAGGCTACCCGGGTTCGAGTGAGGGGGCGAGCGCTCGAGGAAGAAGGGGAAAGGTTAGAATTTTTCCAGCCCATGGACGCCCGAAACGGCGTCGTTTCGTAGAGGCGGTGGCCTCCCCAGGGTGGGTTCCCGCGGCCGCCACGTGGTCTCTTCTCTGCTTTCATTTTTTTGTTAATTTAAAGGCCAAATTTGGCCTTCTCCAAGCCTGCAAACAGCAAGCAATGAGGGGAAATTAAAAGAGGGAAGAAGCCGCGTATAACCATGAAAACAAGGAGGAAAATTCAAAGAAAAATGGAAGAAATGCAATTTAATTAAAGTTTATATTAATAGGTAAATTGAGTGAGTTATGTAAATAAATTTGTACGGTTGAAATTTAATTTAGGGTGCAAATTTATTAATTTTGGTTGATTATACTGTTGTTATGCAGCGTGTATTAATTTAGCGGCAAGTAAGCGTATAAACACCGGGAACAATTAATTTAAGGCAAGCTCTCTACTCCCTTCTTGATTCTCATTTGATTTATGAACTCTATGTCCTCCCTCAACTCGATTTGATTATAGAAATTAATTATAAACGTTAGAGTTAATTATTATCTAAATTTTATTAAATTAAATTAAATAGAAGACTTCCAGGTTTAATTCTGTAAATGCTTACGGGGTATTGTATTGTCTCTACTTCTTTGGGAATGATGCCGAACCTGGTTGGGGTTAGGTTCTTCGTGAGTCAGTTGAGGTTGTGGCACCCTCTGGGGTGAGCTGCTGTAACTGGGAGTCTTAGGGTTTTATTTGTGTGAGTCGTAGGGTGTGGGATATACAGCTTCTGACCGTCGATCATTGGGTCATGGCAGTTGATGGCTGGATGTTTGGGCGTCAATTATCAGTTATTGCGATAGACTATTGACAGGGCGGGCAAGCTAGTACCACCAGACACCCACCCTTGGTGTTGTGCTTATCATGAAGTGGTTATGGTTTCCTGTAGACATGAGTGGTAATGACAGGCGGCGTGAGCTGTTGACCGGTGAGGTAACTTGTTGACTGTTTGTGACACTGGAGCGAATCGTCGTCGGGCTGAGGGCGACTGTTGACTGGTTGTTCTTAGTCATGGGTTGTCGACCAGTACCTAGTCACTGTTGACCGGCTCTGCCAATATGTGGCATATTGTATGACATTACATTGCATGGGATTGGGCTTACATCCATTGGGGGTCATGCTTTGTATGTACGAGGATGTGTGCTCATTGGTATAACTCGGTTGGCTTGCTAAGTGCTAATTTGGGTACGATAGGCGCGCATATGCATTTAGAGCATTCTGCCTGTGTGAGTTCTTATATGAGCGTAGCATGGCCTGATACTTGGCTTGTGGGGGTTTTGTCATCACGTTAATGTTGCAAGAGCCATTGCATTTATTATTTGTTGCATCGCGTGGTTACCGTTGATTTGGTTTATGATTGAGGATTGTGGTATGGAGTTGTCCCTTGATAGCTATGAGTGGATGCTAGGCTCCAGATAGCTATGATTCGGGGACTCTGGTATGCGATTGTGATGGGAGCCTCGGGCTCGTGTGGATCTTGTTGTGGGAGCTTCGAGCTCGTGGACTTTATGCCAGCCAGTTCATGGCTGTGGTAGGTTGGTATGCTGGGACTTGGGTGCCAGGATGTGTATTTCTTATGTGGGCCCCAGGGACTGTTATGTGCATTGTTATATTTTTGTTGAGCACTGTATGTCCTGTTGCATGGTATGGCATGGTATTTTCATATGTTGCATTGCACTTTGTGCGAGTATATTCTGGGTGAGGTTGTATTCCCAGCTTTGTTATTGTTATGTTGCGATGTGTACTTCGATTATGGTTTATTTTTGGTTTATCATTGTCTAGCGAGACGTATGTCGGGTATGGCTATTCCTGGTTTTGGTCTGTCTTACATGTATTTGTGGGATGTACTTCAATGTGGGAGGTTTATACCCAGCCTTACCTGTATTTACTTGTTATGCTTGCTGAGCCTTGTGGCTTATTTTGTTTTTACCATCATTCCAGGTGTAGGAGCTGACGTAGTGGCTAGACCATTTGGCGTGTTGGTTGTAGATAGTTGTGTGTACAGGGCAATCCCGACTAAAAGATTCGTGAGGTGCGAGTTGTGATCAGGGGCTCGAACAACGTGGCTTGTCTGATTTATCTGGTCGTTATGTTGTTATGTATGATTAAGCCCCTGAGTGGTTTATTTCGTATTTATCTAGCTTCCGCTGTTGTGGTGTGTTGTATGGTTTTGGTTGAATTGCAATTAAAAGATGAGGAAAATTTCTGAATCGTGACAAATTATTTATTTCAAGCACATTTAATGCAGCTCAACTGTCTTCAGTAGTTCAACTGTCAACTATAAATACTTAGATGCTGCAGCATTAATTAATTATGGGGTTAGAAAATATTCATTACAAATGTTCAAGTGTTTTAACTTACGACTTCCTATATTTTATCTCTAATGCTTTAAATTGACACAATTTTTTAATTACTATTGTTGCATTCATTATTATATGTTTATTTTGTAAGTCTTCAATCAATTGAAAAATATTGTCACTGAGAAATTTAATTATCATATTAATTATCTCAATTGAGAAATATTGTATTTTCAAAACAAATTTTAAATTTAATTTAAATATTTTATAAATTTCACATTAATTTTTTATTAATATTTTGTTAAACATTAATTTCAGCAATATTACTAAATTGTTGAATTATATAGCATAAGATCATATAATTAATGATGAAATTTAAAACAAGTGAAACGTATATATCATCTAAATATTGTGGTTATTTTTTTTATTTTATCTGCATATTATTCATTTAAAAAAATGGGTATTCGTTAAAGGATAACATATTACTCAATAATAAAGATCAATATCTTTAAAAAATGTATGTGTATATAGGGTACATTTAGATTTTAATTTATGTACTATTACATTTTTTTTGTACAATCATTTTAATTTTTTGTTTTTCAATTACACTTATTTATTTATATTTTTAAGTTAAATTTATTTTTATATATGTATTTTTAATTTAATTTAACTACTTTACTTTAATGTGTAAAAAAAGAAGAAGATAAATACAAGTAAATAGATATAATCAAAATAACATAATATATCACTTATCACAATTAAAAATGTATATTTAAATAAATTACGTCAACAATATAAATTTAATTACTAAAATGTGAAATTAAAGTTTGAATTTCATATTTTATAATTTTTTTTCAAATTTTTACACATTTTTGTAAAGTGTAAAAATTATGTTTCGAAATTACAAGTTTTTTATTTTATTTTCTTTTTTTCTTGTGACATATTTATTCCATTGCTAAAGTTTGTTATTTTTTTTAATTTTTAGCGGTGAATTCCTTCGCTAAATTCTATGGATGCCCCAAAATTGAACGCGTGCCAGGTCCTATGTAATATCCCAAAATTTTAAAATAGATAATAATTATTCTAACCGGTGTTTGAGTATATTATTGAATATTTGAGAATTTAAGAAGAGATATTTATTTATGTGGTTTTGAGGAAAATAAGGAATTAAAGGTAATCAATTAAATTATTGAGGAATGGTTAATCATTATTAATTATCGTATTTGTGGTGATTATTGAATATTTATGGGTTAAAAAGAAAATATTAATTTATTTGGGTATTTGGAAATTTAAGAAAATATTTATTTATTTTATTTTGAGAAAATGGATAAATAAGGTAATTAATTAAATTATTTGGGGATATTTATGAAATTAATGAAAGAGTAAAATAAATTAAATTAGTGAAAGTTTGGAAGTTTTAGGGTGTAAGTGAAATAAGAAGGAAATAGAAGTTGGGGCGTATGAGTAATTAAGTGAAGTTGTGGGTTTAAGTATAAATTTTTGAAATTGACTAAGAGTCACTTTAAAATTAATTTAGAGCGCATATAGAATGAAGATGCGGCTGGATCAAGCGGTTACTCACGCGAGAGAGGTAAGCGAGGTCGCGGGTTCGAGGCTGGTCGTGCGCGCGCAGTGGAGATTTTGCTGGAATTTTTCCAGCTCAAGGTCGGAAAAACGGCGTCGTTTCAACAAGGCGGTGGGCAGCTACTTGCGTGGCCACGTGGCGCGCGCTGGTGCGCCCCCGCTACAGCTTCCACGTGCATCTGATTTTGCCAATTTTAAGGCCAAATTGGCCATCCATTTTGGGCCAATTTTCTTGTGCAACTGGCTGCCATTTAAAGCTTCAATTGAAGCTTAATTAAGGAGTAGAACAGAGAGCTATTGAGGGAAGAAACGGGCACAAAGCAGCGGCGAAGGAAGGAGAAATTAGAAGAAAAATTTAGAAAAATAATTTTTCTCCGTATAAGTGAAGATCTGAAGAACGGGGTAGGTTAATCAGCTTATATTAAATATTTTTTATAGATTAAATCATATTTTTAGGCTATATTTTAATTTATTTTATTGTTAATATTATTTTACAATGCGCGGACATTTAAGGCCAAAAAGGCAAGCTTTCTTTACCTTCTAAATTTTTAGTGACCTCATATACCCGTAATAGTTTCGATTTTATACCGATTTAGTTAGGTTGTCGGAAATACGCGTATGGGTTTTAAATCAAAACTTAGTTTCATTAGTAAAATGTATTAATTTGTGCAGCGGCTGAGTCAAGAGGTGGGAATCTGCTAGTAAAAGGTAAGCTCCTAACCCTCTCATCGTGATCTTTAATTCCCGTGAAAGATCCCATGATTTCTCGTATTTTATCACCTCCCTTACTCTAATTCGGCGCTTAGCCTTATTTGTTGAATTATTATTCATTTGTTTTAATTTAAATTAAATCCGAGACTTCTAGAATTTTATTTGTTGTGAGCCTACGGGGGTTTGTACCGCGCCCACTCCTTTTGGGAATGATGTTGAACCAGCTTGGGGACTAAGTTTCTAGACGTGCAGGTTTATTTCTGATTTTTCTCGAGTTTATTTATGGTTCGGTTAGAGCTATCGAGCAGTGGGGCAGGGGTCGGCTGTTTGATAACGTTGGGGTAGACTAATGTACGGCCCTGAAGTGGACCGTCGGGTGGACACTCCTAGTCACTGGCCATTGACTGGTGCCGGGCACTACTGACTAGCTCTATCAGTTTGTAATTTACTGCACGTTTAGATTCATTATATTACTGTTCATGATTTGATATGCACATGGGTACGGGTTGCATGTTTGGATATTCATTTATTGAGTATGCTTGGACACGGACATTCTAGCTTGGTTAGGTTGCATCCAGCACGGGCATATGCATCGCGTGTGGTTTACTATGTGGGCGGAGCATTGCCTGATGCCTGGATGTATGAGAGCCAGTGTATCACGTTGATGCTCACTACACCATTGCATTGTTATGTGCATTGCATGGTTACTGGTAGTATTTAGTTCTCGGACAGGAGTACCGTTCCGAGGAAGCCTATGGCTCGGGTGTCGGGAGTACCGACATGGATATGGGTGGCGGGAACACCGACTCGGGATAGCGGGCACAGGATGCTGGAGGTATTTGTTACCATCTAGGGCAGCGACAGGTTGGTATGAGACTTGGGTGCCGTGTGTCTTGTATGGACCCTAAGGACCGGTATGTGCTTTTATTATGCTATATTATTGTGTTGTAGCGTCTCATGACTTGTGTGTATTTGGGGGTTGGTAATCTGGGGGAAGTTTGCTGGTTTTATGCAACCTTTAGCCTTTCTTTTCTTATGCTTGCTGAGTCTTTCGACTCACTTTGTTTTTCCATCATTCCAGGTAGTGTCAGCGTGGGTCCGGGCAAGAGAGTCAGCTTCTAGCGATAGAGTCGGTATGGTGTACAGGAAGTCCCGTCAATCCTTGTCAACTCTGATGTGTGAGTATGATTTACTCCATTATTTTGTACTATGTCAGGTTTTTCCTCGAGTCTCGTGTATGTCGGCACAGGAGTCTGTGTTCATTTATTTATCATGTGACCGCTGTGATAGCGGGGTACCCGTAGTGCATGCATGTGTTTAGCTTCGCTTCCGCTGTCCTTATTTTTGTGTGTGCATGCTAGGGTGGTTTTGATCTTATATTTTATTCTTTCTCCTTTCGTAAGCGCTTCCGTTCTGGTAGTCCGGTGGTTGGGGATATTTGGGTGGGGGTGCTTACATCCTACCCTCTTCTCATGAGCGTGTCACGTGGCAGTGCTAGGATATTAATCTCAGTAATAATTAAATTTAATTTTTTTATTTTCTTTTATTTTTTAGCAATGGCTTTATCCCCCGTTGCTAAATTTAATTTTTTTTATTTTCTTTTATTTTTTAGCGATGGGTTTAGCACTCGTCGCTAAATTTAATTTTTTTAAATTTCTTTTATTTTTTAGTGACGGGTTTATCCCCCGTCGCTAATTTTTTTTTCTTTTATTTTTGAGCCACGGCTTGTCAATCACTAATTCCGTCGACAAATTAAAAAAATATTTAAAAAAATTAGTTACGAAAATTTCGTCGCTAATTAGCGACGGAATAGTTCCATCACTAAATTCCGTCACTAAATACTAATTTTCTTGTAGTGTATCTTAGTGCATGGTATGGTGTGACATTATCATTTGCTACATGACATGTTGGGTGTTGGGGAGTATCTAGCATGAGAGATCTGTTCCCAGTCTTATCTTTATTATTCTATTATGTTTACTGAGTCTTGTGCCTCACCTTGTCTTTTATATCATTCCAAGTGTGGGAGCTTATGACTTGGTTGGATTATTTAGCATGTCGGTCTTAGGTTGCTATGTGTACAGGGTAATCTCAATTAAAAAGATCTTTGGGGTGTGAGTTGTGACCAAGGACTTAGATTCTGTATTTGTTATATTTGATTGATTGATACTTGGTTGTGTAAGGAAACACCCCTGAAGTGTGCATTTATATTTAATTTACTTCCATTGTTGTATAATTATGGGGCTAAATTTTAGCCCTTGTATTTAGTTGTTAGTTGGTTGTAGATAAAAATTCAGGAATTTCTGGATCATCACATTTAATATTTGTATACAACTTATTATTTTTAATGATCATTGTATCATAAATGTGATTTTGACTCATTATTTATATATATTTACAAAACGTGTATATCTTGACCTACTTACTAATGTGTGACCTCATATAAATGGATCGCCTCTACACATTAGACAACCCCCTTGACCACAATTCTAACCTTTAGAGAAGAGAAAAATGTGCATAAAGTTCATTTAACACTGCAATAAACACCTTTCTTCTCAATTTCCAATAATGAAAAAGTGTGTAGATTTGTAAATTTTGGACCTTTTGCGTGTATGGATCTCCTTTGATAGCCTAATCATATTGAACATTCGAGATTTGGCTAAATTCAACTAATGATGTTTGATAGTATTTGTTTTTCTTCCTTATCTTTTGACAATAAAGAAGTGTGTATATCTATAAATTATGATTTTACAATAAGTTTTAACAAACACACACTACAAGAGTTTCAACTTTTTCCGGTGGTGAAAAAATTGTCGGAAAAAGTTGAAAAATCGCCGGTAAAAGTTTTACCGGCGGTAATTATAACCACCGGAAATATCTCCGTCGAAAAAGTTTTTCGGCTGTCGAAAACTGCGGGGAAAAAATATTTACCGGCGGTTTATGAAAACCGCCGATAAAGGAAGAATTTGTTAAAACTTATTTTCGTTTTATGCAATGCCTGCAGGATATGATTCTAGGTATTAGTAGTTGCCTGCAGAATTTGCCTGAAACATGACATTCCATACCCTACTTATACAGAATATGATATAGCTTTCCCAAGCTTGCTTGTGCATTTCCAAACAAGGTTAGAGAGAAGAAGAAAATGGTTCAACAAAAACAGTATGAAGCTAAGAAGATGCTACTGATAATGAGTGCACCAATTTCTGATCATTAATCTGGGGCTTCTATCCATTGAATATGTAGCATCACAAATGTTAAAACATTGAAAGATGGAAATGGAAAACAGAAAATGAAAAAATTAAGGCAGAAAATAAAGTTGCGAAATAAAATTATATACGTTGGGGCCACGTTCAAGCCATTCTTGAATAAGATATATATTGAGACTGATCAAGAAAAGGGTGCAATGAGAATGCATAGCGATAGATGCCACCAAGAAAATGCAACTGAAGCCATACTAGACAGAACTTACATATATACAACCCTTGACTGCAGCACGACGGCAAAATGCCTGAGGCAGTTCCCCTTGGCCATAAATAGGGTAAAGCAATGCACCAGGTGCATTTGGAAACCTGAAAGGTTGAGAAGAGCAATGAAGAAGAATATCAAAGACTAAAGAATATATCAAAGCATTTTGTGGGGTAAAAAGAGGACAAGAGTGGGAGAGCAAGCAAAAAGGAGCAAAGGTGGAGTCATTGATGAGGTATGCTCAATGTTAGAAAAGCACTTAAGTCCATTTGAAGAATTCATTGTCATTATATGAGTTCAAACTACAAGCAATAATAAAAAAATGGAAGACAAGTGTAAGCTTCCTGCTGCAGTGGCTAACCATTTTAGTGAAGTAGTTCTCATTTCACCTTTGCAAAATAATCGCTTGCGTGATGACCTCTGTGCTTTCAATAGAGCTATAATTACATTATTCTGGTGATAATTTCGATTGTGAAACATCAATACCCTACAATTTGGGGATATCTTATCGTGACAGTCCTGGCAAGTTGTCCCATGTTCTATGGTGCTGAAACAAATGAAACAAGAAATCAACTAACCAATGGCATTAGTTGTACAAAGTGGCTAGTTCCTTAAATTCACATTCAGCACCCCAGCTGTTACAATTCTACCAAGAAAACTGACTGTGCATGGATTTGCATTGCTGCCTTTTTTTTTTTTTTTCCTTCCTTTTTTAAGTAGACCCAAAGACAAAACAGAAAATTCCCTGAGCCTAGTGGATTGATCTCCTGCTCTACGTCTTCACATTAGTTCTTACACTTGGGTGATAACTGACAAGAATTTAGCAATGAGCAGCCAATTATTTAATAAATAATGTTTTATACTATACATTTTAAAATGGAATAAAAAAAGAGGACCATGCTAGAAATAAGAATGGCTTCACTTGTCACGTTTCTATTTCCAACCAACTTGACATCATTATCTTCATTGTTCTATGTAAGAAAACAATTCATTGCCTGTTCTACTCCACTTAAGATGCAGTTCTATTAACATTATCTAATAAATAGCAATCATAATTTTAGAGTAACTCCTGAAATATAAACCCAAAGATTGGCAACAACCTGCCAACTGAAGAGTGGTAAAGCGCTAATCGATTTATTCCATCCCTTGTCTTCAGAACATCTTTACAAACCTCCAACTTGTCTTGATCATAATCAACCATTGCTATTGCATATAGAATAATCCTACATGGAGAAAAACTATGCAAGTGAGGTGCAATACTAAAGAACACCAAATATGAATACAGATACAAAATAAACATTGGATATGGCACAAATATCAATTAGGCATTTCAATCTGAAAATGGAGGATAAAATAAACATTTGATATGGCACAAATATCAAAATAAACATTTGATTTGATTTTTTCAAATAAAATCAAACTGCAAATCCAAGACAATTAGCAATTCACAAGGCAGAGTAACAGAATATGAACTCTCACTAACAGATAAAGAAAGACGGTTTGGTCTGCACGATTTTGTCTTCGGCGGCAACCGCATTTTGTTCAAGAATTCAAGGCTGAGAGCGACTGAGCGTGAGCGATGGCGAGAGCGACTGAGAGTGAGCAAGCGAGGCCGAGAGCGACTGTAAGCACCCCCGCCCGGATATCCTAACCACCCGGTCTATCCGAACGAGTGCGCTCACAGAAGGGAAGAGGAATAGACAAAAGACAGAAATGCCCTGGCATGCATAAATAAGAAATTTAACAGCGGAAGCAAAACGGTAAACATGCATGCCCACAAGCACCCCGCTGATACAGCGGTCATGAAGTATATAAAAATACATACAGACTCTGTGCCAACAATAGGAGGTACAAATGACAACCTGGCACAGTCAAAAATAAAAGACAGCGACTCTAGCAAAACATCAGAGATGACGGGGGCAGCTAACTATACACCTTACCAACACGGCCGGCTGCTAAATGGAACGATCCTCGCCCTCGGCCTTTGCTTTACCCTTACCTGGAATGATGGAAAGCAAGGTGAGTCGCAAGACTCAGCAAGTTTATAAGAAATGAAAGGCTATAAATAAAAGAAGAGACCATCCCAAACACAGCCCCACAAGTACACACAAGTCATGAGACGCTACAACACAACAGTGCAGTATAGTGAAAGCACATACCGGTCCTTGGGGCCCACACAAGACACCTGGCACCCAAGTCCCATACCAACCTGCCGCTGCCCTGGAAGGCAACAATATCCTCAACAAACCTGTGCGCACTGTCCCGGGGCGGTACTCCCGTCACCCGTATCCACGTCGGTACTCCCGACAACCGAGCCATAGGCTCCCTCGGAACGGTACTCCCGTCCGAGAACTAAATACTATCAGTAGCCATGCAATGCACATAAAATGCAATGGCGTAGTGAGCATCAACGTGATACCAGGCGCCCATACATCCAAGCATCAGGCCATGCTCCGCCCATATAGTAAGCCACACACGATGCATATGCCCGTGCTGGATGCATTATAATCAAGCTAAAATGCCCGTGACCAAGCATAACCAAATCATGTTAATCCCAACATGCAGCCCGTACCCATGTGCACATCAAGCCATGCAACGAGAATAAAATATAAGCAGGCATGCTATAATCACATAACGGCTAAGCAAGTTAGCAGTGCCTGGCACCGGTCAACGGTCAGTGGGTAGGAGAGACTCGCCGGCGGCCTAAGGTAGTCCGTACGACAGTCACTCCGTCACCGAACCATCGATCCTAGCCCCCACTGCACAACCGCTCCAGCCAGAAAATGACCAAAAATCCAATTAATACCCGAACCGCTAAGAACCTAGCCCCGGGTGAGTACGGCATCATTCCCAACAGGCAGGGGGGTGGCACAAACCCCCGTAGGCAACCAACGAATAAAACCCACGAAATCCATTTAATAAATTAAATCTTAAACTAACCGTTTAAAAACTTCATAATTAATTAATGGCCGAAACAAACGAAGGGAGGCCCAATAAATCGCCAACGACAGAAACGACGAGATAGGTAAGAAGAACTTGCCTTATCAGAGATATCCTTAGGCTCGTTGGGTCCAAAAGTAGTAAAAATTATACAAACTGCAATATCCCAATTATTTGCCAAAATTAATAAAATTGGACGCAAAACGAAATTCTGACCGTACAGAATATTAATTACTAACTGCTCTACATACCTGGATAATTAAATCAGGGATTAAACGGAGTTTAATCCAATTTTTGAAGCCCCAAAATCTCAGAAATTTCTCTCGCGCACGCTGCTGCTCTTTTCTGTAATTCCTTACTGTTCGCATGCAAAAAGAACGCCCGAAATCGGGCTTAAATCGGCCAAAAACGAGCGGCTGAGGCGCGGCCACGTGGCAGCGCGCGGGCCAGCCACTGGGAGCCACCGCCATTGACGAAACGACGTCGTTTTAACGCCTATGGCTGAATTAAATCAGCCAAAATTTCCCCTCCTCGCGCGCAGCCCCCGCGATTCGATCCCTCATCCGCTGCCTGGCCGCCTCGCGCGCGAACCGCCCGCGCCCACGCTCGCATCTAACCTATATATGTTTTAAATTATATTTAATGTGACTTTTGGCCTCTTCCGCGATTCACGCCAGCACCCCTAAACTTCCATTAATTGCACTAACGCCCACTTAATTAATTACATTAACTCCCGAAATTTCTGAAAATCCCATTATTGAATTTCTTTTAATTTTCCTATAATTCCAGAAATTCCTAAAACAAATTAATTAATTATTTTAATTTCTTATTTCCTTAAAATCACATAAGTAAATTTTATTAAATCACAACAAATTATTTTAATATTTCCTTTAATTTAAATTACCCCAAAATTAAATTAAATTGGCATTTACGGGGCGTTACAGCGACTGAGCGTGAGCGATGGCGAGAGCGACTGAGAGTGAGCAAGCAAGGCCGAGAGCGACTGAGAGTGAGCGATGGCGAGGGAGGCAGCGACGAGAGCGAGCGAGAGAGGGTTAGGGTTTGCAGGAGGGGATTTTGGAAGAGAAGAGGGTGAGAGGAAGATTAATTTGGGCGGGGGAGCGCGGGGTAGATAAATCATATATCCCCGGCGATTTTAAAAATTGTCGGGGATGGGCCAACATCACCGGCGGTTTTATAAACCGTCGGTAATGGGTAAACATCCTTAGCGGTTTTTAAAAACCGCCAGTGATGGTTCAACATCCCCGGCAATTTTCAAAACCGTCGGGAATTATAGTGTTTTCCCGACAGTTGTTCAAACCGCCGAGAAAAGTTTGCCGGCAATACCCATTTTCCTTGTAGTGACATTTTGACACTTTCCAAACTCTTTACTCATTTTCTGCAAGCTTAACAACCTCTCCCCCTTACTTACTCCCATCCTCTATGTCACGACATAAAATTTTCTTTTATTAATTTTTACTTTTTTGGTTTTATTTCTTAAAAATTGTAAATATTAGGTAAAATTTTGATATATGTGAACAAAATTATATTACAAGCACTAATGAAATTTACATCACTATAAACAAAATAAAATATACAAATTTATCAAAGGAAAGCTTTTGTTTTGGTTTTCAATTTTTCAGGTATGAGTATGTTTTATATACTCTAAGTGATTATGTTGATGTGTATCATGGGGTTGTCAGTACAATTGTTATTCTTGAATGGCCAAAACTAACATAATCTTTAGGGAAGTTAGATGGATTCAGAAGGTGATATTGATGAAAATCTCCCATACTTGTATATATTTTTCTCTTCATGTTAGGAGAACTGAATATATTTAGTAGTTGTTTAGATTTTCTAATTTGGTCTTTTGCTGCAAGACACGACGTATACTCTAACTTAATGTGGTGGACGGTTTTTTGGTTAATTAAGTTCAATATATTGAAATTCTTATTTATAGAAAAAAAAAATGGCAACAAAAGAATAAGTTTTTATTTTTCCAATTGGAAATAGAAATTGATACAAAAAATATAAAAATGAAAACAAAATCAAATGGACCCCTAATTAATTAATTTTAAATTAAATATGTATTAACTCTTTAATATATATATATATATATGGTTTTTCTCTTTGATTAATAAGCTCTCTTTTTTTTCTTTTCATTTATATTGTGGATATACAGCTGCTACATCTCAGGTTGTATTTGTATATGCTTCCTTTAATTTGTTGTATAATAACATGATATGCAACATGGATGCCCAGATATACAACTCATTAAATTGTGTAAATCAAAATCGACAACAAACTTATATAATTTTAAGGCCTGTGGACACCAAACATAACCATAAACAAAGCACAATCTGAATATAGTAATTGTCGATTCTTGGGGTTGATGACATTTGAGTATAGCAAAAAAATATTAGTTGTTAGAATACAATCTGTCCTACCAAGCCTAATCTTATGAGTTGAGCGATTTCAGAGGTTGGATTTGCTTATTCGCACATACGTATACTTTGACTTTTAGATTTACCCCTTTTATTAAAAATTAAAAAAACCAAACAAAACAACAAAAAACACGAGAAAGAGGTATTAATTTGCCTAAAAATCATTTAGAGGTTTAGGGATAAATCAAGTTCTCTAGAGCCATCCTCTTTATCACTCTTATGCATCTCAATCACCTTCTGATAAATTTGTTGATAGAATTTACAGTTAACACACGATCTTTTGCAACCACCAAAAGATCCCACATTTGGTGAAGGATCAACTTCTCGAGAATGTGACAAAGATGGCATCCACGACCAAGATGCTTGATTTTTCATCGAATATGGCCAAGAAACATATTTTTTTCTTTCATAATGAAGAATGGATGGAGTTTTTCCTCCTCTAGAACTAGGGGTTTGATCCCTTTTCGAGTGATGCATGTCCTGCTTATTCTATCCTATAAGTGAACGGATCGTGACAAGTAATACAGTGATGAATAGAGTGTCGTACCCACGAGAACTAACTTTTGACATTTACTCTAATTGATTTAACCTTAACCTAACACACACATTAACAAAGACTTCAACTGTAATGAAAACTAATTTACTAATAAAAGATGCAAACAAAATAATTTCTTTAATTCAAAAACTCTCAAAGTTAAGGCACTAGGGTTTGTGAATCCACCGTCGGCCTTCTATGATTCAATTATTCATTACTCGGATCTTGCTATTCGTTATCTTAGGTTGAAAATCGATAATCCAATTACAACTAAAAGCCTCTCTCGATGGTCATTTAGTTCTATGTATATATATGAGATTAACTATCTCTAGTCAACCTTCGAACATATAAACATCACTACAAGAAAATTTAAATTTAGTGACGGGAATATACCCATCACAAATTAGTGATGGATTTAGTGACGGACACCCGTCACTAAAAAATTTAAGGTTATTTTTATATAAAATTTAAGATTTAGTGACAGGGCTGTAAGCCCCCGTCACTAAATTCGCTGTTTAGTGACGGGGCAGTTAGCCCCCGTCACTAAATTCACTGTTTAGTGACGGGGCAATCAGCCCCCGTCACAGATTTAGTGACAGCGCTGACAACTCCGTCACTAAACTCGTTGTTTAGTGACAGGGCTGTCAGCCCCCATCACAGATTTAGTGACGGGCTGTTAGCCCCCGTCACAGATTTAGTGACAGGTTGTCAGGCCTATCACAAATTTAGTGACGGGGGCTGACATCCCCGTCACTAAACTCGCTGTTTCGTGACGGACTGTCAGCCCCGTCACTAAACTCGCTATTTAGTGACGGGGATGTCAGCCCCCGTCACAGATTTAGTGATGGGCTGTCAGCCTCATCACTAAACAACAACTTTAAAATCCTGCCCCCCCTCTCTTCTCCTCGCGCAATTTTCTTCTTCCCCATTTTCCTTTGCAATTTCTCTCTTCTCCCTCTGTGATTTCTCTCTTCTCCCACATCTCCCTCCGCACTGTTTTCTTATTCCCCATCTCCCTCTGTGATTTCTCTCTTTTCCCCCATCTCTCTTCGCGTTATTTTCTTCATCCGCTGTTGCATCTCGTCGGTGTCGCCTCTGTGCCATTACTATCATTTTTTCAATCTTTTGGAGGTAATTTAATTTAAGGTTAGTTTTATTATTCAGTTAGTAGTTATTTTATGTTAGTTTAATTTTAATTATTCTGTATTGTTAGTTTAGTTTAGTTTAATTGTTTAAAGTTAGTTATTTTTTGTTAGTTTAATTTTAGTTATTTTGTGTTTTTCAGTGTTGTTAGTTTTGTTTAGTTTCATTGTTTAAAGTTAGTTAATTTGTGTTAGTTTAATTTTAGTTATTTTGTGCAGTTTAGTTTTAGTTTAATTGTTTATATTATTTGTTATATTTAGAAATTAAAATGTAAAATTTATTGATTGTTATTTAGTAGTCATAGTATAAATGTATCTTATTTTGTTATGTAATTATATTCATAAATATTATTTTTTATTTAAAACAGTTAAAGTTTTCAATTTCAAATTTTTAATATTTTCTTTTTAATGTAAATTTTTAATTATTTCTATAATTAATTTTAAATTTTTATTTATTATATATATAATTTAAATTTTTAAAAAGGTTTCTTGTTATTTATTAAATTTTTATTTTTGATTTAAAAATTAGCTTAAAAATTTTATTTTTTTTAATTTTTTAAAAGGATCTGTGACGGGGAATTCCCGTCACAGATTTAGTGACGCCTACTTTAGTGACGGATTCCTTACCCGTCACTAAAAAATTTAGTGACGGAATTTCTAGTTTTAGTGACAGATTTTTCCGTCACTAAAACTGATTTTTCTTGTAGTGCATGCATTCAATCACGGAGATCATCACAAAATGATTTCATAGGGTATAACGGTATCTCCACCTATTATAGGACTCTACGTTGTTTTCTACCATGTCTAATCCATATTGAATCTCTCGAAAGCAATACAAATCACAAATATGTTCCAATGGTGATCAAACATCAAAACAGCATTATGAACATAACAAACAATCAACCTAAATGGATAAGAAAATAGTAAACCGAATAACTTTAAATCAAACTATTAGAAGTTGAGGTTTCATTATTCACCCTAGCTATAAACACTTAGCAATGCATTCTTGCAATCAAAAGAAAAAGAAAAGAGTTGGAATCCATAACAAAGAATTGAGAAAGAAAAGAAAAATACAACCCAATAGTAAAGTCTTCAATCTTCCTTCAACTTCTCCTCCATCCAAAAAAACTCTCAAAACCCTTAAGAATAAGTCTTTATATAGTGGTTTTTAGGTTATTAAAGTCGTGCATAGTGGAATCTCTCATTTTTTATTGATTTGGACGGAGATGGGCTGAAATTGAGCTTTGATTTGAAGTTCAGAACGCTACGGCGGTCCTACCGCGGTATGCTTGTTGCTGCAGACCCGTGAGCTCCAGATAGCAATTCCTAAAGCGGTCCTATAGCGGTATGCATTCCGCTGTAAGATCGTGAGTTCCAGAAACTAAATCTTATAGCGGACCTACAGCGGTATGCATTCCGCTATAAGCCCACTAGCCTTCTTCTTTAGCCTCTTGCTTTATCATCTTCCACTTCTTGCTCTTGATACTCTTTTGCTTTCTTTTAATTCGATACCCGACCATGCCTCCAAGCTTTATTTCAACTCCCATCATGCACCAAAATCACTCTTTTTGATCCATGTCCGCTTTGCATGTAATGTGTACCTATATTGACAAAATTAAGCCCAAAATGAGTAGCAATGATGTTCATTAAATACTTAAATGCTAAGTTTAGACAACTGAATAAGAGGGCAAAATATGTTGATCAAATACCCCCAAACTTAGCCTCTTGGTCGTCCTGAACGAGATTATCACTCACGCACACATTAGATAGCCTTACCATTAGTCTCAGATTTTGGTATCTTTTAAAATTCACAATGAGTTATCAAGTAATGCTCCACCATAGTTTTGGACTCATTCCATACTTGACGTGTGTGTGTGCATAATCGGATTCTTTATTATGCATTAGGTTGTTGTTACCCAACCCTTCAATGGTCATGTTTTCTTTTCCCTCTTATAACTTGCATTCCACCCCCAAACTTAATACCTTTATTCAATCCCTAGTTATCCTATGGTTACTTTCAGTTCTTTTTTTTTTTAGTCTAGATGGGTCCAGCTAGAGATAATCCTACATTAGTTTGTGAATATTCTCTTTAATTTTGAGTGCTTTGACATTCCAACCTCTACCAAGCAGTCAAACCCACTAGTTTTCTTCATCCCTCACAATATAAGTATCAGCACAATCATCATTTGCCTATTTTTTTTTTTTTTTTTTTTAGCAAAGCCTCTCCCCATTAAGCTTTCTAGAAGAACCTTGTAGCGAGCTTTCAGCCAATGACTCCCAAGTCAGATGACCTTAGGGCACCAGGTGTTGAGACACCCCTACAGACTTAATCACTCAATTCAACTAGGCTACGAAGAGAGGTACAGAATATATATACAAGATGATTGATATAGCGTGCATGACGTAATAATACAGGGATAAGATTTTAAGTCTTTGGTCATTGCTTAGTTTCCGTTAGATTGCCTACACACTCCACACAAATTTAAACATGCACGGAATCAACACATTCCTCAGTAAACACTACCACGGCTAGGGCATAATCATGAGAACCACGTAGATACCTAATGATTCTCTTGACAACTTTCTAATATTTCTCACTAGGATTACTTTAGTATTTGCTTACTAGCCCAATGGCGAAGCAGATATCAGGACGAGTACACTTCATAAGGTACATGAGACTCCTAACAGCACTGGCGTATGGTTTCTTTTCCATTAGTTTCCTTTCTTCCTATGTTTTAGGGCACTGACTAGTACTCAAGGTGTAACCCTTATCAACTGGAGTATCAACAGGTTTTGAGCTATCTATATTAAACCGTTCAAGGATCTTACGAAGGTAAGTCGCTTGAGACAAACTCAAAAGCCTCCTTGAGCGATCCCTCCAGATCTTAACTCTGAGGATATAACTCGCTTTCCCTAAATCCTTCATCTCAAAGACAGAGGATAGCCATTCCTTAATGGTGTTGATCATCTCCAAGTTGTTTCCAACCAATAAGATGTCATCTACATATAAGGATAAAATCAAGAACCCATCTTTTGTCCGTTGGATATACACACAATGGTCTTCCTCCATCATGGTCAAACCAATAGAGGTAACAGCTTCATGAAACCGTAGATACCATTGTCTAGACGATTGCTTGAGACTATATATGGATCGTTTGAGACGGCACACTTTGCCCTCTTGCCCTTCAGTAACAAAACCGACGGGTTGATCCATATATATCTCCTCGTCTAGTTCTCCATTGAGAAATGTTGTCTTGACATCCATCTGGTGTAGCTCAAGATCTAAATGAGCGACGATGGCTAGAATCACGCGAATAGAGTCAAATCTCACCACAGGAGAAAATGTCTCTAAGAAATCTACACCCTCCATTTGGGTGTAGCCCTTCGCGACCAATCGGGCTTTATACTTGTCAATCGATCCATCAGCTCGGCGTTTGATTTTCAAGACCCATTTGTTACCAATTGTCTTTCTATTTATTGGAAGATCAACAAGTTCCCACACCTTGTTTTTATCCATCGAGTCCATTTCCTCTTTCATAGCGATCAACCGTTGATCTCGGTTTGGGGAGGTTAAGACTTCTTCATAAGAAGTTGGCTCACTGTCATTCGACATGGCACACATAAGTACCCTTCCCTCAATATCATCGAAATGACGACGAGGGATTAGCCCACGCTAGCTACGTCGAATTACTTGAGTCTTCGAAGTACTGTTTATGGGTTCACTCCCATTAACTGTAGGAATTCTCCCACTAACAAAAGGCACTTCCTCTTGTAACTCATACAATTGGGAGTCCTTATCAACCTCAACCTCACCGATTCTTGGAAACTCATCCTCAAGAAACTCTACATCCCGAGATTCTGTCTCAGTCAAACCCCTATTAGGATGTTCACCATACATGACGTATCCTTTTGAACCTGCAGGATACCGAATGAACACCTTCTTGCTGGCTCTTGGTCCAAGTTTTCCATACTTGTGGGACGTGCTATGAACATATCCAGCTGATCCCCAAGGCCGCAAGTGATCCAAGTTTGGACTTCTTCCAGTCCATAACTCATAAGGGGTAGAAGGCACAGACTTACTTGGAACACGGTTAAGAATGTAGGCTGCAGTCAACAATGCATCTCCCCAGAAACTAATCGGGAGATTCGCCTGCGCCAACATTGATCTAACCATTTCCAACAAAGTCCTATTCTGGCGTTCTACAACACCATTTTGTTGCGGAGTGCCAGGAATGGTTAGGTGTCGAACTATACCTTTTTTCTCACATAGACTTCTAAACTGATCAGAAAAATATTCACGGCCTCTATCGATTCGAAGAGTTTTTAAGTTCTTATCCACCTGATTTTCAAGCTCATGCACAAAGCGTCTGAAGCAATCTAAAGCTTCTGACTTATGAGAAATCAGATACACGTAATCGAAATGTGAATAATCGTCTATGAAGGTAATAAAGTATGATGCACCATGACATGCCCTCACATTCATAGGACCGCATATGTCGGAGTGTACTAACTCCAAATGACAAGATGCACGGGAAGCCTTACCAAAAGGTTTCCTCTTGGCCTTACCAGCTAAGCAAAGCTCACACATAGTGAGTCTCACTTTACTGAGAGATCTTAATAGACCTTCTCTCACTAGCCTTGCCATCCTTTCTTGACCCACATGGCCAAGTCTCTCGTGCTATAAATCACAATCAACATTATGTTAGAAGAAGTAGAAGAAACTAAAGTAACAGAATGGTTATTAAAAACATGATCCAAATTAAGTTTGAAAAAACCATCTACTAAGAAACCACCTCCAAAGAATGTATCATCCAAATAGATGTTCACGCCAGTATCACGGAAAAGAAAAGAATAACCTTGTCCTAATAAACATGCTACTGATAATAGATTATACCGGACTCCAGGAGCATACATAATGTCCTTCAGGAGTAGAATCTTGCCAATCTTCATCTTGAGCTGGAACGAACCAACTCCAAGAACTTCTTCTTGTGTGCCATTCCCAAGCATGACGTACTGAGTTCCCGCTGGCACCCGGTGGTAATCCACAAACCCTTCTTTCTCAACACTTATGTGTCGTGTTGCTCCTGTATCCACAATCCACTCAGGACATGAGTATGCAACTAATGCATGTGAGCAAACATGAATCAAAGGGGAATAAGAAGAGAAATATACCTTCTTCGGCTCTGGACAATCCCGAGCGAAGTGACCTTTCTTCTTACAATTATAGCATTTCAATTTGGACAGGTCTTTCTTTCCACATGTTCCTCTTTTGGCCTTCTTGTTCTTGCCAATATTAGGTGTAGGCCCTGATGCCTTCAATCCTTGTCTCTTGCATTTGGGCCCGAAGCCCTCACGTCTGTCGACCTTGGCTACAAAAGTCGCCGCACAATTCGCTTCAACGCGCTCCGCCTCAAGCTCCAAGTGACGTGAAATATCATCAAAAGTCTTGATATTTTCACTATTTGTCATAAGGAGCTTCATCTGAGACCACTCAGGGTCAGGCAAAGATCTGATCACCCCTAGGAGTTGCTGCTCATCAGTAAGCGCTACTCCCGCATTCTCAAGATCTCTGATAAGTGAACCCATCACTCTCAAATGCTCAGCCATACTGTACCTCGGGTCTTTGACATACTGTTGAACTTTTAATTGTAAAGCACGAAGCTTTGTTGCAGATGTCTAACCAAAAGTGATCTTCAACTTTTGCCACATTTTCATGGTAGTCTAGCAAGACTCAAACTGGTCCATGAGATCGGCCCGCATGCTAACAAGCATCACAAGACGAGCATAACGGTCCCTCTCAAGCCATTTGTCATAGGCCCGCTGTGTTGCCAAGGAAACATTTTCCCCTCGCAGCACAGGATGTGAAGTCTCCAAAACGTCCAATACTTTCTCCATCTGAAGTAGATGCTGAATCTGCTTCTCCCATGTGGAGTAGTTAGACCCATCCAACTTATCTATCTTGGTCATGCTTCCAGTAACTGAACTGGTGGCCATTGATGACTGGATCGAGGACAACAAAAAAATACATTCAATGCACATGTTCAAAGCAAACAATTAAATCAAACATTTAGCTATGCACTTCAGGATCAACAGATTGTCAGGCTTCAAAGTCATCACCCTTAATGCACAACTAATATGTTTATGATTCAATTGTTTATGTAGTAGAACTAATCCACAATATCCAACAATATATTAGGACCCACACAAGGCCCAAGATCGGTACTAAACCGAAATTAATTATCAATAAGCAAATAAAACTAAATATTTGCAGACAATAGATAATTAATTAAGTTAGCAAAAATGCCACATCATATCTATTTATAATTTTAGACTCAAAATTAAACTTATTAATTTATGGTCTAAAAGAATAAATCAAATAAATATCATGATAATATTAAAACACATAATAAAAGTCATGAAAACAATTTTATTAATTACAAAAATTAATATTTCAGAATTAAATAATTCTGATTTTTTTTAATTCAAAAAATGGATTTATTATTTAATTTATAATTTTAGGCACAAAATTAAACTAATTAATTCATGGCCCAAAACTATAATCCAAATAATTAAATGAAAACCCAATATAGAATTAAGCCCAACTAATATTAAATTAAAAACGTACCCAATTAAAATAATAACCCAAGTCTATGCCCAGGCCCAAGCCCATAATAAATCAATAACTTGGTTCAGATCTAGATCCAATTTTGTTAAAACAAGCAGCCCAAGCCCAAGCCCAATTTAATTGAAACATATCCAATTAATCAAATTTCTTCTTCTCTGCCTTGCTTCGTCGTCGGCTGCCTCTCCTTCCTCTTCGCCTCTCATCGCTGCCGATCGCCTCTTCTCTTTCTTCTCCCCTCATCACTATCTCTAATGGCAACCACAGAGGTTGCCCATTGACAGCAAGAAGGGGCCACAACCATGGCAAACCGTCGGCCATGGCTAAGGTAGTCACGACGAGAAGAAACGCCTCAAGCTATTAGCCATAGCGAACCCAAGCGAAAATGACTAACCTATGGCCATGGCAAAAAGCAAAGGATCGCGGCCATGGCCGATTTCATCCTGCTACTGGCAACGCCCATGGCGGTCGCCCACTATGGGCATATACGACCAACCATCGGCCATGGCAGAAGTCAAAGGGTCTCGGCCATGGCCAATTTCCAGCCTCCAGCAACGGATCTCCCATTGACCGCGACATACGTGAGTTTGGTTACTGCCATGGCGAGAAGACCAAGCGGCAAGACCACATAAGCATCAAGCCACTAGTCGCGACGAACACGGCCATTGCGGACGGCGCCTCAGTCATTGCGATGATGATCGACGAGCAGTACGCCCAGCGGCTGTGACAAACACGGCCATTGACGACTGTCTCAGCTATGGTTGAATCGCAGAGCAAAGAAACAGACCGACCAAAAATAATAACATCACACAATACGCGTTACTGATTTCACACAGAAAATAATTTCACGCGTAAAATATCACAAGTTACAAAACTCGTGAATATAAATGGTCAATCACAATGGTGTAGACAAATCAACAATGGCTCCGATACCACTGTAGAGCTTTTAAATAAATAACAAAGCGGTATGTAAAATAGCTGGATCGCAGCGGAATAATCAAAACTGATTTTCCTAACAACCTTCGTAGAAGAAAACTATAAAAGCTTTCTTATATGTCCACCCCTTGTTCGCCTAAGGCTCAAACAGTGATGTCGAAGACAGTATATGAGCGATCAGAAACTAATTCTGATTGTTGTTATTTTTCCATTAGGCTCTATGTCTATTTATAGGTATCACACAGATATAGATAGACATATAGGAATTTGAATCTAATTCAAATTCCAATTACTTATCCCATTATATATTGTTAAAATTCAAATGTTAATGAATTTGAAACAAATTCAAATTCATAACATTTATCTTATCATTAAGAACTTATTCCAATGTAATCGCAATTCTAACATGTGCAATTGTTGTTTTGTAGTTTTCTTGTGCAATTTGTCCCAATTGTTTCATCTTCGAAGTTTCTTAACATGAGTTTGTCTTAATGCATTTGTCCCTCTTGTAAGTTGGCGTTTCACAGTACCTAATGGATTGCTATATTTGTAGATATTTTGTTGTCTAAAAAAATTACAAAAAACTTTTTTTCAATAAGCAAAATTACAAAAAAAATTAAGAATTCTCTTAATATAATCCTAACTTTATTGCAACAACCATTTAATGGGAATGCTACTTATTAATGATTATAATATGATAATTTTAATGTTTTCCTTTAATAAATAACATATACCAAATAGCGAACAAATCAGCTAATAATGATATACATATCTAACTTATAATGTGGTCTTAATTAATGAAAATTTTAAAGATGAGGTAAAATATTAAATTGATGCACACTAATGGCACTAATATATATTAAAAAGCAATTTTTTTTTTCTTTCTCATTTTTAGTGTCACAACTCGCAATATGGCCGTTATGGGGCTCTTTACTGTAAATACAAATCTTTCCACTGACCATAGCAAGGGTGCAATTTTATGAATTCCTAAAGTAATTAATGTATAGTTAATTTGCAAAAAGCATGTGCATTATGTACAATTAAGATTTCATCTATTGCTTTACTATTTGCAAAAAAGTTATGATGCAAGGAGATTACTAGTAATAAATACAATTTGAGTTAGATGAATGGTTAAATAATTAATGTTTTAACAGTTGTTATTATCTTTTGATTAACAACCATTGCTATGTTAATAGTTATTAGAATTAAATTAGTTATCATGGAGGTACATACTAGTGTACTGTTGCCACTATAGTGGTTCACTGATCTAATCACTAGTTCAAAAAATTCATATGTAAAATATAATAAATTATTTTAAAGAAATTCATATTTTTAAAGAATTGGTGTTTTTTCCTTATTTACAAAGACTAATTCAATATATCATTAAAGAAAATAAATGTTTATAATCATGGGCTATATATTCAAAACCTTTTTGATAAAATTTAAAATCAACTACATATAGAAAAAGGAGTAGTTGGTGACTGGGTAAAGACAGGGTGAGTAGACCAAAAGAAAAGAAAAGATAATATTCAACCATTGAGATGGAGACGATCAACGAGAGAGAGAGACAACCCCTAAAAAATCTTAGAGAAAAAGATAATCAATAAACGACGGCCAACACGAGTAATGGGCAATGAGTGGCAAGACATATTTTACTTAGATATAGTTTTTTCAATATAATGTTTATATATTCATTTAATAATTAAATACCAAAATTTAAGAATATATATAAAGGTTATCTAATGTTTGAGAGAAGAGTAAAATGCATGCATCATCGTTGCTCCCTCAATCATCAAATACCGCTATTGGTTGCTTGGATCAATGTTGGTTGCCTTCTTCTCCTTATCCTAACCTTCCATCTCTTAGTGATGCCTCTGCCTGTATCCTGTTGCCGCCTCACCTACCACCTTTCTCTTTAATCCCTTCTTTATTCTCCAATTAATGTTCTCATCAATACTCCTAATTGTCACCCATCATTGCCTTCCTCTATCGCACATCGCTTTAATCTTCTCCATTCTCACCTGATTTCGTTGCCTTATTGCCTACAGTTTCTACCATCTCCCATATTCAATGCCAAAAAACTTAACTCTCTTATTTGTTGATTTTCTTGGTTTTGCCCTTGCTCCCTTTCTATCACTTTTTTTCTATAGCCCTCTCATGATGATGATTCACTTTGGTTACCTAGTAACCTATTAATTAGCTATTGCTGGAGTCTTTCTCTAGAATATGCAAATTATCATATAGTATTTTTAAGAATCATTCCATTCACTAAAGCAAAAGGCCTTATAGGCAACAAAGCAAAGCAACATAGGCATATATTTGTCTAAAACGAAAATGAAAAACATTAGATTTAAAGCTTTAAGGACAAATCAAGTTTTCCAATACCATCCTCCTTATCACTCTTTTTCACCTGAATCTCTTGCTGACGAAGCTGTTTGGCCAACTTGCATTTAGCGCAAAAATAATCAATATTATCATCAACATATCCTGCCTCCGGCATAGGGTTGACTTCTTGGGAACGCGATGGAGTCAGCATCCATGGCTGGGGTGTATGGCTTGTCATCTGAACTGGGGGAGGCGACTGCGATGGGGTCAGGGACCCTGAAAACATCCCAATATTAGGCTTTGGCTTTCGCACCTGCTTTGCATGAGATGCCAGCGATGGATATGACCAAGCAGCATAGTGGTTTTTTTTTGGAGTGAAGAAGGCTTGGAGCCTTTCTTCCAGAACCAAAATCAGAACTAGGGTTTCGATCATTTGCTACTCGTTGTCCAAAAAGATGATTGATTTTCATGACACTTTCTGGCATTTTCAAGGATGATGTTTGTGATGGGAAACTGGCCAAGGGTGGTGGTGCGAGAGGAGAAACTTTGGTTGGCTCACTAGGGTTAGGTTTAAGAAGATGATCACAACCATCTTTCCTCATGTGATCAGCCAAATCAAAGTGCACCATCAATGCATGAGCACCCTTGAAAACCTGATTGCAGAGCCAACATGAGAATAATGTTTCATTCTTGTTGCTGCCTTGTGAGCTCCCATATTTCCCATTCATGGAGGACGCCATGACCTAGAAGGCAATTTCAGAAGTAGAGAGAGAAAGAAGAAATGGATATGATCAGGTGTGTGTTAAGGCCTTGCCACCATGGCCAATTTACAGAGCACCAATTACTATTTTAAAAATTGAAGTGAATTAATATCAAAAGATTTGGTTTACGCTACATTAAATAGGTTTGTGGGTTCATGCATTTGTTAGTAAAATGACATTGATATGGTATTTGATTTTTACTGCCCTCTAAAAATGGGCTCCCAGTAATTATCTCATTTGAGGAAAAAAATAATATAAATATTATTTTCTTCAAGGGAATTTAGCATTTGGCACTTTGCATCTCATGGTATTTATATATTGTTCATGCATTTTCGGATGGCATCAAATTTAAATCTTATATTTTGGGTTTCATATTTATTTGATTTTTATGGAATCTAATAGTTGAGTACAACAAGGAAATGCATGCATTTGCCTTATTAATGAATCATTATTAATTTGTTGAGCAATTAATTGAATAAAACTTCAGATTTAAATGATTAATTATAATGAATAAAGTTTTTAAAAGTGATGTAAACAACAATTTAATAATATATCAAGTCTTTATTGTTGTTGAATAACTAATTGATGTGTGTTTTTTTATTATATATATCATGATCAGTACAACTCTTGAAATACAACAATATAAATCAATTATCAACAAGGAGTTAGAGAAAAAATTCTAAGGAAAATTTGCAAATGGAAGAAGTCAAACTTGAGATCTAAAAAATCTTAAAAACCTCTGGCCAAAGCTTCATTAACTCTAATTATGTGCTTTAACATTGTTAGAAAATGAATAAGGGTTTTAGAATTAATTTTGACAACAACAACACATCAAACTTAACGTTGTCGAGTAATTTATTTTAATGACGTCCTTTTGTTAAAATTTTTCTAAGTGTTTATCTCTATAGGGTCATTTAATTTGATCATTTCTCATTTAAATTTTAAATGATTTGTTTAGATACTAATTTGGATTTGGATTGAAATCCACCAATAGATTTGGATTGAAATCTACCTATAGATTTGGATTCTAAAAATATAAGAATTTAAAATATCATTTAAATGATATAATTTAAAATATAGACATTTTAGATTATAAGTTTCAAATAATATCAGTTGCATTCATTGTATCCAAATGCATTCTAGAAATAATTATTTAGCTAACAACCACCCCACAATTAATTATTCAACCAAATATCAACTAACTGCAAACAATTTACTACCCATTAGGTTAGACACTCTAACCATCTTAATTACCTAAAATCATTTTGAATTGAATTTTTTATTTATTAAAAAATATACAAAGTTTTCTAAAAGTCATTTTGCAGCATTCAAGCTTTAACATTATCGAGCAAATTTCAATTGAAACCTCACCATTAAAAGATATCGCTTAATTGGTGGTTGTAATTTAGTTTTATTTTTTAAATAAATCTTAATTAATGATGAACGAACTAATTTAAATAACATGGATCAAAATCCATGATTTTAACATACAATTAATCTTAATTTTGTTAGATCATTTTGAATTTTTTTTAGTATCTCATAAATCTCCACATCTATTGTTTTAGAATCTCAACACAATTTAGTCAATTATATAATTAAGAGTCAATTCTATAATTAATTAGTACTTACTCTTTGGTCCCTTAAAAATTTACATAAACCTTTAAAGCCTATTTGGAATCAATTCCAATAGAAGTAGTGGAATTTTATAGTTTTAATAATTCAATTAAAATCAATTCTCTTTGGAATTCTAATTAATTAGAATTGAATTCCAATTATTATGTTTGTGTTTTAAACAAGATGAGAATGAAATTAAATAATTGGTTTTGTTATATTCTCTTTAACAACCCAAAAAAAAATTAATGTATAACATTAAATAATTATTTTTAATTTTTAAATATTCTCAAAAAAATAGATAACACCATATTACATATTCTTGTATTGGAAAAAAAATTAATTAAGATATTAAGTGTTAAAAATAAAATTATATATTGCATATATAACTGTGACATTTCATCATTAAAATATAATAATTAAATTAAAATGCTTCCCGAAATAATGTTAAAAATACAATTTCAAAAAATATTTTTTCACAACTTCTACAATAAGTCTTGGAATGAAAGTAGAAAGAAGAAGTAATTTGGTAAAATACTTCATTGACCTACCATGGGCCCAGCTTCTCTATAAATATGCCTAAAACTAATACAATACAATAAGCAATATAAAACATCACTGTTCACTAAACTCTACTAAAAAAACTCTAATACAGCAACTAAAATACAAAATAAAACTCTAATACACCCCCTCAAGATGAACTGTGGATATCCATAACAACCATCTTGGATAATAAATGGGACAATTGAGGTGCGGCCAATGGCTTGGTGAATAGATCTGCTAATTGATGAGCATAACATATAGGCAGCAATTTGAAGACACCTGCAGCCAGCTTATCACGAACAAAATAGCAGTCCAACTCGATGTGTTTTGTCCGCTCATGAAAGACCGGGTTCGAGACAATGTGAACAATAACCTGGTTTTCAAAAAATAAAAGAGCAAGAGTGAGAGAAGGAATGTAACGACCCGTCAAGGGGTCTAGACGTTTTTGGGTATTTTATTTTGGGTTCAAAAATTTTTGCTTTAATTAATTGAGGGTTGAAAATATTCTCCCTTGTTTATTGGAATAAAGAGTAAGTGGAAATAAGAATTTTGTAACCTATTTAATTGGGATCCATCAATGTGGGAAAAGTCCAAATAAATTGGGCCATTGTGATGTGTTCAAAATTTTTAATTATATTATGAATTGGGTTGGATTATGATAATTCATTTGGATTAATGAGTTGGGCCATGGAATGGCCCAAGGTATGGGCTGAGCCCAATTGGGGAATGAGATTTGAAATTTTTGAAAGAAAGTCATAATAAAATAAATTAGCCATCAAATGTCAATAGTGCCCTTGGTCTTCCATTTGACCATTGTAAAGGTGAAGGGCAATCAGGTCATTTGGACAAAGTTGCAGGTGCAGACTGCGTATTACCCTCTTCATGTTTCATCTGCAGTGGAGACCTTTTCTCTTGTGCGTACTCTCCTTTCCTATCTAAGACTTCTTCTCCTTATCTTTCATTTTCCCTCCTGGTTGTTGGTATTTTCGTCTGGGTTGATAGCAGCTTCAGGAATGGAGGATTTTTCTGCATAGCAAAGTTATCAGGCAAGTTCTTCTTGCACTCCCATTTGATTTTCAGTGCAAGTTCCTTCACATATCTCTTTCTGCCAATATGATTAATGCGTACATGTTGGCTTGCTGTGTCCATTTTAGCTCATTTAGCTCACTGTGTTCATTTTATCTCATTGTGTTCAACCTTTTGCTTTTGTATCTCTCTGTGGGTCTTCTTGCGATCTAAAAATGGGGTTTGTGTTCACCCCAAGCTTTCTTCGTGAATGGCATTTTATATAGCTAGGTGAGGATGAGAACTTCTGTTCGTTTTGCATCCAAAGAAACAGTGTTCAATGTATATATATATATATATATATTTGTGTGTATCACCCCCCTGAATGAGCTCACTGATCCAAATGCTTCTTATATGTATATGTGCTGTGTTTGAATGTAAAATGCTCAGTCCATTCAAATGATTTCATTAAGGTATTTGGAGCAAACAGCAAAAGCCTCAACTGAAAATATATATATAAACTGTTCGCCTATACATATGAGACCCACTTGTAAATACTTATATTCAATATGCGTAACGAGCTGATACCCCCCAGAGATTTGAAAAGCTTATTAAAGCATGCCCTGCCTAGCTAATCCACAATATATTATGCTTAAACAGTCATTCGAATGCCCTTGTTCTGTTCTGTTCAGCAAACCCAGTTATATATATACACACGTTCAGCTTCATTAATGTTCTAGCGAGCTCGTTCCAGTTCTTTCCGCGAGCTCGTTCCAGCTCTTTGCCGCGAGCTCACACCCATAAGCTCCCTGGCCGCTTAATCGCGAGCTCATCTGCCAAGCTCTTGGCCGCGAGCTCTTGCCGCGCGCCTGACCTCAAGCTCTTCCAGCGAGCTCTTGCTCAACCCCTTGACCGCGAGCTCGTTCACCTCATGACCCCGAGATCGTTCGCTTGTCCTTCCCGCGAGGTCTCTTGAGCTCTCTCCGTAAGCTGCGACCTCAAGACCGAGCTGTTCCCAAGCTCGTCCCATATGCCTTTGAATGAGAGCTATCAGCTCTCACCCTGTTTATAACTTAAGTAAATGTTTGCATTTTCCTTAATTTATATTTTACTTTCCTTTACTTTAATACATAAATGTAAATAAGAAAGTACCCCCCATTTGGATTCAATAAAAATATCAAAAAAATCAAAATCCATAAAAATAAAAAGTTAGAATTTTGGTTTTAGTACAAATCCATAAATTTGCAATTTTACCGCCATCGAAATACATAGTTTCCGTTTCTTGAAAAATTCATTAAAAATAATTTTTACAACAATAAATGCTAGTAATCAAATTACCGGGAGTTAGTTTTTCAAGATGAAGACATTTTCAAAAAATGTTCTATTTGGTCCATTACCTTAGAAAAATTTCAGGATTATGTTTGGTCAGCAATTTCACGTGGTGTGGTCATTTGATTGCATGGGGTCGAATAATGAATTTGAGCTATGAGCATGAATGCAAGTAAATGCATACTATCACTGGTTAAATGAAATCACAACAATCATATGATGGGAATAATAGTTATTAAATTTATAATACTCCTCAACTAGTGAATCGAGATTTAATATTAAATAGCATCTCTCAAAGAAGTATTTTTGTGTTGTAAATTACATTAAGCATTTTTGTGTCATAAATTACATCTTGAATGTGGTAAACATTATGAAGTAAGATATGTTGAATTTATTTGATGATGGGGGAAATACCCGGTATGGGTAAGTGATGTTAACAGCATGAATATTGCAGAGTCAGGAATTTAAATACATGTGGTTGGAAAATGCATACATGATGCATACATGTACAGGTTTCATATATATATGTTTTGCGCACCTATTATTTTGCGCGGAGGGAGAAAGGGTACCCTAGAGCACTTGGCACGGGACGAGGTGGCCATAGCCCGGCAGGTTGGCTCCATATTTATTTGTGAGGTTCTATGAAACTTATGCACTTTTGCATGCATTGATTTATGGCTTGAGAGCCGGGGAAATTGATATTGATAATGAAATTATGCACTTTTGCATGCATTGAATTATGGCTTGAGAGCCGGGAAAATTGATATTGATAATGAAATTATGCACTTTTGCATGCATTGAATTATGGCTTGAGAGCCGGGAAAATTGATATTGATAATGAAATGATGCACTCTTGCATGTATTGATTGATGGCTTGCGAGCCTGTGAGAATTTATAATGACATTGAAATTTTATGCACATTTGCATAGGGATACATGGTGAGATGATATATTGAGTTGAATTGATAATTCATGAATTATGAATCTTGTATATATTGTGGAGTCCTTGATTACTCTTCTTGGTGTCATCGTGTTCTTGAATCATATATATTGTTCCTTGTTTCTCGAACTTGCTGAGCCTTGTGGCTCACTTGATCTCTTTGCCATTCCAGGTAAAGGAAAGACGGTTATTGGGGGCGAGTCCAATAGGACTGCAACCCAGGGATAGTGGTGTACGGAGACGCGTCCTAGCTTTAAAGATCCTAGTTAGTGATTTGGTGAGGTTTGTAATAGTGAAAATTTATTATGTTATGGCATTTGAGCCTCACATTATTTTGTATGGCCATCGAGCCTAGAGTTATGAGATATTGGGAATGTAATTAAATCTTATTAAATTTTCATTGCTAGAAATGAAATGAGTTGAGTTCAGTTTTGTTCTATATCATCCATGTAAGGACCTTCTTTCGAGTATTCGGAAGCGGGCCTTACAAGGAAACTAAAAATCAGCAAGAAGCTGATACAACCAAACGATCTCACTAGCTGTAACAGCATGTACCCAGTACTTAGCCTCAGCAGAAGACTTGGAAACTATAGTTTGCTTCTTAGCCCGCCAAGAAATCATCAATGAATCACCAAGAAAAATACATAAACCTATAACTGAGCGTCGAGTATCAAAGTAAGAACCCCAATTAGCATCGGAGAACGCCCTAATTTGTAAAGAAAAGGAAGTAGGGAAGAACAAACCTTGTCCAGGAGAAGATTTGATATACCTCAACAAATGATGAACAACATCAAGATGTGGCTTACGGGGCTGTGAGACATATTGACTTAGCTTGTGAACAGCATAAGTAATGTCAGGGCGAGAGATTGTAAGGTAAAATAGGCGACCAATAAGTCGTCTGTATGCCGAAGCATCTCTTAGTAAATCACCATCAGCAGCAGCAAGTTTAACATTTGGAATCATGGGAACTAAGGTAGGTTTGCTAGACAAAAAACCTGTATCCTCAAGAATCTGGAGGGCATAATGGCACTAAGACAAGTAAAGACCTCTAGAGGATCGAGCAATTTCAAGACCAATGAAATATTTCAGACGCCCAAGGTCTTTGAGTTTAAATTTACTATTAAGAAAATCCTTAAGGAAGGCAATAGTAGCAGAATCAGACCTAGTAAGTATAATATCGTCGACATAAACCAGCAAGGCAACAAAAGAAGCACTAGTACCCATTGTAAAAAGGGAATAATCAGACTTAGATTGGAGAAAACCATAATGGAGAAGAGCATTGGAAAATTTTGCAAACCATTGCCTAGAAGCTTGCTTTAACCCATAAATGGACTCATGAACCTTACACACTAGTCTCGCCCCCTGAGGTGCAACAACTACCTTAGATTGATACCTAAGTGGAAGATCCATATAAACTTCTTCAAAAAGGTTCCCATGAAGAAAAACATTATTGACATCAAGCTGGATAAGGGGCCACTGTGGATAGCAGCTAGAGCTAAGTGAACCTTGACAGTAACCAACTTTGCAACCGGGGAAAAAGTATCTAAGAAGTCTAACCCCTTCTTTTGAGTATACCCATTTGCTACCAAACGAGCCTTGTACCATTCTATGAAACCATCAGATTTATACTTGATCTTATACACCCAGTTACACGCAATGGTATGTTTGTCCCGAGGTAAAGGTGTAACATTTCAAAATTTGGGATAAATAATAATTATTAATTTTTGTATTTGACGTCATTATGGAATTTTGAGAAATTAAGAGAAAATGTTTATTTATGTTATTTTGAGGAAATGGGTAATTAATTATTTTATTTGGAAGTATTTATGAAAATAGTAAAATAAATTAAATTAGTGAATTTTTAAAAATTTCAGGGGTGTAAGTGTAATAAGGGTAAATGTGGTGCAGGGTGAAAGTGTTGGATTTTAGAAGATCTGGGGCCGTTGTGTAATTTTGGAAAAAAGGGGTGCGGGCTTCTATAAAATTAATTGATGGCATATATTAAGCAAAGAGACAGCCAGCTTGGCTGGTCTCGTGCACACGTGTGGGGGCAAGGGATGAGGGTTCGAGGCATGGGAGATTAAGCTGGATTTTTTCCAGCGCGGGGACACCTAAAACGGCGTCGTTTGGCTGGGATGGTGGGGACGTGTGACCGCTGCTGGGAGCGCCACGTGGCGCGCTGTGGGCCGCCCATCTACCTTGCTCACCAAGCCTCCAATTCTGCTTGATATAAAATGGCCAATTTTGGCCATTTTGTTGCCAAAAATAGAGAGGAAAATAGAGAGAGAATGAGAGAAATAAAGGAGAAGAAAGAGGGGACGCACAGTGGGAGAAAAATGGGAAAATAAAGAGGAAAATTAGAAGATTTTGGGAATATTTTGTGATTAAATTAGCCAGGTAAGTGCGTAAAATTATTATAAATATTATACGTTTAAATTACGGATTTTATACGGTTAGATTTGATTAATATAGGTCGTAAACTTATTATTTTTTGTTAAACGTTTTACTTCGCAGCGGGAATATGAGAGAAGCTAAGATCGGCTATCTGCAAGCAAGCTCCTAACCCTCTCCTCGTGTTCTTTATTTCCCATGAAAGTCTCCGTGATTCTTCATATTTTATTCCCTCTCTCATCGTGACTAGGTTCCACCCATTAAAAATAGTAATCTGCGTGGTAACCACCATATGACTTATATTTTATTAATAAGTTTATTGTTAATGGAATGAGCTAAGTAATGATGTCTTGGTGTCTTTCATTTCAACCGTCACGGAGCTTCGTACTGCTCCGCTTTCCTTGGGAATGATGACGAACCTGATGGGCTAGGTTCTTAGAAGAGTCAGTATGGATTATGGATTATGTTAAAGGGCTTAATGAGAAAAGTGAATGGTCCATTAACACGACAAGAGATGAGAATGAGAATGGTATTATTATGTTTATGTGGTTGTGTACGTGAAGAGTTATAGAGAAATGTTAAGTAAAGTTAAGTCTAAAAGTTATGAATTAAATGTTGATCGTGTGTGTCCTAAAGGTATGGGATACAAAGCCACTGACTGTCAACCGTGGGCCATGGCAATTGATGGCTGGATGTATGGGCGCCAGTCATCGACTGTTACGATAAGCGCTAGACGGGCCAGAAGAACTGGTACTACCAGATTCCTGCCTTGGCTTATGCATATCATAATGTGTGTGCTGCATGGGGAATGGGTTGCATTCACTAGTGGGACATGCTTTGTGTGTGACAAGATGTGTGAGCATTTGCATGACTTGGCTGGCTTAAGAGCCAACTTGGGTACTCTAGGTGAGCCGGTGCATTTGGAGCATATCACATGTGTGAATTCCTATGTGGGCGTAGCATGGCCTGATGCTTGGTTTATAGGGGCATTGTCATCGTGTTTATGCTACAAAAGACATTCCATTTCCTATTTGTTGCACTGCATGGTGAGAATGTGTGGTTTTAAGTGATGAGTATGGGTGGTGAGCGTGGCCCACGGTCAAACCTTGGGAGTGAGATCCACAACGACAGAAAGACCTTGAGGTGAGACCCACGGTAACAGTAAGACCCTGGGGTGAGACCCACGGCAATAGATTATGTTGAAAGTGACAAGAAGCGACATGTAAGGAAAATGGTATTTGGACTTGGGCGCCAATGTGTGTTGATGTGGGCCCCAAGGACCGTTTATGTGAAGTTTATTATATGTTTACGCAACTAGAAATAAGGCAGGTATTGGGCATGGCATGGTATGATGTTGCATTGACATGAATTGCATGGGGTGTTAGGGAAAGAGTTCTGTCTGTATCATACAGCCTTTCTTTCTAGAGCTTGCTAAGTCTTGCGACTCATTTTTTTTTCCCCATCATTCCAGGTAAGAGTATCCTGAGACCGCAGGTGCGTTCAACAGAGTTGGGTCCAGATCGTTAAGTCATGATAGCAAGTGCAGAGCTCTCTCGAACCTAGGTCCTGGGTGCCATTGTGTAATGTTTTATAATTTTGAGTTAGATAAATGTTATGTAGGCCAAGTGAGCTCACATTCTGAATGTTTATGCAAGAACATCTATGGAATGCTATGTGATTAAAAAGATATGGTTTTAATAAGGGCAGTGTCTAAGTTTTTAGTTTGTGTTATTATTTTATATCACTCAAATAATGACCCTCTCACGGATTCTCTATGCTAGCAGGGGCTCCGGGAAGCCGGCCATTACAAAAGGAATAACAGACTAGGTATGAGTAGAATGCATAGCATCCAACTCGGCATTTATGGCATCCCGCCAATGAGCATAGGGCACTGCCTGATGATAAAATTGAGGCTCAAAATTGGAAGAGATATTGAGAATATATTGTCGATGAGAAGAGGACAAAATAGAATAAGAAAGAAATTTGTCTAATGGATAGGAATAAGAAGTAGAAGGTGTAGGAGTTTGGGTGAGTAAATGACAATGATAATTTTGAAGGTAAAAATGAGGCCTAGTGACCCTGGTGGATCTGCGAACAACAGGTTCGAAAGGAACAAGATCGGGAATAGAAAAGTTAGAAACCAAGTCAAGATAAGGAGAACCAGATACAAAAGGAGAAGAAGAAGGCACATCATGACCAAGCTGGGATAGAACCAAATCTGGGAATGGGTCCACAATTATAGGAGAATGATCAAGGGAGTGGAAAGGAAAAACATGTTCATGGAAGACAACATCCCTAGAGAAAAAAACTTTTTAGAGGCAATGTCATAAAGTTTGTAACCTTTGACCCCAGGAGGATAGCCCAAGAATATACAAGCAGTAACCCTTGGTGTAAATTTGGATCGATGAGAAGGTAGAGTGGAGGCAAAACAAAGACTACCAAACACTCTAAAATAGGAGTAATCGATAGGTGACTGATATAAAAGCTAATAAGGAGATTGATATCCCAATAAAGAGGCTAGTGTCCTATTTATTAAGAAAGTAGCAGTGAGGATGCATTTTCCCCAAAACTAAATAGGAACTTTAGAGTGGAAAAGCAATGCCCTAGCCACAGTAAGAAGATGCTGATGCTTACATTCTACCACTGAAATCTATTCAGGTCGTTCTACACAAGAAAATTGATGCACCACCCCTTTTTCACTAAAGAAATCATGAAAACTTAACTCTGGGGCATTGTTTGATCTAAACTTTTTTACCTTCTTATTAAATTGAGTCTTAACCATAGAAAAAAACTTGGAATAATATTCTTAGCTTCTGATTTATGTCTCATCAAGAATACCCAAGTGAAGCGTGTGCAATCATCAACAATAGTAAGGAAATACTTGTAACTAGCATGAGTAGGCACATGATAAGGTCCCCATGTATCACAATGAATTAGATCAAAAGCATGCTGAGAAAGATTATTATTAGAGACAAAAGATAATCTTCTTTGTTTAGCCAAGGGGCACATAGAACAAGGCACATTTCAGCATCTCTATATTTTAACAAATTCTTCAGTTTATCCAGTTTTTGGAAAGAAACATGTCCAAGCTGACTATGCCAAGTATGTTTACTTACAATATGAGCCACAATGGCGTGAGAATTAGAAGAACAAGTCAAAGAGATTGCATCAAGCACATACAATCCCCTATGTAGGCTAGCCCTGCCAATCATCTTCGAAAGGTGGATAGCTTGAATATCACATGAATTAGAGAAGAAATGGAGATGCACATTAGCCATTCGGGCTAGTGCACTTACAAATATCAAGTTAAACTTGAACTGGGGCACATACATGACGTTTTCCAACACTATATGATCACTTAACTGCACAGTACCTATGTGAAGGACTGACAATCAAGATTAATCCGGAAGGGTAACAAATATATCCTTGACAGGTCTCATTTCATGAAAATATGATCTATTAAAATAGGCATGACTTGTGGACCTTGAATCTATAATCCAATATTGTGACTAACCAATTAAAGGATTAAGAGAAAGACTGAGACAGATACCTGATGCTTGATTTTGAGGAACATCAGATTCAATTCTATCCTTAGATGCACCAATGTGGTCATTCAACATACCCAAGAGCTGCTGGTACTGAGTAGAACTCAAGGATTACACAAAGTCTCCCACGCCTAGAGTACTTGTAGTATCCTCAGAGACCTGACTCACAAGGTTATGACTGGACTGATTAGCATATTTCAAGAAATATTGTCCATTAGGGTTCTTTGATTTCACTTTATATCCTGGGGGATACCCATGTAATTTATAGCATTTCTTAATTGCGTGCCCATGTAACCCACAATGTGTGCATAATGGCTTATCCTTCTTCTGAAACCTACCTTGATTAGACTTATTATGGTAATGTTACATGAAACATAATTTGATCTCCCATATTTTTCATCACCGTCTGTTGTTTCTCCTCTTGAGAGATTAATGCAAACACTTTATTTATAGGGGGAAGAACGTCCATCAATAACAACTGACCTCTTACTTGAGAGAAAGAATCATTTAAGCCCATAAGGAATGACATTACATATTAAACTTGATGAAAATCAGTAAGAGCCCTAGCACCACCACAAGTACATGAATTGCAAGTACAGACAGGTTTATAATTTTCCAATTCATGCCATACAGACTTTAATTTTGTGAAGTAAGCACTCACTGACAGAGAACCTTGACTAAGGTTCATTAACTCACACCTCAATTGAAAGATCTGCGGCCCATTACTTTGCTGAAACCTCTCCTTTAAGTCATTCTAGACATCTTGGGCCGATTCAAAGTAAATGATGCTAGCCGAGATTTTCTTAGAGACAACATTAAGAATCCAAGAGATAACCATGTTATTATTTTTAATCCAAGCGTTTAAAAGAGAGACATCACCCGATGGATGCTGGATTGTGCCATCTATAAACCCTAACTTGTTCTTGATAGATAGGGCAATCATCATCGATTGACTCCAAGAGGCGTAATTATCGCCTGTCAAAGGTTGAGAAACCAAAGAGAGACCAAGACTATCCGAATGATGTAAAAAAAAAAGGACTCGAACCATCATTAATGGCGAAGTTGAGCCTCGATGAAGTTGAAGAGAAATTTTCTGTCGCCATAGATCGGAAATCGGCAAGCAACAAAAAGAAAATCAAAACAGAGAGAAAGAGAAAAAGGAACAATCGCACAAAGGAAATCACAAGATTAATTAACTACGACTACAAACAAAACAGATCAATCGCGGTTTTTCGAACAAAGAGAAACTGCTAATGAAAGAAAGAAATCAACGAATCTCTAAACAAGAAGAGATTTGCACCATCGTTGAGAAAGAAACACACACAATGACAGAGTCAATAGAGAATATCAATAGCAATGAGAAACCCTAGGGTTTGCTTTGATTGCTCTGGTACCATCTTGGAATGAAAGTAGAGAGAAGAAGTAATTTGGTAAAATGCTTCATTGACCTACTGTGGGGCCTTAGCTTCTCTATAAATATGCCTAAAACTAATACAATACAATAAGCAAAGCAAAACATCACCGTTCATTAAACTCTACTAAAAAAAATTCTAATATAGCAACTAAAATACAAAATAAAACTCTAATAATAAGAAAACTTAAAAAGACCCAGAAAATCCTATATACATTACAAATAAGTTTAGGAAGGGTATTTGTGAAAATAAGATAAGTAAATAATTGACATTTAAGAATTTTAATTCTTTTTTAACAATTTCGACCAACATTGATTGAAATTTTAATTTTAGAATTTGGGGATAAATAAAATTTCAATTCCTACATTTTATTAATCATTCAACACACAAAAAGTCATTAAAAGAATTAAAATTTCAATTCCAGAATTTTTTGGAATTGCAAGCAAACTGATAAGAATTTAAGTCAATGGAGTCCTGATTTTATTGCCAGAACAATTTAACGGAACCCCATATATTAGTGATTATAATATATTTTATTATTTTAATGCTTTTTCTAGAAACCCTATTCCTAGGTAAGGTAATTAAATCACAGATACCAAATTGCAAGAAAATAGGCAATTATTGACTTATATATATATATATATTCAGCTCATAATGTTGTCTTAATTAATGAGGTATAATTAATTTGTAAATATTATGTATATTAAGTACCATAAAGATGTCACCAGCATTGCTTAATTACTATTTGAAAATGAAAATCTGTATCTCCAATTTTTATCGGAGAGTTGATGTAACGAAATAATCAACAAACTTGACACATCATAGTTATAATGACTTATTAATAATTCCAGGATAATTATTATATCTTACTTATAAAAATAATTTTTTATTAATACAAAATTAATTATATTTTTGTACATAATTTTCTTGTAACTAAAGACATGACATCAATAGCTAATGCCACATATTATTTGTGCTGTTGTGAACTTAATTTATCATTATTAATCATGTTTTTAAAATGGCTTAGTACAAAAGCATGATCATTTAACAATTAAAAAATATAGCATTTTGTCATTGATGTATAAAACATCAAAATTTAGTATCTCAACTATTAAAAATTATTTCTTTAAGTGCTTATTGTGATAGAAACGTTAGCCAATGCATGAACGCGCTTGATTTCGCAAATGAGTATCATGTCATTAAATTCCATATTAGCGAGACACGTTAAATTAATTAGACTTAATGCATAAATATAATATTTATTTAATCAACAATTAAAAAATTTGACATTTAATCACTAATATGAAAAAAAAAAATTGATAAAAAAAAGACATAAATTTTATAAAGAGACCTAACAACATTATTTGTATTGTTGTGAACTTTAACATTATTGAAGATGTTTTTTGTAACATCTTGATATTTCGGGAACCGATAATAATTATTTATTTCTGTATTCGAAGTGATTTATGATTTATTGAAGTTTTGTCGATTTGAATAATTTAGTGGGAATTAATTATTGTATTTAAGGTGATTATTGAATATTTGTTTATTTAAGAAGAAATATTAATTTATTTGATTTAAAAGAAATGAGCAAGTAATTGTTAAAAACTTGGGGTATAAGTGGTATTATTAAGGTGGGCTGTGTATGTTAATTCTCAAAAATTGTGGGTGTTAAATGTAAATCCTAAAAATAGGTTGTGGGTCACTTTAAAATTAATTGGGTGTGTATATATATATATATATATATATTGAAGGAGTAGCTAGGCGAGATGGCACATACGCGGGTGGCCATGTGGGAGGTCTTGGGTTCGAGCTAGAACAGGCACACGTAGTTGGGAGAAAAATGGTTGGATTTTTCCAGCCACAACTAAGGCGATGGCACCGTTGGTTGCCATGCGGCTAGTGCTTAGCTGCCCATTCTTTTCGCTATGTTAAAGCCTCAATTCAGATAGGAATTAGGCAGTGAAAATCTAGCAACAAAGAGGGGGGAAAATTGGAGAAGAATGCGCACAGTGGCTGTGAAGATGGGAAGAAATCTAGGGAAAATTGAAGGAAAATTTGTGTAATCGAAGTTTAAAGTAGCTAGGTAAGTGGGAAAAAATATATTAGAAATTTCTTACGGTTGGAATTTAATTTTAGTATGCGATTTTATTAATTTTGGTAAAATTATATTATTTTACAGCATATATTAATTTAGCGACGTGTGAGAAGAAAAACACTGAAATCTGCTGTTAAAAGGCAAGCTCTTTACTTCCTTTGTAGGGTTCCTTTGCTTTACGAATTTCGTTCCCTCCCTTAATCTGATTGGGTTCCAAATATTATTTATATGAGTTATGGATTTCTTAGGTGTAAATTAAACTAAATTAAATAAGAGACTTATGGGATTTTATTTGTTAAATGCTTACGGGGTATTGTACAACCATTATTCCCTTGGGAATGATGCCTAACTAATTTGGGGACTAGGTTCCTAGAGATTGGGATACAATTATGGGTCTCTCGGGTGTGAGCAGTAGTAATAGGAAACATAAGCTGTCGAGGGGTAAGGCAAGTGTCGGTCGTTCAGCAACAATGGAGTAGATTGTCGACTGGTCCAAAAAGGCTATTGACCAGTTATTCTTAGTCACAAATTGTTGACCGGTGCTTGGTCACTATCGACTAACTCTACCATTATATGACATACTGCATGGCATTGTAGCGCATGGGATTGGACTTGTATCATTGGGGGAAACATAAGTTATGAATGCTTAAACACGAATATTTTAGAATGGCTAGGTGCACAAGCATTGTATTGGATGTGTATTCCTATGTGGGCGAAGCATGGCCTGATGCCTGGTTTATGAGGGCCAATGTATCATGTTGATGCTTACTACACTATTGCATTTATTATTTGTTCCATTGCATGGTTCTGTTATGATGTGGTATAGAATTGGCCCTCGATAGCTATAAGTGGAGCTGGGTTCCGGGTAGTATGACTTTGGAACTCCGGCATGTGGATTATGTTATGAGGGCCTCTCCTCATGTGGCTTATGTTAGCCAATCATGGCTGTAGTAGGTTTGTATGCCTGGACTTGAGTGTAAGGTCGTGCATTTCTTATGTAGGCCGCAAGAACCATTATGTGCATTGGTATATTTTGGTTGAGAACAGGATATCTTTGGTGCATGACATGATGTGACACTATCATTTACAGCATAGCATTTTGTAGGGTGTATTATGGGTGAGAGATCTGTCCCTAGCCTTATCATTATTTTTCCTACTATGTTTGTTGAGCCTTGTGGCTCACCTTGTTTTAACATCATTCCAGGTATGAGAGATGATGTCGTGGATGGGCCTTAAGGCATGTTGTTCTTTAGGTGGTTATGTGTATAGGGTAATCCCGACTGAAAAGATTGTTGGGAGTGAGTTGTTGACAGGGGCTCATATGTGTTTTGTTAGATTTGGTTACTTGATGCTTTGTTGTGTATGATAAAACTCCTAAAATGTATATTATAATTTTTTTGCTTCTATTGTTGTATAATTTTGGGTCAAAATTTCAGTCCAAGTATTCGAGTTATCTGTTGTTTTTGTTTCCCAATGAGGCCCAAGGCTATAACGAAGATTCAGGTTTATCTTCATAGACTTCGGCCCGGGATTGAAGTATAGTCCAAAAATACCACTCATTGGCAGCCCATTAAAAAAGTCGGGCCATAAGCCCTTAATTAAGTCTTTGGAGGAGAAATGGGCTAAGCCTATTTGCTCAAGGCTTAAGGAAGCCTGTGATAGGATTTAATTGTATATATATTTTTATCTAATTTTTATCTTAACCTTGTGCTATTTTCTTACATAAATGTGTGTTTATATGAATTTTACATTATTTTAATATCTTTTTGTAGGAACCAGCAAAGGATATTATTACGAAGATTTGGGCGTAAAAAGAAAAGAAAAAGAAAAGAAAAAAATATTATAAAGTTAATTTTAAAATAATATTATAATATAAAATAAAAATTTTAAATAATTAATATTATAATATAATTAAAGTTATTATATTTAATAGTATATTAAATATTATATATATTATTTTATATATTATATTATATCATATATTAAATTATAATATTTATATATATGTATTATATTATATATATTATCTTATATTATCTATATATATAATATTATAAAAAAGATAATTAATATAGCTATATATATATATAATAAACGCTAAAGCAGTGGCGTGAATTGGACTTGGTTAATAGGGGTGTTCATGGTGCGGTTTGGGCAGTTTAGGGTATTTTCAACACGCCAAACTGCATGTGCGGTTTGTCATTAAACCAAACTGTACGGTTTGGTTTGGTTCACGAAAACCACACCAGACCGCACCGCAATTTACGGTGCGGTCTGGTGCGGTTTTCGTGGTCTAATGCAATATTAATCAAAAGCAAGCAACAACCACATATCTAAACCAAATCCATAGAATAGTCCTAAAGCCTAAAACTTAGAACCCAATAGAGCACAAAAAGAGATAACTTACAGTGGTAGTGAGCGAGAGCGAGCGCAATAGAGAGGCAATGGTGCTGGGCAGCCCGCACAATAGCACCGAGCGAGATGCAACAAGTCAGCAACCATCGGCTACGGCGTTGTGGATGGCGACAGTAGGGGGCGGTGAAGATATCGGCGGTGGAGCTCGCAGCGATAGGAGTAAGTTGTAGCGATGGAAGAGAGGCTGTGGGAGCAGAGAGCGAGAGAGAGATAATGTGAGAGAAAGAGAAGTGAGAAATGGAGGTACCAGTTGTGCCGGGCACAAAGAGTGCGAGAGAGAATGGTGGGAGCAGAGAGAGAGAGAGAGTGTGTGTGAGAGAGAGAGAGAGACGGGGTGTCAGTGCGCCACTTATGCTGCAGGAGAGAGAGAAGGGTTGAATCTGTCAATTCAAAATGGCTTATAATTAATGCAAAGGACAAATCTTCATGGCATTGGCAGTGGCACTTGCGCAACTTTAATTAATGCAAAGGAGGTGAATGGCATTGGCATTTGCACAGGTAACTTTAATTAATGCTAAGGGCGATTTTTTATTAATTTAATAATAATTTATATAATTATAATTTTTATTATACACAAAAATTTGAAAAATTTGGGCGGTTCGGTTTGAAACTGAACCGCCAAGGGCCCAAACCGTGTAAACCGCGGTTTGGGCATACGGCAAACCGTTTCTGACCGCTCTGATGAAAAAACTGACCGGATTGGTGCGGTTCGATTCGATTCGGTCTGGCCGATTTTCGCGGTGTGCCGGTTTTTTTGCACACCCCTATTGGTTAGGGCTCCATGTCCATGTATATATATATATATATATTATAATATTTTGAAGTGGCTGGATGGGAAGGAATTGAAGGGCCAAGCACGTGCACAGGGCATGGATTAATAGGGAGAGCGGCGCATAGAGAGAACAAGAAATTGAAGGCTCCTCCGCCGCGCACAATGCGAGAAGAAATTATTGGGAGCTTCTGACGCGGCGCAATGAAGAAGGCTTTGGATGCACAACAACAGCCACACCCAGATCTGAAACAGATTTGGGCAGGGAACTTCTTTTCTCATTCAATTTTAGTTTTTATTTTTATTTTAATAATATTTAGTTAAATTGTTTTAGCTGGGGTTTGGATGGATTTTAATTTTGGGATTATCTGATTATTTGTTTAATTGGATTCAAAACTCGATTATTATTTGCATGAATATTTTATATTGTTGTGTTTAATGTTTTAAAAAATTGGTTACCTTTTAATAATTTAATAATTTATACATGATTGACTAAATGATTGTTATAAATTAGATTCAAAGGCAATATAAATCACATGTTTGACTATGAGATCAAAAGATGATTAGTTCATGTGTGGGAATCGAGAAATCTTAGTGAGTCAAATCCCCTTCCGAGATTAGAGGTTTCCAAAGAACTTAATGCTTATTTATTTCGTTGATATCTGCTAAAAAATCTGACAATGAAATTGAATTAATAAAGGACTAAAATGACTTGAGAGAGCTTATTAATTAATTGAGGGAAATCCACTATCACATGCAAATAATTATAAAATACTGTAAGGATATTTGTGGTTTTAAATCGGCTTGAATAGATAGTTACATGACCCAGATTAAATGAAATCTAAACCCTAATGCATTTATTAATTAATTTTTCTCACAAAGAATTCAATTTTTCATTTATTTTTATTTTTATTCATTCGATTAATTAATTAGTTAAACTTAGGTTAAATTAAAATTATTTTGATATTGTGATCTAGTCCTCGTGGGATCGACACTTTTTTTTATCACTATATGTAGATTTGATTAGGGTACACTTGCCCGAATTAATTGTGCATAAATCACACATCAGCCCAAGCCCAAGCCAAATTGCTCCCCAACTATGCCCTAGCACCGTCATATAAAAGGTATTTTTCTGCTTTCTTGTTGCCCTTATTTGACGGCCGAATTCTCTCTCTCTCTTTCTCCCTTTGCTCTCCCGATATTTTCCTTTGGTTGCTGATCTTCGTGAGTCGGTTCTTCCCTTTTCATCCAGATCTCCCTTTCTATGGCAGTGGTCTTCCTTTCCTTTGGAAGCCCTTGGTCGATCGGTGAGTAGCTATTGTTTATTCGGTTCAGCAGATCCCTTAGAGGTAAGCTTTTTCGGTTACTGCCCTTCGTCCCATATCTTTGTGATTGTTCTTGTTCCTTGGTGGATCTTGCTATGAACGTAACCTGTGTGGTTTTGGGGAGAAGATTTGGTGTTCTGGCCGAGAGGGTTTGGGCTTCGATTTAGGGGTTTTCGTGGCTTGGTTCTTGTATGCTTTTCGTGAGGCTTGGTGTCCCTATTTTTTGGAGTTACCTGGGTGGTACACACTGGACAAATCCAGATCTGAGCCTTGACGAGATATTTTACAAGGAGTTCTCTTTGTTTACTCTTCTATGATCTTGGTTGTTTCGATATCTTTTTGGTTTTGCATATATTTTGTTCTAACCCTCTGTTTTTTGGTAAGTTTTCTTCCACAACAAGAGAATTTGTAGATAATAATTGAGAATATTTTGGGTCGTTACATTTTTAATATTATTATTGTTAGTATTTTTTTATGAAAATATTATTTAGACACTTAAATTTAATATTATGTTTTGATATTTTATATGATATGTTATATCAATACCAATGAAAAATGCCACTTCAAGTATTAAACTTAAGCATTCAAATAATATTTTTTGATTTTTTTTCATGCCAAACATCTCTTAAAACTCAAAAAACACAAATGTGTCACCACTTGACCTAGCTTGAGTACCTAATTTATTTATTTTAGGGTAAGCAACTAATTATTTTTATTTTGGATAAATTTACTGTTGGGTTTCAAGGACACTTTGGTCGATCATGAAACCCAAAAGACCGCATCTAGTTTGCAACTATATAATCTTTTTAAGAATAAAAATAAAAACCAACCTTTTGATTTTTTTGACACGGGAAGATCAAATCTTCGTGCTGCGAGGTGTCATCCACCCTCTACAAGTGATCCACACCAAAGATAAGCTTCATAAATGTCAACGAGCACGCCTATTGAGACTTCTTGCGTCAAGAAAGCAAAATCTAACCTAAACTTTTAAAAAAATCGGGTTTTTCTTTCTAATTTTTCTCAGAAGTCATTTTTTCATTAAGAGACAAAGGCATTAATGGTCTATTTATAGGGAAGGAGGCCAAAACCCTAGTTTAACTAAGGTTTGGAAACAAGTCCAGGACGTTTAGGACGTGCTGGGTCCCGACCAACCCATTAGTGGGATGGTAGGGTGGGCAGGGCGCACGGGTTGCATGCGCAAGCTTGGGTCGACCACACAGGTAGGGCCTCGTGACGGTTCCCATGGGCCACACAATCCATGCATGGCCCAGCCACTCCCTTGGCCTACGCAAACGCCCATGGTTGTCTCTAGGCCATGCTGGGCACCCACTAGGCTACGCGTGGGCAAGCCCCAGGCCACGCTCGACGTGACCCGTTGCAGTTTTCTCCCCCGTTTCTCTTGCTCCTTATTGACAACCTGTGGACTTTTCCGTGAGTGCTAGCTCACCCCAAAAACCCTCAAATTTGTCTGGACCCAAAACACTTTTCGATCCTATTGAATTTTTTCATAAAACTTCTCTTTGTTTGTGTGTGACCTTATAGGTTCATTATGAAGATGGCAAAGGACAATTTATAGAATCCTACTCCTAATCAAACACTTTGATTATGATTCGTAATTTATGTGATCCCATGACAAAATTATCATTTTGCCCTTAGACCAAGATTGACGTCTTGTAACGTATCATGGCCACCATATCATAATGAAATGCAAACGACACTTCAGATGAATCTTTCTGTGATGAGTCCCAATGCTATTCGATCCCTCTATCATAATGCTCTGGTACAATCTAAAAGTATGGTGAAATGTCAAACTTCCAATAATTGACACCGTGTATAAATGTTAACTCCACAACTCCTATAGTTGAATTAATAACTCTTATTAATTCTCAACTATCCGTGTTATCCAACGACTTTTTGAGTTGTGACTTCATCATTCACATAGGGCATATACCTTTTATGATTCTTACTAAGATCGATAGATTCCATCTTGCATACTCATCTACCTTTGTATGATTCAGATCATATCTGTTGTTGCCAAAATACAATAATTAGAATTTCTAGGAGTGGGATGCACGTGGATGCCGTCGGCCCAGGGACTCGATCGAAGATTTGGTTGCAAAACAAAGGGGGGCTTCCGAAGGGTTCCTTCTGAAGGGATGCTTCCGAAGCCTTCCTTTCGAAGGGTATTTGTGGGCTTCCGAAGGGCAGCTTCCGAAGGTCGAAGGGAGCTTCTGAAAGCTCGCTTCCGTAGGCAGCTTCCGAAGGTCTTCTCCAGCAACTTCCGAAGATCTTCCCTACAGCTTCCGAAGGGTTTTTTGTCCTTCCGAAGGGTATTTGGTTCTTCCGAAGGAACTGTAGTGGATAAACAAGGATTAGAAGGCTCGCAGGATTTTTCTCCCACGAAGGCCCTCCGATGCTCAAGTCAGTAACGAAAGGAAAATAATCGCAATGAATGGAAAAGAATACTAAGTTTCGGAAGGAAAGTGGGAGAGAAATATCGATGTTCGGATCCCTGTTTGAGGGTTGAACTTGGCCTTTTATAGAGATCGAGTAGGGAGCACACGTGGCCCTTCCGAAGGGCTCCTTCCGAAGGAACCTTCTCCAGCCGCTTCCGAATGGGGCTTCCGAAGCTCCTTCCTCAACAGCTTCCGAAGCTCCTTCCTCAGCAGCTTCCGAAGCTCTTCCTCAGCAGCTTCCGAAGGTGGCTTTCCCATCGTGCTTGGAATTTTTTGTTTTCAATTTTTTGGGGCACCACAATTGTCCCCCACTCTTTGTTTTGTTCTTCTTAGATACAAAATGAAGAGTATTTTCTAAGCATAGGGCACTAACAATCGGAAATGGCTCTTCCCGAATGACCTTTATTTCCTCATGAATTTTTCCTTAAGAACCTTGCTTCCCAAGATTTTTCCTGTCTTAGGAATTTTTTTGGACGTAACTTTTGACAAGGTTATGCCCATAGAGCTCTTACGCTTTTGAGCTCGAGGAGGGCGAAGTAAGTGTCAGCGCGTCTAGCACTACTCAGATGATTGAGAAGGGCCTAGAAATGGACCTTAACGCTGATGCTTCTTAGAATACGCTCTCTGGTGCGGGTTCAGGCCATGTGAATCGTCCCTTAGCCGAAGATTAGTGTCGTCTTTATAATTTACAATATTTTTTAACTAGCTGTAAGGAATGATCATTTTGCTAGTTTCATCTCAAAGCATTCTTCTTAGAATTTTTGACGCATTTCTTTGGCTATTGAGTTTCATTTTGTCATCTTTGGTTGAATGTAGTTTCTTGGCAATCGTTTCAACGTGCCTCGTGTGATTGCCTTATTTGAATCACTACGTAATTCTATTATGTTTCCATCATTTGTTTGTTGGTTATGCGACTTGCCTTCATACCTCTTTAGGCTTTGATTTATTAGCCACAATAGTTCAGTTTTTGCCTATTCATGTCTACACCTTCTCTTCAAGGCTCTTTGGCCCTAGGAAACTCGGGATAGGCCTTGCACCCCTGACATGATTGCAAGACTCATGCAACATTCATCGAGCTCTTGACTTTTGTCCAGATTGGGGATTGTCGGGCCTTCGCGAACGTTTCGGGGAGTTAGATTGGGCTAAAGATCCAACGTGGGATTCATCCCAAGCATTCGAGTTTTTGCCGGGAGACCTAGGTGCCAGATCGATCAAGGAGTCGGGTCTAGCTTAAGAGCGTAGCACCGGACTCAATCGAGTGATCTAAGTGAGTCTGCGGGCATAGGTGTCAGAGCATCCGATGATCCCGAGTTGATCTATCGTCATGGGTGGTTCTCAATGGTGCCTGTTGTTTTCCATCAGTTTCGTTTGCCATGGGAGGGCTGGATTGAGTCAAGGATCCAACGCAGGATTCGCCTCGGGCGTCTGAGTTTTTGTTGGGAGACCTAGGCGCCAGATTGATCGAGGAGTCGGGACTCACTTAAGAGCGTACCACCGGACTCAGTCGAGTGATCTAGGTGAGTCTGTGGGCATAGGTGTTGGAGCATCCGATGATCCTAGGTTGGTCTTGGGTCACAAGCGCCAGATCACACCTGGGCGACATAAACCTCGCATGGCGAAGGCGTCTTTCGACTTACCTTATAGCGGCTCACCGCTTTGAGTTCTAGTCTGTCCCAGGGGATCTGGAGTTGGCCAATGATCCGATTCGAGATTCCTTCCGGGTGTCCGAGCTCGCCGAGAGACCTAGGCGCCAGATCAATCGAGGAGTCGAGTCTAGCTCAGGGGCATAGCATCGGACTCAATCGAGGGATCTAGGTGAGTCTGCGGGCACAAGCATCGGAGCATCCGGCGATCCCGAGTTGGTCTTAGGTCGTAAGAACCAGATTGTAGTTGGACGACTTAAGCCTTGTGCGGTGTGGACGCTTTTCGACTTACCATGTAGCGGCGTCACTACCTTTTATCCCTCATGAGAGTCAGTTTGTCCTCGGTGTATCTGGGTTCAATAGCCAGTCAGGTTCCAGATTCTTCCCGAGTGTCTGAGCTTGCCGAGAGACTTAGGCGCCAGATCAATCGAGGAGACGGGTCTAGCTCAAGGGCATAGCACCGGACTCAATCGAGGGATCCAGGTGAGTCTACGGGCACAGCCATCAGAGCGTCCGATGATCCTGACCTAGCCTGGGGTTATATGCGCCCGATTTCTACCGAGTCACCCTGATCTCATCGAGGTCATTGCCAAGCTATTGCACCTGCATTACATTTCATCGTACATACAAATGCTCAAGGCCTAGGTTACGTGGTTTGGCTTATAATTTTGCCCCTTCCACGGGAATACAGGGGGTATATTCTTTTACGTATTGGGGGATATTATTACAATGGAAAATTTAAAAATAATTCCGGCTCATAGCGAAGTCGGGTAGTGCCTCTTGCAATGAACGCATCTCCATGTCTTGTGCTTCAAATCTTTCATAGCTAGCCCCAACCAATAGAGCAGGGGAATACCTTTGATAGTGCTTGGTGTTCCAGGTCTTGCTCTTCGCATCTCCTCTGATTATTTCTCCTGGACCTTTTCCTCCGGCCTTGATGATTTTTTGGGTTTATCTAGTATGAATCGATTGAGTTTTCCATCTTTGATTAGCTGTTCAATCTGGTTTCATAGCTCCTGACACTATTCTATAGTGTGCCTTGGGGACTCGTGAAATTTTGCAGAAAGAGTCCATGTCCCTGCCCATGTGCAATGGAGGAAAGGATAACAACTCTTGGCTTAGCAAGGGGAGCAAAGCTCTAGAATTGCATCTTTTGGGGGCTCTTCTCTTTTCTTGGCAACTTCACTGATGTGTCCGACCCAACGTCGTTCGGCCTTCCTCTTCTTTTCCCTTCCCATGCTTCTAAAATTTCCTTTTGAAAAATGAATTGTTCGGCTTGGGCAAACAATTCGACCATTGAGTCTGGCTCAGAAAATGCCAGGGATCTCTTGAGCGGGGCGTAGGCAGCTTCATTAAGCAAGGCTGAAGCTGCCAAACTGATAGAGAGGTCTTTTACCTCTTGCGTTGCAGCCCTAAATCGCTCAATATATCGCTTTAGGGATTCATTTGGCCTTTGCTACAAGCTCATCAAATACATGGCACTCTTCTTCTTCGGGACATAGGTAACGAACGCCTCCAAAAACTCTTTCTTCAGCTGTTCAAATGATTGGACATGTCCGGCTGGTAATTCAGTGAACCATTGTTGAGCCTGTCCTACCAGGGAAAGTGGGAAGGCTCTGCACTTAGTGACCTCATTCCAACCATGTAACACAGCCACTGCGACGAAGTGTTGTAGGTGCTTCTCTGGGTCCTCCTTTCCCGAGTATATCGAAAGCTGTGGTAGCTCAAACCCCTGTTACACTGGTTGCCTTTGGAGTTCTTCAGATAAAGGAAACCCCTTTGGGGGCATTTCCTTTGGCATCATCATTGCCCGCTTCTACTCTAGCACCTCTTCTACGAGGCGCTTGATGTCAGACGCCTTAAGTGTTTCCTGTTCTGCTTCGTTTTTGCGAGGAGGTGGGACATAAGGAGCTCGTGAGTATGTGCTTCTCGCTGTCTCTTTATACATGAGAGCTTTCCCTATCCTCCTGTCACGTTCCCTTCCCAAGTTTGTCATCTCTGGGACTTGGTTATTCAGTCTTGGAGTTATAACTCTTACCCCCTGTTGTGTGGTCCTTGGAGGGGTTTCTATGGATCTCCGGTGTTCTCCTCCCGTATTGGCTTGTCTCATGTGGGGAATTAGTTCACGCAGCAAAGCAGTGATTCCCTGTAATCTTCTCATATTCTTCTCATTATTTATCTTGAGTTCATTATTTTGTTGTTTTAATTCCTCAAAATTCTTCTGTAGTTGTTCATAATCTGATAGTAGGACTGTGGGTGGGGCTATCCCGGAGGGTTCTGGAGGTACTAAAGTCTCCACAATGTCTCTATTTGGAATTGAAGACTGTCCAAATGAGTGTTGTTCCTGACTAGCGGGCGCTACATGATGGACTTGCTTCCCTCGTTCTGTTGCATGCCTCCGCAATCCAGCTACGTATGCTTTTTCTTGCTCTGAACGTTCCATACCCCCCAGTCTAATGGTCTGGTTGCCCTCAAGCGTAGGAAACTTTTCTGAACGCACTTCATTGTCATGGTGATCTTCTGAAAATTCTGGCACCGTAGGGTGCACCTGAGTGGGGCCTCTTGTGTCTTCTGTCCTAGTACGAGCGCTCCTTCAGGTGGAGTTTTGTGTGTTCGTCGAGGTAGCTGATCTGGTCCCATTCGGCATTTTGTGTTAAGATTGTCTTTTTGTTGCATTTCCCACAGACGGCGCCAAATTATTGTTGCCAAAATACAACAATTAGAATTTCTAGGAGTGGGATGCACATGGATGCCGTCGGCCCAGGGACTCGACCGAAGATTTGGTTGCAAAACTAAGGGGGGCTTCCGAAGGGTTCCTTCCGAAGGGTATTTGTGGGCTTCCGAAGGTCGAGGGGAGCTACCGAAAGCTCGCTTCCGTAGGCAGCTTCCGAAGGTCTTCTCTAGGAGCTTCCGAAGATCTTCCCTACAGCTTTCAAAGGGTTTTTGTCCTTCCGAAGGGTATTTGGTTCTTCCGAAGGAACTGTAGTGGACAAACAAGGATTAGAAGGCTCGCGGGATTTTTCTCCCGTGAAGGCCCTCCGATGCTCAAGTCAATAACGGGAGGAAAATAATCGCAATGAATGGAAAAGAATACTAAGTGTCGAAAGGAAAGTGAGAGAGAAATACCGCTGTTCGGATCCCTGTTTGAGGGTTGAACTTGGCCTTTTATAGAGATCGAGTAGGGAGCACACGTGGCCCTTCCGAAGGGCTCCTTCCGAATGAACCTTCTCCAGCCGCTTCCGAATGGGGCTTTCGAAGCTCCTTCCTCAGCAACTTCCAAAGCTCTTCCTCAGCAACTTCCAAAGCTCTTCCTCAGCAGCTTCCGAAGGTAGCTTTCCCGTCGTGCTTGGACTTTTTTGTTTTCGAATTTTTGGGGCACCACAATATCCTATAACCACCCTATATTAGAGACCCATCTTATTAAACCCCGAATAACGACATCAAAGTATGATACTCCTCATACAAGATAATCGTGGTATCTCAGGAAAAGAGATTACTAGCACTTGTTGCTATAGAGAACTCCCAATTGACATTTAGTAAGAGTTACCATTTGGGTGTTATCGGGTTAGGTTATTCAGTGAACCCATTCGCCAATGAGCACCTACACACTTGCATTAGTATTGCCACACAAGTAGTCAATAAGATCAACTACCCTCCTTACTATTATATATGAATAACAATGGTACTAACACCAAGAGGGGGTGAATTGGGTTGTTTTAAAAAATTTGATTGACCTTGAAAATCCTTTTGATAAAAAATGAGATTTTAGTGAAAGTGAGGATTAATGAAATACTTGGAATAATAAATGAAACAAAGAGCACAAGCAAATAAGAGACACAACGATATATAGTGGTTCGGTTTAAACCAAGCCTAATCCACTACCTTAGCTCCTCACTAAGAATTTTTCAATTAATCCATTAAAAACCTCATATCTCTCCGGATAGGCCCTCTAGCAACAAGCTAGGAGATTACAACCTCTTGCTTAGACAAGCAAGCCCTCTAGCACCAAACTAGGTATTTCAACCCCTTACTTCAACAAGCAAGTCCTCTAGCACAATAAGTTAAGAAAACCAAGAATAATACAAAATGAGAGGATCTAAGAGTAGACACTCTTAGGTACAAGATCTCTTAATATAAATACAAAGGTTGAACAAAATAATACAAATGATAATCAAAGTCTTTAGAGAGAAAAACAAAGCATAAATGAAACAATTAAGCTCTTGAAAGAATGAACACTTGTAAGCTTGAAATCAATCCTCTTGGGTAGTCTTGATTCATCAATTTGATCTCTATTTATAAACCATCTTGAGCCCATTCAAAAATATAGCCATTGGAGACTTGAACAGTGGAGAATCTAGTTGTTGGAAGCTATCTGCGACATAAATTGTCAACATTTGATGAAGAACTGTCGACAGTATTGAAGAACTGTCGACATTTTTTATGTAGGACCTGTCGACATTTAGATACAGAGAGCAAGGTTAGAAACTGTCGACAGTTTCTATCAAACTGTCGACAATTTTTATAAAACTGTTGACATCTTGAAACAAACTGTTGATAGTTTGCCAAGATAAAAATTCATTGATTAACTTTGCTTTAATGATACAATTCATAACATATTTACATTTCTTTAGTTTAAGTAAATGTCCTTATTTTATTTTATTTATATTTTACCTTCTATTTACTTTAATACATAAATGTAAATAAGAAAATACCCTCTATTTGGATTCAATAAAAATATCTAGAAAATCAAAATCCATAACAATAAGAAAGTAGAATTTGGATTTTAGTATAAACTCAAGATTTAACAATGTTACCACCTCCAAAATACATACTTCTATTTCTTGAAAAATTATTAAAAAATATTTTATTACCAATGAATGTTAGCTATTGAAATACCAGGAGATAGTTTTCCAAAATGAAAACATTTTCTTATATGTCTTCTTATAAGGTGCTAATCTTCCAGACTTAGAAAAATATTGAAATCTTATCAAAAGGAGTTTCAAAACATGATGCATGAACTAAAGGATTTTTCAAACATTTGAATTTCAAGCCAAAATCTTTCATGCATGTTTCAAAATATAAAAACCTTATTTTGAAATATGAGATTAACATAAATGATTTTTCATACTTAATATTGGATTTTCATCAAACACATTTATGTTCTAGTTAGTCTTTTGTCTTAAAACAATTTTAGCTCTATGTTGACCAAAGACTTCAAAGCTTATTTTGAAAATCATTTTAGGAAATTCTTTTAAGACTAAATACTTGACTTTGCAAATCTCCAACTAATATAGAAAATCATAAATCATTTTGGTTTTCATTTTAACAAAGCACTACTTGAAATTGATTTTGGTTGAAAACCATAAACTTGACTCATGACTTAGGGATCAAAACCAAATGATATTTTTCATCATCAAAAGTAATCACAAGTGTAAACCATCACCATCACTTACGAGCATGCATAGTGTGTACCAGTCTTGACGGTACTATAGAAGCTCAACTCTATAGTCCTATGATTGATAATAGTTTAAGAATGAAACATCAGTTATTTGATCTCATTAGTATGATCTCATCATAACCCGATTGACATCACTACACTCTTTGGCTTTTATCTAGATAAGAAAACATTAAGATGAACGCATTACCAAATATTAAAAGAAAACTATTTTTATTAATCAAAATATGTCCGAGATTTTTAAGAGATAGAACCAACTTGCAACTCTTATGATTGACTATCATTTATAACTTCTATTTACTTGAATATCTAAGATTAACGGTATCCTTAATAATACAAAGAAATATGATATATAATATAAAAAATATATTATATAAGACAAATGATCAATTGTACATAGGAAGGTCTCAATATAATAGTTATATAATATTATTGTCATATTGATGTTTGTGCATGGGAATGGGATGTCGCCCCTAGAGTGTAGCCGTAATTCCCCTAGGGCAATGATGGAATAACGTTAGGCTTATCCTGCAGAGGTTCGGGATTTGCCTAGGATTCCGTGCCGGGCTGGTGGGCCTGGGAAGTTACATTAAGGGAAAATATTGTTCATGTTATTGCATCATGCATTCGTATATATATGTTTTTTGACCCTCACTAGAAGTTTCATCTTTTAATGGGTTATGCCCCTGGAACATTCAACGTTCCAGTTTTAACTTGCAGCTTAGGCAATGAATAGGTTGAGATGAGACGGCACGTGTTGGCGTGGCCAATGGACTCAACGAGTTAATTCGGCTATGTTTTAGCTTATGCTTGATTAATGATTAGTCTTGTTAGAATGTTTATGGAATCTCCATGTATTTTATATTTTAGAAGATGATGTAATATATGGTACGGATTCTTTATGATATAATGTAAGGTGAATTCAGGTATGTACCATATCAGGTTTCGATTATCACTTCCGCATATTGTGAATGATTTGCTGGGGGTTTTGTTTGGAATTCGGTACTTAAGATTTAAGTTATGTACCGAGAAATAAAAAAAAAAATCAATTTATGTATATTTTGGGCCCTAGCATAGTGACATGTTCGGTAAGAGAAAAGCAGAGTGTTATAAATAGTCTCTACAAAATAGCTATATAGCACACCTTTTGTGTGTACAATATTCTATTCATGTTGTATATCACTCGGTTTACATTATACAAGGTAACAATACTCAGAAGTATAATAAAATTTTCTATTTTTATAAAGTTTTATCATACCCAAGAATACCAATATTGGGTAATACACAAAAAATACGATATATAACACAAAAGGTGATAGGTCCCTACATAATAACTTTATAATACATCTTTTGTGGAGTCCTTCTACAGGGCCAGACAAGCTTACAGAATGGGAGTTAAAAGATTAAAATGCCCTCACCCACATTTCATTGCCCTTACCCACTATAATACTTAGGGTTTTCTTAAGGCTATAAATGGAAATTAATGAAAAGTATAAATTGAATTTTCTGAAAAATAAGGCTTTAGGATACACTATCGTAGTCTTAAGCGACCGAATCGATTAGAGGGAGTATCCCAGACCCTAGATAGCCAAGGGAAATGGTATAATATTGATGAATGATTCGAGTTATGATTTTTGGTGATAAAAGAAATTGGATCTGGAACAGTTTTCGGTACAGCTGTCGACCGGGCTGAGAAAACTGAATCGACGTAGGGATTATCTAAAAAGTCAATGGAGCGTATTAATGACAAATATTTTATGTATAGAACAACTTTTAAGTGATTTCGGGTTGAAACGAATGGATTTAAGGTCAAATCGACTAGCCGGGCCAAAGTGTAATTTTTTAATTTTGCCTGAGGGAGGTCAAAAAGGTAATTTTTCAGAAGTTTCAAGGGTGAAATGGATAATACAGATCTTGTGGGCCTTAATGGTGGTATTGAATAGATCAAGGGTGCATGAGAAAGGCCAAAATGAGATTAGAAGAAACTATGGGAGGTCAAAGTGTAATAAATGGATGTTGCAATGTGAACACAGCAACCAGATTTCAGCCGCTGCAAATCCAAGCATATGGAGGCTGATCTCGACGATGAGAAGGCTAGGGAGGGCTGGGGAGGCTGTATACAGCATGGTCTGGCTTGGGGGCCAAGCCTTGGCCGCTGATTAGCCAAATTTTGGTCGAAAATTGCCTATAAAATGGCAAGGGTTTGGCTGAATTTTAAAACTCAAATTGCTCACGATTAAGGATGAATTGAAGGGAGTGGATAGAGGGCTTATGATCCTCGCGTGAAGAGGAGAAAATCTGGAGTATTTCGTGCGGTTTGGTGTTTGTTTGAAGGTGGTTTGAGGCTCACCAGAAAACGCGAGGCGGTCCGCCTCGCTGGACCTGCAACTACCCGGTTGGGCCTCTTGCCGGTGGTGCTTCGACCGGAAAATGGTATGGATGTGATCGATTAGTCAAGGGCTTGAAGAGGGTAGGATCGGATCTTCCATCGGAGCAGTCGCCGGCATCAAAAAATTGGGGAAGATGATCGACGCGTGGCTGCACGCGCCATCCTTCACGCGTAGGGCGCGTGTGATAGGGGCAATTCAGTAATTTTCTTCCCAATATTTTTCTTTAATTATGTTAGGAATTATTGTGTTGAAATATTTTGGAAAATGTTTGAGGAGATAATTATTTTTGAATTATCGAGGTGAAAAATAGAAGAAATTATGAAAAAATTAAGAAAAATGGATTTTAATGCTTCCTTAATTAAATATGGTGTTTAGGAAGTGTTGTGGCTCGAGATTGAGTGTAAGTTCGAGTGATTGCGATTTGGCATGCAAATCGAGGCATTGCACGAGGATCGAGGCATTTTGAATGCGTTCAAGGTGAGTGGTTTGATCCTAGTCTTACCTTATTTTGAAAGTATGTTAGATGTGTGTAATGGGTTCAAGTGAGTGGTTTTACCCTCCTGAGCTTAGGATACACGTGATTGAACCAGTTCGAGTAGGTGGTTGTACCCTCCAGAACTCGAGATGTTATGTTTATGCGTTTTACTTATGTAATTTTGGGATCGAATGCATATTGAACATGTGGTATATTGCATCAACTATTTTTACTTATAAAAGAGTCGGTGCATAGCGTGTGATTTTCATATCATCGGGGTATCGTTTTCATGTCATTATTGGGTCCGTATGGGACGAGATGGGGTCTTCTTGAGAATAGGACAAGGTTAATCCAAGTGAACGAGTGACATGGTAGGGCACTCGAGGATTAAGTATGTCGCGGTAAGGTTAACCCGCAACGGTATGTGGAATGGGTTTTCCACGGGAGGTTGAGTATGTCAAGGAGATTTCTCAAGTTAGACGTGTTTGCATATTGTCATTTTGTCTGTATATGCCATGCTCGTATGTCTTTCATGCATTATGTAAACTGTTCATGCCATCACTTAGATGTTTTATCATCTAATTTGGGTTATGCTCTTGGAACATTCAACGTTCTAGCCAGGGACTACTACAAGTGCGAGGGCGAGGATGTGGCCAGTTGAGGGCTAATGGTGTTTAGTTTGATAGTCATTGTATCTTTATGGAGATTTTAGTATGTAATTTGGTTTATGTATGAACAATTGTAAGATAATGATGTTATCATTTGATAGTTTGTAGTATATAGTTTGGTGTAAAAACGCCTTGTATGGAACTCATGGTAGGCCACGGTATTAATGTTAATGTATCCGCTGCGTTATGATATGTTTCGTTTAGTTGTTAAGATTATTGATCTTGTTAGTTAAACGGGCAAGATTGGGGTTCTCGGGATTCGTTATCTACATGTGAAAGTTGTTCTTGAAATCACCGCACGTGATAAACTTGAAAAAAAAAAAGATTCTCAGAAATACCCTTATAGTGACACGTCCGGCGAGACGGGGTGTTACACCCACATTATATTGGAAAAAGTACAATACAATGTGGGCGAAGACATTTTAATTTTTTACCCCCTATTCTATAAGCATGTTTGGCTCTCAAGAATTTTCCTCCTTTGTGTATAATATATCATGTGCTATACATCACACTTTTTACAATGCATCATATAGAAAATCAATACCCATAGGTAACTGTGAATTTTTCTCTTTTGACAAGCTAAGTTCTATGAAACCTTAGGGTAATGATACTCTACGATACATGTAGATGTTAATATCCTGTACGATACAAAAAAATATAATTTATAACACAAAAAATATATTATACAATATAAAAAATGTATTATGCACATAAAAAACATTTGCATAATAACTATATAGCATTTTTTTGTACGTATTCTATATCACACTTATATTATATAAGATACCAGTACTCGCAAGGAAAATAAACTTTCCCAATACATTTGCAAGAGTTAACAAAGACAGCCCGCAGAAAGCGAAGTGAAGGCTATATATATTCCATTATTCGAGGACAGGCCATGCCATCCAAGGCCACATTCTGAAGTTTCGCTTTCCTCTTAGTAAAAGGCTATAATAGAGAGCTCAAGGCAAGTAGCCAAGGACATACTGGTCACCAAACATAAAGTAACTTATTACAACCATCTCAAAGATATTAACATCTCTGTCTCAACTTCTCTAGCATAAAACTTTCACCTCCTGTTCTACGATGAGCTTAGAAGAATTTGGTGAAAGATGTTTCTGGGTGTAAACTAAAATTTGAGCTTAAGCTGTGAGTCGAACTTTTATTCAGTATTCCCACATACTTAGTGATAGAGTTGAGATCTTTGAGCCCTTGACAAAAACAAAGCACTTGTGAATCACAGAGCTCCGTTTCACTTCCTCTTTCCGGTGCCAATAGTTAGCAGCTCAAAGCTCCGGAGAGGATCATCACGGCTGTCCCTTGTGGCTCCAGCACGGCTAAAAGATGACTTGGACTCCAACCCTGGTTGGAGCCTTTTGGGTAGTAGACGAACGACCGTTGCCTGTACCCAACCGAGTTATTCGATTCTCACCAACTTCACCAGATGAACTTGGTCGGCTGCTTGGCATGACAACCCTTTTCGAGATATTGCCATTCCGGGAAGATCGGACTCTTTCAGAGTCTGCTTGCTGAAAACAGAGAAACAAAGAGCAATCGAGATTTAACCTTCCAGGGATGAAGGGCAGGCGCAGTGAGAGAACTAAAGGTAGGTTACTGTATTAACTCTTACCACGTCCTTTGATAATGGTATATGATGATGGTTTTTGGGACCGACCACCACGTGCCACATCTGCGATTGGACCTCGGGAATGGAACCTCGGACTTGGGAATGTCGGACCTCGGGTGTAGAACCTGCAAGACAATGGAGGGCCGGGGCTTGGATCCCCCGGGGTGGACTCCGACGCTCAAATCAGTAGAATAAATGCAAGTAGTAGTAAATGAGAGAGCTGTAGAGCTTGAATATACCTGGCGAGAGTCCTTGTCTTTTATAGGCGAACTCGTTTTGGGGTACCCGAGATGAGCGGGCACGACTCCCGAGAATCTCGGTCAAGTTGGAACGGGTCTTGCGGTTCGACCCGGATTTCCCGGGCTCTGCTCCGGAGTGTTGACTTGCCACGTGTCGGTCTCTCTGGTGATCCACGTGGCAGGTGAGACTATTAGCGCGTATGGGTATTCTAGTAATTCTAGGTGGTGTCACATCACTTGCCCCCACTCCTTGAGCTGAGCTGAGAATTTTGCTGGGTCGAGGAGTAACTTAATTTCTGAGTTTATTTGACTGTAAATTTTTTCAAAGGTGCACAAGAGTATTTCTAAGTATGAGACAACCAAACCCCAAACTCTTGAGGTTAGTTTTTTTTTTTCTTTTTCTATTTATATTATTTTTATTTTATTATATTTTTTACTTTTGCTTCCCTTTTGCTTTCTTTTTTTTTTTTTTAAAAAAAATCAAATTTTCCCTCGGCCAGGCGCCTCTGCCTGGCCGAGGTCGGCCTGGCCTGGCCTAGCCTGGCCCGACCTCGGCTGCGGCCGGCCGTGCTCGGCCTCGCCAGATCTCGGCGAGGCCGAGCCCCTCGGCCACGACCGAGCGCTTGGCTCGGCCTGGCCGAGGTCGGCCAGGGCCGGGGGGTTCGGCCCTGGCCGAATCGGCCATGGCCGACCCCCCTCCTGCTTCTTCTTCTGCAAAAATCTTTTTTTTTAATATATATATATATATTAGGGGCGTCCTTGGGTCGGCCATGGCCGACCCTTGAGACTTTTGCCCCCTTTTTTATTATTATTTATTTGTTATTATTATTTTATATATATATATATTTTTATCCCCTTGGGTTAGCCATGGCCGACCCTTGGGCTTTGACAAAGCCCTTGGGCTTTTCCTTTGTTAATAATAACAAAACGATCTTTAAAACAAGGCTTAACTTCACTAACCTGTTTCCTTGGCTCTTCTTTTTCGCAGGCGTGACTCGAGATTTTTCCAAGCTAAATCGCGTCTGTTGAGCTTCTTTTGGCTTGTGTCCAGCTGTGGTTTTCCTTCCCTGACCTTTGTCTTTCTTCTCTTGGTCAGGCTGGGATATCCTCTAGTGGGATTCCTTGGTCTGGCTGATCAGGCTGAGATATCCTCTTGTCAAGATGGGGTCCCTTGGTCTCTTGACCTTTGGATTTCAGTCACTCCCACGCGGAAGAGGGTGCTGAGCTTTGATTTTTTTTAGCCGTTAGTCCACCTTCGGCTTGGGAACGGCTTAGGATCCTGACCCTTGGGTTCTTGTCACTCCCTCGTCGAGGAGGGTGTTGAGTTTCTTCCGGCCGTTAGTCCACCTTCTACTTGTGGACGGCCTAGGGCACTTGACCCTTGGATTTTAGCCACCCCCTCACGGAGGAGGGTGTTGGGCTAGAGATTTTTCGGGGCCATTAGTCCACTTTGAGGACGGCCTAGGGCTCGTGACCCTTGGATTTTAGCCACTCCCTCACGGAGGAGGGTGTTAGGCTAGAGTTCTTCTGTGGCCATTAGTCCACCTTTGGGGATGGCCTAGGGCTCGTGACCCTTGGATTTTAGCCACTCCCTCACGGAGGAGGGTGTTAGGCTAAAGTTCTTCCGTGGCCATTGGTCCACCTTTGGGGACGGCCTAGGACTCGTGACCCTTGGATTTTAGCTACTCCCTCATGGAGGAGGGTGTTAGGCTAGAGTTCTTCTGTGGCCATTAGTCCACCTTTGGGGACGGCCTAGGGCTCGTGACCCTTGGATTTTAGCCACTCCCTCACGGAGGAGGGTGTTAGGCTAGAGTTCTTCCGTGGCCATTAGTCCACCTTTGGGGACGGCCTAGGGCTCGTGACCCTTGGATTTTAGCCACTCCCTCATGGAGGAGGGTGTTAGGCTAGAGTTCTTCCGTGGCCATTAGTCCACCTTTGGGGACGGCCTAGGGCTCGTGACCCTTGGATTTTAGCCACTCCCTCACGGAAGAGGGTGTTAGGCTAGAGTTTTTCTGTGGCCATTAGTCCACCTTTGGGGACGGCCTAGGGCTCGTGACCCTTGGATTTTAGCCACTCCCTCACGGAGGAGGGTGTTAGGCTAAAGTTCTTCCGTGGCCATTAGTCTACCTTTGGGGACGGCTTAGGGCTCGTGACCCTTGGATTTTTCTTTGGCGAAGTGTTGGCCTTTGTGAGATTGCTGTTAGATGGAGAGAATCCGAAGTCTTGCCATTAGTCGTAAAAGAAAGAGTACAAAGAGGTTCGAGGAATTCCCCTCCTCATTGAAAAAACTTCCTTAAGTTTTGGACATTCCAAGTACGCTTCAAGGACTTGCTTCCCATGTCTTCTAGTCGATATGCCCCCGGACTTAAGGATTCTATCACCTGGTACGGTCCTTCCCAATTCAGAGTTAGTTTATTTGCGTCTCGAGTATGACTCAAGTCGAACCGTCGCAATACCAAATCTCATGGCATGAAACTCTTAGCGTGGACTCATCGGTTATAGTACATAGTAATGCAGCCTTTCGAATTTACGATAGGTCTTGGAGCTCATCCACCCCCAGTGCGCTGTTTTCCTTCTATCCGGGACGGTGTCCAACTTCACTCTCAGAAGTGATCCCGAGTGGGAGACCTCCTATTATCTGACTTGGACTCAACTCTACCCGAACTCATGCCTTCTTGGTCAACGAAATCTTAGAGGTAACCCCGGTTGATAAGCTCCTGAATCTCTTCTTTTAACTGGATGCAGTCCTCTGTAACATGACCATGGTCGCGATGAAAACGACAATATTTCCTTTTACTTCGAGTGTTGGGTGGAGACCTCAACGGTGGAGGACGCCGCAGATAATCCTTATCCTCTAATGCCAGTAAAATCTCTGCTCGACTGGCGCTGAGGGGAGTGTAACTCACAGGGCTTCCCCATGCACCCCCAAAACCCGGGCGATCTAGAGCTCGGGAGGGGCGGTAGTCCGTCTTCTGTTCCACCATCGGTCTTTTCTTCTCCTTCTCTCTTTCCTTCTTATCAGGTTGTTCAGCCCTCTTCACCTTCATCACCTCTTCCGCATTGATGTACTTATTAGCCCGTGTAAGGGCTTCTGTGAAAGTACGAGGTGGAGTCTTAGCCAAGGACTGAGCGAATGGTCCAGCCCTCAAGCCATTCTGGAGAGCCACCATGGCAATCCATTGATCAAACTCGTCAATGCTCAACGCCTCCTCATTGAACCTAGCCATGAAATCCTTTAGGGATTCACCCTGATTTTGCTTGATGTTCACCAGAGCCATGGAAGACTTCCGGTGGCGCTTCAAGGGAGCGTAATGGGCTAGGAAAAAAGTCTTCAGCTCTTCCCAGCTGTTGATGGAACGATGGGGAAGGCAGGAGTATCAGGTCCGGGCATGTCCTCCCAAAGTAGCCAAAAATGCCCGGCACCACATCGCATCCGACCCAGATTGCACCAGCATGTGAGAGGAGAAAAGCTCAACGTGATCATAGGGATCTGTGCTTCCATCATAGAGCTTGATGGAGGGGATACGAAACCTTTCCGGTGGAACCTCCGCCATGATGCCCTTACTCAAGGGTTGGTTAGAACCGAGGTGGAGCAACTCTTCCTTTCCCTTCTTGAGTTCCTGGACTTGCTTCTCTAGGAAACGCAATCGCCTCTCCTGCGAAGTCCCTCTTTCTCGCGAGGGGGCAAAAGTGGATTCTGCAGCCTCGGAGGAGTGGATTTCTTGGCCCGTCTGGCGGGATTGACGAGGCTCTCGAGCAGGAGGAGGTGACTGATGTTCCGCTCGCTGAGAGGGCACATGCGAACGATGTTGTTCAGCCTGGTGTAGATAACCAGTCAACAACTCGGTTAGTTGTTGGACCTGGTTTTCCAACCTGGTGAGTCGGTCCTCCGGCATTGGATTGGCTGGAGGTGGTGGATTTTTCCCTTGCTGCGAGGCCTCTAGATTGGCTCCGACCTGGCTACGAGTCACGTCTCTTCGGGGAGCCATGTAGTTAGTTATAGCAAGGAGTGAAAGTCGTTTGACACTCGTGGAAAGACCGAGGTCTGAGGTGAGGAGTTGAAGTCCGAAGCGTGAGGTAGGGAATGAAGAGGCTGGCGAGTTTGGACGTCGGCCCCACGGTGGGCGCCAAATGATGATGGTTTTCGGGACCGACCACCACGTGCCACCTCTGCGACTGGACCTCGGGAGTGGAACCTCGGACTTGGGGATGTCGGACCTCGGGTGTAGAACCTGCAAGACAATGGAGGGCCGGGGCTTGGATCCCCCGGGGTGGACTCCGACGCTCAAATCAGTAGAGTAAATGCAAGTAGTAGTAAATGAGAGAGCTGTAGAGCTTGAATATACCTGGCGAGAGTCCTTGTCTTTTATAGGCGAACCCATTTTGGGGTACCCGAGATGAGCGGGCACGACTCCCGAGAATCCCGGTCAAGTTGGAACGGGTCTTGCGGTTCGACCTGGATTTCCCGGGCTCTGCTCTGGAATGTTGACTTGCCACGTGTCGGTCTCTCCGGTGATCCACGTGACAGGTGAGACTATTAGCGCGTATGGGTATTCTAGTAATTCTAGGTGGTGCCACATCAGTATATCATCTTATCTTCGCCTGGACTGATCTTTGTTCCTGGAGTTTTCACCATGCAATCCAGTACCAGAACCATTCCTTCTAGCAAATGCCTCAATTGCCCCTAAGAATCTATCTGGAATCTCTTGCCTCACTAAAATGAGATAATTAAACAGTAAACAGTGAGAATCAAGTTTCTGTTCCTTGTATAAATGAAATATATCATATATATTTTTAGAAGATAAAAACACACATTTTATAACTCTAGCTGACATAAAACCTAGACCCACAGGAGTGAACCACCAAGACACTACTCCAATTCTAAATTCCAAAGCTTCACCAACTAATCTCAATCCACTAAAATGAGAGCCAAGTCTGAATTTGCTTCTACTTCTAAGTCACCAGGTAACATTCACCTTTCTAATTCTGAATGCTTTGTTTTTTCCCCGATTACATTTCTTTCCTTGATAATGTCTCTTCTGTTCTTGAGCCATGTCCTTTTCATCAAACATATCATGATCCTAATTGGGTTGCAGCAATGGAACAAGAGCTGAATGCTCTTGAACAAAATGGTACATGGCAGATTACTGATTTACCTAATTAAGCGTAAGAAACCTATTGGATCCAAATGGGTATATCATGAGAAATATAAATCTATTGTTGGGGTTGATAGATACAAAACACGTTTAGTAGCCAAAGATTACAATCAATAGAATGACTGGATTATAAAGATTGTTTTTTTCACTATAAAAAAATTAATTTTTTGCGACGATTTTTAAAACCGTCGCAAAATATTATACTTTGCAGCAATTTTTTTAAAATTTAGCGATGATTTTTAAAAACCGTTATAAAATTTATTAAAACATTTAATTTTACGACAGTTTTACAAAAATTGCCGCTAAATTTAAAAAATAATTAAATAATTAAAAAATAAAATTAAATTTAGTGATGATTTCTGAGAAACAATTGCTAAATTCAAAAATAATTAAATAATTTAAAATAAAAATTAAATTAACATTTGCAACGATTTTGAAAAATCGCCACAAAATTCATTAAAAATTTCAATTTAGTAGCAGTTTTTGATAAATCGTCGTTAAATTAAAAAATAATTAAATAATTTAAAATTAAAATTAAATTCAAAATTTATTAAAAATTTGAATTTAGCGGCGATTTTTGAGAAATCGTCGTTAAATTCAAAAATAATTAAATAATTTAAAATTAAAATTAAAATTAAAATTTTATTTATTTTTAATAAAAGAAAAAATAATTAAAAATTAAATTTTAATTTATTATAATTTAAATTTTACTTAAGAAAATAATTCATTAAAACTTTTAATTTTACTTAAGAAAATAATTAAAAATTAAATTAATAAAAAGAAATATAAAATCTGAAAATGAAATTTAAAATTTAATTTAAATTAATCACAAAATTAATTAAAAAATTTAATTTTAAAAAAATAAAAATAAAAAGTAATTTAAAAAATTTTAATATATAAAATTTTAATAATTTTAAAAAATATATAAAATCTTTTTTATTTTTTAATCAATTAATTTATTCCTTTATTATTTAAAAAAATAATAAATAAATTAATGTTTTTTAATTTATATTGAAAAATATAAAATATAATTTTAGAAAATAGTTGTTGGATTAGTATATAATTTATATAGACAAATATATATTAAGGAGGCTTGACAGATCAGATGGTTACGCCCACACATGCACATAAGGGAGGTCCAGTGTTCGAATTCGGGGAGGGAAAGCTGAAAATTCAATTTCCAGCATCGTCACATGGCGCGCAGACATGCGGCCACGTGGCACACAGGTCCAAGTGGGTGCGTGAGCCCGTACGGGCGCGGGCACGGATTGTTGGGTGCACTCACGAGCTCGGGCATGGGTGCGGGCGGCCCTTGGGAGAAATTTAATTTTTAATTTCTTTTAGTTTTTTTAATTTTAACAACAGTTTTTAGAACTACCGCTAAATATTTTAAAAATTGTCGTTAAATCACTAATTTTGCAACAGTTTGAAAACCGCTGCAAAAAATGTAATTTGCGATGGTTATTCCAGCGATTACTGAAAATCGCCACTAAATGCTCCGCGACAATTGATTTAGCCGCGGTTAAATGAGAAAAAAACCACCGCTAAATGCCCTTTTTTTTATAGTGTCTCCTGTGGCCAAACTAGTAACGGTCCATTTGTTAGTTACTGGCTTGGCCTATCCATCAGGTTAATATTAATAATGCTTTTTTACATGGTCACCTCTTGATGAAGAAGTTTATATGACACCGTCTAATGGTTATTCTGTTGCTCCAAGCAAGGTGTGATTACTTAAACGGTCTCTTTATGGCTTGAAATAAGCTCACACCAATGGAATTTAGGATTCAGTGGTTTTCTTCTTAAACTTGGTTTTGTTCAATCACCTTATGATCATTGTCTCTTCATCCACAAGACTGATTCTCATTTTGTTGCTATACTTGTCTATGTTGATGATGTCCTCATCACTGGTGATGCTATTGATTTTATTCAGTTCACCAAATCTACTCTTGATAAGCAGTTCACCATCAAGGACCTCAATTTTCTCAAGTATTTTCTTGGTCTTGAGGTTGTTAGGTCCTCCTCAAGGACTTTTCTTTGCCAACGTAAGTTCATCATGGACCTAGTTACTACTACTGGTTTGTAAGATGCAAAAGCTTCACCATTTCCTCTACCCAAGGGCTTGTATTTGCAACCAGATCAAGGCACTAGTCTTCCTAACCCTGATTAGTACCAGAGACTTATTGGTAAACTATTTTATATCAATTTTACAAGGCTAAACATCAACTATGTAGTGTAACATCTTAGTTTATGGCATCACCTTGTTAGCCACATCTTGATGCGGCTCTTCAAGTGATCAAGTATCTTAAGGGAACAACTTCTCAAGGTCTTTTCTATCTTGCTTCTACCAACTTATCTCTTTCTGCTTACTGTGATGTAGATTGGGCTTCCTGCACTTTCTTTAGTAGATCTTTAACAAGGTTTTGTATATTCCTTGGTGGTGCTCTAGTCTTATGGAAAACTAAGAAACAATCTACAATCTCTCAGTCCTCTACTAAGGCTGAATATCATAGCATGGCCTCTACTACGTGTGAGCTTATTTGGATCTCCAATATTCTCAAAGACCTCAATGTTCAATTTCCACTACCTATTCCTTTTCACTATGACAACAAGGTTGCTCTTCACATTACTGCGAATCCTATTTTTCATGAGGGTACTAAACATCTTGACATTGATTGTCATCTTATCTGAGATTATATCAAACAAGGTTCATTGCATGGACTTTTGTATCTTCTTCCTTGTAGCTTGTAAATATGTTTACTAAGCCTCTTCTTTTGGCTGCTCAACATCACTCTATGTCTGTCAAGTTGAGACTATGTACTCCTAAGTCTCCAACTTGAGAGGGGGGGGGGGGAGGGAGGCTATTGACTACTAGTTAGTTAGTCATGATAGTTTTATTTAGTTTAGCAAGTTGGTAGTTAGTTCAATCAGTTTAGAAACTTGTAAAGTAGATGTAAATAGCATAACAAAAACAGACCAAGCGCGATAGGTGTGTATATAAGTAGCATAGTAGAAACAATGTAGTGGTGATCAGACTATGAATTAAAAAGTTTGCTTTTGTTTTTCCTTTACCTACCTTGCTAGGCTTGTTTTCTTTGTGAAGTTGGTTGTTCAACAAATATCACTTATATCTGCAAAAATTAAAAATTAACATATATACCTACGTAATATAATTTTGATTTCTTATCGATAAAAAAAAAATTACGAAGAATATCTTTGAGGTTTGACAAAATTGTAAAGAATTTTGTTGACATTTGACAAATAACAATAACTACTATGGTTAGAAAAAGCCTAACTAAATATTTTTCTCTTCTTTTTTTCCCCTTTTTATTCTCCCTCTCATGCTTATTCTTTGATTTAAAGATAAAAATAAAAAAAATAATAACTGGCAATTGCCAATCGCTAGAGGCCATTTGAAGAGAGAGAAGGAGCCGGGGAGGATGAACCCATACTAGATTTGGGTTAATTGTCTTAACACAAATTCGTCATGCATAGGGAGATGATGATGATGAAAAGAAGAAAAATAGGAAACTAGCGAGAGAGAGAATTAAACTATCCATCTTAAATTTAGATTTGAGTTCAAAAGAGAGAAAGAATAAGAATAAGAAATTAGAGAGAAATATATATATATATATATAGAGAGAGAGAGAGAGAGAGAGAAAGAGAAAGAGAGAGTGAATACTTCATCTCGAACACAAATCTTGGTTTAAAGAAAAAAGAAAAGAATCAAAGAAAAAGGAAAAGAGAGAGCAAATGCTCTTATTGTCATTGTTGCCATTGTTGTTATGAACAAACTTCATCGTTGTTGTGGTCTGTTGTGGTCGTTGTTGTGGTCTGTTGTGGTCACCAATCGTTGTTGTGGTGACCAGATGCCCTATTGCTGCCACCACCAGCCTTTACAATTACCATTATAAATAAAAAGTGAAAGAGAGAGAAAATGAATAACTGCTTCTATGAATGGATGCCATTGTTGTTGTTGTTTGTTTGTTATTTGTCACAATCACTGTCACTATTTGTTGTTGTTTATTTGTTGCAAATAGAGGGATAACAATAAATAAGATAGGCTAGAGAAAGAAAGAAAGAAAGAAAAAAAAAAAAAAAAGAAGAAGAAGAATAAGTTAAAATATAAGAGAATTTTAATTATTTTAAAAAATTTAATAGTGATTAACTAAAGAAAATGAAAAATTTACAACATAACATTAAATTTCAAACACTCTTTAAATTTTTTCAAATCTCAAGGATACATTTTGCAATTACTTTAAATTCAGGGTACCATATATGATTTTTCTTAGTGAGAGCGGGGAGAGAGAACACCCACATGCAAAGTGCAAGTGCAAATCCAGAAACGGCATGTGGTAGTAACCAAAGAATCAGTGAGCTGCAATTTTATTCAATGTAAGGTTGAGTAATGGGGGTATCCTAATTTACAAGACTTTGCAATAGCAACCTCGCTTGCTGGGCCAACTCTTGGCATACAGAAGAACGTTTCATGTACATAAGAAATATAAATAATATTCACACATTAAGAGCTATAAAAAAGCAACTCCAAACTCAATTCCTGAATTTAGGCCTGCACAAGCACAATCCCGCCTTTCATCATTATTGAGCTGTGAAAGAAAAACCATATTATAGGGTTAATACAATACAACCAGAATCGTAATTATAGGGTTAGTTCCCTCTAGTTTTAAACTCAAATTTTAAAATTAAATATGCTTTAATATTCTGTATTTCAGATAAGTAAGAGTATTCCCTTTTAGAAAATTTAGAAACATCTTTTTAATTGGTTTTCAATTTATAGTATGAAGTTAAAAAAAAATAGAAAATTGAGTTTTTCTGTTTTTAATAAAAAATTCAATAATTTAATACAATTAAAAAATATATATATTTTTTACACAAAATTTCCCCACAAATATGAAATATACTAGGAAGAAGATACTACTATTAAATACCTCTCATAATCTCATACTAGCCAAAGATCCCTTACTTTTATACATTCTTGATTAGGGAATATTTACGGGGGTAATTTTATTGTACTACTCCTGGAGGTTATTATTAACTTGGAGCCATGTGTGTCAGTAAAGGCCAATAAGCGATCGCCACGTGTCAAGTCCTAGGAGTTTCACGTGTCTTTATAATATCTATTATGATTTTGAATTGGAAAGAGATAGAGAAGAAGATTCAGTCAACCAAGAATATCTCCAACATCCCAAGAATTATCTCCATTGGAGAAGGTTATCTTTTCTTCCCATGGAAAGTGGATCGGCCTCTATTTTTAAAAGATATCTTATCTCCTAAAAGAAATGCTAAGGGACATTTATAAATAGAGGACAGCCTCTACAGGTATAGGGATCTGACTCTTAAGGGACTATTCTATTATTTTCCATACTATTATACTCCTCAGAAACCCGTGAACTGACTTGAGCGTCGAAGGTACAACGGGGGAGCGAGTTTCCGCCCCTCTTTTGCAAGTACTTGGTCAAAGACAGAAGGCAAACGATAGGCTCTGCATCATCAAATGGCGCCCACCGTGGGGCCCTCATTTTTCTTTCTGTCTACCAAGTATAATCTCAAGCCACACGAAGCACAATCAGATCGAGTGGGAAAGAAAAGGTTTCACGTATGTGACCTCATTAACGGTATGCTCCCTGGTTTAATTATTATGCACCGATCATTGTTGCATAAAAGGGGAAAAGATAGATGGAGGCATTATGCGTATCAACTATTAATTTATGCTTCTAAAAAAAAATGGGAGAAGAAATTGGGAGCAGGAATCCAAGAGAAAGAAGATGTTCATCTTATTTTATAGATCTTATGCGGCTTGATTTCGCCATCCTATGCGGCTTTATGTTAAAATAAAACCTTCTAGAGGCTGGGAAAAAAAGCAAGCAAAATCAATGGATGAAGTTCCACGGCAGCAAGGTACTACTATTTTTGCTTTAGCTTTATGTTTCCTTTTCCGCAGAATTATAGTTGCAACCACTAGCACCTAAAACAAAAGCATCCAATGGGACCATTAGACCAAATGTCAATCAGAGTCTGTTTTAGGTGAGAACCGACTTTGAATCGAGTTGATAAGAAATGGTGGAATTCCCTCTAGGAATGGCCATGTACACTCCGGTTTTAGCAACTGATTTTACGATAGCATCGTGCCGTCACATACGCGGCGATGGTAAATTCTATATTTTTCTAATCCATTGAGTCTATGTGTTTGTCTATCACTGTTGCTTATTAATTACACTTGTTGAGGTTGAAACCTCAAGATGATGAAACTTGATTTTGTTCATGCTGTATACATTATATTTTTTTGGTCTATCTTTTGGGCTACAACGTCAATAATGGGCTTTTTCGATGATAATACACTACAAAAAAATTGATTTTTTATAGCGATTTTTTTGCAGCGGTTCTAAAAATCGCTGCAAAACATGATATTTTGCGGCAGTTTTGAAACCGCCGCAAAATATGATTTTTGCAGCGGTTTTTTTAAAATTTTGCGGCGGTTTCAAAAAACCGTCGCAAAATTCAGTAAAACATGTTTTTTGTGACGATTTTTAAAAAATCGTTGCTAAATTTAAAAAATAATTAAATAAAAAATAATTAAATTCTTTTTGCGGCGATTTTAGAAAAATCGTCGCTAAATTAAAAATAATAATAATTTAAAATTAAAATTAAATTAACATTTGCGGCGTTTTTAAAATCACCACAAAATTCAAAAAAAATAAATTTAGCGGCAGTTTTTAAAAAATCGTCGCTAAATTTAAAAAATATTAAATTTAAATTAACATTTGCGGCGATTTTCAAAAACCGCTGCAAAATTCAAAAAAAAATAAATTTAGCGGCGATTTTTAAGAAACCGCCGCTAAATTTAAAAAAAAATAAATAATTTAAAATTAAAAATAAAATAAAATAATTCATTAAAAAATTAAATTTAGCGGTAGTTTTCGAAAATCCTCGCTAAATTGAAAAAAAATTAAAATTGAAATTAAATAAAAATCTGAAATATTAAAATTCATTATTTTCATTAAAATAAATAAATTTTTCTTAAGAAAATAATTAAAAATTAAATAAATATAAAATCTTAAGAATAAATATAAAATTGCATTTAAATTAATAGCAAAATTCATTAAAAATATAATTTAAAAAAATAAAAAAAATTTAAAAACATTTTAATATGTAAAATTTTAATAATTTTTAAAAAATATATAAAATCTTCTTTTTTATTTTTAATCAATTAATTTATTTAATTTAACTCAATTAATTTATTTTTAATTTATTCTATTATTCTTTTAAAATAATCAATTAATAAATATTTTTAATATATATTAAAAAATATAAAAATAATTCTAAAAATTAGTTGTTAGATTAGTATATAATATATATATATATATGCATATAAGTTAAGGATTTCTTCGCAGATCAGGTGGTTCGCGCGCACGCGCGCGCATAAGCGGTCTCGGGTCCAAAACTTGGGGAGAGCATGGCTAGATTTAATTTCCAACATCGCCACGTGGCGTGCGCACAAGCAGCCACGTGGTGCTCAGGAGCGGGGCGGGCTGGCTTGTGCGGGCCGTAAAAAAATAATATTTTAATTTTAGCGATGGTTTTAAAACTGCTGCTAAAATTAATAATTTTATTTTCTTTATTAATTTTAGCGGCGGTTTTGAAACCGCCGTTAAAATTAAAATATTATTATTTTTTTAAATTTAAAAAAAATTAAAAATAAAATTAAAAAAAATAAATTTTAATTTTAGCGGCGGTTTTTAAAACCGTCGTAAAATTTAAAATTAGCGACGGTTATTTTAGCGGTTGCTGAAAACCGCCGCTAAACACTCCGCGACGGCTGACTTAGCGGCGGTTTTCAAAACCGCCGCTAAAATACTTAACGGCGGTTAAAAACCGCCGCTAAATGCTGATTTTTTTGTAGTGATAGCATCTCTCTCTACCCATGGGGATTTTATTCCATGATTGCTAGGGTAAATTGGGCTAGCCCTGAACCCTCAAAGAGATGGCCAATGGCTAGTATGATGCATCTTTGCATGAAAAGACGGTAGAGATGGCTATCGCAGACGTAGGCATCAAGACCGAACCGCAAAGACAAAATATGAACATTATCTTTGATTGCGGACGTAGGCATCAAGACTGAACCACGAAGAGAAAATATGAACATTATTTCTAATTGCGGATGAAGACATATCAAGCCAAACCGTGAAAACAAAATGTGGATGGTATTTCGGTTTGCAGATGTAGGCATTTCGTCGAACCGTAAAGATAAAATATGAACATTATCTTTGATTGCGAACATAGGCATCAATACCGAACCGCAAAGACAAAATATGAACATTATTTTTGATTGTGAACGGAGACATATCAAGCCGAACCGTGAAAACAAAATGTGAATGGTATTTTGGATTGCGGATGTAGGCATTTCACCAAACTGCGAAGACAAAATATAACATTATCTCTGATTGCGGACATAGGCATCAAGACCGAACCGTGAAGACAAAATATGAACATTATCTCTGCTTGCGGACGTAGGCATCAAGACCGAACCGCGAAGACGAAATATGAACATTATCTCTGATTGCGGACGTAGGCATCAAAATTGAATTGCGAAGACAAAATATGAACATTTCTCTAATTGCGGACGTAGGCATCAAGACCGAACTGCGAAGACAAAATATGAACATTATTTCTGATTGTGGACGGAAACATATCAAGCCGAACCATGAAAACAAAATGTGGATTGTATTTCGGATTGCGAATGTAGGCATTTCACCGAACCGCGAAGACAAAATATGAACATTATCTCTAATTGTGGACATAGGCATCAAGACCGAACCGCAAAGACAAAATATGAACATTATTTTTGATTGCCGACGGAGACATATCAAGCCGAACTGTGAAAACAAAATGTGGATGGTATTTCGTATTGCGAATGTAGGCATTTCGTCAAACCGCGAAGACAAAATATGAGCATTATCTCTTATTGCGGACATAGGCATCAAGGCCAAACCGTGAAAACAAAATATGAACATTATCTCTGATTGTGGACGTAGGCATCAAGACTGAACCGCGAAGACAAAATATGAACATTATCTTTTATTGCGGACGTAGGCATCAAAATCGAACTGCGAAGACAAAATATGAATTATCTCTGATTGTGGACGTAGGCATCAAGACCGAACCACGAAGACAAAATATGAACATTATTTCTGATTGTGGACGGAGGCATCAAGCCGAACCATGAAAACAAAATGTGGATGGTATTTTGGATTGTGGAAGTAGGCATTTCGCTGAGTCGCGAAGACAAAATATGGATGTTCTTTAAAATCCCGGTCATCAACTACAATCCAAGCAACCATGTGCTCACGAAGACTGAGGGTCCGAAAAGCCTTGGCATGAAGACTCAAAAGGGGACTACCCCTAATAATTAAGGAACGAATTCGACTCTTTGAACCTCGACCACCGAAGACCAAAGGGGACCACTCCTACTAATTAAGGCACCAGTTCGGAGGCTACAAACCTTCGCCAAATGAAGAGCAAAGGGGACCACCCCTAATAATTAAGGCACCAGTTCGGGGGTTACGCACCTCCGCCAGGCAAAGACTCAAAGGGGACCACCTCTAATAATTAAGGAACTAGTTTGAGGCTACACACCTCGACCACCAAAGAATCAAATAGGACCACCCCTAATAATTAAGGAACGAGTTCAGGGCTAATAACCTTGACCATCGAAGGCTCAAAGGGGATCACCCCTAAAAATTAAGGAATCAATTCTAGGAACCATTCCCAAAACAAAAAGAAGGTTCAATGTAACCGCTTCTCAGTTCGGAAAGAACCTCCAACGAAAGCTGAAGGATTAAGATTCTCCCTAAACAAATAGCGTTACATGAAAAAACTGCCTCATTGGGATAGTAGAGCTTATCGTAGTACACCTAAATGGTTAAGGGCCAAGATTTTATGAGCTTTGGAAAGCAAACGAATGAGGGAAACCTCGGCCGCCACAACTTCGGCCAACGGCTCCAAAAACGAGGCACGCAACCTCGGCCAGTGGCCCTGAAGATAAGGCACGCGACCTCGGCCACCATAGCCTCGGCCAGCAACCCCCGAAGATGAGATGCGCGACCTCGACCAGCATAGCCTCGGCCCTAGGCCCCCGAAGCCAAGGCATGCAGCCTCGGCCACCATGGCCTAGGCCCTAGGCCAAAAATAACAATAAAAATGTATATATGTACTAATTTAAGAGTTAGCCCCTCTTTACCATAGGAAAATCCCCAAACGTCTCTATCACCTCAAGCGACCTAATCACCCTCTGCATGGGAAGAGTGAAATGGCACTAGGAGACTTGAAAAGCGAATTTAGCATCCGAGACTACTAACCCAATTTTTAGTAGAACTTTTTTACAGAGGCTCAGAAAAACAATGACGACTACTCCTTTAGCTGCCCAAACTCCTCGCTCGATCAGCTCAAGGAGTGGGGGGGCAAGTGATGAGGGAATATTTATAGGGTCAATTTTACTATACTACCCCTGAGAGGTTACCATTAACTTGGAGCCATGTGTGCCAGTAAAGGCCAATATACGATCGCCACGTGTCAAGTCCTAAGAGCTCCACGTATCTTTATAATCTCTATTATGATTTTGAATTGGAAAGAAATAGAGAGGAAGATTCAATCAACCAATAATATCTCCAACATCCCAAGAATTATCTCCATTGGGGAAGGTTATCTTTTCTCCCCATGGAAAGTGGATCGGCCTCTCTTTTTGAAAGATATCTTATCTCCTAAAGGAAAGGCCAAGGGACATTTATAAATAGAGAACAACCTCTACAGGTATAGGGATCTGATTCCTAAGGGACTCTTCTATTATTTTCCATTACTATTATACTCCTCGAAAACCCGTGAACTGACTTCAGCATCGGAGGTACAACTGGGGAGCGAGTCCCCGCTCCCCTCTTTTGCAGGTACTTGGTCAGAGACAGAAGGCGAATGATAGGCTCTGCATCATCAATTCTTATTGTAGTCGCGTAAATCTTTTTCTCATTATAATTTGGATCTGAATCATATTTTTACTTAATAATGAATATCTAGAATTTTTAGTTTAAATGAATTATTACACACTTATCAGAGACTAAAATAGCCAATATTTAGGCCAATACTTAATTTGTCTAAATTTCTTAATTATTTTTCACTGCTAGAAATACCTACAAATGGTATGAAATTTGAGTCTTATATTGAGGAGATTTTAATCTGTAACACAAAGTCAAATTAAAATCAAATCTGAATTTTACAATATCTTTTTTTCTTATAAACCATCTCATATCTATGCATATACTTGCATACTCAACCTATCAAGGTTATATTGCTTAGGTGCAATTGACTATGCTTTTTTGTTCGAGGCATAGGCTAAATCACATACTAAGAATAATCAGATTTACCCTATGCCTAGAAAAAAAAAAAAAAAAAAGATAATCAGATTTAGTTCTTACCCCATCGTGAAATTAGGTTCGATAGATTTGTGGTAACTAGTGGAAAGCATTAGTTAGTAAACATAGCTTACCATATGTACTTATTAAAAAAGTAAATTATACAAGTTACTTTTAAAATTTATCTAAATTACACGGATTATCCTATGTTTTTATAGCACTCACATTGAAATTAAGAAAATATTGAATGACCATTTTATCCTCATATTTATATCTTCTCGTTTGGCTTTCTCCTACTATCCCCACTTTTCTCCTTTCTCACCTTTAAAACTCTAGAGGTCATCATGTGGGTTTGATAAGTTTTTGTTGGGATAAGATAAATCTCAACCCTAAATCAACCATTTATAAAGTAAATAAACAGATCAATTTCATACGCGAATGAATGGACAGAATCATACACAAAAACTTAAAACAAATCAAAACAAAGAACACAAACAACTTTACCGTGGTTCACCCGTTAAAGAGGGCTACGTCCACGTTTAGTTCCGGCAAAAGGAGCTCATTGCACTATTGGGAAAAAATCTTTTTGCAGCCTCAGATTACATACAAAACACTCTCTGATCTCGCTGTACAAAACCGACTCTCAAATTAAATCAGCCCCATAACCACAAGCTACAAATTAGAGGTTTACACCTTAGAGAGAAAATGAACGAATCATCTATACAGAAAGAATAAACGAGAGAATGATCGAACAAACCCTAAATGAAGCAGATAATCGGAGGCTGTCTTGCTTGCCATCTCAAGGCGAATGTAGCTGATATAAAGAAGACACAAGATGTGCAGATTGCATCGTATAAAGGCATAGCAAAGCATCGACGATTGGGGAAGAGGCAGGCTAAAAGACAAAGAGAAGCACACCAAATGAAATGGTAAAGGCGGTTGCCATTTTGGCCCTCCACTCAGGGCCCAAAACACTGTCGTTTTGGGCAGCCATGAGGGTTGCCAAAAGACCCTCCTGCCCTTCCGCAAAACGCTGTCATTTGAAGCTTCACTTAAATACAACAATCTCCACCTTGAAGCTTCAATCATAAAGGGACAATCCTCCAACAGTGTAGCAAGCTACAACCTTTGCCATCATTACTCATGTTGGTTGTTCTTTCAACCAACCGTGACATGCAGCAAGCCCAAACAATGTTTGAACTTGGCTACAGTCACAATTTTTGTCCCTATATCAGCTGGGTTGTTTTTTGTTGGGACCTTTTGAATAGTTACATTTCCTTTAGCTACTTGGTCCCTTACAAAATGATACTTTACATCTACATGTTTCATTCTTTCATGATATACATGATTCTTACACAAATGAATGGCACTTTGACTATCAGAAAACACTACAAATTTACCTTGTAACATATGAATTTCTCTCATCAAACCCGAAAGCCAGATGGCTTCTTTAAACGCATCAGTGACAGCCACATATCTGCCTCAGTGGAAGACAGTGCAACCAAAGGCTGCATTCTAGCTGATGCAATTACCTCCTAAGGTAAAGAAGAAAGTAGTTGTAGATTTTCGAGAGTCCCTGTCACCAGCAAAGTCAGAATCCACATATCCAACAAGATCAAAAACTTCACATTTCCTTTTATAAAATAACCCAATATCAGTGGAGCCATTGATGTATCTTAACAAGTATTTTAAAGCTTCCCAATGAATTTTACCAGGATTAGACATGAATCTACTGAGTAGAGAAATTGAAAATGCTAGATCAGGCCTAATACTAATCATTGAGTACAAAATAGTTCCAATGACATTAGCATATGGGATTTTTTCCATTTTAAGCATTTCAGAATCAGATATAGGACACTGTTTCTTGGATAAAATGAAATGACCAACCAAGGAAATATTCACTGGTTTACAACCAGACATGACAAACTTTTGTACAGATTTTAACAAATAATCATGTTGATGAATTTTCAGACAAGTGTTACTCCTATCCCTTTCAATAATCATTCCCAAAATTTTCCTAACAGGTCCTAAGTCTTTCATATCAAAGCTGGTATTTAACAAAGATTTTAACTCACATATTTTAGACTTAGACTTGCTAATTAATAAAATGTCATCAACATACAACAACAAGTAAACAGGAGTATCAAATAACATGAAATAGAAACAATTGTCATATTCACTTCTGACAAAAGCAATCCCAGTTGCAAAGTTGTCAAATTTTTTATACCATTGTCATGGGGATTATTTTAACCCATACAAAGACTTTTTTAACAAACAAGCATGATCAGGATGTTTTTTGTTAACATAACCAACAGGGTGTTCCATATAAATTAGTTCTTCTAAATCTCCATGCAAGAAAGCAGTTTTAACATCCAGCTGTTCTAATTCTAGATACTGAACAACTATTACAAGTATCATACGAATGGTTTTAAATTTGACAACAGGAGAAAATATTTCAGTATAATCAATGCCCTCCCTTTGAGTAAACCCTTTAGCTATTAATCTAACTTTAAACCTTAGGGATTAGTGGGTAACATACCTTTTTTAACTTTGAACATCCACTTACACTTTACCAGCTTTTGCTTCTGAGGTCTTGAAACTAATTCCCAAGTGTTGTTGGTTATCAAAGAGTTCATCTCTTCGTCCATTGCTTGCTGCCATTTTAAACAGTAATGGGAGCTAACAGCCTCCTCATAAGAGGTAGGCTCACTGCTCCTCATCTCCATACCTTCCACTAAGGCATAGTAAACTAAATTTGAGTAAGAATATCTTGCAGGAGGCCTTATAGTCCTTCTGCTTTTGTCATTTGCCAATTGATAGTCCCTTAGGTTTTGTTGAGGAGAGTCATACTGCTTTTCCTCACCTTCAGGGACTACAAATGACTCCTCATGATCACTTTCATGGTCAAATGGTAGGTCAACTTCAGGGTTAGAAACATCTAAGGAGGAAGTAGCTGGAAGATCAGGAACTACTGCTGGTTGCTCCACCTCATTTTGGGTATCACCAGTTATAAGGAAATCATCTGGGGTGCTAGGTGTGGGATAGTCTTCCAAATTTTTTGATTTACAGGAAAAATTGGATTTGTTGAATATAACATCTCTACTTATAATTATCTTAACTCCACCCGAACTCCTATCCCACAACCTATATCCTTTGGTACCATCTTGATACCCCGCAAAAACACATTTGATAGATCTAGGATCCAACTTTCCCACTGATAGGCGGGCATAGGCCTCACAACCAAAAACTTTGAGGTAATTAAAATTTAGTTTTCTACCTGTCTATTTTTCTTCAGGGCACTTTAAGTTTAACACAGTGGAAGGGCTACGATTAATCAAGTGAGCAGCAGTGGAGAGGGCTTCTCCCCAAAAATTTTTTGGTAGGCCAGCTATAAACAGAAGACACCTAACATTTTCTAACAAAGTCTTGCTCATTCTCTCAGCCACCCCATTCTGTTGGGGTGTGTTTCTCATGGTTTTATGCCCAACAATGCCATAAGAGTCGCAAAACTCATCAAAATCTCTATTACAGAATTCTAATCCATTGTTAATTCTTAGAGTTTTAATTCTCTTGTCAGATTGGTTTACTACTAAGGCTTTCCATGTTTTAAATTTGCCTAAAGTCTGATCCTTAGTTCTAAGAGGAAAAACCCAAACCTTCCTTGTAAAGTCATCCACAATGGATAGAAAATATATGTTCCCACCGAGAGTAGGCTTTTGAGATGGACCCCACAAATCAGCATGCATATACTGTAAGCATACCTTCTCCAGGTGAGTTCCTTTATGGAAACTCATCCTATGTTTCTTGCTTAGAATGCATGACTCACAAAAGTTCTAGGGGTCTGTAGGCACTGGACTAAGGTAGCCTTGGTTTGATAGAGCCTTCAGACTTTTCTGGCTCATGTGACCAAGTCTCAAGTGTTAGAGATCTGTCTTATCAGTTTTAGCCATGCATGTAGTAGAAACATTAATAGGGGACAATGAATAGCCATTTAAAACATATAGACCATACTTTTTAGTACTAGTGAGAATCAGGTGTTTGTCCTTAAAGACATGCATATACCCATTTTCAGCTTTATATGAATAACCTAATTCATCTAAGGTACTAAGAGATATAAGATTTCTTTTTAATCCAGGCACGTATCTAACATTAGTGAGTATTTTAATTCTGTTATCATGCACTTTAGAAGATATATTGTAATGACCCTAAATTGGGTCTAGGTGTTTTTTTTTTTTCTTCCTCTAATAATTAATTTTAGCTCAAAGGCATTCTAAATGTGGATCGAAGTATTTTAACAATTTATGATATATTGTTTTGATGGCATAACATGATTTTGGATTAATATGAAATTTTCTTGATGCATGTGATCATGAATTTAAGTGTATGAATCTAATTTTTAAGAATTTGATAAATTAATATTTTAGACTCCATTTAATTAGTTAAATGAGAGTTCATGGGTTTATTATATGGGTTAAATAAATTGTTAGGTTGGGCTTGGGCCCAATAGTAAAAGAGATTTAAATTTTATAATGTGAAAAAAAAAAAAGAAAAACAGGAAAGAAGAAAAAAAAAATTAAAATAAAAATAGTCACCAAATGTCAAAAACGCCCCCAAAAAGCTTGTCTGCTGCCAAAAAAGAAGGGGCAAATCAGTCTTTTGAGGGAAACAGTGCAGTCCAGCCTTTTCTGCTTGTCTTTTACTTTATGCACAGATTGTATCTCCACTTTTCAGTGCATATAATATACCCATGTTGCTGCCTACTGTTGCATTACTTCTTCTTCTTCATTTGCTGCTTCGTGTTTCTGTTGCTGGTTGAGGGTTGCACTTTTCATCAGGCAAGTTCCTCCTATATCTCTATTTTATTCTCAAGCCCAAGTTCTATCCATACACTCCTTATGTATTACGTGAAATATAATCAATCATTGTTCTGTTTCTCTATATTTCAACCATTATCCTGTTTCTTTACTCCCTATGAGTCCCTTTGATGTATCCAAATGGGGTTTGATTTACTCCAAGATTTACTTCTGGAATGACCTAAGGTAAGTAAAGGTTATATATATATAATATGTATATATACATACGTAGCAAGTCTGGGCGCTCTTCCCCTGTTTCGAACAAAACACACACACACCTATATATATATATATATATATATAACAGCCTCCATTGTTGTACCAGTTGAGTGACCTACTTGAATATCCCTACCTCCATTGTTGTACCAGTTGAGTGACCTACTTGAATATCCCTATATATATATATATATATGCTACCAGCCCTTGTATATACATGTACGCACGCCCCCTGCTTCTATCCCAACCAATCCTCCATTTACATATTCATATATGCAGATATATATAAGCATGGCAGTGTACTCTCGTTGTTTATTCGGATACCCCCCTACTTATTTTAAATCATATATATATATATATAAACTCGACTTCATCTCTCCCTTGCCATATTCAGATCACTTGCTTAGTATATATATATATATCCGTGCCCCATTGAAACATCCCTCTACCTATTTGAGCAACCCACTTATATATACAAATATATATATATATAATATAACCATCCTAATGCCCCTGTCCCAACCGACCCACCCAGTTATATACTCATACATATACATTTATATGTGTTGCAGTGCAACTACTCACTTGGGAATTCTCTCTCTCTCTTAAGCCTCTGTTTTGTTTTAACAATCTTATATGCTAACCAAGAATGTAGACCCACTGAAAGCCCAAGGCACCCAAATAGTATAAATAATATTTATTTATATATATATATACATACATATTAAGCACCCAAATATTATATATATATATATGTTTAATACCGTGTTCAACACTCACTGAAGGCGTAAGACACTTAAATAATATATATATATGTATATGTATGGTTGCTGCTCTTTGTAAGTTTAAAACAAACGTAAAACACTTAAATAATATATATATATATGTATATGTATGGTTGCTGCTCTTTGTAAGTTTAAAACAAACGTAAAGCACTTAAATAATATATATATATATATGTATATGTATGTTTGATATTCTGTAAGTTCAAGGTAAGACACTTAAAATATATATATAAAGATATATGTAACATATGTTTAGTAATCTCTGTAAGTTTAAGAGCACTCAAATAATATATATATATATATATATATATGTATTCACATGGTTAACACCCACGCACCTATTGTATATTGCCATGAACATTATTTAATTATCTATCAAATGAATTTTGAATATGCCTAAATTTATGAGAATTTATATCAAAACTTTGCTTGCATTTTTAGTATTCATTGGAATATGGCCAATAAATTAAATGCCACGGTGTGTAAAGATTAATAGAGCCAATGTACATGATGTGGTTCTTTTAGTTGCATGGAAACTCTAATCATAAATTTGAGACTTTTTGTGGAGATATATTTGTCATCAATACGTGGTATTAAACCATGGGGATACTTAATTATGCATTCGAGAGCATAGCATTCAAGTTGGTAACCTTGCGTGATTTCATAAATGGCATGTCAAAATATGATATACATACTATTGTTATTAAATTTTGCGCACCTATTATTTTGCGCGGAGGGAAGGGTACCCTAGAGCACCTGGCACGGGACGAGGTGGCCATAGCCCAGCAGGTTGGCTCCATATTCATTTGTGAGATTTTATGAAACTTATGCACTTTCGCATGCATTGATTATGGCTTGAGAGCCAGGAAAATTGATATTGGTAATGAAATGATGCATTCTTGCATGTATTGAATGATGGCTTGCGAGCTTGTGAGAATTGATAACGATATTGGAATTTTATACACAATTGTATAGTGATACATGGTGACATGATATATTAAGTTGAATTGATAAACTCACGAATTATGAATCTTGTATATAATTGTGGAGTTCTTGATTACTCTTTTTGGTGTCATCGTGTTATTGGATCCTATATATTGTTCCTTGTTCCTCGAACTTGCTGAGCCTTGTGGCTCACTTGATCTTCTTTGCCATTCCAGGTAAAGGAAAGACGATTATTAGGGGCGAGTCCAATAGGACTGTAGCCAAGGGATAGTGGTGTACGGAGACACGTCCTAACTTTAAAGATCCTAGTTAGTGATTTGGTGAGGTTTGTAACAATGAGAATTTGTTATGTTGTGGGCATATGAGCCTCTTATTATTTTGTATGGCCTTTGAGCCTAGAGTTATGAGATGTTGGGAATGTAATTAAATCTTATTTAAATTTCCGCTGCTAGAAATGAAATGAGTTGAGTTCAGTTTTGTTCTATATCATCTCTGTAATGATCTTTTTTCGAGTATTCGGAAGCGGATCTTACATATATCACCTATGCCTTGAACACAACAAGTTTGATTGTTACCCATATAGACAGTTCATGTTTCTTTGTTACTAAAATTTTGAAATCACTCAATGTTTGGGCACATATGAAATGAACATCCAAAGTCCATTATCCATTCATTAGCAACAGTTGAGCTAGAAATAGTAAAAAGTTCAGCTAGGTTTTTAGAGCTGGTTGCAGCTGTTGATGCATCCCCCATTGTTTTTGTTTCTTTAACAAGTCATAACAATATTTCTTTATGTGACCCTCTTTCCCACAATGATAGCATTTCCATTTAGGCTTTTGCTTACCCTTTTTTACCTTTACCCTTAAATCCTGAACCCACAGTTTGGTTACTATTCCTTGTTATCAAATTTACCTTTAACAAACAGCTTGTTAGCTGATTTCTTAGAGGAGTTCAATTCTAACTCTCTTGTCTTAATTCCAGAAATAACAGGATCTAGACTAGGCACAATACCAATATATTGCAAAGCATATTTGACGACATTATATTCATCAGGCAATGAGTTTAAAAGGATCATAACCTCACTGGTATCACCAAGGGCTTAATCTATTCCTCTTAACAATAAAGCAAGCTTGATGAACTCATCTATATTTTCATCAATAGATTTAGAAATATTCATCTTAAAGTTAAATAGCATACCAATTAAATAAACTAAGTTCAGAGCAGACAAAACAAAATACAATGAGTCAAGCTTATTCACTACAAAAAAATCAGCATTTAGCGGTGATTTTTTTTGCATTTAGCGGTGGTTTTGAAAACCGCCGCTAAGTCAGCTGTCGCGGAGCGTTTAGCGGCGATTTTTTGCAACCGCTGGAATAACCGCCGCTAATTTTAAATTTTGCGGCAGTTTTAAAAACCGTCGCTAAATAAGTGATTTAGCGGTGGTTTTGCTAAAATTAAAATTTTATTTTTTTAATTTTTTTTAAAATTTTATTTTTAAAAATTAAAAAATATATATATTTAATTTTAGCGGCGGTTTCAAAACTGCCGCGAAAATTAATAAAAAAAATTAATTTTTTTAATTTTAGCAACGGTTTTGAAACCGCCGCGAAAATTAATAAAAAATTTAATTTTTTAAAAACCTACGCGAGCCAGCCCAGCCCGCGCCCAGCCGCTCAACCCGCACCTGCTGCCCTCGCCCAACCCTTGCACGCCACGTGGCCATCTGTGCGCGCGCCACGTGGCGATGCTGGAAATTAAATCCAGCACCTTCCCCCCCTCTCCCAAGTTTCGAACCCAGAACCTTTACTATGCACGTGCGCGCGAGAACCACTTGATCTACTAAACACCCCTTGTCATATGTTGACATATATATTATATACATTAGCAAAATTATATATTATATATTTTAAAAACAAATATATAAAAGAATAATAGAATAAATTAAAAATAGATTTTTAATTTATTAAAAATAGATTTTTAATAAATTAAAAATCTATATTAAAATTTCATAATTCTGAAAATAAGTTTCTAACAACTAATTTTATATTTCTTAAAATAAGTTTATTTAAATTTCAGAATTATATTTTAGAATTATATTTATAAATAGATTTTTAACATTTAATAAGTTTATTTATAAATAAATTTCAGAATTATATTTATTAAAATTTCAGAATTATATTTTATATTTTTTAATATATATTAAAAACATTTATTAATTGATTATTTTTTAAAATAATAATAGAATAAATTAAAAAATAATTTAATTGAGTTAAATTAAATAAATTATCAAAAAAATATTAAATTAGATTTTTAATGAATTTTTCTATTAATTTAAATGCAATTTTAAATTTATTTTTAAGATTTTATATTTAATTTTATTAATTTAATTTTTAATTATTTTCTTAAGCTAAATTTAATTTTTTAATGAAAATAATGAATTTTAATATTTAAGATTTTATTTTATTTTAATTATATGATAATTATAAATATAAATTAAAACTCTTAAATATGAGTAAGAAAAAGTTTTTTCAATAATAACAAAATTTAAAAAAAAATAATTTTGATTTCTTCCATAGTCTTAAAAATGTGATACCTTAAATATTAATTAGCATTGAAAAATCGTAGCATTTGACAACCTTAAATAATTTTTTATGAATTTGTTAAGAGATCACATTTTCAAAACTATGATATAATTATTAAAGTAATTAATAATTAATTAATCACTACCTTTGATTTAATGCAAGTTTTTTAGGGAAAAAATTCATCATTGATTAACACTTAGCAAAATACTTTATTTGACTATCATATTTTAATATTATATAAATATACATAGAATAAAGATATAAAAATAATATTTTAAATAAATGAATAATTTTCTATAACTTAATTAATAGTTTAAGTTGTCTATTAATATTTTCAATAAAACTCATGCAAATTTAATACAAAACAATTAACATTGAAAAACTCATATATTTAAAATTTATTATTAATTTTACAATAATTAGTACATATTATTTCAAAATAATTGAAAGATTTAAATTATTAATGCAAATTACAAAATGTAAATTATTAATGCGATAAGTAGTAAACGCAAATCATTAATGCAAGTTTTGGGAGAAAATTTTATTACTACTTATTATTTCAAAACAATTGAAAATTTTAAATTATTAATGCAAATTACAAAAATCAGTTTTAGTGACGGAAAAATCCGTCACTAAAAACATAAAATCCGTCACTAAATTTTTCTGTGACGGGTTTAGTGACGGGGTAAAATCCGTCACTAAAGAGGGCGTGACAGAATTTTAGTGACGGGGTGAGTGGTACCCGTCGCAGATCTGTGACGGGATAGCAGTTCCGTCATAGATCTGTGACGGGGCCATATTACCCGTCACAGATCTGTGACGGGGAAGTTCTGCCCGTCACAAATCTGTGACGGGGGAAGTTCATCCCGTCACAGATCTGTGACGAAAATTACCCCGTCACAGATCTGTGACGGGGAACAGTCTGTCACAAATCTGTGACAGACAGGACAAGCCGTCACAGATCTGTGACGGGAAGTACTGCCCCGTCACAGATCTGTGACGGGCTCAACCCGTCACAAAAATTCTTAAAATAAAAAAATAAAAACGAACAATCTGTGACGGGTTACTACCCGTCACAGATCTACGACGGGAGTACCCGTCACAAATATTTTTAAATATAAAAAAATAATATTAAATAAATAATTAATATTTTATTAAATTAATATAAATAAAAAAATAATTTTGAAAAAAAATTAAATTAATATTAATATTTTAAATCAATAATATATTTTTAATTTCAAAAAATATTTTTTTAATTTTTAATTTTTAAATTTATAAAATTAAAATTTATATTTATTAAAATTAAAATTAATATTTTCTTTTATAAGAATAAAAAAATTTAAAATAACAACAATTTTTTAAAAAATTTAAATAAAATATTAAAAATAACATTAAATAAAATTAATATTACTCACATTCACATTAAAAATAAAAGAAATTTAACATTAAAAAGAAAATTAATATTATTTTAAATCAATAATATATTTTTATGAAATTAATATATTTTTAATTTCAAAAAATATATTTTTAATTTTTAAATTTATATTTATTAAAATTAAAATTAAAATTTTTTTTATAAGAATAAAAAAATTTAAAATAACAACAATTTTTTTTAAAATTTAAATAAAATATTAAAAATAACATTAAATAAAATTAATATTACCCACATTCACATTAAAAATATAACAAATTTAACATTAAAAAGAAAATTAAAATTTAATATTAATATTAACATTACCCAAGTTTACTTCAATGTTTACAACATTCCACTACAATCAATCCTCATTATTATTAGCATTTTCATCTTCATCATTGTCACTCTCATCTTGATCAGCTACCGGGTCAGATCCACCTGGAACAGTCGACGGTCCAGCATCTGCAGTAGATTGTTTTGTCAATCTACTTATTACTATATTCATTTCTGACTGCCACGCTGTCACTTGTTCTTGCCACTGTCGTAATTGCCGATTCTCAGCCCGGGATTCAAGCAACTCATCAGTTAATTGGGTGACTTTAAGTTTCATTTGTTCAAACTCTGGTGACATATGTGAAGATGATTGGCTAGAACGATTGGTGGTAGATGGATATAACAAATTAGCTTGGGAGCCCAGCCCGTATATTCGACCCTTTCTATTCCGACCACTAACAGCTTGATAGAAGATGTCGTGTTCATTAACTGTAGGCGATGAGGACTCTCCGATACTTGCGGATGATGAAGATGCCTCCGCACTCAATCTTTCATATTTTTCCTATAAAATTAAAACATTCATGTAAATGAATTAAAAAATTATTTTAAAATAAAAATTTTAATTTAATTTATAAAACACACTTACAGCGACGGCCCTAGATCTGTCATCGACCCACACTTCTTCTCATTGATTATCTTTCCTGGTGTGGGTTCTCCTGAAGAATTCAAACTCATTGGGCTGACGATTCAATTCAGTTGCCTGTATAAGAAATTAATAAATAATATAGTAAATAATATAGTAAACTTATAATTTAAATAAATTAAAAATATATATATAACTTAGCATAAGTAATTACCAGCCTTCTTCGAGTCAAGGAGAATGGAATGGACCCGCCAGTGTGGAGCGACCCACCGGTCTCGGAAGCACAATTTTTTTTATTTTGTGTGGCAATTTTTTTGTTGCTTTCTTCTGCCCACTTTGCATCAAGTGCCTTACGCACGTCGGGATCCATCCACATTGCTTCGTCTTCCCCATTTTTAATTCGATGCAAATGGCTCCTAAAACTTCGTCTACTAGACTTATTCCATGTGAGCCATATGCGATCATTCTCCTCGGGTTGCCAGAAATACGTCTTCTACATTAAGTTAAGAAACATATATATATATATAAGAATTTAAATACAAACTTATATTAATAAAGAATTATAAATTAACTTACGTTAAATTCTTCAAGCCACATCCTTCGTATTATTTCTGGCACTTCATCCCAATGAATCCACGGTTCGGTGTATCGTGCCCTCCAAATCTTTCCCAATTTGCTTGGTGGGCCACTCTCAGGGATAAAACTGTCAAACATAAAATATATATATATATTCATTTGCAAGTAATAAGTTTAAAATAATAAATACGATACTCACTGATTACACTGTTCATCGCAAGATAAGTATTTTCGACCGTCTCCTCGGTTGATGCCAACCGGGTCAGTTGGAATGGGCTCAGAGTGTTGTGCAGAAGCAGATAATGAATTGAGTCCTTGCGGTGTCGGCATGAATGTGTATGGGGAATGTCTGTCTGGCATATGAGAAGTTCCCCCAACATATTGGCCACTCGGTGGTACAACATCTGGTGGGTAGAAAGTAGGTGGAACACCATAATAACCCCATGGCGGCATCGTGGTTCCAGGATATGGAAATTGATGAGGCATGGGAGCAAAAGGTTGTGAGGGTGGTGGTGGGGGTGGTGACTGGAGATTGAATTGTGTGGATTGAACAACAGGTGTGGAGTCAGGAGAAAAATATTGCGAACCAGAATTGGCATCTGGAGAAGGTGTGGTCCTATAAGATGTTCTACTTCTACCTCTTCCCCTACCCGAAGGTGTTGAATGTTCTGACATCTATTTCGATAATTATATATATATGAAAAAAAATTACATTAACATCAAAGTCATCATACTAAAAGTACAGGTACACAAATTATTTATATTCATATTTTAAAAATACAAAGGTTATTAATTAGCATGCACAAAAAAAAAAAAACAAACCATAAAACTATCAGTCATCTTCTTCTATATATTCATCAATGTCTTCCTGGTCACTATCTCTGTCATCAGATAATATATCTTCCTCGTCTTCTTCTGAAACAGATTCTTCATACATATCATTTTCTTCTTCCTCAACAATATTGGAGACATCAACTTCCTCTACTAGCCCATTATCATCTTGTAAAGTGCCTCCAAGGTCAATATTTACATCAATTACAGACCGTTGCAATATTTCATCCTCTTGAAAAGGCTCTTCCATGTTAGCTTCAGGAGCATTTATTGTACCTCGTGCCTTTGTTTTAATTACAACCATCCAACCATTTTTTTCGCGACAGTAATCAGGGTAAGGCGCGTAATACACTTGTTCAGCTTGTTGGGCAAATATGAATGGATCATATTTTCTATATCTTCTTGATGATCGAATGTCTACAATTCCATATTTATCATGAATTTTAGTTCCTCGTGGACTTGGATCATACCATTCACATTTGAACAAAATTACTTTTTTTATTGGTAAGCCTGCATATTCTAACTCAAGTATGTCTATAAGTTTTCCATAATAATTCATATGTGAAGCTCCACCTCCTGACGCAGACACGCAAACACCATAATTTTCTGTCGACCTACTCTGACTCCATTCAACAGTATGAAATTTATATCCATTGACGAAATACATTGGCCAATGTTTCACGTTGGGAGTTGGCCCCCACCCTATGCTCTGAATAAGTGGGTCTGCAATAACTTCGCCACTCAAATTCACCTAACCAAATATTTTCATCAATTTATGTATACATAATTAATATTAAATTAAGAAATATCTTAAACTTTACAAACTTACATGATTATGGAACCAAACACAAAAATGCTCCTCGATTTGTTTGTTTAATTCTTCGTCACTGATTACTGGCGATAATTCACGTAACATGTTTGTGTACATGCTGAAACATTAAAATATATATATCAACATAATATGAACAAAATTATTAATATGATGTCATAAATATATTAATATAATTAAGTTTGAGTTCTTACTCAATATAAGGTTCAACCTCTGGCGTATTTAGCAAGACATATAACTTTGCTGTTTGGAACTCATTCACATCCAACCATCTTTTTTTCATTGGACCAGCTGCACGACCCGGATAATTGAAGATAGAAATTTGTGGATGCGAAGATTCTCCCCCATCATCATTTCGAGGGGCTCTCGTCCTTCTTGATTGAATATTTGATTCAAAATAATATGAACCAAATGTGGTTGTCTCCTCAATTAAATATGCCTCACAAATAGATCCTTCTATGCGAGCCTTATTCCGAACTTTTTTCTTTAAAGTATTGAGAAACCTAAATCATTTTAAAGTTATCTTAATTTATGAAAATGAACATAATACACTATACGACAAAATCAATAAATTATATGAATATAAAATTTATTACCGTTCAAATGGATACATCCATCTGTATTGGATTGGCCCTCCGACCTTTGCTTCGTAAACCAAATGTACCGGAAGATGTTCCATTGAGTTAAACCATCCAGGCGGAAATACACGCTCTATTTTGCATAGAATGATTGGGATGTTCTGTTCCATAACTTCCAAATGTTCAGTTCTTAACATTGTTGAGCATATTTCTTTGAAAAACTGGCATAATTCAGTTATTGGACTCCAAATTCGATATGGTAATCCTGAAAATGCCGTGGAAGTAACCACTCCATAAGAACATGACAATCATGACTCTTCAAGCCAAACAATTTTCCATTCTTCATATCAACACATCTGCCCAATCTAGATGCATACCCGTCAGGGAGTTTAAGTTCTTTTATCCATTTCAAAATACTTAACTTTTGTTCTCTTGTGAAAGTATATTGAGCTTTAGGTTTCCAATATTTACCCCCACCACGTTCTACTAATTCCAACTCCTTCCGCCTGCAATATTCTTTCAGGTCCATTCTAGCTTTGCTATTATCTTTAGTTTTACCTTTCACATCCATGATTGTATTGAAAAGATTATCAAAAATATTCTTCTCGATGTGCATGACATCTAAATTGTGTCCGATAAGATTATCTTTCCAATATGGCAAATTCCAAAAAATACTTCTTTTTGTCCAATTGTGTTGCACACCATATCCGATCATAACACAATTTTGTTGTTCTAAGATAGAGGGGACATTACATACTCTACCAAATACGTTTTCTCCACTTAAACGAGGAGGTGGACAAGAATTATCAACTTTATTTTTTCGAAATGCAGTTGTATTCCTTCAAAAAGGGTGATCCATTGGCAAAAATTGTCGGTGACAATCAAAATATGATGTTTTTCCACCGTACTTGAAATTAAAAGCTTTTGTGTTTTCCATACAATACGGGCATGCTAATCTACCTGATGTCATCCAACCAGATAACATTCCATATGCAGGAAAATCATTGACAGTCCACAACAGAGCTGCTTTCATCATAAAATTTTGCTTTGTAGATATGTCATAAGTCAACACTCTTTCGTGCCAAAGCAATTTCAATTCATCAATTAAAGGCTGTAAAAATACGTCTATCTTACTTTTGGGATTTGAAGGACCCGGAATAATAACCGTTAAAAACATAAACTCTCTTTTCAAATATAATCTAGGAGGCAAATTATATGGAGTCACAATTACTGGCCAACAAGAGTATGGGCGACCCGATTGACCATATGGAGTGAACCCATCTGCACACAAACCAAGCCTTACATTTCTAGGATCAGCAAAGAAGTCAGGATGTGTCCGATCAAAATATTTCCATGCTTCACCGTCAGATGGGCGAGACAATACCCCAAACTCTCTCCGATTTTCATAGTGCCACCTCATGTTCGAAGCAGTAATGGTTGAAGCATAGATTCTTTGCAATCTTGGTATGAGGGGAAAATACCACATTCTCTTGAAAGGAATTTCTTTAAATTTTCCTGTGCCACTTCTTGCAGACTTAAAACGAGGATGACTACAAAACTTACAACTCCTCTCAAATTGATCATCCTTATAATATAACATACAACTATTTGGACAACAATCAATCTTCTGACAACCAAGTCCAAGCTTAGAAACCAACTTTTTAGTATGATAAAAGTCATCGGGCACACGATTACCAGTTGGCATTGTATGTTGCATAAACTGCATGATTTCATTATAACAACCTTCAGGCATGTTGTAATCAGATTTAATGCTTAACATCCTAACTGCAGCAGAAAGTTCACTCTCTGCATCACAACCCGAGTATAATGGGGATTGTGCAGCAGATAACATCTCATAAAATGCTTTTGCATTTTCATTAGGTGGTTCCTCAATATTGTACGACTGATGACCACTTTCGCTAAACGCTCCTTGCATTGTAGCAGGCGCATGTGACGGTCCTGCTGCATCCATTACCATTTGCTCATACGGATTAAACTGATCTCTAAAATTATCTTCTCTATAATATTCATTTACAATAACATTTTGAGGCATTATTGGCATTTCTTTCCCATGGTTCGTCCAATAATAATACCCTTTCATAAACCCATGCTTACAAAGATCCCTTTTCACCTCATTAACTGGTTTAAACTTCAAACACTCACATTTCATACAAGGACATTTCAACACTCCTAGCCTTATGAAACTTTCTTGAGAAGATGCAAGTTGAATAAACTCATCAACACCAGCATAAAATTCAGGAGTGATCCCACCCCTTCTTGGCATACACCAATTATCAATCCATCGACGATGCAACGGAGCTTCCATTTTCAATTCAAAAAATTGTATAACAGGCACGATTCCTAATAGATATTTTATCCTGAAAACTAACCAAATTATATTTCATCATTTCAGACTGTCATAAGTAATTGATAAATATGAACAAAAAATACATATAATAATAAATAATTTATTAAGATAAATTTTGCATCTTTTTATAAATTAAGATAATAAATAATTAAGATAAATTTTAATATTTTTACTTAACTCTACATGTTTGAATTGAATTTTTTTTAAATACTTATTTAAATTTGTATTTCCTTTAATACTTAAACAATTATTATAATTTTTAATTGTTACATTTTTTATTTTATTTTGATTTGAGTAATTAAGAACAATATGGTTAAAATAATGTATCTAATATATTTTCTAAGTTAGCTATAAATGTCTCACTTTGAAATTTAAAATCCATTAGTGTACTTATTTTATTTTATAACAACAAATTATATTACTCATTAATAGTATTTTATTTTTAATATTTTAATAAATAAATATTTCAATTTAAATATTTATCTAACTTATTTCTCATGTAATTTTTAATTTTTAGTGTTTAATTTAAATAAAAAATTAAATTGTATACCTTTTTAAATTCATTTTAATTTTTAAAATAATTATCTAATTTATTTCGTACATTATTTTAAATATTCTAATTTTACTTTTATTTATTATTTTTAATGTTTTAAACAAAAAAAAATTAATTTTTAATGTCTATACTTAATCTTATGGCAACAAAATATATGTTTTCATAAATATTGTATTTACTTTTAGTATTTTATTTTTAACGTATTTTATTTAAAAGTACAATATTTTAAATTAAAAATCTGTTTTAAATTAAAAACAAAAAAATAAATATTATTAATATAATTACATAACAAAATAACTACAGAAATAATTTATAAACAATTAATAAAATTCACATTTTAATTTCTAAACATTGCAAATAATATAAACAATTAAAATAAAACCTAAACTAATTTAAATAAAATAATCATTAAACACAACATACATACTAAACACAAAATTAAATTAACTATTAAATAAAACTAACGCAATTTAAACTTTTATATCCTTTACTACTTAAACAATTATTCAAATTTTGATTTGTTACATTTTTTATTTTATTTTCGTTGAGTTATTAAAAATATTAAGGTTAAATTTATTGTTATAAAAACTAATAATTTTTCATGGTAAAATTTTATTTTGTATTTTTAGTCCTTAATTTTTAATAAAATATATTCAGTAGTGTATTTTTAGTGTTTACTTTTTTATTGTATTTTATTTTTAATATTGCATTTCTTATATATTTTAATTTAAATATTTATCTAATTAATTTCTCATATTATTTTTCAATTTTAGTGTTTTATTTTAAATAATAATCTTAATCTATACCTTTTTAATTTTAAAAATAATAATCTAATTTATTTCATCTGTTAGTTTTAAAATTTTTAATTAAATTTTTTTTATTATTTATTATTTTTTATATTTTAAATAGAATTCTTTTATATTTTTAATAGAATTTTTTTAATTTTTTAATGTATACACTTAAATATTTTCTTATGACAATAAAATATATGCTTTCTTAAATAGTAAATTTATTTTTAGTATATAATTTTTTATGTATTTTATTTAAAATTACAATATTTTTCATTAAAAATATATCTAAACTTAAAAATAAAAAAATAAACATTATTTACACATGCACGGGTTTGCTAGTCCAATAACATATCAAAGTAACTAAATAATTAATTAGTTGTAGTTTAATTATTTAATTATAGTTATTTACATTTTAATTTTTAAGCATTACAAATAATATAAACAATTAAACTAAAACTAAACTAATTAATATAAAAATAAAATAACTACAACTAAACTAACACAAAAATAAAATAACTACAACTAAACTAACACAAATAAATTATAATTAAACTAACAGAATATAATTAAAATTAAAATAAAATAAAAAAACATAAAATACTTACTTGAGAGCACCGAAATTAACTGAAGAAAAAGAAGAACCAAGGAATGTGAAGAAGATGAAAATCGGACAGTGAGGGGGGGGGGGGGGGGGAGGGGGGGGCGTCTGTGGAGAGTGGGGAAGGGGAAGGAGGGGGGGCGAGACAGTGAGAGAATGGGAAGGGGGCGTCTGTGGAGAGTGGGGAAGGGGAAGGAGGGGGGTTTTAAAGATGAGATTGCGACGGGACGCGTCAGTCCCGTCGCAAACCTGCGACGGGACTGACGCCCCGTCGCAGAACTACGACGGGATTGATGTTCCGTCGCAGTTCTGCGACAGGACATCTCTCTCCCGTCGCTGATTTGCGACGAGAGATTATTTTTCGTCACTATTTTGTGACGGGATACACCAACCCGTCACTGATTTGAGACGGAAATAGATATCCCGTCACAAAATTGTGACGGTAATCTCTGGCCGTCGCTAAACCACTTTAGTGACGGCTTTCCATCACTAAACCCGTCACAAATTAGTGACGGGAGCATCCCCGTCACAAAACCCGTCACTAAAACTGATTTTTCTTATAGTATATTAATACAATAAGTATTAATTGCAAACCATTGATTAATGCAAGTTTTGGGAGGAAATTTCTTTTTTCAAGACTATCCTACTTTTATATATATAAAGATGCAAATTACAAAATGTAAATTATTAATGCAACAAGTACTAAATGTAAATCATTAATGCAAATTTTGGGGAAAAATTTTATTACTACTTATTACTTCAAAACAATTGAAAATTTTAAATTATTAATGCAAATTACAAAATGTAAATTATTAATACAGTAAGTATTAATTGTAAATCATTAATTAATGCAAGTTTTAGGAGAAAATTTCTTTTTTCAAGACTATCCTACTTTTATATATATAAAGATGTAAATTACAAAATATAAATTATTAATGCAATAAGTACTAAATGCAAATCATTAATGCAAGTTTTGGGATAAAATTTTATTACTACTTATTACTTCAAAGCAATTGAAAATTTTAAATTATTAATGCAAATTACAAAATGTAAATTATTAATATAATAAGTATTAATTGTAAATCAATAATTAATGCAAGTTTTAGAAGGAAATTTCTTTTTTCAAGACTATCCTACTTTTATATATATAAAGATGCAAATTACAAAATATAAATTATTAATGCAATAAGTACTAAAGGCAAATCATTAATGCAAGTTTTGGGATAAAATTTTATTACTACTTATTACTTCAAAACAATTGAAAATTTTAAATTATTAATGTAAATTACAAAATGTAATTATTAATACAATAAGTATTAATTACAAATCATTAATTAATGCAAGTTTTAGGAGGAAATTTCTTTTTTCAAAACTATCCTACTTTTATATATATAAAGATGCAAATTACAAAATATAAATTATTAATGCAATAAGTACTAAATGCAAATCATTAATGCAAGTTTTGGGAGAAAATTTTATTACTACTTATTACTTCAAAGCAATTGAAAATTTTAAATTATTAATGCAAATTACAAAATGTAATTATTAATACAATAAGTATTAATTGCAAATCATTAATTAATGCAAGTTTTAGGAGAAAATTTCTTTTTTCAAAACTATCCTACTTTTAAAGATATAAAGATTTTATAATTAATCTAAATTAAAATTTTAATTTCTTTTTAAGATTTTTAATTTCTTTTTATTAATTTAATTTAATTTAATTTAATTTTGAATTATTTAATTATTTTTAAATTTAGCGGCGGTTAAAAACCGCTGCTAAATTAAAATTTTTAATCAATTTTGCGGCGATTTTTAAAAATCGCCGTTAAATTAAATTATTTAATGAATTTATAATTTAATTTTAATTATAAATTATTTAATTATTTTTTAATTTAGCAGCGATTTTTCAGAAACCGCCGCTAAAATAAATTTTTTAATGAATTTTGCGGCGGTTTCGAAAACCGCCGCAAATATTAATTTAATTTTAAATTTTAAATTATTTAATTATTTTTAATTTAGCGGCGATTTTTGAAAAATCGCCGCTAAATTTAATTTTTTAATGAATTTTGCGGCGATTTCGAAAACCTCCGCAAATATTAATTTAATTTTAATTATAAATTATTTAATTATTTTTGAATTTACCGGTGGTTTTTCAGAAACCGCCGCTAAATTTAATTTTTTAATGAATTTTGCGACGGTTTCGAAAACCGCCGCAAATATTAATTTAATTTTAAATTTTAAATTATTTAATTATTTTTAATTTAGCGACGGTTTCTCAAATACCGCTGCTAAATTTAATTTAATTTTTTAATTATTTAATTATTTTCTCAATTTAGTGGCGGTTTTTTAAAAACCGCCGCAAAATTAAATGTTTTAATGAATTTTGTGACGATTTTTCAAAACCGTCGCAAAATGTTAAAAAAACTGCCGCTAAAATAGTATTTTGCAACGGTTTTAAAAACCGCCTCTAAAAATCAATTTTTTTGTAGTGATTCCATAGTTCAATAGGGGTATTCATGCCATCTACCTTACGTATAACACTATCACCAAGATGCAGAAAAATAAGATTGAATGCTTCTTCCCTTACCTCAGCAGCTCTTGCGAGCTGTTTTGTTGTCCATTTCCGTTCATCGATTTCAAGTGCAATAAGCACTTTATGATGAGAGAGCAGGACTCTCATCTTCTTTTTCCAACTACCAAAATCACTTTTACCGTCAAATGTATCGATTTCAAATCGGGTTGATGTCATCTTCGCCTTGCACGAAAGTATCCTAGGAAACCCTAAACACTAAGCAAGACTCACTCAGCAAAAAATAATAGACTGAAGAGAGACTTTCAGTAAACCCTAGGAACCCAGAAAAATGACACCACAACAATAAACCCTAACTCAGTCGTGGATACTGCAAGTACAAGGGTTCTGATACCACTATTGGGATGAGACAAAGCTCAACCCTAAATCAACCCCTTATAAAGTAAATAAACATACTGATTTCATACACGAATGAATGGACATAATCATACACAGAAACTTAAAACAAATCAAAACAAAGAACACAAACAACTTTACCACGGTTCACCCGTTAAAGAGGGCTACGTCCACGTTGAGCTCCGGCAAAGGGAGCTCACTACACTATTGGGAGAAAATCTTTTTACAGCCTCGGATTACATACAAAACACTCTCTGATCTCACTGTACAAAATCGACTCTCAAATTAAATCAGCCCCATAACCACAAGCTACAAATTAAAGGCTTACACCTTAGAGAGAAAATGAACAAATCATCTATATAGAAAGAAAAAACTAGTGAATGATCGAACAAACTCTAAATGAAGCAGATAATCGGAGGCTATCTTACTTGCCATCTTGAGGCGACTGTAGCTGATATAAAGAAGACACAAGCGGTGCAGATTGCATCATATAAAGGCACAACAGAGCATCTACGATCGGAGAAGAGGCAGGCTAAAAGACAAAGAGAAGCACGCCAAATGAAACGGTAAAGGCGTTTTCCATTTTGGCCCTCCACTCAAGGCCCAAAACGCTGTCGTTTTGGGCAGTCGTGAGGGTAGCCAAAAGACCCCCATGCCTTCTACAAAACACTTCCATTTGAAGCTTCACTTAAATACAATAGTTTTTTTTTTTACAACTATGCCATATTCCTTTCCTACCGGCCCCTTTTCTCTCTTTGAGGCTTCGTTCATGTCCAAATTTAAAATAATTAAACGATTCTCTCTTTTTCTCTGGTTTGGCAGCAACCGAGGTTTGGGGATCACATGGTGACAATGAGACAACAACAAAAATAATGTCAAGTCTTTCTCTCTCTCCTTAATGTAGAATCAAAATACAAATATCAATTTAAAATTTCAAACTGGGATTTACATCATTTTGGGTGAGAAAGCATAAAGACAAAACTCAAATGTATAAACTCGATTGGAACCCATATGCAATGTTGGGTTCCAACCATTTTTTGATTTTTTTTGGTGAATTTTTAGAGCCCCACCAATAATTTTTTTTTCTTGTTTTTGTGTAATTACTAAGGGTATTTTCTAAATTTTAACAAAATTGACTATCATTAATGACAAGGAATATATGTTGCACGATTATTTACCTCAAAAACGTTGGTGTCATCTTTAAAAACACATGAATAGTTAAGACAACTTACACAAACTTAAAGCATGTGAAGTTTACCTTTCAGAAAAACAAATTTAAAATTGTGGCTTGTATGGTGCAGTGTCGCGAGTCTTTAGTCAAAAAGTCCATTGGAGTTGACTATTAAGTTCATGAGTCAAGTAATATACCCAACTTTCCTAGTAAATTACCTGTACAAGATTATATCATGACAAATTCTCTTTTATCTAATTTCATATGTTTTGCCAATGAACATAAATCTATATCTTAAGTCTAACCTAAATCACTCTTAAACCATTTTCCTAGCTTCGTTCATCCCTTAGCAATGATTTTCACCCAAAAGTGTTATAGTTGGAAGTGATTATTGGATTTATTAGACTAAATAATATATAGAGTAAATTACAACATGCAACCAAAAGATTTATCCAAAAAACAAGCGACACTGTTGTATTTTCAAAAGTGATTGAGGCTTCTTTTGAATTTTGAAAACCTACAAATTTGCCCTTCCCTGTTAGTTTACTGCTATTAACTTTTGAAAATGTCTAAAATGCGTCCCCCCCCCCCCCCCCCCCCCCCCCCCCCCAAAAAAAAAAAAAAAGAATAAACTAGTTATTTTATTTCAATTTTTAACCAAAAAAGAGTCGCTCATCACCTTAGAAAAAAGAAGAATGCTCCCAATAAATTACCCACGTGGGATTTGATAAAATGACACGTATTTAGTGTTGAGTCAATTTACTTATATTAATTATGTTTTGATAATTAATAAAAAAAAAATTTAATATACAAATTATAGTATTTTTTGTGATTAACAAAAAGAGTATTTTTCTTAAATATATTAATTGTAGTACTGAATTATTTTTTATTAATTTTTAAAATATTTTTTTCAAATGTGGACGTCTCCTCAATTAAATATACCTCACATATAAATCTTTTTACACAAACTTTATTGCGGATCTTCTTCTTTAAAGTGTTGAGGGACCTAAATCATTCGAAAATCTCCTCAATATAGGAAAATTTTTATATCTTTAAAAATAAACGATTCAAATTATATCAGACATACCTTTCAAAGGGATACATCCATTTGTATTGTACTGGTCCCCCTACCTTTGCTTCGTAAACTAAGTGTACTGGGAGATGCTACATTGGGTTAAACCATCTGAGAGAAAGGTACACGCTCTAATTTGCATAAAATGATGGATATATTTTGTTCCATGACATCTAGGTGTTCAATCCTCAATACTATTGAGCAAATGTCTTTGAAAAAATGGCATAACTCAGTGACCGGATTCCAAATTCGATCTGGTAATGTTGCAAATGCCGTTAAAAGTAATCGCTCCATAAAAACATGACAATCATGACTTTTCAACCCAAATAATTTTGCATTTCTCATATCAACACACTTACCCAATCTAGAAGCATATCCATCAGGGAGTATAAGTTCTTTTATCCACGTAAAAACACTTAACTTTTGTTCCCTTGTGAACGTATATTGAGCCTTAGGTTTCTAATGCTTATGTAAGCACCCTCGCCCGGATATCCCAACCATCTGGTCTATCCAAATGAAAGCGCTTACATAAGGGAAGAGAAATAGACATAAGACAAAAATACCCTGGCATGCATACATGAGAAATACAACAGCGGAAGCAAAAACGGTAAACATGCATGCCCACAAGTACCCCGCTGGAACAGCGGTCACAGAGTATATAAAAAAATACAAACACCTGTGCCAACCAATAAAAGATACAAGAAACAACCTGGCATAGTCAAAAATGAAAGACAGAAGTTCTAACAAAATATCAGAGATGACGGGGGCAACTAACTGTACACCCTACCGACATGGCTGGCTGCTAGGTGGCCCGGTCCTCGCCCTTGGCCTTCGCTTTACCCTTACCTGGAATGATGGAAAGCAAGGTGAGTCGCAAGACTTAGCAAGTTATAAGAAAAAGAAGACTGAACAGTAAACATAGGAGATCACCCCAACACAATCTCGCACGTACACACAAGCCATGTGACGCAACAATACAATAGTGCAGCATAATAAAAGCATATACCGGTCCTTGGGGCCCACATAAGACACTTGGCACCCAAGTCCCATACCAACATGCCGCTGCCCTGAAAGGCAACATAAATCTCCACAAACCTGTGCGCACTGTCCCGGGTTGGTGCTTCCGTCACCCGTATCCATGTCGATACTTCCGACACCCGAGCCATAGGCTTCCTCGGAACGGTACTCCCTTCCGAGAACTAAATACTACCAGTAACCATGCAATGCACATAAAATGCAATGGCATAGTGAGCATCAACGTGATACATGGCACCCATACATCCAGGCATCAGGTCATGCTCTGCCCACATAGTAAACCACACGCGATGCATATGCCCATGCTGGATGCAGCATAACCAAGCTAGAATATCTGTGACCAAGCATAACCAAATCATGATAAATCCCAACATACAGCCCGTACCCATGTGCATACCAAACCATGCAACAAGAATAAAATGTAACCAGGCATGCTATAATCACATAACGGCAGAGCTAGTCAGCAGTGCCTGGCACCGATCAACGGTCAGTGACCAGGAGAGACCATCTAACGGCCTAAGATAGACCGTACGACAGTCACACCGTCACCGAACAGCCGATCATTGCCCCCATTGCACAACCGCTCTAACCGATAAACAACCAAAAATTCAATAATAATATCCGAACAGCTAAGAACCTAGCCCCGGGTGAGTACGACATCATTCCCATAGGCTTGGGGGTGGCACAAACCCCCGTAAGCAACCAATGAATAAAACCCTCAAAACCAGTTTAATAAATTAAATTTTAAAACAAACCGTTTTAAATTCCATAATTTATTAACAGCCAAAACCAACGAAGGGAGGTCAAATAAATTGGTAACGAAAGAATCGATGATGAGGGTATAAAGAACTTGCTTTTACGAAGATATCCTTAAGCTTGTTTCAACCCAACACGGTAAAAATTATACAAACTGCAATATCCCAATTATTTGCCAAAATTAATAAAATTGGGCTCTAAAAGAAATTCTGACCGTACAGAATATTAATTACTAGCCTCTTTACATACCTGAAAAATTAAATCCTTGTTTAAACTTGATTTAATCTGAATTGAAGCTCCAAAATCTCTCAAAGTCACGTCGCGCGCACTGCTCCCTTTTTTCCAATTTCATTTGCTGCTTCAATTGCAAAAAGAGGGCCCGAAATCGGGCTTAAATTCAGCCAAAAACGAGTGGAGGAGGGGGCGCCACATGGCAGCGCTAGAGCGGCCGCTAGGGAGGCCACCGCCTCAATCGAAACGACGTCGTTTCGACGTCCAGTGGCTGAAATAAATCAGCCAAAAATCCCTGCCTCTCGCGCACAGCCCCCGCGCCTCGAACCCTCGCCCGCTGCCTAGCCGCCTCGTGCACGACCGCTCGCGCCCGCACGCCTCCTTCAACATATATACAACTTAAGTTATATTTGAAGTGATTTTCGGCCCCTTTCCGCAATTCGCACCAGCACCCCCAAACTTCCATAAATCACACACACACCTCCTTAATTAATTACACTAACGCCCGAAACTTCTAAAAATCCCACAATTTGATTTATTTCAATTTTTTTCTTATTCCAAAAATTTCTAAAATAACATAATTAATTATCTTAATTTCTTATTTCCTTAAAATCACATAATTCACATAATTTATTTTTATTTAATAACAACAAGTTATTTTAATATTTCTTTTAAATTAAATTACCCCGATAATGAATAATTAAATTAAACCGCAATTTACGGGGCGTTACAACTTACCCCTGCCACGGTCTATTAGTTCAAGTTCTTTTCGCTTATAATATTCTTTAAAATCCATTCTAGCCTTAGTATTATCTTTAATTTTACCCTTCAAATCCATTATTGTATTGAAAATATTATCAAAAATATTTTTCTCAATATGCATGACATCTAAGTTATGTCGAATCATATTATCTTTCCAGTATGGCAATTCCCAAAAAATGCTCCGTTTTGTCCAATTGTGCTCAACACCATACCCAGGCATCGTACAGTCCTGTAGCTGGAGGATAGATGGAAAATTACAGACTCTCTGAAAAATGATATCTCCAGTTAACCGTGATGGTGGAGAAGAATCATCAACTCTGTTTTTTTCTAAATGCACTTATATTTCTCCGAAAGGCATGATCCATAGGCAAGAATTGCCCGTGACAGTCAAAAAATGACATTTTGCCACCATACTTGAGGTTGAAAGCTTTAGTTTTGTCCATACAATATGGACATGCTAATCTACCCGATGTCATCCAACCAGATAACATTCCATATGAAGGAAAATCATTGACAGTCCACAATAGAGTAGCCTTCATGAAAAAATTATTCTTTGTTGATATATTATAAGTTAGAACACATTCGTACCACAATAATTTAAGTTCATCAATTAGAGGTTGTAAGAACACATCTATCTTGTTTTTCGGATTTGATGGACCTGGAATAATAGTAGTCAGAAAAAGAAAGTTTCTTTTCAAACACAATCCAGGAGGCAAGTTATATGGCATCACAATGACCGACCAACAAGAATATGGGCAACCCGATTTACCATACGAAGTGAACCCATCTGCACAAAGACCGAGCTTTACATTTCTAGGATTGGCGGAGAAGTTAGGATATTTCTGATCAAAATGTTTCCATGCTTCCTCGTCAGACGGGTGAGACAATACACCGGGCTCCCTCCGACTTTCATGATGCCATCTCATGCTCGCAACTATAACCGTAGAAGCATATATTCTCTACAGTTTTGGTATGAGAGGCAAATACCACATTTTTTTGATAAGAAATTTGTTTAAATTTTTCCTTCCCACTTCTTAAAGGTTTAAAACGAGGATAACCGCAAAATTTATAACTTATCTTGGATTTGTCATCCTTATAATACAACATACATCCATTTGAACAACAATCAATCTTCTGATAACCGAGGCCAAGTTGCAAAACCAACTTCTTGGTATGATAAAAATCAATTGGCACACGATTACTAGTTGGCATTGTTTGATGCATAAACTGCATGATTTCATTATACCCACCTTCAAGAATATTGTAATCAGACTTTATACTCAACATCCTAACTGCAGGAGAAAGTTCACTTTCTACTTCGCAGTTTGGATACAATGGAGCTTGTGCAGTAGACAACATGTCATAAAATACTTGTGCATTTTCATTTGGTGCTTCATTTACATTGTAAGTCTAATAACCACTTCTACTACCATTATCTTGCATTATATATGTCACATTCGATGGCCCAACCGCATCCATTACCATTTGTTCATAGGAATTAAACTGATCCCTAAAATTGTCTTCTCTAAAATATTCATTTTCAACAACCGAATGAGGCACAACGGGCATTTCTTCACCATGATGTGTCCAATAATAATAACCCTTCATAAATCCATGTTTGCAAATATCTCTTTTCATCTCATTAACTGATTTAAACCTTAAACACTCGCATTTCATATAAGGGCACTTTAACTTTTCTTCCAGTCTTATGAAACTTTCTTGGGTAGACGCAAATTGAATAAATTCATCGACACCCTTATAAAATTCTCTAGTAATCCCGCCTCTTCTTGGGTTACACCTATTATCAATCCACTTACGATGCGACGAAATTTTCATTTTAAATTCAATAATATGTATGATGAAAAAAACTATCCTGAAAATTCACAAAACCATCTTTTAGTACTACAAACCAACGTAATTTTTAATTGCACTTTCAAACATACACTACTTTAAATTTTTTACCGAGTAACAAAATTTTTAACCAAATAATAACATTATATTTATAGTTATAATTTTTAAATTGTATTAAATAAATAACAAACCCGACAACAATATTATCGACATTCAACTGTTATATTTAAACATATTATTTATCGTTAAACTAATCATTTTTTACAACTAAACTAGACTAGACCACAAGTTTTTATTTATTTTAATTATGTATTATTGTATAATTTTGTTAAAATTTGTCTTCATTAAATCTAGAGTTAAACCTTGCTTAAATCTTGAACCCCACCTATTTATTATTAAAAAATTAAAAAATATATATTTAATAATTTTCATTTATAATATATAATTAAAAAATTAAGTTCTTTTAATTTCTAATAAGAGATTTAATAAAAAATTAAGTTAAAAAATTAGGCTATATTCTTAACAACAAAACTAATACACAAGTTTTTATTTTGTGAATATTTATTTTAATTAAATTTAAAGTCAAATTATCTAATTTAATAGTCAAAAATGTTTATTTGTCCCTACAAAAATTATTTATCAACCATATTAGTAATATTAATAACATAATAAAAATTTAATATCAAATATTTTAAAATTTAAAATTTTATTCCAAATTTACAATTAACCAAACCAACCAACCCCCCCCCCCCCCCACACCACATTTAAAACCCCATTCTGATTATTATTAATTTGATTTTAATTATATATTATTATATAATTTTATTAAGATTTATTTTAAATAAATTTCAAATCAAAAAATCTCATTTGTGCAAAATGATTTTATTTTTACATACAGAAATTCTTTAACAACCATATTATTAATATTAATAATACGAGAAATTTATAATTAATACTAAATAAAAAATTAAAACACCCCCTAGACACCCCTTTTTATTATTTAATTTTATTTGTTTATAATTAAAATTAAATTTAATATTAATTAAACCCCACCGTCCCCCCCCATTGGCCGCCCCTCCTTATAATTTAAATTAAATAAAAAATTTACATGTGAACTACCGCCCCCCCACTAAACACACTCTTTTAATTCTTTTAACCGCTTACTGTTTTGAATTTAAATTTTTTATTTAAATCACATAATACATAATAATAATTTATACAAAATATTTAATAATAATATATATAATATATAACAATATAAATATAAAATAAATAATAATAAACATGTAATAAATATAAATAACAAAAATATTAAGATTGACAATTAATAATTAAACAAATATATTAATCAAGTAATAAACAACTATTTACTACTTAACAATAAATCAAATAATATCTATTATGTAATTTAAATCTCAAAAAATTGACAACTAATGTAACGGCTCGCCTCCCGGAGCCCCCGTACACCAAGAGAATCCGTGAGAGGGTCATTACTAAAATGATACCGAACAATACACAACTACAACTCATGTACAATCCTTATTAAAATCATATTCTTTTTATCATTTAACATCTCATAATCATTTTTACAAAACCATTATCACTTGGGCCCACCTAGGCTTACATAACATACATCAATTTCAAAAACATAAACATTAACCTTAACATAGGCACAACGACACCCAAGATCTAATTTCGGGAGAGCTCTGCACTTGCTACCATGACTTGACGGTCTAGAGCCAAACCCCGCTGAACGCACATGCGGTCTCGGGACACTCTCTTACCTGGAATGATGGAAAGCAAACATGAGTCGTGAAACTCAGCAAGCTCATGAAAGGAAAGGTATAGGTTTAAGATTTGACTCTTCCCAGACATCTCATGCAATTCATGCCAATGCAACCACACCATGTCATGATTCATACGTGCCTTATTTCTACATGCATAACAAAAAGTTAACTGCACATAAGGAACTAGGGGCCCACATAAGTCACACATTGGCACCTAGGTTCCGCATACAAACCTGTTGCAATCTAACATAGGCTACCATTTCATCATTCTCTTAGACTAGCCTTTTCCTGACATGGTCGGCTTTTCCTGACATTCAACATTTGTCTTTTCCTGATACTCGTTACATGTTTTTCCTGATACCCATCATACTCTCATGTGTTTTTCATGTCATACATCACATAATCATATACTTCTGCGATCTTGGTCTTCCCTCGGGCCAACCCCGAGCTAATATCTAAGCCGAGCCGAAGCTTACCAAGTCGGTACTCCCGACACCTGGCACGGTACTCCCGTCCAGAATAACAGTAACATTAGAACCATGCAATGCAACACATAAGAAATGCAAGGGCTTCTGTAGGATAAACGTGATGACAAGACCCCCATAAACCAAGCATCAAGCCCTACTACGCCCACACATAAGAATTCACACATATGACATGCTCTAAATGCATATGCTTACCTAGGATACCCAAATTGGCTCTTAGACCAACCGGGTCATGCAAATGCTCACGCATCCTATCACACACAAAGCATGTCCCCACGTGAATGCAACCTAGTCTCCTGTAGCACACACATCATGATATGCACAAACCAATGCGAGAATTTGGAGTACCAGCTTTTCTGGCCCGTCTAACGTTTATCGTAACAACCGATAACTAGCGCCCATACATCCAGCCATCAACTGCCACGACCCACGATCGACAGTTAGTGGCTTTGTACTCATACCCTTAGACACACTTACTAACACTATTAACTTCATATCTTCTAAACTTAACATTACACAACATTTCTCCATAACTCTTCATGTACATGACCACATAACATCGTGATACCATTCTTATTCATAGAAAACCATCTCAACATACATAATAGACTTTTAACATATTTCCATAATACTATATCATTTTCTAAGAACCTAGCCCCAGTGGGTTCGTCATCATTTCCAAAGAAAGCAGAGCGATATGAAGCTCCGTGACGGACGGAAAGAAAGACATCAAGACATCATTGCTTAGCTCATTTCATTAACAATAAACTCATTAATAAAATAAAAGTCATAAAGTGGTTATTACGCGCATTATTATTATTTATGCGTAGAACCGAGTCACGGTGAGGGAGGGCTTAAAATATGAAAAATAATGAAGACTATCACAGGAAATGAAGAACATGAGGGGAGGGTTAGGAGCTTACCTGAAATCGGATGCTTTCGGCCTCTCTTGTGCTCCCGATGCGAATTAAAACATTTCCTACCAAATAACACAACCAAAACTTAAATTAATTAATTATAATCGCGTAATCAACATAATCTAACTATATAAATTCTATAACTTAAACATATAATATTTATTCTAATTTTACTCACTTACCAAAATATTTTTAAATACCAAAAAACCTCAAAATCCCATATTTTCTTCAATTTTTCTTCTCTTTTTCTTCCATTCCTTCACTGTCGCGCGCCTCATTTTCTTCTCCCCTTCCTCTCCCTTCTTCGCTGCTGCTCGCTGTTCTTCTTCAATCTTCTCTTCCAATTTTATTCCCTTGGTTTTCTCCTTAAATTGGCTTGACAGACACTCACGCCTCCCCCATTGCTTCACCATTTTATTTCCTTAATCTTTGACTTTTCTACAAACATATCCCTTTCATCATTATACACATTCCAATGCTAATCTCGCTTCCACGTTTATGGCTGGAATTACATTAAAATTGGAGAGTAATTGCTTGGCCCAAAATTGAATTGAAATTGGTGAGGAGATAAAGGCTATATTAATATATATATATATATGTATTATGCCATTAATATAATATGTGATATTATTATATATATATATAGTGTACTTATCCATATTGGGAACAAATCACGCACGAAATCTCCCATTTGCAATCTTTTCTTTTAGTTAATTATTTAATTATTTTATTTTATATATATATACATATTAATTTTTATAGTATTTGATTTATCTTAATCACTTAATAATCTAAATTCTAGTAATTCTATAAACTTTCGATCACTTCCCCATTTAAAAATACAACAAATTTAATATTCTCATTTAAATTTCTTTAACTCACAAGTATTCCATAAGTCACCAGTCACTCTAAAATGTTGAAATTAATAATTATTGTTTATTTTCAAAACTTCGGATGTGACAACTAAAAATAAAAAATACCTTCAATTCTTGATGAGATTCGTATCTTCTTAGTCAAGACTAAATCACACCAAAATAAAACCACTTCGTGATTTCAATGAGAGCAAAACAATGTGGAGAAGAATGAATTTAGCAACAAAACAGTAAGAAAAAAATCAAAGAAGAGCAGAGATGGAAAGGAACGGAGGAGGAAGGGGAGAAGAGGCTTTAATGAGAAAGGGGGCGCCAAGTGTTGGGGTGGGGGAAGGGGGGCATTGGGGAAAGGGGGGCAAGTTTCATGACGGGAGGGAGGGGGGCCTTGCCTGCCAGAAGCCAAAATCAGTGACAGGCACCAACTCGTTGCTAAAATCAGCGATGGGTAAGTGTCCGTCACTGGTTTTAGTGACGAGCAGGTGCCTATCGCTACCTGCCCATCGCTAAACAATAGCGACCGGCACTTGCCCGTCGCTAATTTTGGCCATTAATATATTATTTAAATATATATTAAAATAATATATTATTTTAATTTTACAACATGAAACTAAAATGAATTGAATTAATTAATTTAAATTAATATATTATTTTTAAAATAAATTTATATTTTTTAACTACTTTAAAATATAATTGATTTATAGATATTTAATTTTACAACATTAAAGTAATCAGAAAAAAAAAATTTACAATCAAGAGAGAAGAAAAATTAAAAAAATTTAATAAAAATAAATCATTAAAAATATTTAAAGAACAATGACTGAAAAATAAATAAAATATTTTTTAATAATTTGTAAATTTATTATTAATTCTAGAAGAAGAGATAAGAATGTATTTTATATTTTTTAAATGATTAATAATGTTTATGTTATAAATAATAATAATTTTATAAAATATTTTATTAATTTTTTTATAATTTTTAATTACATATATTTTGTAAACTAGAAATGATAAGTCTCTTAAGAGGAAACTAAAATTAACAATCATCTGCAATGGACAGTCACCCATCGCAGATGGAGAATTAGTGTCGGGTGATTGTTCGTTGCTGAATAATAAATTTTTTAAAATTAATATATATTTTTTACTAATAAAATTAATATAGTTCTTTTATAGATATTTGATTTTACGACTTCACATTAATTAAAAAAATAAGTTTAAGAGATAAAGAAATAAGGAAAAAAAATAATAGAAATAAAACACTAAAGAGTACTTGAAAAACAATGACTAAAAAAGGAAATAAATTATTTTTAATTAAAATATTTTTAAATAGCATGCAAGTTTATTCTTAATTTTAAAATGAGAGGTGAAGATTAATCTTTTATTTTTTAAATGTTCAATAGTTTTATGTTATAAATAATAATAATTATATAAATTATTTGACTAATTAATTTTTAGTTTTAAATTATATATATTATTTAAACTAAAAATTATTTTTAACAAGTGTATTTAATACAGCTCAACCGTCAACTATAAATACTTGGATGGTGCAACATTAATTATAGGGTTAGAGAATATTCATTACAAGTGTTCTAATTTTTATGAGTTTTCTCATACTTTAAATTGACACAATTTTTCTCATGCTATTGTTGCATTCATTATTATTATTTATTTTCTAAGTCTTATAACTGGGAAGTTGAATTCTCATATTATTTCTTTTGATTGAAACAATTGTTTTTCTATTACTCAGTAATAGAAAGTGCTATAAGCCCTACAAGTATTGTAGAAGGTTGTATCATCTAACATTATTGCTACATAACCTATCTTCTGGATAGGATAAGTTTCTTAAGAGAAAAACAAAATAATTAATCATCTATTTAAAAGTGCTCTCTTTGAAATAAAGTTGAACATCATTCCATTGATTAAAGAATAAAATTTTATATTATTGTTCAAATGAGTAAAAGAATATAGATATAATATAATAGCAAAAAAGACTTTATAGTCTTGCTTTTATATTTTTCACTAAAAATACTTAAAATATTATCAAAAATTATTACTCATCTCAATTATACAATTAATTGCAGTGTAGCATAGTAAAAAATATAGCTACCTAATTAAATATATTTTTTTTGTATATATGATATTACAATTAAAATTATGCATCCGTTAATGCGCACTTCCTACTCCACTATTAATAAAAATATGTACCTACTCTCGGGAATTTTTATTTTCCTAACGAGCGAGTCATTCGCGCATTTTCAAAGATTGAACCCTTACCTCCCAACCTCCAAAAACTTACACGTGCATGTGCAACCAGCTGATCTAAAAATCTCATTTATTCATGTTTACATCAATTTTTAAATTTAATTTAAATATTTTATGAATTTCACATTAAATTTTGATTAAGGTTTTGTTAAAGGTTAATTTTAGCAACATTACTAAGTTCCTGAATTATATAGCGTGACATCATATAGTTAATGATGAAATTTAAAATAAGTGAAACATATCATCTGAACATCATGGATATTATTTTTATTCTATCCGCATATTATTGATTTATAAAGATGGGTATCCGCTAAAGAATAACATATTACTCAATAATGAAGATCAATATCTTTAAAAAATATATGGGTATATAGGGTACATATACGATTTTTATTTATGTACTATTACGTTTTTTTTTGTACAGTCATTTGAATTTTTTATTTTTTAATTACACTTATTTATTTATAATTTTAAGTTAAATTTATTTTGATATCTGTATTTTTAATTTAATTTAACCACTTTACTTTAATGTGTAAAAAAAGAATAAGATAAATACAAGTACATAGATGTAATCAAAATAATGAAAAGTTTCGTTATCACAATTAAAAAAAATATATTTAATTAAATTGAGTCAAAAATATAAATTTAATTACTAAAATGTGAAATTAAAGTTTGAATTTCACATTTTATAAAAATTTTCCAAAATTTTACACATTTTTAAAGTGTAAAAATCAAGGTTTGAAAATTATAAATTTTTTAATTTATTTTTCCTTTTTTGTTGTGACAGATTTATTCCATTCTAAAGTTTTTAATTTTTATATTTTTTTACCGACAAATTTATTTTATCGCTAAGTTTTTTCTATTTTTGTTTTTTTACAACGAATTTCATCGCTAAATTTTGTGCATGCCCCAAAATTAAACGCGCGCCAGCCCCCGTCCTCCCCTCATGTGCGCATCAAGTGGTAGCATGTAAGGGCCCATTTCCGAATAATCCCTCTAGCATATGATATTCAAAAGGAGATCATCACAGTGATGATATAGAACAAGACTATATTAAACAACCCACTCATTTTATTACTAGCAGCAGAATATAATTAGAGTTCCCTTACATTTTCAATACTTCATAAGTCTAGGCGTGAAGACTATACAAATAATTAAAAGTCTCTATAGAGTTAACAAAATAAAAATCATCTCATTATAAGTCTCAACGAAATACCACTAAGAATCTTCAATCTAGAATGTGTCTCCGTACACCACTATCCCTCAGCCTTAGTCACATTGGACTCGCCCCCAATAACAGTCTTTCATTTATCTGGAATGACTCATTTATCTGGAATGGCAAAGAAGATCAAGTGAGCCACAAGGCTTAGCAAGTTCGAAAACAATGAACGGTAAATAGAATCCAAGAATATGGTGACACCAAAAAGAATAATCAAGGACTCAACAGTTATATAAGACCCATAATTTATGACTTTATCAATTTCAAGTTAAATGCAACATACCACCATGTATAACTATGCAAGTGTGCAATCTTTATTAGTGACAATATCACAATTCCCATGGGCTCGTAAGTCATCATGCCAAACATGCGTAAATATACTATGTTAAAATATACACAAATAATAGTGAGCACTACTTGCTGGGCTATGGCCACTTCGTCCCGTGCTAGGCGCTCCTAGGGTACTCTTTTCTACCGCGCAAAATATCAAGTACACTAACTTATAAATAAATGATGCATCATAATGAGATTATGCTACTTATGCACATCATATTAGGTTTCCAATAATACTGTCATGCTCACAACGTATATATATACCCACATGATTTAAGTCCATAAGTGGATGATATGTAACGTCCCGATATTTTAGAAGAATAATAATAAGAAATTTATTCTAGGGCTTAAGATGATTTATGTATTATTATTGGAGGATTTATGAAAATTTATTTAGTTTAAAATGGAAGGTTGGCATTTATATTGTATGTAATTAATTTTTTTTTTTTTTGTGTAATTATTCATCAAAGGGGTAATGATAGCCCAAGTTGTTGAAGTGGGCTAGAGTGTAATGAGTGGATGTGCGATCAAGTCTCAGTGGGTTTAATTGTTGGGAATCACATTTTAATTGAGGTAGTTCAAGGAAAATGATTAAAATTAAATTGGGCATTCAATACAATAAAATAGCAGCGCATTATTTCAATCTTTAGTTCTTTCTTCCTATTCTGCCGCTTGTGTTCTCCTCCTCCTCATCTCCAATTGATTCCCCATATAATATTATATATATATAATATATATATGTTGCCCTACCTTTCCTCCAAGTCCACTTTAAATTCCATCTTCCTTTAATATTTTATTATAAATATATATTGCATACCCAACCTTTTAAGTCCAATTCCATGTTCATTTCTATTATAATAATATCATTATTATTATCACCTCCATTGCTCCATGATTATGTCACTTTAGTGTAATATATAATACATATATATATAAATAAAATACTATAATATATAATATAATATAATATAATATTTTATTAATTATAATCCGCACGGACGGCCCCATTTCGGGCGCCAGGAGAGGGCTGCTATGCGCGGCCAGCCGCGCCACATGGCGCACGCTGGCGGGCTACACTGTTGCTTCTAATTTTTAGCATGTTTGCTGAAATCTGATGCAATTTTCTCACCACTTTCAATGCAATAATAGCCTAATAAATTGGGATATGGATGCTTGATTTAAAGAGGGCAGATGTGGTGGAAATTAGCCAAATAATTGAGTAATTTGAGTAATTAGCCAAATTGGGCACAAAAAAATGTTTATTTGGACATAGAAACGAGCAAAGCCTCTTATCTTCCTCTAAACCAAAATACATACCATTTATTGAAGAACACTGGGTGAAATATACCCCATTGGAGAACACAATGAGACTCACAAAAAATACAGAAATAACTCACTACAATAACTTTAACCAAGAGTAGACCCAGATGTGCTATCAGAAAATAAATACAGTGATATATATATATAATGACGAGAACAACAACGAGAAGACCTGCATCAGTGAAAGAATTATTGAGGAACTTGCACTAAGATAAAAATATGGTGCAAGAACAACTTACCTTGATAAATGATTAAATTTGGAGAAGAGAAAACCTACCAAATGCTGTAATTTACACCACTTGTAACTATTACCATAGAAGAAGAAGAGAAAGTAATAGAAGAAGTAAAAAAAGGAGAAGAAGAAGAAGTCGTCGGAGAAGAATAAGAAAAAGAAGGAAAAAAATAAAAAGGAGAAATCATTTGGGTGGAGTTAAAAGAGAAGAAAAAAAAAAAAAAGGGAACAAGGAGACAAAAAAAAGAAAAGTAAAAAGAAAAGTATGGAGAAATTTTGAGGGATATGCCACCCTACCTCCCACAAATCCCTTTCCAATTTTGCCCCTCCCAATTGCACACATGCACTATATTAGCTATGCCCATTTATGATATTTACTAACCCATTTTTTATTTAATTATTCATCACACACAAATCTCTAAATTTCTTAATGGGTACAAGCCCACTTGTGAGTCTACCATCTAATTAATTTAGGCCCATTAAGCCCAACTCACTACTCCAATTCATAAAATTTTTAGCCTTTTCATTATAAGTCCAATGAATTTATTCTCATCCCTAGAAATTTATGTCATTAGTATTTTATCATTTCAAAAAAAAAAAAATTCAAGAAATGTAAGTCATAAAATATTAAATACTCTAGACCTACTAATGGGTCATTACATAGCGCTTTGATATTAATCTCAACAATAATTCCAAGTGTTGCACCTTGGAATCGAACCACCAATCTCCAAGCACTAAGAACCTTTATACGGGAGCACGAATCAGCCGATCTGAAAGCCTCTTTAGTTATTAAAGTGCATAAATTATATTTATAACATTTTCTTCCAAACTTTCAAAAATTATATTTACAATTGAAAATTTTCAAAACTTATTTAATGAATATTAATTTTAATATTAATGTTAGTAGAGGGAAATAAATATTAATTTTAATTTAATATTAATATTTATTAATTTTATTTCATTACTAATTTAAATAAAAATTTATAAATTATTATACTAGACAGAAGGAAAAATTTTGTTCTTATTTTAAAATTAATTTGTAATGTCATATTTTATTAATTTTTGTGAATTAATGAATATTAATTTTAATTTTATATTAAATTTTTAATTTAATTTTTTTGTCTTTAGCAACGGGCTTTTCTAGTCGCTAAATTTAAATTTAATTTTTGTTAGCAATGGGTGTAACCCGCCGTTAAATTTTGTATTTTAAATTTATTTTTTCCTTTTTTTGCGACGGGTGCACTCGTCACTAAACTTTTAATTTTAAAATTATTTTTTCCCCATTTTTTAGCAATGGGCAATACTAGTCGCTAAATTTTTAAATTATGTTTTTTCGATTTTAGTGACAGGTCAACCCTGTCGCTAAAGTTTTTATTTTTTATTTATTTTATTTCTTTTTTTAGCAACTTTTGTATTTTAAAATTATTTTTTTTGTTCTTTTGTGACGGATGCACCCGTTGTTGAATTTAAATTTAATTTTTTTTAGCGACGGGTGTATCCTGTCACTAAATTTTGCATTTTAATTTATTTTTTTCCTTTCTTTGCGATGGGTGCACACGTTGCTAAATTTTTAATTTTTAATTTTTTTTTACCGTGTTTTAGAGACAAGTGAACTCGTCGCTAAAGTTTTTTATTTTTATTTATTTTATTTCTTTTTTTAGCAGCTCTGTATTTTAAATTTACTTTTTTTATTCTTTTTTAGCGACGGGTAACCCTGTCACTAAATTTTTAATTTTAAATTTTTTTTTCTTTTTTCGCTACAGATTGGTTCCTGTTGCTAAAGTTTTTTTATTTTTCTCTTTTTTAAGCGATGAAATTAGTAACATATTTTTTTGTCACTAAATTTTTAAATTTATAAAAAATACAAAATTATTTAATGACAGATTAATCCGTTGCTAATTCCATTACTAAATTTATGGACGGGTTTTCGTTGCCAATTCCGTCACTAAATTAAAAAAAATCTAAAAAATTCAGCGACGAAAATTCGTCACTAATCCGTCGCTAAATAGCGCATTTTTTGTAGTGGATCACATGTTACCACAATTGAATATGTCGAATTAGATAATGACATCTCCAAAATAGTTTTTTGTACATATGAATAAATACATAATATGTACAAACTACCTATGCCCATCATGATAAAAAGGAGATAATTATTATTTATTATTTATCAAATGAACCTACATTGTCTAGTTTTAGGTGAAATGTCAATCACCCTTTGATAACAATGTATCCTTTTGTTTATCCATCAAGTCATATAGGGCAACATATGGACATGTATGCATGTGTTAAAAGTTGAGTTTTTATAAAATAGAAAAAAATTCAACATCATACAACAACATGCAAAAATTTCATGATAATAACACAATTTATGCATTTTTAATTGCCTTAAGTGTAATAGCAGGTAAATTATATGGTACTCAAGCAATTTGAGCAAAAAGAAAGGCCATATGTACTAATAGCAAAATATAAAAGGTCTAAGTGCAATAACTAGAAATTTTGGGGGTGAAAGTGTCATTTGCATTAAATCCTAGAGCTTTCAAAAATGACATGACTCCATTTTTTTTTTTTTTTTATGAACCTTTAATTAACAGCAACATTCCAGTTGCCTACCATTGCTGGACCACTTAGCATTGTTGTTTGCTTTATCACTAATTATTGTCTATCTCTTCTTGTCATTAAAAAATGAAAAAAAATGTCAAATCCCGATATTGTTCATCTTCTTTAGTGACCTAGCTAGTTTGTTAGATTGGTTTTCCCAGTGACCAAAAATCTCTCAAATCTATAAGGACCTGCTCCCGAAAGTCCCATAAACATAGGAGTTTCAAGAGGAAACCCTCACGGAAATGATATATATGCAAACTTCAACAAAACATCTCAAATGAGATTTTCATTAATATACACAACGAAAGTAAAAATCTTATAGTATACATTCTTTGATGACAACATCAGGGCTTACATGCCCACACACACAAAAACTCCATGTCTAGCATAGCAAGACAATATCCTTCCTGGACTCAAAACAAGACAAAATGTCCAAGAATCTTCCGGTTAAGGTGCCTCTATACACAACATCTAACATAAGGAGAACTAAGTTTGGTCCCACCCTCGACTGCTTTTCTACGCTTACCTAGAATGATGTAAAGTAAGAGTGAGTCACAAGACTCAGCAAGTGTATATATAAAAAGGATAACAGGGCTAATAGTTGACTCGCCCATAAATATACCCACCCATGATATGTATCGCATATCAAACCATGCCATGTACCACGATACCAACTCATAACGTAAATGCATCAATGCACACACATAGTCCTTGGGGTCTATATAAGACAAGACACACATTGGCCCCCAAATCCCGCATATAAACCTGTTGTAACCTAATATAGGCTACCACAGACTTCCAAGATATACACCAGATCATTCCCCGAAGTCTAAAAGTACACCTTGGAGTATACACCAGATCATTCCCCACCGGGCCCAAACAACTTCCACATTCAAAGACTCCCAAGGTATACATCAAATCATTCCCTAGAGTCCCATATCCTCAACATGCAATGCAACAAATGAAGAAATGCACGGCTTATGCAGCATAAACGTGGTGTCAAGGCCCTTATAAGCCAAACATCAAGCCATGCTATGCCCACATAAGAACTCACTCAATACCCAGGTCGGTACTCACAAGCCAACCATGTCATGTCAATGCTCACGCCACCACTGAACACAAAACATGATCCCATATGTATGCAAACCCATAGCCCAATGTCCTAATGTATCACCATGCAATGTGTAATAATAAATAAATCAAAATATAACACCACCCCAAATAGAATTCATCTGGAACCTATCCCAATAAGGTTCAGCATCATTCCACAAAAAAATGTAGAGAGAAATAGCTCTACTTGGCTAGCAAATACAAACTGCACCAACAATTCTCAGGGAACATTTTCTATCCTCATAAAGAATTACATCTAAAAGTATTATAATCTAGCCTATCAGTGAATCTCATCATACTCCAATGATGCCCCAAAATAAACTATTTATCTCCCGAACATTGGGGTAAAGCAAATCGCTCAAACGGAAGAACTCCATATTCCATGCCAAGATTGGCTGGGTTGCTACGGCCTCAAACATATTCAAATGACCCAAGATACATTCTAAAACAAAACTTAATAAGTCTATTTTGTTGTACAAAAATGGATTTCAAGTTGGACAATGCCATAAATAGTTATGCCTCAAACACCAAAGCATTATAGGATTGGAATTGAAGATTTTAATTTCTAACTTCTAATTTATCGGGCTTCAACTCATCCAATTTTTGTCCAAATACCCACAAATTATATAACAAAACGATTCTTATCGAGTCTAGTTTATGAAATTTCAAACGGTTCATCAATCGGATATCTACACAAAAAGTTATGACTGAAATAGTATAGGGTGCGCAGTGTAGTCTACCGCGGGAGTCGACTTTGACACCAAGACAGTCGACTTTCGAGGCACAGTCGACTCCGACGTCGCCTCATGCGACCTAACCGAGAGAAAAACTTGGGGAGTCGACTCCCAGACCCTCCCAGTCGACTCCTTGAGCCCAGAAACCCCAACGGATGAACCAAAAACCCCTAAAACCATCCCAAAACTTATCATAATCTTTCCAAACTCCAAATACATCACCTCTATGAAAAGATGAAATAAAAGAAGACCTCATTTCATCCATAATCCCAATTTGTCACCGTTCCACCAAAAATTATACAAAATGCACTCAACCAGATTTTATACAAAACCCACAATATGATTGATATTTTACTCCTGAGTAATGAAATGGTTTTGATGAATGTCTATATGAAAATCAATATATGAAAATCAATCTATATGGATTTTGTGAATGAGATAATCAATTTTTAATATATGAGTTTTGAAGCAAGGTATGAAAACCTATAGAAGAAATATTGAGTAAGGTTGAGTGTGATTTGTTTCAAAAATATACTTTTGATAATCTCAACTTGTTTTAAAGATAATCAAAATGAGTTTTTAAAGAATCGAATAAGGTTGAATTGAAAATTCAAGATTTTCTATAGAATAGTCGACTATCAGGATCATTCTGTCGACTATGCTTCAAAATAGTCGACTGTTTTTAATGTTCTGTCGACTATTTAAGCATCTGTCGACTATTTTAGCATCTGTCGACTATCGAGTAAAAATAGTCGACTATGCCTTTTGATCTGTCGACTATTTTTGTTCATGAAATTCAAAAATTTCTTCACATTTCAGCATCTGTCGACTATTCAAGTATATCTGTCGACTATTGGATTTTTGTATTAAAAATAGTCGACTATCAGTATATGTCTGTCGACTATTCTTAATTTTACATGTAAAAATAGTCAACTAATCCTTTTCTCTGTCGACTATTGTGCTTCACAGAATTTTATAACGGCTAGTTTTTCAACTCCAACGGTCACAAAAACGGCTAGTTTCTTCTTCAATCTTTATGGATGCTTATATATACAACTCATGGATGATCAAGGAGAGGCTAATGGACTGAAATGAGATGATCTAGCAATTGCAAACAATTTTATTCGAGCTTACAGTGTTTGAGCTTTCATTGTTTTATTTTTTCTCTCCAAGGCTTTGCTGTTCTATCATTGTAAATTTATTGTTAAGCCTTGTTTTTCATTGTGAGAGAACTTGTAACTAAGAGTGTTAACTCTTAGCTTATCTCTTTCATTTGTATTGTTTCTATTTTCCTAGCTTGTGTAGCTAGAGGGCCCATTAAATTGGGAGGTTGTATTTCCTAGCTTGTGTAGCTAGAGGGCCTACTTGTGTAAGTAGGAGGTTTTAGTGAATTGGTTTAAAATCCTTAGTGGGAGCTAAGGTAGTGGATTAGGCTTGGTTTAAGCCGAACCACTATAAATCCTTTGTGTCTTTTATTCTTCTTGCTTTACATTTGTCATTTCATATATTCTATATTTTAAATCACTAAAACCTCAATTGGGTTAAAAAGTTTTTCAAGTTTTATCATTTAAGTTTTTAAATATCCAATTCACCCCCCCCTCTTGGTGTATGCCATAGCATCTCCCGTTCTAACAATTGGTATCAGAGCCTAACTCCCTGTTTCAAGGTTTAACAACCTAAGGAGAGATCCATGGCTCTTAAGGAAGGTTATCCTACAAATGTGGCACCGTACTTTGATGGTCCTTATGTATGCTTGTTTTGGAAAATTTACCAGTAGCTTCTGTTATATGTTTTGTTGAACTCAACTATTACTCTATGAATGAATGTTTTAGTATTGACATTTCACTCTTGCTAATGTATGTTTAAATAGGGCTGAATGATCTGGTTGAATTATTTATGTGCCCTTGGTCTAAGGGGGAGCCTCAGTGTGTTTCAAAAATGGGGAGTATTCTTATTATTTGATATTGACAAAAAGGGGGAGATAAATTAAATGATTTGATTTTCATATTTGTTTTGTCATCATCAAAAAGGGGGAGATTGATATTTTACTCCTGAGTAATGAAATGGTTTTGATGAATGTCTATATGAAAATCAATATATGAAAATCAATCTATATGGATTTTGTGAATGAGATAATCAATTTTTAATATATGAGTTTTGAAGCAAGGTATGAAAACCTATAGAAGAAATATTGAGTAAGGTTGAGTGTGATTTGTTTCAAAAATATACTTTTGATAATCTCAACTTGTTTTAAAGATAATCAAAATGAGTTTTTAAAGAATCGAATAAGGTTGTTTTGAAAATTCAAGTTTTTCTAAAGAATAGTCGACTATCAGGATTATTCTGTTGACTATGCTTCAAAATAGTCGACTGTTTTTAATGTTCTGTCGACTATTTAAGCATCTGTCGACTATTTTAGCATCTGTCGACTATCGAGTAAAAATAGTCGACTATGCCTTTTGATCTGTCGACTATTTTTGTTCATGAAATTCAAAAATTTCTTCACATTTCAGCATCTGTCGACTATTCAAGTATATCTGTCGACTATTGGATTTTTGTATTAAAAATAGTCGACTATCAGTATATGTCTGTCGACTATTCTTAATTTTACATGTAAAAATAGTCAACTAATCCTTTTCTCTGTCGACTATTGTGCTTCACAGAATTTTATAACGGCTAGTTTTTCAACTCCAACGGTCACAAAAACGGCTAGTTTCTTCTTCAATCTTTATGGATGCTTATATATACAACTCATGGATGATCAAGGAGAGGCTAATGGACTGAAATGAGATGATCTAGCAATTGCAAACAATTTTATTCGAGCTTACAGTGTTTGAGCTTTCATTGTTTTATTTTTTCTTTCCAAGGCTTTGCTGTTCTATCATTGTAAATTTATTGTTAAGCCTTGTTTTTCATTGTGAGAGAACTTGTAACTAAGAGTGTTAACTCTTAGCTTATCTCTTTCATTTGTATTGTTTCTATTTTCCTAACTTGTGTAGCTAGAGGGCCCATTAAATTGGGAGGTTGTATTTCCTAGCTTGTGTAGCTAGAGGGCCTACTTGTGTAAGTAGGAGGTTTTAGTGAATTGGTTTAAAATCCTTAGTGGGAGCTAAGGTAGTGGATTAGGCTTGGTTTAAGCCGAACCACTATAAATCCTTTGTGTCTTTTATTCTTCTTGCTTTACATTTGTCATTTCATATATTCTATATTTTAAATCACTAAAACCTCAATTGGGTTAAAAAGTTTTTCAAGTTTTATCATTTAAGTTTTTAAATATCCAATTCACCCCCCCCTCTTGGTGTATGCCATAGCATCTCCCGTTCTAACAATGATAACCAAACTTTCAGGAACATTCCTTGAAAATTAGAAGTTCCAAAGACACTATAACAACCATGAGACACTTATTTACATTCCATATGACAACAAGGAGAATCTTACATCGAAATACCAAGAGGAACTAAAATCTCACATACAATGGAGGAAGAGGAGAATAGAACTTGCCTTGTGGATTTTGCTAGCCCTACTAAGCTTTCAAGCCACACAAGATACTATTTTTTTCTCCCAAAGCTTCAAATCTATGGAGAGAGAGAAATCCCAAGAGGAGAAGAAGGGATGTTGAAGAAGAAATGAAGAAGAAGGAGAAGTAAAGAAGGAAGAGTGGCTCACGCCACCACCACCTCCTCCCTTTTTATTCTTTCCCCCATTTACCCATTTGTCCCTTAAGTTTAGCTCTTATTCCCTCCATGTCCCTTAGCCATCTAAGTAAATGAAAATATCCTATAATTCATTTAAATAAATCCTCCTGATATAAATACATAATTCTTTTCTTTTCCATTTCTCATATAATATCTTACACACATATATTGCAAAGTCGTGGGTCTCTTTTCATCAAAGTCAAATCCCTGACTTTTCCACCATTTTACCTTCTGTGCCAAACCAACTAAAAACATCGCATATAATCCTTCAAAAATAATGGCTCAAACAAAGCAAATATTTTATTCCCACAGTTAACACCTAGATCCGCTAACGGGTCGTTACAGTTTCTCCCCCCCCTTAAGGGAATTTCGTTCTTAAAATTCTTATCCGATTCTTCCAATGTTTGAGGGCTCACACGGCTCATTATTCCTGTGATTCTCTAGTAGCTGTATTCAAGCTATGACGTTACTTTGCCATTGAACTCTCATATAAAGGAAAATGTAGTTTCTCAACACTTTCCCCTTTTCTTTTTCCCAACCTCAAACACTAATAGGTAATCCTTTAGATATCATCTCCTCAAAATTTTCAGTGGGTTTCCCTCACTCGCTTGGTATGCTAATATATTATTCACAAAGTTAATATTGAATTTCACCAAACACTGTTAGGATGCTCATTTTGTGTGGTTCATAAAGTTACCAGCATAGCAGTCAAATCGAAGGGTATCACCAAATTATCACAATCATTTTGTTACCATCCAACATCATTCCAAGATTGTTTCATGCTCCTATCTTATTCGCAATACCTCACCTACACTTAACTTAATCTTGAAAAGTATTCTAGCTCATTTGCAATTAACTGCTTAATTGTGCCTTTCCTTTAAATACAATAGTCTAATTTCATTCTCTCTACCCCACTCACAACACATCAAGGGTAGCTATCACAATCCCCTCAGGTCTCATTATAAATGCATTACTATAGGCACCTTTCTTCATACCAATTGTAACCACTCTTAACACATTTAGTCACCCAATGATCTCAAACAATGTATTACTACCAAGGTTGATTTCCTCACTAGCTAAGTTTAATGTTCTGTATAGTCTTCCCCAAAGACACCATCGATTATTCCATTACTATTCCACCGTTCATGTAGCAAGGATCCATCAACATGTATATATATATATATATTTTTTTTTTGAATCACCTCAACTCTCAAGTTTCCCACTTCACCACATCATTATATACCATACACCTATTTTTATTTTCTTATAACCATAATTACAACAATACACGACTATAACATCCACTCAAGCCAATAAATCGCCACGCCACTTATAATGACCTCATCTCTCACAAATCACATATGACACTTTTAAGAGCTTGTTTGGCCGGTTATAGCTCTTGCCTATCCAACTTGTGTTTCATAACCTCAAGTTCCCATAACTTTTCCCAATTTTCCTTACATTTCTTCCCTATGAGTGTTCCTCTATTCATTCAGTTAGCTTCCTTGGTTACTAGGCCATCTCTCAACTCATTATGGATAATTCACTAATCAATCCATGATGAGTCCTATATATTCCGCAAGTCATTACATTCAACAGCTGAAGAATTCTAAGTCTTGTTCAACACATACATATCCTTCAAAGCCTCATATACACATGCTTCATAACCTTGAACATTAAATCACCATTTAACTTAGCATTCCTACTAAGGTGTAGTAATTAATTTTTCTTACCCAACCTTTGGATTTGCTAATCTATTTTCAAGCCACTTGCCTATGACCACTTCACAAACAATTTCCATCTTAGACCCTTCTCCACTTTTAAACTATTCCCCCACACTTCAATCCAATGATACAGAATATAACACACACGTAATAAATTATCACTAATTGCTTTAGATTTGCTATTGGGTAACCACAATTTCTCCCCAACGTACCTCATATCTCCTTAATTCCAACTTTACAGGCATTCACATTTAATCCTTCATTTCCTTACAATGGCATGAGACTTAGGAATTCAACCCAGTAGCAAACAGTCGACGGAATAAAGGAAACAGGCGATCGTTCGAGATCGGTCGACAGCTCTTCACCATCAGTCGACAACCTACTGTGTCTTCTTTCCCTTTTCAAATTCCCCAATTCTTTTCAATTGATTGCAAACTCAACCATACTTCTTACTTCCTTTTGCATTCACCCCTTAAATATCCTATGTATATATATATAATTCCCCAATGGTTTCAAACCCATTAGAGCACAATCTAACTTATTGCTTCCATTCATCTCTTATTTCTATAAGATTCACATTACAGGTATCCACCAAGTATGTTTGAGTTGGGACAACACAAAACTATTATTTCATTCATTTATATATATATATACACTATACCACATCAACGCACACCCAGATCTCTATCTAAAAGGAGATAAGCACATGTGCTACCTATGGTGCTCAACTCAACACCTTCTAGTCTTCCTTATATATATATGAACGCATCCCCACCACCTCGAACTCTTTTCAACCTCGTTAGCTTGAGGCATGACCTCATTTACAGGGTAGCTTCTTCTTACGCACACCTTAGCCTCCAATTAACTAATTTCTCATTTGTACCCGGCCCCCTAACGTAACCCCAATAGATATTAGCACCACAAGATCCTGAGAATAAGAACATATTATATGACACACATACAATGGAGGAAGAGGAGAATAGAACTTGCCTTGTGGATTTTGCTAGCCCCATTAAGCTTCCAAGCCACACAAGATACTATCTTTTTCTCCCAAAGCTTCAAATCTATGGAGAGAGAGAAATCCTAAGAGGAGAAGAAGGGATGTTGAAGAAGAAAGGAAGAAAGAAGAAAATGAAGAAGAAGGAGAAGTAAAGAAGGAACAGTGGCTCACGCCACCACCACATCCTCCCTTTTTATTCTTTCCCCCATTTACCCATTTGTCCCTTAAGTTTAGCTCTTATTCCCTCCATGTCCCTTAGCCATCTAAGTAAATGCAAATATCCTATAATTCATTTAAATAAATCCTCTTGATATAAATACATAATTCTTTTCTTTTCCATTTCTCATATAATATCTTACACACATATATTGCAAAGTCGTGGGTCCCTTTTCGTCAAAGTCAAATCCCTGACTTTTCCACCATTTTACCTTCTGTGCCAAACCAACTAAAAACATCACATATAATCCTTTAAAAATAATGGCTCAAATAAAGCAAATATTTTATTCCCACAGTTAACACCCGGATCTACTAACAGGTCGTTACAAAAATCTCTCTCAATCTATTCCTCTTATCTTGCTCTTTCTCATTGATACATCCAAAATCGAAGAAAGTCTCAGCTTCAAAAGCCAAGTTTGGTGACTTGAACATGTCATTATCGCCTCATTAGCCACCTCTACCACTATCAGTCATTGCCTAACACCTTTACTTTTAGTTAGTCACCTTTTCTAGTAGTTGTGTCAACCTCTTGCCGCCCAACCACACATGTATGCCATTATCACCATACGTTGAATAAAATTTTCAATTTCATATATACGTGCATGTGTAAGACAAATTTCATCCATTTTTGTTCAATTTCTTTGGATTTTAGATAGGGTTCACTATCATTTTGATCTTATAGAAATTTCCAATCAAATCCAAAGAATGAAACTTAGATTTGACCAAGCTTATGCATTATCTAATGAATAAATTGGCAATTTTTTTTCAATTCATTGAGGTTGTTTTGAAATTTTTTGGCTTCCAATATCTTGTTTGTCTGTAGTTAGAAATTGATGTCAAAAGCACATACACGTTCTCTTCCATGTTGTCTTCTAGCATTGTAAAGTAGTTCAATCCGATTCGTAACCATTTACTCAAAATTTTGGCTCAAACCCAAATTATTTGTCGTGTCTCATACAACATTTTTAGTCTTTATGAGCTCAATTATTTTTTATTCGATGGTCAATTGTGAAATCCAGAAGTACTATCATTGTCTCAATCATGCTTAATTCAATGCCCATCTTTTGGTTCATTTCAAGCGAAACATATATTTGGATTTTGTTCTAATTCAAAATAAACTATTTAACCAACAAACCCTTCATGCAGTTCAACTATCTCCGAGCTCGAATAACTTTTGATCTGTTTGGAAATTTTTGATGAACTTGAGTCCCTTGAGTTTGCCGTAACCTCGCCTATAATGTCTAATATTGGACTCAACCCAATTTGATTTGATTTGGTCAAATTTTATACTCAAAGTTGACTCCTTATTTTAGTAAAAATGACCTAAGTATTTTTTTTTTTTTGAGAATTACACATAGATCCTACGTGCTTCTCTATAAATTCATTTTTGGCTCTTTAGATTTCTCTCAAGTCTTAATAATTTTTTCAATTATAACCAAGCCCCATTTTGAGTCTGTCTAATTTTAATTTAATTATTATATCTCAAAATTTTCTTAAAATTTTTAAATATTACATGTTTGGCCTAATCAGATATTTTTTATCTTCTCAACTCTCATGCCACTAAAAATCTAGAACTATCCTGCATTCTAATGGTGATGGGTATTCAAGGATAGGGTCAAGGGGAGAACAGTTATAAATCAATTGGTTGGTTGATGAGGCATTAATTAACATAGGAAAAGTTTGAGAAATTAAATGAATTCCTCAGCTTTAATTAGCCTTTAACAAATTTTAATATTTAACATATATTAGACTAACTAAAAAATAATATGTAGTTGCCACCCCCAGAATTTATGAACTCTAAGAAATTCAATAATAAATGTCTTTTTAACATATTGATCCAGTGGCAGTGGATGGAAGAGTGGCAAGAAAAAGAAATATTATTTAAATATTTAATTTTGACATTTTAATTAATATTTTATATATTCTTATTAATATAATATAAAATATTATCATAAATATTAAAATTATTTTCTAAATAACATTTCTTGGTGGTAAAAAGATGTGCGGGGAAAGCAAGGTGGTGCAATTGGATGCTCACTCCTTGAATTCAGCATTTAATTGAATTCAAGATGAATAAATGAAGGCAGTTGCACTTAAACGCCGCCTCTCTCTCTCTTTCTCTCTCTCTCTCTCTCTCTCTCTCTTAATGACTTCCCCCTACCTCTTAGTTTTCTTAAAGAATAGCAATAAACCCAAGGTAGCTCAGTTGGTAATTAGAGTGAAATGAATTTGAGTTGATTTAAATTTCATATATAAAAAGTACTCAGTTAGTGTTATTTTTGAAGTTATGAATATTATATTTTGGTTGAAATCTTATTTAATTTATGTGTGTAATATTGTTTACACAAATTTCATACTAAATTAGGTAGGTGAAGTGATGGGAATATTTTGATTTTGAAAAAATTATAATTTTTTTTTTCTTTTAAGTTAGTTAGGCAAGACACATATTTTAATATATTTAAATTCGAATACGAGTCTAATCAAACTTAGCTCACTTAATTAGATCTGTCTTGATCCAAAATCATATTTTGACTTCTTCAAATTGGCTCTCAAGACTTATAATTTGATTATACACACTATCAATCATGATTTTCTTTTATCTCACAATATATCTATAAATAGATCTGAATTTTAAGAGACAATACATCATTTATTATGTGTATTATTATTTAGCTCTACATCTGAAATTGAGGTTGACTTGATCATCAAAGGATACATATATTAGGGGACTAAGCCCCACTGTTGCAAGTCAAGTGGGCTTAGGACAAGTTTGATGCCGAGAATAACTACCTGAATTGCATAGTTCCAGACAACCCCGATGGTGGTCGATTGCGACCATCATCATGAAGTTTGAAATCTTTGTTTTATCAAAAAAAAAGTAACGATAAATGGAGTAGGCATCCATATCCATCAATTCCTAATTCCTCCTGTACATATTTCTCTTATTTTTCATTTGGTAATTTCTTATAATTATAAGTTATTTTTATACATGGATATTGTTTTCTAATTTATACCCATTAACAATTAACAAAACTTTATATAAAATATCTATTCATCTCTGTCACTCTTTTATCCAAGATCAGTGCATACAAAAATAAATAAATAAAAAAGTCATGGAACTATATGACAATAAAGCTTTCATAAATGCGAACATATAAGTAAAACACAATATATTCACTTCCAAATGAATAGCATTACAATTATTAATTAATTAAAGAGATCCATGTGATCACTTCATATATGAAATGAAATTAATTGTATACAAAAATTCTATTTCATTATATAAGCATTAATGGGTGGCTATATCGATCTCACATAGCTACAAGCATATATACCTAGTCTTTTTATAGTAAAGCAGTGAATTTCTAATACATGGCTTAGCGGTTGAGTCATCTGCTTCTGCCATTAATCCATGCGAGGCCCCTCACCCTATTTATGTGTATTGTTAGAATTGGTAGTTGACCATGGAATGCTCATTCATGACCCAGATCTCTTTAGCAAGGGTGTGCATCCGGCCTGATTGAGAAAACTAAAAAATCAAATGAAACTAACATGTCCAGTTTGGTTTGTTTTCGATTTATTGTTTTGGAAAATAGAGGATTTTAGTTTGGTTTGGTTTAACTTCAGTTTTTTTACACCTTTAGTTTGGTTTTGGTTAGATAAATTAGAAAATTTGAACTATTCAATTGGGATTTTTTGCACCTCTGCAATCTCATTTAACATATCACAACAATCTAGAAGTAATTGTTGGTCCAAATGGTTCGAGTTTTAGATAAATTTGGATGTAAACTTGGTTTAAATAAGTTTGAAATTTTGAATTCAAAATCAATTCAATTATAAAACAAAACTAAACCAGCTCAACCTAATCCAATTAATTTTATTTTACATTGTGTCAGTCTTGATTTTAAATTTTTATAGAAATATGTTTATAATCTAAAACTTGTGAGACACTATACATAAAAGTAATCTTATTATAAATTTTAAAATAAGCTTGTGCACTTGAAGGGGCATGGACACAAAATTTTAGTGATTTCACAACATGGAAGAAAAGGGGCTAGGGCAAAATAAATAGATTTGAGATTGATTGAAATTAGAAAAGGTATATCTAATTTTAAAGATATGAAATTAGTATTAGTTTGTTTGAGATAATAGAGTTGATTAAACAGACTTAAACTTGATCTGAGCTCTATTATGTTAAAAAAATAAAAATAGAACCAAATTAGGTACAAAAACTAAAATAATTAAACCAAACCCAAACAAATTAATTTGCTTCAATTCTTAAGTCTACTATGAACATAATCTTTAGTCACCACAAAGCTCTCAATGAGCCATAAGGGCTACAATAGCGTTTTACCCTAAAAGGAAAGGTTCCATTCCACCATGGCTTTAATTAAATTAAAGAGATTAGGATCAATGTAATTGAATTAGGAATTATAATCCAAAATGAGTTAGGATTAAGATAAAAAAAAAATCACTTGAAGCCGATTTCGATCTTCTCATTAAGATCAAGATACAAGTCCCAAAGCCAACTGCCCTTTGCCACCCCTATATATGCAAAGCAAACAAATTTTTTGTAAAACAAAATTCCAAACAAACAAGATGTAAATTTCTGATATATATTTACACTTTGGAAACAAAGGCAAAATGTGCTATATATGCAAATGCAAGGAGCGATGCATCCAATATATATATATATATATATATTTTTTTTTTTTGGGGGGGGGGGGGGGGGGGGGGTGTGCTGGCTGGTGAGCTTGTAATTAAAGTCTTGTAGCTCAGAAAATGAGGTGGGGATTTTAATGCGAGGGCGGGTCGCGGGTGTAAGGTTTAAACAGATAGTAGTTCAAAGAGTGAGGGATATATTTTATGGGCAGGGATGATAATGAACCGTTTTAAATATTTAAATTATATATTATGTTTATATTAATAAATATTAAAATTTTAAATTTTAATTTAATTTTAATTTTAAATTAATGATTAAAACTTACTTTAATAATTAATTAAATAAGTTTTTTATTTATTAATTTATTGTCATCCGTGATGGGACTCACTGGAACTGGATGTCTTAAATAGCCGATCGATAGATGGAACTCTATAAAGTTGGTCTCTCTGGGGTGACTTAATTGCGGAAGTTGGAGTTATTATATATATATATATATATATATATATATTAAAGATGGATAGGCATTGATGAAGAGCTAGCCTACCCAGCTTCCGTTCCTTCAACTGTGTACAGTCTCCTCCATTAATGGCGCTTCCACCCTCCCCCCGTCCCCTCGCTTTAAGGTCACCCACCTGTATTAACAACACCAACCTTATTTCAATGCTTTTCTTTCTCTGGCTTTGGCCTTGGCTTTGGCTTGGCCAGCTCTCCTAGCTTAGTTACTACATTTGTTGATGCCCATAAATCAATAATACGTGAGATGATTTAGTTTTATTATTATTGAATTTGGGCGTTTGGAGTGTGGGTTTTGTTACTTTATTATTGGAATCTTTAAATTGCACATGGGCAGTTATTTGGAAATTGTGCGTTTTGAGATGATTCTTATCAATTTTGTTTGTGTAAAGATTGTATTGTTTATTAAGTATAGATTGAGGGCGTTTGTTAAAATGAGCAAGATAAGGTGGTATTAAGATAAGATTATGACGTTTTTCGGATCAAGATATGAAATAGTCAAGATATGGCCGGGAAGCATTCTAAGATTTCTATTAGACTGTTTGTTAAATTTTTTAAAATTCATTGGTAACTGTACTTTTTTCTTTTCATGTGCTTGTTAATACGTATGATAAGCATCAAAATAAGGGTTTTTTTTTACCAAAATATCCCTATTACCAAATTTATGATTAAAATAGTATTTTAGGAATAATATGAATTGTTGAAAAAATTAAGATTAAAATTAAAAATAATATTTTATTTTCTAAATTCATGTTTAAAAATAAATTTAAAAAGAGTTGAAAAGTATAAATAATAATTGTTAGAATTACAATAATTCCACCTAGATAATTAAAAATGGTCAAAACATATTTTCATAATAGATAATAAAATATAAAATTAAATAAAATAATTTAAAAATTGATGACAGGAATTATATTAGTTAATAAAATATATATATAGAGAGAAAAATTTAAATTTTAAAAATCAATGAAATGAATAATATCATTTAAATTTTAAAAATTGTCAAAACATATAATAATTTAAAAATATATTAAATAATATTAATTATAAGAGTTAAATAAATAAGTTTTTTTAATAAATTTAAATCTTTAAAATGCATTAAATGGCATTAACTATCTTACAAGGGGCAGATAAGTAATTGAACCTTATCTTGAAAGAGCCAGATAAATTTATCCGAGAGGGAGGTTAGATAAATTTATCTTGAAATGGGGAGATAAAAGATCACGTGAGACCTTTTATAAAAATAGTCAAATAAGCTTAACAAACACATTGGAAAGCCCAAACATTCGGAATGCTTTTCATATCTGATATTTTCTCCCTCTTATCTTGATTAACAAACTACCCCTGAGTGGATTATCCCATAATATTGTGAGATTATATATATAGGTATGAAGCCGAATGCTATATTTGTTATATATGTCATATTTTTCTTAATTTTTTGGTGTGATAATGCATAATCTAATCTTATAAAAAAAAAAATAGTTATCTACACAATAAGGTTAAAATTGTGTCTAAAATGATCTTTCTTGACTATCACACAATATATGATCGATTGAGTAAGTTTCATTTAAAAATAAGATGAAATGAAGTGAATTTAATTACATATAATTATTTGATAAATTGAGTTAATTTTAATTATAATTGTTTGATAAGATAGTAAAATTTATTTATACTATAAAGGTGGATAAAGATGAGAATTATTTATTAAATTTACCGTTAAATTTGACATAAGACTCATCCCAACACAAATATAAAATGACAAAGTGGGCTGAAGGGTTGGGTTAGACACGCCTAGCCAAGCATAAAAGAGGAGCTCGGAGCCAGCTGCCATGGAGTAACTGAACAGCCAACTTCACTTGGAGATCACGTCACGGAGGGGCGGGCCCTTCAATTTCTAATTTTAAATCTTGGCCTATTAGATTCTCTCCTTTGCAGTAGCGTTGTGCCATAAATCTGCGCCCCTGCCTCTCCACTCTTCACTCCTGTATTACTCGCTCTGTAACCTTTCCCTACAAACACTTTTCTCCCCCACGAGAGAACATGGTTTCCCTTCAAGCCCCTCTCTCACCAACTCCAAGAATACCAATTCCAGGCCCTGAGAATTCATCAAGGAAGAGAAAATGGGAAGAACAAAGAGTTACAGAGCTTCTCGACAAACCATTTGAACAATCCCAACCTTCCAATTCCATATTTGACACCGAGCTTAATCTCGAGACCCCGTTGCCAATGGATTGGCAACGATGCCTCGATGTCAAGGTAACACCTTTTCTAGTCTTTAACTAAATTATAATAACATAATAAATGGTATCAGAGCTGACTATGATTATTCTTTTTGTTGTAGTCGGGCCAGATACACTACTACAACACGAGAACCCAGAAGAGAACGTCAAAGGATCCGAGGACAAGCCCGGAGCCGCCAAATCCCGGCGGCGGCCATATAATCAGCCTGGACCTCGAGCTCAACCTGCCATGTGGATCAACGAAAGCCGACAATTCCGGCAACAAGAACACCAAGAATACGGGTGGTTTATTAAGACGGTCCCCATCGTGGCTGGAGTTCGACGGGGCCGCTGAGAAGGAGATGGTGACGGCGGTGTGCAACAAGTGCCACATGCTGGTGATGATGGACAAGTCGGCGCCGGAATGCCCCAACTGCAAATTCCGGCACCCGCAGGACCAAACCATTCCGCAGCTATTCAGGGCTCGGCCTCTTATGTTGGGAAAGTGAAAGTTGGTAGCATTTAACATAGATATATGCTAATTAGAAGGTTTTAGTGTTGAAGCTTCAAGCCATGGAAGGACTGATCAGCAACTGCAAGCTTTGTTATGATCAAACGTATGAGCCATCAATCGCTGCAAGAGCGATGACACCTTTCTGTCAGTCTTATTTATAGTTGGGACTGTTTATGTTCAGTGATCAAAGACTTCAACAGGAATATGTGTATACTGCCGAACGATATATAATATTGCCTATAACTTTGCAAATATCAAAACAACACACCACGACGTGTATGTCTTTCCATCAAGTTAATGTTAATCCACACATTGAGAAGAAATAAGCTCGGAAACAGATGCTAATCATGAAAGGGTCATCCTATTTGCACAAGGGAGACTTTGACATCTGAGTGTATATGATTATATATCGCGATTTTTGTTCATCCTCTTCTCTCTCTCCCCTTCCCTCGCCGCTGCAACCGACCACCCTCCACCGTTCTTCACCATAGTCGCCTCGCCTACTCTTGTCGCCTCCTCACATCCTTTCGCCGCTGCAACCTCACCACCTTACCTCCTCTCGCCATTGCAACCTTGCCTCTGCCCAATGCAGCGACGAGAAATGAGATGGTTACTGGATGATGCAACAGTGAGGAGGCGAGGTTGCAGCGGCGAGAGGACGTGAGGTGGTGAGATTGCAACGGCAAGAGGATGCGAGGTAGCTGCAGATGGTCGATTGCAGCGGCGAAGATGTGATGACGACGGTGAGAGGAAGAGGAGAGAGAGGAGAGGCTGCTAGAAAGAGAAGGGGCAAAATGATCATTGAAAGAGGAGAAAAAGGGACAAATTGGTCTTTAAAGCCACCTATAAGCCCATGTGTAGAAACCTTATCTATACAAATAGCATTATCCATCATGAAAAATATTGGATTCTTCATTGATTGTTTGGTTGGTAGGAAAGGTTCTCTCGTTCAATAACTTGAATGGACATATTGTGCTATATGGATCGTCATATTCATTGTTATTCTTGGGATTGCCTAAAAACCTATAAAAAATTAAGTTCTTTTTTGTGTTGTCTCCCAAACAAACAGCATCGTCAAGTAATTCCTGGCAAGCACCTTGTTTAGAATATCAAGGGCAAACTTAAAAGTTAATTTTAGTCTCCGTGTAAAATGTTTTCTTAGAATTTTCTTTTTTTTTTTAGTGTTTAGTTGATAAAAAAGATAGAAAATATTTTCACAATAAAATATACTTTTAAATAGATGGCTACTAAAGTTTATTTAACTCATAAGTCATTTTATTAAAGAAAGTTTTAATAAAAATATTAAAACTCAATTAATATTGTTAAAGTGGGAGAATGTTATAATTTTTCTGTAACTGGGTTACAATTAATTGAAATTTTAGGTGATAAAAACATAAGTTGATATATTATCGATAAAACTCAATTAAAGTGATACAATTATTTTTTTAGGTCTAGTATCATCTAGGCATTTAATTATGTGTGATATAAAAAATTATAGAGAGCTTGCAAATTATTGTAATTAATGAGAGACATATTAAAGAAATTCTAGGACTATGTCTCGTTTTCATAGAAAATTGTGATTTTTTGCTCAATTGAGAACCATCGTATAGATATTGGAGAGGGAGAGAGAATAGTTAGTCAAAAACACTTGAATCTATTGTTGTATCATAGGTAAAAACTCATTAAAAGATCGAAAGCCTAAAAGTCCAAAATAACTTTTTAGGTTAAAAGATGTAAATTTTTCCTTAAACCCAGTGGGAGGGGGGTTTCCCTCACAATACCCAAACTAGATAATTTTGATATCAAAAATTTCTCCGAGAAGATAAACGTCATCTGTAAGAGATGGATATTATCTAAAAGAATCATAATTCTAACGGGTTCTAAAATGTAAAGATAAGGTTATCTGTGAGAATCTTAATGCTAACGAGTTTCAAAATATTAAGATAACATTATCTGTAAAAAATTTAATTCTAACAAGTTTTAAAATGGCAAGATAAACGTTATTTGTAAGAATCTTAATCCTAGACTATTTAAAATTACTTCATATCTCTCTATAAATAAATAGACACTTATTCTAGAAAAAGTACATCTCAGATATAGGTTTCAATACAGTTTTCATCATCTTCAATGTCTAACTTAAGTATCAGAGTGTTTGTGCAGAGACTATTTTTTTTTCTTGCAAACTCATACGATTTGACGATGACGTTTTAAATCTAATAAATTTATTTTGTATCTCAACAACAATAATGGGTGTCATCTGTGAGAAACGTCCAAAAAGCCTGAAAATACTACAATGTCTAACACAATATCAAGCTACACATGAAGTTAAATTAAATCAATTAAAAGAAAAGACATTGCACAAAGGAAGCAAGAAGCAGACAATGCAATAAGATTTGGACTCTCAGAGGCTGCAAGTCCACAAACTAGCTATCTTATGTACATGTATGTAATAATCCCATTAATGTTCTACACGTTTATTTAATGTTTCTACCTTTTTCTTTTCTAATTCTTACTTTATATACAAATAAGAAGAAAGAGAAAGTGGAGGAAGGCGTTATATTATGAAAAATGCTATCCGTACAAATAATTGGGTTATCGAGAAGATAATCGAATGCGTCAAAATTCAAAAATGCCCTCACCTAATTTGCCTCTATCACCTCTAGATGAAGCCTCGAGCTTTATCCTGGATAAAGCTCGATCGGGCTTCATGAAGCAAGCCTGACCAAGCTTCATCCCATGATGAAGTCCTTACAACTCTCTATAATTCTAATCCAAAACTAGAAAAGTCGATACAAATTATGTACATAAATAAACTTTGTCATGAAAACCCTGTGACTGATCTCCTAGAATCCAAGAAAGCACCCCAATCAGCATCTGAAAAGGCCTAGAGCTACAAAGATAAAGCAACAGAAAAATACAACCTTAGCTAGGAGCTACCTTAAGATACTATAATAAATGATGAGTTGCATCAAAATGAGGTCTTCTACGCTGAGAGACAAATTGACTTAGTTTATGAACAACAAAGGTAATGTTCGGTCGAGAGATAATTAAGTATAGTAACTGGCCAACAAGTCTTCTATAGACAAAAGCATCTTGAAGAATTTCACCCTCAAATGAACTCAATCTTACATTAGGTATCATTGGTAAGGTAACTGGTTTATTAGATAAAAACCCCATGTCTTCAAGTAATTGCAAGGTATAGTGTCTTTGAGAGAAGAATATACCCTTGGAAGACTGAGCAATTTCAAGGCCAAGAAAATACCTCAAACGACCGAGATCCTTGAGTTTAACTAGATTATGGATGAAGGATTTTAGGGAATTGATGGCTATAAGATCAGAACCAGTGATGAATATATCATCAACATAGATAAGAAGAGCCACAAATGAAGATCCTATACCCTTAGTAAATAAGGAATAATTAGATCTAGACTAGGAAAAGCCATGCTTAATGAGAGCAACAAAAAATGTTGAAGACCATTGCCTAGAGGGTTGTTTGAGACCATAGATGGACTTATGAAGTTTGCAAACCAACTTCCCCCCCTTAGGGGCAATAGGGACCTAACGCTGATAACCAAGGGGGTAATTCCATATAAACCTCTTCAAATAGATCACCATTGAGAAATGCATTGTTGACATCTAATTGAACAAGAAACCAATTGTGAATAGTTGATAAGGTAAGAAGTACCTTCACAGTCACTAATTTAGCCACCGGTGAAAAAGTATCAATGAAATCCAACCCTTTTTGTTGTGTGTATTTTTTTCCAAACGTGCCTTATGCCTTTCAATAAACCCATCAGCCCTGTATTTAATCTTGTAAATCCATTTGCACCCAATGACATGTTTATCTTGGGGAATAATGGTGATTGTCCATGTGTGATTAAGATGCATAGCATCTAATTTAGCTTTCATAGCCTCCCTCCAGTGAGCATAGGGTACTGCTTGATGATAGTATTGAGATTCAAAATTAGATACATGCAGAAGGAAATTTCTATGAGATTTTGAAATACTGGAATAGGAAACAAAATAGGATAAGGGATACAAGGAGTGTATCAGGTGGAAGTTTATGTGTCAACAAATGACAATGATAGTCCTGATAAGAAGGAGGCCTAGTAACCCTAGAGGACCTACAAACTGGAAAAGAAACAATAATAGGGTCACTGGAATGACTATCAATGTGAGGGGATAAAGAAGAATCAAGAGTAGCCTGGTCTAAGAATGAGACAGGAAGACCAAAGAAATCAATGTTGGATTTGGGAAGAACAAAGTCAAGAAATGGGTCTAACACTTCATGAGGAGAAGTAATAGAATGAGAATGAAAGATATCCTCATTAAACACAACATCTCGAGAAAAGAGGATTTTCTTGGTGGAGATATCATAGAGCTTGTAGCCTTTTATACCAGGAAGATAACCAAGAAAAATGCAAGCAATGGCTCATGGGTGGAATTTTGTCCTATAAGAGAGTAAGGAAGATGCAAAACAAAGGTTCTCAAATGTTCTAAATGAAGTATAATCAACAGGAGATTGGTAAAGAAGCTAATAAGGAGACTGATAGTGTAAGATAAGAGCTGGTGTCCTATTGATCAAGAAAGTGGTAGTGAGAATGCAATCACGCCAGAACTGAAAAGGAACCCTAGATTGGAAAAGTAGTTCTCTAGCTACATTACGGAGGTGTTGATGCTTCCTTTCCATTACAGAATTATGTTCAGGTCTCTCCACACAATAAAACTGATGAATAACCCCATTTTCAGCAAAATAATCATTAAACCTTAGTTTAGGAGTATTGTCTGGTCTAAATTGTTTCACCCCCTTATTAAATTGTCTTTCTACCATAGTGAAAAACCTAGGTACAATATCTCTAGCCTCAAACTTATGCCTCATTAGAAATAGCCAAGTAAAACGAGTGCAATCATCCACCAAAGTAAGGAAATATCTATAACCGACATAAGTATGAATATAATATGGCCCCCATGTGTCACAATGAATAAGGTCAAAAGCATGTTGTGACATATGATTATTAGAGACAAAAGATAACCTTCTTTAGTTGGCTAAAGGACAGACTAAACATGAAATGTTTTCAGAATTATTATAGTGCAACACATCTTTCAACTTGTCCATCTTTTGAAAAGAAATATGTCCTAGCATATTGTGGCAAGTATATTTTCTTACAACAGTAGCCACTAAATTAGAAATACATGGGCTATCTACTGGCTAACATATACATTTAAAAGAATCACCATCAAGAACATAGAGTCCCTCCATGAGACTACCTTTGCCAATCAGCAAATCATCTTCATTTGATGGACATCCTGAATAACACATGAATGAGAAGAAAAACTAAGGGACATAGAATTTGTCTTAGCCAGTGCACTTATAAAAATCAAGTTGAACTTAAATTGGGGTACATACAAAACATTCTCCAATATGAGATGATCACTAATTTTCACATTGCCAATATAAGTAACAAGGATCTGAGAATAATTAGACAATGTAACGAAGACATTTGAGACATATCTCAATTGATCAAAATAGGGTAGATTGAAACATATGTGACTTGTGGCACCCGAATCAACAATCCAATTCCTAGGGCTATTAAGTAATGGACTAACCAAGACAAAGAAATAAGTACCTGATGCTTGATCATGAGAAACATCAGGTTTTGCTGTTGCTTTGGCTATGTTTAAATGAGACCTTAGCATAGTTAACAAATGTTGTTTATTGCACAGGGGTTAATGATTGCATGAATCCTCCCACATCAGGGTTATTAAGCTAAATAAGATGTACATCAGACACTTGACTAGCAACATTAGAGGTCACTTGATCAGAATTTATGTGGACAAAAAATTTGTGTGACTAGGATTCCTTTGCTTAGACTTATATCTTGGAAGGTAGTCGTGTAGTTTATAGCATTTATCAACAGTATGACCATGAAACCCACAGTCACAGGCCTCTCTTTCTTTCCAAATCTATCATGATTCCCATTATTCACATCAGAGCCTTATTACCACCACAAGTACATTTTTCATAAGTACAAACAGGTCTAAAATTGTTGAGTTCATCCCATATCGTTTTGAGTTTGCTAAAATAAACACTTACAGTAAGTTTCCCTTGTGTAAGATTCATAAGCTCACGCCTTAATTGAAAAATCCTAGGGCCATTGCTTTGTTGATACCTTTCCTTTAGGTCTGTCCATATGTCTTAGGTGGATTCAGAGTAGATCAAACTCCCTGAGATTTCCTTTGACACCAAATTGAGGATATAGGAAATAATGGTATTGTTATTCCTGATCTAAGCGCTGAGAAAAGGATCATCTCCAATAGGTCATGAAATGGTTCCATTTATGAACCCTAATCTGTTCTTGACATAAAGAGCTATAACTATCGCTTGACTCCAGGAGGCATAATTGTCTCCCTTTAAAGGTTGGGAGACCAAAAGAATACTAGGATTGTCAAAACGATGAAGAAAATGGGGGCTCAATCCATCGTCAATAGTAGAATTGAGCCTTGTTGAGGAAGAGGACATATCAACCATGGAACGAGTATGGACAAACGAAAGAAACAAAAGAGGTAGTGGGATGCAAAACATAAAGGATTGCAAGATTCACGATCGTTGGAGAAGAAAATCTATCACGGATCTCCAAACAAAGGAGATTTGTAAGGAATCAGAAAGACATCACAAATCTCCGAACAAAGGAGATTCATAAGATTCACAATCACCGAAGAAGAACACGGTATTGGAGATCGACGGTCGTTGGAATCAATGAAAATGAAGCAAACGGAAAGCAAAAATGGAAACCTAAGGCACGACGTCAGAGATTGATGGAGAAGCAAACCCTAGGGTTTCAAAATATGCTCTGATACCATGTTGAGAAGGAAAGTATGGGAAAATACCTTTAATTCTCATTTTTTAATAGTCGCTCATAAATAGAGTTTAAATAAGTAGAACCAATATAATAGCAAAACTAACAACATCAAATTAACTACCACAATCATAAACTACTACTTCTAGCTATACTAAAAATACAAAAAAATACAACATGTAATAGTGACAATTCAAAAGGTAAGATAGAAGGTATTGGATCCATAGGTAACTCTTTTCACACCTATATTTCTAATGTCTATTATGTTAATGGTCTTAAGCATAATCTTTTGGCTTTTCATTTGCATCTATGATCATGTATGACCATATTATTTTGTTCTATGTCATTTAGGCTTGAGATGACATGATTGTAAACCTTCCAAGGGCACTTAGGGCTTGAGAAATTAGTTGCAAGCTTGCCGACATTGTCACAAGTGATATTGCAAAATATAAACTTGCATTTCTTTTATGCACACATTTCATATAAATGTTTTATTTTTTGGGGTTTCTCACTTAGAAGGATTTGTTGTTATGTTTTAAAGCAATTTTGATGATAAAAAAATTGACTAAATTTAGAATTTGAAAATGAAAAAGTGGTTTATGCCTTACTTTTCCAAATTAACTTTTCATGGCTCAGGAATGCTATTTTTCCAAATATTCTTATCAAGCTATACAATATTTTCATTGAGAAATATTTTGTTAAGAGTGTGTTGAAATTGTGTCAATTTTATTCTTCAAAATCACAAACTTCTTTTAAAAAAACAAGTCAAAAATGTCGACTTCTTCTTTACAAAAGTCGATTTTTTCATGCTTTTGTTTTATAAGATTTTGTAAGTTCAAAATCTCTGTCAATTTTATGAAGAATTCAGTTAACTTCTTTTGTTCTTTGAATAAAAATAGTTGACAGTTCTTAAAACCTATTGATAGGTAAAATTCATGCTCTTGGTCCAAGTTCTTTTAGTTCAAAAACAATCAATAGTGATTATAACATGTCGACCCTTCTTTGAAACAGACGATAGTTTGTTTATTCAAGTTAACCTCTTTTTGATAATGTTGAAAGTTCTTGAAATTATTTTTGAAAAATTCAAATGTATCAAAAGAAATAGTACTCAACCGATTATATGCATTTGTAGACAATTTTTGTTCTAACAACATTAAAAAAGCTAGTTTTCAGGCATTTAATGCAAGACAACGGTCATTTATTTAAATTTTCCTACTTGATTGACCATAAAGCTATAAATAAAGTATGAAAAAACTTGTGGGAGAGCTAATGAATAAGTGCAAGTGCTAAATCTGATCTTTTATATTACAACTCTTTTTAAGTTTTAATTTTTCACATTCAAATGTAAAGTGTATTTCTTGTAACATTTGTTGCAACCTTTGATTATTGTATTTGAGTTTCATTGTAACTAAGAGAGTTATCTCTTAGGTGTTCTCATTGATTGTAAAATTTACTATTGTATCAGAGGACTTACCGGGTATTGGTAGGAGAATTTTTATTTACCTAGTTGGTTATTAGAAGGCCTACATGCACTACAAAAAAATCGGTATTTAGCAGCAATTTTTTTTGCATTTATCGCCACTAAGTAATTTGGCGGCGGTTTTCAAAACCGCCGCTAAGTCAGCTGTCGCAGAGCGTTTAGCAGCAATTTTCAATAACCGCTAGAATAACCGCCGCTAATTTTAAATTTTGTCGCGGTTTTAAAAATCGTCGCTAAATAAGTAATTTAAAAAAATAAAAAAAAATTAAATTTTTCATTTTAGCGGCGGTTTCAAAACCGATGCAAAAATTAATAAAAAATTTAATTTTTTTATTGCCCGTGCAGGCTAGCCCGCCCTGCCGCACACATGAACTGCCTAATCTGCGAAGAACCCCTTAACATATATGCACATATATATATTATATACTAATCTAACAACTAAGTTTTAGAAATATATTTTATAATTTTTAATATATATTAAAAACATTTATTAATTGATCATTTTTTAAAAGAATAATAGAATAAATTAATTGAATTAAATTAAATAAATTAATTGATTAAAAATAAAAAAAGATTTTATATATTTTTTAAAAATTATTAAAATTTTATATATTAAAATTTTGTTAAATTTATTTTATTTTTTTAAATTAGATTTTTAATGAATTTTTCTATTAATTTAAATGCAATTTTAAATTTATTTTTAAGATTTTATATTTATTTTTATTAATTTAATTTTTAATTATTTTCTTAAGAAAAATTTAATTTTTTAATGAAAAATTTAATTTTTTAATGAAAATAATGAATTTTAATATTTAAGATTTTTATTTAATTTTAATTTTAATTTTTTTTTTGAATTTAACAACGGTTTTCAAAAATCGCCCCTAAATTTAATTTTTTAATGAATTTTGCGGCGGCTTTTGAAAATCGCCACAAATATTATTTTATTTTTAATTTTAAATTATTTAATTTTTTTAAATTTAGCGGCAATTTTTCAAAATCGCCGCTAAATTTAATTTTTTTTTGAATTTTGCGGTGATTTTTAATTTAATTTTAATTTTAAATTATTTAATTTTTTTAAATTTAGCGGCGGTTTTCGAAAAATCGCCGCTAAATTTAATTTTTTTTTTAATTTTGCGACGATTTTTAAAAATCATCGCAAATGTTAATTTAATTTAATTTTAAACTATTTTTTTTAATTTAGCGGCAGTTTCTCAAAAATCGCTGCAAAATAGAATTTAATTTTTTTATTATTTAATTATTTTTTAAATTTAGCGACGATTTTTTGGAAACCACCCCAAAAAATCATGTTTTACTGAATTTTGCTGCGGTTTTATGAAACAGTCGCAAAATTTTTAAAAAATTGCCGCAAAATACCATGTTTTGCGGCAGTTTTAAAAACCATTGCAAAAAAACTGCCGCAAAAAATCAATTTTTTTTGCAGTGTTGAGTTCAAGTATGAGGTGTTAGTAGATTTGAAAAAATTCTTAGTGAGGAGTTAAGGTAGTGGAATAAGCCGGTTAAGCCAAATCACTATAAATTTCTTGTGTTATTCTTTTTGTACTTGCTTCAAATTGTTCAAGCTTTGCAAACTCCATCTTACATTCATTGTTTTATAGCACTTGATCCTCATTTCAAGCAACAAATTTCAAATCTTTGAAGTAATTTTTATAACACCCAATTTACCAACATCTTAGGTGTGTGATGACTTATTTGTGCAAACCTAACAGGTTTATCATCTCACTTTGGTTTATCCAGTGGAATATTCAAATGTTCAAAGTGAGGGAAGTAGTTTGAAGGAAAATAAGGCTCTTGAAGTGTAGTTCTAGAAACTTTATTAATTTTTTTGGCATATCTTGTTTTGTAGATGTTATGTGTGTTTGTGTGATGAACTAGAGGCATGTATAGGTTTTATTTTGATGATATCAAATGTATCAAACATAATAAATATCTTGTACAAATTAAGTTTTCATTGAAAGCACATCATTTTATTTTGGTGAAAATGGATGAGTTTTTTGTGAAGGAATCCGTGTAGACAAGCATAGCGGAATTTAAAAATTTGTATTCACAAATTTCCTTAGAGGACTGGATCCTAGGAAATAGATCACGGAAGAAGGATAAGATATTACTTTTTGTAGTGCAAGTCACCGAAAAGAATGATCGCCTCTAGCTACCCAAATGCCTAGCCTCTAACATGTAATCCATGAGAACCACACTTGGAACCTCAACAGGAACAACTTTCCTAGGGTATCATGGGTGCTAACTCAATGGGAGGTTGGAATTTATAGGAAGGAGGGTGCCCTTGAGTATAGCCGAAAATCACTCTCTTCTAGGGTTTCGACAATCACAAAATTATCAATTTTTGACTCTCAACAAGGGTATAAATAGCCTCTTGATGAAACCCTAGCTTGAGTGGGCTTAAGCCCATGTGTGTGGCCCCTCTACCATTGGGTTTGGTTTTATTTAAACATTTTAAACCAATCACTTATAATCCAAATTAAATTTCTTAATCCAGCCCGTTAACCCTAGGTAAGTGATAAATAAGATCAACTAATAATTTGAACTAAAAAGTCACCAAATCCTAAAGCCTAATAAGGATCCATATCCAAATTAGGGTTTGTATCTTTGTCAAGGATATTAAGTGACTTTAATCCCATATTATTAGGATCAATATTTACATTAATTTCCTTAATATTAATGTCATTAATATTTAGGAAATTTTAGCTCTTACACTTTGGTTTACTCACAAAATCTATTAAGCTCGTAATTACCTCATCATTTTGTCCCATTGTGTGTGACACATTAGGCTTGTACATATGTTGGTAATGATTCTTTTCCCTAAAAGAACCATAGACCTTGAGCAGGATCTACCAATCCATCAAGGGCCTCAATTAGTAGAATGATCAAAAGTGGATCACTAACATTTCAGTGGATGCTACAACCATATATGTGTAATGTTATCCCTTCATCGATTTAAAGTGTCTCAACCAAATAGAGGATTGGATTAGGTGTCACCTTTTCTAAGTTAGGTCTTGCTATCTTTGATATATCAAAAGGATAATTTTAAGAGTATTTGATTTAAGGTCCCATTTCAAATCAAATTCCTATTGTGTATAGATTTAATAGTTACCTTTTCATCAAAGGGGCTCAAGAGACATTCTCCCATTAAGGGTCAATGAATCTTTTCTGGATCACTCACAACCTTTGTATGCTTCATGACATACCCAATCACCGTCGAGTTCACACCCTTTACTAGATACTTTCATAACGAAATCAAAGTATGTGAATCCATACACAAGATATTATGGTGACCACAAGTCAAAGGATGACTTTACACAACCACCACCAAGGTTTTCAAGACACTTGAAAACTTTAAGGAATCTCATGTTGGGTCATGTCCAGTGAACTTGTTCTCCAACAAGCACCCATACACTTGCCTTGGATCTCACACCACCAGTCTTGTAAGATTTGTTGTTGTCTTCTTGAGAACAAAGGCAACATGTATACTAGTCTCGCATACATCATTGATATGCCTTCTCAATGATACCTTAACCAAGGACTATGTTTTAAGGTACTAACCTTTTGGTGTATGTGTTGAGTGATTTTACAATTAAAGTCATACTTTAACCACTCTTCACACAGGTTAGTCCACGAGACTTCATTCTTAGGAATTTATATACAGTTAAGTACAAAGGATGAATTGTGCCTAATTTATTTTATCATTGCAACAATCATTGTGTATCTTTCACCAAACCACCACATTTGGTTCATGAAGCCTACACTGACTTACATCTTAGTGTATCATTTATGAGCTCACTACATCTGTTCTAAGGATTTCTAGAGATTTTTTGTTGTGAATATTTCAAAATGAATAGAAAATTTACTCTTTAATATGAGTTAAAAATTAAATTAGGTTCGATCTATGAAAATGAGTGTGTAATGACCTGTTGGTGGATCTAGATTTCTAGTGGTATTTTCTTTCAAGCATTAGAATTTTTGGTCCTTATTGAATTAAGTGTTAGAAATATTTTATGTGTTGGTAATTGGGCAAATTAATGAAGATAATATTTTGTGTGGAAAAGTCTCAAAGTTGTGGGCTAAATGGGTTTGGGCTTTATTTGAAATAGGTCATTTATAAGTATTTAAATTTTAAGTGTAAATGAATTGGGTTGAGTCCAAATTTCAAGAAAAGTCCATTGGGCCTTAGTTGGATTGGGCCATATATTTGGACTTAGGCTTGGGCCATGGGCATAGAGAATGATATTTTAATTAAAAAAGAAAAAGATTAAAAAAACGACAAAATGACCTAAAGGGCAAGAGATATTTGAATTATATGTGTGTTATGTGAAGGGCAAATTAGGGAAGCCAAAATAAGGGTTGGATTGGAGAGAGTTGGGAGACAACTCCTCCCCCATTTCCTCTTTTTTTTCTTACTTGTTTTCTTGCTCCCTTTTCATTCTCCCGATTGTCTTCTTCTCCTTCTCATTCTTTTTTCTTCTTCCTCCATTATTAACCTTCATTAGAGCTTCAAGCAAAGGGATTTTCAAGAGCTTCATCAAGTTCCTCTTTGGGTTTCATCTCCTAAGACAAGTTCTCCTTGCATCTCTCTTATTATGCAAGATTACCCCTCTTTATTTTGATGTACAAGTTCTTGATTAAATCCCCTCAATTTGAGTAGATCTTGCTTCTCCGTGGAAAAAACCACCATTTTTGGTTTTTAAAATGAGTCTTTCTTTTATTACAAATATTTTGTAAAAAAAAATCTTCAAAATTAATGGATCTTGTTGGATCTTCATTTGGGGCTTGATTTACCCCAAAATCCTTCAAAGAATAACATATTTTTGGTTAGATTAGAGCAGAACAATTATTTGTTGGGTTGTTTTGCATTATTCCCGTATATCCATTTTCAACTTTGGTAGCTTGCGCATGCTCTATTATTTTGAGCATAACTTTCAGTAGAAATATCTAATTTGAGATCCATTTATTGCGTTGTAAACTATACATCTTAAGCTTCATTTTAGACACAAGAACCAAATTTTTTTATTAATATTTGATCTCGTGATAACCCTGTAAATCCCTGCTAAGATCTGGAAAATTTACTGCTTTTGAGTAATCTAACATTGCTTCAGTTTTTAGGGTATAACTCTCTGATATTATATCCGATTCAAGATCTATTTGTTTCTATATAAACTAGACTCGATAAGATTCGTTTATTAATTTTTTTGTAATTTTTGGTCGCATTTGGAGCCTACAACATCCTTGTTAATTCTTGCCCAGAATTTGGAAATTTTCTGCTATGTTTTCAGATAATCTGTCATTGTTTCAATTTTGGGGGTATAACGCTCTTTGGTTATATCTGATTTGCGATCCATTTGTTTCTATGTAAACTAGACATCATAGGATTTGATTTGATATAAGATTTGAAGTTTTTGGTTATGATTTGGACCCATAACAGATTTATTGAATTCTATCTAGAATTCTGAAATTTTACTATTACAAATTCTGTCTTGTTTCAGTCTTTGTGGGTGAGAAAAGGATATCCTATGAGCGCCTGACTGGGGTGAGGTGGCCATCAACCTGGTAAACGAGGCTCAAATTGTTATTGCTTGTTGATGTATTTTCGTGATGCATATATATTCATGTATGGATATATTGGTCGTGGGAGCCTTGGGAATTATGTAAAAAATTTCTTACTATTGGTGCATGTGCATAAGCATGGAAATGACTACATGATATGTATAATAATCATAGCATGGGAAATTGACGTAAATGGAAAACTTATGAGTTGTGTTATACTGATATCTTCTCATAGAGTTGTTGTTTACTCTATCTTGATTGTCCATACCTTTGATTCTATATCTCCATGCTTTATAAATATACTTGCTGAGACTTGTGGCTCATCTTGTTGTACTCTCGTGTCATTTTAGGTAAAGGTAAAGTAGTGGTTGAGGGCAAGTCCAGTGGGACTAGAGCCCAAGGTTAGAGATGTATAGAGATCTCCCAGATTAGATCGTCCATGTTAGTGTGTGTGAAGAGGGCATGTGTGAGGAAATTTTATGTTATAAAATTTGTTAGTGCCCTTATATTTCATTTTGTGTAGGCCATGGTGCCAAGATGTTGAAAACATTTATATTGGTTTCCACTGAATTTATCTAAGAATTGTAATGTGGTGTTATATGTTATTGTTCTATATATCATCTTGTGATGACCTCCTTTCGGATATGCTATGCTAGAGGGACTATCCAGGAGTGGGCCACTACAGAGTGCACACACAAAAATCTACCTTGATAAAGTAAATTAAGCACAAGAGTTTAGGTAGAAATGTGAGTCCACTAGAGATAAACCTCTCTAAGCATCACTTAAGAGATTAATCTCTAGTAAATTTAGGAAAAATAAATAATGAAAATGAAATGTCAAGCCAATGAAGGTTTTGAAAACAAGATATAATTCATAAGGGTTGAGAAAAGGCATTTGGGGGAAATGTTTAAAAAAAAGGGTTTTTTCAAAAAAAAAAAAAACTTGTAAATTATGAGGTAGAAACCCATTGTAGAAGTATGGGTGTTTTAATGAAAGTTGAGGTAATTATTTGCTATGAGGCTAGGGCTCATGATAAATGGATAAGAAATTTTAGCACAAGATTGAAGGTTGTTTATTCTATCTCTAAGACAATAAAAATCTATTGTTATAATATTTCAATGGTGTTCTTTACAAAGAACACAAAGAATCCAACTAGCATATAGAGTAGAAGTTTTTCAAGCCAAGGGAATGGGTTGACAATGGTGGTGTTCAGTGTGTAAACATTATCACTAAATGTATGCTTGATCCACTTACCAAATACCTTAGGCCTATTAATCTTGATAGGCAATGTAAAGAACATGGAAATTTTAATTTCTTTTGATATATTTGATTAGTGAAGGTTGATACATATAGTTTTATTACTGTTATAGTTACATATGGTTGCAATTTTGTTTGCCCATCATATAGAAATGATATTTATGCATTATATGGGTATGCTTTTTTTAATATATTATTATATTTTATGTTTTGAGCTCGTGCAAGCGCAAAATTTACCTCGAGATATGCAATAATATTTTTTAGATATAGTTTTGCTTCATTTTAGAAGTATATCATAAAGAGTCAAAATTTTGGCCCTATAGCAAATTGAATATGGTTTCTTGGCTCATACATATATTGTGGAGAGCATGAGCCAATGTGATCTTTCCATAACACTTAGAATCTATATTATCTTGACTTTGATGTTGTGATTATGGGAGTCTTACATTAGCTAATGGTCAGTTGAATGTCACACTTCGATGTTAACTCTTTCTTTAAAAGAGATTTTAGACTGAGATATTTTAAATATATGACCACTAAAGATTATTTAATCTGAGAGATATTTTGTTAAATAAAGTTTAATAAAAACATTAAAACCCAATTAGTGTTGTTTAAACCGGAGAATGTTAGAATTTTTTTATAAATAGGTTATCATTAATTAAAACTTCTTTAAAGTGATCCCAACAGTTTTTGAGAGAAATTCATAAATAACCTAAAAGAAATTTAAAAAATTGTTTTTAACCACTTTCTAGTAAAAAATGTTTTTGACAAATCAAACAAACTAATTGCACTCTATAGCCACTTTTATATGAAATGCCTAAAATACACTTAATGAGATTTTAAATTAGAAAGCTCACGTTGTCCTTATCTTCATTTACTAAAATACCCTTGTCTCTTTCATATTGCCTTTCTCTTCTCTCTCATCTTTCAACGTTCACGGTACTCTCTTTCTCTCCATTATCAAACCATCCAAACTCAGTCATTCATTATACATTCAATTTTTTTTGCTTGTTGGGTCATTTAACAATCTTCATCAATCACAGCGATCTCATTGAAATCTCATTAAATAAGATTCTTTCTCTCTAACAAACAATTTCACTAACTGAATCTCTAAGGATTGATTTCATTTCTATTTGTTTTGTTTTGTGATCACATCGCTTATAAAGGTTGTGTAGTATGTTTATCGTTGTAAATAAAACAAATTTTGATAGATATTATTCCAGATCTATACTGATTTCCATGAAAAAATAATTTTTCAAAACTGCACAACGTCATCGGGTTTTGTGGGACCACAAAACGCGGCCCGGGTTTTGTGGGGCCATAAAACCTGATTTTTTTAATAAAAATAGTTTTTTTTTTTTTTTTGGCAATGGGAATTTTCAATGTTGCCCAATAAAAAATAATGTATTTTTACATTTTTTGACTTGATTAAATTTATAATTCACAAGAAATAACAATGGAAAGATAATAAAACACAACCAATACATAATTAAGTATTCTAACTACTAACAACATTGGATTAAATTGATGTAATGATTACAAAATTTATCCAAAAATAAAAGTATAATTTTTAAACAATAATTTATTTTTGGGACTATTGAATAACTTGGAAAACTCCCATGGCCAAGGAAAAAAAAAGGATAAAAATAACCATTTTAATAAAAAAATCGGGCTTTGTGGGGCCACAAAACCCGGCCCGGGTTTTATGGGCTCGGGTTTTGTGGGGCCACAAAACCTGATTTTTTAATAAAAATCATTTTTTGATCTTTTTTTTTTTTTTTTTTTGGCCATGGGATATTTCAAAGTTACCTAATAAAAAATAATGTATTTTTACATTTTTTGGTTTAATTGAATTTATAATTCACAATAAATAACAATGGGATGATAATAAAACACAACCAATATATGATTAAGTGTTCTAACTACTAACAATATTGGATTAAATTGATATAATGATTATAAAATTTACCCAAAAATACAAGTATAATTTTTAAACAATAATTTATTTTTGGTACTATTGGATAATTTGAAAAAATACCATGGCCAAGAAAAGAAAAGAAAAATCAAAATAACCATTTTAATAAAGAAAATCAGGCTTTGTGGGGCCACAAAACTCGGCCTGGGTTTTGTGGGGCCATGAAACCTGATTTTTTAATAAAAATCATTTTTTGATATTTTTTTCTTAGCCATGGGATAATACAAAGTTACCTAATAAAAAATAATATATTTTTACCTTTTTAGACTTGATTAAATTTATAATTCACAAGAAATAACAATGAAATGATAATAAATCACAACCAATACATGATTAAGTGTTCTAACTACTAACAACATCAGAGTAAATTGATGTAATGATTATAAAATTTATCCAAAAATAAAAGTATAATTTTTAAACAATAATTTATTTTTGAGACTATTGAATAACTTGGAAAAATCTCATGGCCAAGAAAAGAAAAAAAAGATAAAAATAACCATTTTAATAAAAAAAATTGGGCTTTGTGAGGCCACAAAACCCGGCCCAGGTTTTGTGCGGCCATGAAACTTGATTTTTTAATAAAAATAGATTTTTTGATCTTTTTTTTTTTTTTGGCCATGGAATTTTTCAAAGTTACCCAATAAAGAATAATGTATTTTTATATTTTTTGACTTGATTAAATTTATAATACACAAGAAATAACAATGGAATAATAATAAAACACAACCAATACATGATTAAGTGTTCTAACTACTAACAATATTGGATTAAATTGATGTAATGATTATAAAATTTATTTAAAAATAAAAGTATAATTTTTAAACAATAATTTATTTTTGGGACTATTGAATAACTTAGAAAAATCCCATCGCCAAGAAAAGAAAAAAAAAAGGGACAAAAATACCCATTTTAATAAAAAAAAATCGGGTTTTGTGGGGCCACAAAACCCGGCCCGGGTTTTGACTGGTTTTGTGGGGCCATGAAACCTGATTTTTTTAATAAAAATGAACTTTTTGATCTTTTTTTTTTATTTTTGGGGCCATGGGATTTTTCAAAGTTACCCAATAAAAAGTAATGTATTTTACATTTTCTCACTTGATTAAATTTATAATTCATAAGAAATAACAATGGAATGATAATAAAATACAACCAATACACGATTAAGTGTTCTAACTACTAACAACATTAGATTAAATTGATGTAATGATTATAAAATTTATCCAAAAATAAAAGTATAATTTTAAAACAATAATTTATTTTTGAGACTATTGAATAACTTGGAAAAATCCCATGGCTTGAAAAGAAAAAAAAAAAGATAAAAATAACCATTTTTAATAAAAATTGGGCTTTGTGGGGCCACAAAACCCGGCCCGGGTTTTGTGGGGCCATGAAACTTGATTTTTTAATAAAAATAGATTTTTTGATCTTTTTTTTTTTTTTGGCCATGGAATTTTTCAAAGTTACCCAATAAAGAATAATGTATTTTTATATTTTTTGACTTGATTAAATTTATAATTCACAAGAAATAACAATGGAATAATAATAAAACACAACCAATACATGATTAAGTGTTCTAACTACTAACAATATTGGATTAAATTGATGTAATGATTATAAAATTTATTTAAAAATAAAAGTATAATTTTTAAACAATAATTTATTTTTGGGACTATTGAATAACTTGGAAAAATCCCATCGCCAAGAAAAGAAAAAAAGGGGATAAAAATACCTATTTTAATAAAAAAAATCGGGTTTTGTGGGGCCATGAAACCTGAATTTTTTAATAAAAATGAACTTTTTGATCCTTTTTATTTTTTATTTTTGGGGCCATGGGATTTTTCAAAGTTACCCAATAAAGAGTAATGTATTTTACATTTTTTCACTTGATTAAATTTATAATTCACAAGAAATAATAATGGAATGATAATAAAACACAACCAATACATGATTAAGTGTTCTAACTACTAACAACATTAGATTAAATTGATGTAATGATTATAAAATTTATCCAAAAATAAAAGTATAATTTTTAAACAATAATTTATTTTTGGGACTATTGAATAACTTGGAAAAATCCCATGGCTTGAAAAGGAAAAAAAAGGATAAAAATAACCATTTTTAATAAAAATTGGGCTTTGTGGGGCCACAAAACCCGGCCCAGGTTTTGTGGGGCCATGAAACCTGATTTTTTAATAAAAATAGATTTTTTGATCTTTTTTTTTTTTGGGACATGGGAATTTTCAAAGTTACCTAATAAAAAATAATGTATTTTTACCTTTTTTGACTTGATTAAATTTATAATTCACAAGAAATAACAATAGAATGATAATAAAACACAACCAATACATGATTAAGTGTTCTAACTACTAACAACATTAGATTAAATTGATGTAATGATTATAAAATTTATTCAAAAATAAAAGTATAATTTTTAAACAATAATTTATTTTTGGAACTATTGAATAACTTGAAAAAATACCATGCCTTGAAAAGGGAAAAAAAATGATAAAAATAACCATTTTTAAAAGAAATCGGGCTTTGTGTGGCCACAAAACCTAGCCCGGGTTTCGTCGGGCCATGAAACCTGATTTTTTAATAAAAATGAATTTTTTGATTTTGTTTTTTTTTTTTTTGGGACATGGGATTTTACAAAGTTACCCAATAAAAAATAATGTATTTTGACCTTTTTTGACTTGATTAAATTTATAATTCACAAGAAATAACAATGGAATGATAATAAAACACAATCAATACATGATTAAGTATTCTAACTACTAACAACATTAGATTAAATTGATGTAATGATTATAAAATTTATCCAAAAATAAAAGTATAATTTTTAAACAATAATTTATTTTTGGGATTATTGAATAACTTGGAAAAATCCCATGGCTTGAAAAGGAAAAAAAAGGATAAAAATAACTATTTTTAAAAAAAATCAGGCTTTATGGGGCCATAAAACCCGGCCCTGGTTTTGTGGGGCCATGAAACCTGATTTTTTAATAAAAATGAATTTTTTGATCGTTTTTTTTTTGGGGGGGGGGACATGGGATTTTTCAAAGTTACCCAATAAAAAATAATGTATTTTTACCTTGTTTAACTTGATTAAATTTATAATTCACAAGAAATAACAATGGAATGATAATAAAACACAACCAATATATGATTAAGTGTTCTAACTACTAACAACATTAGATTAAATTGATGTAATGATTATAAAATTTATCCAAAAATAAAAGTATAATTTTTAAACAATAATTTATTTTTGGGACTATTGAATAACTTGGAAAAATCCCATGGTTTGAAAAGGAAAAAAAAGGGATAAAAATAACCATTTTTAATTAAAATCGGGCTTTGTGGGGCCACAAAACTCGGCCCGGGTTTTGTGGGGCCATGAAACCTGATTTTTTAATAAAAATGGATTTTTTGATCTTTTTTTTTTTTTTTGTGGGACATGGGATTTTTCAAAGTTACCCAATAAAAAATAATGTATTTTTACCTTTTTTGACTTGATTAAATTTATAATTCACAAGAAATAATAATGGAATGATAATAAAACACAACCAATACATGATTAAGTGTTCTAACTACTAACAACATTAGATTAAATTGATGTAATGATTATAAAATTTTTCTAAAAATAAAAGTATAATTTTTAAACAATAATTTATTTTTGGAACTATTGAATAACTTGGAAAAATCCCATGGCTTGAAAAGGAAAAAAAAAAAAAAGAGGATAAAAATAACCATTTTTAAAAAAAATCGGGCTTTGTGTGGCTACAAAACCCGGCCCGGTTTTGTGGGCCGGGTTTTGTGGGGCCATGAAACCTGATTTTTTAATAAAAATGAATTTTTTGATCTTTTTTGTTTTTGGTACATGGGATTTTTCAAAGTTACCCAGTAAAAAATAATGTATTTTTACCTTTTTTGACTTGATTAAATTTATAATTCACAAGAAATAACAATGGAACGATAATAAAACACAACCAATACATGATTAAGTGTCCTAACTATTAACAACATTAGATTAAATTGATGTAATGATTATAAAATTTATCCAAAAATAAAAGTATAATTTTTAAACAATAATTTATTTTTTGGACTATTGAATAATTTGGAAAAATCCCATGGCTAAGAAAAGAAAAAAAAGGGATAAAAATAACAATTTTAATAAAAAAAATCGGGGTTTGTGGGGCCATAAAACCCGGCTCGGGTTTTGTGGGGCCATGAAACCTAATTTTTTAATAAAAATAGATTTTTTGATCTTTTTTTTTTTTTTTTGGCCATGGGATATTTCAAAGTTACCCAATAAATATAATGTATTTTTACCTTTTTTGACTTGATTAAATTTATAATTCACAAGAAATAACAATAGAATGATAATAAAACATAATCATTACATGATTAAGTGTTCTAACTACTAACAAGATTGGATTGAATTGATATAATGATTATAAAATTTATCCACAAATAAAAGTATAATTTTTAAACAATAATTTATTTTTGGGACTATTGAATAACTTGGAAAAATCCCATGGCCAAGAAAAGAAAAAAAAGGATAAAAATAACCATTTTAATAAAAAAAAATTGGGCTTTGTGGGGCCACAAAACCCGGCCCGGGTTTTGTGGGGCCATGAAACCTGATTTTTTTAATAAAAATTGATTTTTTGATCCTCTTTTTTTTTTCTTGGTTCATGGGATTTTTCAAAGTTACCCAATAAAAAATAATGTTTTTTTACTTTTTTTATTTGATTAAATTTATAATTCACAAAAAATAACAACGGAATAATAATAATAAAACACAACCAATACATGATGAAGTGTTCTAACTACTAACAACATTTGATTAAATTGATGTAATGATTATAAAATTTACCCAAAAATACAAGTATAAATCTTAAAGAATAATTTATTTTTGGAACTATTGGATAACTTGGAAAAATCTCATGGCTAAGAAAAGAAAAGAAAAGTATCAAAAAATCCATTTTAATAAAAGAAATCGGGCTTTGTGGGGCTATAAAAGCTGATTTTTTTAATAAAAATAGATTTTTTGATCTTTCTTTTTTTTTGCCATGGGATTTTTTAAAGTTACCCAATAAAAAATGATGTCTTTTTATATTTTTTGGCTTGATTGAATTTATAATTCACAATAAATAATAATAGAATGATAATAAAACACACACAACCAATACATATTTAAGTGTTCTAACTACTAATAACATTGGATTAAATTGATGTGATGATTATAAAATTTATCCAAAAATATAAGTATAATTTTTAAACATTAATTTATTTTTGGGACTGTTGCATAACTTGAAAAAATTCCATAGCCAAAAAAAGAAAAAAATAGATAAAAAAAAACTATTTTAATAAAAGAAATCAGGCTTTGTGATACCACAAAGCCTGGCCCGAGTTTTGTGGGGCTACAAAACCTAATTTTTTAATGAAAATTAATTTTTTGATCTTTTTTTTGTTTTTGGTCCATGGGATTTTTCATAGTTACTCAGTAAAAATTATGTATTTTTACATTTTTTGGCTTAATTGGATTTATAATTCACAATAAACAATAATGGAATGGTAATAAAACTCAACCAATACATGATTAAATGTTCTAATCACTAATAACATTGGATTAAATTGATATAATGATTATAAAATTTACCCAAAAATACAAGTATAATTTTTAAACAATAATTTATTTTTTGGATTATTGGATAACTTTAAAAAATACCATGGCCAAGAAAAGAAAAAAAAAAGATCAAAAAAATTATTTTAAGAATAATTGAATCACAATTTTTTAATTTTTTGATAATACATATATTTTTTCAATTTTTTTATTTAATCCATTTTATTTATTGTATATGTAATATTATTACATATATATTTAATAATAAAAAAATAAAGAGAGGGAATCGAGCGTGGGTTCGAGACTCAACTAGTTATTAAATTTTTTAAAAAATAATTATTATTAAAAATAATAGTATTTATTTGAAAATATTAATAATTTAATAGTTAAAAATTTATTATTATAATTAAGATTTGTAATTATTATTACAATTGAAAAATAATATAAGAATCATTGAATAACAATTTTTCAGTTATTTATTTAATAATACATGTATATTTAAAATTTTCAATTATTATTATTTATTTAATTTTATTTATATGTAACAATACATATATATTTAATAATAAAAAATAGATGGGGGACTCACCGTGGGTTTAAAATTCACCCAGTTATTAAATTATTAAAAAATAAGAATTCATGTTGAGAAATAATAATAATATTTTAATAATTAAAAATTTATTATTATAATTATGAGAGGTTTCTCGGGCTTCCCTGTGGGGTAAAATAGAAATTCAATCATTTTGTTTGTTTTGTATTGAGGGTAGTTTGGTAATATATTGTCTTTATTTTTATTTTTAATTTTTAATTAAAGTTGGGAGTTAAAAAGTCAAAGATTGGGGTGAAAAGTGGTAAAGTGGCTATTTTTTGCAACTATTTGTTTGTAGGGGGTAAAAACGTTTTTTTGTCAAAAAATGGGTTAAAAACGAATTTTTTATTTGTGGAGGGGTTATTTTTTGCAATTTCCACACAGTTTTTTAGGCTTATATCCATTTTAATATTTAATTGTGTGTGATATGAACATGTATAGAAAGCTTACAGGTTATTGAGCCGTTTAATAGAATGACCCATTACAGAAATCCTAAGGTTGTGTCACTCTCTGCCATCCAAATTATAATTTTGTATTTATATAGGAAATTGTGATTGTTTTTCCTAATAACTACTATTCAAATATTGGAGAGACAAAGAAAGAGAGGGGGAAGCATACAGTGAGAAGTGAGAACACGTGAATCTCCCAATTTGTAAATTTGATCTGTCAGTACCTATCAATAATTTACTTAAAAGAATGATACTAGTATTTTCTTTAATTCCCTTTCGATTTTGTGTTTTATTGTTTATTATATTAAATAGAAAATTAAATCAAACTTTTGGCTCAAATGCAAAGCCCCCACGTGGGTTATCTCCTTTCATAATATAATTAATTACTTGAATTTTCAATGCTTTTAATGCATAAATTCTCTTCTTGGGCAATTATAAGATGTATTTTGAAATTTTTTATTCAATTAAATATATATATATATATATTATACTATATATGGTGCACTACACCCAAAAAGGGAGTTGTTATTCCACAATATTATTTATTAGTACAAAGAGTGAAGTGTAGCTAATACTAACTGAATATTAACCTATAATAAATACACAATGTTTTCTGTTAAAATGTATTTTATTATATTTCATTTTCAATTTCAAAATAATTTTATTAATTAATGATTTTTTTAAAATAAAATATATTTATCACTAATTAATCATAGTGTTTTGGAACTAAAATATATTTATCTCACCTTAATCATTATTCTAAAAAAATTAGTTAGTAATTATCTATAAAATAATTTTGACCAACAAAGTTAAAGAACACAAAATGATCATTTTAAGGCGATTTTGGTATTGGTTGTTGGGAGACCGAGTGCTTCTAATTAAATTGACAATAAAGTTTACCCTTTCCTTTTTATACAGTTTTGTCAACAACAAACAATATTTCTATATGATAATAAAAATTATTTCTCATCAAGAGAGTTGAAATAGTATTTAAAAATATTATTAGAAAATAATATAAATAAAATGAAATAAAGGAAGAAGTAAATAAATATTGAGTATATTTTTTATTTTATCAAATATTTTAAAAATAAAAAATATCAATAGGTGTGTTTTGTAATTTTCCAAATATAAGTAAAGTTATGTTTGATTTTTATGTTTCAAGATCTCTTTAGTTTATTTTTATTTCCCAAACACCTCTTTATTTGTCTTTTAAATAAACAATATTGTCAAATTAAGTTTAACCAACCTTTTCCTAATCTCACTATTAACAAAAAAGAAAATTACAGGTGGTACCCCTAATGTTTGGTGTAATTATAAAAATTACTCTTGATATTTGAAAAACTACAATAAGTATTTTTGAGATTTAATACCATGATGCAAGTTTTTCCTTACCATTAATTAACTCTATTAAACATTTTCAAAATAACCAAATTAACCTTATATATAATTCCTTTTCTCTATCTTATCTCTCTTATTTTCTTTTATCTTTCTTATTTTTCTCATAACTACTACCTTTATGAGTGACCTCCCTTCACCATTGACCCCCACCAACCTACCTTTACTAGCGTCGATCGACACAATCTCTTGGTAAGTTTCTGCCTCCCTAATCTCTCTCTCTCTCTCTCTCTTTCTTTCTCTAGGTTTATCAAAACCCAAATTATTTGGGTTTTGTCAAATCATTTTTCTTGTTCTTCTTCTTCTTTTCCTCATCATCATCTTCTCTCTCTCTATTCTAGATTTGATATAACCTAGATAAAACTAGGTTTCATCAAACCCTTTGTCTTTTTTCTTCTTCTTATTCATTTTCTCTCATTCTTTCTATTATAGGTTTAATGAAACCCAAACAAATATAGGTTCCGATGAACTTTTCTTCTTCTTATTTTTCTCCATTTTTTTTATTTGTTCTAGGTTTGATGAAACTTAGATGAATTTAGGTTCAAAAGAACCCAGATCATTTGGGTTTCGTTGAATCCTCGTCCTTCTCTTTCTTTCTCTTTCTTTCTCTTTCTCTCTCTCTCTCTCTATATAACTTTTCGTGTGTTATGGTTTTGACATAACCTAGATGAATCTAGGTTCCAACGAACCCTTTTTTCTTTTTCTTTTTTGTTTTTTTTTTTTGTTTTTGTTTTCCCTTTCTCTATTATAAGTTTGAAAAAAATGCAAAATCATTTGGATTCCATCAAAGCCTTCTCTTTTTTCTTTTTTTTCTTCTTTTCTCTCTCTCTCTCTCTTATGGGTTTGACAAAACCTAGATGGTGAAACCCTTTTACCAATGAGGTTTGTCAACAAGGGTTTTACTCTCTTTCTTTCTCTAATTTTTTTTTTCTTATCTCTTTTTCAAACTCAAATATGGGTTCAAGATGAAACTGGGCAATGAACGTAGATAGGGTCATTGTAGTCTACTACGATAAATCTGGATGAGTTCAACGCGTGCCAAACAAAACCACTAGATCAATTACTAATACAAACGATAGACCCATTGGCTGGTTCCATACCGACATTAGATTATTTTTTATTTTTTTTATTTTTATTTTTTATTTTTCTATCAAAGAAGAGGGAGAGAAAATAAAGGATAAATTAGTTATTTTACCATTTTATTTAACATTAATGGTGACTATTACTATTTCTCAAACATTAGGAGTTTCTTGTAATTTCACCAAATCTCAAGGTGTTCTTTTAAATTTTCTATACAAAAAAAAAAAGAAAAAAAAAAGGCCTCAAGAACATATCTTTTCTTCAGAGAATGCAACGATGGCACTATAAGGATAAAGAGTGATCGCTACCAACAATTGTTATGCATGCATGTGAGAAAGGGAATAGAGACAAGGAGGAGGAGGAGAAATGATCTCTTGTCAGAGATATGGAGGAAAAGATCTCCATACTAATTTTTCAATTGGTTGAGATTGTTCTTGATTTTTTAATTGAGGACTAAAAGGCAACCATTGATAATTTTTGAAGTAGAAAACCATCAAAGTACATTAAGGGCAAAATATGGATTACTAATTGAAGAAAGCCTTCCTAACTGCCATTATGTAAAGATTAAGGGGAAAGAGAACTCGTTGAGAAACTCTCATGGGTTCTAATGAACCAATGGAACCCATTGTTGGATTTGAGCGATTGAAACTATCAATAAGTTCTAGATTGGAGAACTTAATGTAGCTCCCAACTATGGGTTCCATGGTTGACCAAGCTTTTACCAAGGAGATCCAAGAGGAATGTTGCTTTCCATTGTTGTTCTTAGATGAGGAAATCAAAAGTCTTACTATCATTGTTGTTGGAGGTTAACAAAACACAAATACCACTTGTTAGAATATAGAAGGGATTGGAACAGGGTAGAGGTCGTGACAAAGCAAGGAAAAGGGGAATAGGGATAGGCAAAGTACAATAGAGATTTAAGACAATTTAAGAAGGAATGAGCGATTGGGATTTATTAGGTGAAAAGGTAACAAAGGAAATCAGACAAGGGGAGCAGCAAAAGCACAAAGTAAAAACATCAAAACCCTAAGGTAACGAAGGAAATCAGACAAGGGGAGCAGCAAAAGCACAAAGTAAAAACATCAAAACCCTCACGGGGCATGGTGTAGTGGTAAAACACTTAAAATTTTATTTGGAGTATCGGAGTTCGAATCAGTGCAACAACTTAAAAGACAAAATTATTGTTAAAAGAAAACATTTAGTTAGAATGCAGCAGTAAGGTTATAAGATAAATTCCGCATGGATTGTACTAAATGTGCAGCTCTAAATGTGTATAAATTGTGTCCACATACAGATTTACCCAGAAAATGTATTAAGAGAAAAGGTCACTCCTTCCTAGAGATTTGTCGGGCAAAGTTCGGACACTATAGGTGAATTAAAAAAAAAAAATATCAAATGATTGAAGAAAAATAAGAGAGCTTCAATAGATACTTTTGTTTATACATCAATTCATTTGAAGAAAAAACATCAAATGAGTGAGGAAAGAAGGAGAAAATTGGGTAGACAGTGTTGATAATGAAGAAGACACAAAAGCAACAAACAAATAATCAACACGTAGAAAATCTTAGAATTTTGGACAAAGAGAGATAATATGAAACGAAAATTATGCTTAATATACTATTATAATATTATTTTACTTTTTCAAGTTTGCGATTAAAAGATATAAAAGAACTTACATAATTTTTGTTGTTTAAATCAAAACAAAGCAGGCCAAATTACTTTGTGTCAGTTTATGATTTAATTTGGAATATATGCAAACTTTGTAACTTATTAACATTGTTTTCAAATTCTTACAAATCGAATCAGAACCAAACAATAAACCATATTTAAAAAATAATATAAAAAATCTCGCAACGAGACCGACCGAGCAGCCAGCCAAGCACACCAGCGGTTGAGCTACTTTCACCTTCACTAATGATTCATCGCTTTCAAAACCTTCCCACCAAGATTCTCTTCCACGAAGATTTTTCTCCATGCCTTTCTTCATCCCTTTCCCCAAACCCTAGCTCTCTTCCTCCACCATGTCACTCTCCGGCGGCGGGCCACTCACCGCCGCCTCCTCGTGCTCTTGCTTTTCCGGCGATAATGGAGGTGATCCCCGCGACGGTCGTGGCAAATTGAGCAATTGGAGCTGTCCGCAGTGCAGGCGATCTCATCTTCCTTCTTCCTCGTCTTCTTCCTCTTTGCTCAGCTTCGAATCAGTTCCACTTAAGGACTATGACAAGCTATGGAGGATCGTCGCTGCTTCGGTCAAAGGTTTCGCCATTGGAGCTGGGCTCAAAGGTGGCCTCGCTACCTTCGCTGTCCTTACTCGACTAAGACGGCGGCGATTGTCGACTGCGAAGTAAAAATATTTCTGAATTTTGGTATTCTGGGTCGTTATTTGTCTATCGCACCCGGACCTAATTGAATTGAATTATGTGGTTCAGGAAGGTTGAAATGGCTTCTAGCAGCGACGATCTGATTTTAGCAGTAAAAGATACTCTCAGATACGGTCTCTTCCTTGGAACCTTTGCTGGCACATTCGTTTCGATGGACGAACTTATAGCTGCTTTGGGAGGAAACCGCAGGCAAGCCTCACAAACTTTGTCTTCCTTGCATTTGTTAACGAATGCTTTTCTGTTGTTAGTTTTCAGAATTTTAGTATAGTTCATCTGGTAATTGGACCTTGCTGTATTCAATTTGTGATTTGAATCCTTATTGGTGATTTGATTGGTAAAGTGGTGTTCGACTTCAGAACTGCGAGATGGAGAGCTTTCTTGGCGGGTGCTATTGCGGGCCCTTCAATTCTTCTTACTGGATTGGACACACAACATACAAGTTTGGCCATTTACATCCTCATGCGTGCTGCTGTCTTGGCATCCCGTTGTGGAATTAAAAGCAAGAAATTCGGGAGCGTCTGCAAACCTCTTACTTGGGCTTATGGAGATATTTTCCTCATGTGTCTTTCCTCTGCACAAATTTTGTAGGTTCATCTTTCTGCTTTCTAGCTTTTTTGTTTTTATTATTATTATTATTACTTTGCAGAGTGTTTTTTTTTTATTTTCTAGGTAGTAGAAAATTTCACCTGTTTTTTTCCCTTCCACATGTTCAGTATATGAAATGTGTGAGATAGCCATCTGGTCAAAATCGTGATTTGAGTGGGGGACCAGGGTTTACCAAACAGGAAGATGATGAGAATGACAATGGATTCCCTGAATTCAGCAGACTGCATGGCTTGTTGACCTCCCTAGTTGAATGACTTGGCAAATGATGGAATAAATAGAGTGAGCAAATTAAGGACAATCCAACCTATACAGACAAGGCTTAGGCTACTGTATATGTCTGCTTACACCATGGGAATCATGGGGTCTTGTCGGTTGATCACTTAAGAGAGAGTTTGTCTTCCTATAGTTACTCAAATGGGTCTTTAGTCACAAGAACTTATTTTGACTTGGAGGGGACATTTCCAAGGACTCTGAATGAACTCTAAACCTATTAGGATTGTGTTTTGTAAAATAAGGCTCGTTGTTAGATTGCTTAGCCCTACTCAAGTTCTACCTCATCTTAAATCAGGTCCAAAGCTGTTTTTATTTTGGCTGGTGATATCTTCGGAGGAATTTACTATCATCTTCTATAAATTGGAGGGCTGAAGCCTCAATTGATAAACCATGTGCTACATGCAATGAACTTGTGAATGCCAGTTAAAAAATTCTAATGTTCCTCGAAGTATTGAGGAGTGAGACTCTTTTTCTATGTGGGGCTGCTCTGTACATTTTTTTCAATCTCCCACTTGAAGAACTGGCATGTCCGAAGATTTCCAGGAGACCTAACTGCAGAACATGGTCTGATATTTATATCCTCTAGAAATCACGTTTATTCATTTCTCACTATGTTCTTGACATAAAGGATTCTGTTTTCAGGTCTGCTTACATACTGAAGCAGGACAGCTTGCCTCCTTCATACAAGTATTTTCTCAATAAACATGGTGGGAAGGATCCCATTCTCCTCGAAGGTGCAAAAAAGTTATTATCTGGATTGCCTTTAACTAATTTGGAGGCAATAGAGAAGTATTACAATGCCAGACATGTTGATATTAAGCTGGATCCACAGATGAAAGTGCCTTGCTCGGTATGCTTCCCTTATTTTATCATTCTTCTGTTCTACTTGGTGTTAATACATAGATTCTTGTATTTGATTTGGTACTTCTGCTTGTCCTGTTTCTGTGTCATTTATAAAAAGGACACATTATATTCTATCAATGCAACATTCATATGTAGGAACTTCTGAAGTTGATACTACTTGGCTTTCAATAGAAAAGTGGAAGCCAAATGCAAGAGTCTCCCATAACTGCAGATTGTAGAGAGTGCTGCTTATGTAAGAAGACTTCTTAGGAACATCCTTTTGTCTAATTTTGGTACTTGAACTGAACACTTGTTCCATGCACTTGTCATATCTGTTTATACTAATACATTAGGGGAATAGAAGAGCTCATGCAGATGCCTCATAAACAGTTGCATGTTGATTGTCATAATGATCCATTGAAGAAATTTTGCTGGTCACTGTAGCACAGCTGGTTAAGTGCCAACATGGTATTTAAAGGTGGAATTTTGATTTCACTAAATTATTTCGTCGAATGTGTCCATCCACATATCCCAGATCAGAATAATGATAAAGGGGCTGACCCAGTAGCACCAACTGGGTCAAATGACCCATTACCCTTACTAGATGGTAAATGGGTCATTTGACCCAGTCGGTGCTCCTGGGTTGGCCACTTTAGCAGTGTCCCCCAGTTTATTGTCGAGTTCTATTAGAATCAATCTAATATTTATTTGCATCTTCAAGTTGCATTTCTTTATAGCAGAGAGTTTCCCATTTGGAAGTTCTTTCTTTCAGAAATTCTCACCTGGTCTGTTATCTCACCTGTAGAATCCATTCATTTATGCTTTTGCAAGTACAAATAAACAATAGGTCCAAAATGTTCCACAGCAGTTAGATCTCAAAATTACTGATCGAGTTCCTATCTGATGGTGCATTTGTTAATGGCTTGGGTCTTCTTGCAGCAATATCTAGTATTCACTTCATGTCCACTATGATTGTTAGCTTTCTCTGCTTGTTAATTATCGTATATTATTATATCCTGTTGTATATTTTTATAGAACCTTACATTACTCACATCAATTGTTGTCACATTCAATTTTCTATAATATTCAGGAACTGTACTTATGTTTCAGCAAATTTGCAGATTCTTCATGGAAATCAATCATGTAGTTCACATTCTATTTCATTTCTTTTCCAAGCCTACAGAAGAGCTTTACCAGTTTATATCCCAGTTTATTTGATCCCTGCACTAATAGTTCACCGACAAGACCTCTTCAAAAGGTAGTCTTTTGTACTTTTTCTTTTTCTCTTGCATGATTCTCTCTCTCTCTCTCTGCTAGTATGTGTTGTTTCTTTGGTCTAAAAATACCAAACAAATATAGGATTGAGTTGAATTGGTGCTGAATTCAGCTAGAAGCATTAGCTAATGTGGTTTTATGGCAAGCACTTGACCACCTTAACATGTCGTCATTATTTGGCATGCTACCAATCTTTGTTAATCATTGTTTACCCCTCCCATTGTAATGAATTGTGCAGAGGTTCACTCAGATAGCTAATGTGCAAAAGGGCTGGAGGGTACCACCTGCAATTACTTTCTTTCCCCTTTATTTGTTTGTTGCTTTTGATTTTATCCTTGGCATGAGTGTATTTGGAAACTAATAGCTGATTTACAGAAAAAAAAACATCTTGGGTGTTGAAACACTTCTATAGGAGATTTGTTCTGCCTGTCATGTCTTGAAACCATTTTCTTTCTATCAGTCTGTTAAAATCTTAACCATTATTATTGGGAGTACATTCTCTAGGAATTGTTCTATGATTTTAACAACAATTTAGCTCCTCTTATTCGGATCAAATTTCAATTTTTGTTCGGTATACTTTTGGTCCTTGGGATGATATATTTTCTTTCTCACATGTAGTTTGAATATTGCAGGCCTTACACAATTTTGTGGAAAGGGCTTCTTGGAACTGCAAGATCGAGCTTATTTTTGTCCATGTATTGTTCATCAGCTTGGTAAGCATTAATTTAGATCGCAGTTCAATGTTACTGTGAATGATGGTTGCTCTCTATGCACTACTGAATTCACTTTGAGTTCTTGTCATTGGAGATGCATTGTATAGTTATAATTCTGGAGATGGATATTGTTTGACACTATTGGGAGTTGTGTCAGATGTGCCAAATGGTATTGCTTTTAACTTTTTTCTTTATTATTAATTACTTTTGTCTTTGGACACATTTAAGACATGTAATATACACATGAAATACATTTTAAAGACAATAGAATTTTTTATGGTTTTTGAATCTTTTTTTTTTTTTAATGAAACCTACAACTAAAATAAGTGTTTTGAGTGGAACATTAGAAAAAATCAAAATTGAGCCCAATCCCAATTCTAACAAAAATAGCTACTCTTTAATGGTTTCTTTTTTTTTTTTTGGTAAATAGGATTTGATGGTGTCTTTATGATGAATTTGTGGTATTTTTTCATTAGTTCTATATATAAAATAAACAAAAAATTAACATTGGGTTAGTGGTAACATTTCAATGTTCTTCACTGTTTTCAGTTTAATCCATGAACGCTGAACAACATCCCAAGCATTTATCCCATTATGTGGGGTCAGCTTACATGAATTTTTATATCTTCCATTCTATATGAACACTAATAAATAAGAAATATTATTTTTTCCATTTTCATATATTTATCAAAATTGTATTCCATTTATATTTTTGTTTCCATGCTCATACATGGATCCTTACCCGCGCTTCTTAAGTTATAAACATTTAATTATTATTGTTGTTGTGGATTTAATGGTGTCTTTATAATGGATTAGTGGTATGTTTTCAATAGTCTTGCATTCAGTGCTTTTGGTTATTATGCCCGTAAATGCTACTAATAAAGATACTATTTTTCCATATTCATATCTTTGTTAAATTAGTATTCTGAATATATTCTCATTTCTGTGTTCGTACCTGCATCCTTAATTACCGGTGCTTCTTAAGTTATAATTACATGTAATTATTATTATTATGGATGAATACTAGCTAGTTTTGTGTATGTATGTTCCTTCTTCACAGGCGTTTTGGCTGCCGTACCATCTTTAGTTTTAGTTGTTGTTAATATCGCTATATGGTGAATAAACTAGGCGACCCTTAACCGAAGTTTTTTATTTTTTTTATTTTATATCTCTGTTTATTAGGATGTGGACATGCCTGCTTTTCAAATTATGCAAAAGAAGCAACATTCCAATCTTGGCCATAGGAACGGTAACAATGGATATTTCTAATTAAGTTTCTCCTAGATTAACAAGAAAACATTTTGTTCTCGTTCTGACTATAATTATGCTTCTGCCAGTTCCCAGCAGGCCTGGCATTGGCCATTGAGAAGAAAAGCAGACGGATGGAGATTTCGCTTTACTGTCTTGCACGAGCTATTGAGAGTTTCTTCGTATGCAGCCTGGCTAATTTAGGATATTTACCGTCATCGAAGAGACTGAAGAGAGCTGATGTGGTGATTTTCAGCATTTCTACTGCAATGATCATGCACTGCTACGCAATAGAGAGGGATGTCTTCCGATCAAAGTACCTAAATGTCCTTGATTGGGTCTTTGGTGTGCCCTTACCCCATTCTGAGACTGTAGGTAAGAAAGCTGAACTCCACTGAGCACTGAATTAAAGAAAGGTTATTAATTTTGTCACAGGCTTCTCCTGAAATGAAAATCAGGTGAAGTTATATAAACCTGATAGCATGAAGTTTGAGATTATAAAGTTATAATTCATTGCTGATTCAATTGGTATTGTATATAGAATAGCAAGCAATTTTCACCCTTTTGTTGTTAGACAAAAGTATGGGGGTTGGATTAGTGGCTTTTTAATTAACTCTAGCGGTGCCATTGATTACGCTAAAAAGATTGCCTTTCCATGTGTTGGAATAGGGTGAGACACATCGCTCTCAAAAATCAAGAGAAAAATAACAGAAAAAGGGAACACATCGCTCCAAGTATATTTAGTACACATCATCCTTGGAGGAGCAAGTTAGCTAGGGAGGCTGGAATACAGTTCCAAGTATATTTAGCACACATCATCCTTGGATATGACAATCCATATCTCTCCATCATATGTGGCGAATTATGGGTTACCCAGATGAAGCAATTCCGCTAGCTTGATATGAACATCCACCACTTGTAAAAAGCAAAGCCGTAAACTGCAGTGTAAACAACCATTCTGATGGGGTAAATCTTAAACCTGCATGAAGATAGAAATCTAAATTTCAGAGACAAATAATCCATGTTTTTTTTTTTGTCTGGAAACGTGAGAATGCCTTGACTACCTCGAAGAACATGATGCAAGACTATTATGGCCTCTAACTATGAAAGCTTATTCTTCGGGTGAGAACTATTATTTGAATTCATAAGAATTAATAATAGAGAGATTTTGAAAATATAAAATATAATTAATTCTTGAACTATTATTATATACGAAAATAATTTCCCTTAACATAAGATTCGACCTTTCGTAAACAAAAAATAGAAGAAAATTAAAAAAACAGAACCAAAAATAAAAAAAGAAGCTTAGTTAAGATTCTAAAGAACAGATCTCCATCTTACGAGTCAACAGAGTGCACCGCATCCCCAAAATATGAAAAAAAAATATATGAATAAATAAAATCACAATGTCATCGTACTACCATGGAATGTGGTGCCAATTTAATCATCGGCTTCCATAAAATGAACGAAAAACAAATTCAATCTCAGCTTGAGTTGAGCGCGAATTTTTACTCTCAAATCGATCGGCAAACTAATTAACAAGAAGGGGAAAAGTTGGGAAGAGGGAGTGACCTGGAGGGCGTTGATTGGGGTTGAGCAGCAGCAGCAGAATGATGAAGCGAAATAGGAGAGCACCAGTGGGAGACATCACGGTCGAAGAAGTCCCAATCGGGCAAGAACACGCCGGCGATTGCGAGCATGCCGACCAAGTATGTGGCCGCCATCTTCTTCAACGACTGCGTGTACAGCCCTACAGCCACCACTGTGGCGCCCAGCGAAACCAAGCACCACCGGAACACGGCGTCGTTGGGCATCACCACCACCGTCTGAACTGCGACTGCCGCTACGATTGCCCATTAAGATAAATATATGTAGGACGGAAAGGAAGTTACTACAAGAGAGTTAGTTGGGACCGCCATTAATATAGGGCAAGGGCACCCTCAACACTGTGTCTAAAACACGATGTTCGCCAACGAAATTTTGAAATAAATTTCACGTTGGTTATTAAAACTTTAACTTAAAATTAAATTAAATCACTAGACTTGTGTTTACATCAACACGAGAGTGTCACCGTTTGGTCCATCTCCCACGTCGAAGCAATATAGTTTTAATCTCACGGGGTATTTTATCTATTTTAATTGAAGGAAATCAATATATAAAAGATTTGAGTTTAAATGGTAATGCAATATCCCGTGTTGCTTGTAAGAATTGGGGCCCATATAATAGGGATTACCGTAACATGGCTTTCATAACATTTAGAATACAACAATATTCTCTGCAGAGTATAAGTATAAATCAAGTGATCGGATGAATAATATGTCGGTGTTAATTTGGTGGATTACGAATTTGATTCTTATCTTACGCAAAAGTCAAAAACTCAACCTACGATTTATCTTTCTTGACGTAATTGAGAACACAAACATCGAAAGTTACATAAAGACAATCATCCAAAAAAACAACGATATTATTATGGTAAAACTTTTCATAAAGTGAGATATTATTCTCACGCCATCGTTGTTCACTTCTGGGTACTTGCAACTATAATGGGCATACATGTCAGCTCTCAGACCAGAGAGGTCCAATTATACCCAATTCATCTTCAAACTGTTTTGGGCCTGGCTAGAATGCTTTCGACGAGGCCCAAACGAAAAATATATGAACAAAACTTAATGCGAATAATTTACAAATGTATTTTTTATTTATAATTCATCCACAACATTTACTATTAGTTATATATATTAAGAAAAATAATTGATGATCATAAAAAAAAGAAAATTCAAACATTGTAGTGGTCATCGATAGTAAGAGTTAAAAGGTGGTTCAAACTAAAGGTGGTTCAAGATTTGAAGGGGGAGAGAGGAGGTGGATGGAGTAATCTATGTTGCACGAAAATGGAAATAGAAATGAAAATAGGAAACGTTTCTGATAGGAAACAAAAACGCGAAAATGGGCATTCTTCTAAAAAATAGACATACATAGAGTCCGAAACGGAAATGAAAAACGTTTCAGAAATGTTTTAGAAACGAGGAAATGACTCCGCTTCCGTGCAACATAAGGAGTAATAGCTGCTAACAGTGATAGAGGAAGAGGTGACTTAATAATTGATGGTGGTTGACAATGCTATTAGTCTCCGCTTTCGTCCAATATAACGAGGAATAGCCGACACTGATGGAGGAAGAGGTGACTTAAGAGATAATTGGTGGTGGTTGACAATGCTATTAGTTGAATATGGGTGTGTAGGTGAGGAGTAAGGAAGTAAAATAAGTCAAGTTGTAGGGAATTATTCAATTTCAAATAATAATTCTATTAGATTTATAATATTAATTTTGATAATAATTATTTTAAAAGTTATAACACGATTAATTTATAATTATCTTGTAGCGACCCGTAAATTACAATTTAATTTAATTATCCGTTATTGGGGTAATTTAATTTAAAAGAAATATTAATATAACTTGTTGTTATAAATAAAAAAATAAATAAATTATGTGGTTTTAAGGAAATAAGAAATTAGGGTAATTAATTATTTATTTTAGAATATTTCTGGAATAAGAAAAAAATTGAAATAAATTAAATTGTGATATTTTTTGGTAGTTTTGGGCGTTAGTGTAAATATTATAGGGGGTGTGTGTGTAAATAATGAAAGTTGGAGGGGGCTGGTGCATTTCCGTAAAAGGGACCGAAGATCCCTTTAAATAAAATGGGGCGCGGTATAAGGTTAAAGGCGAGCGTGGGCGCAGACAATTTGCGGGCGTGCGGAGGCGAGGGCGGTCGCAGGTTCGAGACGCAGGGGCTGCGCGCGCGAGGGCCGAATTTTTAGCTGATTTTAATCAGTCTAGGCATCCGAAACAACGCCGTTTTGGTGAGGCGGTGGCCTCCCCAGCGGCTGCTCCAACCTTGCCACATGGCCACGCCTTAGCCGCTCGTTTTGCCCCTATTTAAGCCCAAATTTGGGCGTTTTTCTTGCAACGAACAGTGAGCAAATTTCAGAAAAGAAGCAGTGCGCACACGGGTGAGAAATTAGAAGATTTTGGTGGAAAATCAGGATTCAATCAAGTTTAATTCAAGTTTTAATTTGCTAGGTATGTAGACAAGCTAGTAATAAATATTCTGTACGGTTGAAATTTCGTTTAGAGTCCAAATTTGTTAATTTTGGCAAATAATTTGGGTGTTGCAGTTTGTATAAATTTTACAGCGTTGGGTCGAAACAAAGCTAAGGATATCTTCGTAAAGGCAAGTTCTTTATGCCCACCACAACGTTTCTTTCGTTGTCAATTTATTTGACCTCCCTTCGTTTGTTTCGGCCGTTAATTAATTATGGAATTTTAAATGGTTTGTTTTAAAATTTAATTTATTAAACTGGTCTCAAGGATTTTATTCGTTGGTTGCCTATAGGGGTTCGTGCCACCCCATGCCTGTGGGAATGATGTCGTACTCACCCGGGGCTAGGTTCTTAGCTGTTCGGGTATTATTATGGATTTTGGTTGTTCATAGGCTAGAGCGGTTGGGCAGTGGGGGAAAGGATCGACTGTTTGGTGATGGAGTGACTGTCGTACGGTCTATCTTAGGACGCTGGCTGGTCTCTCATATTCATTGACCGTTGACCGGTGCCAAGCACTGTTGACTAGCTCTACCGTTACGTGGTTATAGCATGACTGGTATCATTTTATTCTTGTTGCATGTTTTGGTGTGCACATGGGTACGGGCTGCATGTTGGGGTTTTCATGATCTGGTTATGCTTGGTCACGGACATCCTAGCTTGGTTATGATGCATCCAGCACGGGCATATGCATCGTGTGTGGTTTACTATATGGGCGGAGCATGGTCTAATGCCTGGATGTATGGGCGCCAGTGTATCACGTTGATGCTCACTATGCCATTGCATTTTTATGTGCATTGCATGGCTACTGGTAGTTATTAGTTCTCGGACCGGAGGACCGTTCCGAGAGAGCCTATGGCTCGGGTGTCGGGAGTACCGACATGGACACCGGTGATAGGAGTACCGACCCGGGACAGCGCGCGCAGGTTTGTGGAGATTTATGTTGCCTTTCAAGGCAGCGAAAGGTTGGTATGGGACTTGGGTGTCAGGTGTTTTATGTAGGCCCCAAGGACCGGTATGTGCTTTTATTATGTTGCACTATTATATTGTTGCGTCTCATGGCTTGTGTGTATGTGTGGGACGGTGTTTGGGGTGACCTTCTCCTCTATTTACTGTATAGCCTTCCTTTTCTTATAACTTGCTGAGTCTTGCGACTCACCTTGCTTTCCATCATTCCAGGTAAGGGTAAAGCGAAAGTTGAGGGCGAGGACCGCGTCACCTAGCAGCCAGCCGTATCGATAGGGAGTACAGTTAGCTTACCCCGTTATCTCTGATATTTTGATAGGATTTTTGTTTCTTATTTTTGACTGTGCCAGGTTGTTCCTTGTATCTCCTATTTGCTGGCACAGGGTCTGTATATATTTATATACTCCATGACCGCTGTTCTAGCGGGGTACTCGTGGGCATGCATGTATATCGTTTTGCTTCCGCTACTGTATTTCTTATGTATGCATGCCAGGGTATTTTTGTCTTGTGCATATTTCTCTTCCCTTATGTAAGCTGTAACGCCCCGTTTTCCCAAAACGTGCATTACATCGAGATTTCGGGAATTTTTTTTTTTTTTCAATATCATTATACATACAACATAAGCCTCTCGACATACATACTCTCATCATAGTCATTTCCCTACAATCCTGATCGTACCTTCTCAGCATATCAAAATTTAAAAATTAATAGACTAAGATAGGTATTATCAATCACATCAGCGGAAGCAAGATCGAAACCTCAATGATATATAACTGACAATTTTCTTTTACAGATAATAATCGAATCGATGTTTCACATGAAAATATCAAAATATTACATAACCTCTGAACATCGTAATCATAGACAAATCCTACAAAAACTAAACATAGCAGCTACATCTCGATGATATTTTTTCCCTTGGCACCGCTGCTTTCACCTGGAACGTTTGAATATTCCAGGGACATAGTCCAAATTAGATGCTGAATCATCTAAGTGAGAGTTCAAAAACATTTTCATGCAGATATGCAAAATCATATATAAAACCGATAAATCCCGACATGCCCCAACCTAAGAGAATCCCACATAGCACTTAGCCCTAACTGGAGAAAATGCAATCTCTCTAAAAGCGACACGAACATCGACCCATTGGCAAACCAATCCTACTTAAGAGGGACAACCTCGACGTATGAACCCGGGAATCACCCCATTGTCATTGTTAGGTTTTACGCTCCAACTCAAAAGCATTCCAAAACCCAATGCAACCCTAGCCCCAAGAGTGTCACATCAGCACTATCCCCGGAATCAACGACACCTCGGCCTTAATGCTATTGCTCAAAGAAACCTGGGGTGGTGTCCACTCTCAGCCCCGCCACTTGAGTACCGTAGGGTGAAGTCCGTCTCAGCCCCATCCCAAGTGGGTCACATAGCATTAACCCTTGGCACTCATTCCGAGTGCTGACACTCGAGAGCTACGTCACAGGTTAACAACCCACGTCCCACATGGACAACACAATATGCCAATGCCAAAAAATTATAACATGCATAAAATCATCATCTCAATGTATGCAATTTATCGTACGAAATTCAATGCATGTATAAATAACCGTTTGGACAGACCATCACAATAAACCAAACCATAGGGATAAACACTCACAGTAAACCATTCACATGCTACTATAAGTCTTTTCGGGTAGAACCACTCACCTTTAGGCGAAATTTCAAATTCTTCTTGACAAGCGTGTACGCCTCAATTTGCGTGCCCGTCTCGATTTGCGTGCCCTCTTCGAACTTCGCACGAGTCAGTTTACCCCAAGCCACAAGGTACCCTAATCATCCAATAATCACCAAAATATAATTTTCTTCTTAATTTTTCTCATTTTCTCCGATTTTTCTCACTAATAATCCAAAATAATTATCTACACAACTATTTTCTCAAATATTTTTACATAAATATACATAAAATAATTTTCTAAGAATTTTGGAAAAAAAAAAATCAAAAATTACCTATGTGGCACGCGCCCCCACGCGCCTAGGCGCATTTCTGCGAGTAAGGACAGCGCGTGCACTGCACGCGCATTGTCTTCTCCAACGAGCTGGTCGCCAGCCGGCGACCGGAATTTGACCCCGACCACACCTCCTGGAAGCCTTCTTCAAGTTGATCACGATGGCACCTTTTGGAGTCCAAAACAACCACCAGAGGGCCTCCAAATCGAGCAAAATCAGGCTCGGTCCGACTACCGCCCGCGACTTTCCGACAACCCTCGAAACCCCTTCAAACCAGTTCGAAAATTCACCAAACTTACCAGAAATGCTCCTCTTCCCTCAAGGATCAAAAGTCCCTTATTGGCTTCCCTCGATTCGCCTTCAAAACTGAGCAATTTGTTGCTTCATTTTCGACCGAAAACCCTTGGTATTTATAGGCTAAATCCGACCCCCACGTGGCCGATTTCCGGCCAAACCTTTCCCCACACGCTTTCTAGACTACCCTAGGCCATGCCCTGATGAGATTTGCTGCCCAAATCTCCCTATTTTCCGACCGAATCCACGGCCAGATCTGCCATGCTTTGGCAGATTTTCAAAAATTGCAATTTGGCCCCCTTTGAATTTCCTTTTACATTTTGGTCCTTATCCTCAAGCCCCTGATCTTTCTAGCACCATCACTAAGACCCTCAAGATTAGTACTTCTCATTTCTCCCTTGAAACTTTTGAAAAATTTCCGTCTTGACCTCCCTCGGGCAAATTTAGAAAATTATACTTAGGCCCGATTGATCGTTTTGACCTCAAATCCACTCGATTCAACCTGAAACCACTTAAGGGTTGTTCTATACATCAAATATTAGTCCTAGACACACTCCATTGATTTTTCGGACATCGTCTATAACAATTCGGTAATATGACCTAATTGGCAGCTATATTTTTGCTGTACCGAAAACTGTTCCCGATCTTATTTCTTTTATCACTAAAAATCATAATTTAAATTACTGGTCGATACTACACCATTTTTATTGGCTATCTAGGGTCTGGGGTACTCTCTCTGACTAATTCGGTCGTCCAATGCTGTGTTAGTGTACCCTATAGTCTTATTTTTTTCCAAAATTCCATTTATGCCCTTTATCAAATATCATTTTTATCCTCAAATTATTCCCGAGTATTACATAAGCGCTTTCGTTCGGATAGACCAGGTGGCTGGGATATCCGGGCGGGGGTGCTTACATATCTTGTAATCATTCTATGGCAAAAAAAAATAAATAGATTGAGATATATAAAATATATCATAGTTTTTAAAAAAATAAGATTGTTGTTCAAGATTCACGAGCTATTTGAATGGCTCAACCCATCAAGATATAGGTTGATCTAGGTCATTAAGTTAGTTTGTTTGATATTTCTAGTGAATAGTAAATCGATGATAATTATTGAGTATTAATGTGAGTGAAACATTGAGTCAAATTGAAAAGTGAAAATAATAAATTATACACAATTTTTTATGTGTTCAAAGTTTTGAAAACTTTTAAAAATTATTAAAAAACGTAATCAAACAAAATTTTTCTATAAATAAAAAATAAAAATAGAAGTGCAACCAGACAAACCCATTATTCGACTACTATTAAAACTACCTAACCAACTAATTATCCTAATTGACTAATCAATTATCTTATTGGTTAGTAGTTCGTTGATTTGTTATTTCTATTATTTAGTTGTTATGTTTGTTATAATTTTTTGTTTTTCTATTCATTCTTATTATAAATATGGGAGGTTGTGTACATACCAGTTAGTTGACCAGCAATAAGATTGAATCTTTCTTTTTCTTTTATGTCGAAATACTCTTCTCTAAGCAACGAGCTCTTTGGAGTTCTTCATGGTATTAGAGAAGCATCTGACGCCTTGGTTTCGCCTTTCCTTGTGATTTGATTTTCCTATTCTCCAGTTTCATTTCTCTTATTTGTTGTTGTTGAGTCGTGCATACTATTGTTAGGATGAATGACAATGCAAAAAGGTTTAAAAGAATTCTAGACAATAGAAGTACCAGTTTTGTTGTCGGAGATGCAATACATTTGCACAGTGCTGATCATCTAGGTGTACTACTTGTTTCTTTTCCTCTAAATGGCACGAATTATAGATCGTGGTTTAAAGTGATGAGAATAGCTCTAGGAGTGAAACATAAACTCAGATTCATCAATAGATAAGCTTGAGCTCCGGACGAAGGTTCAAAAATGTAAGCACCCATGTCCGGATATCCCAACCACTCGGTCTATCTGAACGAAAGCGCTTACATAGAGGAAAGAGAAATAGACATAAGACAAAAATATCCTGGCATGCATACATACGAAAAATATAACAGCGGAAGCAAAATAATATACATGCACGCCCACAAGTACCCCGCTGGAACAGCAGTCAAGGAGTATATAAAAATATACAAACACCTGTGCCAACAAATAAAAGATACAAGGAACAACCGGGCACAGTCAAAAATGAGAGTCAGAACTCCTAACAAAACATCAGAGAAGACGGGGGCAGCTGACTGTACACCCTACCGACACGGCTGACTGCTAGGTGGCGCGGTCCTCACCCTCGACTTTTACTTTACCCTTACCTGGAATGATGGAAAACAAGGTGAGTCGCAAGACTCAGCAAGTTTATATGAAAAAGAAGGCTGTAAATGAAACAGAAGAGGAGATCACCCCAAATATAAACCCACATGTACACACAAGCCATGTGACGCAACAACGCAACAGTGCACCATAATAAAACACATACCGGTCCTCGGGGCCCACATAAAACACCTAGCACCCAAGTCCCACACCAACCTGCCGCTGCCCTAAAAGGCAACATAGATCTCCAACAAACCTGTGCACACTGTCTCGGGTTGGTACTCCTGTCACCCGTATCCCTACCGGTACTCCCAACAGTCGAGCCATAGGCTTCCTCGGAACGGTACTCCCGTCCAAGAACTAAATACTACCAGTAACCATGCAATGCATATAAAATGCAATGGCGTAATGAGCATCAACGTGATACAAGGTGCCCATATATCCAGGCATTAGGCCACGCTCCGCCCATATAGTAAATCACACGCAATGCATATGCCCATGCTGGATGCAACCTGACCAATCTAGAATGTCCGTGATCAAGCATAACCAAGTCATGATAATCCCAACATGCAGCCCGTACCCATGTGCATACCAAACCATGCAACAAGAATAAAACATAACCAGGCATGCTATAATCACATAACGGTAGAGCTAGTCAACAGTGCTTGGCACCGGTCAGCGGTCAGTGACTAGTAGAGACCATCTAACAACCTAAGATAGACCATACGAGAGTTACACCGTCACCGAGCCGTCGATCCTTGCCCCCATTGCACAATCGCTTAGCCTATAAACAACCAAAAAGCCAATAATACTACCCGAACAGCTAAGAACTTAGCCCCGGGTGAGTATAACATCATTCCCACAGACTTGGGGGTGGCACAAACCCCCGTAGGCAACCAACGAATAAAACCCTCGAGACTAATTTAATAAATTAAATTTTAAAGCACATCGTTTTAAATACCATAATTTATTAACAACCGAAATCAACGAAGGGATGTCAAATAAATTGACATTGAACGAATCGACAATGAGGGTATAAAGAACTTGCCTTTCCGAAGATAGTCTTAGGTTCGATTTGACCAAACACGGTCAAAGTTATACAAACTGGAATAACCCAATTTTTCGTCAAAATTAATAAAAATGGACCCTAAACAAAATTTCGACCGCACAAAATATTAATTACTAGCTTAGGTACATACCTGATAAATTAAACCTTGAATTAAACTGGATTTAATCCGATTTTTGGCCCCCAAAGTCTCTCAAATTCTCTCACGCACGCTGCTGTTTTTTCTGTAATTTATTTACTGTTCGAGCTGCAGAAATCGGGCGAGAAAACGGCTGGCCAAAAGAAGTGGCCAGAACGCGGCCACGTAGCAGCGCTGGGATGGCCACTGCCTCCTATCGAAACGACGTCGTTTTGACGTTTGGTGGCTGGAATAATTCAGCCAAAAATCCTCCCTCACGCACGCAGCCCCCGCGAATCGAACCCAAGACCTCGCCTATGCACGCCTCGCGCGCGACCGCTCACGCCCGCACCAACCTTCACCCTATATATGATTTAAGTTATATTTAAGGTGACTTTCAGCCTTTTCCGCAACTCGCGCCAGCACCCCTAAACTTCCCTAAATTACACTCTCACCCCTATATTAATTGCAGTAATGCCCGAAACTTCTAAAAATCACACAATTTAATTTTATTTCATTTTTTTTCCTAATTCCAGAAATTCCTAAAATAATTAATCAATTACCTAAATTTCTTATTCCTTAAAATGACATAATTAAATTTTTATTTAATCACAACAATTTTTTTTGATATTTCTTTTAAATCAAATAACCCCAAAATTAAATTAATTACCATTTTCGGGGCATTACAAAAAATGTTCACAATCTAGTAATGATGTGATTCAATGGTGCAATCATGGATCTTGAACACTATCTCAAAGGAGCTTTGGGATGAAATAGGAGAACGGTTTGAAGAAAGCAATGGTCCTTTGGTTTATCAACTCCAACAACAGATTTCTTCTTTATCACAAGATAATTCATTTGTTTCTATCTATTACACACAACTTAAGAAATTACGGGATGAGCTTGCAACCCTGGAACTACTACCTTCATGCACGTGTGGAACAACACATGCCATGGCAAAATTACTCAATCGAAGTAAGTTAATGCAATTTTTAATGGGGCTTCACGATGGATACGATCAAGTACAAAGTCAAATTCATTTACTTGATCCATTGCCTAGCATCAATAAGGCCTAATCTATGATCTTACGAGTGGAATCACAGAGGCATGTTGCCTCCTCTTTTGTTTAAGAATGTGATACTTCTATATTATTTGCTAAGAATTCTGCCTCTAGTACTTACAATCAATCAAGATAAGATCAAAAGAAAGGGAAAATAGTTAAGGGGCATTGTGTATATTGTAAGCGAGATGGACACACTAAGGGATCAGTGTTTTAAATTCATTAGATATCCAAAATGGTATAAATCTAACAAAGATAAAAAGGGAAATAATAGGGCAACTGCAGCTCAGGTTATTATCAAACAAAAAGTGCACCAAGATACATCCTCTTAAGAATGAGGAAAATGAGTTGGGAGTAGATTTGGAAAACTCCTTCCTTAAATATCTTAGGAATAACAGCTCATCTATGACCCTAAACAACACACTTAGATGTGCTGGTAATGTTGACCTTGGTAATTTTTTTTCTTCTAGTTATACAATTAGTGATATTTGGATCTTAGACAATGGTGCCACAGACCACATGTGTTGTAACAAACATTTGTTTGATTCCTTGCATACCTTAAAACAACCCGTCACAATTTCCTTACCAAACAGAACCATTACCTCACTCAATCAAGTTAGAAATGTTAGTGTAAATCCAAATTTGTCTATTCTTGACGTTTTGTATATTCTTATAGTTTGATTCAACCTGTTGTATGTCAGCAAACTTTTACATGATAGCAACTTATTTGTCCTATTGCTTCCTATTGGTTGTCTTGTTCAAGACCTGAGGACCAATGAAGTTGTGGTAGTTGGGCCTTTAGAAGGGAGACTTTACAAGCTGAGAAGAACTAGCTTCCCCAAAGACAAAATTTTTGCATTTGTTTCATAACTTTAACAATATTGTCCTCTTGTTAATGCCTTTGCTACTACTGCTTATCTACCTAATAAAATGTTTTTTTCATACAATCAATCTATTGTATCTACTGCACTATATACTAATGTTGATTACAATTTATGGCATGCTAGATTAGAACATACCTGGCCAGCTAAGATTTCTCACATTCATAGTCTTGAGCATCTGGAACCTACACAAAACCCATGTACTATTTATCCTCTTGGAAAACAGTCTTGTTAAGCTCAAGGGTAGGATAATAAGATTTTAATAATAACAAAAATATTTTTAAGATAAAAATATATTTAATCATCTTTTTATGAAGAAAAAATATTTTTTTCATGGCCTTGTATCTTAAGTCAATTGATGGTATAGCTTAAGTCAACGAAAATAAGATAGTATGTTAGGATATGTCTGTATGTAAGTTCGCTCGACCTAAGTGTAACTTAAGTTTATCGAAGTTGGCCAGAATCTTGGCCCTTGATCTTAGGTCGATCATGTTTTCCACTAAAGTTGTGCATATGGTCCGCTGGACAACTTAGGTTAACTGAAGTGGCAACTTCAGTCGACCGAAGTCCAACGGACTTCTTTGTTTTTTTTTTTTCTTCATCTTTTTTGTTCCTTATTCAAATAGATGTTTTTCTTTTCTCACACTTTAAAATCAAAATTTGATAAGTGTATATTTTCCTTATGCAAAAAGTAAAATATCTTTTTGAAGAAAAGGTAGTTTGACTTTAGATTTGTTCACTTTTGTAGATTTTGATTTTCTGGTCTCTAATTCTTATTAACTTTTTCTCAAAAAGCTTATATTTAAGTTTGATATTAGGTTGTCTCCTCAACTTTCTCTGATTGATTTTTTTTTTTTTTTGATGTGTTTATAAGCAATGATACCTAAAAATACTAGATTATATCAATTGGAGTCGGAAAAGCCTAAAGATTTTTTTTTTCAAAATTACTTCTTACCCCTTTTTGTAACAACTAGTTTTTTGGAAGAGGTATATTTATAGGGTAAGTTTAGAGGTTCAAGGGTAATACAAAACAAATTGATTAGAAGAGCATTCAAACAAAAGTGAGAAAGTTCAAAGAGTTGAAAGTGTACTACCTAGTGGAATTCTCAACATTAGTGACTTATTTGAATTTGTCTCTGTTTATAAGTTTATGTTTTTACTCACTTATTGTATGAGGGGTTTGTATTTGCTAGTAGTGTGTTAGTGATTTTTGCTTAAGTAAGGGATTGTATGTTGGTTCTAACTCTAATTAAAAGCTAATGTTATATTTTCCTAGTGAAAACTTAAGCACAATCGTGAGAGTAAAGGACTAGGCTCTTAAGAGTCGAGTCTCTATAAAAATTATCATGTTCTTTGTGGTTACTTGATTCTATTATTCTTATACGTGCTGCAATCACTATTTATCAAGATCACAATTTAAGAGTTTTCAATAAGAGCTAAAATTATAATTTTTTGAAAAACCCAATTCACCCCCCATCTTGCTTATTTTTCTGGACAACTAGCTTAGACAATCATTCCCAAACAATATTAGCCATACTGAAAAACCTTTTGACCTTATTCATGTGGACATATGGGGACATTATTCTAATGTTTCTATAAGTGGAGCAAGATATTTTCTTACCACTATAAATGATTTCTCATAAGCTACTTAGAATTTTATGATGCAACACAAGTGCCAAACCACTTCAATTCTAATTCATTTTCTTGCTATGACTCAAACACAGTTTCAGTCCAAAGTTCAAGTAATTTGGATTGATAATGGTAGTGAATTTGTTAACCATACATGTGATCAATTGTTTAAAAACACTAGTATCATACATCAGTACCTGTGCTTACACTCCACAACAAAATCGGGTAGTTGAGTGTAAGCACAAGCATCTTCTTGACATTGCACGAGCACTTTTATATTAGTCTCGTGTCCCTAAAACTTTTGGTCCGAATGTATCGTTATTGCCACACATATCATCAATCGCTATACAACAAGACCCCATATTATTCTCACATGCAAGTATTTGGATGTCTTTGTTTAGCTACCAACAACAAGCCCAAAAAGGATAAGTTGGCACCACGAGCCTTTATCATCCTTGTTCATTGGTTACTCTACATAGTGGAAGAGATATAGGTTGTATAATCTCCAAACAAAAGCCATTTTTACCAATTGAGATGTCTAATTCTTTGAAACAATATTTTCTTTCCTTCATCCCAACACTTCTGGATAAGCTCCAAATCATTTAATTCTAATTGTTCATCCTTCTCTTGATGCGGAGTTTAATGTGCCCCATACTATCACTCTTTTACCTTCAAGTACATCTCTCTCACCTGCATCCTTATATCCTATTACTACCTCTCCCACTACTACAACCATCTCTATCAATCCCACATCTCCTCCTCCACCATTGCAATGCAACACTTGTGTCATCAACAAACCTCCTCGGCTTCAGGATTTTATCTTCCTTGCACAGTACCAAGCTACACCAACTGCCCCTGCTTCACTTAATTTAGGTATAACCTTGACTCCACCAATCTCCTTTACTTTCTCACATTCCTATACCTCGTTCATTAACAATGTTACTCTTATTTTTTAGCCATCCACTCATGATTAAGTCAAATCCAATCCAAAATAGATTAAAGCCATGAACAAAGAATTGCAAGCCTTAGAACAAAATAATACATGACAATTTACTAATATTCCTAAGGGCAAGAAAGCCATAGGCTCCAAATAGGTCTATAAGGTCAAATACAAGTCTGATGGGACTGTAGATTGTTATAAAGCTCGGTTAGTGGCCAAGGGCTATCATCAACTTTAGGGCTTGGATTACAAGGATAGTTTTTCCCCGATTTCTAAGATGGTCACAATTCGCATTTTCATAGCATTAGCCACATCTTAAAGACTGGCTGATCCATCAGCTAGACATTAACAATGCCTTCTTGCGTGGGTTTATAGATGAAGAGGTTTACATGGTTCCACCCCTAGTTATTCTAAGGCTCTACCTGGGCAGCTTTGCCTCCTATAGTGGTCACTTTATAGCTTTATACAAGCATCTCGTCAGTGGAATATCGAGTTTACATCCTTTCTTGTTGGTTTGGGTTTCACGTAGTCCTCTCATGACCATTATTTATTCAAACAGACCACTGAGTCATCTTTCTTGACTCTTTTAGTCTATATGGATGATGTTTCCATCACAAGAGATCATTTGGAATTGATACAACAAATGAAGCACCAACTTGACAATAAATTTACCATCAAAGACCTTGGGTTTCTCAAATATTTTCTCAACGTTGAAGTGACTCACTCCTCTTTAAGCACTTTTATTTCTTAACGTAAATTCATTCTTGACTTAGTAATTGAGACTAGTCTTGATAAAGCCAAGCCATCTTCATTTCCTTTACCTAGAGGCCTACACTTGCATTCTGATGAAGGGGCTCTATTCTCTACTCCATATCAATATCGTCATTTACTTGGTAAACTTTTATACATCAATCTAACTAGGCTTGAAATCAATTCTGTCATTTAGCACCTGAGTCAGTTCATAACAAACCCTCGTCAGCCTTACCTCGATGCAGTTCTTCAAGTGGTTAAGTACTTATAAGGGACGTCTTCTACAGGTTTATACAATCCGGTTTCTAATACTCTGTCTCTTAGAGAATATTGCAATGCTGATTTGGCCTTGTGTGTCTCTTACTGGGTATTGTATCTTTTTTGGGGATGCACTAGTGTCATGGAAAACAAAAAAACAAACTACTGTGTCGCGCTTCTTAGCTAATATAGAATATCAAAGTATGGGCTCAATAATTTGTGAGCTCCTTTGGATTTCTTATTTGCTTCGAGACTTTAACATTCTATTGTCTAGCCCCATTCCTCTCCATTGTGACAACCAAGCAGCTATTCACACCACAACAAATCCCATATTTCATGAATGCAATAAACATTTGGATATCGATTGTCATCTTATACATGATCAGTATAAGCATGGTTTTGTTACTCCTATACATGTTCCTTCTTCGAAACAACTTGTAGATGTTTTCACCAAGCCACAAAGCTCAGCTCAACACTGCTGTCTTATTTCTAAGTTGGGACTATTGGATCCCCAACTCTCTCCAACTTGTCGGGAGGGGGAAGGGGCATGTTAAAACTAGCTAACCAACTAATCATACTTAACCGACTAATCAATTACCTTGTTGGTTAGTAGTTAGTTGATTTGTTATTTCTATTATTTAGTTGTTATGTTTGTTATAATTTTTTGTTTTTCTGTTCATTCTCATTATAACTATGAGAGGTTGTATACATACCAGTCAGTTAGTTGATCAGTAATAATATTGAATCTTTCTCTTTTCTCTATGTCAAAATACTCTTCTTTAAGTAACAAGCTCTCTAGAGTTCTTCAACTACAACGAATTTTTTTTTTTCTAAAATATTGTGAAATTTCTTTTAGTGGCCCCCCCCTTTTTTTTGAAAATATAAAAAATCAAACTATCAACCTTAATTTTTTTTAAAATATATAAAAAATCAAACCATCAACCTTTTATAGTTTTGAGAAAAAAAAAACTAATTTCTCTTTTTATTTAAATATTTTATATTCAAATCTGGCGTGAGAAACAAAACATACTTGTTAATTCTTAAATCTAAAATATTTATTTATATTATATTTTTTCAAAATATAACATAATTATGTTTCGAAGATTATATATTTTTTCTCCAAAATATAAAGGGGTAAAAATTAAAATGTAAAGGAACATTTCTTATATTTTAAAATTTATCTAATTAATTTTTAGTTTTCTTTTTTAATTGGTTATGAGATCCCTTGAACTTTGGCCATATGAAGTGTAATTGTGGCTATTTTTTAAAAAATTCATGGACTAATTAGGAGAATTTTAGAAGCGGTTTACGATAATGTTTTAAGTTTTTTATCTTTAATTTTTATCTGTATTTTTAAATTTTTATTTTTATAAGAAATTAGAAAAATTTAAAAACACATTCATTCCTACCAAATATGAAACTGAGAAAAAGAGGAGATGTCGATGATTTGAGAAAATGAGAGGTTGACAATTTGCAAAGGATTTATGAGAAGAGTAAAGCCAAAGGATTTATAAAGGATTTGTGAGAAAATGAGATGTCTATGATTTAAAAAGAATAGAGGCTAACAATCTATGAAGGATCTACAATAAAAGGAGAGCTGAACGATCTGCAATCCTTTGAAGTAGGGCTAAAGCTAAAAGATATATGTCGATGAAGGATATGCAGCTTGGAGGATTCAAAACAAGAGGGACTCTTTCATAGAAAATTGTATTTTTTTTTCTTGAAAATATGTAAGAAAACACGATTAAATTTACAAAGGAAACAATTTTCTAAAGTCTAGTACAAATTTGCAAGTTAGAAAACTTATTTTCTATTATCTAATATAGAAAAAAAGAAAGCATTTTGAACATAATTTTTACTTTTTTATCACTACTCAAATTTTGTTTAAAAAACTACTCTAGTTTTCTATGAATAACAGCACGTTAAAGTTCAGAAGATGTACAATCAATATATCTAGAAGTTAATTATTCGAAACAAAAACAATGTTGTTCTTTAGCATTTATTTTCTGTTGCGGAAGAACACTTACAAAACAGAACTGCTTAGTGCAAACAATAATAAAAAAACCAGAGTATCAAAAAATAAGAACACAAAAGAGCATAAAATAGAACTCCCTGTAAGACAATTCAAGGCCCAAATCTGAGTCTGTCCAGAAGGTACCACTCAAGTAACACCAATCGAATAAGACCACCAAACCACAAAAAAGCCCCAAAATCCCAAGGACCGAAACCTTTAGATGCTCAAACCATCTTTTCGATTTACAACTCTCACCAAGGAAACCACCCAGAAGGTCACTCACCAGAACGATCCACTAAGGAACAGAGAGCACCACTCACAAAGAAAATGGATTCAACAACAGTAGGTTGAGAGCTTACCTTAGAGAGATCTGTCGGATAGTATAAATAGAGACAACCAACAGATCGAGCAAGGGATCCATAAGGAAAAGAGGACCACCGATATGGAAAGACGAATCGGGCAGAGAAAGGTGAGTAAGACTCACAAAGATCGGCCATCAAAGAAAGCTATCGGGAGAGCAAAGAGAGAGAGATAGAATTGGCCATCAATAAAGGGTAACATAGAACAAATAGGCCCTTTTATATGACATTCCTAGGGCAAAGCAAACAAGAGAATGGGCTTGGGCTTGGGCTTCCTTAAGCCTTAAACAAATGGACTTAGCCCATTTTTCCTCCAAAAGCTTAATAAAGGAGTTTATGGCCCGACTTCTAAATGGGCTGCCAATGAGTGGTACTATGGACGATACTTCAATCTCGGGTCGAAGCCTATGAAGATAAACTCGAAACCTCATCATAGCCTTGGGCCTTATTAGGAATCATAAACCAATAAATCTCCACTTGATTCCCAATGAGGCCAGCACACACAAACAGAAGGCAACAAGCACATGCAACAGAATGCAAATCATGTAACAAATGCATTAGCAATTATCAAGTAACCTTACCAATGTTAAGAAGATCGAGGCAGCTTCTAAATTTTATCATAGGCAAAATTGTAGTCCCTATATCAGTTGGATATATTCAAAAAGCACTTTCTCAAGTCTAATGATGTTTTGAGACATAATATCATGAATAAAATGTAATCTAACATCTATATGTTTAGTGCATTCATGAAAAATAGGATTTTTACATAAGTGAATTGCAAATTGACTGTCAGAGAAAACAATCACATTATTATTAAGAACACACAGTTCATTTAACAATCCCTTAAACCACAGGGCTTCCTTAATAGCCTCTGTAGCAGCAATGTATTCGGACTCGGTGGTAGAGAGGGCAACAATATGTTGAAGCTGAGACTTCCAACTAATGCATGATTCACACAAAGTGAATACATAAGATGATGTGGACTTCCTATTATCTCTATCACCAGCGTAGTCTGAATCAGTAAACCCCTTTAATCTCACACTATTGGACATATGCTTATATACTAATCCTACATTATAGGTGCCTCTCAAATACTTCAATAACCATTTCACTGCTTCCCAATGATAGCGACCTGGGTTTGTCTTAAATCTACTAAGAGTGCCAATAGCATAAGCTAGGTCTGGCCTAGTACACACCATAAGATACATGATCGAACCTATTGCATTTGAGTAAGAAATTTTATTCATGTATTCCTCTTCTTCCTCATTAGCAGGAGATTTATCTTTAGATAATATGAAATGATTTCCTAAAGGTAATGATATTGATTTACTATCATGCATGACAAATATTTTTAGAATTTTTAACACATATGCTGTTTAATGCAAAAATAACATGGAATTTGACCTATCTTTTACAATCTCCATACCTAGGATCCTCTTAGCCATACCTAGGTCTTTCATGTCAAATTCTCCACCTAAAGAAGATTTTATGCTATTGATCTTTTTAACATCAGGGCCAATAAGAAGCATGTCATCAACATAAAGTAAAAGGAACACATAGTCATCTTTATTTTTATGCTGAAAATACAAGCAATGATCAAACTCACTTCTTTTAAAATCGATTGATTTAACAAAGGGGTCAAAACGTTTATACCATTGTCTTAGGGACTGCTTTAAACCATATAAGGATTTTTTTAAAAAACACACAAAATTTAGTTTTCTTTTGTCTTCAAAACCTTTAGGTTGAAACATAAAGATTTTTTCTTCTAAATCACCATGCAAGAAAGTAGTTTTTACATCTAGTTGTTCAAGTTCCCAGTCAAAATATGAAACTAATGCAAGCATGACATGTATGGTGGTATACTTAACAACTGGTGAAAAAATCTCATTATAATCTACCCCTTTCTTTTGTGTGAAACACTTGGCTACTAACCTACCCTTAAATCTTATTGGTTCACTATCACTTGTACCCTCTTTAACCTTATAAATCCATTTGCAACCTGCAATGGACTTGTCCTTAGGTCTAGGGACTAACTCCCAAGTTTGGTTCTTGTTGAGGGAACTCATCTCATCTTTCATTGCTTCTATCCACTCTTTGGAATATTTACTTCTTATGGCTTCCTCATATGTCCTAGGCTCATTTTTAGCTAGCTCTTGGTAGCTAGCATAGGCTAATTTGAAATCTGATGCTAGCCTTTAAGAGAACCTATGAGACCTTCTTTCCATATCTCGGGCTAGTTGATAATCAGAAACTGGTGGTTGGTCATTAGGGTATTCTTCTATTATTTCTCTCTCCTCATTTATTTTAGGCTGATTTTGACTCTCCACCTCACTAGAGGTTGTAGGAGTACTCTCTACCTCATCTGAGGTTATAGGAGCTTGGGTACTTGAGTTCTTCAACTCTTCTTGAGGACTCTTGTCCTCACTAACGTTGTCACCACTAAGCTTTGAACAAGGCATTTCAGATTCATTAAATGTGACATCTCTACTAACAATAATCCTTATCCCCTTTTGGCTTCTATCCCACAGCCTATACCCTTTTACTCCATTAGGATAGCCTAAGAAAACACATTTCCTAGCTTTAGGCACTAATTTTCCCTCATTTTGATGAGGGAATGCAACACAACCAAAAGTTCTAAGAATTGAATAGTCGACACATTTTCCATGCCATTTTTCATAAGGAGTGTCACCATTTAAAGCAGCTGAAGAAGTTAGGTTAACTAAGTAACATGCAGTCATAACAGCTTCTCCCCACAATGAATTAGGTATATTTGAACTAATCATCATACACCTAACCTTGTTTAGAAGAGTCATATTCATCATTTCGGCTACTCCATTCTGTTGAGGAGTGTAGGGAACTGTTTTATGCCTAGTAACTCCATATTCTTTGCACAAGTTGTGAAAATCAGAATTACAAAATTCTAGACCATTGTCAGTCCTAAATAATTTTTCTTCTTGTCCATTTGATTTTCTATTTGAGTTTTCCAATTTTAAAAACTTTTAAAGGTTTCAGACTTATCTTTCAAGAGAATAACCCAAACTCTCCTAGAGTAATTATCAATTATGGACAGAAAATACCTATTACCACTTGACGTGGGATTTAACGCTAGCCTCCATAGATCTGAATGAATGTATTCTAAGGCTCTAGAGGCTCTATGGACATTAGAAGAGAAAGACAACCTATGATGCTTTCCAAGGACACAATGATCATAGAAAGGGATATCAGACAAAAAGTCTTTACCAAACGCCCCCTTATCACTTAGCAACTTAAGCCCTTTAACACTCACATGGGCTAACCTATTGTGCCATTTGATTGTGGCATCAAGATTGATTGATGTACTGTGGGATCCTAGGTTATTCATTACCTCAACATTTGATACATAAATCCCATTTCTTCTTATCCCCTTACAAACTACCATTACTCCTTTAAACATTTTTAACATTCCATTTTCAATTTTTTCAGTAAGACCACTCTTTTCTAACTCACCCACTGAAATTAAATTCCTAGCCATTTCGGGTATATACCTAACATCTTTTAATTTTAAGACATAGCCAGTGTCTAACTTAATAGAGATGTCTCTTACCCCAATGACCTTATATGCAATGTTGCTACACATTATGGCATGCCTACCTTTAGATTCATGCAAATTTTCAAACCAATGCTTTTGTGATGTGACATGAAATGATGCACCTGAATCTAAGATCCATTCATGCATATGTGACCTTGATGCAACATTTATTTCAGTGAAGTCAAAATCTAAGAGCATGTATACTTCACTAGGGTCATATGAGATTACTACATTAGCCTCTTCTTGATCCCTACCCTTTTCTTTATTTTTATTTTTTTCAGCATAACAATCTTTAATAAAGTGCCCAATTTTACCACACCCATAACACTTCTTACCCTTCCCTCGGTTTTTGGATTTGGACTTACTTCTACCCTTTTTCTTACCACCTCCCTCTTGACTCTTAGATTGGAACCTACCTCTCATCATATGAATCTTACCATGTATTTTCTCATGTTTTAGTTCCATTTCTTTACTTCTTAAGGAATTTATAACAATTTCTGGTGTTAAGGTATCTCTACCATACTTAATAGTATTTTTAACTTCTTTATAGATATCTGGAATAGCATTTAATAAGATCACAGCTTTATATTCTTCGGATACTATTTCACCACAATTAGTGATATCTTAAACTAATTTGTTGAAGACATCTAAGTTGTCATCTAGATCCTTAGAGGGGTCAATTTAAAATTGAAAAAAATTTCTAACAAATAAAGTTTATTTGGTGTGGACTTTTTCACATACAATTTTTTCAATTTTTCCTATAGCTCTTTAGTTGTGTTAAGTTTTCCTACTTTTCTTAACACTGAATCAGAGAAATGTAAGATTATAGAAGTATATGCCAATTCATCAGTTTCAAGTTTTTGTTCTTCTTTAGTACCTTTAGGGTATTTACTATCTATAGCCTTAGATACTTTTTGTTGTACTAAAATTCCCTTCATTTTTTGTTACCATATAGAAAAGTCCCCATTTTCATTGAAAACCCCCAATTCGAAGTGTGTGGTCATATTCACTAAGTATATGAATTACACAGAAAATATGCAGCCTAATTAAATTAATGAAAAACACACAATTTAAAATTTAAATTAGGCAGCAGATTCACACAGAGGGATAACAGGAATAGAATTAAACAGAGACAGATAAAACTGATTAATAAAATAAACAATATTTTGAACCTGATTGCACACAACAAAGAAATAGATATCACAAAACAGATTATCTGAATGCACATAGCAAAATATATATATAGGCACTGAAAGGGAATTCCAGAGAACAGAAATTGCAAGACAAAATCTCAAACAAACTGATACAGATTTATTGGGCTAGATCTCAAGTATGAGATCTAGAATGAACACCGATCGAGTCTCGCGGACCTACTGGCCTCCATGCGCTGTAGCCTGCAACTACACACGTCGTCGTCAGCTGGTGAGTGGGCTGGCACGTGCCGGTCAGGGTGATGCTACTTGGTGGGACGATCATGGATCTAGGGTTGGCTTAGCCTGAATCACTTACTGCACAAAGCAATCGAAGTTAGACGATTCGGATTCAACGTAAACCCTAAAACTCTTACCGTGTAAAATCGACCAAGAGAACCAAAGGGTTTTTTCGATTAGGTTTTGATTTTGCACAACCGAGGAGCCACACTAGGCTCTGATACCATTTGTTGTGGAAGAACACTTACAAAACAGAACCGGTTAGTGTAAAGAATAATAAAAAAACTAGAGTATCGAAAAACAAGAACACAAAAGAGCATAAAATAGAACTCCCTGTAAAGCGATTCAAGGCTCGGATCTGAGTCTGTCCAAATTGTACCATTCAAGTAACACCAATCGAATAAGGCCACCAAACCACAGAAAAGCCCCCAAATCCCAAGGATCGAAACCCTTAGATGCTCAAACCCTCTTACCAAGGAAACCACCTAGAAGGTCACTCACCAAAACCATCCATAAGGAACAGAAAGCATCACTCACAAAGAAGATGGATTCAACAACAGTAGGTTGAGAGCTTACCTTAGAGAGATCTATCGGATAGCATAAATAGAGACAACCAACGGATCAAGCAAGGGATCCACAAGGAAAAGAAGCCGCCATGGAAAGGAGGATCGAGCTGAGAAATGTAAGACTTACGAAGATCAGCCATCAAAGAAAGCTATTGGGAGAGCAAAGAGAGAGAAAGAGAGAATCGACCGTCAATAAAGGGCAAAAGAGAACAAACAGGCCATTTTATATGACATTCCTAGGGCAAAGCAAACAAGAGAATGGGCTTGGGCTTCCTTAAGCCTTGAGCAAATGGGCTTAGCCCATTTCTCCTCCAAAAGCTTAATAAATGAGTTTATGGCTCGACTTCTAAATGGGCTGCCAATGAGTGGTATTATGGACGATACTTCAATCCCGGGCCAAAACCTATGAAGATAAACTCGAAACCTCATCGTGGCCTTGGGCCTCATTAGGAATCATAAACCAATATTTTCTAATTTTAATTTTTTAAGTATTATTTCGCATGAAATCTATCCATTATTTGTTGTAAAAAATACGATGTTAATGGTTCTTAAGGGTATAACTGGATAACAATAATTTATATAATGAATTCCTCTATAACTAAATTTTTGTGTGCTATTTAACACATATAGCTAGGTTGTGGGCTATTGAACAGAGAAGCCATTTAGGAACGCTTCCTTCGCAACTATATTTTCATTTGATTTAGTTTGCTAGGCCTACGTGAAATTCAGTGTTAGTGACATCAGACATGAAATTTTAAGCAAGTAATAACAATTTAATTATTTATATTGTTGATCTAAAGATGATTTAAATTAAGTTGATTGTAGTTAATCTATAAAAATCAATGTTGGGCTTATAATATCCCCAATTTTCAACTCAAGCATTAAATATATAAAATGGGTCTGGCTGGTTGAATTGAAGATAGTTAGTTCAACCAAAAATGGAAATTGGTCAACCCAACTCAATCCAATGTATCAACTAAGGGAAGATTGATCTAAAGTCTAATAATACTCCAGTAATTAAATTATATAAGTAGCATAAGCAAAATATCTTTATTAATTTTTATAATACCAGTTGAGTTGATTGAATATCGGTTGACTCTATAAACTATTGTCTTAATCAATTTAATAATTGATTCAATTGTAATAATTATGATATAAATTATTGTGGTTTGTTCATCTATCAACCAAAGGAGATTATTTTTTTTAGATTCTTAACAGTCATGTTGTGACACATTAAGCATCAGGCAAGAGCTCATAGATTCAACTACTCTTAGACTAATTAACCACACTTTTAAGTTCTAATGTGTAAGTACATGCAAAATAACAAATTATATTATTCAATCAAAAAAATTAAGGAATTATATTATATTCCTTGCCGTCATCGAAGCAAGCTGTTTGTCTCACTGACCATCTGCTATATATATATATCAATCTTGAAAATATAATTGGATTGGACCTGTCGGTTCAAAAATAAAAATCAAGAATTGATCGATGAATCATTTTAATTAAAAAAAAAAAAAGTCCAGTTTATACTTTTACATGTTACTTTCTACTTTCATAATTTTAATTTGAACAAAGTGTCAAATTATTGCTCTTTAAGTTTTAGAAAGGCCAAATAAGCATTTGCATTCACCCTCAAGATCACATTAACCCTTATATAATGGATGTCGTCTAAATATACTTCAAGGATGTTTAAAAATAAGAGAACCAATTTAGCCCTAAAACTAATTTAAAGAGTAGGGAGAGTCAAATTACATAAGTTAATTTGACACAAGTTACATGGATTAATTTCACACTTTACTTAATGTTGAAATATAACAATAACTTGAACATCTGAAGGAAGTTGATGTCTCTCTCTCTCTCTCTCTCTCTCTCTATATATATATATATATATGTTTGATGGTTCAAATTAATTATATTCAAAATAAGGAAGACCAACAATGAAAATATTTAAATTCCTTATAATTTGGGTATTTTTAATAAATTCCATGTAATCTGGATCAATACTTGCAATAAAAAGGAGGAGTTCATAACAAATATCTCAAATCATAAAAGGTTATATAGGATATTTTGTTTTGTCTTAGACTAGTTTGCAGGATATATAGAAGCTTTTTCATGCTTTAATTTATAAAGATAAATTATCAAAAAATATTCGATGTTTTCTTTTTTAATTGTATAATAAAGAAAGTTATAAATTTTTTAATAATTTATTAATTTTGTGTTTTGTTTTAATTTTATAATACTGCAATATATATTTACATATATAAACCTTATAAATATATAATCAATTCCACACAACTAAATGAGGTAATTATGGTATTATAAAATTAAAACTAAATATAATGTTCGGTATATTACCTTATTAAAAAACTTAAAAGTTTGTTATAGAATAAAAAATTCAACACAAAGTTAGATATACTATTGAAAAAATTGATATTATGATATAAAATTGAAATAAATTCAAAAGTTCAGCTTTTTCCCTTTTTAATTTACCCTTTAATAGTAGAGCTTTTACAAAAGTGATTTCTATGATAAAAAGAATTTCATAGTAATGCTAAATGAACACTTAAGGTTTATATAGTTGTGGAAACAATCTCAGCTTAATTTTTAAAAAATTATTTCACAGAAAATGAAAAATTATAAAACTTATTTAAATATAAAAGTTTTCTAAACAAAAAAAAAAAAAAAATAGAGATTTGGAAAATACGAGTCACTAAAATTCAACTAAGAAAATTTTTAGAATGAGATTTCTATATTTTTCTTACTAATTTGAAACTGAGTTCTCTCCAAAATTATATTAAAATAAATTATTATGCTAAAAGTTAATTATATTTATTTACAATTGAATCGCATCCCCCCTCCCCCCCCCCCCCCCCCCCCCCCCCCCGCTACTGCATTTTCTCTTCCTCACAAGAAAAAGCGTAATCACAAGCGTCGATCAAAACGGAAAAGTGATATGACCCCTGCTCCTTCCCCATGACTTTTGGAGCTTGAAATATTATGGGTCTGAACCACCCAGTTAAGCAGCGGGAAGCCGATCATTTATCCTTCATCGCAATTTAGTTTTTTTTTTTTCACTTTCCTTGAAACTCATGTTCAAGAATGTTGTTCTTTGGTCATCTCTAGAAATATCTTATCTAGATGGTCTTGGACTATGAATTATGACCATAGCCCTAACGGCCATATTTGATTTGGCTATGACTTGACTTGCCTGGAGGTGGAAGGTGGAAATTATCTGCAGTTCGGACCAGTTTATGAATTTAAAATCTACTTGATTGACTAATCAGCCGGTTTTCTTTTTACACCAAGTATAAGGAGGTGACCCATCTTCGGCTATGGCATCGCTTGTTCGTCTTGGTGTCGTCCGTTCATTTCACCCCCTAGGTTCTCCTTGGGGATTTTAATGTTTGCCATCGTGTTTTTGAAATGAGAGGGGGTAATCCCTCAATCTCCTTTGGTATGGCTCATTTTGTTGAATTTTTGTCCCGTTCCTCTCTCTAGGATCTCTCAATATTCCAAGGTCCAGTTCTTACTTGGAATAACATGCGCTCTGGGAAGGAAAATATATTTCGTAAGGTTGATTGTGTTCTTGTTAATGACGGTTGGTTAGCTTTCCACGGGGATAGCCATGCTATCTTTTTTCCACTTGGCATTTCAAATCATAGCCCTATGGTTGTTGATTTGCATGATGATAGGATTAGATGCCAGGGATGTTTTCATTTTAATAGGATTAGCCTATCTATTGCCTTGTCACCAAGCTCAAGAGAGTTAAGCAAAGTCTCAAGTCTTTCAATAATATCCGTGGTCATGTCACCTCTAGAGTTATGAAAATTTTTTACTAGCTTCAGGAAGTGCAACGCCTCCTTTTTGTTTCCCCATCTGACATCTTGTTGAGGGATCAGGAATTAAAGTTGACCTAGTTATTTTCTGAGGCTTTAGTCCCAGAGAATGAGTTTTTTCGTATTCGCGCTCGGGTGAGATGGGCTAGTGAAGGAGAAAGCTACTCTCGGTTCTTCTTCCAACAAATGTTATTGTTCCTTCCTGACCAAAGGGGGACGATGGGAGGCAGGGCGTGAGCTCCGGCAACGAGTCCATCTGGGGGGCGGCTGGCACCTGCAAGCACTCCGACGGTCAAGTGAGTAGGAGAGAAAAATAAGGCAGTGCATCAGTAGGTCAAAAATCAGAACATACATTGGTTCTGAAAAGAGCTGGATAATATAGAAGGGGGAGATGTCCTCCTGCATGCATGAGACGTGTGTTTGCAGGTGATGAGACTAGCCATCCGGCGCCGGTGGAGATTCCCAAGTGATAGCATGGTGGTGACGGGACCCTCATTAATATGGATGGAATCCAGCATTAATGAGGACAGAATTTAAGGCTGCCTCGTGGATATCCAGTGAGACCTGCAATGATGCCATGGCAGGCTAGCGCTGGGCCAAGGTTGGGTCCAGAAGGAAGATTAGATTGGGTCCAGATTAGGCCTAAGGAGAGGGCCGAGATTGGTCATAAGGAGAGGGCCGAGATTGGTCCTAGGAGAGGGCCGAGATTAGTCCTAAGAGAGGGCCGAGATTGGGCCCGAATGGTCCACAGCCCCCTAGGTCGGATGCTCGAGTAACGAGCGTTCGAGCTAGAATATGGGAGCCTGAGCAATTTTTGTTGTGTGCGATAGTTTTGGAGAGTCGGATTAGGTGGGATCAAGGCGATCGGTTTAAGTCAATTTTGTTTTTGCTAGGTTGACGACTCTAGAGTTGTTTTGAGGTCGACTCGAGACGAGTAAGCGAGGCAATACTCTTTACACGACGGTCTGTGTCGTGCGTGGCCTCGAGATTCGAGGGCACTTTTCCAGAAGAAGGCGCGAGTTGGGTATCGCCCAAGCGCGAAAGGTGGCTAGCCACCGTGAATGTGCGTCGGCGGGTCTCATATTGCCGAGACACATTTGGAGTACAGTCGAGTTCCTACTTATGGATGCTATCCAACTTTGGAGAGGTTGTGCTTTCCCCAGCGAAGCTTTGGGTGCGTTTCTAGGGTTTTAACTATGGCTTGTATTCTGACTCCTGCAAAGTAGGGGTCAACCCTGGCAGCAAGATGCTCCCCTGAGGTGTACACCATGCGGGACTTTGGGATATGGGGCGTTGTACCCAAAAGGTGCGTCGTCGTAGGTGTGCACGACTGCTTCCGATTCCCCTGGAAACTTGAATGTGCGATGGGTGTGTGACAGGTGGTGTGCCCCTAGCGTTCTCCTAAAAATCTGATGGCGTTTTTCTTTCTTTCGGATGCGACGTGTGAAACATTTTAAAAGGTGTGCCTCCTTGTTTCTGCGTTTAGCACTGTTTCTTTCTCAAAGGCGCTCTATTCACCCAATCTCTCTTACAGATAGAGGCAGTTCCTTGCTTTAACAGGAGGATGTCAAAGGTTAGCTTTATTGGTCTTCAAGGGGACGTTAGTGATGACGCCAAAGGAGGCGCCATTCTTCCGATCTTTGGTCTGACATCCTCTGTTGCCAGGCCTCTCTTCTGACTACTCATGATGAAGAGCAACCACCGGCTGGGAAGCGTCAGAGGGGCACCGAGGGGGGCTGAGTCATCTGCCGGGGCGCCATCTACGGGTGTGCCCTCCACCTCTAGGAACCGTCAGGCAGTGTACCGTAGAGTGGAGGATCGGGTTCTGGGGGTTTTGATATAGTACCGGGTGGTGGAGTTTGGGTTCCGTTTTTTGTGAAGTCATGACAAGTAGTAAGTGGAAGCAACCATTTTTATTTAGCCAGGGATATTGTAACAATGGGTCCCTAAGAGTATGGTTACTTGGTTGAGGTGTGCCCTTGCTTTCTTATGCCGTGGATTTACTTAGGCAGTGGTTTCTGTTGCTGGTATTAGTCCTAGTGTGACGTTTGTGTCACAGATAGCTCGTTTTGGGTGGGAGTTTGGCTCTTCGAAGCGGGGCCCTATTTTGGGTTAATATTGGTGGTCCGCTAATTGATTTTGTTTTTCCAACTCCGTCACGTGCACACTAGGGTGCGAGTCTTGGCCATTTATCCTTACCGCTTGATCATTGTTCCTGGGAGCGCCGTTTCCCTTGCTATCCTTGTTGGGCCCTGGGCTTCGAATCCCGAGACTATCATGGTAGTATTGCCGAGCCTCTTTTTGGTCGACATGAATGGTTCCCACCTCGATGTCTGTTACTGGGAATTTCATGGCTAGATGGGGAGAAGACAATACTGCTCCTAACTTGTTGAGTGAAGGGCAGCCAAGCAGCGCATTGTATGGTGTTTGGCAGTTAATGACTAAGTATTAGATGCAGATTGTCTTGACAAGGGGGGAGGTCCCGAATAAAGTTGGCAAGTCGATGTATCCCTTAACTCCTACCTATTCCCCTGAAAAACCAATCAGATTTTCATCGAATGGTCTTAATTCTCGTTTAGGGATTCCCATCTTCTTTAGGGTTGACAGGTACATCAGGTCGCCCGAGCTGCCCTAATCCACAAGGACTTTCTTCACCAAGAAGTTGGCGATGACAATTGAGATTACCATGGGATCATCGAGGTTTTTATCGATGCCTTCAAAGTCCTCCTTGGTAAAAGAGATTGCATGGTGGCGAGGAATTTTCCTTAGCCTTTTTTTGGCGTTATCTATTGACATTATCGGTCTGAGATGTCATTTTCTTGTCAAGCTGGACTCTCTTTCACCCATGAAGCCTCCAGAGATGGTGTCGATAACTTTGGCTACCAGGTTTCTTGGAGGTCGTCCGCCATTCTGTATGTCGCCTACTTGGTGCCCCCTCTGAGGGCTGCGGCTCCTTTGTCTCCCCGGGTTTCCCTGGGGGGACTGCCTTCGGTTAGGTCGGTAGACGTATTGGTGGAGGTGACCCTCCCTAACCAGTCGCTCTATCTGGTCTTTTAAAGCGGTGCACTCTTCAATCGTGTGCCTGAACATGCGATGGTAATCACATCGCTTGCTGGTGTCGGTGTTACCTTGAGCGAGTCCTTGTTCGCTGATATCTGGGAGAGGGATGACCTTGGTGTTGTAAACTTCCCAGAAAATTCGGTCCCGCCTTATTGTGAGGAAGGTGTACGCGTTGTAGTGTAACCGTGGTGGCTCTAGGGCCCGAGGTGGTTCTTTTCGCCCTTTGTCGTGATCCTAGCCTTCTTGGTTTCGGTGGGGGTCCCTTCTATGACTATGTTGATGCCTGGGGGAAGGTCTCGGTTGGGGGGCTAGTTGCGGTTGTATTCGTGGTTCGGCCTCCACATGTCGGGCGATTGAGGCTTCCTCCATGTTGATGTACCCTGGAGACTGTGTCCTAAGGTCGGCCAAGATGGCGAAGGGCTTTCGGGCCAACGAATCGGCGAAGGGACCCGCTCTCAATCCAGCCGTAATGGCATGTACAGATACTGCGGGGTTGAGATCTTTAATCTGGTGGGCCTCTTGAAAGAACCTATTCATAAATGCCTGTAGCGGCTCATGCTACCCTACTTCAGGTTGATAAGACTAGTCGAGGTCCTGCAATGGGCTCGACTAGTGGAGAAGTGAGTGAGGAAGTGGGTGGCTAGCTTGGAGAAGTCGTGGATGGAATTCGGCTCTAGGGACGAGAACCATAACATGGTAGATTTCCTCAGTGTGCTGGGAAAGGTTCGACACATGATAGGGTCCGAGCTTTTGCTTATCAACATGGCAACGCTGAAGGTGGTGAGGTGGTCCTGGGGGTCAACGGTGTCATCATAGGGTTCTAAGGCGTAGGAAGGGTGGAAGTCGTCGGGTAAAGGAATGGTCATGATGAACTCGGAGAAGGGATGTGTAACACCCCATTTCCCGGGCACGTTATGACTTGGGACAATTCTGGGACAATAATTTTTTTTTTCTTTCGAACTAATGCTAAACCACATCATTCCTCGAATCCATCCCAAAATTCTCATTCATTTATCTCGAAAGATAATCATTACACACATCAAATGCGGAATCAATGATCGAAACCTGATATCTTAACATTGATCATAAATCAATTCTTACCTCTTTATTAACCATAAGGATATACATCAACATTCCTCAAAACGTTTAGAATTCAAAGTAGCATAACTTAAATACATGGGCTACATATACATTTCATTCTTCATACACTTTGCTAAGTGCCATTTCATGCCTTATTTATCCTCGTATCTGCTACAATCTCCATTTGGAATGTTTGAATATTCCAGGGGCAAAGCCCAAGTTAGATGATGAATCATCTAAGTAAGGGTACATAATGTTATATCATGTGTGTATGCAATGTCTTTCATCGTAGGTGTCAACTGCACCCCTCATGCTACCTACCGTTCTTACAGCCACCTCTTTCAAATCTGGGGTGTCTAGAGGCACCCTTTGGTAAGGTAGCAATGCCAATTTGTACTCCCTACAACCTCAATGCGCGTGATCAATGATATCAACGTGTACATATGCATTTCATAACAAGTCATGTGTGCAGTCTACGTGATGGATACATATCAGAGCATGTCAATATGATGAAAGCATTTTTTATAAAACTAAATTCAGTTGGGAAGTACCACTTACCTTTTCAAGCTTATCGGGCTACCTCGATATTCGTATCCTGCCTCAAAATTCGTGTATCACCTCGATTTGCATGCCAACTTCAAAATTTGCACCAGTCACTTCAACTTAAACCTCAAAACATCCTAATCACCACAATTATTTAAATAAGTATTAAAATCTATTTTTCATAATTTCTTGCATTTTCTTTATTTTTTTTCTCTATTTTTCCTCAATAAATCCAAACTAAATATTTTTAAAATATTTTCTCAAATATTTCACTACGAAAATTCATAAAATAATATTCTTGAATTTCTGAAATTTTCTAAGAAATTTTACTTGCCTTGATTTAGCTTATCAGGCTTCCTCGGTATGCGTGTCACATCCTCGAAAAGCGTACCCGAGCCATTTTCCTTGCTAAAATATCTGGGATATTATAGAAACATAATTTCCTATTTTTCAGGATTTTCTAGAATTTTTTCCCATCATTTTCCTATTTTCTTTTCTTTTCTTTCTTCTTTTCTTTTCTTTCTTCCACTATTCATCATCTTCTCTGCTCCTTCTTCACTACACCCGCGCATAGCTCCATGCGCGAACCAGCCATGCCGCTGCTTTGCTCAGCCACCTCCCACCGCCACTACGCCCGGCATCGCCGTCGCCGGTCGCCACCGGTTCCACCGCGCACTGCCGCAGCCATCACAGCCGACGACACCTTGTTGCCCTATTCGCCGAGCTTGCGGAAGCTTCCATGGCTGCCTCACAGCAGCCTTGGTGCTGCTACCCTGGCCAATTTTGTCCATTCCCGCCATCATCGCGACCAACTATCGGCTCCATGGCGGCCTTCTCGCATTGCCCCTGCTTCGCGTCGGCCTACTGGAAGCTCACTGACGAGCTACCATGGCCGACTTCGGCCTTCCTTGCTGCCATCAACGGTCTCTTCTCGGCCTTCGCTCACCACCACCGGCCTTGCCGGCCACTGCTAGGCCGACCTCTCCCTCACGATCTCTTTCCCTCGATTTCGCAAGCCTTCTCTTCCTCTCTCTTGGCAGAAGCTGCTCACTACCATTTGATTCCCATTTCTTCTCTATTTATAGGCATTCCATAGCTTGGGCGCCAAGCTCTTTTGTCCATACCTCTTATCCATACCTTTCATCCATGCCTCTCTGCAACTTGGACACTCAACCATGCCACTTCCAGAAGCTTCGCGAAGCCAGCTTGCACACACGCACGATGAATATACTTATGTAATTCATATATATATATATATATTACACTAATATAATTATAAAAAATACACATTAAATCCTCAATTTTATCATAATATCACTTGAATAATTCTCTTATTCTAACTATGCCCTTAAATCTTAAATTAATTTGCATTACAATACCGAAAATCCACAATTAATAGCTTAAATTTTACTCGATATAGATGATTTTGCCATTGCGTCCTCTCAGGACCTTTGTTTCATCTCGAAACCACTGAAGGGTTGCTCATTACACAAAACCGGAGCCCTCCCAGGGTTCCATTGATTTTTCGGGAGTTTCTTACAACAATTAGATTTTACAACCTAAATGGCAACTGCATTTTAGCTGTACCAAAAATTGTTCCCGATTTAATTTTTTTCGATACCATAAATTCTATCTCGAAACGCTCATCGAAACCATATAATTTTCCTTAGACAATTTCATTCCGAGCCATTCCCTACAGTCGATTCGGTACTTATAACTGCTATCAAGCCAATTTTTCGGTATTCTAAACTCATTGAAATTACGTGGCAAGCTCATATAAACATGGGGTATTACAGGATGTTTATGAGAGTATAGGGACGCGAAAGGTGAGGGAGCTGGGGTGTGAGAAGCCTGATGGTGTTGATGGCGATTACCCTTAGCATCGCAGTCAGCCCGTTCGTTGGGCTGGTCACGCTGTTTGTTTTGTATTATTTGGAAAAGGAGCTCTATAACAGCCAGGTTTTGTGGAGGGTGACTGGGGTTGTTTGGCTCTTGGACAGGGGCGCTTCTGGTTCGCACCATGATGCAACCTCGGGGAGATTGGTTTGAAGGGCTTTTAGTGAGCTTATGGGGCAGGTAAGTTTTATCGAGCCCCATGATGGGCGTTAGATGTTCCTTCCTGACCAAATGGGGGACGATCGAAGGCGGGGCATGGGCTTCGGTAATGGGTTCGTCTGGGGGGCGGCTGGCACCTGCAAGCACTCCGACGGTCGAGTGAGTATGAGAGTAAAATGAGGTAGTGTATCAGTAGGTTAGAGATGAGAACATACCTTGGCTCTGAAGAGAGTTGGTTGATATAGAATAAGGAGATGTCCTCCTGCATGCATGAGACATGTGTTTGCAAGTGATGGGACTTGCCATCTGGCGCCGGTGGAGATTCCTAGGCAATAACATGGTGGTGACGGGACCCTCATTAATGTGGATGGGATCCGCCATTAATGAGGATAGAATTTGGGGCTGCCGCACGGATATCCAGTGAGAGCCACAATGGTGTCGTTGCAGGCTGGCGCTGGGCCAAGGTTGGGTCCAAAAAGAAGATCAGATTAGGCCAAGATTAGGCCTAAGGAGAGGGCTAAGATTGGGCCTAAGGAGAGGGCCGAGATTGGGCCCGGACAATCCAGTTATCAAATAGAAACTATCACCACATTCATAGCCTTATCTAGGGAGATGGTTCTCCTACTTTGTCTCAGGAAGAGTTGTCCCAAATGCTTCTTTCTCATTTTCAGGCTTTCTTAGGTCCCCGATCTTTAAGGCCTACCTTCTCCCATGATGAGGTCGCAATGTATGTGGATCACTCACTCCCTTCCGAGTATTGGTTTGAGCTTTCTAGGGATGTTACTGCTGAGGAAGTCAGTCTTGCTCTCTTTTCTATGGGCGACGATAAAGCTCCAAGTTCAGATGAATTTACTGTCAAATTCTTTTGTCAGGCTTGGGATGTGGTTAGTCCTATAATTTCACAGTTGGTGTGTGTAATTTCTTCCAGTCTGGTCAGTTGCTTGGGGAAGTCAATGCCACCATTATCAGCCTTATCCCTAAGGTTCCCACCTTAAGAACCCTAATCAATTATGACCTATACCATGTTGCAATGTGATGTACAAGGTTATTTCTAAGATTCTTGCTAATTGGCTTAAACCCTTTTTGCCTTATCTTGTTGATGGTGCCCAGACAACCTTTGTGCCTGGGCATTTCATTGGTGACGATATTCTGTTAGCCTAGGAGATCCTTCATCGCTATCATCTTCCTCGCGGTCCCCCTCAATGTGCATTGAAAGTGGATTTAGAGAAGGCTTATAATTCAGTGAATTGGGAGTTTCTTCTTTTGATCCTCCAACTCATGAATTTTCCTTTGCACTTCTGTTCTTGGATTAAAGCGTATGTGACTTCCCCTCTGTATTTGATCAAAATTAATAGGAAGCTTCATGGGTTCTTCTCCGAGAGACAAGGGTTTCACCAAAGGAACCCCCTATTGCCCTACTTGTTTGTTCTTGTGATGCAAGTTCTTCATGGCATATTGTGAATTATCATTCGCAAGTTGATGATTTTCAATATCATTGGAAGTGTGAAAATTTAAAGCTTGTTATGCTCATGTTTGCTGATGATCTCCTGCTCTTTTATCATGAGGATTGTGTGTCTATCAAAGTTTTGAAATCCTGCTTGATCCAATTTTCGGAGTTCTCTAGCGTTTAAGCTAATCTGTCTAAAAGTGATTTCTTTGTTTGTTGTTCCCCCCTTGAGTTACGAGATGATTTGGTTAGGGAGTCTGGGTTTCGTCATGGCTCGCTACCTATCTGTTATTTAGGTATCCTGCTGATATCCAAGAAGCTCTCATATAGTGATTGGTGTCCTATCCTTGATCATGTCCATTCTAGGATGGGCTCATGGCATGGTTATCTCCTATCATTTGTTGGTCAGCTTCAGTTAGTTCGTTCTATTCTCTCCACAATCCATGTCTACTGGGCATCCATGTTTATTCTCCCAAAAAAAAGTTATTAAAGAGTTAGAGCAGATTGCTTATGCTTTTCTTTGGAGTGGCTCAGATCAATCCACTCATAAGGCCAAGGCTTCTTGGAATGATATTTGTTTCCCTAAAGATCAAGGTGGGTTAGGTCTTAGGCCTTGTATCTATGGAATCAAGCCTTGCTTGCTAAACTCATCTGGTGTCTCATGCATGCTTCATTCGAATCCATTTGGATTCATTCATTCAAGATCAGGGATTATTGTTTTTGGTTCCTCCCTACTCCTTATTCTTGCCCATGGTACTAGTGCAAGCTTCTCCAAATTAGAGGTAAGTTGCCTTAATTCTTTGGTTGGACTATGGGAGATGGTCACAGGATTTTTCTGTGGTATGATAATTGGCATTCCCTGGGAGTGTTGGTGGATTACGTTTCGCGCCAACTCCCCCGTTAGTTTTCCATCCCTGCTCCTGCTAAGGTGTTTGATATTATTGTTGATGGTGCCTAGAACTGGCTTATGTCAGATCCCTCCCAAGCTCTTCAACTCATCTTCTCATCTATGCTGGGATAGCCTCGAATCAATTCTCTTGATCTCCCGAGATGGCTCCTTGCTTCTGATGGTATTTTTACAATGCAATCAGTGCTGATGGCTTTTCAATCTAATCACAGTAGAGTCCATTGGTTTCACCTTGTTTGGCATAGCTCAGGGGTTCCTTCATATGCACTTTTCCTTTGGTTGGTTATTTGTGAACGTCTATCCACTCTTGAATGGCTCAATCTTTATTTACCATTTCCTAACATATGCTACCTGTGTATGAAAGCATCTGAATGCCACAACCATTTTTTTTTTTATTGCTCCTTCTCTAGGCAGGTTGTGTCCCAATTAAGGCAGCAAGTTAAATTTATATGGCATTAGAGGAATTGGGCAAAGGGGATTTTTTGGGCAGCCCATAGGTGACGCGAAAAATTCTTGTAGAATATAGCTACCCAGCTTTCCTTGCAAATGGTTGTCTATTTCTATGGCAAGAACGTAATAATCGATGCTTTTAGGTTAGTGAGCGTTCCCCCACTCAAATTGCTTATCAAATCCAAACCTTTGTTTGGACTCGTTTATCCTCCATGAGTTTCCCTCGCTCATTGCAAGGTTTAGCCTTTTGTCCATTTCTAGCAGTTTCTGCTTTTGTGTTTCAACTATTTCTTTTTGCTGTCCGAATGTTTGTTCAGATGCTATTGATTCTCTTGCTTGTGAGTGTGGTTTTTTTTTTTTTTTTTTTGTAGGGTTTATGGCAGGAATGCCCCTTGTCCCTCTTCTCTTTCTTGTAGAGTCCCCCTATATTACTGTCATCATAAGGATCAGATTTCTCATGCATCATATTTTCCTGGGAAATGGTGTTGGCTTCGATGGATAGTCTCTTTTAGACTTGATGGAGGCCTTTTATGGGCCAACCTTCTTTATCCATGGTTGCTGTTATCCTTGTTCGGTGGCTCTCCAGTGATCTTCCCATGTTTTCTCGTGCCTTTATTGCTATGGAGTGTGTGCAGTTGGTCTCCCATATTTTATTTTATTTCTAATTTATTTTATTTCCACATAGTATGTTTGAGGCAGTATGGTTGTGGTTTTGTTTCTTTTTCTAACGTGAGTGTGGGTTTGTTTCTTTATGCTTTTTTTTGCAAGGTTTGCCTCAATGGTCTTTTGTAAACATTATCGCACTTTTTTCTTTTTAATGCATTTTTCATTTACAAAAAAAAAAAAGAATTGAATCTCATTTTTAAGTTTTAGTTTTATAAGTAGAAGTGGAATTATGAATGCAGAAAATTGAATGATAGAAAACATTTTTTGTCTAGGGTTTCCCTTCGGACATCCTTTTGGGTTGAACGGTTTCTCTCCTTTAACCCCAACGTCAAATCTCTAAAGGTTCCCTAAAACCCTTGTGAGATTCACCATTGATAAGATATCCCTAGTAAATCTCGATCGAATTGCTTTATTTTCCAATCATTTGCACATGATCCCTTTTTCCAAGGCTTCTCTAAGCCATTTTCACCTCAAACTTAAATCCCCCTTTGTCTCAAACCCCAACCCTGCTCCTCTATTGCCCATATTTGCAAAACCCTTTCTCCCTTTGTCTCAAATCCCTTTCTCCCTCTTGAACCCTACTCTTCTGTTGTCCGCACTCCTCTGTTGCCCATATATTCAAACCCTTGTTTTAGCTCATTACCACCCCCATGACTAATTTGATGATCTCTTCAAGTCACTGTTCTCTCTACTACTCTTGTCGAGATCAATACATATAGGTGTTCCTCCAAGGCTTCATCCATGGGATAGAAATAAAAGCCAAAAGACTTGGCTCTTAATCTTCTTCACATTGGTAACATGAGGGTGACAACAAGCTTTGTGCGACTATTGGCTTTTTGCTTTGTGTATTTTTGTGTCATTTTTTGTTTGCATTGGACGAGGCATTGAGGGTTAGTAGGAAGAAAATGACAATGAAGATATGCTTCATCTTAGAAGAAATGCCAATAAATGGTTTTAGTTTGTTTCTTTTTATATTTTTTTTTTTCCATTTTAGGCTCTAGTTTGGGATTGACTGTTTTCTTCTCTTGTGTTTGTGCATCTCTAGAGCCTTGGTTCTAGTTGTTTGGTGTTGTGCAGGGTTAGTTTAGTTGTTCATTGTATTGAGCCGGGCTTGTTGGCTGTGTTAGCTTTGTCTCTACTCTTGGGATTGTTTGCCTTGATCAGCTGGCCTAACTAAGTTCATCTCCCCTTGGTGACTTGGCCATGTGCCATGGATTGCTTGTTCTTTTGATTGTTTTTAGCCAAAAATAAATAAAATGATAAATAAAGTAAAAATGAACAATAGTAGTAATAAAAATAAAAATTAACAGCAAAAATCAAACGTGGCTAAACAATCCCATATGTATTACCATCTAATTACAAGCTTTGTGAACATTTTTATTTCTTTAGTCAAGCAACAAGTGTCCTAATCATTTAGCTGTGTGAAAGATATTGAAAGCTCTGTTAATTCGTCTTAAACTAATAAAACTTTGACATGTACAGCATTATATAATGAAAGCGATTAACAGTTAGAATATTTCATTTTCTTGAGTAGTTTAGTCTCCTATTCTCAACTACTGCAGGTATCTTTAGGTTAGAGCATGGAACGTCTACTCCTACGACTTAAGCCACTTACCTTATTTGTTACAGTTTTAGTTGAGTGTTGCAATGGATCAAACGATATACAAAATCTTCATACATATATATATATATATATATGGGATTACTCATATGGACTATTAATTAAATAATATTCATATATTAAAATGAAAAAAATTAATATATTTAACAAAATTATTTGTCAAAAAATACCACCAAAATGATGTGGCAATTAAAATTTTGTTAGAGGCCATTTTGGTAAATGTATTTCTCAATATTAGAGGGGTGTCCTTCATTACGTATGTGTAAATAATAAATAGAATATTTTTAAATAAAAAATTAACTTCAAAATGTAAAAGTTGACAGCTAGCAGTTTATTTTAATCGTATATCGAAGCAAATTTTAAAAAAAAAAAAAAATTCTGAAGCAGTAGCATCGTTCTCTTTATTATTATGATCTATAGGTCATAAGTCCAGTCCCCTAACAGTTTTGTAACACCAGATTTAGAATTTTACTTACATTATTCTATAAAAAAATTTGCTCGCGTAACATTACTTTAAGAAAAAAAAAAAAAAAGAAAAGAAATCTGAGGCTCGTCACTATTAACTTAGATTTGACAGTACAAGATGTATCATTTGTGTAAAAATTAATTCTATACGCACCAATTTGATGACTTCCTTTGCATGATATTTCTCACATCATAATTAGGAAAGGAAATTAAGAAAGAAAAATGGGGTTGAATGCACTGATTTGGTTTCCTTAAGCCTGATGCCATCCTTGATAGTCTTGATTAGGTTATCTATGAAGGACTTCCCTGTCTTTACTCCAAAGCCTACAGCCATTATGGGAGCAGGTTGTAACGGTCCCCACTCTCTCCTTTCTTCATCACTACACCACTTCAAGAAACATCCATCTAAATGCAATCAAAGATCGACGTGTTCTAATTTATGGGCATATCTAGTTATGTTATGTCCATCTGAATCATCATCTAAAACAAATCGTAGGCTCTTGCTAATTAAGGTTTGTACATAACATTGATCATATGTAAATAGATGCGTACTTGATGAAGACAATAGTGGCTGGTTTGTATTCGGACGCATTTTGTTAATGCCAAACCTGTTGTGGAAATCGGGACTTGAAGGAAGGAAAGGAATTAGCAGAAATGTAAGAAAGCTATGCCTTTGTGCTTAGTAGAATCGTGCCCATCTTAGTTACTTTTATCTTCTCAGAAAGAATTTGCCAGGAGATATGCCAAAACTTTTCCAGAACCGAAAATTAGAACAGTGTAAATCATCCTTTAAACCTAAAAAAAATCAAAAATAAAAAAAAGAGAGAGAAAATCTTCCGTTAAAGTCTTACAAAAAAGTAGGTTAGTGCTAAGTAAATAAAAACAATTTTAAGTTGCATTCAGATAGGGTTTTTTTTTTTTTCTTTTCTAGTGATGTTAGTGTTCACAATTTTGGCTCAACAAATCTTCATGAGTTAATGTATATCTCTTTGTTTACGTGCACTTGGTATGATTCCACTCGAACGGACGATGAACATAACCCTAAGAAAGAAAAAATTGAGGGTTTCTATGATTGGAAATCAAATCAAGTCTATGTTCTTTGTGCTACCCCTTGGAATTGGTTTGGATAAGATTACTTGGCTTTATATTTATCAATTAAAATTTAAATTCAAATGACTTATTTAATTATATTATTACGTAATACACATTTATCAAATGAGAGAATTTAAAATACAGAATATTAAGACTGCGTTTTTTTTGTTATTTTTAGTTTTTAATTTTTAAAAATAATAAAAATACATTTACTTTGTCATTTTCAACAATGCATTTTCAAAAATAAAAAAAATATAAAGGAAACCCAAAATAATAAAATGTTGTTTTGGTTGTTTTCAACCAAAATAATCTCTAAATCCAAAACATGAAAAACATAATCCATTTCCATGTTTTAGATCTAAAAAAGAAAAGAAAGAAAAAAAAAAAGGAAAAAATATTATTCTTAAATTTTAAAAATAAAATTATACATTTATTTAAAATTTAAAAAATATAGTATATCTATATAATAATTAAAAATATAGGATAATATATAATATATTATTAAGTATATTACACATATTATGTATAACAATATTTAATATAAATTATCACTTAGATGTCAATAATTTATTAATCAAATTTATTTTTTTATTTTAATAGAAAAATTTATTTAAAAGAGTTAATTTTATCATTTAATAATCAAATTTATTAAATAAAATATCATAAAATAATTTTTCTCAAAATTCTAAAATAAACGCGTTTTTTAATTTTTATTTTAAAAAATAATTTTTTAAAATAAAAAAATATATTTTTAATTTTCTAAAAACAGACTATCAAAATAAAAAATTAAAAAATAAATTTAAAATTAAAAATTAAAAATACAAAAAGTACACAGCCTAACACTCTCCTGTACATTGATTCAAATATATATTAAGGTTCTAATTAAGGTTTTATTCAAAAACCCGTTATTTTGATTCAAATATTTAAAATATAAAGGCTTTCCCGCATAAAACTTCTCTAGTACGTTACATGATATATATCATTTTCTATGAAGATTATTGAGATTTATTTTCACAATATCAACACAGGCCAATAGTACTTCACTTTTTTTCATCAACATAAGAGAGTTCACGTGCTTGGAGATGCATGTATAGGAAGGGGACACGACGCGGTAAAATTGCATTTGAAACCAATGGAAATTAAGTTGGCTACGCAGTGTGGAGTTTAGATATGCATTCGGTAGAAACCCATGGAAGCAAGCAAATAAGTCGTTTAGCTCACACTTATAATAGCGAAGACTATATCCAACGAGGCATAAAAACTCAGATCATTTTGCTTCCTCTTTACGTTCAAACCATCTATATATATATATATATATATAGTGATCAACCCGACAACGGACCACTTCTCTCTTCAGAGGAATTTAGAGTGGGTAGAAAGAAAGGGGTGCGTGTGCTTGTTTGTGTCTAGCTGTTGCTTTGACTCTGTTGGGCAATTGATGATACGTGTAATTAGACTTAAATTAGTTTGAGACTTGACTAAATATTAGTTGCTAGGTTTGACAAAGCTTGCTTACATGTCCAGCAACTTAGGATGATCACAAGTTAATTTGCCCAGCAGTCCAGAGCAATTCAGAAGTTGCCCTGAAACCCAGGAATTTGTAATCTTGAATCGGACCTAGAAGATTAATTATGTTACCAAATTAGAGAAATTAATAGAAGTTACTTAAAGAACTGCTAGGGAAGAATTTTAAGAGAAATTATAGCCATTTATATATTTAAATTGTGTGAATTATGGGAGTTCACAATTTTGACTTTTCAAAAATTCTGCTATATAACTTGGTAATTTAGTCTCGTTTTGGGATATCTGTGGATGTAGTATATTGAGAAACCAAATTATGTTAAAATTTTGTGGCCTTTCCTTTCTTATCTACGTGTAATTTGTGTGATCCAATATTAACAAGATCCTTCCATCTACTTCTAAGAAGTTAATGTTATTCAAGAACAAAAAATAATGAAAAACATGGGTACGTATAAGGCTAAATTTGTTTGTGATTTTGGCCATTGGACCTTGGAAGCAGGTCTAAGGTTTTCGCCCTTCTTCTTCGCATCAAAAGGCAGTTGACAATACCAGGTCCTTGTATTGCATTTACAAGGTCTCAATCCCAATGATGGTGAAGCTGATATTGGGTTTGCTCTTTGGCGCTTTTGCTCAAGTTCCCATTGCAGGTGTGGTTGAGTTTTAGTTTCTTACTTTTTGGTTTGTGGCATATGCAATTGTAGGGTATTGTATGTATTGTGTTGTATTTCCTTTTGTTGTGATAGGTGATTCAAAATTACATGATAAATGTTGCATTCTATTTGCATTTTATGTGAATGTCATTTGACCTTAATTTCACCTTCATTTATATGTTATTATTCTATTATTTGACTGTCTCTTATATCAACCATTGATCTCATCTTAAATGCTGATCGTGCAGCTTATAGTCATTTTGCCTTGATATATAAGGCTTCTATCAGAACCCAATCGACACTTTCACTATTGCAATCAAAAGAAACCCTAAATCAACGCAAAGAGATGAGACACAACCTGTGAATTCTCTTATCGGTAAAAACCTACGGTGTATTGCTCTATCTCTGGTTTAAATCGTTTCATCGTGGAAGATAAGGTCAAGAGATAGTGATGAGTACGGTGTTTGCTTGGTGTTAATGCATTCTTGTACTTATTTTTTGGTTTCTGTCTTCTTAATGCAATACTATAATAATTTTATTTTTTATTGAATTGGTGTAATAGCGTTGTACTCTCTTTTATATAGTGGATTAACTAGAGACGAAAATCTCTGTCGTGATTAGGATCTATTTACGAATCTAAACATGTATATCTTGTGTTCTGTTGTGTGTTATGTTCTTGGTGTGATTGATTTATTTCGATTTGATTTCTCAACTTGGTTCTTGGCTTCGTTCGTTGGCCGGTTAAATCAATTGAGGGAAAATTAACACCTTTGATATTCAACTTGGGGTTTTGGGTTGATTCCCCTCTTTTGTTTGTGATATGACTGATCTCACCTATCATCGAAAAAAATATATGACCGATCTTAGAGCAATCGACAAATCAAGGTAATACTTCAACCCTTTTAGGTCACCCTTCCTCCCTTACTCAGAGATTGGTTCCCTTTTAGGTCACCCTTCCTCCCTTACTCAGAGATTGGTTCCTTCCCTTGCCTGCCTCTCTTAGATTCACCTAGGTTCTTCAAAAGAGTTTCTGTCCTTGGTAGGCATGTTTACTATCCTTAATTGGGTTTCTCAAGCTAAAAAATTTTAGTCCCTGTATTCAGTGTAAAGATATCCTTCCTGCATGCCCTAATCATTTTGGCCAATGATATTTGTTTTTCTCATCTTCTAGTTAGCCTGTGACCTTGATCCTAGATTATTATCTATTTTGGTTTCTCTGTTGTAACTTGTTCAGGAATGATCTGTTTTCCCTCTGTCCTATATTTTTGATGGTCTTCGGTGTTAATTAATCTACATGCGATACTCCTAAAGTTTGGAATAATTGTAAAAAGTACTTCTAATATTTAAAAAAATATAAAGAGTACTTCTGAAATTTAATATTATATTGTAATTTTTTCTTAATATTAGTTAACTACCATTAAATTTTATAAAATGACTAAAGTACTCATATTTAAACTCATTTTTCTCTTTTTTCATTCTTCTTTCTTTCTCTTTTCTTTATCCACTGTTGTTTTCTTCTTCTATTTCCATCCAACGAACGATGAACAATAACAACAACAAACAAGGAGCGACGATGCCAATGAATTAATGGCAACAACAACTACGATAAGAGCATTCATTCATAATGGCAGTTGTTCATTTTTTCTCTCTCCTATATTTATCTTGCTCTTGATCTGTAGTGTAGAGATTGGTTAAGATAGGGATGGCCAAGGTGAGGCATTTGATTATGGTGATAATAGTAGAGATTGTTCATAACATGGGCGGATCTAGGCACATGGATTGGGCTGGGCTGGGCAAAATTAGAGGTGGACTGGGCAAAATTAATAGTGGGCTACTACTAAAAAATTAAAACATTTACACTATAAATTTTAATTTTTTTGTGAGCTGCCCTGGGCTTCAGCCCAGGGCAACTCACTACTAGATCTGCCACTGGTTCATAGTAACGATAGTGGCAGCAACAATGACGATAGTAAGGGCACCTCCTCCCTCTCTATTTATATGATTTCTTCTTTTTCTTTCTCTTTTTCTTCTTCGAATCTAAATTTAGGTTTGAGATAAAGGGTTTTGCTCATTCTCACTTCTCTCTATTTTTCATTCTCTCTTTAATTTTTTTTTTCTTATTTTCTCTTTGTCTCTTATTCAAACCTAAATTTGGATTCAAGATGAAAGGTTTCACACACACACTCTCTCTCTAATTCCCCTTCCCTTTCCCCACCCCCAACCCCTTCTCTCTTCTTCAAACCCAAATCTAGGTTCGAGATATTCATCTTGATTTTTTCTTCTTCTTCTTCTATCTCTTTCTCTTTTTCTATGCACATGCAAATCATTTGGATTCATCCATGATAACCCACACAATTGGGTTCCTCATCTCTCTCTCTTACAACGAATTTGAGCTTATCCCTTCTCTCCAGTGGCGAATTTACACATGAGCTACCCTGGGTTTAGCCTAGGGCAATTCACAATTAAAATTATTTTTTTATATTAAAAAATATTTTTTTAATATAAGAACTTAATTTTTTAATGTAAAAAATAATTTTTAATAATAAATTAGTTCCAAAAAAAAAGTTTAGCCCACCCAAAAATCTGTGATGTACAATTTTAAATCTAAAAAATAGAATTTCAGCCTCCCTCTACATAAATTTTTAAACCCACCGGCCTCCCTCCCTCGCTAGAAGATGAATTTGGTTCATTTGTGATGAACCTAGATTTAGTCTTGGTTTATTCAACCCCCCTCTTTCTCTCTTTGCATGGACTGTGGGCATCGAAGATTGCATTGCCTGTGTTTTTTTTTATTAAATAAAAGAAGATAACTCGTAAAGAGAAAGAAAGAAAAATGGGATGAAGAATAAAATAGTCATTTAAGCTTTTTTAAACAACAAGGTAATTACAGTCATTTCTCAAATGTCAAATAATTTTTTCCAAATTTGTCAAACCTCACAATTTACTCTCTCTCTCACACACACACACATATATATATATATATATATATGAGCCTAGACCCTTTTCAATTTCAACTGGATGTGTAGTTTACCAGTAAGAAACATCAATATCAGTCTGGAGAAAAATGCTTGAAGCAAATTAAGGAGAGGTCAGGTCAGACAGCAAAGTCTTATATAAGTTAATGCATGAATTAATTATGAAAAGGAGAAGAATTAAGTATGGGTTATATGTTTCCAAAAAAATTGGTGAAGATTTAGGACGTCGGCTCCACCAACCCCCCTCCCTCCTCTAACCAGCATCTCTCTTGCAAGTCAAAACGGGTCACATCTTTAAATGTCCTTTTCCACTGGTCCCGGACCTTTCTCCTACCCTCCATCTTTCTTCATTATCTTCCATAACTTTTGTTTAAATTAATTTCTACATATATATTTAGCTCCAAGTTAAATATTATCATGTTATATATACAAATAAACTGTTACTCTATTAAAATTAGATTTGGGTTCAGCATCCCAAAAAAGAAAAAAAAAATGAGGCATATATATATATATATGGTTATATATAAACAGAAGCATAACGTAAACTTAATTTGAGGTGAATTAATGAGTGATCAATTGTGACCTCTCCAAAAATTAAACATAAATATAGAAAATATATATTACCCCCGTAGCTAGGAAGAATGTTACTTTTCAACCACTTAAATTGATTTCCGTATTTAAGGCTGCACCAAGTGATCACTACACGTACATTTGACAAATCATTTTCCCTAATTTGGCATTGGAAGCCTTAATATTGTTGGCATAAAAACAAATCATAAGATTCACTCAAACGTCGCGAAAAACGTACGACATTGAAACCAAGTTAAAGTTTCCGATGTATAATAAACGCCGAATAATCACTGTGCGCCAAAAAATTAATTGTAATACTTAATTAGATAGTGGGATCGGATTTAAATATTATACTTTCTTGTAGTAGGTTAATTATTGTATATATATTCTCATCATCCACCAACTCACTAAAAAGATGTAATATATATACATCGAGGCAAACGGAGGCCAATACTAGCTAGTATTAACTTAAGCCTTATTCGCGATCGACCCTAATCAAGTCTGATGAAAAAATCAACGCCTGTCTATATAACAATATTCTTTTTTATAAAAATTATTAAATTTGTCATTAATTTATAACTAATCATTGTCAATGTTATATGGAAGTATATATAAATGTGCCCGTTACAAAAAGAATTGCAATTCGAGGCAGAGATGATAAGAGTTAAATATTATTATTATTAGTGACAAAAAGTAATAAATGTTTCTAAATATAATGTTACATGATTTAATTCATTCCATATATATGTGATTTTAATTTTTTTTGCTACAAATTTATCAATTAGTATGTATATACATATATATATATATATATTTCTTACAATACATAATAAATTATCAATAAATATACAATTGAGCAACCAGGCCAAGCAGCCAAGCTTACTTATTGTGTGACAAAAAATATAGAATTAATCTACCCTGCCGAGAGCCTTATCGAGAGGCTGATCAAAGGATGCCAAAGTGATAAAAATATCCTCACTCAAATTGTAATTTCGTTTCCCTTACCCTTTCCTTGTTTGTCTTATCTCTCCTCTCTCTCCCTTTCCATGGCCGCCACTAGCAACTGTTGACCGCCTCTGCATCTTCCCGTCGCCTTGCCTCCTCACTGCCTTAGCTTTGCAGATTGTCGTTGCATCCTCCTTCGCCGAGGATGCAACGGCGATTGACGGTTGTTAGAGACGATCATGAAAAAGGAGAGAGAGGAGGTGGGCAAAGAAAGGGTAGGAAAAGCAAAATTTATAATTTGGATAAAGATGTTTTTGTATTTTAGCACCCTTCGATAAGGTTATCGAACAAAGTAGGATTGCTCAAAAATATATACCAACTGGAGAAAGTGTCAGAGTCCACATAGAATTACATTTTTTTTCTTAGGATATCATGAATTTTTCATTATACATATATATATATATAATGTTATACTTTGATGCATGAAAATACCAAAATTGATGCAATTTCAGCATTTCCAAAGTGTTCCTTACCCAGGAACACAAAAAAAAAAAAAGTTTTTGGACCATTTTTGTAATTTTAAAAACATTTAATTGAGCCCGTTTTACAATATTAAAAAGTATTGTGATGCATTTTCGATTTGAAAACTTGTTTCTATTTTGCAGCCACATTAGAGAAAGAAACAATTTCGTCTTTATTGTCTTAACTATCAAATTAGAGAAACAGAAGTAATTTGTATTTATATTTATTTGAATGAATAATAAAATTTATGTTTATTTTTTATTAAATAATTATTTTTTATAATTTTTATATGAAAAATTATATTTATAAAAAAAACTTTTATGTAATTTTTTATTTATGTATTTTTTCGAAGTTTTTATTTCTACTCTACCTTTTTGAAAAATATCATTTTTTATTTCCATTTCATGTCGTATCCGTTTCTCATTTTTATTTTCTTGTATAACACGTAATTTTATATTTTCATTTCGTATCAAATTTGTTTCTCGTTTTCATTTTCTTGTGTAACACGTAACTTCGTATTTTTATTTTATATTGTATCTATTTTTTATTTTTTATTTTCATTTTATTATATAACACGTAACTTCATACGTACGAAAGTATGTATATTTAGTAAATAAACTGTGGGAAATTCGTTGGTAAATGGGGTTGGAGATAACACTTAACTTCAAATTGGAGCCATGCAGTCAATGACGAAAGGAGCCCTCTATACATATTATATATATATATATGTATGTATATGTTGCGTGCATGCATGGACTAGCTTCACCCCAATGGGCCCTCCACGTGTTAATTAATCTCCCTACCCTCTGTAAGGACAATTATAACCTTATTACATACCCAAATGACGTTTTAAAAGGAAAATAGTATTTATAAAGAACTTCTATTTGTATATAAGAAAACAAATATATCTTGATGTAACTTTAATATTTTTGTAGTTATAACTGATTTTGGCAATCTTTCTTTTATATATATATATATAGGCTTAATTATTAAAAAAAATACCAAACTTTGACCGCACCAATTCTATAACAAATTTTAAAAATTATCAATTTTGTATTTAAAATTTTAATTTTATATTAATTCTACAACACCATTAAAATTTGCATAAGTATTAATTTTTATTCTAATTTTCATACTTAACCATATAAATAAATAAAGTTTACTATTATTATGTGATCGTGACTGGTTAAATTTGAAAAAGAGAAAGAAAAATTCATAATTAATGCATCGAAATGGTATTAATATTTATGTAAGTTTTAGGGGTGTAGAATTGATGCAAACTTAAAAGTTATTTAGCCAAAATAGTTAAAATAAAAAAAAGAATAAATAAATTTGAATTAGAAGAGACATTTGCATACCAAAGGAGGTTATTTAGCTAGAATAGTTCTACACTATATATAGGTGTTGTTCATGATTATATATTGATAATAATTTTTATTAAATTTTGATGACAACATCATTATTAATTATTCTCTTTCTTTTTAAATTTAAGATAATCTAATAATAAGCTACCAATCAAATTTCTAAAAAAATGTATATATACTCACAAGGAGATAAAAAGGCAAAAACTTTGATGAATGACTTGAAACTCTCAATGTGTAACAAATGAAGTACAAAACTTTTATTTGTTGATTAAAAAAGGGATGGGTGTATTTGTCACACTGTGGAAGAAAATGATAGTGTTGATTAATTATGATGGAATGGGTGAGAGGAAGTGTCAAATCATAAATTTTGTCAGACATTACATTATTAATGAAATTAAGGCTGGACGAAGATACAAGGCAAAGCAAGCAAGGCAAAAATAGGCTTTATATCCTTAACATTAAAAAAAAATGATATTTAATTTTTGATGTATAAGGTGGTTCTATATCTCATTTATTAAAAGCTCTTGTCTTAAATTTTTACCGTGATCAAATATTAGTCCATGTGCAAACACGCTTATTTTTGCAAGTAATGTCACATAAATGATCAATTGATAGTATTTGGATATATTGTCTAATTTGTTGTTCTCTTTCTATAATTAAAAAATATGATATTTAAGCTTTAATAGGTAAAATATCAAGATTTTTTATCTTAATTATTAAAAAATATTATTTTTAATTTGAGTAAAGAGTTGTTATTTATAACATATAAGACATACACATAGCAAAGAAAATGTTTATGTCATAAAAAAATTATGCTAGCCAGACATGTTATATTAATTTTTTTTTATGAAAAAAAGACTAAATTATCTATAGATTAAAAAAAAAACCTTAAATCCAAAGCATCTATTTTATTATGATAAAGATATAAAATAATAATTTTTAATAATTAAAATATGAAATTTTGAGATTTTATATATTAAGAACTAAATATTATGTTTTTTAATTGTTGAAGAATTACAGAATCTATTAAGTAGCAAAAGTAGGATATAAATAGACTCAAAGTATGGTTTAGATTGTTCGTACCAAATAAGCTAGCTGGAGCAGAGTAGCCAAATCATCAAGACATCCAGAAAGCAGAGTAGCTTGAAATATATAGAGAATCAATGGGGAGGTCCCCTTGCTGTGACGATGAAAATGGCCTCAAAAAGGGACACTGGACTCCTGAAGAAGATCAAAAGCTTGTTGATTACATCCAGAAAAACGGCCATGGAAGTTGGAGAGCCCTCCCTAAGCTTGCTGGTAAGGAAATATTGTTTCGTACAAATATCGTCATTTTTCTTCCTAAATTGTGGTGTGATGTGTATGTTGCAGGTCTGAATAGATGTGGCAAGAGCTGTAGATTAAGATGGACGAATTACTTGAGGCCTGACATCAAGAGAGGCAAATTTTCTGAAGAAGAAGAGCAAACTATTCTGAGTCTACATTCCATCCTTGGAAACAAGTAACTAATTAACCATGTACCCAACCTTTCACTAAATTAGGTACTAATGTTTACCATTGTACTTCTAATTATTAATTTCGATCGTGTTTATTGTATATGTACGTTTGTTTACAAGATGGTCAGCAATTGCGACCCATCTACCAGGGCGCACAGACAACGAAATCAAGAATTTCTGGAACACCCATCTGAAGAAGAAACTGATTCAAATGGGTTTCGATCCGATGACCCACAGACCCAGAACAGACCTCTTTACCAGCTTGTCTCACCTCATAGCCCTAGCCAAGCTTGTGGAACAGCCACCATTAATAGATCAAGAACAAGCTGCCCAATTGGCCAAACTTCACTCCTTGCAATTTCTTTTCCAGTCATCATTGTCATCATCGACACCCACAATAAACCCTAATAATAGTAGTATTTCAGATCTTGAGCTTCTCAGTCTGCTGAATTCAGCTTCAACCCAGATGCTGCAGAATCATGCCCTATTTTCCATTGAAAATAATGCAACTTCTCAACCACTCCGTGAACAACCTTTCACCACCTCCTCATCATCCTATCTGCCAGTTGACCCACAAGTCCCTTTCTGTTTCCAAACACCCTTGAACGGCGATGATCAGATCATTGGCCAAGTGGGCAATAATTATATTAACCCGTCTAACTTTGCATGGCTTCATCACTCTTCTCCGGCGCCGGCGAAAAGAGAGAATTTCTTGAGCAATCTGGGAGAAAGCAGCAGCGGCTCCAGCCATGGAGGTTCTGGAGCTTCTTCCTACAACTGGAATGAACTGCTTTTTGAGGAGCCATTCACGAATACGATTTCTTAGTTATGGATAGTTTCATGGGTTTGGCGTTGCTTTTGTTGGTTCATAATAGGATATATGTATAGACATGCATGTTTGGACAGCAGAGTTTACATGTGGTGGGTGTGTGTATATATATATATATATATATATCTTTGATGATGAGTTTAATTTTAGTTTTGAATGCAATGCATGATCTGCATTTGTGGAATATTTGCCAAACTTTTGTGCTTGTGTTTCTTCTTAAGGGTGAAGTTTGAGCACATTGGATTAAGTGATGTTTAAGGAAACTATATATATGTGTAACATAAAGATGATGTCGATCATTTGAAAAGGAAAAACTATCTTGTATAAAATTATTGCGAAATGTACGAACCCCATTATAGCTTGCTTTTAGGTATTTTTGTATAATTATGCAAGAATATTGCTCCCTTATACTTAAGAGTAATAGGTTAAATTACACTTCAAATGCATGTTATTTGGGTTATTTGTAAATAGAAACTTTATATGATTTAAAAATGTCTCTGAAATATTTTTATCCCTTTCATTAAGTTAATATATAGCCCAAACAAATTGTATTTGCAGTTAGATTTTAATTATAAAAATTAAAATAACTCACAAGAAATTTATTTTAAAATAGTCAAAATCACAAACAGTTTGTGTGAAATTTAAAATAAAACTATAGAAATTATTTTTTATATATTTATAAAATTATAAAAATATCTATAATAAAATTCATGAAAAAATTCAAACGGTAACCTCATACTTATATAGTCAAACGGGAATTGCTACTTAGAGGCCACCAGTGAGGACAAAATTGTAGAAACTTTCAAAGATTACAGTTTTAAATTATAGGGGACTTCTTGCAAAATAGTTCAAATTATAAAAATTCTAAGTGTAATTTACCGAAAGTATATAAGGACCATGGACACCATTTTAATAAAATAATCTTAAGGTTGAGCAAAAATTTTAACATAGAAAATATCACCAAAATAATATGACATGCAATAACATTTTTGCAATTAATTATGTAGTTATATATAACTACCCATAAATAGCACATCATTTTTGTAATAATTTGTTTATGTAAAGTCTTGTATGAATGCATTTTTTACAATAAAAAGTCGTTTGGAAATTTTATTTTTTCTGGAGAGTTTAAAATTTTTCTTTTAATGAGCCCCATATATAAGAAAGACACTGTTTTGATCATATTTCTTATTAAGCATGAATAACGGAATGGACAAACCACATATAAATGAAATCACCTTCTCTCTCTCATCTTAAAATACCAACAATCTAAAATATAGTCAAGTATTAATTAATCTAACAAATTTTGGATTAATATTAAAGAAAATTGAGATAGATAGGAAATCAAATAAATAATGGGAGATGCCTCCATATAATGAAGAGAGCCTAGCTCTAGCTAGCTACTATTCTATTTTCCATGAAAGGTAATTAAAGCGGGAGAAAAATGCTAGGAAATATATATACTATTTTCAACTATTCACACTTGGATGTATGGTGGAATGCTGCTCGATCGGTGCTTCCAAATTAATTAATTAATAAAATATATGGGCGACGACTTTTGGATTTTCAAAAGTCAAAAAGGCAGTACATTGGTGCTCTGGAGGTCGTCAACTGCCCACAAGCCTTCTTGTAACTTTAAGTCAATTTTTTTTTTTAAATTTTAACAGATAAAAATATAAATTAAGAAACAAAGTATAAAAAAATAAGAGCAGTGTTAGAAGAAATATCAAATTCAAAATAATAGATATGACTGCTTTATAGAATTCTATCTTCATCAGACATTAATTACTTTGAACATCTCTCAAACTTAAAAAAAAAAAAAAATTAAAAGCATCAGTATTATTGAAGACCATTTTGGGGTGAAAATCATGTAGGACTTTTTAATAAGGAACGGTTAATTATTTATTTAAAAATGTGTTAATATAACCTTCAAGAACTGGCCACTATCTAAATAAATGCCTATTAGAAGGGAAATTAAGAATTCTTTCTTAAAGCTATGAAAATAGATTTCTTTTTCTTAACAATTCATATACTAAAACATTTGATTGTAAGAAATCAATAATAAAAAAATGTGATTTGACCTGATTCACTAATTCAGCAATTAGCTAATTAATTTGTCAAATCTGCAACCATAATAAAAATTACACAGAAATGCCCCCAAGATGGTGCCCGACACATAAATTAGGAGAGATAAAATGAAAGGGGGTAATGTTGAACTGCAACTAATCAAGCCGTATATGATGGTGAATATTACACTTGGAGTGGTCTAATTACTATATATATATATATATATATACATATATAAGTAAGAAATTTATTAGATGCGCTGTTTTTCAATTATAATTTAGTTTTTATAATATTATATGTTTTGCTACGTTGCCTAATTGCCGTAGATTCCATCGTTGGAATATATACTCTTTATTTGTGCATGATTATCTTGTTTGTTAATGATGAATTTATATATCTATGATGATCGCAAGATGGACGGGCATTTATCATAAGTTTAATGATCACCTTTAACATATGTCTTGTAATTGTTAGAATGTGAGATGGAAAAAATACCTCAATTCATTACTCATGAGGCTAACCTCGAGAAAATCGAGTTAAATACAAAACAAAGTAATCCCATGTTAGATCACACTAAAAAAAAATAACATTTAACGGTGATTTTTTTCGCATTTAGCAGCGGTTAACCACTACTAAGTAATTTAGTGGCAATTTTAAAAATTATCACTAAATCAACAATCGTGAAGTATTTAGAGGCGGTTTTCAAAAATCGTGGGAGTAATCGTCGTTAAGTCATATTTTTTGTGACAGCTCTTATGCCGCAAAATAAGTGATTTAGCGACTTTTTAAAAATAATTAGCTGCTGTTTCGGAACAGCCGAAAAAATTAAAAAAAAAAATTGAATTTTTTCTAGCTCTCTTGCTCGATCGCCCGTGCCTAACCCTACATGTCACGTGGTCGCATGTCCACGTGGTGATGCTAGAACCTTCCCTTTCCTTGGTTTCAAACTCGGGACCACCCCTGTACGTGTACACGCATGAAATCATCTAACCTGCAAAGCCTCGTTGTTATATATTCTCGCATATATATTATATATTAATCCAATCACTATTTTTCAGAATTATATTTTTTATTTTTTAATATAAATTAAAAAATATAAATTAATTGATTATTTTTTAAAAGAATAATGGAATAAATTAAAATTAAATTAATTAAATTAAGTAAAATAAATTAATTGATTAAAAATAAAAGAAGATTTTATATATTTTTTAAGAATTATTAAAATTTTATATATTAAAATTTTATTAAATTTCTTTTTAATTTTTAATAAATTTTGCGACAGTTTTTAAAAACCACCACAAATGTTATTTAATTTTATTTTTTAATTTTTTATTTTTTTCTAAATTTAGCTGTAATTTTTTATAAACCGTCGCAAAATTAAATTTTTTAATAAATTTTGTGACGGTTTTTCAAAACCGCGGCAAATGTTAAGTTATTTTTATTTTTTAATTATTAAATTATTTTCTGAATTTAACAACGATTTCTCAAAAATCACCACAAAATTTAATTGTAATTTTTTATTATTAAATTATTTTTTGAATTTAGCGATGATTTTTTAAAAATCGTCACAAAATTAAATTTTTTAATAAATTTTGCGACGATTTTGAAAAACGGTCGCAAAATACCATGTTTTGCAACTGTTTTTAAAACTGTCGCAAAAAATTAATTTTTTTTATAGTGTCACCTAAGCTTAATCGCAAAGCTAGGTCAATGAAATTGGGGGTCTTATCGAAAAGATTTGTCGATGCCTTCTCAAGAGTATTAATTTTTTTTATAAAAACATAAATAATACACCTTTTTACACAAAAATTTCATCATTTTATTAAATAAAAAAAAGTTAAAATTCAATCAACTACAAAATATAATAATCTCTTAACGACAATAAATTTTCAATTAAAATATAATGTCTCAAAGATAGAAAAAAAAAAAAAAAAACAAACAACTTATTACAATAAACAAAGAAAAATAAAACTAATTTTTCTTGAAATTCTAAAAAATTCAGTGCAAGCAAAAAATTATACATTTTTTATTCTCTTATAGAAGAAAACAAAACAAAATATTAAACTTGTAATACCTCAAGAGTCTAGAAAAATGTAGTATATATCGAGGATAAGTAAGGACGAAAATAACATCAATTGGATATCTTTTGGGTTGAATGTAGGTAAAAAAACTCTAGGGTTAAGCTTGATTGAGCTGGGAAAACTCAAGAATGGGTGACCCCTAGAAAGTTCTCGTAGGCCCATCAGAGTAAGTTATTCCAGTCTTTCTTATTGTGCGATGCAAGATGTTACAAAACTGATAACATTAAAGATAAAATTCATCAATAATGAGCAACTTTTCATTCTACAAATATGTGTTGAATTATGTTCACTTTTATGTAAAATCAAATTTTCTTGCCTTTTGAGATGCAAAATTGTTGATTAAATCTCCATAATCAAGTTTATCTAATAAATCATGTTCAATAGATAATATAACTAGTCCACTCAATTTTTCCTGCGATATAGTTGACCTCAAATATGATTTTATCAACTTCAATTTTAAAAAATTTCTTTTTGCAAAAGTTACTGAAACTGAAATTGTCAATAATATTCTATAAGCAATATATGCATTCAGAAAAGAATCGACTCTTTTGATATAATAAAGAATTTCCATCGAACTATTTTTTTCTCTTGAAAAGTAACACTCTTAATTCTAAAAATAAATCTAAACCATTTATATCAGAAAATTCATCAAATTTAAAAACGTTTTCAAAATTCAAATAATACTCTTTTAAAATATATTCATCTATTGATTTTAATTTCTTAAAATTGCATAAAAATCCAAATTTTTGTTCATATATTCCAAATTGGTCAAACCTATTTTGAAGTGATGAAATAACTTGATCAATCATGTATATAAAATAATCAACTCTAAAATATTCTTCAGCAGATTGTGTTTAATCATCATCAACATTATCATTAAATTATTTTTTCCTATGAATCACACGTTTTTCACAAAGTATGGATTTTATTTTCATTTCATTTTCAAGTTTTTTGTCAAAAATCATAGCAGATTCAAATCCGCTTTCCCTATAAGTTTCAAAAAAAGAAATAAGACATTTTAATTGATCTATAACAACATCAATATGCATATCTTCACTTTGAAAGCTCTTACTAATTGAATTAACTGAATACAAAATATCATACCAAATAAAATAAATTTATAATGTTTTGTATTTAATTTTTTAATAAAATATTTATTATTAATATATATATATTATTGTTGAGTCAACTTGCTCATATTAATTAAGTTTTGATGATTAACAAAAAAGATAATTTTTAATATACAAATTATAATATTTTTGGTGATTAACAAAAATAGTATTTTTCTTAAATATATTAATTGTAGTACTGAATTATTTTTTAATAATTTATAAAATATTTTTTTCATAGTATATGTATTACCAAAAATATTATTTTTTGTTAAAAATATTTTTTAAATTAATTTATTAAATATATTTTATAGCATATGCATTATCAAAAATATTATTTTCTATTAAAAATATTTTTTAAATATATTTTAGATTAATTTATATAATATTTTTATAACATGTGTAACTCAAAAAGAATAAAACAAACTAGGTGCACCTCCCATGTCTTGAATCCTAGACTGTTAGTAAGTTCCAAGTCTTCCCTTGCCAACTAATCTACAAACCCTCTTTGGTATTTGAGTACACATATTAATTTTAAGTTATACTAAGTTATTTTGCTATAACGGTCAAATTTTTAATCGTTGAAAAAGTGGCTAAAATGCCTATAAATACCCCCACAAACTCATTTTTTGAGTATCCAAGTGCTTCTATTGCATATCCAAAGCACCCGAAAACTCTCAAATGCTCTCAAGCAAAACATCCAAGTAATTTGAGACTCTCAAAATATTATTGCACATCTATCGAATAGGCACAAGGCAAGAGTTTGTTTTGTGATAAGTTTGGTAGTTGACTCGATAAACGTGACATGAGACGAACCCAACATGGACAAAACTTAGGGAATAAACCCGTGGGACGAGACGCCCAAAGAGATACTAGAAAATAATGGTATGGAATGTTCCAGAGGTAATGTTGAGTAATATCATGAGAGTTGCGAGCGTGTCTTGAGGAAATGGATCGAACGTGAATTTCGAGGATGAAATTCTATTAAGGAGGAGAGAATTGTAGCATCCCAAAAATTTGGAGATAAGTAATAATTATTAATTTTAGTATTTGAGGATATTTTGGAGTATTTGAAAATTTTGGAGAAAATATTTATTTATAATATTTTGAGAAAATGAGAAATTAAAGTAATTAATTAAATTATTTGGGAGTATTTATGGAAATAGTAAAATAAATTAATTTAGTAAATTTTTGGAGATTTGGGGTGCAAGTGAAATAAGCGAAAATTAGGGTTCGAGGGTGAGTGTGAATTTCAAAAGTTTGGGGGCTGTGGTGCAAATTACAAAAGAGGGACTAAGGGCCCCTTAAATATTATCGCCTGCGTATATAGTGTAAGAAGGCTGCCAGCCCAACTGGTCACACGTGCCTGTGCTGGGTGAAGTCGTGAGATCGACCCGTGGCCGTGTGCACACAATAGAGGTTTTGCTAGAATTTTTCCAGCGTAAGAGACCCCCGAAACAAGCGTAGAACGCGCCACGTGGGGTGCCCTAGGTCGCCCATTTCGCCTTGGCCGCCAAGTTGCTGTGTCGTGTGCTATTTTAAGGCCATTTTTGGCCCAGATATCAGCCATTTCGAGGGCTGGAAGTAGGAGAGATTGGATGAAAGAAGAAGAAGTGGCCAGTAGAAGCAGGAAAGAAGAAAGAATTGGAAGAAATTGGAAAAGAAATCAGAGAATTTTGGAGTTATTCGGTGTATAAAATATTTCGGTAAGTAAGTAAAATTAGCATAAATGTTATATGTTTAGTTTATAGAATTTATATGGCTAGATTATGTTGATTATGCAGTTAAATTTAATTAATTTGAGCCGTTAATTTGTTTTTTTATATAGAACGTTTTACTTTGCAACGGGAGCACAAGAGAGGCCGACATCAGCCGATTACAGGCAAGCTCCTAACCCTTTCCCCATGTTCTTTATTTCCCATGAAAGTCTCTGTGGTTTCTCGTATTTTATTCTCTCCCTCAACGCAACTCGGTTCCACGTATTAATAATAATAATTCGTGTGGTAACCACCCTATGACTTATATTTTATTAATTGGATTACTATTAATGAAATGAGCTAAGCAATGATGTATGGGGGTCTTTCATTTCAACCGTCACGGAGCTTCGTATTACTCCGCTTTTCTTGGGAATGATGTTGAACCCGTTGGGGATAGGTTCTTAGAGAAATCAATATGATTTATGGGATTATGAGAATGGGTTTAATGAGAAAAGTGAATGGTTCAATAACATGATAGGAGATGAGAATGAGAACGATATTATTATGTTTATGTGATTGAGTTTAATAGTGTTTATGTGTGTCTTAAGGGTATGGGGTACAAAGCCACTGACTGTCGATTGTTGGTCGTGTTAGTGGATGGCTGGATGTAAAGGCGCCAATCATCGACTGTTACGATAAGCGCTAGACGGGCTAGAAAAGCTGGTACTGCTAGATTCCCGCCTTAGCTTGTGCATATCATGATGTGTGTGCTGCATAGGGACTGTGTTGCATTCACTTGGGGACATGCTTTATGTGTGATGGGATGTGTGAGCATCTGCATGACCTGGTTGGTTTAAGAGCGAACTTGGGTTCTTCAGGTGAGCTAGTGCATTTAGAGCATTTCGCATGTGTGTATTCCTATGTGGGCGTAGCATGACTTGATACTTGGTTTATGAGGGCCTTGCATCACGTTTATGCTGCAAAAGCCGTTGCATTTCCTAATTGTTGTATTGTATGGTGAGAATGTGCGTTTTTAAGTGATGAGTATAGGTGGCGGGCGTGGCTCACGGTAAGACCTTGGGTGTGAGACCCACGGCGGCGTGGCCCACGATAAGACCTTGGGAGTGAGACCCACGGCAATAGAAAGACCTTGGGGTGAGACCCACGTCAACAGATTATGTTGTGAGCGACAAGATGGGACATGTAAGGGAAATGGTATTTGGACTTGGGCGCCAATGTGTGTTTTATGTGGGCCCCAAGGACCATTTATGTGCAGTTTATTATATGTTTGTGCATTTAGAAATAAGGCAGGTATTGGGCATGGCATGACATGACGTTGCATTGGCATGAATTGCATGGGGTGTTATGGGAAGAGTTTTGTCTATACCCTATAGCCTTTCTTTCTAGAGCTTGTTGAGTCTAGCAACTCACGTTTGTTTTCCATCATTCCAGGTAAGAGAAACGTCTATGATAGCAAGTAGGTTCAGCGGGTTTGGGTCTAGGCCATCGTGTCATGGTAGCAAGTGCAGAGCTCTCTCGAAACTAAATCCTAGGTGTCATAGTGCTTGTGTTAAGAGTAATGTTTTATGTTTGAGATATATGTGTATTATGTAAGCCGAATGGGCACACGGTGATCAGCTATGTAATGACAATTATGAGATGTTATATAAAATAAAGATTATGATTTTAATAAGGGTTGTGTGAGAGTTGTAGTTGTGTTATTGTTCGGTATTATTTTGGTAATGACCCTCTCACGAATCCTCTATTCGCGGTAGTGGCTCCAGGAGTCGGACCGTTACATATCGTTATACCTTGTGAAATCTTATTTTGATGATCATTGTGGATAAATGCATGTTTGTATATTTTTAGATTAATTAGAGATAATTAATCTCATATGTAAGCATAGATTCAATTGACCATCGAGAGAGGCTTTTGATTAACTTAGGGTCATTGATTTTCAGCTCAAAGCTAGAATTATAAAACCCGATCATTGAAAGATTAAACCAATTATAGAACTACGGTGGATTCATGAACCCTAGTGCATTAGATTTCTACATTCAAAAACCTAAAGAATTATTTTGTGTTTTCTATTTGGTGAGTTAGTTTTAATTAATATAAAACTTCCATTGAGTATTCTTTTAATTGTGTGTGGCTTATTAAAGTTAATAGTGGTTAAAGTAGGGATCAAAAGCTAATGCTCATGGGAATGGTATTTTATTCATCATTATATTACTTGTTACGATCCGTCCATTTGTGGGAAAAAATAAGCAGGACAACCAACAATTACAATTTTTTAAAATTGGGAGCCTTGCAATTTTGAGGGCCTTATGCCATGGCATGTTTGGCTTCACTGTTGGGTCGACCCTGCCTAACAGCCTAATAACCAACAATAACAACTAACTAAACCAAACAACAACTAACCAACAACTACAACATACAATAGGAAATAAAATATACAACAACAACCAAACCGAAAAACACACACTAAATCTAATACTCCCCCTCAAGATGGATTGTGAATATCAAGAACAACTATCTTAGCCAATAGATGAGATAGTTGAGGTGCTAGTAAAGGCTTGGTGAACATGTCAGCCAATTAATGAGCAAATTGAATAGGCAATAGCTTGAAAACACTAGCCTGCAACTTGTCCCAAACAAAATGACAATCAAACTCTATATGCTTGGTGCGCTAATGGAAAATAGAGTTGGATGCAATATGAACTGCAACCTAATTATCACAAAATAAGAGAGCAAGAGTTATAGGAGAAACTTTCAAATCAATAAGAAGTTGATGCAGCCACATAACCTCACTAGCTGTAGAAGCAAGAGCCTTGTACTCAGCCTCAGCAGATGAGCGAGACACGGTGATCTGCTTTTTATCCCTCCAAGAAATCCAAGAATCACCAAGAAAAATACAAAAGCCTGTGATGGAACGCCTAATGTTTAGAAAAGAACCCCAATCAGCATCTGAGAAGGTCTGGATCTTTAAAGAAAAAGAAATAGAAAAGAGCAATCCTTGTCCAGGAAAGGCCTTAAGGTATTTCAACAAATGATGTACTATATCAAGATGAGGCTTCCTAGGTTTAGAAACATACTGACTAAGCTTATGAACAACATATGTGATATCAGGGAAAAAGATAGTCAGATAAAACAATCCGCCATTGAGCCTTCTATAGGCAGAAACATCCTCAAGTAAATCACCCTCAGTAGGACACAACTTGACATTAAGGATCATAGGAACCATAATTGGTTTACTAGATTAAAAACCCATATCCTCAAGAAGTTATAAGGTATAGTGTCTTTGAGACAAGAAAATACCTTTAATAGACTGAGCAATCTCAAGACCAATGAAATACCGGAGACGCAAAGATCCAGAGAGAATATATAGTTTGATTTAGACTGAAGAAAGCCATACTTAAGAAGGGCAGTAGAGAACTTGGAAAACTATTGTCTTGAAGTTTGTTTTAATCCATAGATAGACTTATGGATTATATACACCAATCTCTCTCTTTAAGGAGGAGCAGCAACCCGAGGCTTATACCCAAGTGGAAGGTCCATGTAAACCTCCTAAAAAAGATCTCCATTGAGGAAGGCATTATTGACATCAAGATGGACAAGAGGCCACCTATGAATGACAGCTAAAGCTAAGAGGACTTTGACTATAATGAGCTTGGCTATCAGGAAATAAGTATCAAAGAAATACAAACCCCCTTGCTACGTGTACCCCTTAGCTACTAAACAAGCCTTATGCCTCTCTATTGATCCATCTAACTTATATTTAATCTTATACACCCACTTACATCCAATGACATGCTTATCTCGAGGCAAAGTAGTAACAATCCAAGTATTATTAAGATGCATAGCATCCAACTCTGCATTCATGGCATCCCTTTAGTAAGCATAGTGCACTGCTTGATGGTAAAATTGAGGTTCAAATGAGGAAACATTGAGAAGGAAATGTTTGTGTAAGGGTGTCAAGGTAGAGTAAGAAATATAGTGGTCCAAGAGATATGAGGATATTGTAAGAGGAAGTGGTGTTTGTGTTAACAAATGGAAATGAAAATCTTAAAGATAAAAGGGAGATCTAGTGACCCTAGTAGATCGACGAGTTAAAGGAGCAGAAGCACTAGGACAAGGAACGTGATCAATAGTAGAAGGAACCTCAATTAGAGAGGCAGATGTTGAGTTACATAGATCTTATCATATGCGCAGCAGAAATTAAAATTTAATTTGGAGGTATCCCGTTTTTCAGAAATTATGGTTTAATAAAACGAAGGCATAAACGAAAAATACCTCTTTGATGAAATCTTATTTCACCGTTAGATTTCCCGCCGTATAATCCTCCAAGTGTAGGATGCCGAGTCGGTCCACCCGAAATCACTTCTATTCAAGAATATCAAAGAGAGAAGATAAGTAGAAGAAATTTTTCACAAAAATTTCTAACTTACCTCTTGGATTCAAGAACACTTCTCCAAAATTCTCTCTACATTCAAGTGAATCAAGAAGACACTTATGAGAGAAAATAAGAGTTTGGAGCTATTTATAGTTCCAATTAAAAACTATTCTTCATTAAATGGGTTGGGCTTCTCAAGCCCATTCCATTTAATGCAATTGGACCAAGCCCAATCCAATGGAATTTATTTGAATCCAATAGTGCCATTGGGCCAAGCCTAATGTACTAGCAAAAGGCCCAACCCAATCTATGATTAAATAATTACATTCATAATATAATTATTTAATTATTCTTATTTATCCAATAAATAAATGCACTATAATTAGTAATTATAAAATTACTAATTTATTTATTTTCTCTTTGAAAGTAATTTCTTTTTGGGTGGGACTTTCTGGGTCCACAAATAAATTGGCAACAAGAATAATCAACAATTAATTCTCGTAAATCATGAGTGACATCTAGCAATATATCATGATTACCCAATTTATTGTGAAGCGGGTATTGTGAACCTTTTACTACGTTACCATACAATACGGTCCTTCTATCATCCTATATCCCGACAAGATATGAGATCATGGTCAGTAGGTCGAATCTCTTAATCTTGTCATATGACCAAATCCAAAATCAATCTTGACAAATTATGACACAACCCGTATGGAACAAATTCCATCGTCATATTACATCGGCCAAGGATTTATCGTCAAGTGATTACTGGATCGCATAGGATATCTTCCTCATAAATCTCGAGGTGATAGATTCCATGTCTAATGCACACATACCTCATGTATCACTGAATCAGGCACATAGATACGTATGATTATCCTTGATTAGAACAACCACATGATATCGTTGATATCCTAATCCACCAATACACAGATATCCATGTCATCTCAGGTCTAAGGACTAGTTGTAAAATCGCAGCTAACATTAAATCATTGACCCGTGAGAAATAACCCATGTGATTTAATGTTAACAGTCCCGTTCAGTGAACTCGTTCTTGTAACGAGCACCCACTTATCTTCCTTCTATAGCTCATACAGAATGGCACGAGACTCACCAACCTTATCTTTCAGTATCTCATACTGAAACAAGGAGGAAGACAATATGCTGGCCTTTACGAGTTGCTATCATCCATGATAGGAATTCTATGGCCAGGAACATGTTTATAGTATAACAAATTGTGGATTATTCGTAACTCGTATTCTTAACACTTAAGAATGGTATCCACTTCTTATTATACTAATGGATATATGTTTTATAATTTAAACCATATTGCAATTTAAATAAAAACATAAACTTGTCATTTAAATAATATTTAAAGAATTACAAGATCGAGTCCCTTTGTGTCACTGGAACTGGTCTTTAGGGCTCATATCTAACAGCAGAGTCATGTGTAGCTATGGTGGAAGTAGGCACATCAAGAACAGGTCGAGGTAAAACCAAATCAAGGAAAGGATCCACAACTGCATTTAAGGAAATGATTGAGTGAAAAGGGAAAACATCCTCATGGAACACAACATCACGAGAAACAAAGAACTTCTTGGTGGTTATTTCATAAAGCTTGTAACCTTTCACACTAAGGGGATAACCAAGAAGAATGCAAGTTGTGGCTCTAAGAGTAAATTTAGATCTATGAGAAGGCAATGTGAAAGCAAAATAAAGGCTACCAAACACCCTAAATGAAGCATAATCCATTGGTGAATGGTAAAGTAGTTGATAATGAGACTGATGGTTTAAAAGATAAGCAGGGGTCCTATTTATTAGGAATGCTACAGTGAGGAGACATTCACCCCAAAATTGAATAAGTACTCGGGATTGAAATAGTAGTGCCCTAACTACACTAAGAAGGTGTTGATACTTACGTTCTACCACCAAATTTTGTTCAGGCCTTTTTACATAAGAAAATTGATGTATCACCCTCTTAGAACTAAAATAATCATGGAATTTCAGTTCATGTGCATTATCTAACCTAAATTTCTTCACCCTTGTGTTAAACTGTGTCTCAACCATAGAGAAAAACTTAGGAACAATATCCCTAGCTTCTAACTTGTGCCTCATCAAGAATATCCAAGTGAAATGTGTATAATCATCAACCAAAGTAAGAAAATATTTGTAACCAGAATGAGTGGGGACATGGTATGGACCCCAAGTGTCACAATGAACAAGATCAAAAGCACGCTGAGAAAGACGATTATTAAAAACAAATGACAACCTCATTTACTTAACCAAAGGGCATACGGAACAAGAAACATCTTCATCATCCTTATTTCTCAACAAAGATTTCAATTTTTCCAACTTTTGAAAAGAGATATGTCCAAGTCTACTATGCCAAGTATGCTTACTTACAACATGAACCACAATGGCAGTAGTATTAGGATTACAAGTTAGAGAATCAACATGAAGACTACCCTTGCCAATCATCTTTGAAAGATGGACAGCTTGAATGTCACATGAATGAAAAAAGAAACTGAGGCTCACATCATTCCTTTCTACTAGTGCACTCACATAAATCAAGTTAAACTTAAATTGAGGCACATACAAAACATTCCCTAGCACCATATATGGATTAAGTCTCACAGTCCCTATACATGTTACATATAACTAAGATTAAGTGATCTGGTAATGTAACAAATATATCCTTAACAGGTCTCAATTGATGAAAGGAAGATTTATTGAAACATACATGACTTGTAGCCCCTGAATCTATTATCCAATACCTAGAATGACTAAGTCCTAGACTAATTGAGATAGAAAAATAGATACCTGATGCTTGATCTTGAGGAGCATCAGGTTCTGCACTGGCCTTTGTTGCACTAAAATGAGTGTTCAACACGCTCAATAAATGTTGGTACTATGAAGGACTCAAAGACTGCATAAATTCCCCCCATAACCTAATTATTCATATGAGCATTATGATGACCTTCAAATACCTGACTCACAACATTGGAATTTAACTAATTAGAGTTCAAGTGATTAGGGTTATTATTGCTAGGGTTCCTTTGTTTGACCTTATATCTTGAAGGATAACCATGCAACTTGTAGCATTTCTCAATAGTGTGGCCACGATATCCACAGTGTGTGCATATTGGCCTATCCTTCTTCTGAAACCTATTGTGGCTAGCCTTACTCATATCGTGTTTAACATTAAACAAAATAGGATCACTAGCATTAACAACATTCCTTTGTTTTTCCTTTTGAGAAATTAGGGAAAAAACATTATTAATAGGGGAAAAGGATCCATTATGAGCAACTAACCTCATACTTGAGCAAAAGATTCATTTAGCCCCATCAAAAATGACATAACATACTCCATTTGATGGTAATATGCAAGTGCCTTAATACCACCACAAGTACAATTGCCATAACTACATACATGCCTAAAATTACCAAGTTCATCCCAAATAGTTTTAAGCTTGATAAAATACGCATTTACAGACAAAGAACCTTGACTAAGGTTCATCAATTCTCGCCTCAATTGAAAGATCCTAGGGCTGTTGCTCTACTGGTCCCGTTCATTGAGATCGATCCATATATCTCGTGCCGATTCAAAATATATTACTCATCGAGATCTCTTTAGACATAGAATTGAGAATCCACGAGATAACAATATTGTTATTTCTAATCTAAGCATTGAGAAGAAATTCATCACCTGTTGGACGCTGTATCAAACCGTCTATGAACCCTAGCTTGTTCTTCACGGACAAAGCTATCATCATTGAACAACTCTAGGAGGCATAATTGCCCCATGTCAATGGCTGAGAAACCAAAATGAAACCAAGAGTATCAGAATGGTGTAAGAAGTAAGAACTCGACCCGTCGTCAATGACAAAATTGCTCATCGACAAGGAGGACAAATCAAGATTTGCTATCACCATTGAATAATAATGAACGAACGATTGAATTCAAAATAAAGAAGGATAACACACTTCGAACAAAGAAGTGTGATGTGCAATCTGTCTACTTGCCGGAAACCTACTGGGGATGAAGGAGCAAACCAACGAAAGGAAGCAAGCTATTGCTCTGATACTATGTTAGAATGTAAGATGGAAAGAATACCTCAATTCATTACTCCGAAGGCCAACCCCAAGAAAGCCAAGTAAAATACAAAGCAGAGTAATGCTCTATTTGATCACCCAAGTCTAACAGCCAACAATAACAACTAACTAAACTAAACAACAACTAACCAATAGCTACAACATACAATAGGAAATAAAATATACAACAACAGCAATCGAACCGAAAAATATACCATAAATCTGATAGTAATGAAGTATGGATGGCCCATATGGCCTTGCCATTAACTTCTGTGACACCGAACTTATATATGTCAACGGGTTTCATGAGGACTTTTCTGTTACGTAGATCTCAAGTGTCAATTAATTGTGGCTTTCAACATTATCTTGGATCAACATCATTTTATTATAAATTACAAAATGTTAATTATGATTAATAATTTTTTTTAGTGAAGAATTATTAAAATTTATTTTAGTGATATTGTGTTTACGCCATTTTTGAATAAAATGCATTCTATAAACTTGTTAGCAAGAATGATTAGAGGTCTAAATCTATTATATTGGACCTAGATTGAGCCAATGTGCCTGTCAATTTGTTCCATGGATCTATTGACATGGAAGCATGAACAATTAATTGAATCTTTGGATAACATCTGTATGCATGCTTAGTCGATATTGGCAGTGGGACACTTCGTACAATATTAGTTGCTGTACAACAATCTTAAAAACTGTCAAAACTTTTTACACTCTTTGAGGAATGCTAACGGATCGCTGACTATAGATATGTGTGCGCGCGCGCGTGTCAAAAAAAAGCAACCAAGCTGGAGCCCCCATCTTGTTTGTTTGCGTGTTGTCCTCCTTGCGAATGGGAATGTCAGCGACTCGGATTAATCTAGTTCTATAAAAATTCAATAATCGAATCATTTGTAATGGTTTCGAAAAATTAAGAATCATAATTAAACTATTACATATATAAAACCAAATCATAACCAATCCGTCACACCAGATCAATTTCGGTTCTATCCACTTAATATTTAGCTTTTAAATATTTTCGCAAAATATAAAATTACAAGTAAATTTGTTAATTAAAATAAACCCATAACTTCATTAATGCTTCAAGTCTTGAAGTAAAAATAAAACAAAATAATTCATAAACTATCTACATTGACCATTTAATATAGCAATAGCGCATAAAAGTCTAAAAATAAAATAGTTCATGAATCTCGCTAGTTTTCTAGGAAGTGATATTATTTATGCGTATGTATATATATATCCAAAAAATTATAATATATATATAAGTATACTATCGGTTCCAGTTCAAACCACGGTTTTAAAAAAAAAAAAAAAATAGTAACCAAACCAAATATATCGATTTTTAATTTTTTAGAACCAGAACCTAATCTTTGAACTATAGAACTAATTCAAAAGGCACGATTTGATTCGATTTGGTCCGATTCATCGAGATATTTTTTTGACACCCCTACTTGCTAAAGCTGGTCATTGCTTGTTGGATCATCTTGAGGTTCTTCTATACAGCAAGGAGAGATTGGTGATTTGTGTTGTCGGAACACTAAATTAGAAATTCCGCACAAATATATTTGGTGGTCAGACTTTATCTATATCTGAACTTAATTATTGCTTGTGTCTCCGCTTCAGTTCAATTAAGAAATTTGTTTTAGTTGTTTGTAATAGGTTTCTATACTAGTTTGGGATTGGGATGGTGTATTTCTTAACTTCATCATCAATAAAAGTTTGTCCTTATTTTCAAAAATTCAAAAAAAAAAAAAAAACATTTGCATGCTTATAATAATTAATTAAAATATCCATGATATATAGGACTCTGTTAAAATTGTTAAAAACAGAAGAGTGGTACACTTCAGAAATGGAAAGAAATGATGAATGTGTGTATATGATCTATATATATTGCGTGCATGATGATACACCTCAATTACATAATAATAGAGTTAAAAGTAAAATCAACGCACGCACGAACTTGGGATAATACTTTGTATCACATTATCATCTCAACTGTTCAACTAACATTTCAAAAAATCAGGGAACTTAAATACAAAAAATATAATTTTAAAAATAAAATAATAATGATAATATTAAAATATAAAAACTTTTTATAGTTATTTCTTACTACTTTTTATACTATAAATTGCAATTGTTCAAGAAAGTTATATTGATTATTTGAATTTTCAGACTCGTTATGATCACGAAAGGTTAGTCTTTACTGTAGAAGAAGTCGAACACAATCAATTGATACATTCAGACGAATTCGATAATCACACCATACCTGTTTGTTCTTACTGCCTGAAAAAAATTGTCTCAATATTTTGTTCTTGATTCATTAAGGCTTCACAATAGTTTTAAGCTTGATTGTGTGCACTATTATCATCTCCAATATAAACTTGAAATTTATATTTTATTTTAAAATTAATGAACTTTTCTTTCACAAAAGAATCACTACTTCCTTGTTTTTCATTATTTGTTTTAAAAGGATAATAGTATAAGCAAGATGCGATATCTTTACTTATACTATATTCCAACCAATCGCCAAATTCATTGAACTAAACTAGGATGAATCGTTTTGATTTCGAGACTGACACAGACCTCTTTGTAAATAGGTTCTTTTAATTTGATATCGAAGATTAATATTATAATCCATTATTGGAGTTCTTAGTTCGGGATTCATAAGAAATTGTGCAATATCAATTTACTCAATACTTGCTTTATTAACTTGTTTATTTTCTTCAATATAAATTTCCTCTATACTTGCTTTTTTTTTCTTCACAATTTTCTTCAATACTTTGCTTTCTTTGTATCATCATTGAAAAAAAAAATTATAAGTAAATTATAAAAAATGTTATGATGGTTACTACTGAACCATTATATATTTGCTTTCTTTAATACTTGACTTTTTTTTTATTTTTAGTAATAAACTATAATATAATTTTCTTTATTTTCTTTTCAGTTGTAAATCATAAATAAAATTTAAAAAACAAAATCTGGCCCACACCGTGCCTCCCGTGTCTCCGCCACTGCCAAAAACTAAAACCCAATGTTTGTCAACGACCAACCACCAAATAACCCTCAAATGAGGTTCATTTTTTTTGTTTAGTAGATGCTATTCAACCGTACGGTTCTTATGTAAAGTGTGTGGTTAAAGTCAAAAGTGTGAGGGAAGAATTTAATGTGATGAGGTTAGGTTTCCTCTTAAATTTTCTCGTAGAAACGGAAAGGAAAATTATTTTCACCACCTACTCGTTGAATATTACCCCTAAGACTGTTTTTTTATGTCACGGAAACGATGTTATATTACATGATGATGATCTATTTTTATTTTTTTTCTGGATAATTGGCCGTTACATCAAAAAATCATACAATATGTAGCAGTTGGCGGCAACCATTTCAATAACTAATGATGATTGAGTGGCAAAGCAACGTCAGGGAAATGTTTTTACAATTTATTTATTTTTATCTTAGGAATCATAAAAAATTAGAATAGAAATTAATGCATGTATGCTCCAAAAATTGTGCAAAACTAACCTGTTTTGTGAGTATTAACACGCTAAGAGGTGTTCTTAGCACATTAAAAAAATATGTATATATATATATATATTTGAAATACAAAATAAGTATCAATTTTTAAACATTAGAATTTTATTAGTTGCATGTTGATTGATTGAGCATTGAGAAATTATTTTTTGAAAGTCCTTCAATTTAGTCCTTATGACACATATTAAGTGATTAAATCACGATAAGTTGAGATTCATATTAGTAGATCGTGGGTTCGATTTCTTGTTCCGCACAATAAGGTAAAGTCTTCACTTATAATTTATTTCTTCTATCAAAATCGAGAGCACGAACAGGGAAAGACCGTACAAGTAGCACGTTCATCCCAAATTCTTCAATCTATATGAGATCAAGGTTGTCTAAGTGGTTCAAACCAAATGGCTACATCGGTGGTCCCCCTTTGATATCTCAACAATTTCTTTGCTGCGTTGAAATGTGCCTCTAGGGCTTTGCATAAACCTTGAAAATTGTTGTAAATTTGGGGGTATGAATCGATTTATATATAAAGTTTATAGTAAGCCTTTTTGAGGGTCACTAGAGAGATCCCTGAAACTTCTCAAACAAATGGATAAGCCCTCTTGAAACAAGCATAATGGGTTGGAATTTTGTAGCCTAGGGAGGCTCAGCCAAGGGCTGCCATTAAGCCTTATAATGCTGAATTCTGATTAATCTGGGCTTCAGAGAGATTTGTCTGGATTTAAGTATGAAGAAATGGACTTGGGATTGGGCTCAAATTAGAACTGAAATGGGGTTGGAAATAAGGTGAGGCATGGGCCCAAAGAAATTTAAGTTGGGGCCTAAATGGAGCTTGCGAGGCAAATGGAAATTGGGTCCAACATGGCTTGTAAGGTTGCAATGAGCAGAGCCATTTGGACTCGACTAAGTGTTTAATTGTAAAAATTTATTTGAGTTCATTTATTAAGATAAATGAATCGAATTTGAGCTTAATTTTAAAACTCGATTTGTAAACGAAATAAATTTGATCTCAGTAAAACTCGACTCATTAACTTTCGAGCTGATTCGATTAGTCTTGTAAGCAGACTTAATTAGAAATTCGTAATTAAATATAATAATATATTTATATATAATATATTAAATATATATTTTATAAATACATTATTTGACATACATACATACATATTATTATTATATTATTTATTAAATTATATATACATACATACCAACACTATATATATATATATATATATTTCCCTTTACTTTTTATCTCCACTCTTTGTTCCTTTCTCTGCCCAAGAAACCCAGTCTCTCCCCCCAACCCATTTTTTTTTCTCTCTCTCTCTCTCTTCTCTCTTCTTCCCTTGGTTGCCTGTTGCTCTTCTTCTCCAGCCCTCTTCCCTTCACAGCCTTGCCTTTCTTTGAGAGGAATAATACAAGCTGTGAAGCTTGACTGTTCCCTGTCATTGTCGTCCCTCACCACCGAAGCCCTTCGCCACTGAAGCCTCTTGTCATCGGCTTCAAAAACGAAGAGACCTGCTACTGAAGCTCGTTGCCTCACATCTCTCGTCATCACCTCGCCTCTCTCACAACTCTCATCACTCTGGCCGTTGCTGATCGCCTCATCTTCCATTCTCGCCATCGACTGAGCTCGAGCATGGTGGCATGCACAACCCGGAATTTGGACATGAGTCGAGCCCGAGCCTGAGGTCAGATTTGCCGAGGCCAGCTCAGCTCGATTACAGCCCTAATTTGGCTTGAGCATAAGTCCGAAGTAGATGTAAAGGCTACACACAAGGGGGGCCCAACATATGTAAATAAACTTAAGGCCCGTTCTTAGTGGGATTTGAGGCCCAAAAAGGATTAAATTATGCAGAACTAAAACATATGTACGAGTTCGGCCCAAGAGTGTGACTGAGGCTCAATTTGTTAACCCAAATAAGTAACACAAGGTTGAGACTTGAGAAGTAAGTATTACCCCATTGTAGCTAAGTTTACTGAGATAGATTAATGGTTCTGTTTGGGTTAGGGGTTATGGTAGATGGAGCCAGGAATATTAAGTGGATAATTCAATAATGATAATAATAAATAAAAATATATAAATAATATATTTTTTTAACTAACAGTGGTATAAGTGTAACTGCGGGGACAATTTGTCAAAAAATATATTTATTAAATGTGAGCCTTAGTACCCATTAAAAGGTCTAAATTTAAAAAAAAAAAAATTATCATCCCTACAAGTAAAAAGCTTTGTAAAAATAGACAGGTGTACATATGCAACTTTCGCTTATAAAACTTTGCCCTTAATCCATGCCCATGCCCATGGTGTATCAGTAGTTATGCTAGCTGGTTAGGAACTTTTGGTGCCTTCAAAGCAACACCACTTATGAAATCCCCTGCAAATCATTGTTGCAAGGATAATGCTATATTTGATTTAGTGACTTCCTTAAATTTCTTTACCCGTCACCTTCTAAGTTTATTAAATCTTTATTATTAAAATTAAAATTTACTAAAGTTAACTGGTAGGTTTTTCAAACTTTTTTTTGCATGCAAATTGATCTTAGCATACAGCTCTCTAACACCAACCACGATTGCGGTGCTTCCTAGACCCATCCCTAAAGCCTGACCACTATACGTGTGATGTGATAATTACTTACACTAATAAGTTTGGAGAAATTTTTAAATATAATGTTATTTTTTAAATTATTTAAAAATATTACTGACTTCAAATTATTTAAAATAATGCTATAAACTTACCATGTTACACCGAGGGAGAGCAATGTAATGAGCTTTTCTCACCTAGTAAGTTACATTTGCCAAACAAAAATTGAGTCTCAATAACTTGCCAGTGGGAGGGGGTAGGGGTAGATAGACAAGGAAATTAAACTCCCTCCCGATGGCAACGAGTTAGAATCCGCTACTTAAGAGTTGGATGTTTAAACTTCATTGTTAGGAATACATCCAAGCACCATGCGTGGAGTCCAATTTTGTTCACCCCCTTTAACAGGGGTGAACAAAATCGCACTCCCATGCGTGTAGTTTCTTAAACAATTGAATGGCCTTGTTGGGGGACGCGCCATTAGTAATCTTGAAACTTTGAGCATGCTAACTATATTGTAACTTGGCCTCTAATTGGATATTATATTAGTTAATTTTCAATTGTTGTTATATTATTATAAGCTAAAGCTACGTAATCATCATATATGGTTTCCTGATCCACCTCAAACTAACATTGCGAGTTATTCTCAAAATCGACCCACTATTATAATAACATTGAACTATAAAGGGTTGGTTGGCCATACCTATCCAAATCCCCCAATAAAACAACCATAAATTGAATCCCCAAATCAAACAACTCCAAATGCAAAACCTAAATCAAATCATCAAGTTGCAAACCTTAAATCAAATACCCAAAGTGGAAACCTTACATCAAATAACCCTAAATCAAAATCCCTCAATTGTGAATCCCAAATCAATTTCCCAAAATGCAAACCCTAAATTTGACTTTGATAAAGTAAATAGGCAAGAAGATACCTAACTTTAGCAATCGCAACAAGGAATGACTTATGGCTAGAAGGATACTGACACCAAATCCACGGTAGTCGTTGGCTAGCAATGATGACGAAGTGACTGTGCTATTGTAGTTCATCTAGTTGTCATCACTGTTATTTTTTTTCAAATTATCGTTATAGGATTGTGCCTTCAATTTAGGTGTCAACAAAAGTAAGGATTGTAATTGTTAATGAGATCGAACAAGCCCTTTATAATCACCGACGATACTAAAGATACAGAGACATGAGCCTAAAATTGAATTCGACCCTCAGTCTTGCAAGTTTAAATGCTGGGCAATGAGGTCATTTTGGTATAAGTGATCTAGCTACAACTATACTAGCTATAGCTAGTAGCGATATCAGTTTAAACTTGCTATTCTAAGTAGCGAGTTACTAATCCTCAATATCAATTTGTAAGTGTAAATGGGGGAGAAAAACTCGCTACTCCTAGTAGAAACTTTTCCTTGCCCAATTGCCCTCTTCTCGCGTGACAGTTAGCAAGTTTATAATATTATCTTAAATAGTTTGAAACTAGTAATATTTTTGAAATTAATTTAAAAAATAAAATTATTTTAAAATTTTCTTTATAAGTTTGGTCTCTTGCGTTCATGTGATTTTTTTTAAAAAAATATTTATTTAATTTTAAGTTTAAGGAGTGAAGATACTAATTAATGATGACTAAGAAAATGAGAAAATTTATACAATGAGAAGTGTTAGGTTAACAAAATCACTTTGGAAGTCAAAGCACCCAATTAATTTACAGGTTGGCCTCGAATACCCTATTACCACGAGGAATTTGGATATAGTCCTGAAGTGCCAAAGGATAAACAAGCCAAAAGAACCTAGTCCAAGTAGAAAATGGGCACCAAAATATCTTTTAGGCTAAGACAGAGATAACCTTCACCCAAAGCAAAATTCAAGCGGAAGAAAGTCTCAAAATACTTATTTGTTAAGTCTTCATCCAGAGCCAATTCTTATAAGATAAGCACTCAGCAGGAGGCAATACCCAAGATCCTGAGAGCAAATAAACCCAAGTCTAATATAGAGAAATATAAGATAGGTATTACAAGTCCTCTTGATGCTACATGTCCTAATCTCCCTAAGCCCAACGCAAGGTAACCCTACACTTATCAAATAATCCATATCCAAATACCCCTAGACTCACGAAACTAGGGGGAATCAATTAATTCTTCACAATATGGGTGAGCTCCAACTAATTCTTATTATGATCCTCATCATGAAGCTCAACCCAGAAGTTGAGATGAGGTTTGAATCTCACAAGAGTCCTAAAAATTCAATTGTGACAAATTCCGATGTCATCAATTTGGAACTATTATAGGAATTGAAGGTTTTCCCTTAACTTAGCAAGATAGAAAGCCTGGCAATTAATCATCCCATTATCAATGACAATCCATTTGATCTAGAAACTCAACCTAAAGAAAGGTAACTGGACAATCCTCCCATAACCATGGACCACTTGGGCCCTTCTTATGTAGTTAGATGAGTTAAGAAGGTTAGTCCAAATCATTGTCAATAATCAAGGAGTAAGCAATACTAGGAACAATAATCAAGCTTAGAAAAAGCAAAGCATCAGGGGGTATGGTAATCTTTGGAATTATGTTGATGGTGACCAAGCTAATAATAGAGAAGAAAGAAGTATTGTACGTGGCAACTCGCTGCCCTATCCATCCTCACCATGCAATAAAAAAGATCGATAGTTGAACAACTGAGATCATAGAAATCAAAGAAGTCGCCCCAAACTAAGAGTGTCAAATATGAAAGAGACTGAGATTGCCACCACCAATGAAGTTAATCACGATCCCAAAGTAGAAGCTTAGATGATTAGGAAATTTGGAACGTAATTGGCAACCTCAAATGAGGTCTCTAGGGAAAGTGAGGATGCTGAGTTGTTTGGAACAAAAGACCTTACCAAGCACATGCGTCTTTATCAAGATGACATGGAAGCAAGGAAGCCTTGGTACAATACCCTCAATGAAGGGAGCATCAAGGCATTCTCTATATTAGCTAGAACACCAATTTATCAAAAGATTCCAAGGAAATCAACAACCCACATAAACTAATTCGGTGTTTCTTTAAGTTAAGAACAAACTAGAGAAGACGCTAAAAGTAGTACATGGAGAAATTCCAAATTATTGCTTCTGAGGTAAACAAAGCAAATAATCTACTAGCCATTGCAACCATAATCAATGAGCTGAAGGATACATGCCTTAGTTTCTCCTTGCTAAAGAATTCCCCCCCCCCCCCCAAAAAAAAAAAAGGCTAAACGAGCTATATGTCCATTCTCAACGATATATCAATGCCAAAGTATAACAATCCAATAAAGGAGATCATATTAACATAAAAAAAAAAAAACAAAGAAATGGAGGATAAGTCCTTTACTCAAAACACTGAGAAAAAGATGAGAGAAAACCCCTCGAATTGGAGCGGAAAATGTCAACCTTTGGAGAACATCCTTTATAATTAGCCTCTAAACCAAGTCCTTGTAGAACTAAACAGTGATAGTTGGTTTCAAGCATAAAGACTCGCTAGGGTAAGAACGTTAATGCCAAGGCCAAATCCCACCAAATATCGTGAGTATCATCATATGACAGAACATCATACTAAGATCTATTGGGAATTGCAAAAGGAGATCAATAAGGAAGATATTGGCATGTGATTGACAAACAACAAAAGAAATGAAGAGATCACCAAGGAGGAGACAACCCCACTAAAGATCCTCATTATCTTAAAAATACTTAGGGATAATCCATACCATTTGTAGAGGATCTCTACTACGACAAAGTTGAGGGCACAACAACAATTCACTCCATGCCCCAAATAAGTTTTACATAAAGAAAAGAGACTTTAAGTTGATCCCCATTTTCCCATCTCTTTCTCCAAAGAAAACTTAGAGGGGGTAATATTTCCCATGATAATCCAATTGTTGGGAAAAGTAATCATTAATAATTACAAGATATTCCAAATTCTCATAGATACTAGTAGTTCAGCTAATATTTTATTTTCCAAAGCATTCGATTAGTTAAATTTAGACCCAAAATAACTATAGCACTCAAAGTCACTAATTGGGGTATAATGAGCAAGTCATAACTCCAAGGGGAGTCATTACTTTACCCTTCATTGTAGGAACTAAGCCCCAATAAAGATCTATAATGTCAAATTTTGTAGTAGTCTTGGAGCTTAGCAGTTACAATGTTATTCTAGGAAGACCAACTCTAAATACCCTAGAAATTCTAGTATCTACCTTTCATTTGAAAGTTAAATATCTAGTCCCTTAAAGCATGGAAGTCATAGTTGGAGACTAAGTCAACAAAATACTATAACCTCCAGTTAGATGGAGTCATGGTATTATGAAGAATTAGCAATTTTCACCAACCTCGATCAAGGATCTAACCTCGAGTTTGATCATCATAAGACAGTCGAGCTTGAAATGACTTTATCTCCCAAATTGCAACATTAATCTCTCTATTGCTCTACGAATATTCATATCTCTTTGCGTGACAACTACCCAACATGCTTGGCATCAATAAAGCTATCATTGAGCATTGCCTTAAGCTCGATCCTAAAGTAAAGCCAATGGTCCAAAAAAGAAGAACTTTTTCCCTTGCCAAATAAAAAGTTATTGAGAAAAAGGTTTATAAACTTATAGTGATGGGCTTCATCAAAGAAGCCAATTCCCCAAACATAGGTATCTAATATTATCCTTGTGAAGAAATCCATCAGCAATTGGAGAATGTGCATAGACTTCACTAATCTCAATAAAGCCTCTCCAAATGACCCATTCTCACTTGCTGAAGATCAACTAGCCAGTGGATGTAACATCAAGTAGCTAACTTATGAGATTTATTGATGCTTATTTATGATATAACCAGGTTAATATGTGCCAAAAAGATGAAGAACATATAGTTTTTTTTATCACAGACTGATGATTATATTGCTATAAAGTTATACCTTTTGATATTACAAATGTAGAAGTTATATCAATGCTTGGTCAATTGTTGCAAATAGGAAGAAACATGGAAGTTTATGTTAATGATCTTTTAACCCGAAGTGCAAAGGTGGAGGATCATGTTAATGATTTTGAAACTTTTAAAAAGTTTAGACGCTATAGCATGAAGCTCAACTTGAAAAAGTGTCTTTGGGATGACCTCGAGAAAATTAGAAAATTCCTAGGATGTATGGTGATGCATCGAGGAATAGAAGCGAACTTGTCAAAAATCAAAGTCATCCTCAATATGCTAGAACCTAGGAACACTAAAGATATTAAATGTCTAACTATGAGAATCACCGCACTAGGGTGATTCATATCATAATTAACCGATACATGTCTTCTCTTTTTCAAGTCTTGAGATAAGGCAACCAATTTCAATGGAATGGGCAATTACAAAAGGTGTTTGAAGATCTTAAGTAGTGTCTCACTTCATCGCCATTCCTTATCAAGTTAGAAATTGACAAGGAACTATTAGCATATTTATCCACATGTGAGTAAGCTATGAGTAGGGTACTAGTGCAAGAATGAGGTAAGCATCGATGACCCATTTATTATTCCAGTCATTGAAAAACTGACACCCACCCTTGTAACAATGGCTCGAGAGATAAGTATTACTTTCAAGCAAATATTGTGGTTGTCTTAACATGCCTCTCAAGAAAGTTCGCCAAAAGTCAAAACTTGTAAGAAGAATGCTGACTTGGATGAATGAACTCAGTGAATTTGGTATTCAGTATAAACCCCAACTAATCTCAAAATAAAGAAGAAGCAAAGACAAATTCTAAAGTCTTGGCCTTTCTTATAGGTTTGAAATGCTATGGCACACTCCCAATAGGGGGTAAATTGGGTAATTTAAAAATATGATATAACTTAATTTTTTTTTTATACAAATGAGGTTTTAGTGAGTTAAAACATAAAATATGTATAGAATGACAAATGCAATGCTTAAAGGATAAAAAGCAAGAAAGATAAAGAACACAAAAGATTTATAGTGGTTCAATTTAAATTAAGTCTAATCCACTACCTTAACTCTTCACTAAGAATTTTAAACCAATTCACTAAAATCTCCTACTTGATCCCAAGTAAGCCCTTTAGTCCAAGACTAGGAAAATACAATATCTTGCTTGGATAAGCAAACCCTCTAGCACTGAGCTAGGTAATTTAACCTCTTGTTTCAATAAGTAAGTCCTCTAACACAACAAGCTAAAAAATATACAAAGAGATACAAGATAAGAGAGGATCTAAGAGTTATCACTCTTAGTTACAAAATCTCTCACTGTAAAATACAAGGCATGAATCAAATGAAATAAATTAAGTACAAAGCTTTTGAAAGAAAAGTTAAAGCACAAACTATTCTTATATGCTCAAAAATGATTTGCAATCTCAAATTAGCTCATTCTCATCCATTAGCCTCTAGATCATCCTTAATTTGTATTTATAAGCATCTCAAGAGCTTCAAGTGAAAACTAGTTGTTTGTAGCCGTTAGAGATTGAAAAATTAGTCGTTGGAAGCTGTCAGAGACACAAATTGTCGACAGATAAGTTGAGTTAGTCAACAAATTCAAAGGTTAGTCGACAAATGAAATGAATTAGTCAATAAATCAAGGAAAATTTTCAAAATATTAAAAACTAGCATTCTATCTGTCGACAGATTACTTGAAGATAGCCAACAGAACAATAATTTTTTTTAATATAATTGACATATGATTGATTTTGCCTTAAAAAATATTTTCATTTTTGATCAAATAAAAACATAATATTCCAAATGCCATTAAGAGTTTTATCATAAGATTTTTGACATTGGAATGCATGATGAAATTGATTTTAATTTTGGTGCTTAATAGATCATATAAAAGTAATTTTGAGCACCAAGATAATAACCATTGATAAAATAATTTCATCATCAAAATACAATTGATTTCTATTATCAAAATTATATTAAAGACAAAATATCAATCCATCAAGAACATAAAGATGGTCATTTTTCTTTCAAAAAATATTGCTTCATTTTAACCAACGGTTTCAAAACTAATTTTTGAAAATCATTTAGAAGATTTATTTAAATCTTAATACCTGTTTTTACAAATCTCCATACATATAATTCATTTGGTTTTCATTTTCACAAAGGTACTTAAAATTAATTTTTGTTTGAAAACCTGAAAATCATATTAATATTTAAGATATAAATTATTTATTTTTCATTATCAAAACCAATCATAAGAGTAAAACATTACTTTTAACTAGTAGTAAACTAGATATTTGACAACTTCAAAGCAAGTGATCCAAAAATTGTTAGCTACCTACTGTGGGACCCCCACCCAGATACCCCAATCAAGCTAAAGAACCAGAGCGAAATCCCACAAGAGATGGAGAAAATAGAAAAGAAACTATCCTGACCTGCCATGCACGCTCAACTAGGATCACTTGAACTCATACTGAAGAAATAACAGCGGAAGCATAACTCACATCCTACGCATGCATATGAAAGACAACCGGTCACAAGTTATATGGAATATACATATACACATACAAAACCACGCTAAGTACTCAAAAGCTAAACAATTATGGCACAAAATCACAAGTTATACACCAAACCGGGATCTACTAGGACTGCCTTGTACACCATCTATCGAGATAGCTCAAAGGCTGCTAGCCTCGTCCCCGCACTTAGCCTTGCCCTTACCTGGAATGAAGAGAAGCAATAGTGAGTCATAAGACTCAACAATCATATAAGAAAGGAAAGGCTGATAGGAGTATGAAAGCTAAAGATAACTCACACCCAAGTGCAAAACTCATGCAAAGCATGACAACCAACCATACGTCACATGTCCATGAATCTCATGACAAATATATAAATACGTTGCATAATAAAATATGCACATATTAGTCCTTAGGGCCCACATAAGACACATGGAACTCAAGTTCCTATTACAAACCTGCCACTGCCCTGAAAGGCAATTGTACCTGAATCGCAAGCCAAAGCTCTCTCAGGTGGGAACGACCAACACCCATCTCTATAACTGGAACTGAAACTCTAACTGGAGCCGAAGCCCAAAACGAAAAACAACCACACACGCCCACATGGCCCTAGTAACCATGCAGTGCACAAATATAATGCAGTGGCATAATGAGCATAAACGATGATACATAGCCCCCATAATCCATGCATCAAGCCCTGCTCGCCCATATAGGAAATCACATACGATGCAGTGCTTGTGTTTAAGTATGATGCAGAGGCATAATAAGCATAAACGATGATACATAGCCCCATAAGCCATGCATCAAGCCCTGCTCGCCCATATAGAAAATCACATATGATGCAATATGCTTGTGGCCAAGCACACCAAACACATGAAACCTCCAAATGCATATCCCAAGCCCCCGCATGCATATGAATTGACGATATGCTAGAAATAAAAGAAAACACATGCAATTAGTTTCGGTCACAACAAACCTAAATTGGGTACTACCCAAGGATGGTCTAGCTTCATTCCATGAAGGAAATGGAGAGTGAACAAACCCTCCCGAGCCAACGCGAAGACTCAATACATCATCCAGATTAATCCTCGAAGACATAAGAGTCACCAAAGAAGAAATCTCCCAAAATCACATGTAAATCTCCACTGACCCAACCAAATTAATCCCAAACTGACAATCACCAAATTGAGAAGTCAAAGATTGGCTACTGTCCAAAGTATACACAAAGATCCATTTTTACTTAATTTACATGTTCATACCGAAAATGATTAAATGCATAACATATAAAATATATATATATATATATATACCATAAATTGGACCCATAGGGTCTCAGCCATACATAGGGTCTCCAACATATCTACTAATTTTCTTTCTTTTGCATCACTCACTCTGTTATTAGCCATTTGCATGCATAACCCAACTTTTTTCCACTTAACCCTAAACATACATAGGCTCTCAACCATATCCATATATATATTTACATACATGCATGCCTACATAATAGAGAACTAGCCCCAAATTAGCATAACATAACCATATACATATCCGTGCATGCATAATAGAGGACCAACTCCAAAATTGCATATATATATATATATACATACATATCCGCACATACATGATTGAGCATAGACCAAACACCAGCAAAGCTAACTTTGTAAGCCTCAAAGAAGTCAAGAGAAGGGAAGAAGGGAGAGAGAGAGAGAGAGAGAGAGAGAGAGAGAGCTTGCTTGAAGCAAAGGATTCAAACCCCTCTTCTTCTTTTTTTTCTTTTTCTTGTTCTTCATTGCGCACGCTCGACCCTCTCTATAAATTAATTTTATTCCCTCTTCTCTCAACACCCACTATTATATATGAGAGATAGATTGAGGTGGGGGATTATACGTGGCAAGATGGAGAATAAATTCTCCAACATACCTCTGAAAATCTAGCTTCTGAATTGAGAAAGAAAGTGACTTGCATGCTGCTGAAAGTGGAGGATATCCGGATATGGCAAGAGTCATCCGAATGAAAGAGACAAGGCTGGGGAAAGCTGATGTGAGTAATATCCGGATGTAGGGAGGGGCCATCCGAATATGAGAGGCATACAATGAAAAATAGAGATTTCTGGACATATTGACATCTTATCGTATTATGGGCATAACTTTCTTGTCCGAGCTCCAATTGAGGTGATTCAAGATTATATGGAAATAAAAGAGGAAGATCTACAACTTTAATGTTTTGAGATTTTTGAGATTCGGAATAAATCAATGTCAAAATCGGGCTACAAGGTGAAAATCGCATTACTGAAACATGGCCATCCGGATACAAAAGCTCATATCTATATGCTACAATCCCATATCCGGATGTTACTCACAAAAACTCAAAAAGACATCTGAATATGCCTCCAACCATTCGGATATCACTCACATAACTCAAAGACATCATCTGAATCTACTCCCTCTCATTCGAATGCAAAGTAACCCTCATTCGGATATCTCACACCCTATCCAGATACATCTTTGCCTATCCAAATAGCCTCATGCCCGGATATTTTAATAAATTTGTAAATATATACACATACACCACACCCAAACATCCAAATACTTAGAAAATAATTACGAAAACTACCCACTACACATTTAGGCTAACTAATTCAACCTCAACGCATAATAAACATTGCATAATTAGATTTGGGTCGTTACACCTACTATGCTAGATAACCAAAATAATTTCTACTTTAAAACAATTGTTATCATTTAATACCATTGTATAACACCCCTCTTCTTAGAGTGTTATTTATTTATTTTGCTTTTACACATACAAACTTTACCGATATATCTATATTAGCTAATCATACATTTCTAGAAAATGGATCAAAACCTAAATCTTGCACAATAACTAGGGAACAAAACGGTACCTTCATTTCCTTAGTTAACATCAAACCGTAGAGTTATACAACATGAGAGTAAGGTTTACATTCATACAATTTACATAAGGTTCATTCTTCAGTAATCATTTTTTTCTTCGCTGGACTCGATTCACTTGGAACGTGGGAATATTCTAGGGACATAGTCCAATTAGATAATGAATCATCTAAGTGAGGTTTTATTTAATGTAATATCCTAAATCAAAATAAGTAATATATCAAAATATCCCATATTTCATGATGCTAGAAGAGTCAAGTTTAAGGATTTAGAAGACAATTTAATCATTTTAAACAGCCGAATCAATGGAAAGGAATACTCTTGAACGTAAATATCTAAGGAAAACGGCAAGGCATTGACGAGCATCTCGAGAAGAGATTTATGACGTTGAAAGTAATAAGAACAAGGACAATTCTCGGTACAATTAAGATATAGCCTGAAAAATTGAATGGTCGTAAAGGACTTCTAAAAAGTCAATGGAACCCTGAAGGACTTCGATTTTATGTAAGAATCAACCCTAAAGTAGTTTCAGGATGAAACAATAGCCCTGTGAGGACACTGGGGCAAAAACATACTATTCAAGTAACTTTAAGTTGTTAATTGTGAATTTTAAGTATCATAATGCAAATTAATTTAATGTTTGAGAGTGTAATTGCAATTAGAGAAATACCCTAACAAAATAAGGATGAAAATTGAGGTTAATGTGTATTTTTCCTTATATCATGGTGTATTATATAAATTATATATATATATATATGTGCGTATGGGCGTGGTGAAGCTTGGCGGCCAAGTTTGTAAGAGTAGTGGCCAAGTTTGTTACAAGAGTAATGGCTAAGGAAGTAAGGTCGGTGGAGAGGCTATAAATAGATGGAGAAAATAAAGAGTGAAAATGGGAGAGAATTGTGGCAAAGAAAGCGACAGCCATGGCTAAGTAGCAAGCTGCGCAAGGCGGTAGGAGGCTGTGTGTGTCTAGCGACAGCCGCAATGGTGGTCATGGTAGAGACAGCAACAACAGCAATGTGTAGGTGGTTGTGCATGGGGGAGGCCAGCTGTAGTGGCTTGTGCTGGAGGCGGTGATGACCGGTGGTTGCGCCGCAGTCAGGTCGTCCGATGGTGGAGAGTTGGTAGGCAACAACGGTCGGCGAAGGCCCAGGTGACCAGTGGCCAGCGGTGTGGTACACACAAGCCACTATGCATGTGGATGAGGAAGAAGAAGAAAGAAGAAAAGGAAAAAAAAAAAAAGAAGAAAAAGAAAAAAAAATAGTGAAAAAAATGGGGAAAAGTTTCCAAAAAATTCTAGAAAAATCTGAGAATTAATTTGGGGATAGAGAAACATGCTCAAGGCTAGGAAATTATTCGAGTATGCATTTCGAGGTCAAGGTCAATTCATCACCTAGGGTTTAGTTAAGCCAAAATCGGGATAAGGGTTATTTTCCAAAATAATACGCAAATATTTTATTTGTCGTATTGTCATGTGTTATGATACTTCATACATTTAGAAATGCATTCATATGATGTGTTATGATGCATATGTACATTTTTAATATTTCTTGCCATGCATAATATGTGGAATGATGATATTGCTAATCAATCACAGATGTTTGAAGCATATCCCGCCTTTTAAAGTAGGGTCACATAAATAATAATTAGCATGAAAGGAAATATGATGCATTTTGCACTTGGCATGTCATGCATGAAATTTTATTAAATAAAACCTTACTTAGATGATTCAGCATCTAACTTGGGCTATGCCTTTGAAACATTCAAACGTTTTAGTTGGGGATTGCAGTGAAGGTAAGGAAGTGGTTGAGATGTAACGGCACAAGATGACGTGAGTTTGGTAGGTTGTCGCTGTATTTTGCTTCTTTATGAAAATTCATATATGTTTTACTCATGTTGAAAAATTTAGATTGCGTTCTCTTAACTTTTCAATTTTCAGTTTTGAGTTTTGAATTCATTTTCAGTTTTCTGTTTTAGTAGTTTGTTTTTAGAAAATTGAAAACACGTTCTCTTTGTCATTTTGAAAAACTATTTCTCAAAACATAAAATTAGAAAACGCGTTCTCTTTGAAATTTTTGAAAATAATTTTTTAATGATATTTTATTCAATAAATTTGATTATTCAGTAAATTAGAAATATTTAATGTTAATATATTATTAAAAAAATATATACATTTTAAAGTTAATGAATTTTATAATATTTTTTTCATTATAATAATAAAATATGAATAAATAAATAAATAAATGTGTTTTGAGTTTAGAGTTTGTTTTGGATGAAAACACTCAAAACAATTTTTTGTTGTTTTGAGTTTTCTTTATAGTTTTTTTTTTCAAAAATGCATTTTTAAAAACAGTAAAGAGAATGCATTTTTATTATTTTAGAAAATCGAAAACTAAAAATGACTTGAAAACAAGAAAGATAGCACAACCTTATGTTTCATTTAATGAATAGTCTTGTAAAATAAAAGAATGTTATGTAATACGAATTATGTATGAGAAACGATCATGTAATACCATTATAATTCTATGTTATTTCGAGGTTCGATTCTTAGCTTCCGCATTTGATGTTTATGATTATTCTCATTCGAGATAGATGAATTGTAGTTGGAAATTTTGGAAGTTATGTGTTCTGTTGGAATTGTTTAATCCAAAATTTTCTAAGTTATAACACGCCTAAAAAAGCAGGGTGTTACAACCATGATCCTAGAATGAATAAACATATAAGTTACCTTATCTAGTCTCATTATCAAAACCTATGGAGGTAAGAGTATAAATTTTTCTAAATCTAATTTTGAAAAGGAAATCCAACACATTGAAGAAGATCCTAATTGGATCGATCCTGTGAGGCCAAACTCTTTAAACACCCCATAGAGCCTAAAAGGGTATGCATTAAAGCAACACGGTTTGATTGGAAGACGAAATTGGAAAGCTCCAATAAGCTCCACCTTAATAATGAAACATATGATAATGAACCCATCAAGTATCTATATTCGAAGGAAGATAGCTAAGATGGGGCAATGGCCAAGTGACGAAATAGTTTCTTTACTATTTTTTCCATAGTAGAAAGCAAAAACCCTATTGGAAAGCTACCTTGTGTAAGTAAAGCTAGCTAAAGATGAGATGGCAAGCTTTGAGATAGGTCTTGAACTCTACCAACTAGTTCTCCAAGATGTTGTATATATGCGAAAATGGTCTTCCTCTCATTCTTTGAAAATTGGATTGAGGATAGAAAAAAGTCAGGATGAGTCTCATATTCATCGATTCAATCCCAGTAACACTGAATTGACCAGAACCTAAAGCCATTTCTCTAGCAAAGAAAGCGATAAATGAATTAAAGATGGAAAATTTGTAAAGAAAGGAAGGTTGTAGAAGATAAAGAGCACAACAAGAATGACCAAATGTAGTGGAAAGGTCCACAATGTGATAAAAGATGAGATATATATAGGCACATGAAGAAGGAAGATGGTATGACTCTTTAGGAGAAATTATTGCTAAAAAAGGTATGAAGCCCAAAAGGCAACAACGATAGCAATGGACAACCTAGCCACACAACACCCACATGAAAAATCAAAAAGGTCATTACATGTGCCAATGATGGAAGACATGTCCTAGAGGCAATACATCCAACCACAAAATTAATGGGCACAATTGGCAAATCATTTACTTCCTAAGTTTAGAAGTGCTAACATCTAAACTAAGAAAGTGAGGGAGTCTTGATAATATCTAAGAAAATGGGAAAATCCACATAGTACAAAATGTTAGTTCATCAAGTTCAAAGCACCCAGTCAACTTATGGGTTAACCTTGAATGCCCTATTACTGCGAGGAATTCAAATCCCTAGCAAATTATACTCTCGAAGTGCCTAGGGGTGAGCAAGCCAAAAAACCCTACTTTAGATAGAAGATGGGCATTAAAATATCTTCTGGCTGGGATAGAGATAATCTTTATAAAGCACAATTCGAGTGGAAAAGGGTCTTGAAGTACTTATCTGCTAAGTCCTCATCCAGTGGTAATTCCTATAGGATAAGCCCTCAACAAAAGACAATCCCTAAGATCTAGGGAGTAGATAAACCGAAGTCTAGTATGAAGAAATATAGGATAGGCATTCGAAGTCCTTTTACTACCATGTGTCCTAATCTCCCTAAACCTAACACAAGGTAACCTACACTTATTCGATAATTCATATCCAAATCACACCCAAACCCACGAAACCAAGGAAAATCAACTAATTCTCCACGATATAGGCAGAGTAAGCTAATTCTCATCATAATCCTCATCACAAAGCTCAACCCAAAAGATATAAAATGAGCTCAAAGGGTGAGCCAAAGATAGGACATTCTACACTACTCTCACTAGTCTATAAGCTATATTCAAAATTCTTTGTTGACTTAAGGATCAAAGTAGTATCTTTTTAACCTAGCCCCAAGGCAATCATTCTTGTTTCATATGTGTAGAAAGCTTAAGGCTAGATTAGATTGAGAGGAGATGAGGTCTAAATCTTATAGGAGTCTTACAAATTTAATTGATGATCGATTCCAACATCATATCATTAATGACAGTACTACTATCAAATTCTAGCAAGGTATTGGTAATTTCATGGATGATCTTCGAGTATAGGTAGACTAAGTAGTGTTTTTTGCTAGTGGTTAAAAGCCTGCTAAGCCTAATGTAATTAAGTAAGGTGAGGGTTAAGTCTAATCTCACTTGTATTATAAATTCCTTAATACCTCACTAATCTTTTCGCCACTCCAAAGAATAAAAAAATAAATAAAATTTGACCACGATAGAAATTCTTTTTTTGTTACGATTTTAGTTGGATTTTTTATGAAGGTTTAGTTTGAGTCGCTACTTATTTTGTTGTTCTCCTAACATCATCTTTTCTTTTTCTATCTTCGTTTTCATCTAAATTAATTTTTTTATTTAATTTATATACAAATTTTTAAGAAATATTTTAATGAATAATTTATCCCTAAAAATATTTTGCATTTTTAATTATATTTTTATATTTTTCTAACATAATGACATCTCACATTTCAAAATGCTACTAAAATTTAACAAATAAAATAATAAAAAAAACATAGTGATACATAAAGTAATTTTACAAATAGAAAATACAAATAAAAAGTTTAAAAAATATAATATAACTGAAACTTTCCATATCCAGGTAAAAAATTATAAATATATAAAATAAAATAAAAATTTATTCAAAATGATGTGTATGAGTCAAAAGACCACGTATTTGTCTTCAACCCGTATATAGGTGGAGTTTTTATTATTTTATTCTCATATTTTACTTTATTAAAGAATATTTTGGCTAGCAGGTACTTACATGAACAAGTACCATTGTTCTCCTACTCCTAGTTTAGTTGTATTTTAGGCAAAAGAGTTGGATTAAAGGCGATTTGGCCAGTCTAATAAAAACAACATAATGGGGCATTTGGGCAGTGGTTGAATGAAAAATAATTAATTTTAATTTTTTTTTCAAGGAAGCAAATAAGAATTAAATTAAAAATTTTAATTGGTTGGTTAGTGCATTGGTGGACTACTTTTAAGGATTGAAATGATTTGTTATATACAACTTTTGTTAGTAGTCTATTGAAAATATTTTACTAAATTTCATAAGCATTATTTATATTAATCATTTTTGAATGAAAATTCATTATTATATCATTATAAATACAATTTCAAGAGTTAACCTCAAATCACTGTAAAGTGAGTGATTAGGGAGGGAGCAAGGCCAGGCCAGGCCAGGCCGGTTAACTTAAAAGATATTTTGTAATTCATAATTCAATCATTAATTTAGAGATTTATAAAGTGTAGAAGGTGCAATTCATGGCTCTCTCCCGCGCTAACTGCTAACCACGGGTGGTGGTTACCTGACTCCTTACCTCAGCCTGAAGTTGAAATGTCATGGTCCTGTCGTAATCTGTATTTTGTAACAGGCTGTGACAGTGCAGCGGCAAAGTCAAGCCGAACCGAACCGAGAGGAGAAAGCTTGAAACAGTAGAAACTGCAAAGCAGCCATCGAAAAGACGAAACGGTAGAAACTGCAAAGTCAACAATAACCACGCTTCCTTTTCTGCCCTTCTGCCGTTTGTCAAAGAAACATAAAATAAAATCCTTCTTTCCCACAAATCCTTGCTGCTATTATATCTTGCATTTAACACGAAATCGTCGCCATCAATTTTTATATTAATGGGTATTTGTTGAGGGTCGACAGGGTTTACACGTTCAACGTTTTGCCTCTTCTTTCTCTTTCTGCCAACTCAACAAGTCCACCGTTTGAGCAACAAAACCTTTCGGTGCTGGAGCTTCCGTGGAGTCTTCGCGATCAGTAAGAGAAAATCTTGCGTCTCTCTTACAATTCCTAAATTCCCAATTGTGCTTTTTGCTTCCGCTTTCTGGGATTAAGGATCTTTCTTGTTCAATTCCTTTGTTCTGATTGTAAGGGTTCCTCCTCCGTGATGGTTTAGTTTGTGAATTTTGGGGAGATTCGTTGTCTTTTGAATTGGGTTTCGTATGGCTGTTCGATCAGAGGAAAGCAACTTCTAGATGTTATTTGTCTTGGGGAATTGGTAGTTTGTTTTGGCAAATTCTTGATGGAGAAGCTACTCTGCTTCAGTACTCCCTGCTTGAAGGTAATATTCTCACCTCGTTATATCTCTTCCATATCTTTAGCGTGTAATCTTCTCACCTTATTCTAGCTCTTAGATGTCTTGTATTTTATGGCGAGGAATTTTATCCCGGGTGTGAAAGCCAGCAATGAGGTATCGCATTAAGGAGATGTTTTTGCACTTGATTTTTGAGGGTTTCTTTATGTGTATTACAACCCTTTTTGGCTCAAGTTCAGTAGTCCAAACTTCTGCCTTGAAAAGGGGTAGCCTTCAAGAGGCCTTAAAAGGTTGCTCGTCTGCATGCAGGGGTAGGGTTGGTGGATATCATTCCCTCCCTGACCAGACAATGTCCGCGGTTTTTATACTAAATTCTTCTGCCCTAATAGAATTCTGTGTAGATTCTAGGCTGTTAGGTTAGTTGATTCTTCCTAATCTTAACTTTATAGTTGATCATCAATATTCTGTTGTGATCTCATAATTTCCAAGCTTATGTGCGGATTACCTGTAGAATCAGTTGATATTGGAGTTAGGCGCTCAATGGCTATTAGTGACTGTCCACATACTTTTTAATTCTCTTTTGAATGTTGGTTTTCCCATTGCACTTCCATGTCATCTGAAGTACCATTCGCCAACTAAAATGGAATTGCTAAGGACAGATGAGCACTTTATATTATGATTCTTGGCGTGCACTCTACGTTTCAATAAACTAAATAAATGCAAAAGAAAGAAAAAGGAAGGAAGAATCAGAAAACGACAACTAGGTTTTGCCAGTTTTCTACAGTAGGGTATATTTTAGCATAATTTGTGTCGTTATTAGGTTGTCAACTGTAAGATTATAGTTGTTTAATCTCAAGCTCCACTCAAGTTGAGACCCCTGTTCCGTTAAATAGTATAAAAATGTCAATAGGCCAATTTACTTTTCTGGTAAATCCAAATAGGTCCAGTGCCTAAACCAACCATAGAGATCCTTTCATATCAAGTGCAAGGTAAATCCTGAATGAGAACTCCTTAATAATGGGGATTGTGTTTGCAAACACAAGAACTATGATAAGAATCAATGAATATTTGTTACAGAGATTGCCAGCATATCTGCAATACCGTTTCCCACATCTGTGTCTGTACTATCTTTTTTAGCATGATTAGAATGCTAAAATTTCTGTTTACAGAATCTTGTTGTCTTAACTTTCACGTATAAGGTCTTCACTGCATAATTTCCTCTGAAGAATGATTTACTGTTTGGCTTTAATCTCTAGCTGATTTTGCCTCATTAACTGTTTTTTAATGAACTGGGAAGCCAGTGTCCAGAAAGTCATTCCTCTTGTAGCTCAGGTCAAGGAAAAGGCCACAGAGGTAGCATCAAGTATGGTTATAGCCTAATTAAAGGGAAGGCTAATCATCCCATGGAAGATTACCATGTCGCAAAGTTCATGAAGGTAGCAGATCATGAGCTTGGACTGTTTGCCATCTTCGATGGCCATTTAGGGGATGATGTGCCTGCCTATCTCCAAAAGAATTTGTTTACTAACATCCTAAAGGAGGTAGGGTGATTCAAAATTCTTATAATTTGTGGCCTGTTTAGCTTGGTTTCATACAAAAAAATTAGTTTCAATTGATGCTAGATTTCAGTATGGATTCAATTGTTCTAGGAAGAGTTCTGGATGGACCCAAGTAGATCTATTGCAAAAGCCTATTTGAAGACCGACCAAGCAATTCTTTCACAGAGTTCTGACTTGGGAAGGGGCGGGTCTACTGCTGTTACAGCAATTCTGATTGATGGCCAGAGGCTGGTGATAGCAAACCTTGGAGACTCACGAGCAGTTCTTTCAAGACAGGGTCAGGCGATACAAATGACCATAGACCATGAACCCAACACTGAACGAGGAATCATTGAGAATAAGGGAGGTTTTGTCTCAAACATGCCAGGTTATTCACAGTAATCATTGTTCTATGGCACCTAATTAAATCAGTTCCTTTATGAATTTACATGTGGATATATTAGTTTTTCTATTTTGGGAATGATTTATTGGTCGATTAATTGATCTGATCTTATTAACTGATTCTGTAGCTTTTCCTTTCTTTTTTTTTTCATGAAAGAAAAGGCCATAGATTGAGATGATTGGGGGTCTAGAATTCTTGTGGCCAACCCCACTAGTAGGATTATGGCTTGTGATTGTTGTTCTTTTTTTTTTTTTTATCCTTTTCTCCTATTTGGCACCAGTTATCAACAGGTTTGAGATGGAGGAAAAAAACGCTAAGCCCATGGTATCCTTATCCTCTCATTTCTTTGCATTTAGTTTCCAAAAAACTTTAGTGGAAGTATTGCTCATGCATTACACATATTGTATGATATTTTCTTTAAAGAATATATAATTCCAAGTAGTTTAGGAAAGACCTAGTTGAGTTGGATATTTGGGCATATTGATTATGCGTAAGATTGAAGGTCTCATTTATTATCTTAAGGCCAAACACAAATTGATTGTAAAATTCTTTTGAAGTTAAAAAGGAAGTTTTATTGGATGGCTACAAAACTGTTTTTGTTTTATGACTTAGAATGTTGGACGGTTAAGTACCAAATTATCAAAATATCAATATAGCTAAGATGAGAATGTCACAGTGGATGTGCAGCCATGCAAGAAAAAATAATAAGAAATAAGATCATAGGTAATAAAAATAAGATGTGAAAGTCATGATTTAGATGGTCTGGACATGTGAGAAAAATCAATAGATGCATTAAGACAATGGATGAATTGGAGAATATTTGGTACAAAGGAGGGAAGAAAAACCAAAGAAAACTTTGTGGGCAACCTCTAAATACGATATAGGATTCAATGGCCTTAAAGAGGATATGACCATGGATAGAGATTATTTGAGGTCTAGAATTCATGTAGCCGCACCTAGTAGGAGGATTAAGTCCTGTGATTGTTGTTTGAAGTAATTGATTTTTATTTTTATTTTTTTGTAAATGTAGTTATTATTTCTTAGCAAAAAATTAAAAAGAATAAAAAAGCGAATGTAGTTATTGTTATTATGCTTCACAAGCATTGGGCTAATGTCATTGGATTCCTAACCTTCATTTTCAGGGAGGAGATGGGTACCATTGTTGTCAGTTTGCTATTTTTATTATGCATGGAGATGTGATGTATTTTGTAGAAACGTTATGTTACCCACTAAGAGACCGAACTTAAATTGGTTCTCATAGTACTACAAAGTTTAAGTTCTTTTCCCCATATAAAAAGCTGCTAAAGGAAATTGACTAGATTGCCTATATGAAGCCTATGTATCATCCATCTTGATTGACAAAAGTTTATGTTCTGCAAAATGTTAAATTTCTTCTTTTCTGAAACCATTGAGGAAGAGTTTTCTTTTTCCTTCTGTCTTTTGTTTTATTGGGGTCAGGGTTTTTTTTTTTGGGGGGGGGGGGGGGGGGGGGGGGGAACAGGGGAGATAGGAAATGCTCTATTGGAAGATGCTCTATTGGAAGAACATGAGGAAAATGATTGAGTTGGCTGTTTCTGCTTCCATCAATATATAAGGCCTACAAAAGGTATCTGTGTCTCTTGTCTGGACTGTCCACTCCCTGACTAAGGGTTATCACAACTTAAGTTATTAACTAATTGATGCATTGGCCAAAACTAAACATTGCTTGACCTTTTTTCTTTTCTATCTTTACTGTAACTCGTCAACAGTAAAAGCAAAGAGGGTAAAGAAAAAAGAGCAATCCTCTTTTTGCCAAAAAAAAAAAAGGATAGAAAAGAAAGGCATTCCTTAACAAAAAGGCAAAGCCTCTCAATTCCCCTTTAAAAGCTCTTTTGTTTTATTCTCGCCATATACACCACATTTCACAAAAAGGAGGATGTTTCTTGCTAATCTCGAACTCCTTAGGTAACTCCTTACCCAAGTTTTAGAAGTTTCTGAAATGGAAGTGGGAATAACCCAATCAACACAAAAAAAAAAAAATGCAAAAACATTACTCCATAGCTATCAACCTACTGGACAATGTAGAAAAAGATGGTCCCTTGATTCTGTAAGTCCTTGCGTGTAAAGTATCAGTCAACTATTACATTCCTTCTCCTTGTGTTACTAAGGTAAGAATGAGTCCATGTGATCCTATCCATATTAAAAAGGCCACCTTATGAGGCATTGTTGCTCTCCAGATACCTTTCCAAGGAAAGTTTGTCAGCCCTCCATCCCTCAGCACCTCATAGAAGGACTAAAAGCTGCTAATGGGCTTGTCATATCTAGATGTCCTATCTTTACCAAGTAGTGAAGTAATAGGAAACCCCTCACCTGCAGCCAATTTTTCAATCTGAAAGAATGTCAGGCACTGTACATGAATTCTATCTCACCAATTATCTCTATCTATGGGCATATTTTCTGCAAAAGCCCTTATGACTGATTCATGCTTGAGAGTTTCCGATCAACTATCAAAGCCAAAAATTCCACCATGGGAAACATGCCAGACCTGAAAAGTTTTTGAAAACACTCCCATGTCTAAAAGTGGCCTAGAACTTTCTATAAATCTATGACCAAGAACAATAGCATTTAGCTACCACCACTCTGCTCCTAAGGCTATTAGTCTCAAATGCAGATGTCCAAAGCCACTTGCCTAGAAAGGCTTTATTGAAGAGACCAATCTTCCTAATGCTTGGGGATTATAGTCTTTGTTTCAATTAGCTAGATGGTATTTAACTTTACCCCTGTTCTACCTCTAAGAATGTCTCTTCAAAGTTTCTCTAACTCATCTCTAACTCATTAATAATTGAATCCAAAGCCAAAGAAGGGATATGGTATGAGTTGGAAAGCTAGATAGCATGTTTTATATTTACTTGCCCCTTCTGAAAGGTATTTGCTTCTTCGAAGAGGCTAACTTCCTTTCATACTTCTCTATAACTTCATTCAGCACAATTTTGGACTTAAAACTTAGAACCTAGAGGGGACTTAAGTAGTTGGAAGAGAACCAACTATAGAGTCCAAAATCTCATCTAGAACCTCTTGGTTAAGGCCATACTTAGGTAAACCAAGTGTATATGTGGGCCCATACACTGGAAGGCTAAGATTTGGTGACATCACCCAGCAACCCAAATTCCCTCTAGCAACTAGCTAATTCTACTTTATTTTGTTTTTATTTGGCAAATTGCTAAGAAAGGATTTGGGTTGCTAGGTGTTGTGGCCAAATCTTGGCCTTTTGGCATATAGGGATCACCTATTCACCTGCTCTAAGTCTTTTTCCCTTGGTTAACCACCCAAGCACTAGGGTTAGTAACTCTTTTCAAGGTGATGCAACGCACCAATTAATTTTTATGTACAAAATTTTGGCCACATAAGAACAACAAAAACATATCAAGCCTTACTGTAGATCCTTGATGTAATCCAATTGTAACTGGAAAAGCCTCATTATCTATTTTACATGTTCTGACATATGTTTTTGCTCCATGACACATATCTTTAGTAACATGTATATAAGTTATTGTTGCTAAACTACAACAATGAATTTATGTATGAGAGACTGTCTAAGGATGGCACAAGGGTGGCTATTTGGAGCGATGGATGACTCTCTTGGGGTGGAGCGATGGGTGAGGGGTGGTTGGCCCTCATAGGTGGACTGATGGGTGAGGGGTGGCTGGCCCTCATGTGTAGATTGATTGATGAGGGGTAACTAGCCCTCACGAGAGGACTGATGGGTGAGGGGTAGCTGGCCCTCAAGGGTAGACTGAGGGTGATCTTCGACACGAGAGAGGGTCTCTCGTTGGGGTGAGTGAGCACCATGAGAAAGGGTCTGTAGGTTACTTCGGGTTTGTGCCATGACGAGTGAGTCTTTCTTAGCCTTTTGTTGGTTTCCCATAGACAATGCCAATTGTTGTTGCCGAACTACAACAATGAATTTATGTATGGGAGATTATCTAAGGATGGCAAGAGGGTTGCTATCTGGAGCGATGGATGACTCTCCTGGGGTGGAGCGATAGCAATGGATGATTCTCTCGAGGTGGAATGGTGGCGATAGATGACCTCTCTGAGCGATGGATGACCTGTTTGGAAAGAAAATCGGTTAGGGGCGCAGGTGAGAATCCTTGTGCAGACCCTCAGATGCTTAGAGGGATTCTCACCTACGCCCCTAATCAATTTTCTTTCCAAGCAGGTCATCCATCGCTCAGAAGGGTCATCCATCTCTGTCGCTCCACCCTAGGAGAGTCATCCATTGCTCCAGATAGCCACCTTCGTGCCATCTTTAGACGATCTCCCATACAAAAATTCATTGTTGTAGTTCGGCAACGACATAAGTAATTCGTACCCTTCTTCTCTAAGACCCTCCATAAGACTTTGCTAAGTACTTTGTCATAAGCTTTTTTTGAATCCATAAACACCATATGTAATTTTTTGTTTATCTCTACATCTTTCCATTAGGTGTCTTAGCAAGTATATAGTTTCCATTGTTGACTTAAAAAGAAATTGGTTTTCAAACTCCTTCATTTCTCTTCTTAACCTCATTCTCTACCAAAGTTTATGGGTATGGCTCATGTCACAACCCTAAGGGTAAACATGTATTTTGTTAGAAAGATATAGCCACTTGTATTAACAGTTAGATGGGTGGTTAATTGGTTAGAAGATTGGATAGCTAACTGTACAACAGATTAGCTCCTTTTGGTTGTGATTCAATTAGAAGGCAGGTACTGCATAAAGTCCTGCGGGTATGAGGATGGGGATATGTTGAGCAATAACAGAAAACTCTTTCCCTCCAATTCTCTTTCTCTCTTATCTCTCTCTTCTCTCACTTTTTATTTCTAATTGAGAACCAAAATACCAGAATTGTCCAACCCTAATTTTGGGGCTTAACATTTGTGGTATCAGAGTAAGAACGTTTCTGGTTGTTGGGTAGTCGGTGGGAATCCATTGCGAAGATTGGTAAAGGTCAGTAATTGCTATTGATAGCAATTTTGACACATTCGGTGCGGGAATTGCGATTCAACTGATCACTAGTTGCAAGTCGCGATTGTTTGATAGCGGCAGATGGCAAAGGGCACTAGAATGAAGCAACTGGAGGTCAGGATGGAAGCTTTAGAATTTGGGATGTCACAAACTCATGAAGCGATGATTTAGAGTAGGGAAGATATGGCTGTTGTAAGAGAGACTTTACGCAGCGAGTAGGTGAAGAACAGGGAAACCATGGAGCAATACAAGGAGATCATGGAGCAATATGGTTAAAGACTTAATAGCATGCTGTCCTCATTGCCCCAATTCTGGTTGTCCTCGATTCCTCCACAGACTAATACCGACCCAATTTTGCCACACCAAGGCAGCCTCCCTAGATCTAACTAAATTCACAATACAGAGGGCTAATTGACTATGGAACTAGAAGTTCAGGTAAGGAGTTTCCACCCTCATACTAGTAACCACACACCCATACCACAATGAGAAATTCCAATGTTTAATGGGGTGAAACCAAGGTGGTGGATCCGACATTGTGAAAAGTTCTTTCAATTCTATTGGGTGTCCGAAGAGCAAAGGGTAAATCTAACCGCAGCCTGCTTGAATGATATGGTCGATTCTTGGTATCAAGGTTGGACCCAAGATGAGGGAAATGATGTGAATTGGGTGAAGTTTGCAGAGGTTGTGTGAATGATTTGGAGAAAGAAGCAATTGATGTAATTGAGGAGTTTAGCAAATTAAAACAAGAAGGATTGGTGGTGGAGTATCAAGTGAAATTTGAGGAGTTAAGGCCCATAGTATGTATTGTGCAACTAGGGTTGATGGAACAATACTTGGTATCCAGCCTTATTAGTGGATTGAGGGAGGAATTAAGATCAATGGTGAAGATAATGATGCCCACATTAGTGAGGCAAGTGGCTGAAAAGGCACGATTACAGGAACTTACATTGGAGGCCATTTTTAAGAAGCACAAACCCTTGTAATAGGCCAAGCCTTCTAGCTGGACAGCAAGCAGGAGGAAACTTTAGGCCTATTCTCACAGGACCTAATCAGGCAACACCTAAATCCCAGCCCAACAACAGTGCCCCTAAGAGCAATACTATGGAATAGAGGAGATAATTGGCGTTATGTTACAAATGTGGGGATAAATATAGCCCTGGGTACCATTGTAAGAGATAGTTGTTGAACATGGAAGGGTCCAATGAGGAAAAGGAAGCGAAGAAGAAGCTACGGAGGAAGAAGGCACTCCAGAGGAAGTCCAGGGGGAGAAATCTCCTTCCATGCCTTAAAAGGGAGTCCAATAGGTCAAATTATTAAGGTGAAGGGCCAAGTGGGGAAGAGGAGACTGATGGTATTAATTGATAGTGGTAGCACCCACAACTTCCTTAGTGAGGCCACCATTACAAGTCTAAGGTGTCAACTAATAGCTACCACCCCCCTATTGGTGATCGTAGCAAAAGGGAGCAAAATGTACAGCCACTACAAGTGTATGGGTTTCAAATGGTTAATGCAAGGGTAGGAATTTACGACAAATCTGAGGATCCTTGAATTGGGCGGTTGCGACATTATTCTTAGGGTTGGATGAGAACTGTAAGTCCTTTAACCTTTGACTTCAATAAGGGAAGAAAACTAACTTTGATGGGTAACCTTGAGCAGGGGGAATGTAAGATGATAGATGGAAGGAAGTTACATAAAATGATACTGAAGAAGGGCAGGCAAATAACATAGTTATATTCTATACAAGTTGTGGGTGGGGAAGAAGAAGGAGTATTAGAGGAGGAACATCGACCTACTACTAATTCTACTACTTTCCAGCTTCTCACTAAGGTACAATTTTCAGATGACTTGTGTTTACTTTTGAATGAATTTAAGGACCTGTTTGAAGAGCCAAATTCTTTACCACCCCAACAACCCCTAAATCATTCCATACACCTCAAGCCCAATTCAACTCCTGTTAATATAAGAGCTTACAGATATTCCTTGATACAGAAAACAAAAATTGAAAAACTAGTCAAGTCCATGATGAGTGCATCCATCATTCAACCTAGCCAAAGCCCTTATGCATCTCCGGTCCTTCTTGTCAAAAAAAAAAAAATGAAACATGGAGATTTTGTATTAATTATCAACTCAACTCAACTCTAACACCATCAAAAACAGGTTTCCCATACCCCTAATTGAGATCCTACTTGATGAATTTTTTGGTGCCAAAATCTTTTCTAAACTGGATCTTAGGTCCGGTTACTATCAAATTCGCATGAAGCCCTTTGATATTCCAAAAACAACCTTTAGGATCCACCAAGGGCTATATTATCGTCATGCCATTTGGACTTACCAATGCCCCGGCTACTTTTCAAGCATTGATGAACCAAATCTTCAATCCCTACTTGAGGAAGTTCATACTTGTTTTTTTATTTTATTTTATTACATCTTCATTTACACTCCCAACTTTGAACAACACATATCACACCTTCGAACTACTTTTAAGGTTTTTAAACCTCACCAATTGTATGTCAAGCTCTCCAAATGTACCTTTGTTGAGGAAAAAGTAGAGTATTTGGGCCATATAATTTCTGGTGAGGGTGTTAGGATTGATTCCAAGAAAGTGGCAACAATGGTGGCATGGCTTAGGCCTACTACAGCAAAGGAATTGAGGGGTTTTTTTAGGGCTGACAAAGTATTATTGGAAGTTCATTTAGTATTATGGTATGATTAGTGCAGAAATCCTCTTTTTTGGAGAATAATATGCTGTGTTTATTCCCTTCGGAATGCCACAAATATATAGACAATGGATCCTAAGACTTCTCCTAGATTTTAGAGATTAGATTCCTACTTTGTAGAACTAGATTACAACAACCTTAAATACAAACAAATCTAATAAAAAATAACTAAAAAAGATAAGATGTAACAACAATATAAATCAAGATAAATCACAGAGGATAAATCAGCAAATAACGAGCTCAACAGCTTGGCCCTTCATCAGCTCGGCCATTAGCTCGGCAACTCGGCCCTTTATCAGCTCGACCTTCCATCAGCTCGGCAGCTCGGACTAATAGCTTCTGATCTACACTCCCCCTCAAGCTGGGCTAAATATATTATTCAAGCCAAACTTGGTACTTAGTTCATCAAATACTTTTCTTTGTAATGGCTTAGTCAGAATATCTACGACCTGGCTGTTTGTAGAAGTGTAGCTGAGCTGAAAAATTCCTTCTTCTAATTTCTCTTTGATGAAGTGCCTGTCAATTTCTACATGTTTTATCCGATCATGGTGGACAGGATTTTTGGCAATACTGATAGCCGATTGGTTGCCACATAATACTAGTATTGGTTGTGCCATAGTCACCTATAACTCTTGTAGCAACTTTTTTAGCCACATACCCTCACAGAACCCATGAGTCATAGCTCTAAACTCAACTTATGTGCTACTCCTAGAAACCACTGATTGCTTCTTACTGCGCCAAGTAACTAAATTTCCCCAAACAAATGAGTAATATCCCGAGATTGACCTTCTATCAAAAATTGAACATGCCCAATCAACATCACTGTAGATTTTCATCCCTTTGTTCGTTGTTTTCCTAAACATTAACCCTTTGTTTGGAGTCAACTTTAGATATCTCAGAATCTGATATACAACCTCTAAGTGTCTTTCTCTAGGATCATTCATGAATTAGCTTACCACACTTACAAGAAAACCTATATCTGGTCTAGTATGTAACAAGTATATAAGTTTTCCCACCAATCTTTGATATCTCCCTTTATCCACTAGAGCACTTTCTTTGCTAACACCTAATTTTGAAGTGGTTTCCATTGGTGTATTAGCTAGTTTGCATCCCAACATACCTGTTTCAATAAGAAGATCTAGGGTATATTTTCGTTGAGAAACTGAAATTCCTTCTTTGGACTTTGCTACTTCCATGCCTAGGAAGTATCTTAGGTTTCCTAGATCTTTGATTTCAAATTCTCTTGCCAGGAATTCTTTAAGATCTTTATTTCGAAAATATTATCTCCCATAACAATTATATCATCAACATACACAATAAGAATAGATATTTGACCTTCCAAAGAATGCTTGATGAACAAGGTATGGTCTGCTTGACATTGACTATATCCATACTTTTTGATTATCTTTGTAAATTTCTCGAACCAGGCTCTAGGAGACTGTTTGAGCCCATAAAGAGATCTCCTTAGTTTGCATACCTTGTTTCTTGTGAGGTTAGTTTCAAATCCATGAGGAATTTCTATATATACTTCTTCTTTGAGATCTCCATTTGGAAAAACATTTTTCACATCTAATTGGTAAAAAGGCCAATCCAGGTTTATAGCTAGGGATAACAAGACTCTGATAGTATTCAATTTTGCCACCGGAGCAAAAGTTTCTTGGTAATCTATACTATAAGATTGAGTGAACCCTTTTGCAACTAGGTAGGCCTTAAATCTGTCAATTCTTCCATCGTTTTTGTATTTGACTATAAATACCCATTTGTAGCCCACAGGATGTTTTCCGGGGGTAATTCTGTAATCTCCCAAATCCCATTCTTTTTCAAGGCCTTCATTTCCTCAAGAACTACCTCCTTCCACTTAGGATGTTGAAAGGCCTCCAGAATAGTTTTAGGAACCTACACCTTACTGATATTTGATACAAATGTTCTGAAATTAGGTGAGAGACCTTTGTAAGAAATGTAATTGTGAATGGGATGTTGAGTGCATGATCATACTCCCTTTCTTAATGCTATAGGCCAATGTAAATCTTCATCTATAGCTAAAATTTCATAATTCTCACCAGCAGTCATGGTATTCTCCTTCTGTAACAATTCGGGATCCGGGTTCGGATCAAACTCTTAATTAATCCTAGGACATGCCGATTCCCCACTTTCTTTTTGTTTATACTTTTTTCTAGAATAAACTTGAAGTTCATGAGGATAAGAAAGATTATGACCAATAGGAGGTGAACTGAAAGAAGACTAATCTACTTCTGACTCCTCAGATTGAAAGCTGGGAGGAGAAGACAAATCTGTAGGGTTTGCAGGTGACTGAATTTCTAGCTATTGATTTTTAGGCTACTATTGGTATTCCCAAAACTGATATTCTTGAGGATTGTTTGGTGTATTCTCCTCCTGAATATCAGATTTGGGATAATAGGGTTGGTCTTCAAAAAAGGTTATATCCATTGAGGTGAAGAATCTCTTAAGACTTGGAGAGTAACATTTGTAACCTCTTTGGTGGGGAAAGTAGCCAAGAAATATACATTTGATGGACTTTGGGTTAAGTTTGCTCTAAAATTGAGGGTGAATGTAAACAAAAGAGGTGTAGCCAAAAATCTTGAGAGGAAGTTGAGAAAAAACCTAGGTGTGGGGAAAAGAAGCAAGGAGAAGTTGACTTGAGTGTAATGTTTGAGGATTCATGAGGGCATTCTATTTATAAGATAGGTGGCCGTAAGAATAGCCTCACCCCAAAAATATTTAGGAACATGCATGGAGAACAATAAGGATTTGACCACTTCCAATAGATGTCTATTCTTGCGTTTTGCAACCTCGTTTTGTTGGGGTGTATCTGCACAAGAACTTTGATGAATGATGCCTTGTTGTGATAGATAAGTGCCTAAAATGGTATTGAAGTATTCTTTGGCATTATTTGTTCTTAGAACTTGAATTTTAGCATTAAATTGCCTTTGCACCATGGAATGGAAGGTTTGAAAAATGTGGCCAGCTTCAAACTTTTCTTTCATGAGAAAGACCCAAGTAAGACGGGTATGATCATCAATAAAGGAAATAAACCATCGAGCCCCAATAACATTTTTGACTCTAGAAGACCCCCACACATCACTATGGATCAAAGAAAACAGATAGGATGGAGTGTAAATTTGACTATGATAATTAGTCCAAACATGTTTAGAATATTGACAAATTTCATATTGAAACATGTGTAAATCTGAATTCTTGAACAAAGAGGGGAACAATTTCTAAATGTAAGCAAAGTTTGGATGTCCTAATCTATAGTGCCACATCATAATTGCACTCTTATTTGAATGAAAAATAGAGAAACAAACAGGTGGAACAGAGTAGCAATTGCTGAAATTTACTTCAGTTTTTGAATCAATCATTTTAAGAACGTAGAGCTCTGAACATGCCTCAGCACTGCCAATCATCTTTCCCAAAGTTTGATTTTGAAATTGACACACATCTTTTGAGAATTTTGCAACACAATCCATATCAATAGTGAGTTTACAAATAGATAAGAGGTTGCAATCTAGGTTAGGCACAAAAAGTACAACATGTAGCTTGAAACTGGTGGACAACACAACTGATCCAATACCTGCCACCTTTGATAATGACCCATCGGCAATCCTTACCTTCCAATCTTTGTCACATGACTGAAAATTGGTTAACAGTGCACTATTTACAGTCATGTGGTCAGAAGCTCCTGAGTCAACAATTCATAGAGTAGATAGCTTACTTTTAGTGGTAAAAACATGTAGAGGGTTACCTTTGTGGGCTATAGAACCTGTTGCTATTGTAAAGGCCTGAAGCTGTGTTTTGCCAAAAGTATTTTGTAGCCACTCCATCTGTTCTTTGCTGAATAAGCTTTTGGATTTAAGGCAATAGCAGTGTCTTCGGTGGCTATTAGGTTACCCCTATGTCACGAACCTTGGAGATGAGCTAGGGTATGAAAGGAAGATCGAGAATAATAAGAAAAGAATTTGGGAAGAGATTAGTTTGGAGGGAGAGAACAAGAAGATAAAGGGAGGAGATCACCGAGAGAGAGAGAGAGAGTGGAAGAGAGAAATAGTATTCAATTCATTAATTCTGAATGCCCTCTTCCTACAGCTGAGGCTATATATATATAGCCTCATTTAGCTATCAGACAAAGCTCTCTAACCAACTAAGCTACAAGACAAAAAGGAAAAATAACAAAATAACAACATTCATGTGCTGTAACAGAAATAGCTCCTAACCAACTAAGGTAACTAATTACATTATTTCCCTTCTAATTACCCTTGGGAAATGATAATTTCCCCCACTTGAAATGTTTCTTGTCCCCAAGAAACTTATTACCACCTAGCCATTGCTTCTTTATCCAATGCCCGTCTTCTCTATCTGATTTTTCTTTCTTTCTTTCCTTGTCCTTCTAGGCCTTTTCTTCTTCCTCATTCTTAGGTATCCAAGATCAATTCCCGTCGTAATTCGTCCTAGAACTTCAATAGGAGCAATCTGATAGAGTTCAAGTTCAATACCAGCAGTCGTTGTTCCTACACCTCCATGATGCACCACAGCTGCACATTGAAAGATATCAACAACATCCTTGAAATGCAGCAATGGAAGATTGCAAATTTGCCTTGGACACTCATACCAAGGCTGTTTGTGAGCATTAGCATTAGGAGCTGCTACAACTTCAATTTCAACCAACAAATCATCCCTCCATGCAGTAGACAACAACTTGGATTTGCTAGTGGAAGTAAAAAACAACACAGCAACGGAAGTTTTGTTTCCTTCGGCAAAATCTTCGACTTCTTTAGCTATCTCCCTTAGCCTTCCTGCCAAAACCCGTACCGGGGGCTGTCTGATACCTATTTTAACCCTAGCCAAGGATGATTCAACGTTCTTTGGATCCAAAGACAAAGGAGCAATATACTTAGGGCCTTCTTTAACTGCATGTGGTCCATCACAATCTTGACCCAGCCTAGGATAAATGTTGCAGGTATTCCCACTCTTAGCTTCCTGTAGGTCTAGAATCGGAGGGAGAATTCCAGCTCCAATATCTGTATAGATTGCTGGTCCTTCAACCAGATTTTCTTGACCCAATGCTATTCCATTTCCCACAAAACTTCTGATCTGGAACACCACCAAATCCTTCCGCCCATGCACTAGCCACCCGGGGTAACGAGTTAGCTTTGGCTTCCTCTATCACTTCATCAATTGCTTCCCTATTATTTCCTTGCAGCCTTTCCGTAGATGCATCTTGGGGTATTGTTTTTTCTTCTAATTTCTCAATCACTGCAGCTGAATCCCTTGCCTGCCATCTTAACTTCTCCTTCGGTTGGTCCATTTCGAGAAATTCCTCATTGTTAAAACTTCCGTGATAATTATCGAAGTATTCAATGGGAAAGTTGTAATGATACTTCTTGATTAGTATCATTGCAAACTCCTGTAGCTTCTCATGGAACATATGGCCAAATTCCTCGCACTCTTCATGAATCCCACTGCTTGTTCATTTGTCCTTGTTGCTACCAACTAAAAATGCAGCATTCTTTGGCTTCCATTGAGGCTCCATTCCAGCTGAAAATGAAACATTCTTTTGCTGCAATTTAGGGCTCATTTGCTCCATGTATGCACTGCTCCAAATGGCCTCACGATCAGGTCGTCCCCCTGAAAATGCAGCACTCTTCTGCTACGACTGAGACTCCAATGTCCTCGTGCTTGCACTACTGCCCCTAGCAAACTTCTCATGAGCAGGACCACTAGAAGGCCAATAAACAGGCGCTTTGTACATCCACTTCTCTTCAGTATGCACCTCACAACAGTCGCCTTTGAAGCTGATCCAAGAGGCGGCAATTAATTGCAGGTTCTAGAGTCACCTAGAGCTACCAATTCTCCTAACTCGCCTGCTGCAAGTAGTCTCTGTACTTGTTGGAATCGTGTCGGTGACGCCAACCTATTTGTCTCCACAAGTCGGATACACTTCTGAATTTCACAACAATCTCCTATCAATACTTGAACCTTGATCGGCTACTAACTTACCAAAATCGTAGTTGAATCTGATTTTGCCTTCAAAATCTACTTGGGTTCACTATCGGAACTCTCTTGATCAGCGTCGAATTCAATTCCTGAACCGAAATGCTTACTCAGCTTCGCCTCCTTGTTCAATCGACGCTACTCCGGCTCATTGAAAATTGCCCAGCGCAGAGAAACAGCCTCTTAGATATTGCTGTTATCTATTTCGACAGCCGAATTCCAGCTTCGAAAATACCACCTGCTTCCCTCTCAAGATTCGAACAGGAGGGCCTAGATTAACAGGCGACAATCGCCTCACATTAGCATCGGAAACCACCAGATCCTGCTTCTCCCTTCGATTCCAAATAATAATTACCGAAATTATTGGCAAAGGGTCACTCACTTGTTGCGCCTTCCAAGTTCGAACTGAGGGGCTCGCTTGCTTGGAGATTAACACCTTCCAACGCCTAACCACCTTCCAGATCTCCAAAGTCGCTGGAACACAGCCTAGCCAAGTCTCCGCCAAGTCTCCTTCGAGTTTTCTCAATCCATACCTAATCACTGAGTCAGATTTCCCTACCTTCAACTCGAGTTGAAAGTTGAAACCATAGCCATGCAGTTACCACCCAATCATCGACTAACACCACCGTCTCTACTGTCGCTTGCTAGAATCGGCTCTGCTTGCGATGGCTGTGGATTCAACAATCTTCTCCGTCTAAATTGCTGTTCGACCAACCTCCTGGCCTAACTTCGTGCCTCGCCCTAATCAGAATTGAGAGAACTGCGTCTTCTTCTTTCAGCCTTAGTGTTGCCTCTCTAGAACGAGTTAGAACCTTCTTCCGATCAGGGTGGGTCGCTCTCTAAGGCCACCGGTTTGTTTCACTAGTATGGGTCGGAGCTTTCGATCAAGGTGGCAATGCTTGATTGCCACCGGTTTGCTTCACCAGTTGGGATTGGAACTTCCGATCAGAGCTGCAGCTCACTCGGCCCTGAGAAACCCACTAAAATCGCTACCTTCAAACGAATCAGAACCACAGCCAAGAATCATTGCTCTGATACCAATTTGTCATGAACCTTGGAGATGAGCTAGGGTATGAAAGGAAGATCTAGAATAATAAGAGAAGAATTTGGGAAGAGATCAGTTTGGAGGGAGAGAACAACAAGAAGATAAAGGGAGGAGATCACTGAGAAAGAGAGAGAGAGAGTGGAATATTAGAGAGAAATAGTATTCAATTCATTAATTCTGAATACCCTCTTCCTATAGCTGAGGCTATATATATATAGCCTCATTTAGCTATCAGACAAAGCTCTCTAACCAACTAAGCTACAAGACAAAAAGGGAAAATAACAAAATAACAACACCCATGTGCTGTAACAGAAATAGCTCCTAACCAACTAAGGTAACTAATTATATTATTGCCCTTCTAATTACCCTTGGGACATGACACCCTACTCCGCCTTTCACGTGCTGGTTTCCAATCCGGAGGCTTGCCATGGATATCCTAGCATGTATCCTTTGTGTGACTGGTCTTGTGACAATGGTCACACCAAGGACGACCCTTCTTTCACTTGATATTTGTTGGGTTGCTTCCTCGGGTAAATAGGGCAGAGTGTTCTAGGCTTGGATTTGAAGGCTTTAACATGAATTTTAGCCTACTTTCTTCTCTACGAACCTCAGCAAACACCTCCTTGACACTTGGTAGAGGTTTTGTACTAAGAATCCTACCTCTCACACCATCTAGATTTTTATTTAAACCAACCAGGAACTTATACAGTCGTTTCTTCTCCACTATTTTTTTGTATTGTGCTGAATCTTCACTACACTTCCATTGAATAGTGTCACACTTATCTAGTTGAAGCCAAAACTTATTTAAGGAATTGAAGTATTGAGTGACTTGAGACTCACCTTGCCTTAGATCATCGAGAATACTCTCTATCTCAAACAACTCGGAGGTATTCTCAATATGGGAGTAGGCTTCCCTAGAAGCCTCCCAAATTTCTTATGTTGTGTCGTATAACAAGAAATTCTCACCCATCTCATTGTTCATTGAATTAATCAGCTAAGACATCACCATGTATTTCTCGGCCTTCCAGATCTGGTGCTATGATTCCTCCTCCTTCAGTTTGCTGGCAACTCTGGTTAGTTAACCATCTTTTCCTTTTCCACATATAAACATCATCACCAATTGTGACCATTGAATGTAGTTTTGGCCATTCAATTTGTGACTGGTGATAATAAACGAACTGTTGTTATCCATGTTTAAAAAATTAGTGGTTGGAAAGGAATAATCTCAGATGACTGGCTGCTTTTGCTAGCCATGATGTAAGTCAATCAGGTCCGGCGACTATAGAAGGAATGGATTAGTGAGGCGGTGGATAAAGGCTAGGGTTAACAAAGAGAAAGGGAGAAAAGAGCCTAGCTCTGATACCATGCAGAAATTCTCTTTTGGGGAGAATAATATGCTATGTTTATTCCCTTGGGAATGCCACAAATATATACACAATGGATCCTAAGAATTCTCCTAGATTTTAGAGATTAAATTCCTACACCTTATACTTTGTAGGACTAGATTACAACAACCTTAAATACAAACAAATCTAATAAAAAATAACTAAGAAAGATAAGATGTAACAGCAATATAAATCAAGATAAATCACAGAGGATAAATCAGCAGATAACGAGCTCAGCAGCTCGGCCCTCCATCAGTTCGGCCTAACAGCTTCTGATCTGCAATCAGTAAACCCCTAACAGAGCTGCTCAAGAAGGATAGTTTCCCATGGAACCCCAAAGCTGAGACATCTTTCTTAGCTTTAAAGAAAGCCATGACTCAAGACCCTGTGTTGGCATTACTAGACTTCTCCAAGCCTTTTATAGTGGAAACAGACGCATGTGATAATGGGATGGGGGTTGTACTTATGCAAGAGGGTAGGCCATTGGTGTATATCAACCAGGCCTTGTCCCAAAAACACTCGAGACTAAGTGTGTATGACAAAGAATTGTTGACTATGTTGGGGGCAATGGATAAGTGGCAGCACTATTTGGAAGGGAGTCCTTTTGTAATCAAAATGGATCACGAGAGTCTACAATTCTTATCACAATAGAGGTTGCATACTCACTTGCAGCGAAAAGGGGTTTCCAAATTAAGGGGATTGGACTACACTATCCAATACTGAAGGGGTAAGGAGAATATTGTAGCTGATGCACTATCAAGGAGGGAAGAAAAAGGTGGTTGCCAGGCCATTACAACTGTGGTTCCAAATTGGGTTAAGGAGTTGGCGAGGAGTTATGAGCAAACAGGGTGGCTGAAGGAGCTTGTAGCCCAATTAACTGTGTGTCATGGACCTAGCCTAGGGTTTAGCCTAGGGTTGGATTGGAAATTGGAAGAATGATGGGAGAATTTAGAAGAAGAATAAGGAAGAACAGAAATTGAGGGAGGGAGAGAGAGAGAGAATTTAGAGAAAGGAAATTAGACTTCAATTCTCAATTCAAAACATAATCCTCTCCTCTTACAATTAACATTTTTATAGGTATGGCTAGCTACTTAACTAATTTCTAACAGCACCCGTGTGCTCCTAACAACTTGCCAAATATCCCTAACAAACTATTATACCCTATTACAATAATCCCCCTTTATTGCTCCTAGGGTCATGTCAATTCTCCCACCTTGAAAGGTTTTTTGTCCCCAATAAACTTATTGCAACCTAGCTATTGTTTCTTTATCCAATGCCCGCTTTTTCTATTTGGTTCATCCTTCTTTCTTTCTTTCTCCTTCTAGGTCTCTTTTTCTTCATTCTTAGGTTCTCATCAACTAGAACAAAAATGATGATCATTTCAGTTAAGGCTGCATCTCCCTCCAAGGAATAACATACAATTTCCCTTGGGTTTGCAATAGCTACCAAATTAAGATTGTTGATACGCATAGTCTAAGGATCCAATACAATGCCAAGACCTGTTAATATGTCCACATCAAATGCCTTCAATGACTTTAGCCGCTCCCTGTCGCAGGTGGCAGTTGAATCCTGCAACTCTAAAGTCGTCAAATGATGTTCATTCTGAAATTCACCCATTCGATGGGTTACCATGTGTTTCCCTCTCCTCATCATCTTTAATCTTAGCTATTTTGAACCCAGATGATTGACTAACTAGTTCTCCAGCCATCTATTCATCCTTCAGTTCAATAGACACGCATTCAGACTTGCCAATTGGAGGAAGAACCAACATAGCAGCGTGAGTCTTGTTCTCTTCGATAACACCTTTGACTTTTTCAGCTACCTTTGGCTTCCAAAATTCCTCACCACTTTGAATCGGCTACAGGTGGAGAGAACTACTTTCAGAGTTATAACTCGTAGAAGATTTCCCTTAAATGAAAGAGAAATCAACATCTCTTTTTTCCGCGAGTGTGACCTGCCAACCTTCATTAGGCACATCCAAATGTATTAACTCCTCCCTTGGTTGTAAAACAACCTTAACTACTTTTTCTGTTAGAATTTCCTATTTCCATGTCGGCAGTCCAACAACATCTTCTTCTCTGTGTTTGTTGGAATTTTTCAGAAGCTCACTCTCCATAGCTTCCTTCTCCAAGAATCCTCTGTTACAATAATTCAATCCTAATGATTGCTTGTTTGAATCAATCATCTTCTGGTGAGAACTTCCTGGCTAGTCATCTAAAATGTTTCTTTTTGGTTTCTCAAAGAATTTAGTGGGAAAACTGTAATGATACTTCTTGATCAGTATCCTTGCAAACTCCTGCAACTGCTCTCATATCATACAGCCAAATTTCTCGCACGTTTTGCTAGCCCAAGGGTCTAATGACTGTTCTCGTGCCTCTTGATTCAACCCAAACTCCTCATGATTTTTGTTGAATGAAAACGCAACATTCTTTTCCTGCAGTTGAGGTTCCAATCGTATCGTGTGTGCACTGCCTCCTTTGGCTTCACGAGCAGGGCACCCTACTAAAAATGCAGCATTCCTCTGCTGCACTTGAGACTCCATTGGTCTCATGCGTGCACTACTCCTCCTGGACAAAATCTCACAGGCTGGAAAAGCAATAGGCTAAGAAACCACAGCTCGTTCCATCCTAAATCCCACACTTCTCGTCTGTCACGCTTCCGCAACTCAATGAATTGAGGATCATTGGCTTAGGACTGCCTTCAAAACTCCACTCCCAGCTGCTACGAACTTTGCTGGAATTAGATACCAAAATTGTCACACTTCTTAGCCGACACCCAGACCTATTCCGCCACCTTCAGAGCCACCAAGAACTGGTCGAAGGACTCGCCTGACCTACTTCACCTCCCAACGACAACAAGAATTGCCAAACTTCCGCCGAACCAGCTTTGATCACCCTCAAGACCAATTGGCTCCGTTACTATCCTTCAAAGTCGCCTCAATCCATTTTGAGGAGCACCTCGCTTGGTGATGATCTATCCTTGATTCCTTAGGAATCAGATCGGAATTGTTGGCCAATAGGTTCTGTTGAAGCTCCTTGACAGTTCACTCATATCGCCTAAATTTCACAACTGAGGATTGATCGGTTATGTTCACCATATCGCTGGAATTCGCCTAGCTTTGCTTCGGCGTATGGATAAGTCAGATCAGAATGACTGAAATTATCTCCTCGTTTGACAAGTTGGATCAGAATGATTGAAATGATCTCCTCGTTTGATCAACACTAATCTGGCTCGCCGAAAATCACTCGAACCTCTGCTTCGATCACGCCTTCCTTCTCGCTATCTACTCACGATCAAAGTGAATTCAATATTACCAGTGGAGTCCCCACCCAATCATCGACCACTAGTTGGAATTCACCTGGATTCTTGAATCAATCTTGATTCCTTTCGAATACTTGCACTCGCCTATCACACCATAACCAAGGGAACTCGTCAGAGTCCGTGTATTCGCTAGTATCACCCGAAGTCTCTACTCTATCGATTCCCTCCAAGAGTCATCGGAATCAACTGCTACCGATTGTAGGAATTACAGCCAAGGAACGTTGGCTCTGATACCATTTTTCATGGACCTAGGGTTTAGCCTAGGGTTGGATTGGAAATTGGAAGAACGAAGGGAGAATTTAGAAGAAGAATAGGGAAGAACAGAAAGTGAGGGAGGGAAAGATCAAGAGAGAGAGAGAGAATTTAGAGAAAGGAAATCAGACTTCAATTCTCAATTCAAAACATAATCCTCTCCTCTTACAATTGGCCTTTTTATGGGCATGGCTAGCTACTTAACTAATTTCTAACGGCACCCATGTGCTCCTAACAATTTGCCAAATATCCCTAACAAACTATTATACCCTATTACAATAATGCCCTTTTATTGCTCCTAGGGTCATGATACTGTGCAGCCTTCAGGAACTTCTTGTTGTACACTTTCAAATGGATTGGTACGGTTTAAGGGAAGATTAGTGGTGGGAGATGACAAACCCTTAAAGGAAACGATCTTAAAGGCACTTCATTGCTCACCGTTGGGGGGTCATTCCAGTGTACGGGCTACATATCACAGGGTGAGGCAACTATTTTTTTGGCATGGCAGAAGAAGGAAGTCGTGGAATTTATGTTGTCATGTGTAACTTCTCAACGTCGTAAATAGGAGCAAGTTTCTTATCCAGGTTTACTACAGCCCTTAGCCATCCCTGAGCAGGCATGGGAAGCGATTTCTATGGATTTTGTGGAAGGTTTGCTAAGATTCGAAGGGAAGGATGCTATAATGGTGGTGGTCAATCAACTAACTAAATTCGCCCATTTCATCAGCTTAACCCATCCCTTTATAGCTAAAGAGGTGGCACGAATGTTCGTTCCTAGATTTAGTGGAAAAAATTCATGGAGTACCCAAGTCCATTGTATCAAACAGAGATAAAATCTTTATAAGTGTCTTTTCGTAAGAATTATTCAAGAAATTGGGGTGGGATGTATATCATCCACAAACAGATGGCCAAACCAAGAGGGTTAACTAGTGTCTTGAGGCTTACCTAAGGTGTATTCTATTTTGTCACTCCTAAGAGGTGGAACAAATGGTTGTCCCTAGCACAATGGTGGTACAATTCCAGCTACCATAGTGCTATTAAGAGAAATCATTTTGAGGCAATGTTTGGGTATAAACCTTCACTATTGTCTGCCATTTCTGATTCCCCTCCTACTATGGCTGCCATGGGGCACTACTTACAACAAAGGCAGCAAATGTTGGCAGTTCTTAGGCGAGAACTAACCACAACCCAAAACCGTATGAAGCAGGTAGTCGATAAAAAGAGGAGAGATAGATCATTCAACGTCGGGGACAAGGTCTACTTTAAGGTCAAAAGGTTCTTACAATACCCCTATACATCAATTTGAGCTTCTAAACTAAGTCCCAAATACTTCGAGCCATATCCCACCGTGGCTAAGGTGGGCAAAGTTGCTTATAAGTTGCAGCTTCCAGAGGGAGTGAACACCCATCCTGTATTCCATGTCTCACTACTTAAGAGATCTAAAGAGTCAAGTGCTTCTACTAGCCAAACTTTGCCACCTGTAGCGAAAGAATTGGAGAAAGTGGTAGAGCCTCGTGCCATTGTGGAGAACGAGTCGTGTACCAAGGGTCTTTACCCTTAACCCAAGTTTTGGTGCAATAGTCCCATCTACATCCTGATCACACCACCTGGGAGTATCTTCCTGATTTGCTAAAGCAATTTCCAAGGGCTACCAAACTACTCTTAATTCTTGAGAACAAGAATTGTTTGAAGGCGAGGGGATTGTCACGACCCTAAGGGCAAACATATATTTTGTTAGAAAGATATAACCACTTGTATTAACAGTTAGCTAGGTGGTTAATTGGTTAGAAGATTGGGTAGCTAACTATACAACAGATTACCTCCTTTTGGTTATGATTCGGTTAGAAGGCAGGTACTACATAAGGCCTACGGGTATGAGGATGGGGGATATGTTGAGAAATAACAGAAAACTCTTTCCCTCCAATTCTCTTTCTCTCTTATCTCTCTCCCTTTTCTCTCTCTTCTCTCATTTTCTGTTTCTAATCGAGAACCAAAATACCAGAATTGTCCAACCCCAATTCCAGGGCTTGGCAGCTCATTAGCTTGATTCCTCTATTTTTGGGCTACATAAGAACACAAGGGAATATGTTGTTTGAACCACAGAACTACTCTCTATATTTGAAATGAAAGTCAGAATCTTAGAAGTCTGAAATCCGAGATGTCCAAAATAACAACAAACCAGATAGACTTGTTGCCAAGTTCTGTTTTTAATTTAGAATATTTCCTATTTGGCCAACACCCCACCATTGCTATATGTGGAGAATTAGGGTAAGAACGTCTCTGTATTTCATTGAATGGAATGGAGATATATATACAGTAGAGAATTTACAGATATGGAAAAGGAGCAGATTTTCCTAATCACCTAATTAAGGTAAGATTCTATATACAGGAGGCTAATTATATCCTTAATTCTAGCCTTAAATCTCCATACTGAATTCCAGAATTCTCAGCCTTGAGTCTTGACAATCACAGCCTTGATTCTCGACACTATAGATGGATGCTATTTGGAATTCCAAAACAACCAGACAGAATTTGATTAATCAGCGGTAGTCCAGTTGTTTTCAGCAAGCTGCAGATGCTATACACAACTCTCTGGTCTTGTTAAAGGCTTAAGGAGAGACTAATGCCATTTTAGTTATATACTCCTACATATATTCATTGCACAAGTAGCAACAGTATTTACTAGTTTGTAGCAACGGCAAGGGGCTCCTTGGTGATTAGTAAGTAGGCCGCAACATCAAGTTTTGGAAGCATTCTCTTTCCAAAGCAAGGATAAGGCTGCATACAAAAATGACAAAGTCTCGACCCTTGCAAAGTGGGGAGCTTCGTGGACTGAAGACATCCTTTTGTCTAACGTTATGTATATCCTCTAAAGCTATTTTTTTTTGGGAGGCAAATAGTAATAGTAATAAAAATAAATAAATAAAGAGGATCAGCCAATTTCAATGTCAAAAGTTATGGCTCTACTGTTAATTAATTTTATTTGTGTGTAAGGATCTTTGATATACGTAATATGGGTTTTATAATTGCCTAAGGTTCCTTGATTGGACTTCTCTTTCCAAATGAGATATCTTCTTTTTTGGGAAGATTGGGTCACACACCGAGATATTTGGAAGCCATCCCATCCACCCTTCCTCTTTCCTCCTCCCTGGCCTTATTTAGTAATATCTGTTTCTTTTAATAATTTCTTAGCAAGACTCCTTCCCGTTATTCTGGTGCTAGTATCTTGATTTATTTTCTCGTCAAAATATATGTGGCATTATGTTCCCATTCTACTTTTCTTGTGCAACACCCTGCACTGGGACACAGGTACAGTCATGAGCTTCATTGTCTTATATAGCATTTAAAGGTACAAATTCATTACTGTAAAGTGGACCTCTAGAAATAGCAGCACCCAATTCACAAAGTTGTGATTGTTGTAGCCACCTAGACAGGCTAGATTGCGGCTGCACTAATTTTGGAGTTCGCAGACAATTTTGATCAGTGGATAGTCTGAAAATAACCTGAAATTTGACCGAGTGTTTGTGACTTCACAATTTTAACTCTCTTGGAATAGTAAACCCCCTCTACACTTCTAGGGTTAAAGGGGTTCCGCCTATTTATAGCTGGTTTGAAGCCTGGATAAAGAACAAGGGTTGCATTAAGCAGCTCATAGCTAGTGTAAAAGTTATTGGATCAAACATCATGAATTCTAGGCAAATGACTGGATCCCCACCGAATGGGATTAAGGCTTGTGATTTATGTTGTTGTTTAACTCTTTTGGAATGCAACATTATGCAATGTCTTTGCCTGATGGATACAAAAATAAAGAAAGGTAAACAGTTTGTACAGTTTGCTACCTCTTGCCACAATCAGAACCTATGGTATTTTAGCTTCTAGCAACAAAGAAAAGTCAGGACCAAAAATTTAAAAAATATTAAATAATAATTGAGTAGAAGTGAACTTTCATTTTGATAAATAATGAATAGAACTGAATTTGCAGGGCTATTCGTTCTTATTTAAGTTTTGGAGTTGAACTTGGAAAGCCAATTCTGGCTTGTCTTGAGGGGAGCCAATGGGATGGATGGGTTATTATGCTTCAGGGGCTCTTCTAACGTGGAACAATAGATGACGTGGCAAATTGGCAGTTAGAGCTGTTTTTTTAAATATTTTTCTTGGCAATTTTTGGCACTTAAAATAAGTTTGCAGTCTATTTTTACACTACATTCTTTGCATATCCAATTTGCTTGTATTGTTAATTGCACGCCGTGCAGCCAACTGGAACATACATTTATGATTTATGTGAATAGGCGGTATATAATTCTTTTAGTTGAAAGAACTTAATGGTGCGTGATCAAAAAACAAGTCTCCTAGTATGTATATATCGAGACTGATCTCTGCTGCACCTGCACCTTATTCACCTTTCTATCAGGGGATGTTCCTCGAGTGAATGGACAGTTAGCTGTGTCTCGTGCTTTTGGGGATAAAAGCCTTAAATTACATCTGCGCTCAGATCCCGACATTCAGGAGGCCGCCATCGATTCCAGCACCGACATTCTCATCCTCGCAAGTGATGGCCTTTGGAAGGTAACGATTCTCTCCCCCCAAAACCTACCTCTTCCTGCTTCAACATGACTACCGTCTCTCCAGATAAGTGTGTGCATCCAAGAATAAAAACAAAAAATTCCTGTCCAGGTACTGTCAAACCAGGAGGCAGTTGATATCGCCAAGACAACCGCAGACCCACGAAAGGCGGCGAAGCAATTGGTTGCAGAAGCGTTGAAGAGAGACAGCAAAGACGATATATCGTGCTGCGTGGTTAGATTTGGGGGGTCAAAGCTGTAGATTGAATCCGTGTTTGGGTTGCTGGGTATAGTTGAAAATTTGAAATAAAGAGTTTCCGAATCATGCTGAAGCTGGCTGGGAGTACAACGCAATTGGGATGAGCATCGCCCTCGCACGCGCCCTCTCCCTCTCCCTCTCAAGTTCCTATCCATTAATGCAAATGCGACTCCAACAACATTGCCAGAACCCAGAAAAGAATAGCAAAGGAATAATGAAAAGCATCCGCCGCCGTATAAAATTTCACTTTTTTTCCTTGTTAAAGTTCCTTTGAACGCGATGTGTTTAGTTTTTATTAATTGTGAGTAAAGGTTAATAATAAACAAACAAACAAACAAAAAACTGCCTTTGTTGATAAAAGAAACTACCAGTGTGGTTAAGTTAAATTTTAGGGACAAAAAACTATTCCATTCCATCAATTTCGATTTCAACAACACTACCGTGCTGTCCGTATCTTTTTCAAAATCTGTAATTTAATTACTTTAGCAGCCAAGAAAATGCGGAAATTAGGAGCCGCTGTTATTATTTTCTTGAGATCGCATTTCCTCAGCTAGTTAATTTTGTGCAATTTTGTCGGGTTTTTATTGAACTTCAGTATACAAAAACAAATTAGGTCGCGTTCTCTTTATTTTCTAATTTTTAGTTTTGAATTTTGAATTCGTTTTTAGTTTTTTGTTTTAATAGTTTGTTTTTAAAAAATTAAAAATACATTCTCTTTGTCATTTTTAAAAATAATTTTTCAAAACAAAAAATTAGGAAACGTATTCCTTTTGAAATTTTGAAAATAATTTTTTAATGATATTTTATTTAATAAATTAAAAATATTTAATATTAATATATTATTAAAAATATATATACATTTTAAAGTTAATGTTGGACACATAGCTGATATATAATATATTAATATTAATATATTATATATATATTAAAAATATATATAAATTTAATTATTTAATAAATTAAAAATATATAAACCTGTTGTTGGAGATCGACAATCTATTGTTGAAGGGCAAAAATGTTGGACACAGCCAAAAATAGGATCTTGAAGTCGAGCTAGAGCTTCCATAGTGAGTGTAATGGCTGTCCCATGTCGGTCATTTATCGAAAGTTGGGCTAGGAGTTTGGAGGCATTACTAGTACCAAAGACCTGATGGATGGCAGAAAAATGAACAGATGCTCCCTCATAGCAGAAGTAAGAAGCAAAGACACACAATGGGGAGCATCTCCTCCTCAAGACTTTACATGCACCACATGGAAACTCGGGTCCTGACATGATTTGTAGATGGATCTGGGTACTGGCTAGATCTAACTAGATATGGGGACAAATCTAATGAGTCAGATCTAGATGAATGGGATAGATTTAAGTAAATCAGGTCAAATTAGATTTAATTTAAGATCTAGATTGTAAAACTAAGGCTATGAGAGAAAAATGACAGACCTAAAGAAGAATAGCAACATGCAAGATCCGAGGCCAGGCGGTGATCGGTGGCAGCACAAAGAAGCAGGCGTAGGAAGTAGCGAGGCCGGAGTTGGCCGACGGGGGCAATCGATGATGGCAACGGGTGGCCGTGATAGTCCGATCGGCGATCGCACGACTACTGGAGGCGGCCAAAAGTTGCAGCGGCGGAGAGGCGCTGTGCGCGTAGGAGGTTGAGGCCACAGAGGCGACGATTGGTGATAGAGATAAAGGGGTCGAAGAAGTCGGCCGAAGCCGAACGCAATGGTTACAGCGGAGGCCGAGCTGTGCACGGTCAGTTGGCGTTCGTAGAGAAAAAGATCAGATAAAGAAGAAAAGAAGAAGAAAAGAAAAAATTTGGGCACGCAAAAGTTGAGTTTGGGGTCTTCGGATATTTATAATCCAACCTTATATTTCCAAGCATGGAACAATAAAGATAGGTAATCGGGTAGGCAGTGGCGGAGCCACATGTTGGCCAAAGGCCCCAGCTGGTTTTTTTATTTTTTCAATTTTTTATATATATTAGTATGAATAATTATAATTTTTATAATTTGGCCAGGACTAAAATTAGCCCTTGGCCTGAACTAAAATTCTTCCTTGGCTCTGCCACTGCGGGTAGGTTATTTCCTAGTTATTCAACCAATCTGGTGCTAAATATCAAGGATGAAATTTTGAGATTTATAATATATGGCAAATTTCGATGACGAAATTTTTGTAAAGAGAGGAGAATGTAATATCCTAGTATTTTGAGAATAATAATAATTAATTTTATATTTAAAATATTTTTGACATCAATTAGAGATCATAATTGAGAAAACTAATGGGCTTAGAGTTAGTGAACTAAGTTGAAAAAAAAAATAAAGGCTAAGTAAATGGGCTTAGAGTTAGTGGGCTAAGTTGAAAAAATAAAAGGCTAAGTAAATGGACTAATTAGTAGGCTAAGAAAGTAGATTCAAAATTAATAAATTAAATAAAAGAATAATCTATTTAGAAGAAGATTTAGTGAAAAATAATTAAGGTGACAAAATAATTAAAGATAGTAGATGAAATAATTGAGAAATGTTGGAGACAAAGTAGGGTGTGGACAAATAATTAAAGATTATAAGTGAGATTTAGTGAAAAATAATTAAAAAAGATAACAAAATAATTAAATATGATGGGTGAAATAATTGAGAAATGTTGGAGACAAATTAAGGTGTGAATAAATAATCAAAGATAATGAGTGAAATAATTGAGAAATATTGGAAACAAATTAAGGTGTGGATAAATAATCAAAGATAATGAGTGAAATAATTGAGAAATGTTGGAGATAAAGTAAGGTGTGAACAAATAATTAAAGATTATGAGTAAGATTTAGTGGAAAATAATTAAGAAAGATAACAAAATAATTAAAGATGATGAGTAAAATAATTGAGAAATGTGGGAGACAAAGTAAGGTGTGGACAAATAATCAAAGATAATAGATGAAATAATTGAGAAATGTGGGAGACAAAGTAAGGTATGAATAAATAATTAAAAAAATTTAGTGAAAAATAATTAAGAAATGTGACAAAATAATTAAAGATAGTGGGTCACTACAATTATGTTAAGTTTAACTCAACCTTCTATAAATAGAAGAAACTTGAAATGTTTGAAGACTTAGATTAGAAGGAGAAAGGTTGTAAGAAAGAAAGATTTGAGAGTGAGAGAGAGATTGAAAAAAAAGAAAGAAAAAAAATAGAAAGAGAAAAATACCAAGAAATTTTTATAAAAATTCTATAGGCTGGATTTAGTAGTTTATGTGAAAATTTGTGGCAAAAGGCGTTATTGGATACACAAATGGAGGTTTCATCGCAATATTGAAGAATACCGAATCGCTCCGTGGGAATGTGAGTTATCTTCAAAAATTTCTTCAAAAATTTAAGAAATATGAGAATGATATTTTATAATTTTTGATGATGAAATTAGAAAAAAAATGCATGATTAGTATTTATTATGGTTTTTTTAGGCAATAGATGCTTGAAAATTAAAGAGAAAATGAGAAATAAATAGAACATGAATTCTGAAAATTATGAGGAAATTTATGGGGCTTAGGAATATTGCTTTAGGAATTATTGAGAAGAGAAATTGAGAAAATTTTATGAGAAAGTATTTATTTCATAATCTTGAGGAAAGAATATGATGAAATGAGAGAAATTAGAAAAAATAGAGAAAATTAGAAATATAATTTTCTTAAATAATTATGATGCTCAGGGTATGCCAAGGTTCATAATTGAGTATGATTCAAAGTCCAACGCGAATTTTGAGGCAAAATTATGTTAGGGACAAAATTATCTTTTTGCAAGGTAAGTGGTACTTCCCAACTAGACTAAGTGTTATGATCTTATCATGTTGTCATGACTTGTTATGAGTATATCATATAGATTGCATTTACATGTTTTGATTTATGAAATATGCATATGAGCATGATGAGATTCACGGTCATACGTTACATGGGTTTGGGATTAGGTACTGGTTCCGTTACTTTGCCAAGAGTGCACCCATACACCTCGGTCTGGCAGGGAGACTGGAAAAATGGCGGGTAATCTTAAGGTGCAGTCAACCCAAACATGAGAGTTATGATGTTACGTGCATTGCATACATACATGAACATTAAATATTTTGTATCCTTACTTAGATGATTCATCATCTAACCTAGACTTTGCCCCTGAAATATTCAAACGTTCCAGAAGAAGATAGTAGCAGAAACAATGATGAATGAGGCGTGTAATGGCACTTAGCAAAGTGCATGATGAGTTGTATGATCAGTTGAACGTATGTTATGTTGCTCATGTATTTAAGTTCTCCTACTTCGAATTCTAAACATTTTGAGAAATAATGATGTAGAACCCTATTTAGGGTTAATGTTAGTTGAGAATTTATGTTATGTATTAAGTCATGTTGAGAAATTTAAGTTCCTGTGATGTAAGAACTGATTTATGATTAATGTTATGATATTAGGTTCGATTCTAGCTTCCGCATTTAATGATTATGATGATTCTTCTTGTGGATAAATGAATGAAAATTTTGGGATGGATAAGAGCAATAATATGGCTTAGTCTTAGTTTTAGTAGTATAAAAAAAAAATTATTCCAGAATTGTCCTGAGTTATAACGCGCTCGGAAAACGGGGCGTTACAACAATTATCGATATGCTAATAATTTCATGCCCAATAGAATATCATAATTACCGAGACAACATAACATGCACATATATGATAAGATGCTCATAAATCACATATATTTTGGTAAATCCTCGTGAAATTTATGCTCAATTTAGGCAAAACATATCGTGTATAAATTTTTGAGAAAAATCACTCACATTGCTCTAGTTATTTAAGATTTCTCGAAATTCATGCACTGCCTCGAGACTAGTGCCCTGATATTTTTTCTAACCAAATTTTAGAAAGAATTAATAAAATTAAATTCTTTAATTTTTCCCCATTTTTCTATTTTTTTTTCTTTTTTCTATTTTTTCTTACCTTCACATGACCACACTCCCCTACACCCATGTGCTTTGTACATGTTTCGCACGAGCTCGAAGTCGATCGTCTTTTTCAGTTGCCTTCTCACTTTCAGCCACTAGTTTTGCTTTAATTCCTTGGTTTTCTTCCTCCTTCTTGCTCTATTCTTCCTTTCGAACACAATAGGCTCATTGGTGGCTCAAAAATCAAGCCAAAACACCCTCAAATATGCCAATTTTAGTGCGTCTTAACGAGTCTTCCGATTTTTCAACGAAGTTTCGAAACCCCTTCAAACCAAAACCAACATCCCTCAAACTCTCCAGAAATTCTCTCCCTTACTTGGAAAACAAAAGCCCTCTATTACTTTCTCCTAATTTTTCCCCGAATGCTCGAATTTCTTAGTTAAAGTTTGGTGAAAACTCTGGGCCATAACCCACCTATTTATAGCCATTTTTGACGAATTTTCTATCCAATTCAGTCACTTCATTGCATCAGTCATCTTTCCCTAGGCCTTGATGGCCTAGTTCCTTTCCCGAACATCAATTTGACATCTGTTGTCAGCGGCGACCACAGTGCGACCGTCAACTGTTGTGCAATGCTCACATTATTATTTTCATTTTAGCCCCTCAACTCTTGCCTTATTTCACTTTGGCCCATTGCCCTCAAGTCCTTAGGTTTCAAAAATTATACTTTAGCCTCATAACTTTGAAAAATTATATTTTTGCCCCAATAATAATTACACTTGAGTACACTAAAAATTTTCGAGTATTACACAAGGGGCATAACTCAAGGCAAGAAGAGCAATAGGAGAATAGAAATTCGTATTGATCTAATAAAATTTTAGTCTAAGAACATGTTTCATCTCTCAAATGCCTAAAGCCCCCAAAAGAATTCAAAACACGTATGTATGCTTCAAGAAAGTATCATAAACAAGATGTATGCTTCAAGAAAGTATCATAAATAAGATTAAGAGTGTTAATTCTTATATATGTTATTCAATAATGCTTGAATAAAGTGACTTTTACCTTGTTGTAGTTTTTTTTTTTTTTTTTGTGTATTTTGTTTCTCAAGATAATGAATGCACGAAAAAGGCTCAAAACTCTAATAAACAAGCAAACCTAGCATCGAAGCGTGGAATGGGCGAGAATGATCTAAGGGTCATTATCCAAAAAACTTAAGCACAAAAGTGTGAGAATGGTTCAAAATTTGAAAATTGCAAGAATGATAGAGAAAAAACCTAGCATCAAAAGCACAAAATACATGAAATTGGATTAAAAATTGAAAATGAGAAAACACGAGAAAAATCTAGGTTAACTTAGAATCAAAAGCAATAAATGCGTAAGAATGACCTAGAAAAACCTAGAGTCAAAAGCCCAAAATGTATGAGACGAATTAAGAATTGAAAATGCAAAAGCACTAGAATGATCTAGGATAACCCAAAATTAAAAGCAAAAAATGCATAAGAATGATCTAGAAAGACCTAGAGTCAAAAGCACAAAATGTGTAAGATTGAATTAAAATCGAAAACACAAAAGCATGAGAATGATCTAGGGTCCATCATCCACAAAAGATTGGGGAGCAAGCATAATACCTCTATTATAAGAAAAAGAAAAATGTAAGTGTCAAGGCAAGTAAACCTTAAAAGTTTTGAACGATTTATGATATGTGAATTACTAACGTGTAATGTAGAAAAACAAATACAAACCTATAATTAGAAGTGTAAAAAGCATGATAACGGCATAAAAAATCTATAACAGCCCACTCCCACTTACGAGTGCTACCGATGAATAATCAACTGAATTACTCACACATAACACCAAACTAATGAAGATATGGACTATGTTTTATCAGGAAACGTTTTAGGTGAGGACTAGATTTCATCCTTCCCTTCGCTCCACTCGAGGAGTCGGTCCCAAAACATAAAAAGCACAGCGGATGGGACTCGAAACCCGAGTAAGCCTTACCTTTTTTCAGCTCGCCTCACAACAAGCTAAAGGTGACCCAGGCACGAAATTAGCACGTTAAATATCGACTGAGCATTGGGATTTATGGGAAATACCTCTTTGATCCTTATCTGATCCTAAACTTGGCTCCATCAAACAAGCCACTATCAACCAGAAGTCTACACAATCATATACTACATTTACTGATTACAACAAACTGGATATCATCCAGTGCCCAACAACATACACATACACCTACAAGAATATATATGCATACCACCATATGAATACATATAGGAGATAATACAATTCCCAACACGGGCAACAACGTTATTCGCCATTTCAACCTCCCAACATCATCTCTGCTTGCATCTGGACTCGCAACATCTACAACACGAGGTAAAACCTGATGAGTCACAATGACTCAGTAAGGGTGCAAATGAATATAAACAAGATAATATATGAGACACAATGACAAGTGTGCATGAATGGCGAGGCATCATTGCCTTTCAAACCCATCTGTTCAAGGCAATAACCTCCCAAATTACCCTTAACATGCATTTAGTCTCTCCCATGGCCATAGAACTCCACTAGACTGCCTATATAACATGCACAACACACAACTTCACACAACATATGTTTAACTATATTACCAAACATTCGCATGACTGCCATCATTGAGGTCGTCCCTTACTTGGCTCGAAGCTTTATCTCTGTCATGGGCAAAAACGCTAGCCCGAACTTTGAACTCTTCTAGGATCACTGCCTTCTCGGTCAACCCTAGATGCAAACACCCAAAACCCAACTCCATTAACATCCAACATTAAACCAATGCCCTTAACTTCGCCACACACACAAAACCATCCATTTCCAAACAATCCCAGCCCAGGATTTTATCCAACGAATAATTATTCTACATTAACTCGCTTTAATGCAAATAATTTGAAAAGAAAAAAAAATATTAAATTACCTCGACTCATCTGGGGAGAAATTCAGAAAAATGCCCATATTGGAATTACCTCCTGAGCCACCACCCTACTCTCAACACCCCATTTTTGAGCTTCCAGCACACTCCTTGAGCCCCAAATTAATTTCCAGAGATTTTCTTAAATTTTCTAAAATTTTTGGCTATTTTTCCCCCTCTCTCTCTTTTTTTTTTTTCCATTTTCCCCTTTATTTTCTTTTCTTTTACTTTTTTTCTTTTTATTTTTTTCTTTATTTCCTCTCTTTTTCTCCACCTGCTTCCTTTGTTCTTCTCCTTCTTCCATGGCGCGCACAGCGCCCGCTCTCGCGCACCAGGGACCGACCACCACCGTTGCTAGCGCCACGCCACCGTCGTCGGCCGCTACTGGTTGCACCGCAACCACCACCGATGCTAGCCTCCACTGCGAACCGCCTTTCGCACGCACCTCCAACCTGCGCATGACCAACCATCGCTGCAACCAAGCCCGGACCTATAGTGCAATTCATGAGCCCATTGTCTTAGGGCCCACAAATTATGTTAATTTAAGGGGGCCCATAAAATTAAAAGAAAATGACTATTTTGTCCTTATGTCTAAATGATGATTTTGCCCATATATAAATCACTCCCCCCAATCTAAAATTTGCAGAATGAACTCTCTCTCTACTTTGTGTCTAAATGAATATTTGTTTATTTTTTTATATTTTATTATAAAAATAAAATTTAAATGTGATTCGGGAGCCCATTTTTACATTTCGACTTAGGGCCCCAAAATCTCAAGTACTGCAGTGGCTGCAACCAGCGGCCATAGCCGGCCACTGAAGCTTCCCACGCCATCGCTGGAGCTTCTTCGAGCTGCCTAAACCGCCGCTCCATGTTGCTGCTGCGTCGCCAACCTCCATTGTAGCGCCTTGTCGCGCCACCGCAGCAGCTGCTGCCTCATTCGCGCGTCGACCATGGTTGATCAGCCATCAAGCTCTCTCTCTCTCTCTCTCTCTATCGCGATGCACTCGGCCCAGCTCTGCTTCTCGAGCTTCAGCATCGCGGCCTCTTCAAGCTGCTGCAACTGGCCAGCAATTGGCCTCCGTCTCACTCTTTGGATCTCATTCTCCCTCTCGCGAGCTCTTTTTCGATCTCTCGTGATCTCTCCCTCTGTTTCGAATCCAAAGAAAAGGCCACTGTAACGCATCAAATGTGCACACGCACACACACATATGTATATATATATATATATATTACACAATAACCCTACAAAATTCCTTAACTTCACTTGAGGAATTTGATAATTTAACTTAGGAATCTATTAATTACACTTAAACCCTCCAAGCCTTAATTTAAGTACCCTTAAGTCGCTTAAAATATCGATTTTTCCTAAATTAAGAATCAGCATTTACTCAAAAATATTGATTTTGTCCCTCCGCCCGCACAGGACCTTATCTCAGCCTGAAAACTCTTCAGCTTGACTCATTCATAAAACCGAGCCACTATTCAGGCCCCTCTGACTTACGGGTGATTTCTTGGTTGGCCCTCACGAACATTCGATTTAGCCAATAATTTAAGCTTATATAGTAGTTGTACCATAAACTGTTCTCGATTTGACTTCTTTCAGAGTTATTAGTCTCATCTCGAAACGCTAGACAATCCCTTGCCCCATTTCTTGGACATCCAAGTCTTAGGGCATTTCCTGCCATTGATTCGAAAATTTATTAATTCATTTCTCAAAATTGACCTTAGGGCCTGCTGGACTGCTTACTATTCAAATTACCAGAATGCCGCTCCCCTAGAATACCATCATTTCATTTCTCGCCTCTCTCAAAGAGCACTCTTGAAATTTTATCTTATTTTCTAACACCGATAACACAGGGTATTACAAAATCCAAACATAAAAGCATGAGAATGATCTAGGGTAAACCTAACATCAAAAGTAAGAAAATGTGCAAACATGATCTAAGGACCATCATCCAAGACAAATAGGGGTCATGAGTACCAATGGATTATAGAAAATAAGGACCCACCAAAATTACTAAATATAAGAATCCTAATCCTTCGACAGACTTAAAAAGTCTATTTAGCCAAGTTGGAGGAACCTCTAAACGAAAGAATGGGTAAGAACTCCACAAACGAGATTATCATATCAGCATTATGGTTTTATCTCTCGAAAGATAATTGAGTTCAAGTTCTCATCAACTGACATGAATCCTCAACATCCAAATCCATCAGTCACCCTAGGGTTCCCTCAACCACTTTAGTAAGGCTTTAAAGAACAAAAGATGTTCTTCAAGTCATCAACCAAGATAGTAATAACCTTTCAAACTCTCAAACTTTGGATCATAATGCCACCAACTTACAACACTAAAATATGTAATTGCAGGAAGAAGAAAAATAGAAAGCCAACTAGACAAAAAATACTGGCATCAGGGAAGAACCCTCGTGAAAGTCTCCTAAAAAAGGTAGGTCAACAGTTACTTTTCCCTTTAGAAAACCCAAAGGAAAGAGTAAAGAAAAATTGTAGTGTCTGAGAAAGTATTCCCAAACCCAAGATAGGACCAAGAGGAAAAGCCCTAAGAAGGGAAGCTTAAGAGACATTCCCAATGGAATAGTCCTCGAGAAACATGCCATTTTTGGTCTCCTGATGGCCTCACTCTAGTCCAAAAATATGTCAACTCATCTTTATTGTCTCTATTGGGAAATTTGCAACATATGATTCCAAAAAATATAGATACTCTTCCACTTATCAACTTCAGACTCTATAAATAATGTGTGATTCCATTGATCAAGGTATGACCAGAACTCTACTTAAATTATACTTCTCTTGTTGTTATATACATTTTCACATAGACTAATTAAATATCGGAAGGTCTGTGCTGGAGTTGCCTCTTACACCTAATTATTTTCTCTTTTACAAGTCTTCTAGCAACTAGAGGCTCAAGACGAATACTCCCACAATTACGAATTTGTTGTTATATTTTGGCAATAATAATAGTTGAATTAATTTTTTTTATATAAAATTTCAATTCAATTTGATTTTGTTGTGTTATATATAAACTCAATTAATTTAGTTAGTTGCCGAATCATATAACTGGTCGAAATAATCGGCTACTCCCCTGCCCAGTATTTGGGCCGTCATGGGCTCTCACGTGGGCCGACCCGGCATCATAAACCTTCTTGAGGGGGACTAATTTGGGCGTTACCCAGACCCACTGGAGAACCTTCGCGCATAGGTCTACGTGTGTAATAAATTGAGAATCTATCCAAAATTGTAATGGGATTTGTATTCTATGATGATTCTATCCAGCCAGATGCCCCAAAGCAACTTTTTAATATTCGAGTTTGATATTATCATATATATCTTGTTTTGTTTCTCCAACTTCAAGATTTACATAAAAATCTCTCTTCTTCTCAAGTTTTGTCATTCGATCCCACCATGGCAGTGGCTCTCGAAGCTCTGGCCATGGCCGGAGTTGATTGCTCCCACTGCAACATCACAATTGAAGAATGGGAGAGAGCAACTGCCATCAACGTGCTCAATCCGCCACCCCATCTTCTGGCCCCGCCGCCGCAGAAGAAAAAGAAGAAGAAGATATCAAAGAAAGATACCCACTTTCCTGTACCTTTTGGGATCCCAACATTCATCAGCAAAGTAAGGGTTTGCGATGAAGTAGAAGGCGGCTGCGGCGGCGGTCGTCGAGGTGAAACCGCCATTGAAGTGGAGGAAGAAGAGGGTTTCAGAGGAAGGACGGAGAAGAAGACGAGGAGAACCATGAGATCATCAATTGCAATGTTGATCAAGAGAATGGTGAGGAAGGTGTCCTTGGTGTTCCGGATGGCCACGAGAAAGAGGAAGGAAACTTTTCCTGCAGAACACGAACATACAAACGTCTGGTAAGCGCGTAGAAATTCCTTTCAGAAACTGATGGACGTTAAATCCTCCTGCATCTGCATCTGCATCTGCTTGCAGAGAGGAGATGTAAATATGAGGAGTATGGCAAGCTCTTATCGCTAGCTGGCGAGTGATCGAGTCGACGCCCGAGGTAGTATTTAGAGTTTCTTTTATTGAGTTTTGTTTCAATTTTGGAATTAAGGCGACGACACTGTTGTGTATCTAACAAATTGATTCAAAGTTTCTTCAGTGGAGATCTCACCTGCACTGCATCTCCCCCTCGATCCATATTGATCTATCTATCTATCCATCTATGCTTCATGAACGAACGTTCATGGAATTGATGGTGAATTAGAGCGTTTACGGGAGAAACGCCTCCCAACTAAGCTCGGGTTAACAAACCTAGCTAAAAATATTTTAAGGAAAATACTACTTTTACAAATAACTGGGTTATTGAAAAAATGATCGAAAATGCCAAATAACAAAAATATCATCACCTAATTTTTTGTTGCCATCTCTAAATGAAGTCTCGGATTTCATAAAACAAGCTTGATCAGATTTCATAAAATCCAAACTTTTTTCATTTGTAATGCTTTAATGATCGATGATTGTCATTTTATATTGTACTACAAAGAAAACGAAAACAAAAACTAACACCAACGCCACAAAGAAAACAAAAACTAACACCAACACCAACACCATTTACATACTAAAAGTGTAATATTATTATTGCACTAAAAGTTTTGTATTCCCTATTAGATGGGTTTGTTTCAAAATTTTTATTATTAGTAATTTTTTATATAAATACATGTTTACCATTATTCCTTTTTTAGCCTAATCATATGGAATCATTTTGGATTAAATATAAAATTACATCCATCTCATACAAACCATTGAAACCATTTGTACTTTTCTATTTCTATCTACTATAAATTAAACACAAATAATTTAATTGATATACATGAAAATTATTTATTTTATTTTTTCTTCTCTTGCAAATCAGAACCTCGGAATTCTACGATTTAAAGATAATAAAAAAATATAAAAAATAGTTTATTTACTTATTTTCCTAATTTATAGTACAACCAAACAGGTTGTTATGACTTAAAAAAACCTGAGTTTAACCCTTTTATTAATAATTCATATTAATATTAATGTATAAAATATTATCACTTACATCAAATTTAGTGTTTATAATTAAGGAATTGAGATTAAAAGAAAAAGGAAAACTAAGCAGCAGAGGCTGCCCTGCCAGTGGTGTGGCTGAGAAATTTCCAGTATCTTCTTGTGGGCACATTTGGATACGGATCTAATCTGGACCATCAGTCCATCATAGCACACCTTTTACGTATTATTATATATTGAATATAAAATTGATGACATTTATTTTTTACTAAACAAAAAAAAAAAAAATAGCACGATTCTCTTAATTTAAATAGTTTATGAATTAAATTGAGGAGTAGAATAATGTCATAGATACCTCACTAAATTTATCAAGTTGTATTGAGTTATAATATGAATTAAATAATTAAAAATGATATACAAGTATATAATTAGCTATTATTTGTAATATTTAACTTGATAAATTTAAACTCATCCCAATCTCTGGTTTAACACTTTAAACTCATCTCAAATAAATTGATTTTAAAAGAATTATAATGTTATCTAACACATAAATCAATCGAGCCCTATAAAGTGCTTCCAAATACAAAGATATCTTCACAATTTCGCGCATAGCCATGAGCTATTAAAGTTTCTATCAATCCGGTCCAATTGACAGTGACACCCCCGTCAATTTGAACAACATCAATAATGTAAAATATACATCTCTTTAATAATAATATAAGCTCTTAAATAAATTGATAATTAATCATTTTAACTTAATATCAAATTTTTATTAACAGACTAATATTTAGAGCCCGTTTGAAAAAAAATCAGTTTTTAATTTCTAATTTTATGACTTTAATTATGGTTTTAGTTTAAAAAAATTTAAATATTGTTTCATAACTTTGATTTATTTTAATTTTTGCTTCTGATTTGGTGTTCTTTTGGGGCTTTTTCTTTCCTCCTCCCTACCCCTACCGTCCCGAAGTCACCAGAATTTTAAAATTTTCTTAACAATTCCTCTGGCGATGATCATGACGGTGGGGTTGCTGGCAGATGGCAACACTAACGGGTTATTATCGAAGGAAGGGAAGAAAAATCAATCGAAATGAAGAACAAACGGATCCTCTTCCTCAAATTGCAGCACATGTTTAGATTAGTGTTAAAACTTGAAACTTAAACTAATTTAGAGCCAGTTTTGCAAGTGTTGAAGTTGAAATGAAAGCCCATGCTTTAGAAGATAATATATATGTGTGTGTGTGTGTGTACCCACAAAAGACAATAACAGAGCGAGCCAGCCAGCCAATGAGCCAAACATCAAGATCAATTTCATGGTGCTGCTTTGTCTTCTCTCTGGGCTATGTACTACTACTGGCATACTGCTCTGCTACTACCCACTGACATCCACGGCTCCGTTTTCCACTGCCCAAATTTCAAGACCCACATCTCACCCTTCTAATATCTCCCAATTTCTGCTTCTGCCTTCATTTGATGGCCAAGTGTTTTAGCTTGACGGCCGCGAGGGACTGGTGCTACAGATGCTCCTTCTCGAACGCGGGGCTCCAACCAACGGTGAAGGACCTCGGCGACGGGACGGTGATGCACTGTTGGGTACCCAAGACCCGGAAAGAGACGAAGCCTCACTTGGTGCTGCTTCACGGCTTCGGAGCCAACGCAATGTGGCAGTGGGGCGACATGGTTCGTCTGTTGGCGCCCCATTTCAATGTCTACGTGCCGGACCTGGTGTTTTTCGGGGGCTCGTACACGACCCGACCCGAGCGGTCCGAGTTGTTCCAGGCCGGGTGCGTGATGCGGGTCATGGAGGCCAACAAGGTTGGGAAGATGAGGGTGGTTGGTTTGAGCTACGGCGGGTTTGTGGCCTACTGCATGGCGGCGCGGTGGCCGGAGGCGGTGGAGCAGGTGGTGGTGTGCGGCGCCGGGGTGGGGTTGGAGGAGAAGGACTTGGCGGAGGGGATGTTTCCGGTGGCGGATTTGGAGGAGGCGGCCGCCATTCTGCTGCCGCAGACGCCGGAGAAGATGAGGGAGCTCTTGCGCTACGCCTTCTTCAAGTCCCCCAAGGCCGTGCCTTCTTGCCTCCTTAGGGACTTCGTTGACGTGAGTATGCCTTCCTTCTTCTTTCTTTTTCATCTGAAAATTGGCCTTTAGTTTGTAGGCGTACCCAAATTACATATCAGATAATAAGATTTCTAGTTTCTATTTTTTTTTTCTCTTAATAAAAAAATAATAAGTTTGAATTTTAAAAAGCACTTTTGTCTACTGAAGATGTAGAGGTTATTCACTAAAACTGGATTCCCAACTTATGACTGACATCTCCTCTAAGAACGCAAAATTAGATTTTACCATGACAGTGATAAGCTATAATTGTATGAAATTGATCTCTCGGCATATTGCAGGTAATGCATAAGGAGCACTTAGAGGAGAAGAGAGAACTGATTCGAGCCATTCCCAAGGACAGAAAACTCTCGGACCTTCCCAAGATCACTCAGGTGCGTCACTCTCAGGAACTCTCTTCTATTTCATATTACAGTGTGAGCTCAAATTCAACACGTCGTCCTTTCGTTTGTAATTATCTCATGAACAAATAACCCTTGCGTTTGATTGCAGCCTACACTAATAATCTGGGGAGATCATGACCAGATATTCCCCTTAGAACTCGCTTATCGGTTAAAAAGGTACCTCAACAATACTAATCTCCAGCACTTTTTTTTAAACAAATTTTGTGCACAGATATTCTGAACTAAAGTGACTTAATAGTTTATAATAATACGATAAGAACCTCTAGGGTAGGTGATTCTTGGTTTTATGCAGGCACTTGGGGGCCAATAGTGAACTAGTGGTCGTCAAGAACGCAGGCCATGCCTTCATTGCAGAGAAGCCCAAGGAAGTGTTAAGACACTTGAAATCTTTCCTAATTGATTCAGCTCCTTCCTTCAACAAGCTCTCTTCCGGATCATCACAAACCACCACAGCTGATTACTGATTAATTAATTGCAGAAGATGATCCACCCACTAGAATCCATTTGAAATTGTTTTAAACGATTTGCACCCACAACACTATTTTTGTACCTAACTACAAGAAAAAGAATTTGATGTGGCATACCTTTGTTCAGCTCGGCAATTTTGGGCAACATGCAATTGACTTGGTACTAATGTCGAGCTCTGATTTTGCCCCTGCGGAGACCGTGCTACTTCCATGTAACATTCCCAAGTCTTCAATTCCTTGTTCTACGACTCAATATTTGTACGAATTCATCAAGTACTAGACATTGGGACATGTAATATGTTTCTTGTATGCCGAGAGTTGATCGCCCTAGTTAACAACCACGAGCTCATACAAATATTGTGTAAAATAGCAACAGTGATTGGTCTTAACGCATTGTGCATAAAATAAAAGCCAACATTCCATAGCAGCAGCAAACAAGAAGGCGATTTTCAATTATTAAAGAGAATTCATCGAGGAATAATGAACACAGCAGCTATAAATGGTAAGGTTATCAAGATACACCAAACCACCAAAATACAGCTTTCAGATGCTAACATCACTACTCCTAGATCCATTATGCCTGATTTGTATTAAGCCGGAAGGGACAAGAGACCAGCCAATACAGAGCACATTAGAGCAATCACTGAAACCAAATAGACGATCATATAGTTTATCACCGAACATAGATGATTCATGAGCAAGGGAATCCTGAACTCATGCATAAAATGGAAAATCAAGATAGTTATAAGCTATTCACAAAATTAAAACCAATTTTTTATTTGTTGGAAGGTGATTACAAAAATCTATTCTAGGTTACATATAAATGGGGCAGGTTTGCTGCAACAGCCAAACAAATTAAACTTTAGCACCTGACCAGATTAACTGGTTAGACTCAAATGAAGACCCAGTCGAATTGTCTAGGTCTTCTAGAGTACAAACTTCCAGTAACAAGAAATGTTGCAGCTATGAAGAAGCAATCATAACAAACAGTAAGCAAGATCAACTTACTGGCACAATCAACTGGTGCTTGTGTCCCCAAAAGAAACTGAAACCAAGGACTTTGAAGCCCATGCTTTAGCATTCATTGCTCCTCCTTGTAAATTACTTTTCTTGCAGGGTTCCTTTAGGGAACGAAACAATTGTATTGCTCGATTCAGATAGGCCAGAGGATGCTCCAGTAAACTCCTTGACCTTATGCCTAGAATGCATCTTCTCCAAGCCAATTGAGCAAATTTAAACACAGTTGGGAAAATGAAGTAGAGCAACCTCAAAAGAACAAATGCGGTAGCCAAGGCCAAATATGTCTCATGCTGGAGCAAATTCTCAGGAGATCTAGCCCATGAAAAAGGGCAGCTTTCTTGCTCGCCATTATTGTATTCCTCATGATCGTATTGGTGTTCAATTCTTTCCATTGAGAGTTCATCCAGATGTGTAGCCTTAAAGCCTTCAACAATGAGCTTATTTTCATTAAATATCCCTTGAAAAGTTTACTAGTAAATTAATAGAAATCATGAGATGCAGTCCAAGATCTTTGTAGATAATGTGACAAGTTACACATTATTATCATACATGCTCAGGCAGGCAATTTCCTGTGCGAGGACACTAGTAAAAATTTACTTGCAGACATATACACAGGTAAAAACATGTATACTGGCCAGAAGTGCAAAAGACAGGGTGCACATGCAGCAAGCATGCGCAGATGAAAATGAAGTCAATAAATGTATCAGATTAAAATGTCATGTTCAAGTTTGAGACTAGATTCTAGAATTAGAATATAAATAATAATAGTGCAGGATAAAAGTTATTTCAGCCTTAAAGTTCCTTCATGACCAATCAGGAGAAGGAAAAAGGGGAGGGGTGGGGAGAGAAGAACAGATTAACGTTCAAAATCATAGTATCCAAAACAAGAAGACATTCCAGGGGAAGGCCTTACCTGTAACATCATTGTAGAAAGCAACAAGAGAGCCAAGGCTACGGGATCCATGGTAGCGCATACGAATGGTAGAATTTAGAAGAAAAAGAGTAGGAAACCCATGAACTCCATACTTTGAGAGAGTGCTGATAAATACAATATCAATATTATTTGGACATGTCAATATCAATATACACATATCTAATATACATAAAATAATAAACACAAGAAAGGATAATGTTCCCAAACCTTGGCCTGATGGTTAATTCTTCAATCGCAAAATGAGGGATGGAGGGGTACAGTGATGACAAAATAGATAAGGTTGGTCTAATCGTTCCAGAGAAAGGACACCAAGACGCATAGAAGAGCAAAGCAACATAATTGCGACTATCTTTTTGAATCAAACTCAGTGCTCTTTGCAATGAGACCTCATCTCCCTTCACAAAAAGATGCATGGCATCAGCATGTTACCAGAAAACTTGATGCAAGAAAGAAACACCTGATGTTTGATATAGTTTCTGTCTAAATATAGATTAAAAAGTTAACCAGATCACACCACCTAGGAGAACCTTCCCAATTTGCTGAAGCAATTTCCAAGGGCTGCCAGACTACTCTAATGAAGACAAGAATTGTTTGATGGGGAGGAGATTGTCACGACCCTAAGGGTAAACAAGTATTTTGCCAGGAAGATAACCACTTGTATTAGCAGTTAGCTGGGGAGGTTAAGTGGTTAGGAGGTTGGATAGTTAATTGGTTAGGAGGACAGTAGCTAACTGTATAACAGACCATTCCTTTGTTGTTATGTTAGTTAGAAGGCAGGCTCTATATAAAGCCTATGGTATGTGGATGGGGGATATCGAGAATAATACAAAGCTCTTTCCTTCCAATTCTCTTTCTCTCTCTCTTATCTCTCTGTCTCTCTCTTTCGCATTCTGTTCTAATCTAGACCCGGATTACCAGAATTGTCCAACCCCAATTATGGGGCTTGACAGTTTGTTGATAGATTTCAATGCCTGACTTGCCATGAATTCAAGTAAAGCAGATTGAATAAACTTGTTAACAACATTATAAGTGCATTGTAAATTAAAAAACTATCAACTTGAAATTATCTTTTTAATATTTGGATTTTACTGTATTATAAGGCTTATAATTGTGTTAAGTGAAAAACTATTTATGTTTATAATTTAATTAATAATTTTACAACAACAATAACATATCTACCATTTATCCCACTATGTGGGGTCAGCTACATGAATTCTAAACTTCCATGTATTTCTGTCTTTTGTCATATCTTCATTTAGTCTCATACACTTCATATCAAACTTTAATATCTCTCCCAAAGTCTTCTTGGGTCTGCCTCTACCTCTTTTTTTGACTAATTATTCCATTTCATCAACCCTCATCACATGAGTATCTCTTGGTCTTCTTCTCACATGACCAAACCATCTTTGTCTAGTCTCACTCATCTTCTCCTTGATTGGCACTACTCCTACTTTATTACGAATAACCTCATCTCTAATTTTATCTTTTCTTGTATAGCCACACATCCATCTTAGTATCCTCATATTCGCTATGCTCGTCTTTTACTCATGTTGGTATTTGACTGCCCAACATTCTGAGTCATACAACAAAACTGGTCTTATAGTTGTCCTATAAAACTTTCATTTTAGTTTTAATGAGATTTTACCATCTAATAACACCCCCGATGCATTTCTCCATTTTAGCCAACCTGCCTTAATTTATGCGTGACATTCTCGTGAATTTCTTTATCTTTTTGAATCACTGATCCCAAATATCGAAAATGGTCTTTTCTTTGTATGATTTGGTCTTCCAATTTTATTATAACATCCTCCACTCTTACATTCTTACTAAATTTACATTCCATATATTTTGTTTCTCTTCTACTTAATTTAAATACCTTAAATTCTAAATTGTTTCTCCACAACTCAAACTTAGTGTTCACTCCCTCTTTTGTTTCATCCACCAACACTATGTCATCTGCAAATAGCATACACCACGGCACCTCTATCAATGAGTTCATCCATTACTAAAGTAAATAAGTATGGATATAGTGCAGAACCTTGATGCAATTCCACTGTAATTTTAAACGGTTAAGTATCCCCTCCGCATGTTCTGACCTTTGTCTCTACACCGTGATATGTCATTAAAGGCTTGTACATAGGCTATTCGGATTCCTTTCTTCTCTAAAACCCTCCATAATACTTCTCAATGGACCCTATCATAGGCATTTTCTAAATCTATAAACACCATATGCAAGTCCTTTTGATAATCCCGATACATTTCCATTAGATGCTTTAGTAGGTATATAGCTTCCATTGTTGACCTACCAGGCATGAAACCAAACTGATTTTCCAAGACGTCTGTTTCTTTTATGAGCCTCTGCTCTGTTACTCTCTCACAGAGTTTCATGGTATGGCTCATTAATTTAATTCCTCTATAATTTTCACAGTTTTGAACATCTCCTTTGTTCTTGTATATAGGAACCAAAGTACTCTTCCTCCACTCATCTGGCATCTTTTTTTATTTAAGGATCGCGTTAAATAATTTCATTAGTCAAGAGATGCCCTCTTCTCCCATGCATTTCCATGCTTCTATTGGTACATTATCTAGTCCCACCGCCTTATGATTTTTCATCTTTTTTAATATTTTTTAATGCTTGCCTTATTTCTTTTGAACTTATGTGTCGATAAAATGTATAGCTCACTTTCCCTTCGGAGTTACTAAGATGTCCCAACCTAACTCTTACGTCCCCACCATCATTGAATAATTTTGTGAAATACTCTTTCCATCTCTCTTTAATCTCTCCCTCATTCACTAATACATTTTGGTTTCCATCTTTTATGCATTTCACTTGGAGATCCCTTGTTTTTCTCTCTTGCTTTAACTAATTTATATATCTCTTTCTCCATCTTTTGTATCAAGTTGTTTATATAGATTATCATACGCTTTTGACCTTGCTTTACTAACATCTCTTTTTGCTACCTTTTTCGCTTCTTTATAATTTCTTAGGTTTTCTTCATTATTGCACTGATATATAGCCTTATAACAACTTTTCTTATTTCTAATTTTCAATTGCACCTCTTCATTCCACCACCAAGACTCCTTAAAGTTTGAGACTCTACCATTTATCTCTCCAAGGACTACCTATGTCGTGCTTCTCAAGGCAGTAGCCATTTCTCTCCACATTTGGTTTGCCTGTCCTTCTCCATTTCATTCTCTTCTACCACTTAATTTTTCTTTAAAGATTAATTGTTTCTCCCCTTTTAAATCCCACCACCTAATTCTTGAATTTTGTTTTATGTGATTTTTTCTGTTCCAATTTCTTATTTGGACGTCAAGTACCAAAAATCTATGTTGAGTAGTCAAACACTCCCCCAGTATCACCTTACAATCCCTACAACATAACCGATCCTCTTGTATCGTGAGAAAGTAATCTATTTGAGTGCTTGATGTGACATTTTTATATGTGATTTAAGTATTTGTCTCATTTTTTTAACCTAGTATTGGTTATGATGAGCTCAGATGCTATAGCAAAATCTAGAATAGACTTACATTCATTATTAATTTCCCCGAACCATACCCTCCATGCACCTCTCTATAGCCGTTTCTGTCTCTACCCACATGACCATTTAAATCACCTCCTATAATCACTTTATCTTCTCTTGGTATCATTTGTATGAATCCCTCTAGGTCGTCCCAGAATTTTGCTTTTATCTCCTCACCTAACTCTGCTTGCGGTGTATATGTACTAAAGATATTCATAATCATTATTCCTAGACCAACCTTCACCATAATAATCCTATCCCCTATTCTCTTTACATCCACTACCTCATCTACTAAGTTTTTATCCATAATTAATAATTTTATTGCAAAAAAAATGTAATAAAACTTTATCATTAAAAATAATGTTAATTGTACATATTAAAAGTATTTTTATATCCAAATAATATTAACTATGATCTGGCCAAATACATATAACAACATTAAAAGCACATTTTTAACATCATTATTTGATTGTTAAAAGCACTTTTTCCCAAGCACTGGCCAAACACATATAACAATTGGGTTGTGCCATATTGTGCCTAAATTTTAAGAAAAGTGTAGGATAAGGCTTAAAAATGATGCTTTTAAATCTAAAATTTTGAAACAATACTGAAAATATACAAATATAATGGTAAATACTAAATAATACTTCAGAATATTTTTATTTTCTTAAAATAATATTGACAAATAAATGGTCACAACTAATGTAATGTACACATAACAACCAACAACAACAACACTATACTATTATGTATAGGCCTTAATTCTAGTAGGAAAGTTAGCTATATAAATTCTAAAACACTAATTTTTTCTATCATATAATCTAAGGGCACAAGGTGTTATAAATAAAACTTATTTTCAAGCAAAATGTGTTTTTCAAATCTTATTTTTATGACCTAAACACTTTTATTGTTGGTGATAACCAACCAATGCGATTGTATAAGTCTTGAGAATAAAGTGCAATAAATATAAAAAATTATTATCTTATCATGTGCCCCAACAACGAGGATAGAAAAACTTGACTATTCAAGATAAGAATTTAATAAAATTTCTCTTTATTTTGCATTATTAAAGATTCTTATTTTGACTATAAAATATGTTGAAGTAGCATTAATCGTTATTATTTTTCCTTAAATGCTACAAATAAATAACTAATGTATATATTATTAGGGAAATTAGATGAGTCAAACTCAAGGAGACTTGTGCCATGTTGTGACTAAATTTCAAGAAAATCATTGGGCACGATTAGAAGACATGATATTTTAAAAATCACTGGGGCACAATTTTGGGATTTTTACATTTTGAACATATTTTGGTTGATTTTACGAATCTAAAGAGTATAAATAGAAGCATTTCTGGGGAAAGACCTAACTGAGGATTTTGCATTTTTGCTTCTTAAGTTGAGGTGCATTTGATACTAAAGAACCAAAAAAAGAAAAAAAAAGGGGGGGGGGAAGAAAGACATGATGGACGGCTTCAATTATTAGGGCATGTCAAAAAGCAAATTTTTACTTATCGTCACTGAAAAAAAAAAAAGAAATTTTTAGTATAAATGGGACATACATTCAATTTGAAGTCATGTGTCAATCCATGAGAGAGAGAGAGAGGACTGACTAATCGATCCCACTGAATTGTTAGATAGAAAGGAACCCACATTACAGCCCAATTTTTCAGCAAGAACACCCAAGTAGTCCACCAAAACCACCGGACTTTTAGCTAGGTTAATTCAATTATTTAAAAACTTTGAAGCAGTTTCAAAGCAAAAGCGAAATGTCTCAGGTAGCACATAACTGCCCAGTCCCTAGTCCCTAGCGAGAAACACCTAACCACCCATAGAGTCTACTGTTTTAAGTCTTAACATAATGAACAGGGTGAACATAAGAGGATCCCATTGACGTGGGCATGTAGAAGAATCAAAAGGAACATTTGAGACCCTGTTAATCAAAATAGAGAACTTCATCCTGGAAACAGAAAATATATATATATAACTGTGGGTACTTGTATCATTGAAAGCTATGAAGTCCTATCAATATGGTTCTGTGTGCAGCATGAGCACCCCTAAGTACTCTCCCTCTAAGATGAGTATATATCAATGACTATCTCCAATTACAATCCCGTCTCCATGACCTAGCCAACATATTGTGTCGTGCTTCACCAGTTGGACCAAGTTTTAGGTACTCCCAGGACTTCTCTGTCTTGCTACTGCCCGCTCATCATAAAGATACTTGCACCACCCCTTGGCTCAACCACAAGCCTCAGCAACTTACCAACTGAGACCAGTAGCTACTGCTTGGAACATTATCTCCACGCATACTCAAAGGTTCTCACAAGCTACTCCTGCATCACACCTATAACCTATGCATGACGAGCCCCAGAGGCTCCACTACACCTACAATGGTGCATACATCTTCAGTAACTCCAAAAGCAACAACATAGGCAAGGCAGGGCCTAAGTTTCCTGTAACTGAGGCATTTAGGGGTTTGTGGAATGGAGGCCCAGGGTTCAACTTGTTCATTACCTCAAAATACATAAATAAATAAAAAAGAATAAAAAGTTTAATTTCTTACAATCTTAACAAAATCATAGATTTATGATTTTAACCATGGTTACCAAGTTTAATCCCTCCCATGGAACCACTATTCAATTCGTGTAACCCAAAATGCAGTTCCATTGTGATTCTGCCATCCCAGAACACATGTTATACAAATTGAATTCTCAGAATTTGGGATCCAAAATCAAATAACAGAGAAACAGACCAAAAAGAAAAATAGACTCAATTCTAAGACTGGAAGACAAGGTGGAGGTCATTAGATTGCAACCATGTTGGCATCCCAAAAGCAAATGAAGAACTACAAGATTCATCAATATCAGCAAATGGAGAGAGAAAGAAAATTATTCTTTGGGCAAGGAGTTAACCAGGGAGAGAGACAAGATTGCCAAGGATCATTACTCCTGACATGTGGTTTACCACTTTTGTTGATGAGATTACCATATTAACAGTTACATTAATAACTTCGGCCATTTTCTATGAGGCTTGCCACTCTTAGAGCTCTCAATGATATTGATATAGGATTTGTTTATCACCAAAAATAATAATAGTAACCAAATACCAAGATAAGGGAAAAAATTAAGAACCTAAATACTTTGAAAGTTCCCAAATTTGATAACTATTAACTAACATGAATGTGTTGATATGCTAAATTATTTATCAACATGTAATCTAAAAGCTTCTGTTGTTAAAGAGAATGACAATTTCATGGATATGTTATTGTTTCAACTCTTGACACATCCAACCACATTTTACCGCACAATTAAGCCAAGCACGTAAAATTATTTAAATATTATGCTGGAAATGGGATTTAAACACAGCACCTTTATTGTTGGATAACAAATTAAACACATCACCTTTACCTTTACCCTCGTATATAGAGACATCCTTAAATAGGAATCTATTTGAGATGTTAAGATCCTTTGGACTAGTTAAATCTGCTCACATTGACATGGAGACCCTAGCTCTAGGGAAACTGTATATTAGCTTTAAAAATTTAATGTAACATGTGGCTTTACCCTAAAGTGATTATGGAGTTTCTTTAGTAGGAATGATAAATTTTGTCGTTCAACTCCAAGTTCTTTTCAGGCGAGGGAGAATGATGAAGGGCATGGAAGCAAATATTTTGAAAGATATTATTCTACACATAATTATCGAAAGTAGCATGTTTTATTCATTTCCTAGTTAATAGTTTATTTGTTTCCATTAGAGTCCTAATCAGGGATTACTTGAGGTTTCCTAACTAGGATAGCATTAATAATCTATATAAACTGTTTTTGATGTATTTTGGAGGGTGTCAGATCCCGGGGATCTGATAGGGTTCTCTCACCAATTAGCAAGAATTTGGGGAAGAATGAGGGGGAAATTTGGCAGAAGTGTAGAAAGAATCAGAAGAACAGGAAGTGAGGGAAGGAAAGATCGAGAGAGAGAGATGGAGAGAATTTGAAGGAGAGAAATCAGAGATATTTCAAATGTATTCATTCATGCCTATGAATTAGGCTGGATTAGTCTTATATATTGATCCAGATAGCAATGATTCGTCGCCAATAGGGCTGCCAAATATTCAAACCAAGTATAACTGAAGGCTGCTGCGTTCTAGGTACAACTATGAGCTGCTTCTAAGTACACCTGATTCAATCCAGATTAACAGCAGGTACAACAAAAGAAATACATTTATCATCTATTACTACTATACCCTTGGGAACATGACAATTCCCCCTTGTATGAGAGAGTTCTTGTTCCCAAGAACTTACAGCCATTAGCCACTGTTCTTATCCAATACCAGTTTTCTCTATCTATTTTATTCCTCTTTCTTTCTTTCTCCTTCTAGGCCTCTTCTTCCTCGTTCTCAAGTTCTCAAGATCAATTACAGGCATAAGTTGACCCAGAATTTCAATAGAAGAAACCTTATTGAGTTCAAGCCCAATATAACCACCTCTTGCAGTTGTCCAATCAAGATTGGTCTCCCATTTAACATGATCAGCCACTCCCGGATTGATATAGTTAGCAGCTGAAACTTGGAATCTAGAGAAAGGACTATTTGTGTATGGACTTCCTTCAATAGCTCATCACTGTCTAATACAAATAAGGATGGCAGACACGCATCTATAGTTGTGGTTATAGTATTCCTGACAGACCAACTGCCATTCTCTACTGCAAAAATATCACCAATATCCTTGCGATGCAACAATAGAGAATTGTAGACTTGTCTTGGATACTAAGACAAAGGCTGTTTGTGAGAATCAAAACTAGGAGCTGCTGTGACACCAACCCCAGCCATTGGTCCATCCTTCAATATAGTAGACAAAAATTCAAATTGGCCAGCTGGAGTAAGAACAAACAAAGCAGCAAGAGCTTTGTTCCCCACAGTAAAAAAATTTTACTTCTTCAACTATCTCCCTTAGCTTTCCTCCACCTACTAACTATCCCCGAAATCCCTTACCAAATCCACACCCCTTCACAACATTAGAAGATATTTTAGATGAGTATATATCTCCAATCATACCATTTCTAGTAATAGTAAGGGACTCAAATTTCTTTGCCAACCAAGAGCCGATCTAACACTACCACTCACAAACTGGCATTTGAACAAATAAAATAGCAGAAAACTCTTCCTTCTGAGCTGCATCCTGCTCACTACCGCACACCCAAGATTTATCTTCCAGAATATTCTCCTCCAATGGTGTCCCAATGTCCATCCTTGCAATTTCCCTTCCTGTATGGACATAGTGATTGCATAGGAAGGGATGAGCAAGTCAATGGTTGAAACATGGCCTCCATCACGACCTTCATCCCCAACATGATTTATAGCCAGATTATATGATGAAACAATATCCCTATTCGGCCTATTAGATGCATGAAAGCCATCTCCATAGCAGTTCTCATCTCCAATCTGATTTATAGCTTGCATATCAACCAAATCATCAGCTTCCTGCCATTGTAAAATGTGTCTACATAGATCTCCTTATCCTATCTCCTTTTATCTCTAGAATCTTGAGTTACCATTGACCAGTTCACTTCAATTGGTCCCTCAGATCCCTGTAAATTAGAATCCTGCTGAAGGACTCCGGCACCAACTTCCTCAATGTTGACTGATTTATCAGTCAAAGCCTCCTAATTCCATGCAAACTGTTCAACATCATCTTTTTCATTTTGTTCACTGGAATATTCTAGAGGCTCACTCTCAACAGTTTCTTCTCCAAGAGTTCTCTATTACGGTAATTCAATCCTAATAATTGATTGTCTAATCTATCATCTTTTGATTAGAACTTCCAAGATGATCATCTGAAACATCTCTTCTCGACTTACCAAAAAATTCAGCGAGAATGCTGACCTGATACCTTTTAGACAACATCATCGCAAACTACTATAGTTGCTCACATAACATACAGCCTAATTCCTCGCACGTTTCGTGTATCACACTGCTTGTTTCCTTATGCATTTGATTGAACTTATTATCTAATTTCTTTTCCCATGTCTCATGATTCTAGCAAAACACATCATGATTTTTGTTGTAGCCAACTTAAAATGTAGCATTCCTCTGCTACAGTTGAGACTCGTATTGTTTCATGCGTGCACTGCTCCCCATGGCTAACATCTCACGAACAGGACAAGTTGGAGACCAAGGAGCAGGAGCTCTATACGTATTGCATCCAAAACCTTCTATGACCTAATCACCTCTACTTCTTGTGACCTAATCTATCTCAACACCTGGTTCGCCTCTGGATCAACTTCACTATTCCGCTATAGTGAATGTGAATTAGCTGCTCAAATTTCAGAATCCAACTGCGAACCGTCAAAAGTTAGCTGAATTAAATTCACTTTCCTTGTTCAACTGCAAGAATGTCTAAAATCTTCATCAAAACCAACTGCAACTACAGAACCAAGAGTTACTTCTCCCTTTCAGTTATGATCGATCTTGATTTCAACCGTCGAGACCAATTAAACTCATTGGAATCCTTTGTTTCTCCTTCCTAAACGCACATTGCAACAGCCTCAGAAAACTTAGCTAAAATTGCCTTATGTTTTGCCTGTTGTAACAATTCCTATACTCATCAGAATTACCGTCGAAAACATCTGGCCTGCTCACCTCCAAAAGTTGGACAACACTTCTAAATTTCACAACCCCAAGTCAACTGCTGACTCCATCTTCAAGAAACGGACTCAAATCCACCAGAACCACCAAAATCCACACTCAAATCACTTCCGCTAAGAGTCATCTGAACTTCTAATCGAAAGTCTCCTAAATCACCGCTCAATCAGTTCCAATAATGGCTGAGGTCACCTTCCTGAACCGCAACTACAGCAGCTCGAAAAACTAACAGCGAATCAACCTATTGCTCTGCCTTCAATAGTCGAACCTTCATCTTTTCCTCCACAATTCAAACCGAGAGTCTTGCGTTGGAAATTAACCACGTCGAGCAGCAATAGCCTAGAACCGTTCAGAATTCTTAGCTAGATCGCCATCGAAATCTGCCTTCCGAACTCCGAACCTAATTGCAACGACAGTCAATACCTTCAAAATTAGATCGAAAGCGACCGCCTATCAGTAACCTGCTACATTTTGTCGAACTCACGCAATAATTGAGAACCGATGCTTTGCAGTGGATGCAAGGATTCAACTAGATTGTTCTCTAAGGGTGTGTTTGATAGCATTTTGTTGAATAGAAAATATTTTCCAACTTGCATTGAAAACAAAAGCCATCTCCCCCCTGGATGGAATTTTCCATGGAAAAGAGGCTAAAACATGTTGTAATAGTTATACCATGGAATTGAATTCCATGAAAAATGTATTGTGTCAAACAATAAAGATGGAATCCAATTTCTTAGATGGGACATTTTCCATGAACTTTCCATGGTATCAAACACACCCTAAATTCCACCACTAGGAAAGTCAAAATTGAGGAATCAACTTAGATCTTCCAAACTCGTCTATTGCTACAATTTTTCCTTCACTCGCCTTCAAATTTTAAGCCTCAGTTATCAACCGTCAATCACCTCCATGCATCGGAATCAAATTCCGAGAATCAATCGTCTCCTATACTCGAATTAGATTCCGAGTCTCGACTACTTCAAGTTGCTTCAGAATTCAAGTGACTTTGCCTAAATCATTTTTGGAAGTCGCCTTGGTCAATTGTTAGAACTTTTGAATCCATTGAATTCACCAGACCACTAGAATTAGCTGCTCAAATAGTCATCGGTAATTGAATCGAAATCACAACCAAGGACTAACTGCTCTGATACCAAATTGTCAAATCCCAAGGATCTAACAGGGTTCTCTCATCAATTGGTAAGAATTTGGGGAAGAATGAGGGGGAAATTTAGCATAAGTGTAGGGAGAATTAGAAGAACGGGAAGTGAGGGAGGGAAAGATCGAGAGAGAGATGGAGAGAATTTAAAAGGAGAGAAATTAGAAATATTTCAAATGTATTCATTCATGCCTATGAATTATGTTAGATCAGTCTTATATATTGATCCAAATAGCAGTAATTTGTCGCCAATAGGGCTACCAAATATTCAAACCAAGTATAATTGAATGCAGCTGCCTTCTAGGTACAACTACAAGCTACTTCTAAGTACAATTGGTTCAATCCAAATTAGCAGTAGGTACAACAAAAGGAATACATCTATTATCTATTACTACTATACCCTTGGGAACATGACAAAGGGGTAGCTTTGATATTGATTTGAGATTTCCCAATTGAGTTCTTCGAATTCTTTCTTGTTTTGGTGATTCAACATCGGGCCTACTTCCAAATTTAGATCTAAAGATATCACTATGAAGTACGACATTATGTCACGCACATAGGCCATGGCGCGACACCAGCTATTTTCTGTTTTAACGTTCTTGCATTTTGAGTTATGTTTTTATGTTTTCATTTACTTAAAGTTGTCGTACTAGTGAGTGAGGGAAGCTGTACGCTGAGGGGTGTCCTAAGGGAATATCCTACGTGTAAAGGGAACCTAGGAAAAGACAAAATAGTTAGTTAAGGGAGGTGTAATCTGCTAAGGCAGCACCTGGGGCCCAGAGGATGTATATATATCCCTTGTACCCGCCTGTCATGGTATGAAATCGAAGAAGAATATCATTCCCCTTTCTATTCTCTTTTTTTCTCTCTCTCTTTTCTTCTTGAATCTCTCTTTCTCGTTGCTGAATCTCTCAAGAACCCCTTCTTCCCTTCTCATTCATACCGAATTAGAAGGTTACATAATTGTCATTGCCAAGTCGTGACAATCTGGTATCAGAGCACCGGTTCTGGTCTTTACGATAGGAGAAAAGATGGCGGATGGGACCCGCATGAAGAATTTTGAAACACAGCTGTAGCTTGTCAACTCTACAATGACCGAGCTCCAAGGTAGGATGGGTCAGATGGAGGCAGGAGGAACCCAAAACCGAGAGGCGATTCGAGCTATGGATAGCAAGATGGAAGGAGCCTTGGAAGGAATGGGTCAAAGATTGGAAGGCATGGAACAGAGGCTGGATGGGTCCATGGCTAGGCTACGAGAAGACATGCAACAATTCATGTTAATGTTCACAAGACAAAACAAGGTAAGAATGGCTGAAAACTTTCCCCCTAGAGATAGAAATGAGCCTATATTGCGGAGAGATGATGGGAATAGGGGTCGCGCCAATGTGGGAGTAGAGGCAGAACCAGAAGAAATGCTAGAAGGAGTGGTGGGTAACGATAGGAATGGTAATGATCAGAATGGTGTGCATAACGTGCAGCACCAGGGGTTCACTATGCCACGGATGGAGATTCCTACCTTCGAAGGGGTCAACCCCGGTGGTGGGTAAGAAAATGTGAGAGGGTGTTCGAATGGAATAACATTCCAATGGGGCAACGAGCGACAATCGCTGCAACCTACTTTAATGAGGTTGTCGATGCCTGGTTCCAGGGGTGGGTGAGTGTGCAGAATGCATTTACTTGGGAGGAATTTGTGACCAAGAAGTGTGAAAGGTTTGGAGAGAGAAACAGGGTGGATACCATTGAAGAATTTAATAAACTTAGGCAAACTGGGAGTGTTGAGGTATACCTAAGGAGGTTCGAGGATTTGTAGTCCTTTATGACTCAACAGAACCCGCACCTCACTGAAGCTTATTTTGTGTCAAGCTTCTTAAGTGGGTTGGGTGAGGATATAAGACCCATGGTAAAAATGATTAGACTCCAGTCAGTGGAGCAAGCAGCTGAAAGTACAAGATTGCAAGAAATGACCATAGAAGCACTCATGAGAAAGCAGCGACAACAACACAAGGGGTTATCAACAGGGCTAGCCCATGGGGGAGGCAAGAGTGGTGGCACGAAACAAGGGGCAGGGCCCAGTACAGTGCCTTATGGGGAGCAATTGAGAGAACAAAGAAGGTTAGCTGGCCTCTATTTTAGATGTGGAGATAAGTACCACTTCGGGCACCAATGTAGGAGGCAAATTCTTTTGCTGGAAGGAGGGGGAAGAAGAAGAGGCCGAAGGCCCCAAAGTAGAAGTAAGGGAGGAGGGTGAATCGGAAGAGGAAAACAATGGAGAAATTTCACTGCACGCCCTCAAAGGGGTGACGAACAACAAGATCATTAAGGTAGCCGGGAGTAGGAGAAATCAACGCCTACTAATTCTAATTGACAGTGGAAGCACACATAGTTTCCTTGACGAGGGAACAGCCAACAAGCTAAAATGTCCACTACAAGGGACCCAACCCCTAAGTGTGACAATCGCCAACTGCAGCCGGGTAATCAGCAAGTCAGCATGCAATGGGTTCACATGGGAAATGCAAGGAGAGGAGTTTCAGGCAAACTTGAGACTACTACAGTTGGGCGGGTGTGACGTGGTGTTGGGGGTAAACTGGATGAAGGAAGTAAGCCCCATCAGCTTCGACTTCCACAGGATAGAGGTATCTTTTGACAAAGAAGGAAGGAAAATGACGTTGTCAGGGGAGAGAGAATCTGGATCCTGCAAGATGATTTCAGGGAGGAAATTACACAAGATGCTGAAAAACAAATGGTGCCAATTGTCCTAGCTGTTCTCACTAATGGTCGTGGGGGAAAGATCACTGGTGGCAGTGGCAGGAGTGCCTGAGGCAAAGATCAATGGGGAAGCACAAGTGCCGGACATGGCGCAACCTAAGAAGATCAACCAGGTACACACCCAACACCTAATTAATGAGCTATTGGATAGCTACGAAGACCTATTTGTTGAACCCACAACCTTACCCCCAACCCGGACCTTAGATCATTCAATAAAACTGAAACCCAATGCAAAACCCATCAATATCAAATCCTATAGGTACTCTCCTACCCAGAAAACCGAAATAGAGAAGATGGTGAAGGATATGTTAAACCAATCCTTCATAAGACATACTCAAAGCCCATTTGCTTTGCCAGTCCTCCTAGTTAAAAAGAAGGATGGATCATGGCGTTTCTGTGTTGACTACCGCAAGTTAAACTCCCTAACCATCAAAGATAAATTCCCCATACCCTTAGTTGAGGAGCTGTTGGATGAACTGCATGATACCCACTTCTTTTCAAAGCTGGACCTTAGGTCCGGGTATCATCAAATCAAAATGAAGCCTGAAGACACCCCCAAACTGCCTTTAGGACACACCACGGACATTTTGAATTTTTGGTGATGCCATTCGGGCTCACCAATGCCCCGTCAACTTTTCAGTCCTTAATGAACCAAATCTTTGAGCCATATCTAAGGAAATTTGTCCTAGTCTTCTTTGATGACATCTTGGTATATAGTCCCACCTTGGACCAACACATCTCTCACCTCAAAACCACCCTAGAGGTTCTTCGAGCTAACCAACTTTTCATTAAAAGGTCAAAGTGTGCATTTGGGCATAATCAAGTGGAGTATCTGGGGCATTTAATTTCGGGGGCAGGGGTGAGTACTGATCCTAAGAAGGTTGAAGCAATGTTGGCATGTCCAAAACCCACAACCGTGAGAGCCTTGAGGGGATTCCTTGGGCTAACCGGATACTACCGGCGATTTGTCAAGGGATATGGAACTATAAGTAAACCTCTAACAGGATTATTGAAGAAGGGGGGATTCAATTGGGGGCAGGAGGCCGACATAGCATTTGAAAGACTGAAGAAAGCAATGAGTGAAGTGCCAGTTCTGGGACTACCCGATTTTAGCAAGCCCTTTGTAGTGAAGATAGATGCTTGCGAGAGTGGTATTGGGGCAGTACTGTCTCAGAAGAGAAGGCCCCTAGCCTTCTTGAGTCAAGCCCTAAGTGGTAGATCTGAGGGCTAGCATATATGAGAAGGAATTATTGGCAGTGCTAATGGCTGTGAAGAGATGGTGCCATTACTTGGAAGGAAGGAAGTTTATAATCCAAACCGATCATGAGAGCTTGAAGTTCTTGCTACAACAAAAGTTACAAACTCAGCTACAAAAGAAAGGAATGGCTAAGTTAATGGGGTTAGACTATTCCATACAATACCCCAAGGGTATGGAGAACGTGGCAGTGGACGCTTTCTCGAGGTGTTATGAAGACGGAAAATTGACAGCTATTACTATGATAGTGCCAAATTGGTGTAAGGAGGTGGTGGACAGCTATACAAGGGATGATCAAGTATAGGAACTCATGCAAGAAGTGGCAGTAAGGCCCCAAGGGACTGGAGGTTACACTCTTAAAGAAGGGCTGTTGCAACTACAAAACAGGATGGTCATAGGCAAACAAGGGGACCTGAGGAAAAAAATACTACAATCATTGCATGAGTCTACCCTAGGGGGACATTCGGGAGTCCAAAACACCTATTTAAGGATCAAGCAGCTCTTCCACTGGCCAAGGTTAAAGGCTGACGTGAAGGAGTTCGTATCAGCTTGTGATACTTGCAAGAGGTGCAAATACGAAAATGTGGCTTACCCCGAGCTACTCCAGCCCTTACCAGTACCAGAACAAGCTTGGACTAGTGTATCCATGGATTTCGTAGAAGGATTGCCTAAGTCAGAGGGGAAGGACAGTGTGTTGGTGGTGGTTGACAGATTCACCAAATTTGCACATTTTATAGGATTGTCTCACCCTTATACAGCCCAGGAGGTGGCCAGAGCCTTTATGGATAGGGTGGTGGCCTTGCATGGAGTACCGAGTATAATCGTATCAGATAGGGACAGAATCTTCACCAGCAATGTGTGGCAGGAATTGATGAGGGCGATCGGGATAAAACTCAATATGTCAACAGCTTATCATCCTCAAACGGATGGACAAACGGAGAGGGTAAACTAGAGTTTAGAAACCTACCTTAGGTGCATTTGTATCCTACACCCTAACCATTGGCACAGATGGCTTGCTTTGGCCCAGTGGTGGTACAACTCTACCCACCACAACACCCTTAGAATGTCACCCTTTGAAGCCAATTATGGGTACAAACCTCCAATATTACCTGCCATGGGGGGGCTGACTTCGGTTGCTTCAGTGGAAGAGTATTTACAGCAAAGGAGGACGGTACTAAGACAGCTAAAACAAGAATTGGCCTCAGCCCAGAATAGAATGAAACAGAAGGCAGATCGAAAAAGGAGTGACAGAGAATTAGAGGTAGAAGAGAAGGTTTATCTGAGGTTGAATCAGCCCCATCTAAAGTCTCTTGTGCATGGGCCAATTACTAAACTAACCCCTCGGTATTTTGGCCCATTCACTATCCTAGCTAAGGTGGGAAAGGTGGCCTACCATTTGCAACTCCCGGAAGGGTCCCGTATGCACCCCATCTTCCACGTATCCCTCTTGAAAAGATTGTCAGGGAAGGAGCAAGTCAATCCCGAATTGCCACCCATGCATAAAGAAAGGGAGAGGATCGAGGAACCCGAAGCAATATTGGATAGAAGGGTGATCCATCACCAAGGGGCTCCTCTCATTCAAGTGCTGGTGAAATGGCAGGGCGAAGATAAAGGAGGTAGCAGCTGGGAGTACTTGCCAGACCTCCTTCGGCGATTCCCTAGAACAGCTAGCCTCCTCAGCATTTCTTGAGGACAAGAAATCTTTTAAAGGAGGGGCAATTGTCACGCACATAGGCCATGGCGCGACACCGGCTATTTTATGTTTTAACGTTCTTGCATTTTGTGTTATGTTTTTATGTTTTCATTTACTTAAAGCTGTCGTACTAGTGGGTGAGGGCAGCTGTACGCTAAGGGGTGTCCTAAGGGAATATCCTACGTGTAAAAAGAGCCTAGGAAAAGACAAAATAGTTAGTTAAGGGAGGTGTAATCTGCTGAGGCAGCACCTGGGGGCAGAGGATGTATATATATCCCTTGTACCCGCCTGTCATGGTATGAAATCGGAGAAGAATATCATTCCCCTTTCTGTTCTCTCTTTTCTTCTTGAATCTCTCTTTCTCGTTGCTAAATCTCTCCCTAAGTACCCCTTCTTCCCTTCTCATTCATACCAAATTAGAAGGTTGCATAATTGTCAATGCCAAGTCATGACACATTATAGAACATTTTGTAAAGTCATGACCTTAGAAGTCATAAGACAAGCTTAACATTGTAATTTGCTTATTTATTTTACTAACCAACATTAATATTATAACTTAAAAGGCTTTAATAGATAAACAACACATTCCTAGAAATTTCCCAATATGCACCACCTCTCCATTGTTTAAACTCGAGTGAATTTCTCTAGGAAACTATATATTTCCATCCTTCGATAAGTGTCCCCTCCAAATTCTACAAGAAACAAGCACTAGTAATATACTAATATAGTTCAATTGGATTGGAAAAACTGCCCCCCAACACTTAAAAGAGTTGTAGAAAGTGATCTTTTTAACCAAATGGTTAATCAATATCGTAACAGCCTTTCATTGCATACCTTCATCCCATATAATATTCATCATCATATAGCCATTCATATCAATACCTAGCACCAATACAATAATTCCTTTATTTAATTCTCCTTAATCAAAGAAAAGGACTTCAATTAGCAAAATTTGTCACAATCCCAAGGATATAATAGTAATTATATATTAGATGCATTTCTTTTGGTTGTACTTTGTTGTTGTAGTTGTTTGTACCTTTCAACTCTATTGTAACTGAAAGATAGAAAAACCTATAAATAGGCTAGATCAGTTAGAGAATAGAAGATAATTGTTGAATGATATCAGAATTTCAGTCATCTCTCGATTTCCTCTCTGATTTCTCCCTAATCGTCTCTTTTCTTTCTCTTCTTTTTGAATTTCCCCTCAATTATTCTGAATTCTCCCTCCCTCAGTTTCTTTCAATTTCCTCTTAAAACCTCAGGTTAAGCCTAGATCCCCGACAATATCTTGCCTTTGATTATGAGGAGGGGCTAAGTGATAAGTCTCAAATCTAAGACTTAGAGCAATTTCGAAATATATTGTAACAATAGGAGAAATTTGAATAGCGAGAGAATTTAAAAGGAGGGGGGAGAATTGAGAGAGAGAAAAGAGAGGGAAAGAAGTTTTGGAGGGAAAGAATTAGTGTGTTATCTCACATAATTCCCATTCTCTTACATCTGATTCCTTTTATAGGCTTCTAGGTGCCTCTTCGATTGTAACTTCATAACTGAAAGAGTACAAGCTACCTAAGCCTCAACTGCTAAGTACAATAGCTACAACCGTTTTTTTAATTTACTAGCACCAATTACAATTATATCCCTTGTAGCCCCTTAGGGTCATGACATTTTCCTCTCCCCTTAAAAGCTTTCTTGTCCCCTAGAAAGGACAGAAGATGAGCTGCTTGCAAGAATTGTTTTAGCAAGTCTGGTAGATATTCCCAAGTAGGGGAGAGCAAAAGTTCGGTTTACCCAAACTAATCGAACCGAACCTATTGATTGGGTTCGATTTTTTTTTTTTTTTTTTTTTTTTGGCATTGGTTTTATTAATTTTTCTCAAAAGTTCTATTTTGGGTTTTTAGTTCCATTTTTTGGTTGAAAAAATCTAACTAACCAAATTGACCGAACTTTAAAACAATGTTGTTTTGATGTTTATAAAACAACGTTTTCTTCAGTTTTGTATGTTTTCTATCGATTACTTCGATTTTTTTTGCGTTTCTTCGGTTTAATTGGTTCGATTCGGTTTACACAATTTGGGTTTGATTTTTTTGATTATCGATTAGTTTAGTTTTTCAAGTTAATCGGTTGATTCAGTTCGATTTGTCACATTCTTAGGGTTAGCTAGGGTTGTGATTGGAATTAGGGGGAGAAATCATAAGAATAGAATTAAAGGAGCAAGAGAAATTAGCATAAAAGGGAGAGAGAATTAGAGAGAACCGAGAGAGGGATAGAGAGAATTAGAAAGGACGGAATTCAATTTCATGATGCCATCCTCTTACAAGTAGCCTTTTTATAGGCCTAGCTAGTTGCAAACTGATTTCTTAACATCACCAATGTGCTCCTAACAACTTGCTAACAACTTACAAAATATTTCCTAACAAACTATTATAACCCTATTACAATATTGCCCCTCTATTGCTCCTAGGGTTATGACAATTCTCCCCTTCTCGAGAGGTTTCTTGTCCCTAAGAAACTTATTACTACGGAGCCGCTGTTTCTTCATCCAATTCTCATTCTTTTCATCTGCTTAATCTCTTTTTCTCTCTTTCTCCCTCTAGGCTCATTCATTCCTTTTTGTTGTTATGTTCCTTCTCTTTTGCATTTCCATTTCTTTTTCTCCAAAAGCAACAGCACTATGATTTGTTGCAACATCTAGTTCAGCCATCCACCCATTCCCTATTGCTATCAAAATTAATTCCAATTGACCTATCATACCTTCAATCATATCATCTCCAATAGTAGAGATGAATTCAAACTGCTCTACAAGCCAAAATTTGATTCAATGTTGTCGCTCTCCCACGGAAATATGAACAAGCAAAACAACAAGGATCTCGTTCCCCTCAACAAAAAATTCCTCCACCATCTTCCTTTCGTCTCGTTTTGCTTTTTCCTTTTGCATCCTCCTCTGCTCCAGATCAAGACTATATTGCTGGAAGGTTTCAATGTGATCAATTTCTTTCAAACGCAAGCATCTTTCGTCAATCTCTAACCAATTTTAAACTACACTCCATTGGTCATTCACTTTGATTAAAGCATCGATTGCCTCAACTCTAAGGTTGGTGATTGCTGGTCAATGCCTTCAAGAAAAACAGACTTAAAATCTTCGAACTCTAAGGTTGGTGTATCCTCTCCCATCTTCACAACCTCTTCTCCTTCCTCTTCTTCAGTAGAGACCTCCTCAAATGGAGTATACCTCCTCAAATGGAGTATCTTTTACTTCCTAATTACTGGTGTACACCAAAGGCTCACCTTCAGCAAATTTTCCCTCCAATAATAGCTTCTTCAGCAATTACCATTCCTTTCTTGTCCTTCTGAATTGCTTGATCCAATTCAAGTTTTTCATCATCTTTGCAACTACCATTCCTATTCTTAGGACCTCATCAGCCACATACTTCTCATCAGCTGCATGAACACTATCTTCCTCTTCCAATATCGCTTCATCAGCTTCCTGTGCTTCTTGATTAGCAACCTTAAAAGCTCCTTCGATCTGTTGGCTGCTCTTAGGGTAACCATTAGCAGCAGCCCCCACTTTCTGTAAATGGCTTCCAGCGCTAACTCTTGCAGCCTAGCCTTCTCAGCTGCTTGTTGGCAGGAGACATCATTCTCGCAATAGGCCTCAACATATCATTGAGACCATTAATGAATCTTGATAAAAAAAATAAGACTCGATCAAACTTGGATGGGAATTGAGCACAAGTGCTTTCAATTTCTCAAACCTGACCAAGTACTCCATAACCGAGCCCTATTCTTTCAACTTGTTGAGCTCCTATTTGTAACTCTCATCTCCAATCTGATTGAAGGAAACAGAATATTCCTTAAAAAAACATTCAATCGGAATACTAACCTGAAATTTATGTGAAAATAGAATCAAAAAGTCGTCCAACTTTCTACTGACGTCCTTGATTACTTCCCTCGTTGCATCACATTCTCCCTTGAATGTTTTCCCAAATGGCGGCGCACTTTCAAGAAGTCCTTCATCCATCTTCACAAGTTCAGTCCTTAAAAATTCACCACTGTAACAGCCTCTTGATCAGCTTCCAAGGACCTCTTTGGAAACTTATTCTGGTACTAAAATTCAGCAACCTTAAACTCACAAAAACCTAATTCAACAAACCCAAGCCATTGCAATTGTTGCTTCCAATCCAACAACCCTAATCCACTTTAGACATTGCCACTAGCAATAGCTTAGATCTGAATCAGCCTTTACCTGTTGTTGAACATCCTCCAAATCAATTTCTAAGTCAACCTCAAACAACAAGTTGGCTCTGAACAGTTTCAGAAGACAACCTATTCTAAGCAGCTTCGCAATTACTTCTGTTGCGCACTCTGCAACCAAAACTTCTGTTGCGCAATTACTTCCGAAAATCGCTAATCCGAACAGATTCAATCTGCTTCTAGGGAACAACAAGCTTTTGCAATTCGCCTAAGAATTTGTCACGCTCTCCGTCGCCTGCTCTCAGTTTCCAAAGTCACCCAAATTCCGTCTAAAATCGAAGCACATGTACCGACCTAGATCCGTTGGATAGTCGATCACCTCACAGCAATTGTCTAGGAGAATCACCAAGAATTCCTCCTATTTCACCTTCGCAATTCAAACCTAGAGGTGCTTGGCCTGCTTCGCCTTTCAAAACTAAGTTCGAACCTCTAGCTTGCCTTCAAATCTAAGCCTCAATTATAACCGAGACCAATCGTCAAGTCCGAATTCTTCTTCAATCGACACTGACACAGATAGCACACGTCGCTAGAATCACCTCCAGACATAGTTCTGAAAGGCGCGAGGCGCAGCGAGGCGCAAAGGGTCCTGGAGCCTGAGGCGCGAGGCGCACGAGGCGAGGCGCGCCTTTGCGAAGCGAGGCGCACCTTTTAGAAAAAAACCTAAAAATCTTGTAAAATCATAAAAAACTATCAAATTATCAATAATAACACATGCATATCATTAATGTTTCATTATCTTCAAATTCTAAACTAACAACATCAAAGTTAATTCATTCATCGTACAATTTCTAAACTAGAAACATCATCAAAGTTCAAACTTAAAGTCTCAAACTCAAACAAGTACCAACCATCGTGCAAAGTTCTAAACAAACATATAAACACTACAAGTCCACAATCAATAAAGAAGTTTTAATCATCATCATCATCATACCCTTCACCAAATTGAAAATCATCATCTTACGGTGCCATATTTTGCTCATCCTTGATTCCTTGTTATTTTTCTTCTTTTGCATGTACTCTCCAATCTCTTATTTTATTAATGGAGGACATTTTGGAATAGCTTTAGTATTCTCCACAATCAATAAACACTACAAGTCCACAATCAAGAAAATGCTTTCATTTTGAAAAATGCTATTTTTCTAGGTTTGGAAGATTAGCGCATTTTTTCTAAGTCTGGAAGATTAGGGCATTATAAGGAGACATATAAGAAAATGTTTTCATTTTGAAAAACTAACTCCCGGTATTTTGATAGTTAATATTCATTATTGTTAAAATGATTTTTAATGAATTTTTCAAGAAATAGTAGGTATGTATTTTGGGGGTGGTAAAATCGCTAAATTCTGAATTTGTACTAAAATCAAAATTCTATTTTCTTATTGTTATGGATTTTGATTTTTTAGATATTTTTATTGAATCCAAATGGGGGGTACTTTCTTATTTACATTTATGTATTAAAGTAAATGGAAGTTAAAATATAAATAAAAGAAAATGCTGAAACTGAGAAGATGGGATGCTGGAGAGGAGAGAAAGAAATGATGCAGGCAGGATGCAGGCGCGGTTTTCATGAGGCGCGCCTCAGCGCCTCACCTTGCAAGGCGCGCGCCTTGCAGAAACCGCCTCGCCTCAGCCCAGGCGAGGCGCCAAACTGGCGCCTTAAGGCGCCTTGCGCCTAGGCGCGCGCCTTTAATAACTATGCCTCTAGACGTCGCCTAACTTTACTTCGCTTTAGTAGCCAATGTCCACCTGAAATCTTAGCCGAGGACCATCGGCTCTGATGTAACCTTGTGAGAATTCACCTAGGTGTTGCTTAAACTCTCATGTCTAGTCGCACTCATTGATTTTCAACGATTGTTCCTTAGGTTCGGTCTGACTCGTGCTCTCAAATGGAAAGCTTCGCACCCATCAAGCAGCAAATTTGTTTAGCCTCTCGTCTACTCCCTCTGCTTCCGCTCCAATCGTGATCACTTCCAGTTGTGAACCTCTTGCCTATGATAGCCCAACTAGTGATGCATCAACGCTTCCTTCCTCGGGTTCTGCCTAATCACCAACTGCAATTGACAACAGTCGCGACACCCACTTCCTTGTCTAACCAAATCGCAATCGCCTGAAACCCACTACCAATCACAATCACTTCAGATTCTAAATGCGATTGCAATGATTCGGCAATTGCTTACAAACCTACTTCACCTCAATGTCACAACTGCCGTGGACAAGGCCAGAACGCTTCACTCCACTTCACAACTCTAAAACCAGCTTTTGATAATCATTGGCCTATTACAATCCCCAAGATCGCTTATCTACGATCAGTTTCTCGAAATCGATAGGAGTAGATGTTCCAAGAACCAGTGGCTCTGGTGCAGTTAACAGAGGTGGCCAGACTCTACTATGCTGTTTTGGCGATGGAAATTACAACCGAAAAATGGACTAGCTCAATTACAACTTCCAAAGAACAAACGAATTTTCAATTGAGGAACAAGTGGCTCTGATACCATTTGTCACATTCCTAGGGTTAGCTAAGGTTGTGATTGGAATCAAAATGATAGAATTGAAGGAGGGAGAGAAATCAGCAAAAAAAATGAGGGAGAATTAAAGAGAACCGAGAGGGATAAAGAGAATTAGAAAGAAAGGAATTATGTTAAAGTGTTGTCTCAAGTATAGGATAAGAAGATCAGTGAAAGCAGTGCATTTGAAGGCCAATAAAGAATTAAATAGGAGTTTATATCCCAATCTGTAATTAGTGATAGTTGGGGGAGTTAAACTGTAAATATGTTTATGTCTTCATTGAGATATCTGCCTACTCTATAAATAGAGGGCATAGGGTGTGTGTGCGACACGATTCATTCTCATTCTCTATGTTCAAGGGTAGTGTGAGATAAAGACTTGTGTCCAAGAAAGTTCTTTGTAATCTCCAAGAAGATTGTACTCGGGTGGGATAGAGAGGGAAGATAGTGATTGATCATCTTCTCATTTCTATTATTATTGAGTGCAATTTCATTCTGAGAGAAAGGCTAGAAAGGTAGCTTTGTAATCTTACGGAATGAGGGATTGTTGTACTCGGGTATAATAGAAGAAGGGTTGTCATTGTACTGATCAGTTTTATCATAAAGAAAGACTGCTCTGTGGGGGGTTTGGACGCTAGATGTAGGGTTGCAACTGGTGCAATCTGAACCAGGATATATCGCTTGTCTCTTCTTGTGGTTTGATTGTTTCATTTCTATTTTCATTCCTTTAAATTATGTTCTTTAAATTTTAGTCTTATTTATGTTGTTTGGTTTTATTTTCAAGTGAGGAGTGTTGAGAGAATTGGCAAATAAAGTATTGTTTGAGTTATCAAAAGAGCACCTAATCATAACAAATTCAATTTCATTTCACATGATGCCATCCTCTTACAAGTAGCCTTTTTATAGGCCTAGTTAGCTACTAACTGATTACCTAACAACACCCATATGCTCCTAACAACTTTGCAAAATATCTCTTAACAAACTATTATAACCCTATTACAATATTGCCCCTCTATTGCTCCTAGGGTCATGACAAGTTTTGCTCCTCGATTTGATTTAATCGGTTAGTAGATTTTAGGTGGTGTTATCTAGGTGTGGGTGACTCCATTGGACCAAAACTTACATGAGTGGGACAATATCCTTGCAAGTGACCCTCTTGTCCACGATGGCCTGAGGCTCCATTACTACTTCAATGTCTTCATCCACTAGTGGAAGATTTAGGCTGATAGTGGCTTCTGGTTCCACTGCTTTCTTAAGCAATGATACATGGAACACTGGGTGAGTTGGTACTCCATTTGGCAATTACAATTTGTAGGCTACCTTTCCCACTTTCGCAATTATAGGAAATGGCTTGAAGTACTTAGGGCTTAGTTTAAATGCTAAGGTAGCTAAGAAAGAGTGTTAAAGGAACCTCTTCACCTTGAGATAGACTTTGTCCCTTTCATTAAAAACTCTTATCACTTCTCATCTCGTCCGCCACTGGTTTCATTCTATTATTATGGGCCGTAGTGAGCTCTTTTTTTAACAATTGTAGCACTTTTTGGTGTTATTGTAGGTAGTCTTCCACTGCTACCACTGTTGTGGGGGCATCTATCAAAGCTAGTAGAAGGGGTGCCCTGTACCCAAATAATGCCTCAAATGGGACCCTCTTTATGGCATTATAGCAGCTTGAACTGTACCACCATTGTGCTAACAACAACCATCTATTCCAACTCTTGGGCTTGGCAAAACACAAACACTGTAGGCAAGCCACTAAGCATTGATTAACTCTTTTAGTCTGCCCATCAGTCTCGGGGTGGTACGTTGTGGACATGTGCAGCTTGACCCCCAAGCTTTTGAACAATTCTTGCCAAAAATGACTTGTAAAAATCTTGTCTCTGTAAGATACTATTGATTTTGGGACCCCATGAATCCTTACTACCGAATCTAAAAACTGTCTGGCAATTTCCTAAGCTATGTATGGATGAGTAAGGCTTATGAAGTGTGCGAATTTAGTCAACATGTTCACAATCACCATAATCACATCTTTACCTTCTGACTTAGGAAACCCTCCTATGAAATCTATCGATATCCCTTCCCAAGCTTGCTCTGGGATAGCAAGGGGTTGGAGTAAACTAGGGAGTGCCACGTGCTCATCCTTGCAACGCTGACAAAGTGGGGACAAGCCAACACAAAATCTACCACTTCCTTTTTGAGACCTGGCCAAAAGAAAGTTGCCTTACTTGGTAATAGGTGGCTCTAATCCCTAAATGTCCTCCTAAGGGAGAGTCATGAAGGGATTGCAAGATTTTGTTCCTCAACAACCTATCATTCCCCACCACAATTCTTCCTCGAAATCTGATTAGCCCATTAGAAAGTGTGTAACTTTGACTCTCGATTAGCTAGACAGCTAGCTGCCCTTATAACTCCTTAAGCCAGTCAGTGTTCTCATAGTTTTCAGTTATCTCCCTCACCCAATCCAGTATGATGGTTGTAATGGCCTGACACTTACCTTTTCCTTCCCTCCTAGATAAGGCATCAGCCACCTTATTCTCCCTACCTTGTCAGTAGTGCATAGTGTAGTTTAAGCCCAATAGTTTGGAAACCCCCTTCCTTTGCAATTGGGCATGTAGCCTTTGTTATAACAGAAACCTCAAGCTTTCATAATCTATTTGTTTGTATGCCGAAATGACTGTTCTCCAAGTAATGCTTCCATTTGTCTACTGCCACCAACACCACTAGCAACTCTTTGTCATACACACTCAACCCCAAATGTTTTGGGGCAAGAGCTTGGCTAATGTACACCAGGGGTCTCTCCTCCTACATGAGCACTACTCCCACCACCACATCACATGCATCTATCTCCACCACAAACGTTTTTGAGAAATCAGGTAGGGCTAGGAATAGGGCTTGTGTCACGGCCTTTTTGAGTGTTAGGAAGGCTACTTCTACCTTGGTCTTCCACTAGAATTTGTCTTTCTTCAACAACACTGATATGGGTTTGCTGATGATTCCATAGTGTTGAATGAACCTCCTATAGTACCCAATCAATCCAAGAAACCCCCTTAACTCCTTAATTGTAGTAGGTCTCGGCCACTCTATCATAACCGATATCTTCTTTGGGTCGGTACTAACCCCCTCTCTCGAAATCACATGCCCCAAATACTCTACTTCTCTTTGTGCAAATAGGCACTTAGATAGCTTAACAAACAATTGATTGAATTTAAGAACATCAAAAGTTGTTTTTAGACAGGTACGGCGTTGTTCAAAGTTTGGGTTGTAAATGAATATGTCATTAAAGAAAACTAGTATAAACTTTCTCAAGTAGGCTACAAATAGTTGATTCATTAAAGATTGAAAAGTGGTTGGGGTATTGGTAAGCCCAAAAAGGGATGAAGAGGAATTCATATAGGCTTTGATGGGTGCGGAAAGCTATTTTAGGGATGTCGACCAGGTTCATTCTGATTTGATGGTATCTTGATCGTAGGTCTAGTTTAGAAAAAATGGTTGCTCCACTGACTTCATCCATTAAGTCTTCTATGATGGGAATAGGGAATTTGTTCTTGATTGTAAGGATGTTAAGTTGGTGATAGTCCACACAAAATCTCCATGTGCCATCCTTTTTATTGACAAGTAGGACAAGCAAGGCAAAAGGACTTTGGCTAGGTTGTATAATTGAGGAAGCTAGCATTTGTTTGACTTGTTTTGTAATCTCAGTCTTTTATATAGGAGATTATCGATAAAGTTTGATGTTTACTGGTTCTGAATTTGGTTTGAGAAGAATGGAATGGTCCAAGGTCCGAGTAAGAGGTAGGGATGTAGGCTCAGCAAAGAGATCCTTAAATTCAATCAATGGTAACTACAAAGCGTCAAAACATGTTACCTCCTTGAAGGGCTATGTAAGGGCTGACTTTTCCTTCTCCCTTACCTGGGAATATCTACCAAACTTGCTAAATTAACATAATATAACTTTATTTTATTTGAATAGATAATAGAATGGGATGGAACAGTATAACAGAGAAAATAAAGTTACAATTATAACCTCTTTCACTTTCAAAATAGAAAAACTAAACTTTGATCAGCTCTCTCTTTCTAGTTCTTTATTTTTTTGAAAACAATCTTTTTCTAGTTCTTCATCCCTATGTTGTTCTCAATAGTAAATCTTGTTAGGTCATGATCATGCCAAGCAATACCAGGAAAATTAAGTAATTTGTGAAGTCCATAATGAAAGACATGAGTGTAACAGTTATTAAAAATTTATAGAGTATATAAATTGCTTCAAGTTCATAAGGGTCCAGACCAGAAACATGGAGCTAGGGGACATCTAATAGAAAAGGCAAAGAGATCCCTTACACAAATAGAAATCTAAGTATCTAAACCTCAATTAGACTCATTAATAGCCTTTACCGTAATTGAATATAAAATAATAGCCCTTATTCTAACCAAAGACAAATTCATTAAATTAGCAAATAACTCTATCAAGTGTAACACTTGAACATAAGCAACAATATTGAGACATATATTTGAGGGGATGATGGTATGCAATAGCAAGACATTATGATATTGTAGGCATACAATGGAATTTAGCCAACCTGCATTAAACATGTTCCTTTCTTGCAAAATTTGAAAGGAATATAATTTGTAAAAATCCTGCCTGAAAAGCTATTCCCATTCCCAATGATCAAATTGAATGTTAAAATCATTTGTATTACATTAGTTGAGAGTCTCGGGTGGGTAGTTATGTCAGAGATGTATTCGGTAGTTCATTTAGTTAGTCTTACTATTAGTTGGTTAGTTATAACAACCAAGGTTGTTGGTTCGTTAGGTCTTGTTTGGTCCGCCCTTATGTTCTATAAATAAGGGGTCGAAAGCCATTAGTTCTCAATTTCGGTTTTTTGATTCTACCTTGGGGAAATATGTGCGAGTATGTGTTGTGTGAGAGGAAAGCTATTGAGTGCTTTGTAATATGTTGTAATCTCTATACAACCTGGGTATTGGGAAATGAGAGAGAGTTTTTTAGTACATGTAATCATTCTCGTGATTCAAGATAGTGGAGAAAAGGCCAAAGGCAGTCTGGATGTAGGTTTCCATAAGGGAACTGAACCAAGATAAATTGCATGTCTTCTTGTGTGTGTGTTCTTCTATTTTGTTGCTTTCATATTCTGTTTTTTCTTTTCTTTCATGTGCGGGGTATTTCCGATTATCTTGAGGGCTGAGTGTTTGATTAAATGGGGCGGAAGACTGGCACAACAACTTGGTATCAGAGCTCTCTGTCAATCAAGCAACTCAAGAGGAGGAGATGAGTTCCATAAGAAAGAAATGGCATCAACTTCATCAAGGTATGATGTAGAAAAATTTGACAGTAACAATGACTTCTCCCTCTAGAAGATTAAGATGGAAGCCCTTCTCAACTATCTTGGCCTTGAGGAGGTGCTAAAAGAGGAGATGGAAATGTTAAAGACCCTCACAGCAGAACAAAAGCAAGAGATCACCAAGAAGGCCTTCAATACTCTAATATTGAGTCTTGGTGACAAAGTTCTCTGGGAAGTATCCAAGATAAAGACGGCAGAAGAAGTATGGAAAAAATTAGACAGTCTATACCTAAAGAAGACCCTGTCCAGCCATTTCTACCTTAAAGCAAGATTCTTTACATATAAAATCCAAGATCATCAAAAACTTCAAGATCACATAAATGAATTTAATAAACTCTGTCTAGATCTTAAGAATATAGATGTAAAATACGTTAATGAGGATAAGGCCCTAGTTTTACTTAACTCGTTACCTAGGTCATATGAGACTTTTGTAAACATTCTGAAATATGGTAGGGATAAGTTGTCCTTAGATAACGTTGTTGGTGCCCTTAACTCAAAAGAATTGAGGTTTAAGCTAGATGGAAAATCCTTCTCTGTAGATGCCTTGACTATAAGATCTAAAAGCCTTAAGAGAGACTAAAGGTAAGGAAAAATCTAGGTCAAAATCTAGGACAGGAAAGAACCCTATAAGATGTTACCACTATCATGAAGAAGGCCACATTAAGAGAAACTGCCCCAATAAAAAGGGTAAGATAAGGAGAATGTTGATGGGGGTGTAAATGTGTGTGAACTAAGGTATGACAGTGCTGATGCACTAGTAGTTTCTGAAAGAGCAGACAGTAATGAGTGGGTCATGGATTCTGGCTACTCATTCCATATGACACCCAAGAAGCATTGGCTGCAAAATTATCAAGTAATAAATGGGGGAAAGGTCTTGCTAGGAAATGACCATGAGTGTAAAGTCCTAGGAGTGAGTGATGTAAGATTAAAATTGCATGATGGATCCTATAGAACCCTTATTGCAATCAGGTATGTTCTGAAACTCAAGAGAAATTTGATTTCTTTTGTGAGTTAGATAGGAACAGCCCAAAATTTAAGGGTGAGGGTGGAGTCTTAAAAATATCTGAAGGATCATTAATATGCGTGAAAGCAGTGCTGCAGAATGGTATATACCTTCTACAAGCAACCACCTTAAGTGGTGAAGCTACAATAGTAAGCAGCAACATCCAAAATCAGGCAAGGCTATGGCATTTAAGAATGTCACATACAAGTGAGCAAGGGCTCAAAGAACTTGCCAAACGAGGAATTTTGGGTCAAAAATAGGTCACTGAATTAAGTGTAAATCCTGCATTTATAGCAAAATTGTCAAAATAAAGTTTAATAAAACAGCCATACACTCATCCAAATCACCCCTAGACTATATTCACTCAAATTTGTGGGGGCCAGCCCAACCCATAACTCATGGAGGCTCTCGATACTTCCTGTCAATTATTGATGATTTCTCTAATGCTATGGGTTTATGTCTTAAAGTCTAAGGATAATACCTTTGAAGCTTTTAGGACATGAAAAATAATGGTAGAAAACCAAAAGGGCAGATCTATTAAGGCAATAAGAACTGATAATGTTATGATTAGGAGCTCTTTTGACAACTCAAACAATGTTTACAAGTGTCAATTCTCTCAACTCCTCACCTGAAATCAATCCAATACAACAGAAATAATAAACAGAAAACAAAAACAGAATTTAAATAAAAGAAAAACAGAAAAGATCAAACCACAAACAAGAGACAACAATTTATCCTGGTTCGGATTGCTTGAAAGCAACCCAACATCTAACCTTGAAATCACCCCGAGAGCAGTCTTTATCTTATTTAGAAACTGATCAGTACAACAACATGATTGATCACTCTCTTCCCTATCTATCTCACTTGAATACAATCTTCTTGGAGATTATGAAGAACTTTCTTAGACACAAGTCTTTCCTCTCACACACTGCACTCGAACATAGAGAATGAGAATGAATTCTGATGCACACACACCCCATTCCCTCTATTTATAATAGTGGGCGGATATCCCAATGAAGAATTTTAGATAATTACAGTTTACCCCACCCCCCAACTATTACTACTTACAGATTGGGATATAAACTTCTATTTAATACTTCATTGGCCCTCAAAATACACTGTTTTCACTGATCTTCTTATCCTATACTCTAGACAACTTTTAACAAATAATGGGCTTGAATTTTGTAATAGGGAGTTCAATCAAATGTGTAAAGATAGTGGGATTGTAAGACACTTAACTGCCCCTGGAAACCCTAAACAAAATGAGTTAGCCAAAAGAATGAATAAGACCCTATTAGAAAGGGTTAGGTGCATGCTTTTCCATGCAAATCTACCAAAATCTTTTTGGGGAAAGACAGTCTCAATGGCTGCCCATGTGATAAATAGATCTCCATCAGTAGCCATTGACTTTAAAACTCCCTTTGAAAGGTGGACAGGTCATAAACCAAGTCTAAATCACCTTAGAGTGTTTGGGTGCTTAGCCTATGCTCACGTGAAGCAAGGCAAGCTTGAACCTAGAGCCAAGAAATGTATGTTCATTGGTTATCCCACTAGTGTAAAAGGCCATAAGCTATGGAACTTTGAACCTGAAAGGCCTAAAACAATAGTCACAAGAGATGTGACATTTGATGAATCTTCTACTAAGAAACAAGGCACTAAAAAAACCCAGCATGATTTAGAGGAAAAGAGAGAGACCATGGATGTGGATATCCCCGGAATAAGGGTTGATAACTCCATAGAAACATCTGGAGATGATCAAGACCTGAATGAATTGGTTCAAGAAGCAAATCAAGACCAGGACTCAACTCAATATGAGGAAAGTGAAGGAGGAAGTGATGCAAACTCTAGCCTAAGGGACCAGCCAAACCCTTCTAGATATAGTGTAGCAAGGGATAAGCAGCCCAGGACCCGGAGGCCTCCACAACGATTTGGCTACTCAAATTTAGTAGCATATGCCCTTATTAGTGCATCAGAAAGTGTAGGAGACGAACCCCTCACCTATGAAGAGGCAGTGGCCTCTAGAGACTTTGAAAAATGGATAAAAGCCATGAAGTCAGAAATAGCATCCCTTAGGAAGAACCAGACCTGGGATCTAGTTGATAGACCTAAAGGACAACGTATAGTGGGCTGTAAATGGCAATATAAAATCAAGGAAGGTGTTGGAAACAACCCTAAACCTAGGTATAAGGATAGGTTAGTTGCAAAGAGTTTTACCCAAATATCGGGAATAGATTTCAATGAGGTTTTCTCACCTGTTGTGAGACATACCTCAATAAGAGTACTGCTGACCATCACTACTCATTTAAATCTAAAATTAGGGCAAATGGATGTCACAACAACTTTCCTTCATGGAGACTTAGATGAGAGAATTTTAATGGATCAACCTAAAGGCTTTGAGTCTAGAGGAGAGGTGGAGAAGGTCTATTTGCTTAAGAAATCCTTTTATGGGCTTAAGCAATCTCCAAGTAAGAAATTTGATACTGTTACGTTGAAGCAAGGGTATCTTAGAAGTTCCTATAATTGTTATGTTTACTTTAAACATATCTCACCTAACATATCAATTTACTTGCTTCTCTATGTGGATGACATGCTCATAGCAAGTCAATCCGAGCAAGAGATTCAGCAACTAAAGCTGAGACTGAAATCAGAATATGAGATGAAGGAACTTAGGTGAAGCAAAGAAAATTCTAGGGATAGAAATCTCTAGAAGTAAACAACAAAGGAAAATTTACCTATCTCAAAAATCCTATCTAGAAAAGTTGTTATCTAGGTTTGGAATGGAAAATGCTAAGGTAGCAAGTGTGTCATTTGCCTCTCATTTTAAGTTTTCCTTGGAACAATCCCCAAAGGATGAGGAAAGTAGGAAGGAAATGGAAAATATTCCATACTCAAGTGTTGTGGGAAGTTTAATGTATAGTATGGTATGCACTCGACCCGACTTAGCTCATGTAATAAGTGTAGTAAGTTAGTTTATGGCAAATCTAGGAAAATCCCACTAAAATGCAGTTAAGTGGGTATTTAGACACCTAAAGGGATCATCTAAGAATGTTTTGTCTTATGGTGGAGCCAATATAGGAGATCAAGCTAGAATCATAGGGTTCTCAGATTATGCTGCCAATTTAGGTAAAAGGAGATCCACATCAAGGTATATGTTTAAGCTATGGAACTCTATAATTAGTTGGAATTCTAGTCTACAACATGTGGTAGCATTATCTACCACCGAAGCTAAATACATAGCTATATCAAAAGTTATTAAGGCAGCTATGTGGCCTAAGGGTCTAGTTAGTGAGCTCCTAGGGATAGATATCAAGGCAACTTTGATGTGTGATAGTCAAAGTGCCATTCACTTGTCTAAAAAACAGGCACATCATGAAAGGACTAAGCATATAGATGTTAGACACCACTTCATTAGGGAAATAATTGAAAAACAAGATGTTATTCTAACCAAAATTTCAGGTGAAGAGAATGCGACTGGCATGTTTACTAAAGTTGTACCAATCACGGAGCTAAGGCATTGCATAAAGATACTGCAAGTTATTCCAGATGATGATCAAAAAGGAGTAGCATGGCAGTAAGTAAGGGTGCAAGTAGCAGTCCTGAGGAAGCCTAATCTAACTCAAATGGGTGAAGAATTTGTTAAAATCATTTGTATTAGATTAGTTGAGAGTCTCAGGTGGGTAGTTATGTCAAGGATGTATTCGATAGTTCATTTAGTTAGTCTTACTGTTGGTTAGTTATAACAGCCAAGGTTGTTGGTTCATTAGATCTTGTTTGGTCCGCCCTTATGTTCTATAAATAAGGGGTCAGAAGCCAATTAGTTCTCAATTTTGGTTTTTTATTTCTATGTTGGGGAAATCTGTGAGAGTATATGCTATGTGAAAGGAAAGCTATTAAGTGCTCTGTAATCTGTTGTAATCTATATATAGCCTGGGTATAGGGCAGTGAGAGAGAGTTTTTCAGTAAATGTAATCGTTCTCATGATTCAAGATAGTGGAGAAGAGGCCTAAGGCAATCTGGATGTAGGTTTCCACAAGGGAACTGAACCAGGATAAATTCCGTGTCTTCTTGTGTGTGTGTGTTCTTCTATTTTGTTGCTTTCATATTCTGTTTTTTCTTTTCTTTCATGTGTGGGGTATTTCCAATTATCTTGAGGGCTGAGTGTTTGATTAAGTGAGGCGGAAGACTGGGATAACTTGAAATTTCAGACTCAAAAAAGGCTACTCATGTACACATCTAGGAACAGGCTAGTCACATATGATGTTTGGTCATCAAAGTTCTTCAGAACTTAAAACCAATACTACAATAGAGTTATAGGAATTTTGTCATTATAACAAGACTGTGTTGTAGCCACAGCAAAAGAGTACTGATGACAACATATTTAGGTTTAGATGTAGACTAAAGGGGAAGTTGCTCAAGAAATAAATAAGGCAGCGCTATAACATCAGCTGAGTGGTTTATATATCCTATCAAATGAGGGGAGAAAAAAGTTAAGAATGAAAATAACTTGACTACGAAATCAAAACTAATGCGTGTGAAAATAAATGATAATGGTATAAACAAATGCATTTGAAACATGGTAGCACCATATTCAGTACATTAGAAAGGAGATATTGGATGAAGCCAATGATAGGAGATGATATGAGTAGTATGAAGGTGCTCGAAAATGACAAAGAGATGAAATGGGAAATAGCTATAGATAAAGTAAAATGACAAAGGACCATCTGGCCACCACAAATCAGAGTTTGGGTATTCAAGTAAGCTGCACTAAAAAAGAAAAAAAATATATGTAGTTTTATTTCAATTTACCAGCAAAATAAGTCTACTGATTGACAACCTTTTGAATGGAAAGTATCTACTGGTCAACATTGGAAGTTTGCATATAATGACATTATCTTCCCATAGACTTTACTAATTCACTCTCAAAATAAGAGGTTATACAACTTTTCCCTGGAAATGTTCCAGTGGCTGGGCTAAACTCAAGTTTCCGGAAAACATTCTTCCCTCCAAGAGATCAGGTGATAACAATCCTAGAATTTAAAATTGCATCTTGAATTCCTCAAATGTCCTTTCAAAGTAGATAACACCGATTGTTAATATCTCCAGACGTCCTTTACCCGAACTATCTAACCAAGTAACAATCTTAGTCAAGCCCATATTTCCATGATAAAATTATAAAAATTAATCATTTGCGATATGAACTCAGAAATTCAGAAATACTTAAAAAACATAACCTCGAAATTTCAAACGATAAACTATCAGGGAAAAACCCAACCTTTCCCGTAAACAAACGTAATCGAACAGAGGCACGACATCCAATTGACACACAAGCACAACCATGTCCAAAAACAGAAAAAGTAGACGAAAAATTCAGTTTGTTGGATTCGGATACCTCCGTAACACCAATAGAGCGGACAGATTGATCCCAGTCTCTCGGGCAGGTTGAGTCTCGCATCCTTAAAACCGAGTCCGTAACCGAGCTCGCAGGACACACGGGAGGCGAAGGAGGAACCCGAACGGATTCACCGAAGGTTGGGCTCCCGAGCAGCGCCAAGAGAACCAACGCCGCCTCCCAAACCCTACCGGCCATAATTCGATGATGAATCAAGGGAAACGACGACGAAGACCCGCAGAGAGACGCGAAGAGGCTCGATCGGGAGCTCGGAGAAGGGAAACCCTAATGAAACAGGAGGGAAGAGGGGCGACGGTGAGGTGGAGGGCGCATTTTAGCGCGGAGGAAATGATTATGGTTGGGGGCCAGCCCGGGTGGACGATAGAACAGAGGATTATCGTCCTGGGGTTTGGATTTCCCGTTCTGTTTTACGATGGATTTGCTCTGATCATTGATTGATCAAGTCCCAGCCCCAGCCCCAGCCCCACCCAAAATCCAACCCTCTCTCCAACGGTTGGTTCTCACTCTCCTACCTTGTATTTGGATTCAGCGTCAGCGTCAGCGTCTACGTCTATGCCCTCCTCCTCCTCCTCCTAACTTTTTAACTTTTTAAGGTAAAATTTAAATAGTAATAATATGTTTGGATGGAGTGGTAAAATTAAATAATTAAGTTTAAATCTTATTCACAGCATTAACAAAATAATAAAGTAATTTTGTTTATATTATAGAATAGATAATTAGCAAAAGCCAAATATAATACTTTTGTTTGACAAGACCACTGAACTGACCACCCTCATGTTATTTGTTTGGCAAGGAAGAAAAATATGTTAGGACTGTGTGTGCTTTCACCTCCCTCAAAACACAAAACAAATTTGTGCTTTGATATTTAGATTTTTTGAGAATATCAGCATGCTGCCTGCCACCTTTAAAACGTAAGCTGACATTGAAATAATTTAAATCAAATTCCTTGCAACTTGCCTAATATATGCCTAGTAGCAACTAAGATAAACATTGAAGACAATTTGGCACAACCACAAAAGTTGATGGAGCCCCAAAACCATTAATTAAATATGATGCAATAGAACAGAAACAAACAAGATCCGTACCCCTTTTTGGTTGTTATACCACCAGCAAGACAAGACAAGGCAAGGGCCATGGCACACCCCCACCCCCACCTTATCACACCTTCTTGTCCCAACTAAGATATCAATCAATGTTAAAGTTGAAGACATGACAATACCTTCCTCGAGAAAAAGGATCTCAACTCAAAATCTATCTAGTATATTATGAGGTCTTAATATCTTAATATAGGGTGCCCAACCTTGGACTCTATTTCACTTGCTACATGGTAATAATGTGTCTCTGCGTGTATTTATATATATATATATATATAGCCTTCTTTTACTTGCCTTATTGCAATTTCTAGCCTCCTCCTGGCTTTCTTTCTCTCTCGCCCCAAACACTGCCACATCTCTTTCATGCACGGTTCTGGCTTCTAGCTCTTTCTGCAGTCTGCCACTGCGTTTATCTTTCAATCTGGGTATGCTTTCGCTTCTGGTTTTGCACTTTCAACATGGGTTTCCGTTGTGCCCTTTTGTTCTTTATTGACTCTCATGATTTTCCAGGGAAATTCTTGTTGAAGCTTGAGGAGAGAGTCACTCTGGCCGACCGTCCAGTGAAATCTCGTTGCTTGGCTTGGCAACTTCCCACTGATTATGGCTAATTTTTAATCCAATGTGAACTCATCTTTCCAAGAAATCTCTCTTTGGTAGTGTAGTTTCAACGCTCTAGTTTTGTTCTGTAGAGAAATTCTAGAAACCCGTATGCCTAAAATGTCGAAATTCAATTGCTTCTCTGCCCTGGTTGAGAGGAAGAAGAAAGGCAAGGTGAGAACCATTTGTTCTGTTTATAGTAGTTATGTTCGACAATTGTTGTGTGTTAATTTCCAAACCTTGCTTGTTTATAGGGCCATGAATCATCCTCGAAGACTGATAATTATAACAAGAAGATTGTTAAGAACTTGCAAATTAGACTAGAAAGGCTAGTGAAGTCCTCCAAAACTGATGGGAAGGAATCAGCTTCTTTTGGTCTACCATTATCGTTTCATTCCTCGGGTAATTCTAGGAGCAAGGTTAAGGTAATGAACCATGAGAGTCATGTCGAAGATGAGGGCGAAGAGAACTTGTCGATGAAGAGGGACAACTCGAAGAAAGAGAAGAATCAATTAAGAAACAAGAAGATGGAACTTAATGATTCCTTTGGTGAGCAAATTGGGGATGTCATTGAGAATAAGGAAGAGAGAGGTATTGAAGAAGCATCAGCACCAAAGCTTAAGCGCTCCTGTTCTGATTTGGAAACAGGGGGCTTGCTCAAGAAGATGGCTGATTGGCTGCCCCATTTCGAGTCTGAGTCTTTCAAAGAGCTGCAAAGATTATCCGAGAGATTGGGGGAAAATGTGCTTCCTCAAAATATTGGCAATCCAAGCTCTGTAATGTCTCATTCTAGTGCTGACAAAGTTATGTTGAAGAAGCATTATTCTAGCCAAGTACTTCCCACCAGGAGTAGAAGATTGTGGTGGAGATTGTTTCTCAGAAATATGCAAACGCCACAGAGTTCAAAATCACAGATGGTTCCAATGAAGCCTGATTTCAGCCAGCCAGGTGGAGACTGCTCAGTGTACTTGGAACCAAATAGAGTGTTCGAATCACCCAGATCATTTATTGGTGAATCGATGAAAAACAGCGACAATAATGATAATGGCAACCAGAGCTTCAGTGGTTTCCATCCCCAGAACCAGTCAGAATCACCGATAACAAGAGTGGATAAGTGGGTAAAAGAACTCGCAAACCAACCTCCACTTCTGGTTGATGAAACTGATGATACTAACGATGGAATTGTCTTCCCACCATCCCCGGGCACTGGTGGGTCGCCTTCAAGAAGCACGTCTCACTTGACTCAGCATCCGAATCTGACCCTTTCTGAGAAGATTTTGCACACCAATGGCATTATCCAGTCAACAGTGGCTCAATTTGCAGGGATCGGATTAAAAGTCATCCCAAATCTTTCAGGCTTCACCACTCTTAGATCAATCACCTTATCGGGCAACTCTATATGTGAGTAACCAAATTAGTAACTGTGACAAGTATCAGTACAGATGTAACTAGATTGCTGAATTGTTGTTTTTGATATGCAGTTCACGTTACTCCTGGCCATCTGCCAAAAGGTCTCCACACTCTTAATATGTCCAGAAACAGGATCAGCACAATCGAAGGCTTCAGAGAATTAACCCGGTTGCGTGTCCTAGATCTTAGCTACAACCGCATTGCTCGAATTGGGCATGGTAAGTTCCTTTGTAGCCTTTGAACTTGGATTGATTTCCCGAATAAAACGTTCAGATCAAATCCCCTTTAAGTGACTTGACTGTCTTAAACAATTAGGATTGTCAAAGTGTACACTTGTTAAGGAGCTTTACCTTGCCGGGAACAAGATTAGTCAAGTTGAGGGGTTGCATAGACTTTTGAAGGTCACTGCTCTAGATTTGAGCTTCAACAAGATAACTACTACAAAAGCAATAGACCAGCTTATGGCCAACTACAACTCCCTGCAAGCTCTGAATCTGTTGGGGAACCCAATCCAGAAAAATGTCAGCGACGAGCATCTGCGCAAGGCGCTCTGCAGTCTTCTCCCGAAACTAGCATTCCTGAACAAGCAGCCGATTAATCCAATGAAGGCACGAGAGGTGGCCACAGAAAGCATTGCCAAAGCCGCGCTTGGGAGCAGCAGCTGGAGCTCGCGTAGAAAAGCACTGAAACGGGGTAACCAAGGCAAATTGCGGTCCTCCAGCTGGCATAGGAGCAGTGCCGGTGTTCAGCAAAGGAGCAGGCATGCAAATAAAACCCAAACTCACCACCAGTCGGGCCTAAGGATGAAGTGATCTTAACTTGGTTCATCATCCCATTAGATGCACTGGGATTTTCCCTTGAAAAATAAAAGGAATTTTTCTGGTGCCCGAGTCCAGAGCATGACAATTTCGGATTAAGCTTTAGCTTTTGGTATCAAGTTGTTGCTAGTCTTTGCTGTTATGAGATTTCTTTCAGGGTTTGACAAATTGTTCTAGTTAATGGCGGGTCTTACTCAGAACCTGCTCTTCGCAATGTTGCCAATGATTGAAGTTCCCTTTCAAAAAGTAACCATATCAACGACCCTGCAGAACGGAGTCGTAAATTTCATTCTGAACCGTCATATTTCAGAAGAAATTATCATTTTAACCAAGTCCTTTTTCTGAGAAGAAATTGTGTCATAAAATCAATGGCAACTTAAAAAGGCTACTTCCCACAAAATAAACTAACGATTTGGCCAACAGGAGGAATAAATGAAACCTTCTTGACTTAGTAAAAGAGTATTGTGTGTCGTATAACAAAAAAAAGAAGTAACCTTATTCTGTGATGATCTTCACAATCTAGTTCATCCATTGGTTCTATTGTCATAACAAGATATCACAAGGTAAAATTGAATATGATCCTATACTTTCTCGTCCTTGCCTCAATTGTGTAATTACATGGCCCTATGTACACCTTACGGCTCCATAGGAGTTGTATTGTTGGCTCCATGTAGAACGACTTGTTTCTTTCTGCTTTTTGCGCTTTCCTTTTTATCTTTCCAAACCTTTGGGTTCATTCGTCCATTGAATGGTGGTACTCTATGATGCAGAAAATGAATATAAATTTAACAATCAATCCATCCAGGCTCTCGTCCAAAGTTCATTGTTACTTCAGTTGTCTCTTGAAGAAAGGTTTCTGGCAAACGAGCAGTCTTTCATCACTGCTACTCTGAATTTCTACGACTCTTGAATCCCATTTTAACATTGTAGTCAAAGCTCTAGCAGTTTCAATGAGAGAAGCAGAATCACGAAATATTACCCACCCCTGCATAGCACTGAGATTAGTATTTACAGAAGGGCACGAAGGAGAAGCAGAGTTGGAGCATGCTTAACAATTCTAGGAAAATAGCAAACCAAATAAATATGGACTTGGCAAGCGTATAATGCATGTATTTGTCAGGATTCAAGAGTGTTACTCTTCCAGTTGCACAGATACAAACGACATAATAATAGATGTAGTTTTCGAAAGATTGACATGGTAACATTAAATTTAAGCCTAGGAGAAAGTAATGGTTCAATAGACTACTGTATGATGCAAACGCTCATCTTCGAGAATCTAGCCCTTTTCAGAGGGCTGAAACCTTGAACAACTGAGAGTTAATTAGTTAAATGAATGACCATAGTTCAGATAAACCATGTTTCAAGAAAACTTTTTAGCATAATGCAAAATCTGCCTAAAATACTAGGACATGACATTTCCGACCCAAACACAAAAATTCCTTTGAATACACCATGCAACAAGTAACCAATTTTAATCTCCATGGAACATCCCCAGCCACCTATAGTAGTTGAATGTTCAAAAAGTAAGCATCTTAGCATTCAACTGATTGAAATTCAATCATCTTAATTTATCATTGTTTAATGAGTAAAGGACTTACCAATCATTTCTTCATTAAAAACACTTGTACATCAAAAATAGTTTGAATTTCTCACTTCCAACTTACATAATTTTTTTTGTCTTTTCAAAATAGATTCACGCAAGTATTTTACAGTGAAATTTGGTAAGTTGAACAACCTAATGAGGATTTTCTTTCTTTCTTTCATTATATTTGCCTTCTATATTGGGTGGGTATAGCCTCAGTGCTCAATTTGATACAGAAAATTTGTCTCTGTGTAATAACTCTGTGAAATGTAAATTTCTCCAACTTCACCTAGTTTTTCATTCTTTGTCAATATTAACAATTTAAGGCTAATCGGGAGATTAAAAGTTGATTATAGTTTAACATTCATTGCCAATATAGTTTATTCGAGAGTAACATGTAAGGATACCAGCCAGTAGCTGTTCTGCATTGGAATGTTTAGCACCCCTGAATCTTGATCATATTTAATAGACAAGCATCCTAATGCTATATTTATTTAGATTCTTGTTCTAATTCTGTTATCCTATTTTAAAAATTAACACAATAACTTTGGGAACCAAGATCAAGAGTATTTTGCTAGTAATATGCTTCTTAGAAGAAAAAAAAAGAAGGTGAAGTGCCACATAAACCACTGTACTTAGTCTTGGGGCCAAATTGGCCATTGTAATTTAAAAAGGGCTAAACAAGCTACACTATACTTTAAAAATTGGGGTCAAATTGGCGACTATACTTTAAAAAGACAAAAACTACAACTTCATGGGTTCTACGAATCTGAATTTGAGATTGTCTAGAGTTATTTTGATTGGTAATAGATTTGGCGCTTTAAATAGAACTAAAACTTTGTTGGATGGAGTTAAGAAAAACATTTAGCAGTTAAAATTGGCCTTATGTGACCCCGAATTTGAAAGTACAGTAATTTATTTGGCACTTTTTAAAAATAGTGGTCAAAATTGGCCTTAAGTCTAAAAGTATAATAACTTATTTGACCCTTCTTAAAGTTTAATGGCCAAACTGGCTCCAAGGCCTAAGTATAGTGGCTTATTTGGCACTTTCTCAAAATGTGTGTGTGTATATATATATATATATATATAAATGCATCTTAAACTTGCTACTGAATGTCCAACATGATACAGAAAGGTGTTTTGAACACAGATTTGCAAGAAAATCGGTAGTATGGTTAACAAGTTTGCTTCCCCTTGAACAATAAATGAAAAGTACAGGCAGTCTCATAAATGGTACCCTACTTTGGACAAAAGCCTGCCTGTTCTAAGACGTCCTGAAGAATTAAATCCTAGAACTCTGCACAGAAGACTAGGAATTGAAGCTAATATAAGTGGGAAGCATACCAAAAATGAAGAGCTTTACAATAATGAAGAAAAAGAGTAAATAATCGCTGTTGTTTTAAGCAGGACATCTCAGAACAAATACCCATGAAACAGGAATAAAGGCTAAATACCTCTGGACGAAGTAAACGATCAATCTCAGAGAAGAGATCTAGTGTCGTGCACCGCCTCTGCTGATCAGTTTGAAGTGATAGAAGTCCTTCAGCATGCACCATGTCATATGTTCTAGGGTAGGTTGGAAAGGCTTCACACCTGGAAGAGAAAAGTTCAAATGACATAGTTGTCATAGAAACATAAAAAACCAGACATATGAAGCTCAACATTAGCTAAACCTGAGATTTAGTCCTAAACTATAAAAAGATTGTGAAATGCATAATCTGTTATTTCTTATTCCTTCAACCCAGTGTATGTGACCAGTCTTATACCATTATAATTACCAAAAGAAAGCATATCAGCTGTAATAAACAATTTCAGTGGAAATTTTAATATTAGATAATTAGAATCACAGGAAGATTGGAATATTGTTTTGAAACTTCTAGCACAGTATTTCACAACTGCCTTATTTTCATCCATCCCACATTATCATGATGTTGTATGGACAAGTATTCTGATTACACTATAAAGATTGTTTTCCTGACTTGATGATTTTAAACGTGGAATAGGCACATTTAGGCTACAAATTAGATTGTAGAACAAGAAGGGAGAGATGCCATTTTTCTTGAATATGGATTTCAACTATAGCTGCAGCAAAATAACAAGAATGGAGGGGCAAAGTCCTCTTGATAATACTGCTTAGGGGTTCTGTCATGATAGCAAATGGACAAATCATTCCCGTTTCTGAGAAAGTAAATTTTGAGCCTTAAAACAAACAAATCAACAGCCATGTAGTCTAGCAAGAGATCTAAAATAGAAAATTCCACTGTTATTTCATATTTTCAAGGTAGGAAGGCAACAAAACAATGTCTTCCCTTATCCAGAATGAAGGTAAGTGCACTATTCTTCTTTTATGACAAGCAAGAACGTCAATGTGGTACAAGTTCTCATAGGACAAAATGAAAAGCATGTTATTGGGGACAGAAGGATGAAACTAACCAGTCATGCAATACTCCAACAAAACCTCTGTCAAGGATTAAGGGAAGAAAGTTGGGTCCACTTGTAGGGACAACATTCATGACCCAAACAGATTTCCCAGTTTCCAATAAAGCAGCATTGAGGCCACCAAAGCGGGCATTCATGTCTAATACATTTCTGAGCATGTTATAAGGAGGAGATGGATCCTCATCTCCGGGCCTCTTTGGATGATCAGAAAAAATTATTGGTGAGAGAAGAGACCAATAGTTACGAACGGCTAAATTCCAGTTTTGGGCATCCTCGGCAAAGTCTTCTGGGTGTACACCTGGAAAACACATCAACCATTTACACCATCATGAAGGCATACCCAAGACAGACGAATAGAGAACGTTTTTATGCTTGGCTCCAACAGTGCCAAACTGATTCTCTAACTGCAATATTAAAATAAGTCTCTGAGCAAAAGATCATCTTCCAGAACATTGAAATTACCATAAATTGCAAGTTCACTTGATTTCAGTTGGGCCCTAGAAGGCCAGGTTGGCCTTTGGTCAATAGGAATCCAGCGACGGCTTTGAATTCCTCCAATGCAGGATTGTAGTGGTCGATAGTAAGGTGATTCAACATCATGGCTTTTACTGCAGATGGAAGGGCTAGATCCAGATTTCCTAGAACCACATTAGGACCACTTATCAGATACAGGAGGATCATCAAAGAATGTGATATAGTCCTAACATGAATGCCAACAGAGAGAAAACAAGATATTACTCAGTGTGCTGACCTATTACTATAACAATTCTTTGTACTTGTCTTTCTCCAGACAACAGTTTCATCTTGTTGTGACAACATGTCCCAACAGAGACTTTCTGCCAAATTGTGGACAAAGCTCCATCTTTTCTGATTCTCTTTGTTGTGACGAGATCCTTGAGCATTGGTAAGAGGTGACGTCCAAACAAAGTATCCACCAGGTCTCAGTACACGATCAACTTCAATCAACAGAATACCCTCTGCAGCACACAAAGAATGAATACATCCAAAATCAGCATTACCAATCCAACAAAAAGATTATCAGCTCATATACTAAAAGGCCCAACTAAACCTTCTGTATTTAGTATTTAACATGTGAACTACAGCAAGACGTTTTTTCTGCCAAAAAAGTTTATCAAGAAATGAAGGTGATAATAATATGCATTTTGCCAAAACCAATTCCTTTGTATGTTCAGAAAAGTTTAGGTTGGTTTGGGCTTTAAAAACCTGTATAGAGCTCAGTTTATCGGTCTCTTTGGTAAAATTCCAGACAACAGGAGATATAAATCTTATTCAGCAAACTGATGAAAATACGAGGTGTTATTTATGATTTCCTCAGTGAAAAATCATGAGGCAACCAGAATCTAATAGTAGGTTCAGAACAGTTCTCAGGACCAAAAAGTAAATGATACTGCACAATTTTCCAGGTTACAGGTTAATACTGTACCACAAGCAATGCATCTGTGACCCATACAAGCGACATATTATTGACGTCATTCAAAGTTTATAAATCTGAAATACAAGAAATCTCTGTGGAAACTGCAGACAAACAGGCGAGAACAACCCTTTTTCAAATTTGTTCCTATACAGGTATCAACAAAACCATATTGGAATAGCTATCATCAGATGTATATCTTGACGGAAAGGTGGGAAAAATTAGACTCTAAAACATAACTCAGAAGAAATGTGAGGCACAATGGAACCTAGAAATCTTTTAGCTTTTGCATTTTGGAGGAGAGCATAACAACCATAGGAAATAAATCAGACGTCTACATGATAAATCTATCAGACATCTACATACAATGTAAAGTACTAGAGAATGATTAGTTGAATGAAAACCACTTTGCTTGGGTATGGATACGAAGGTCATGGGGAGGACACATCCAACAAAAAAGAAAATAGGGTTATTTCCTTCTGATCAATAAACCAGAACATGCTTTGAGGAAATTGTTCTAATTCCCAATTACAGGAATTAGAATAATAAAATTCCAGGTCCAACAAATTTGAAGAAATAACCATCAAAGCAAAAAGTAACTGAACTGGAAAAGGGGCGAAAAAAGAAGAGAAAGGATAGGTATCTTGTAAATGATAACTAATTAGAATGAAAGTACAAAAATAAAGGGTCACTTGGTAAATTATTTTAAGATGAGAGAAAGAGAATACCACTGGGTATTTCTTGTTCTAATGGTGCAAGTCACTCTTAGATTTCCCCCATCTAGTAAATTGCACAAGAATAGAAATCTTAAATAGGACTTGCTGTATGCATGCAGTATGCATGAGGTATGTTTGTCAACAGTATGCCTCAGCCGAGGCCACCTCACTCTGAGGCGTTCACCTAGGCGCTATGGAGCACCTCACCCTAATGCTCAAGCCTTTTGCTCCTATGTATTTTTTTTTTTTTTTCTGCTGACTTGTTAAAATATAACCAGTAATAACCAGAAAAAAAATGAGAAAACAATAAAACACCCCCATTATTTAGTTAAATAATGTTGGTTATGTGTTATTTATGATTTTATAAGTTTGCTTTTACCTCTTTATAGGTATACATGGAACATAATGCTGTATAAGTATAAAAATACAGATTTTTTAAATGTGAGCCTTGCATCCAAAAGGCTTGCACCTAGGCTCCAAGCACTCTTGTCCCTCAGTGTGCCTTTGACAACTATTTCACTTAACTAGTTTTCAACTCATACCTTTTTGATCCCAGTCAATGCCACATCGTGCACAGTGCACCATATCAAAAGAGAGTGATGGATATGGCAACTGTTTTGAGGCAAAAGAACCAATCATTGCAGGAAGACCTCTTTCAAGAGTCAGCTGAACTTGACTGCCTGAAGACTCATAGTTTGCGATACACATGGTTAACAGTTGTTTTGAAAAGAGATGTGCCCCAAAGCTACCATAACCACATCCTATATCCAAGATGGTCCTCACCTGAAACATTGAGAAGAAATATTAGATTTGTTAGATTCTTTTTTCTTCTGCAGAAGCACCAGCCCAGTAGCACCTTTTCACCATCAGAGCAAATATATAATAAGACCTTTGGCATATCTCTGAAGTTCAATACTCAATGGTGCCAGACCAATGCAAGATGCATGTCACTTGTTCTTGCAAAACCTTTAGTTGTTACTCATTATTTGGTGTGAGAATAGTTACCAATTAATTGCAAAGAAAGGCTGGCATCTGCTTGAAAAGTCATGACATGGTAACAAGCAAACACCTCGCTTATTCAACACACCAAATATTACTTGAAGAAATAGCCTCTATCAGTCTTTTTTTGAAAACTTGATTGCAATAAATATGAGAAGAATGTTATATGAACTTATCAAAAAGCAATTATTCTGAATTATTACTTGCAATTATAGGTGGAAAAAAGAAAAAATATTTATGATGTCTATGCATAAGGAGTGCAAATAGAAGAAAGGAAAATACAGTTACCATTACATTTGCCAATTTTTGCAAAAGAATAAACTAATAATTGGATAAGCCATTGAAAAATAATAAAAAATGATAAGAATTCTACTAAATTGCATGACTCCAGTATAGGATATTTCTTGTGGCATATTAGGTAAAGAGATAATTGAGGAAACTACCTAGACACTCAAGGATGAAAAATCAGAGTAATGAAACAATTGATACCAATTTCACAAGACAATTTATGCATACTTACTCCAGCTTGTAAAAAGTTAGATTCGTTTCTCAACCCAATCATTTCTGCAATTTGATGAGAGTAGTCTTCGACACTGTCTAGCATAAGAGATTCTGAACGGAAGGAAATCTGCTCTTCCTCCAACATCATCATCCTACATCCAGAATAAACAAAGAATCAATAAGAAATATATGACTTGATGCTCTATAGTTTCTCAATAGAAGTAACTGCACCTCTACTCACCTCTTGGTCATGCTTCCAGAAGAAAGTACCTCTTCTGCGGTAATTTTAACATTTGCAACCCAAATGACATCTTTCCCGGTAGGCCATCTAAGAGGAATTTTATAATTGAATGGTGGAAGAACCAAACAATTTTGCCTTGACCCTTGCCCGCAATGGCGGTCATGTTCTTTGCCTTCAGAAAAACCCAAAGCAAGAGTCTCTGTAACATTGAAGCAGGGAACATAATTTTCAAATTCCTGGGGACAGAACTCCAATTCTTTCAACCTTGCTGAACTAAGAGAAATTTCCCCAATATCCCACAGGTCTGATACAAGTTGCTCTTGGAGACGCCTGTATCCATGAGATATCTGAGCTCTTGATGAGGACGTGATTGAAATTGTCCACCAAAAAGATCCAGTAAGAGCTAGAATTAAGATCACAACTAAGCTGAACCTAATAAAGAGCAAAGTTAACTTGTAGCGACTTCTCAAAGTTCCAGTGCTGAAGGGATCAGATGAAAAACCATTCTCACTAGCACTGTGTTTAGAAGGTGAATTTTCTGGAAACAGATACCGAAAAGGTAATCTGAGAGATAAGTATGTGGGATCAGAAGGGGAGTGATTTCTTTCGACTTCTTCCTTCTCTGTTCTATCCTTCATCTGATAATCATTCCATAAATCATTGCTGTTGCCTGAAACGCGGCCCCCTACAGATGCACCTCGATGTAGTGGCCTCGACATGTTTCAACCTGAGAAAACGCATACAGACAAATTGAAGACAAGCAGAGAAATCCAGAAGAATTCTTCACTGATATGGCCCAAAATGGGGAAAAAGAGGTCAGTTACGAGCTAAAACATGAAAAATAAATAGTGTATAAAAATTTCCGAGCCCCAGTATGAGATCCGTTTTCCATTTTTGTACTAGATCCACAAAACTCAAATGCAGCGCAACATCATTTTGATCGAGAGAGCAATCATATCCAAAATCTTCTCATTCTCTAAGGCCTATTCAAATGCTAAACCAGAAAAGGAAAAAAAAAAGTATGCGCAATTCAGATTCCAATAACAAGGTGGGGAAAGATAAAGGCGATGCGCATTTGAACAGAGAAAGCACTTTTCATCACTGACAGCGAGTTCCACAATACCAGTGTCATCAAGTTCACCTTTAAATTACTGAAGAAACAAGAAAAAAGAAAGCCTAGAAAAACATATCAGGAACGAAACCTACTGATCCGGAAGCCAAAAAGAAGAGAGAAAGTAGCAGCAGAAGGGGTAAACTACCTGAAATACAGAGAAGAAGAGGCGAGACCAAAGCCTGTACAAATTCAGCTTCTTATCACGGAGGCCTGTCCACGAGACGTCACAGCATCGCCTCACTCCGGCGATTCTCTCTCTCTCTCTCTCTCTACCTACAGAGAAGAGGAGAGCAACGCGGCGTGGCTTCTTGATCTTTGGAAGGGAGTGATTGATTGTTGAATAGGGGATCCAAACGCGGAAGAGCTGAATATGAAACACTATCCACTGTCCATCATCACCAGCAGCTACATCTACACCTATTTTTAGAATCCTTCACTATTAATGGGACGTGATGTATTTATTAATTTAACTCTCACCATTAATCCCTGCGCTCCTCTCCTCTCCTCTCCGCTCCGCTCCGCTCGTCAATCCCACTTCCCTCATTTTCTTTTCTGCCCCTTCTCCGCTTCACTTTCCCGTGAACTTCATCCTCTCTCTCTCTCTCTCTCTCTCTGTCCTCACATATAATTTTCATTCATGATTTAAAAAAAATAAAAAATAACAACAATATTTTTGAATAATAATTAAAGTACTTTTAATTTATATATATATATATATTATTAATTATCATGAACTTCAATTCACTTAATAATTCATTTAAGTCACGAAAGAAATAATATTATTACCTATTGAAGAAAAGAAAAAAGGTAAATATTTTTAATAAAAAAAAATAATAGGAAATGAATAGTTGCATGATAAATCGGCATGAGTGGCGGATTGTTTTGACCCAAAACCAAACGTGATCCCATGTATGTATGGTATATTGGTGTCTACACTATTCAAGCAGTGGCCAGTGGGCCACCACCCCACATCCTGATAATTCAATTCTTAATTATTCATCAGAGATTAAGATTGTTTGTTACCTTCCAATTCCTTGTTAGAATTCGCCCACATTTACTGCCCACACTACGTTCTTCTTGGGAGTTTGGGACCACACCCCCCTTAGCGTAATTGCTTCTCATCATAGTGTGGGGTTGAGTTCAAATTTCAGGAAAACAAAAATTGTCAATTTATTAATGGAACATAAAATTTATTAAGTGCACCGGAAAATAAGATTTCTTAAAAGCCTCCTTATGAATGAATGTACGCAATGCAATGGGTCTGAATTAAATTATCCCCAGGCGTAGATCTACCGGGAAAGGGGACAAAGGGCAGACATTTAAGAGTTTGATAAATACCTCCTCTTATATATTATTAATGTGACAAAAACATCATCATGTGCCAGAATTACTTGGGACTGTGAGAAAATCATTCTATTTCTACACCGACAATAATAAATGTGAGCATAAGACAGACAAAGCTCTTAGTAAAATACAAGTCTTTAAGCCCCTCTGCCATACCCCTCATCCTCATCTACTGTGTGTGTTATTCCCTCCTTCGCATCTCGCATCTCCTCCCCTTTCTTTTACTCATACGTTTTAGCCAAATTCTTAAAATTATTTTTTAATTCTTCAAATTATATATATATATATATCTTACACATATTATTAATCACATTACTTATTAACTTTCTCACTAATTTTTCATTTAAAAAAATGCTCTTTTTTTTCAATGGATTACAAAAATGGTCTATTAGTAAAATAATTATGTTTCCGCGTGAATTTTAATCTATATTTACAATAATATTTTTTTAAAAAAAAAAGGAAGAAACAAAAAAATAGGCGGCTCAAGTGATTAGAATAATAGAAAAAGTGTGTACAGTATAGAATGATAGATAAGAATATATGAAGGGGTCACATGCAGTTTTGACTTAAATAGAAGAGGGCAGGTGGGGTCCACATTTCAACATTGCCGCGTTTATCTGTCGGTGGTGGCCATCCGCTGTCACACGGCGGCTAATTCATTTTCATTTATATTTAGTAGTATTTATTTATTACTAGTACTAAATATTTATATAAATAAATAAACAAAATGGGATATAAAGTGGCCAATATTATTTTGAGATCAATTATAAAATATTAATTTCATAAAATTTGAGATAAAATAGTATTCTTTTTAAGTTTTTAAAATACTTTTAGACCACAAACTATTCTACTTAAACAATAAGATATATTATATTTAACAAAAAAAATATCTTTTACAATATGAATAATTTTTAAGTAATCATAAGCGTATCTTCTTTACAAAAAAATATATTTATTATTTTTAATATCTAAATGATTTTATTAATTAATAATAAATATATTATATTTTGAACTATTTAATCAACAAATATAATTATTTAATTGTTATAAATAAGATAATCTTATCTATAACAAAGTATATTTATATTTATTTAATCATAACTTTTAATAAAATAATGCTAATGATTGCTCTAAAAATAATAATAAATTAATCTTCTTTTCGCACAAAATACACTTCTCACGTCATATTTTTAAGAATAATGATATTCATATTCAATAGAAATGAACAACGGTGATGTGACAATTCATATAGAATTGTTTAATTGACATTACACACTTATTTAAATAATATAAAAATAAAATTTATTGAACGTCTTTTCATCTTTTTCAAGCAAATACTTTCACATGGTCTGTCACATCATCGTTGTTCATCTCCACTCTTCTAGAGATGAATCGCATCACTCTATTTTTAACTTACAAACAATTTTATTAGATTTATCATATTTTAAACCATTTAATCAATCAATAAAAAATTTTAAAAACTAAAAACAGATATAATAAATGTATATTATGGTAAAAGAAAATTTTAATATTAGTTTATTATTTTTAAAAAAATCAAAATTACTCTTTCTAATAATATATAAATTATAATTTTTATATCAGTGTCATTAGGAACATTTAATAATAAATAATAAATACATTACAACCCATTAGATAATATTGCAGTGATGTTTATATTTAATTGACAAATATATATATTTTATATATTTGGTATTGGTAAGTATTTATTATTTAACACCAAAAGACATTTTTCAGTATAATTTATTTGGGTGCAAGGCAAGCCGATTAAGGTTAAAAAAATAAATAAATAACAGAGACAGGGAAGCAAATGAACCATTGAACCTTAAATCGGAGACGTACGACACCGAGAATCATGAGAGCAGGCACTTTACGACCCACACCGCTGTCCGCTGATTACTCGTACATGAATTTAAATAAAAGAATCAATAAAGATATTTGAGAATGAGAATTGCCGATATATCTTTTAAGCACTTCAAAACTCTTCTTGTTAGCATTAAAGAAAACAAGAAATGCTATATTTACAAATAGATTTGATAAATAATTCATGTAAATAGATATGACTCATTTAAATTTATAATAATTTTATATAAATTATTAATAGTTTTATATAAATTTATAATTTTTAATTAAAATTAATAATAAATCTATTCTTGACTATAAACTATTATTAATTTTGAATAAAATTATTATAAATTTGTGTATATCATGGTAATTTGTAAAAAATATTTATTAAATTTATTTGTGAATATAAAATAACTCCCATAAAAAATTCTTATCACAATGGGTTTGGTAATAAATTTAAAATTCTAGCATTGAATTAATATTGTTTCACCAATTTACATCTACAATTCAATTTCTTTTTTTTTTAAAAACAAAGATGGTGATTTTCTTCAAAGTCATATAATTGCTTATTGAGTTGACAAAATAATCTTAAGTCCGCAAGGACCTACCCACCTCGCCCTGCTTGGGGCGAGATTGATGATTATTTGACCAAATTGGAGACATGTTCATAGAGTTTTTGATTATTTTTCAATTGAGGTTGGGAATGGTACCGTGGCCTATCTCACTTCAATAATATAGATATATTATCTATTTTATAAATTAAATAAATAAGTCATTTTGAAATTATAAAACATTAAGGGATATTTTCTTCATGTTTCAGTTTTTAATTTTTAATTTTATATTTTAAATATCTGTTTTGAGATTACTGAAAACGCATTAATTTTTATTATATTTTATAAATTTTGAACATATTTGTGATGAAAATAGTCAAAATGATTTTTTGTTATTTTGAGTTTTTTTATAATTTTTTTTATTTTTAAAAATATATTCTTAAAAATATGAAAGTAAACATATTTTCACTGTTTTAAAAAATTAAAAACTAAAAACGACCTGAAAACAATAAAGAGAATAGGATTTTATTTTTTATTTTATTTACACATACATAATATGAGATATACACTAATATTTGACCCATTTTATAAACTATTTATATATGTATAACATGATATTTTAAATTTTTAACAAAAAAATACATTAGATTCAAATAGATATGACAAGATACGAGATGAGATACTAGGGTTCGAGGTGAATTTTAACATAATTTAGCACCATTATATTACATTACATTACATTAATAGATATTACTTATAATTAAGTTCCTTTTGAAACGAATGAATGTTAAAATTTAAATTTTATTTATAATAAATTCTATATAAAATTTATAAATTTGTGTTTGGTTTGGAGTGAATTTTACAAATTTATGTTTGGACTAAATTCAAAATTAAAATTTTACTTATTCTTACTTTTTAAGATGTCCTTCACATATTAATTTCTATTGAAATAAAGAAAATAATATTTGTTCAACAAAAACATAAAATATATATATATATATATACATATGAAATTGTTATATTACTCGCGTAAAAAATATAACATTTTTGCTCGAGGTTGACAAAATCAAAGAGAAAATACAGGCCTACTCTTCCTTCCCTTTGTATGCCCACATCGAGAAGGAAAACATTTATATATATATATATATACAATTTTTTTTACTTTTTAATATATATATATATATATATACGAAATTTCAAAATTAAAACTCAATTTAGGATCAACTAAATAATTTATTTAATAATTTAAAAAATTAAATAGTCAAATTAAAATTAAATCTAAAATGACTTAACTTGCAATTTTTGATATTATAATTAATGATATCAAAGTGGTGAGGGTAACAGAGATTAGTGGTGAGAAGAGGGATGGGAGACAGATGATATTTTTATCTATAAACAAATTTTATTATAAAGGTGATTTTCAAATCTTACCAAACATAAATTGTTAAAATTAAAAATAAAATCTACAATATTTTATAAAATGTATTCACTCCAAACAGGGGTAAGTGGTTCACACCACGTTGTATAATATATATGAAATCTGAAATGGGAAGGGACCATACATCGGTCGGATCCCATTCATACGCTGACTTAGCGGTTGGGGATCCAATAATAATTAGGCCGAATGAATTGAATTCATAGAAATTAATTAATTAATTAATCTGGCCACTTTCATGTTTAAGTGTACAAACGAGTCAACACAAACAAACACGCCCCCCAAATACCATGGAGTGGATCTTGGCTTCGCTTCTTTATTCTATTTGACTTTGAAAACTGAGATTCCTTTAATGCCCCCGTTAACTCCTCCACCGAATTAATCTCTGCTTTGAGATTTGAGATTATCGAAGCTAATTAAATTAAAATAAGTTGATAATCCGAAGGGCCGGCCAGGTGGATCAATTTGGGCAAGGCTACTAGTGAAGTTGGCTTCTGCTGACCAAAGTCAATATGATTGATATCTTCACGAGTAAGCCTGTGCTTAAATTAGAGACCACATCCACCCTACACGTGAAGAAAGATATCTCATCGCCAAGCTGTCCCGTCCCACAATTAAACTTAATAAAGCCGATTTGATGACCCCTTTTTCTATATTTTTATTTTAAATATAAAAATAAAAGAATGTATTACCCAAAAAAGCAAATTATTTTAAATAGCACATACACATATATATAAAAGAATGTATTATATCGTTACCAGTCTTTAAAGTTAAAGGTACATTAAATAACTTTCAAATTTACCCAATATTCTACAAATCAGATCCACATAAAAAAAAAAGAGAGGAGAAAATCAATTAAAGATGGAGTAAATTAGGGATATGGAATTCGATCGAGTTGTCTACGTTTGTGTCATGGGCCGGACGGGTAGCCACCTGCCTCGTTCATTCTGTACTTTTGCTAAAGGACAGGAGCCAGGCCAGCGATCCTCCATTATGCTTCCCTAAATTGCATTTTCCCCTCTTGCTTTCCTTCTTCTTTCAGTTTTGCCCGTCCCCACCCAACTAGTCCAAGCTTTTATTATTCTTCGGGGGCACAAAAACGTGAACCAAGCAAATCATGGCTGATTTGGATTATTATTAGCGAGGAGAGTCACGGGTCATAATTATGTTTCGATGCTATTAATGATACACAAAATCTGTCACGGACAATATATATATATATATATATATCAAGTTTAATTCACTAAAATGATAATTTCAACTCCCACCCAAACAAGAAATATATATATATATATATCGTATTTTAGGACACAGTTTGCAATCGACTGGTAGGTATTGAAACCTATTTAATGATGAGATGTTTCGCAAAAGTTGCTTACGCTTGGCATCGAAAAAAGAACAATAATAATGGGATGAATGGAAGGCCCATTATATGTGGTGTGGTGTTTAGGGCAGTTTGCCACCCCATTTGTTCTGCTTTAATTTATTTATTTATTTATGTTGTAGTATTAATAATCAGTCGGCATCGTTATATGCATGTGGACGGGACCATGCTCTCGCATCAATGTGACACAGCCCCCATTCTAAATTATTGCATTCTTCGTTGCCGTCCTATTCGTGCTATATTAGTGTTAGCCATGAAGACGATAGATGGGGGGGGGGGGGGGGGGGGGGGGGGGTGTTAGGGGTTAATTGCCCCTACGTAAGGAAGTCTGATACAGTTTGTACAATTTATTATACACAAAATTTTATTACACTGTGCATTATAAGTATTAACAGTACTTGTAAATAATTACGAAATTATATGAGGTAGTCGAATATAGTGACCCAATTAATACTGAATAGGGTTGCTCTTCTCCAATCTCCATCCCATTGACATCCCTCCTTCCAAGGTCTCTCCAAAAGTCCTCGATGCGTGACTGCCGGGCTCTCAACATCCATCTGCCCCAACCCGATGTCTTCCTCACTTCTCAACCTCGTCCACAATATATATTGACGAGGGAATATTTATGGGGGGCAATTTTATTGTACTATTCTTGAGAGGTTATCATTAACTTAGAGTCATATGTGTCAGTAAAGGCCAATATGCGATCCCCACATATCAAATCTTAGGAACTCTACTTATCTTTATAATCTTTATTATGATTTTGAACTGGAAGAGATAGAGAGGAAGATTCAGTCAACCAAGAATATCTCTAACATCCCAAGAATTATCTCCATTGGTGAAGGTTATCTTCTCTCCCCATGAAAAGTGGATCAGCCTCTGTTTTTGAAAAGTATCTTATCTCCTATTGGAAAGATCACGGGACATCTATAAATAGAGGACAACCTCTACAGGTATGGGATCTGACTCCTAAGGGACTCTTTTACTATCTTCCATTACTATTATACTCCTCGAAAATCCGTGAACTGACATGAGCGTAGGAAGGATCACGAGAAGTAAGTTCCCACCATTTTCGCAGGTACTTGGTTCGGGACAGAAGAAGGTGATCGGCTCCGCATCATCAATTGGCGCCCACCATGGGGCCCTCGTCTTTTCTTTCTGTCTACCAAGCACAATCTCAAGCCGCATGAAGCCAAATCAAATCAATTGAGAAAGAAAGCATTTCATATTTGCAATAATCGCATTAATGGTATGTTCTTCCGTTAATATTTATATATCTCCCTATTTTGTTTTTCAATTATTGTTTTATTTAAAAAAAATAATTGAAAGAAAAGGGGCAAAGAAATCTCTCTCTATATATATCTCTATATATATATGCGTGTTGTATGAAGAAGCTTCGTGTTGAAGCTTGGCAGAAAGAGAGAAAAAATAAATAGGCATTATAAAGCTTTTCATGGAAGCTGGGAAAAAGATGCCACTGCTTGTTATATTACATGAATATGTACCTATATATATATACATATTATAGTATTATTATGAGAGCTTCTGGAGATTGGAGGAAGCTTTTGGGAGGCAGGAAAAGGGCTGAACTACATATATTATATTTTATATTATAAGAGCCAGGCAGAGAGATTTGGCCAAAAAAGGTAGAGACCCATTAAAAAGCAGCCATGAACGGACCCCTTGAAAATTTTGCAAGCTTGCGGCGCTTAGTCGAAATTGGTCAAAAGAAGCCTTTGCCCTCTCGCTTCTTATAGTCTTCCAAGGAGGGCTCTGTTTGTGAAAATCACAACCATTTACTCTTCATATTCAAATATAGCTACGCGGTTACATCAAGTAATAGCAATGAAGAATCAAAGATCGCAAATCGGCCCTATGCTTCACCAAGTCTTTTTAAATTCACCATACTACGAATTGTCCAGTCGAAGCCGACTCGATCACTGATTTATATTTCGGTTTGGATCGAAGTTCCAGACCCACCAAGTAAGATGACCCACAGATCTTCCACCTGTTGAGGATATCGATGCTGGGCAAGTTGTCGCATGCCATATGGCATATTTAAGAGATTTTGGGGATTTCTATTTCTCCACACTAATTTCTTGGAGGTTATTCCTTCGTGGCGGCAGCGGTGGATGATAGCTCAAATTGAAGAAGAAGCAAAGTACCCAAGGGGGGAAAATTGGAAACATTGGCAGAATATAATAAAGAAAGGAGGCGGTGGAATTAAGCGACAATTGGAGGAGATTAATATTTATTTAATAGAACAAAGGGAAGGAAGTGGAGAATTGAGGACAAACGCATCCAGCTTCAAGCAGCAAGCCAGCCCCAAGTGGCTGGTGGCCTCATCCACAGAAGGCTCACCCAGGCCATGCACAGAAGGGGGCAGACATGGCCATGCAACGAGCAAACGGGTAAGTAGATATGGATCCAGTTTCAGATCTGTGCCAAATTGGGAGAGGAGTTTTTCTTCTTCCAGGTTTAATTAATTAATTTCTTTAGGCTCCAATAATTTGAATTTTAATTAATTTTGTTAAAATGTTCGGGATTAATAACGTTAACAGACGAGTGACTCACCCTGAACACATGCGGACATAGGCGTTACGCCGAACCGCGGAAATAAAATATTATTATTCTTTAATTGCGAACGTAGACGTTATGTCGAACCGCGAAAACAAAACCCACTCTGATTGCGGACGTAGGCGTTACGCCGAATCGCGGAAATAAAATATTATTATTTTTTAATTGCGGACGTAGACGTTATGTCGAACCGCGAAAACAAAACTCACTCTGATTGCAGACGTAGGCGTTACGCCGAACCGCGGAAATAAAATATTATTATTCTTTAATTGCAGACGTAGACATTATGTCGAACCGCGAAAACAAAACTCACTCTGATTGCGGACGTAGATATTTCGTCGAACTGCGAAAATAAAATATCAAATATTCTTTAAAATCTCGGTCATCAATTACAAATCCAAGCTAACATGTGCACATGAAGACCGAGGGTTCGAAAGGCCTCGACAACGCAAAAATAAAGGATCAGATGTGATCCTCGAGGGGCCCCGAACCCCTGAACACTCAAAAAACAAAGGATCAGATGTGATCCTCGGGGGCCCCCGAACCCCCGAACACTCAAAAATAAAGGATCAGATGTGATCATCGGGGGGCCCCGAACCCCCGACAACTCAAGACAAAAGGATCACATATGATCCTCGAAACTCTTGACAACTCAAAATCAAAGGGGACCACCCCTAATAATTAAGGAATGAGTTCGAGGCTACGCACCTCAACCACCAAAGAATCAAAGGGGACCACCCCTAATAATTAAGAAATCAATTCCAGGAATCACTCCCAAAACAAAAAGAAGGTTTGATGTAACCCCCCCGGTTCGAAAAAAACCTCTAACGAAAGCCGAAGGATCAAGATTCTTGTTAAACAAGCAGCGCTACATGAAAAAGCTATCTTATCGGGATAGTAGAGCTTATCCTATTACACCTAAATGGTTAAGGGCCAAGATTTTATGAGCTCTGGAAAGCAAGCGAAAGAGGGAAACCTCGGCCAGCGGCCCACGAAGACGAGGCAAGCAGCCTCGGCCAACGGCCCACGAAGACGAGGCAAACAGCCTCGGCTAGCGGCCCCGAAGACGAGGCAAGCAGCCTTACCCAACGGCCCACGAAGACGAGGCAAGCAGCCTTGGCCAGCGGCCCCGAAGATGAGGCACGCAGCCTCGGCCAGCGGCCCCGAAGATAAGGCATGCGGCCTCGGCCACCACAACCTCGGCCAGTGGCCCCCGAAGATAAGGCACGCGGCGTCGGCCACCATAACCTCGGCCAGCGGCCCCCGAAGATGAGGAATGCGGCCTTGACTAGCATAGCCTCGGCCCTAGGCCAAAAATAATGATAAAAATATATATATATATATATATGTACTAATTTAAGAGCTGTTCCTTTTCTACCATAGGAAAATCCTCGAACGTCTCTATCACCTCGAGCGACCTAATCACCCTCTGCATGGGAAGAGTGAAAGGGCATTGGAAGACTTAAAAAGCGAATTCAGCATCTGAGACTGTTAACCCAATTTTTAGTAGAACTTTTTTACGAAGGTTCAGAAAAACAATGACAACTACTCCTTCAGCTGCCCAAACTCTTTGCTTGATCAGCTCAAGGAGTGGGGGGCAAGTGATGAGGGAATATTTACAGGGGGCAATTTTACTGTACTACCCCTGAGAGGTTACCATTAACTTGGAGCCATGTGTGCCAGTAAAGGCCAATATGCGATCGCCACATGTCAAATCTTAAGAGCTCTACTTATCTTTATAATCTTTATTATGATTTTGAACTGGAAGAGATAGAGAGGAAGATTCAGTCAACCAAGAATATCTCCAACATCCCACGAATTATCTCCATTAGTGAAGGTTATCTTCTCTCCCCATGGAAAGTGGATCAGCCTCTGTTTTTGAAAAGTATCTTATCTCCTATTGGAAAGATCACGGGACATCTATAAATAGAGGACAACCTTTACAGGTATGAGATCTGACTCCTAAGGAACTCTTTTACTATCTTCCATTACTATTATACTCCTCGAAAATTCATGAACTGACTTAAGCGTCGGAAGGATTACGGGGAGTAAGTCCCTACCCTTTTCGCAGGTACTTGGTCCGGGACAGAAGAAGGTGATCGGCTCCGCATCATCATATATATATATATATTATTTTAAAAGCTTTTTATAATAAAAATAATATGACAATCATATTTATTAATTTCAATTTTTTGTTACAACAATTTTTTAAAAAAATTAAACAAATTACCAATTTACTTTAGACAGTGATGGGTAGCTTACCAACAAACAATTATTGAAATTGAAAAGGAAAATTCAATAAATTTATGGAATGATTAAAATTCAAAGAGAAATAATTTAATAAATTTATAAAATATATCAAATAAGTATACCAAACTTTGAGCGAGGGTTGATTCTTCACCCATGCCTGCAAAGACTTAAAGAAATATTATTTAATCTATAACAAATAACAATAACGTGTATATGATATATTTACGTATTTATAGCTTTTATCTTTAATATTCATGTATTTATATTATATATTTTTAATTTATCTATATGTTTTCATCCATTGGGATTGGATTTATAAATTTAAAGACTTGAATCCAGGGCTGAATTGATTTCCATAATTGGACCCGGAATCAAACTGATTTATTAAAAAAATAAATCACACTAAAATAGTCACATTAGTTCAATTTGATTTAGTTTGGTTCGATTGGATTTGAGAGTCAATTTCTACTAAATTAAAATATAATACATTACGTCTTTAATTAAATAAATTTGTTAAAATAAAGACTTATTTGACTATTGTACTATTGACATTTTTTAGATTATGGACCCATAGAAGAAAAAAAAAATCATTCTTATTTATATTTTATTTGATAATTTTTATTTTAGTAATTTATAGATTTTTTATTTTATTATTATAATTTAAAATTGACTGTCACTAAATATATATAGAGAGAGAGAGAGTGTGTTAAAATATCCATAAAATAAAAAGAATTGAAGAATAAAGTGGGAAGTCGCCATCAAGTTTGTTGCAATAGTGGGTAGTATAATTAGAGGAGCGTGAGTCTCCAATTCTAATATTATGTTGTTGACTCAAACCAGGTTCCACTAACAAAGTGCCAGGTTGACTTAAAATAAAAGGGCTTAAAAATTAAAATGTGCTCTTCAAGAAAAACAAAAAAAAAAATATTTAAACCCCAAATGAGACTGTATATATATATATATATATATGTGTGTGTGCAATGCCAATCAAAGTTATATTTTTAATTTATTATTATTTTTTTTTTTTGGGGTGGGGGGAGCGGGGGTGGTGGTGGTGGTGTTACTTTTTAGTCTAACAATCTTGAATTAACCATCACCCTAAATCTACCCTATACTTAATTGTTTCTCATGCCACCCCACCAGGAGGCCCAGCCTAAGTAATAAATGCTATAATCAAATTAATTTTACCAATTAGTCACTCCTCCGAGCCAAACACACATCCCTCAATTCATGGTCAACTCAAGACATATGTTAAGTTACTTCTGCAATATAAATTAAGTGATATATCACGATAAATTGAGATTCACATCAATAAATTGTAAGTTATATTCTTTATATCACATAGTGAAACAAAAATTCTATCTGCGATTTATTTTCTTTATCAAAATCAAAAACACAAACGATGGGAGACCTCGTAAAAATGATAATCCCCAAACATATGTTAAGTGAATGTTTTTTTTTAAATATAAATTAATTGTATATTTAAATACATAATACTTTTATCAAATATTGTTTTCTTTTTTAAAAATTTTACAAAACGAGAACATTATTAGATTTTTATGTTTCAACAGATGGTGCAAATAAACAAAATATGTATATATATATATATTGTTCCTTCCTTATCAAAAGGAACGGTTGGAGACAGGATCACAACGGCAGAGAGCGAGCTCCGGTGACAAGTCCATCCAGGGGACGGCTAGTACCTGCAAGCACTCCGACACTCGAATGAGTGAGAGAGTAAAGAAATAATAGTGTATCGGTAGATCAAAGAATAGAACATACATTGACTCTAAAAAAAGTTTGTTGATATAAGAGGATGAGACATTATCCTGCCTAGATGCGTCGTGTGCTTGCAGGTGATGAGACTGAGTATCTGGCACCGATGGGGGTTCCCAGGTGGCAGCATGGTATTGACATCACTCTTATTAATATGGATGAGATCAATCATTAATGAGAATTTGATTTAAGCGGACGTGTGGATACCCAGTATGGGGGCTACAATAATGCTGTTGTAGGCTGGTGCAAGGCCAGGGCTAGGCCGAGATTGGGCCATTGGAGATGGGCCGAGACGATTCACTTCCCCCTAGATCAGATGCTCGAGAAGCGAGCGTTCGAGCTAGAGGGAAAGTCCAAGTTTTGTTGTGTGTGTGCCATCTTTTGAGAGTCGGATTGTTGTTAAGACCCTGTCAAGATAGGTGGCTGAGCTGACACACGGTTGTGTGGGTGGATTCTGGTTCTAAGGACACTTGAAGCCAGCTTGGCCTCTATGGTAAAGCAATTTTCTTCGTGTGTTGATCCTTAATGCGTGTGATTTTGAGATGTTTTGCCTGGGAGGTTGGGTGTTATAGGCGGTAACTGATAACTTTTTAAATGTGTGACAGATGGCGATTTCATAGCGGTAGATCTATGGTGGATGGTTTTTGACAGTGGGATGTGTCGTAAGCGCTGTTCAACGATCTTTATAAGGATTTCTTTGGGGCCCGGGTTTCTTCAATTTCTTGCGATTTTTTTGAACTCTTGGCGTCTTTGAGGCTTCTAGTTAAGGTTGTGTCCTTACAACCTTCAGATCTGCATATTCTTTTTCGTAGGGCGAATGGCATTTGTGTTTCATAAGAAGGATATCAGAGAAATGCTGGAGATACTCCACAAAGAGGAAAATAAAGTTATGTCAGGCTCTGCTTCAACAGATAAAGCAGTTGGGAAGGCTTTAGTTACGTCGGCGTTGGGCTCCGTGCCGGTGAATAAGGCAACTAAGAAGGCCTTAACTGTGCTGGCTTCAGTTGCTCCTACCGCGCAACCCCTTTCTATGGTCATTACCACCATGGCTTTGGGCCCTAGCTCTTAGGAGCCTATCATTTTTGAAAAGCTGGCCCGACACAAGAAGCGTTAAAAGGGTCCTGATGGGGAGGTTCGATCACCTAGTGGTTTGAGTCCCACTGGGAGTGGTAGTTACTTAGTTTCGTTTTGGGATCCAGAGTTTCAAAGCGACCTTTTCATCGACGCCTATCTTGACCCATTGTTGAACTGGATGAGGTTACCAGGTTTTGGCTCATCAGATGCGTTTTATCAGGTCGAGCACCAAGTACTTCAGCTTGCTACGGATTGTCACTTGCTTCAGGTGAGTATGACGACTCGACTTACTAAGATGAAGACGGACCATGAAGAAGAATTGTGCTGGGTTCAAGAATCAGTAAGATGAGAGGTTAAGAAGGCTATGGAAATGGTCACTATCGAGGCTAAAAGGCGAGCTGATGAGGCCGATTACATAGTCGGCGTTCTTCAGAGCCAACTGGATACTGCCGGCGCGAAGCTGAAAAAGTTGGAGGTAGAGGTGGCATTACCCAGATCCAAGGTGACGGCAACAGAGATGAAAGCGAAGGCTGAGGTGGTATTTGCTCGGTCTGAGATGGTAAGGGTGAAGATGGAAGCAGAGGAGTCAAAAATTGAGGGGTATGAAGTGGCCCTGTTTCATGTCCGAGCTATTTTTTAGAGCTAGATCTTTCGGCCTTTGGCTTTTTCAAGGAGATTAAGGACAGCTACCTTATGGACCTAGCGGAGAAAAGTCAAGTCGAGCCATGATTTTGTGTGGTAGCATAGGTTTTGGTGTGAGTCTTGTAATCTTGTTGGGTACTCCTTGCTTAATAACAAATTATTTCCTTTTTTCCTTTTGCGATGCTTGCTTCTGTCAAAATTTTCGTGTGTATCTTGCTCGGTCACTGTGATTTTGGTGCTTTGGCGGGCTTGTCATGCTCGGTATTTTGGTTTGTGGGGCAGGGTCGAGCTGTCGTTTTTTCAAGGGATTTGATGTCTCGATTTTGGGTTGTCATTTTAGCGCTTCTATTTGATTGTGCAGAGGATCCATGAGCTCTAGGAATCGAGGCATCTGTCCAAGGACATGAGGAGCCATCTGCAAGCGTGGAGTGGCTCGCTGCCTTAGGTGGGGTAGGTTCGTCAGGGCCTCATCGTGGGACACATGGCGAAATCTCGTTGGCCATTGGTCGCCCGTTGGGCATCTCGTGCAATGCTTATTAATATGCGTCATCTTTGTATGTTCACATCTTTTGTATTCATTTTCAAACTATTCCCCTATCTTTTCTCATCTGCGTGTCTTCAGATCAGTTAAGAGTGGTGTGCTAGTCTACTTGTCGATGGTTGTCGCAATCTCGAGTTCCACTCGTGCCTGTGACTAGGTAAACGAAGAGGTTCCTCAGATTACGTCGAGGTTCTCTAGCAATTCATCTTTGGGGGTGGTGAGGGAGAAAATCGCCTCCTAGATCGAGGACGGGGAGGAGAAGGAGATTCGAGAGGAAAAATTCATCTGCCATCCTTGCGGTAGGGAAGAGCATGTTTGACATTCAGTCCTGGACCATGAGCTTCTTTATATGTACGAGATGCTTTTTACGAAGCTACGGTTGAAACTTCCTCTAACCAAGTTTTGGGGTTTGGTTTTGGAAGCGATGAACATTGCTCCAACTCAGCTGCACCCAAATAGTTGGGGCTTCATCCGTGGCTTCGGAGTGCTGGTTAAGTTTCTTAGCCGCAAACCTACCAAGGCGGTCTTTTTTCACTACTACCACTAGAAATGGGTTTACCAGGGTGGTTGGATTTCTCTAACCGATCGCACGGGGAAGTCGGTGCTTGAGGCTTTTACCTCGTCCCATAAACATTTTAAGGACAACTTTTTTCATGGTGGGCTCAAATGAGAAGGAGTTTATATTTTTCCTAGACGAGGGAGGTAAGGAGAAATATCCCCTATGTTGGCAGTCGGAATCAAACCCACCTATGGAGGTGGAGTATGAAGGTCTCGATTTTGGGGACTAGGCCTTAGCAGATGCTTTTGCGTTTTCTACCCAGCTCGAGTCAACGAAACTCGTGGAATTCGTGACGGATCCAAATATATGAGTATGTTGTTACTACATGTCTTTGTTTTGATTTTTCCTAATCGATGCCTCTTATTGGGACTTTGTGTTTCAGGGTAAATGGCGCCGGGTTTGATGGTGAAAGAGGTGGCAAGGCGCGTGACAGAGAAGAGCGCTGGGTGTCCTCCGAGGTGCCTGTAAGCCAGGGAAAGGTTGTTGCTGTGAAGTCGAAGGGTCTTATTTATGCCAGACCAATTTTTGTGATTATTACTAGTACTCATTCCCCGCTGGAGGTCGAGGAAGTGCCTCTTCAGCGGAAGAGACGTCAGGTAGCTGATGAACCGTGCCCTTCAAGCCAAGCTCATGATGCATCGGGTTCTCTAAGCTCTGGGTTGGCTATCGATGTTGCTGATTCCTTGGGCTCAATCCCGATTGCTGATGCCCCGGGCCCTTTGAGCTCGATGCCATCTCAATTGGTGCGCAATCTGAGGCCAAGCTTGTGGGGTTGTGATGACGCCGAGTATAATCCTTAAGCCTCTAGAGCCACGCCTTCCGACCAAAGAGGTTTGTTGCGGATCATCTCTCCCTAAATGATGATCAGAAGAGGCTTGCCTCTCTGGGGATGAAGGGCTATAGCGGTGGGTAGAAATACTGCAACTACAGGCTTCTAGTGCTACTCATTTGTTGCTATCAAAGCTGAAGCTGCAAAAGGTAAGAGCTAAGGAGGTCGAGACGGATTTGAAAGCGGAGAAGTTATGGGCTGATAAGGCCTTTGAAGTCATGGAGGAACGGGCCGAGGCACGATTAAGGGCCAAATCAGACGACCTTCTTGGGCGGAGTGCGTCGCTCGAGGTAGATTCTATGCGGGTGAATTCTTGCCTTTTGTGAGTGGTTGACCAGAGGAACGAGGCTCGATAGAAATTAGGTGAGCTGAGCCAAAGGGTTAAAGAGTTAGAGGCCGAACAAGATGCCTGTCATCAAGAAGTTGCCTATTTGGAGTCATGTGCCATGAGGGAAACCCTTGTGCAATATCTTGAGTGCTTCAACATAGCGTTGGCACATTCTTGGTTACGTTGTCTGGAGGCGAATCTTACCGGTTGTGACCCTTCCAAAGAGGTAGTGGGCGGGCGTCTCGTAGACCTGGGTTTGGAGGATTCGATCGTTAAAGGCGAAGCCTTGGAGGGGCGTAGGAGGTGATTGATCAGTCAAGGGCGAGCGCAGAGCAAGCCGATGAGGCCCTTGTTTCCACCTAGGTAAATCAACCTATCATTGGTCCCTAGAGTGGCCTCTGCTTCTTTTGCTTTCTGTGCAATGTAAATGGTTGAGATTGTCACCCTATTATTTTAATAAAAGAGAAATTTTTGGACATGGTTCGGCTTTATATTTCTTTCTTTTTATCTTGCTTGTCCTTGTTGTTGATTCGTTAAGGTCAAGATAGGCCCGAGGTCAAGGCCTTGAGGTTGATTCGTACCAATGGGTCAATGAGGTGTGAGGTGGCCTTGTTTTATCTTTGATTTTTCTTGGGATGCCTAAATGGAGTGGTCTAGGTGTAGTGTTTTGAGGACGTGTGTGACACGGAGTTGGAAGCGCCTGGTTACGAGGGTAAAGTAACGTTTGTTGATACAGGACATGCTGCTTTCCTAGGAGGTGCGTTCAAACGACGAAAGGACGTTTTCCCATGTGAGGTGTGTCGCTTCCCTAGGGCAGGGTATTAACTGCTTGGGTACGTGGCCCTATTTCAGTAGTGTCTCTTCTGCTGCCGGATACGGGGCATTAATGTCGGGGGTAAGTGGCACAACCCTAGGTGAGGGTAGATGACGCTAGATATTCCCCATTGTGGCTATAAAAGGGGGCTCATTTCTTCGTTTCATGTATCCTACAATTTTGCGCTTGGGTGTCTTCTTTTTAATAGGAAGTTTGAGGGTTTGAGGGTCTAGAATGTGGAATCCAGCCGAGGCCTTGCTGGCCCACGGTAGCACCTCTAGCGTTGATGTTACTGGTTTAGGTGATGCACCGATGGTTGGAGCCAAGCGTGATTGGTGGTTTTTGGGTAAGTGCATTACGAGAGTAGGCTTATTCTTTACCCTGGAGAAGTTCACCCTCTACTGCCCTTACACTTACTCATTCTTTACAATTTCCAGGCTTTGCCTTTTTTTTTTTTTTTTTTTTTTCTGGAATTCCATAGCTTTGTTAGGGGGAAAACGATAGTTGCTGCATTCCTACGAATTTGCATAACTAAGATGTGGTCTATGGGTGGCTCCGTTGGTTGGGGCGTGGTCGAGTGTCTTTTTGAACCCCCTTTACTTCTGAGATCATATTGTTGTACCTATAAGGAGGGTTCTGTGGATAGTGAATGTTCAACAGCTGTGTAGGCCTTGTTGTGCTAAGATTTGATTAGGTGTGTTGGTCTTGTTGTGCTAAGACTTGATTAGGTGTGTTGGTCTTGTTGTGCTAAGACTTGTATCTTGTAGTATTGTAACTTGACCATCGAAAACGTATCATCGTTGTATGTTGTAATGAAATAAAGTAATAAAATGAGAATTTCTTCTGAGTACCTTGTAGCTTGTTCTTTCTTTATTTTGCGTTTGGGCGCTTTAGTTGTGGTGAGTACCAAATAAATTAAGGTTGTTGGACCTGCATATTCTAGGGCGTGGCCCAGCAAGACCAAGGAGGCTCCTGGTCTGCTGGCATTTGTATATACCTTGGGACTTTTAAGTAATAAGAAAGGGAAAATACTTAGGTACATTGGAGCTTATTTTATTGGGATTGGATCGAGATGACTCGAGGTTCGTTGGGGGGAGACTGAGAAGACTCGAGATCTGGCGATGTCTATCCGGCATGCGGTATAATAGGATAGGACCGAGATGACTAGAGGTTTATTAAGGCAAGGTTGAGAAGACTCGAGGTCTGCCGATGCTTGTTTCATATAAGGTGTAACTTGGATAGGACTGAGAAGACTCGAAGTCTGTCGATGCTTGTCTGATATAAGGCATAACTTGGATAGGACCAAGATGACTCGAGGTCTACCGATGCCTGTTTGATACAAGGCCTAGCTTGGATGGGGAAATTCCTCGAGGTTTGCCCACCAAGATAGATCCTGATGCTTTAGGGCGGACTGACCAGTGCTTATTTTGTTGCAAAGCTTTGTTGGAAAGATGTCGTGGTTACTTGAGACCAAAGGTAGTAGACCGAGGTAACTCGAGGTCAGCCAGTGCTTATTTGTTATAAAGCTTTGTCGGAGAAAGGCCGAGCTTATTCGAGACTAAAGGCAGTAGACGAGGTAACTTAAGGTCTGTCGGTGCTTGTTTGTTACAAAACTTTGTTCGAGAGAGGTCAAGGTTACTCGAGGCCAAAGGCAGCAGACCGAGGTAACTCAAGGTCCGCCAGTGCTTGTTCGTTACAAAGCTTTGTTGGAGAGAGATCGAGGTTACTTGAGACCAAAGGCAGCAAACCGAGGTAACTCAAGATTCGTTGGTACTTGTTTGTTACAAAGTTTTGTTGGAGAGAGGCCAATGTTATTCGAGGCTAAAGGCAGTGGACTGAGGTAACTTGAGATCTGTGATAAAAGAAAAAGAAAAAGAAAAAGGAACATCTGTCTTTAAAGAAAGCATATTTATCTGAACGATACAAGGAAATATTTGCTTAGTTATAGTATTTTCTCAAGCTGGTCGCGTTCCATGATCTAGTTAAGGGTCTTCCTGAGAGCTCGGGCAAGTGGTAAGCTCATTTGCCAAGGTTGTTGGTGACTCGGTAAGGGTCTTCCCAGTTAGCACTGAGTTTTCTTTGTGCAGGTTGTTTTTTTCGGCCTTCAATCTTCCTTAGGATCAGGTCCCTCTCTTGAAATCATATGGGTTGAACCTTTTTGTTGTATTTCTAAGCCACTCTTTGCTTTGTAGTCTGTTCATGAATTTGGGCCTGGTCTCAGATCTCCTAGATAAGAACGAGGTTGACTCGCTGTTTTTCATTGTTGGTGTCTTCTCGAAAATGCTGTCGCCTAGGGTTGGGTTCCTCAATCTTGATCGAGATCATGACCTCTAACCCGTAAGTGAGTCGAAAAAGCGTTTCTATGGTTGAGGTCTGAGTTGTGGTGTGGTGTGACCAGAACACCATGGGAAGTTCTTTTGGCCATGCATCCTTGGCGCCCTCGAGTCGTTTTTTTAGGCCAGCTAAGATGACTTTGTTGGCGGCTTCTACTTAGTCGTTTGTTTGAGGGTGAATGACTGAGGTGAAGACTTGGCGGATGCCGAGCTCTTGGCATAAGTTCTGGAGTTTGCTGCTGGTGAACTAAGTGCCATTGTCTAAACTCAACACTCCAGGGAAGTTGTATCGATAGACGATATTCTTCCAAATAAATCTCCGGATTCTTTCAGCGGTGATAGTAGCCAAGGGCTCAGCCTCGATCTACTTGGTGAAGTAATAGACTACTACCACCATGAACTTGAGTTGTCCTGTTACGATCGGGAAGGGCTTGAGGATGTTTATCCCCTATTTGTAAAATAGTCGAGGACTACTAAGATTGTGGAGCTCATTTGGCGAGGAATGATGTGCGTTTACAAACCTTTGACACTTATCATAGCGTTTTACGTAGGCTAAGCAATCGCTTTTCATTGTTGGCCAATGGTATCCAGCTCTTAGTACATTTGTTGACAGGGATCGTCTATTGAGGTGGCCTCCACATACCCCTTCGTGTACCTTGGTCATGATGTATGTGAATTGATTGAAGTTGACACACTTAAGGAGCGATGTGGAATAGCCTCTTCTATACAGTTTGTTCCCGAGTAAAGTAAAGTAGCAAGCTGACCTTTTAAGCTTCTTGGCCTCTTCAGCATTGGCAGGGAGCGTCATTTCTTGTAGGAATCAGATGATGAGGGCTCACCAGAATTTTAGTGTTGCTTTCACTACTTATGTGTCGGGGAGGTCAACAGTGGGTAAGTCCAAGGCCTCTTATATGACCGATTGGTTGTTCCCGGGTTTCTTGGTGCTGGCGAGCTTTGAAAGCAAATCCGCTTGCACGTATTGTTCTCTAGGAATATATTCAATTTGGAAATAGTCAAATGATTCGGCTAAGGTTTTGACCTTGTTGAAGTATCGACCGAGTTGCGGTTCTTTTATCTGGAATTCACCCTTGACTTGGTTGGTTACCAGCTGGGAGTCGCTCTTGGCAATCAATTGGGACTCTCCCATTTCCTTTGCTAAGTTTAACCCGGCTATGAGAGCCTCATACTTCGCTTGGTTGTTGGTTGCCTTGAAGTTGAAACGAAAAGACTGTTTAAGTGTCAGCTCGTCAGGTCATTTTAGAATGATTTTGGCCCCACTTCCTTTTACCATTCGGGTAAAAGGACGGTCATGATGAACTCTAATAAATGATGACTTGAGGAATACAAGGACGTGGAAAGCAGGGGAATAGGGGTGTGGGTGGCTTGATGGTATTGGTTGAGACTACCTTCTACGTCGTAGTCAACTTGCTCGTTGAGTTGGTTGCGCTGCTAATTTCGGATCAACTGAGCAACTTGGGTCTAGAGTTATTGGACAATCTAGAGAAGGACTTTTATGACAGTTGGGTTTTGTGGGAGATGGTCGGCGTCGTTTGGCTCTTGGGCAAGAGCGCTTCTGGTTTACCCATGGTAAGGTGATGGGGTTGGCTTGAAAGGCTCTAGTGAGATTATGGAGTAGATAAGTTTTACCAATCCCCACATTGAGCGCCATATGTTCCTTCTTGACCAAAGAGAGCGACATATGTTCTTTCTTGACCAAAGAGAGCTGTTGGAGATGGGATCGTAATAGCAGAAGCGGGCTCTGGCGACATATCCGTCCGTGGTGCGGTTAACACCTGTAAACACTCTGACGCTCGAGTGAGTGAAAGAGTAAAAAAATAATAATGTATCGATAGATCAAAGAGCAAGATTTGAACCATTAAAAACTGATAGGAGAATTAAACATGCCCTTTGAAAGCAAGATTTGTTACAAGGGATAATTAAAAGAAACATACATGATATTTACTTTAACCTATAGTTTTTATTTAATTTTTTATTAAGCTTAGAAACTTACTTAAATATTTATAAAGAAAATTATTCAAAAATAGTTAATAAAATTTACAAATGTTAATGAAATTGTCATTAAAATTCTAAGTTAAAAAAAAAAATCATTTAATGGATTTATGCATATTGTACTTCAGGGGTAAAACGCATTTGAAAGTACTTGAACCCCAATGAATATCATTTGATTTGGAAGAGACAAAGGGACTATTGTAGATGAGATTACGCAAGGCATGGATGTCAATTCAAGTTAGTTTGGCTCGACATGGCTTCCATTAAATCCCATCTTCTCTTGTCTCCTCCAATATCACTTTATGTCACTTTCTCCCCCAAAAATTTCCAATCATAACTCGCCATTTTTGTGTCCATATGCATGTATGTATGGGTGTGAGGGCACTGCAGTTTCTCCATCCAAATGGGTCCTCGCCAACATTTTTCCAGGACCACACCCACCTTGACAAATTAAGTTTGTTACAATTACTACTTTACAAGCACCCTTATCTCATCCCCCGTCACCAAATTCAAGAACTGCCTCTCTCTCTTCAACTAAACCCACTCATGCCACTATATTGTATGCCAATAACATGTTGATGTATGAATAAAGAAATGTCTTAAATTTGTTGAGAGTGATAAAATGAATTAATCACGATGATGACAAGTCAAAGATAAAAAATTATAAAAGATGGTGATAAAAGAGTATTAGGAAGTTGACAATATCACGAGTACCAAATATCAACATAATATTAAGTAGTGGTGGCAAATCCGAGTATCTTCCTTTATGAACACTAAGGCCTGAGAAGCCCACAAATATTACGTCTTCAGCAAGCCCGGTCAGTGATGTTTGGGCTACTGGGTAGTGTGGATTTTAAGTGTGGCCTGTGGGCTTGGCGTCGGCTGTGTCAGATTCCAAGCATTTGGAAATGTAGCATACATGTTAGAGCAGTGATATTTATTTTTACTTCTACTGCAAAAACATAAAAAACTAGAATGGGGTGAGAGAGGCTCGAACTCTCGACCTCAGGATCACTCAGAAGCTATGAGACCTACGCGCTAGCCAACTGCGCCACCACCCCAATGTCTATCTCCGTCCAACTCTAAATATATGATCGCTTTCTTGCTAGTGTATATCTCCCCACCACTTTCCATTTCCAAAACCACATATTTATGTTCATGAAAAAACCACATATTTATAAACTAAAAAATAATAATAACAATTAGTACTAAAAAAAATATTATGGTTGGTTTGACATAGATTTCAATTCTCAATTTTATTTTTTGATATCTTGTGTTCAGCTTTTTTGTTTTTATTTAAAAAAAGAAAAATTCAATGTTGTTCAATAATATTGTGTTCACTTTCAATTTTGTTTTTTAATTTGCTCCAACCCTAAAGTGGTTGCCAGCGAGACCATTTGGACCTTCTCTGTAATATTTGACTCCCAAATCCGAGATCCAGGAGTCACAGTTGCCCTTGATTTGGCAACAGTCAAATCAAATCAAAATATATATATATATATTAATTTATTAAAACCTAAATATGCATGACCATATTCAGACAGATAAATCACGTTAAAAGTCACAAAATTTTAATGTCTTTTATAATTTGATCACTAAACTTCAATTCTTTGCAAAATGATCACTAATCTTTAAAATATTTTGTGATATGGTCACTAAAGTAATTTTTTGACAATTTCTTACCAAAAATGTTGATGTGACAATGGCCACATCATCGTGCTACGTCAGCGCCATATCATCGTCACGTCAGCAATTTGAATTAAGAACTATCAAAAAATTACTTTAGTGATCACATTGCAAAATATTTTAAAATTTTGTTATCACTTTACAAGAAATTGAAGTTTAGTGATCAAATTGAAAAGAACACCAAAATTTTGTGACCTTTAGTGTGATTTACCCAGATTCAGACCCTTCCCTTCCCTTCATTTATATGTGGTAATTATTTCCTGTAACGTTATTTCATTAAATATATATATATACTATTTTTATGTTAAAAACACGAATAAGGTGGGATTGTTTCCTTTATTTGGTGAGCAATAGGCAATAAGCAATAGCCAACCAGGATCGATGTTTTAGCATCTTGAGTATTAATTAATTAATAAGTATAAAATATGGATTAGGTAGGGATGGTGGGGGCTTAGTAGATTGGAATGGCAGCAAGCAACTGCCAACTGCAATTAAACATTGTTAATTAGTAAAGGAAATGTCTGAAAATGACGGATCAAAGGCAGCAGCATCAGACATTAATTAGCAAATTAGCAATAGCAGTGATAATGTCCAGCTGCGTTGCACTTGCACCTACCCCCACATCGCACCGCACCACACCACACCACACCACACCAGACACGCTTTCGAGATCTCTCTCTGCTACCCTTTGTAGGCAGGCAGGCAGGCAGGCTTCCTCTACTCTACTCCCGGGGCATATCATATGCCCGTTGCAAACAACTGGACGCCTTGTTTTCCTCAAACCTTTTAAAAAACAAACCCGGGAGTGGGGGCCCCCGGGCGGGCGTTTCAAATTGGTGTTTGAAAATTGCAGGCTATTCTTATAGATGTTATCCATCCAACTTTGATATCTACAGGATGCTATGCTTGTTAACTATTTTTCACACAAATTATAATAGGATTTAAATTTATTAATGTGTATTTAATATATTTTATTTTTTAATACTTAAATAATTTTTTAATTAATAAAAAAATTGTAAGCACAATATTTTTATCAATATTAAAAATAAAATACATGAACGAATATTTTTAATAACAAGTGGCAACATGGGTGCGGGTGAAAGGATGACGTGGCGATACAGCTGTGAGGGTGAAAAAGAAGGCTTGATCCAGCTTGCGTTGCCCCCCACTAACCCCGCGTGACGCGTCTCTCATAGAACGGATCACGAGCAATTCATGCTGGAGCAAGCTAGCTGCCAATCTTATCTCCTTGATTCACGAGCAAAAAATCAAACCTCACCATTTATTTGACTTTCAACGGGAAATAGAATATTATTTGACCAAAGCCTTATTTAAATGTGTCTAAATAATATTTTTTAATTATTTACTTTTATAAAAGTGAACTTGTTAATTTATGTTACTTTTTTTAATTAAGAGTATACAAATTTTAATAACAATAAAACAAAATATACAACAAATAGCAGTTAATTAGAAGAATAATATTATTTATTTATTTAGATTGGAGATGATATATTTTTATTAAATAATAAAAAAATATAAATGTTAATATTTATTATATATATTTTTATTATTTAATAAAAAGTATTATCTAGACTGAATGCCAGCTGGGAGTGGCTCTCTCTTGCTGTCAGTACCTGCAGTCAGCAGAGTCCAGGCTGTCTCCCTCGGATTCCACTGTCCCTGTGTTCCGAGGACATTTTCGTCATTCACTCTAGACCGTTTCTGTGTTTTTTTTTTTTTCTATTGGTGATTTATGGGCCGGGCTTTATTACTCGGAGTAGCACACTCACTCCCACTCCACTTCAGAATTCAGATCAGAAATTATTTTAACTCAAAAACATCAGAACCCAGAAGGGGCTGGCCCTCTATTTCTATATAAATATCGCCCATAGCGTCGTTGCCTTCTCCGTCACTCACAATTCACAAATCTGAGTGAGGGATTCCCTTTTCTTCATCCAGAAAAAATGGCTTCCAGTTCCACTCATCCCTCCTTCATTCCTCTTCCTCTCGCCTTCTTTCTTCTCTCTCTCTTCCAGCTCTCCTTCGCTGCAAGGCAACTCTCCCAGTTGGCTCAGCACCAGGCCACGCTCCTCCACTACCACAACGGCCCTCTCATCTCCGGCAAGATCTCCGTCAATCTCATCTGGTACGGCAACTTCAAGCCTTCACAGCGCGCCATAATCACCGACTTCATCACCTCTCTCTCCTCCTCCTCTCCACCTCAGGCCCAACCCTCGGTTGCCACGTGGTGGAAGACCACCCAGAAATACTACCGCCTCGCCAAATCCAACCCCTCTCTCTCCCTCTCCCTCGGCTCCCAAATCCTCGACGACAAATACTCTCTCGGAAAAACCCTCACCCAGAAACAGATCGTCAATCTCGCCTCACGGGGCGGTCGCCGGAACGCAGTCAACGTGGTGTTGACGGCGGCCGACGTCGCCGTCGATGGGTTTTGCATGAGCCGCTGCGGGACCCACGGGTCTTCCAAGAGCGGGCGGATTAACGGCAAGAATTACAAATTTGCGTACATATGGGTTGGGAACTCGGAGACTCAGTGCCCAGGGCAATGCGCGTGGCCTTTCCACCAGCCGGTGTACGGGCCGCAGACGGCCGCGCTGGCAGCGCCGAACGGTGACGTGGGGGTTGACGGGATGGTGATCAACCTGGCGAGCCTCTTGGCGGGCACGGCCACCAACCCGTTTGGGAGCGGGTACTACCAGGGCCCGGCCGGGGCTGGGCTAGAAGCCGGGTCGGCTTGCGCCGGGCTATACGGGAAGGGAGCGTACCCTGGCTACGCCGGCGAGCTGTTGGTGGACCCGGCGACTGGTGGGAGCTACAATGCGCATGGTGCCAATGGGAGGAAATACCTTGTTCCTGCGCTCTATGATCCCACCACTACTTCCTGTTCCACTTTGGTCTGATTTTGGGAGATGAAGAAGAAAAGGAAATGGAAATGGGTCTTTCATTAGGAAGTAGAGATTGTTAGTTGTTACTTGTTGTTAGTGAGCTGATACATTCATTCATTTGTTGTATTGTTAATAATATACGAGCAAATTGCAATTGCTCATTGCTGGCTGGCATTTTGCTTTTATACCATACCATGAGACAATGACATGCAAAACTCCAGTTTAATTATAATTAAGATTCAGGTATTATTTGAACAAGGATTATAATTTTTGTCAATCATAATGCTTTACATATATCAAACTATTATTGAAATTAAAAATAAAAACAAAATGTCAAATAAAAAAAAAAAAAACACATTAATAAATTTAGAAATGATTTTGAAGATTAAAAATTAAAATTTAAAAACACCATGCCTATTGGCTCGCTAGGGGAGATAATACAGTATTTGCTTAAATATGGAGCCTCTGTCCCAATATTTCTGTGATATATATTAATAATTATGAACTACTACCAGTGGCGGAGCCATGTAGTTGCCCGCCCTTGATTTTTTAAAAAATTATTATATATAATAATTTAATATTTTTTATTTTATTTTTTTTAAATGTCCACCTGAAGTTTTAAAAAATTTTGGATTTCGAATATATTGGTCGATGGGAATAGGAGTGTCAGGTGTTTGTCTTTGATTGCCAAAAACTATGGGCTACGCTGGCTGGTAGCAATTGCCAATGTATTTATGTGCATTGGATTTGCCTAGAAATTTAAATTTAGATTTATAAAATTTGGTCGTTAGATTTTACTAGTTTTTGGATATGTTGGTTGGTGATAATAAGAATGTTGAGTGGTTGCCTTTGATTGTCGAAAATCATTGGTCACGATGGTTGGTGACGATTGCCCGTATTTTTTTCAATATTGGTTGAAAATTATAAATAAGATATATAAAAATTTGACCCATTTTTCTTTTGTGTATGTTAACATTTCTTGGTTGTTTCTTTAACTGTGTTTTAATTAAAGGCATTAATTTTTTTTCATTTTTCTTACAAATTTGTCAATTACATATTTGAAATTATGATAAAAAATATATTTTTTGTCATAAAATTTATCAAGAGTCAGTTACGTAATTGAATTGGAGATCAATGATTGAACGACAATCTATCATAAAACTTATCAACACTCAGCTACACAATTGAATTGGAGATTAATAATTGAACGATAATTTAGTTATGTATATTAAAAAATAGATATTTAATAAAATTAATAATATTGTTATTATACAACATTATTAAAATATGAAAATGCGTTGATTGTATAATTTATTGATATATATTTTTTAATATTATATTATTTTAATTTTTTTATATTATTTAATTTTAAATAAAATTTAAAATTTAAAATTTAATTTTTGTCCACCTTGACCAAAATTTCTGGCAACACCATTTACTACAACGTACTCTTAAAAATATTTCAAGTATATCATAGATCCTTTTGTATCATCACTTCTATTTATTTGACATATTAAGACAGTGTTTATTAAAATGAATAAGATAAAATTATACTAAGATAAAATTAATTTTTTTTTAAATTAAGATAAAATTAAAAAATATTTCAATATTTTTATGGGTCACATATAAATTGTTTTTTCTTATATTTATTTGGAAGGAAAAAGATAAATTTATCTTTATTAATTTCTTTTACAAGATTGTTAGATAAATTTAATAATATTTTTATTTAAAATATTTTTTATATCTTACTCTTTTTTTTTTTTTTTTGAATCACCTATACTTAATAAAACATTACCTAAAAGAAGTCAAAATTCAAAACAAGATTGAGACACCCACCCACAGACCACTGTTCTGACTTGTGACTAGAGCAATTGGGTTCGTTTCAGCCCACAATAGTTTGGGCCGGAGCTGGGTTGCCGCTCATTGGTCCAAGTTCCAACGTAAATTCTGGCCCGTTTCAAGCAATTTTAATTTTAAGGATATAGAACATATTTTTTTGCCATTAATAAATGAAGTTTAGGTTAGCAATGCGCATGGCAAGTTAACTTTAGCAAAAGTCTATTTATTTGAACTTTTCACTGGATCGCCAAACCAGTTAGTTAGTTAGACTGACTTCAATGGTGGCATTTTCTGCTCGTCAAGTTAAAAATTGAAGAGAGAAGGCAAGAAAATCAGCTCCAACAAATCTCGATATATCTATTTTCTCTCGCCAAAATTTTGACAACTTAAAAAGGCTCTCCAATATTGGTGATCGAAATCCATGCAGCCCTCCTTGCCATCTCTCTCTCCCCCCCCCCCCCCCAAATGGCCATCAATGTGAGAAGATGTCGACTAGATGGGCGAAGGTTTAATCGATCGGAGAAGACAAGTTGCAGGCAAAGGTGAAGGTAAAATCGATTGGAGAAGAGATACCATGTTCAATAGATGAGTTGCAGTGGTGGACGAGTTACAAATACTAAATTTGGTGACAATGGCTATGAGTAGAGCCAGTGATGATAACAAGAAGCAAATCAGCCTGATTTGTGATTTTGGGATTTGTTTTTTTTTTGGTATTAGATGAGTGATATTGCGTGTATTTCATTATTTTGTATATTTAATTATTAATTATTTATGTGTATATATGATTATTTTGTATATTTGATTATTAATTTGTGTATGTGATTATTAATTTTGTATAGATATCTATTTGATTATTTTATGAATTTAATATTGATTATGTTAATTAAAATAAATAAAATTAAAATTTATTAATAAATAAATAAAATAAAGAGTCAAATAGAGGGGAGACTATGAAATATTGTTGGAGTAAACATAATTTTTAATATAAAATTAAAATAAAGAGTAAATTATTTATAATATAATAAAAAATAAAATAGAGAAAGATAATGAAATGAAAGTGCCCATCAACAATCAACAACTTAAAAGATTCATGATTTAGAGAATTTGTATGGTTTCTTATTGATGTCACTTAAAACTTTTAGTTTCAACTTTTTGAGCACCTTATTGACAGATATAACATAATAATAACTAATCATTTTAACTCTTGTGAGAATTTCTGTTCAGTCCCTCCACAGTGCACCCTTCTCTCTCTCTCTCTCTCTCACGCTATCTGCGATTGTTAGGACTTGGGAGGATAAAGCTTTCTTCTTCCTTACTTTACCTTACCTGTTGAACACTTTTTATTTTTTATAATTAGTAAGAGATTAGGATGGACTTGTTAAAAATTTAACTTAACAAAAAAGTAAAGAGAGAGTGATAATTATTTTTTTATTATAATTTGAGAGTATTTATAATTTTTTTATTTTTTTTAGTAAAATTCTTCTTTCAATTGTTTGTAAATGTGGTCTATATTGGGTGAATCACGTAAGATCTATGTTTATTTTATTTTTATTTTTTTTCATTTTAATTATTAGTTACGAGATATCTAAAACTCATTATTTTCAACATTAAGAAATTATTGTGAGTAAAAATAAATCTCCATTGGCTGGCAGGCAGGCAGGGAATCAAAATGGTGGGAGCGGGGGCCGAGGCTGGGGTTCACACATGTCTAGTGTGTCGGGTACGCCACGGCTTCAGGCAAGCCTCCAACCACCGTATTTTTTGAAGTTGAAAATGACTTCTATCTATCTATGTTCATTCATACATACATGACTTGGAATATGACTCCAAGAATGGCCGGTGGCGGCGCTTCAAATGAACCACGGTGTCGGTTGTTAAACATATGAATTTAAAGAATAGTGTGTGAATTTATCTTTTTATATATATATATTTATACTTGTAAAATTGATAAATATATATATAATTTTTATTAAAATCATACTATATATACTATACTATACTCTAATCCAATTTATTGTAAAATTTTTGTTGTCACGAATATCGTTTTTGAAAAATATATTATTTTTAAATTTAGTTATTAGAACAATTCATGCATTTGGTTAAAATAAAGAGGGAAAAAGAGCACAGAATGCATATAACCTTTCAAATTGACTTATCAGGCGACTTTGACTATGAAATCTGTTCAACTTGCTTTAAAAAAGTTTTGTTTCGCTTCATCCGGATCATTGATATTGATAGATAAATATTTAATATATAAAAAATATAATTCACTACAAAAAGAACAAAAAAAATCACTAACAACTCTTACCTTTTTTTTGTTTTTGTTTTTGTGTGTGTGTTTTCGCATCATTTTGTTGACCACTTGGGCAATGTTACATGTATATAGATATTTACACATAACTTTACACACATATGATAAAATAATAAAAATATTCTTCCCTCAAATCACTTCCACATTTTCACAAACCTCCAATCTTGAGAAATCCACCAACACCATCACCCCCACATCGTTGTCGCCCCTACTAGCACCCTAACTCGCATCGTCGTTGCCCTCACCTACACCCTAGTTCACATCGTCAGTCACAGTTGTCAGTCGCACTTATTGTCATCCCTATCCACCACTGTCATTGACATTTTTGGACGTTTTTTTGAGCGTAGATTAAAGAACTTCATTGCGACCTTGGTGAAGCCCAGCTGGACTTCATTTGGTCTCATAAAGTCTCCGATGAACATGGATGAAGTCCGATCGAACTTTATCGGGGGGGTGTCTCCATGGGATGAGAGTAAGTCTCCATTGATGAAGTCCAATTATCTCTGTTCTCTATTTTCATTGATAGTGTTGCCTAAGAAAAACTCTTTGTGACTCAGAACTAGAAATGTATCTGTCCATATCAAGCAACAAAACCTAAAACAAAAAAAAATAAAAAAAATCTATAGCTAGATATATAGAGAAGATCCAAAAATGCACAATAATGTTGAATTGAAGCTAATGAAAAAGGAAATAATTTAATGGTTCATAGACAAAATAGTAGTGGACAGATTATTTTTTGTGCTTTTTTAAATCGTGAATGATAAAATATTAAAGTTATAATTTAACAGTGAGGGTAGAAAATGCTTTAATCACTCGTTGTTTTCTTGTAGTAGTTGTCGGCGGTAAAGGGGACGACGACAATGCGCCAATCAACACAAGGAGACGATTGTCGGCTGTTGCTTGAGATGCTCGGAAAGGAAAAACAGAAAAGAGAAGAGCCGACCATGGAAAGAAAGGGGAAACATTTCTAATTTGGGTGGGTGGGGATTCGATCGGTCATACCCATCAAAAGAGTTTTGAGGAAGAGTATGTAACTCATCAAAAAAATGCTAACTAATAGCTATTTTGGCTTAAACATTTAGCTAGATTAAATAGCCAGCTATCGATCTTTACAAAAAAGAATGCAAAAACATATCCTCCTTCTATAAATATATAATGGGCTTGAGTAGTTAATTTGTATTATTATTATGTTTTAGTAATTGTATTGTACTTTAATGTTTTATTTTAAATTATTTAATTGTAATATATATTGAGACATATATTATACTCATGATCTAAACAAAAATATTTCAAAATAGAGACAAGGAAATAAAGTCGCAGGATGGTTTGGAGGATCATTTTCCATTTAAGGCCTTCTGATCTCTTGCTTTTGTCTTTTGATGATTTCGATTAATGAATTAGTTTTGATCTTATTATAAAAAAAAAATAAAAAGAACCAACCAAATATAACAAATTAACAAGCATTCAGTTTCTTATACTCAATATTTTAACAATCTAATCAACTCAAATATTCAAGCATAATTAAATGCAATGTCTTTTTAATCACACTTTAAATACTAATTAATTACATTTTTTTTTAAAAAATTAATATTAATAATGAGTTGAGTTGTTTTTTAAGTATATATTTTGTCATGTTAATCTATGAAATTGTTTCAAACGCTCATAAAATGAAATTAGTCTTTTATTTTTTGACCATGCACTGCACATACAATAAAATTGTCTTTCCTATTTCTTACACATAAACGGCACTCCTCACTAACTTTAATTTATATATATATATGTGCTATAGTTAGTTATAATTAAAGGTTACGAGATCTCTAATTTCTATGGCCTTTAATTTGTTTTTGGTATGGATTGCTTCTCGGAGGTTGCAGAAGGCCTTAATTTGTTTTTATATAAATTGTTGTTTGGAAACAAGAGAAACACAAATACCTAAGACATATATTCTTCAAGTTTGACATCATAAATTATTTCAAATTATTGGAGACCAAGTTTGCTAAAAATTATACGCAATTTTCGTGTAACACTTGTATATATGAATAGGTACGTGAGGAACCCACCACCTTAGCTAGCTTTTTCAACCTTTTCTTTTTCTTTTTATTTTTGTGGGTCCCACCACATGGGCCGGGACAGTCAACAAATCTTTCCCTTCATGCCCATGTAAGGAGAGTTGCCATGCCTGCTACCTTTCTGCAATGGACAAGTTTTAGGCCAAGATTTGATCATCATATTCTATCCATTATCATCGATATGGAGTTTCTCAACGTGAAACTTCTTCATTTCTAGTGCATCTCGAATCCAATAATATCTCATATCAATATACGAAATCAGAATAAAAAGTTGGATTCTTGTTGTGATGGATGTCACTTTGACTGTCGCAATATAATACAAACTTTTCTTGTTTTAGAACTAATTTTTGTGATAGTGATATGTTTTACCTTTGTAGAAGATAAAATAACACAAGTTTAGAAGGTCATCAAGCACCCAAATGTAGACTTTTTGGAATCAATAACACCTGCTATGTTTGCATCCAATACAAGTTTACTATTACTAAAACACAAACAAACTCTAGCAGTGCATTGAAATACCTTAATATCCACTTGACAACATTTCAATACTCATTTCTAGGGTTAGAGAGGAACTGATAGACAACACCAACGATATAATTAACAATATATGACCTTGTACATATCATGATATACATCAAACTATCCATGATTGGTGTAAGAGGGACTTTCTTTATTTCCTCTATTTCTTTCTCACTTGAAGGACACTGTTTGCAACTTAACTTGAAATGACTTGCAAGTGGAGAACAACTGGTTTTGACTTACTCATGTTCAACCTCTACAATATCTTTTCAATATATCTTTCTTGAGATAACCAAAGCTTCCCATTCTTTCTATCATGAGTGATTCTTATGCCAACGATTTTTTTTGCCAGTCCTAATTCCTTCATTGCAAATGACTTGTTCAGTTCACCTTTCAAATTCTCAATTTTCTCGATATCATGGCTGAGGATCAACATTTCATCCATATATAGCAAGAAAATAATGAAATCATCATTAGAGAATTTCTTCATAAATATACAATGATCAGAGGTTGTCTTATTATACTTGTGATTTGTCATGAAGGAATCGAACTTCTTATACCAGCATTGAGTTGCCTACATGAGCCCATACAAGCTTTTTTTTTTTTTTTTTTTCAATTTGCACGTCAAATGCTTTTTTTCCTTGATAATAAACCTTTCTGGCTATTTCATGTAAATTTCTTTCTCTAAGTCACCATGAAGGAAATCTATCTTCACATCAAGCTGCTCAATCTCCAAATTCATGGTTGCTATTAAACCAAACACAACTCTAATTGCAGATATCTTAACTATTGGAGAGAAAAAAAATTTAAAGGTAACACTTTTCTTCTGACCAAATCTTTTCACAATCAACCGTGTCTTATATCTTGGTTGTGAGTTGTTTTTATCTCCCTTTAGCTTGAAAACCCATTTGTTCTTTAATGTTTTCTTTCCTTTTGGCAATTCCATCCCTTCAAATGTGTGGTTTTCATGTAAGGATGTCATCTCATTTTGCATGTTTTTCAACCACCCCTTCTTATTTTAGCTAGGCATAACCTTTTGCTAACTTTATGGTTTTTTCTCTTTAGTGATAGACACATAGTCATTGTATGAATATCTTTGAGAAGGCTTTCATTCTTTCTTTTATCTTCTCAACTAAGATTGTACCAATGGCTTTGAAGAAATTGGCTTATCATGATTATCTAGCAAGTTATCATCATGGAGTGTTGGCTCATTTATTGTACCATTACCACCATCATCCTTTTCATGTACATCTTCCCTATTATTGTCATTCAACATGGAATGAGGCTCTTGATCTATAATTGATTACTTTCTTACTGGCTTAGGCTTTTCTATTTTTTAAGGTTTTTAATAGTTTGATCCTCAATGAACACAACATCCATGCTTCTAACAATTTTCTTGTCCTTTGAATCCCATAACATGCAGCCAAACTCATCATTTCCATACTCGAGGAAGACACTATTTTGCCTTGTCATCAAGTTTGGATCTTTCATATTTCAGAATGTGAATAAATGCCTCGTAGCCAAACACTCTCAAGTGAACATATGAAACTTCTTTTCCTATCTAAACCATTTCTGGCACATCACCATTCAAAGGAGTTAAAGGAGAAAAGTTGATCAAGTCAACTGCATTTCTCATTGCTTCACCCAAAAAATCTTTTGATAACTTTACATGAGAGAGCATACATCTTATTCTTTCAACAATGGTGTGGTTCATTCTTTATACCATTCCATTTTGTTGAGGTGTCTTAGGCATTGTCTTCTCAAGCCTAATACTATGGTCCTTGTAATATTTCTAAAATGGATATCTGTACTTATCACCATTATATGCTCGAACTCATTTCAGTTGGCTTTCCATTTCTTTTTCAATATTGACATGGAATTGTATAAATGTCTCGAGCACTTGGTCTTTACATTTTAAGGCAAATGGCCAAACATTCCTAGAATGATCATCAATAAAAATGACAAAGTACATTGTACCACCAAGGGTTCTAGCATCCATGGTGCAAACATTAGTGTGGATCAAGTCTAAAACATGAGATTTTCTAGATGGAGAGGATTTGTTAAATGTAATACTGTAGTGTTGCTTGTCAATAAAATAATGAGTACAAGTATTTAGATGTGCACCTTCCACTAGGGGGAGTTTCTTCTTAATAAGGATGCTTAAACCCTTCTCACTCGTGGTTGAGCTAGCTGTTTATGCCATAAATCACTAAAGAAATCTTTTACTACCACATTTGTTGCTAATACTTTTGTCGATTTTCATCCATGTATATATCATCTCAACCTTTTCTCCACTATTTTATTTTTTGTTTTTCATTTTATTTTTATCTATCCCACCCCATGGGCATGACACTTAAACACAGTTTTTTTTAAATTTCTGTTTTGATCCCTTAACAGATAATATCCTCAATAAAATTAAAGTTAAGGCAAGTAATTAGGAAAACACATGTAACGCTCTCTAAATCAAACCTAAGTATAAAATTTTTAGTGAATGTTTTTTATATGTACATTGGAGTTGATTTCATATAACTGTCTAAATTTATTCAAAATATAACATAAATAAAAGTACAAAACCAAAACATTGCACGTAAATAAGAAAATGAATTTAGAACTCTAATGAGCAAATTTGTTATTTTTATATCTTGTTCGTCTGTCCATACCTTTCTCAATGGATCATGTAATACTAGTATTTTTAAGATAATTTTGAATTATTATTTTTTAGATAAACAAAAATATATAGGCTTAATGGCAATTTCTTATGATCTAAGGGCATGCTAGTAATATTGCAAGGCCTTGAGACTTTTTTATTATGACTCAAGGGAATTTCTGTAACTTGTTAACAGGTTTTATTAAAATAGTTTTTCAAAGTGTGGGGCTCTAGTGTAATTTTTTAAAGATCATTGGGGTTTTAACATAATTCTCATAAATTTTTTAAAGATCTTAAACAAATATTGTTTATTAGAAGTTTTACACTTCGTTCTAGGTTTGATTTAGATCACGTTTCATGCTAAACTGTAATTATTTAACTTAACTTTATTTTCATTGAGGTTATTATGTTAAAGGAGTGAAAATGGAATTTTGAAGAACTTTAGAGTCAAAAAATAATTGTTGAAAAATTCAAAATTCCCAAATTATAAAACAGTTAAAACTGGTGGCGTTACAAATCATCCGTGCAATGATATTTTACCAAAATTAAAGTTATTTCACTTCTCAACAAAATTTAAAGACGGCCAATTTATAATTGGAGATGTGACTCATGTTATATACTCAATAATAGTTGAAGTTTAATTTTTTCTTATTTTTAAATAATATTTAAATTAAGATGAATTTGAGTATTGTAAAAGAAATTTGAAGTTAATTTTACATTTAAGATTAAAAATCATAAATTTAAATATTCTTTATATTTTATTAAATAAAATTTTATAATATTAAAAAATCTTAGTTACGTAATGAATATACATACATAGCTTCGTTCTCTTGTCAGCGTCGAGATTGCTCAACTCAAACATAGAGAGGAGAGAAGATGAGTCTACACCCTCCTCTAATATTATTTGAAATAATGTTATTGGTACACCTGTATATTTTGGATTATACAAAAGTGTATCAATGACAAAAATATCTCTCATGAAGTACATAAAGGTGCGTGAGCCACATAGAGACGAGGGATATTTTGATCATAATATCTCTTTATGTAATTCAAAATATATAAAAATGATGTACATCTAGTATGATTCTATTTTTTTGCATCTGACAAAGTTTAAATGATTCTTTAGACACCATAAAAAATTCTTATATATATATATATATATATATGCACATGTGCTATGATTTAAGTTGAGTTACAAAAATATCCTTGCTCAACTACCACCCCCCACCTTCCCTATCCTTACCAGACACCCTTCCGTCACCTTCCTCCACCTACGAAAAAACCCCTCCCATTATAAAGTCCCCTTCCCTTCCAACTTCAAACCGACCGCCCCCCGCCCAACGCCTCTCCCTCTCCCTCTAGCCCATAGACCAAATCCAGAAATGGCTCTCACAAGCTCAAGTTCTCTTCTCCCCACCAAAACATTGGGTTTGACTCCGACCCAAACCCAGCTCCAACCCGCCAAATCTTTCGGATCTCTCAAACCCATCTCCGCCGTCCACGCTGCCGAACCCTCCAAGAACCCCATTGTCTCCGCCAAGCCGGAGGCGTCCGCCGCCGTCGCGACCAAGCCGTACACGGTTCCTAAACGCTGGACGGTCGACAGCTGGAAGACCAAGAAGGCGCTCCAGCTTCCGGAGTACCCGGATCAGGGGGACCTCGAGGCGGTGCTCCGGACCCTCGAAGCCTTCCCGCCGATTGTGTTCGCCGGCGAGGCGAGGAGCCTGGAGGAACGTCTCGGCGAGGCCGCCATGGGCAACGCCTTCTTGCTCCAAGGCGGTGATTGCGCCGAGAGTTTCAAGGAATTCAACGCCAACAACATTCGTGACACCTTCAGGATTCTCCTCCAGATGGGCGTCGTTTTGATGTTCGGCGGGCAAGTGCCCGTGATCAAGGTCACATCTTTACCCCCCATTTCTCTGCGTTTTATCTGGTTTTGATGCTCTGAGCTTGTCTGTTGTGGTGTTTAATTGAAATTCAAGAGCGTATGGATTTTGGATACTCGTTAATTTGGCTATTTTTCCTTTCTCTCGTCTTGATTTGGCATTGTTTTGGTGTTTACGTTTGAGATTGGAACAAAATTTTTGGTTTTGAATTGTAATGAATGAATTTTTGTCTGTCAATGTGTTCGCTTGATTTGAGCACGTTTTGGTATTCAGATTGGAAGTTAACAAATGTTGGAATTTGGGCATGGGGTATTGGCTGTTTAGGTTGGAAGAATGGCGGGTCAGTTTGCGAAGCCGAGATCAGAGCCGTTTGAGGAGCAGAATGGTGTGAAGCTTCCGAGTTACAGGGGGGACAATGTCAATGGCGACGCGTTTGATTCCAAGTCTAGGATTCCAGACCCGCAAAGGATGATTAGGGCCTACTGCCAATCCGCAGCTACTCTCAATCTATTGAGGGCTTTTGCCACTGGAGGTTATGCTGCCATGCAGAGAGTCACGCAATGGAATCTAGACTTCACCGAGCACAGCGAACAGGGAGACAGGTATGCCCTTTTCTGTAGCATTCACGCTTTGAACAAGTAAGAAGTCTTGAATTTATGTCGCTTACCCGAATTTTGTTGCTAGTTATGGATTGTTGTCGGATTATGTCATATGGTGAATCTTTTACTCATCAGACTTCCATCACTGTCGGATTATGTCATACAGTAGATGTTTATAGGCTTCTTCTCCTTGTGCTTTTATTATTAGTTCTTGGGAGTTAAACTAGCTTTGATGGGCTCTTAATTTATGTTTGAGCTAGGGTGGGCTAGGTTTTCTGTACTTAGAAGATTTATTGTTTTCATGGCATGTTAGGTACCGGGAATTGGCTCACCGGGTTGATGAGGCGCTTGGTTTCATGGCTGCTGCTGGACTTACCGTTGATCATCCAATCATGACAACCACCGAGTTTTGGACGTCACATGAGTGCTTGCTCTTGCCTTATGAGCAGTCTCTTACAAGGATGGATTCTACTTCTGGCTTGTACTATGATTGTTCTGCCCATTTCATCTGGGTTGGTGAACGAACACGGCAACTGGATGGTGCCCACGTCGAGTTCTTGAGAGGAGTTGCCAATCCCCTTGGAATCAAGGTAACTGCTTGGTTTTGATGTTATTTCCAGTGTTTACTCAAGTTGAATGTTACTTTGCAGTTGTGCCTGTTCTTGTTCTTTTTGGTCTTCCCCTTGTTATTTTATTGGTAATATGTGGAGTAAATTTGTCAGACTAATGAAATTGCTGTAATTAACACAGGTGAGTGACAAAATGGACCCTAATGAGCTGGTTAAACTCATAGAGATTTTGAATCCTCATAATAAACCAGGGAGGATTACAATTATCGCAAGAATGGGAGCTGAGAACATGAGAGTGAAGCTTCCTCATTTAATTAGGGCAGTTCGCAGGGCTGGGCAAATTGTAACTTGGGTTAGTGACCCAATGCACGGGAACACAATCAAGGCACCTTGCGGTCTTAAAACTCGCCCCTTCGATGCCATCAGGGTAAAGCGCTCGCAGCTTGCTATCATTTTCTGTTTCTTTTCTGTTGCCTGGATCTTTTTGTTCATTTTGCATGCCTTTTGCAATTTAGCCTTCAAAATTGGTGCAGTTGGTGGAAATGGGGTGGGCATTACAACATTTGGTTATTTGGCCAATGAGATAAAACACTAATTGATTATGAAAAAGAACCATGCCAAACCAAGGGGTGCATTTCACCCCTCCCCCCTGTTTCGGCAAAAAAATCATTTTGTAAAAAAAAAAAAAAAAGCACTAGCTGCAAATTATACTATTCACGTTTAAACACTTTCTTGAATGGAAAAAGGTATAACTATTTTTGTACACTGGAGTTGCCAGAAAGGCATTCAAATCTTATAAGATGCATTTGTTATGTATTGAGTTATTTCTAATTTCACTTGCTGGTTTTCTGCAAATATGTGTGAAAATTCTGATTAAGGAGTTTCTGCCATGATCACACTTTTATTTCTTTGATAAACAAGTCAGAGCCCAAAAATCACTGCATCAATCGATGCTCGGTTCTCTACATCATAATCCTTTCTATGTGCATGATCTTAGGGACAGGGTCCTTTGTTTTGTACTCTCTTTTTCCCTAACCTGGCTCAATCCTTTAATGGGGGACCTACTAGTTCAACCGGCTTAAATTACTAGCATAATTCAGCTTAAAAGAGCGATGGTCATTTCTTGGAAAGAAACTTGGACAAGATTAGAGGTGCGGTAGCTGGAAGTTGACAACTTGAAGATTTGTTTAGGTGAAATAGTGAATACCAGATTCCTTAAAAACTTCTACTCAGTGTTTCAACTGAGATATTTCTTAGGTAAGTTGGTGGTTATGTGTCCTTATCTATGATCTGGCTTTAACTTGGGACTTGGGGGACGAATTTTGAATTCTGCTAGTTTATTTGAACATTATTTTTGTACTTGATGCATACAAGCAAATTTAGTTTGCATTGAGAAACATTTTGCAGAAGATAAGGCCATAGATATAAATGAAGCAAATGTGTTTCTGCTCAAAATTGTTAAACTGTTGTGCATCATTGGGACAGGCTGAAGTAAGAGCATTCTTTGACGTGCATGAGCAAGAAGGAAGTCACCCGGGGGGAGTTCATTTAGAAATGACCGGCCAAAATGTGACAGAGTGCATTGGCGGGTCACAAACAGTGACATTTGATGATCTGAGCTCGCGCTACCACACCCACTGCGATCCTAGGCTTAATGCTTCACAATCCCTTGAGCTTGCTTTCATCATTGCAGAGCGTCTGCGGAAGAGGAGGCTTGGAACCCAGCAATTGTTAACGCCTGTAGGGCTGTAGAATGGCTTAAAGACCCTCCAATAAGTTGGTTCTCTTCTTCGAAGTTACATCTGTGTCTGTATTGGTATATGTATGTTTCTTTTGGCTATTTTAGCACTACAAGTATTTCGTGTACCACCGTATCTGTATACTGGAAAAATTCATGGTTTTGAGACTTTGTAGAGATGGGAATAAGGCATAAAGTTGTGGCTCCATTCTCTACTTAATAAACTGCTGTATTTGGCGTTATATATTAAGTTGGCTTTCATTATGGACCATAACTTGATATGTTTCCACGAGTCACCCCTGCTTATAGCCATTTGATTAAACCAGGAACGTCCGGGTGTTTTAAGAGTACACAACCATTGCCTAGTGAACCTCTTGCTTTATTATTATTATTATTATATTATTATTTTGTTATTGATGATAACTTACAACTACCACCATCCCGGTGTGTATTGGGTAAATTTTTACCAGATACGCACGATAGTCTACAAATCCTGGTAGCAGCCATACTTCTGGTTCAAATTCATGATGCCAAGCTGCATCACATGTACTCTTTTTGAGCATCTCTTTCATCTTCCATCCTCATAAAACCCTTAAAAGCAAATCATAAAACCTTTCTCAAGTTTTCCGCTAATTACTCTCTTAAACTCAAAACCACCGAAAGTAGTCGAGAAAAAGACTCCATATCTCAATCCTCGAGCTCTGATACAATACCTGAACCTGGCATTATCGCTAAACCGGGCTTTGAGACAAGACAACCTCAATCGACTTGGTTAATCAAAATCAAGCTAGGAGGGTTAATTGGGCAGACAAGTTGGTAGGTTGTTTTGAAGAACAGGTGAGAGTGTATGGTGATGGCTGATGTATCGTCTTCATCTACCAGCGAAGCTGTGTGGTTAGGTGCAGAGCTGAATGCAATCTACCCATCCAAGACGGTGACTCACAGACGAGAAGAAGAGGCAGGTTGGGTTGGGTGTCCAAACCCTGAATAATAATGCTATATTATGTTGGAGTGGGCATCTTCTTTGACATGCAAGAGAAGATGCCACTTTTATTCTAGGTGTTCGCTCAAACAACATGCATCTCCACATGTTTCCTACCTATGTCTCCATTCCTAAACCCAACTCTTACATGACTTCTCAAATTTCAAGCCCCATGATGTTAAGGTTCTTGGAAAAATCAAACATAGTTATGTATGAAAAATATCTTTTAGATGAAAATTAGATGATTTCATACATAAAGTTGTCTATAAAGTGGTTTTTCTTAATATAGTTTTAAATGATCACAAATCATTGATAGGAGAGAAAATGTAATTGAATTATGAAAGTTGTATGTCTATTATTGTGCCACGATTGATAACCAAAGTCATCAAAGCGTGAGTGAGTGACTAGATATCTATCTTAGGGCTGAAGATTGTGAAGGTTTTATAGTTCTTTTTTTTTTATTTAAGCCAAAAAAAAAATGTATATTCATTGATTGAGCAAATTTAAATTATTTTTATAAAATCAGATTAAATTCCTATTTATTTTTCTTAATTTTTGTGAGTACATATGCACTTGATTCCAATACTAACTAAAAGCTTTGGTTGTACCATCGAATCGATCACAAACCAATTCCCCTCGTTGTTGCTTATCACAACAAATTTTAAGAAATGAAAAGCACAAAGCGAGAAGTTCAAGCATCTTAAGTTTTAGAAGATATTTTAAACTTTTAACATCATTATTCATTATTTAATGATGATGTGCGAAAAAGAAGGCTGTGATTAGGACCAAACACGTCAGCACGTTGAATGGAATGGAATGGATAATGATTGATAAACTCAAGTTAGATTTCATCAAGCTCACATGATATAGGTAGAGTTGTCAGACAAGTGATATGTCGATATCAGTTCGATAGATCGTGACTTTAATTCTTGTCATGCGCAGTGAAATGAAGTCTCACATGCGATTTATTTCTCCTTATGTAATCGAGGATATGAATATCAAGAGTTACGAAGAACAATCATCTCAAATTAGATTTGATCAAATTAATCGAAATCATATAATCAAATTAATTATATTTCTTTTCATGTATTTAATTACTTATATGGTTTTAGTTGTATGTCAATTCCATTTTTGGGAACAAAATTTGGGATTGATCTTCTTCAGTTTGGCTTTGGGTTCCATGCCGTTTTCATCCTACAGGAACTAGCACACCAATATCACTGTACTGCCTGCAATTAGAATGCATAATACAGACAGTTCCTTACATAAAACCCCCATTTTTTACAAAATTTTGAAAGAGTTATGATTAAAAAAAAATTTGAAAATGAAAATTTTAATATATATATATATATATAAGATGTAATATTTGAAAACTTTAAAAAATTTAGATATTAAAATTTATTTTTCAATTAATTGAAATTAGATCCAAAAGGGAGTTTGGTGATAATTTGGTTTTGGAGCGAATTTAGGAGAGAATCAAAACATGAATTTAGGAAGAATAGGTGAAAGTGTGATTTTTAAAAAATTATAAAACATGGCGAAGGAAGTTAACTTTTGAAGTTGAAATTCAATCAAATGGAATTAAATTAAGTATACATTTACTGGTGGAGTTTGTACTTTGTAGACGGGATTGAGATGGAGACCTAATTGCACAGAAAATTGTTAAGTGGATTTTATTTGAGCTTTGAATGAAGTTTGCCGTAGCACATAATAAGTTGACAAGGTAGTCTACTTTTGAGTTAAAATAAAACTCAAAAAGATTCAAGTTAAGACAAAAACAAGGGATTCTAGCTAGCTAGGTATAAATGAGAACATAAAAAGGTGTTCTGTTTTTAGATTGCATTATCGCCTGTTAAGTAAAAAATAATTGAGTTCTGGAAATTGTAGAAAAACTCATTGGAGATACAATAAGCTTTGAGCAGAACATTTTGGATTCAGATTGGAAATAAATGACTTCAAATCGGATTGAATCAAATATGGGTCTTAGAGATGATATGAAGGATGGTAATCATTTCCTACATAATTTGGATTATTGATAACAAAGATATAGAAGGACAAAAATGGAGCTAAATAGTATAAATGGTCACTAAACTTTGTAATGAATACGAAAAGGTCACTGAATTTTAATTTATTGCTAAAAGGTCATTGAACTTTAATTTAATATACAATTATATAATTATCATTAATTATCGTTAAAAAAGCTAACGAGATGTTGATATGGTTAACATATTACGGCTAAATAATACAAATGGTCATTATACTTTACACAAAAATATAAAAAAAGTCGATAAACTTTACATTAAAGTACAAAAGTGTTAGCATTTTGTTAGTCTATTTTAATGACAATTAATGGTAGTTATGAAATTATATACTTAAATTGAAGTTCAGTGATCTTTTGTTACAAATTGAAGTTCAATGATTTTTTTTGTATTTTAATATAAATTTTAATAATCATTTATACTATTTTGCTTAACAATAATAAAACAAATACAAAAAATAACGACCCGCCGCATCAAATCTTTCCAAAACTTGCGGAAAAATCACAAGGTCTGAGATTTAAGATTGATTTGGAGCAATAAAATATCGAGTTTGATGAAAAAGGTTGGAGATTTGATTGAAAATTAACAAGAAATCGTGTAAATATATGATCAGATATACATATTTATATATGGCAATCATGAAAGTAAAAACAAGAGGCATTATTTAGTTCCAAACACACCAAATTGAGAAAAACAAAGCAAGAGATGGAAGAAGAAGTGTAGCATATTCAGGTTTTGTATCGGTCTGCCCATAACGGGCTTTGGGTCTAAATTTATATCTAGAAGTGGATTTGCAACTGCTATGTGCGGTTGCGACGGGAGAACTGCCATTTAGAAGTTGAGGCCACTTCCGCCATCCGCCATACGTAGATGGCAAAGAAGCTATGCGTGGGCATGCTAGTATATATATGTGATATATACAATGGAAATGGCTGCTGATGAATGCATGAGAGATGGCCCACGAGTAGAGTAGAGTAGAGGTTCCAACTTGCGTAGAAGGAACGAAAAGAAAACTCTCAATCTCTGTAAGTGAGGCTTTTAGGTTGTAGATTGTAAAAGATTTTCGATTTCTTTGATTTAGTTTCTGAACCAGTGATTCAACCGAAAATCCCTTTTAATTCCACTGGGAAAACAGGTAAGTTTTATTGCTTTTTTTATGGTTTTCGCGTACCATTTACATTCAGTTTTCCTGACTTGATATCATCAGAGCGAGCAAGGTTGTTTTCTGGTTTGTTCATCGCATACGTGTGTGTTCTGTAATGTATGAATACAATATATATATGTATACATACAGCAGATATGCATACATTCATTTGTATGTACAGGAAAAAGGAAAATACGTATTTTTTGTGCAAGTATACGGTTGTGTGTCAGAATGTATGAGAATCGAAATACAATGGAAAAGAGAAAGAGACTCATCGGAGAAAATACTACGGACTTGTCGAAATCTGGCCAGCGATAATCGACAATGAGGACACCAAAGAGAGAGAAAGCTTGGCGGCGGCTGTTCGAAACACCAAAGAATGGAGTCGGCAATGAAGGGCTGAACAAAGACCATTTCCAACATTGGCCATCTTTTTGATGTCGAAAGGAATTTTGAGGTGTCATCTCGACCACATCATATTGGATCTTGGCATAGCTACCGAGCTCAGTGAATTTTGTTGTTGTTTTGAGGTTGCAATAGAAAACAAAGACAATTTTGAAGGAAGGAAAGAAAGATAAAGATTAAAGAAAAAAACACACAAGATTATGTTGAAAGGGAGGTGTTTTAATAAACTCTTAAACTTACATTAACTAACCACTAAGATCATAGTCCTACAAATAAGCCCTAATCACATATGATTAATCAGAAAATAACAAACTCTTAAACACTAGGAAACAATATTTTGAAATATTTAAAACATGACAACTTGACAGTAGTTTTAAACACATCAGGTAACACTCCTCCTTGCTTTAGAGACTGCAAACACCAAGTTTCAATCTCAAAAACTCGAACTTGCTAACTGGTAGTGGTTTAGTAAAAACATCAGCTATTTACTCATTTGTTCTGCAATAAACAAGAGTTATAACACCATTCTTTTGCACTTCCCTCAAGAAAAATAGTTTAATGTTAAAATGTTTAGTTTTTTCATAAAAAACTGGATTGTGAGAAATAGCTATTGCAACTTGATTATCAACAAAGATCTCAGTGTCTTCTTTCTACTCAAGATGAAGATCACTCAATATATTCCTCAACCACAAAGCTTGATTTATAGCAACAATTGCAGCAACAAACTCTGCTTCAACAGAAAATTGAGCTATTATTTTTTATTTTTTAGAACTCCATGAAAAAACTCCTGATCCAAAACTAAAATAGTACCCTATGGTACTTTTCATGTCATCAATGGATCCTACCCAGTCACTGTCAGAAAAACCAAATAGATTAAATTCTTTTCTTTTCTTGAACTTGATGCCAAAGTTGATTGTGCCTTTGATGTATCTAACCACCCTCTTAGCTGCTTTCAAGTGCATGAATCAAGATAAAATACTCACAACAATCAAGATATCAGGTCTTGTTGTTGTGAGATACATCAGACACCCAATCATACTTCTAAAGTATGCCCTTATCCACTTTTTCAGTTCCATCTTCCTTGCTTAACTTTTCCTTTTGATTCATAGGAGTGCTCATTGACTAGCAATCTTCCATATGAAACTTCTTGAGAATTTCCTTTGCATATTTCTTTTGACAAATGAAAATCTCATCTTGACTCTGCTTGATCTCCATTCCGAGAAAGTAAGTCATCAATCTAAGATCAGTCATCTCAAATACTTTCATCATATCCATCTTAAATTCATCAATCAAAGCTGTATTGTTTTCAGTCACCAAAAGATCATCTACATAAAGAGAAATAACAAGAATACCAACCTCACAATGCTTGACATAGAAAGTGGACTTAGATAGGATTTTTATGAAGCCTAAACTTAGAAAGTGATCATCAATTCTGTTGTACTAGACTCTTGGAGCTTGCTTCAATCCATAGAAAGCCTTCTTGAGGAGATAAACTTTGTTTTATTCTCTTTTCTTCACAAAATCTTCTAGTTGCTCAACATAGATTTCTTCTTGCAAGAAACCATTTAAAAATACTGATTTTACATCCAACTGGTACACTTTTCAGCCTTTTTGTGTTGCAAAAACAAGTAGTAGCCTGATAGTGTCAAGTCTAGCTACTGGTGCAAATATGTTTGGATAGTCTATACCAAAAATTTGAGCATATCCTTTAACAACAAGCTTGGCTTTGTGTTTGTTGATGGATCCATCACCATTGAGCTTGATTCTGAACACCCATTTGACCCCAATGATATTTCTATCTTGAGGTCTATCAACAAGCTTCCAGGTCTGATTTTTTTTAATCATGGACAGCTCCTCCTGCATTGCAACTAACCACTTTTGATCCTTTTTTACATCCTCGTATCTTGCAGGTTCACATTCAACAATGTTGCACCTCTGATAGATATCAGACAACAACCTAGTGCCTCTGACAAAAGAATCATCCACTAGATCATTTAAATTCTCATTCTGATTTCTTTTTGAATTTTCCCATTTCCACTGCTCATTCTCCATGAAATGCACATCTTTACTTATCACCATGTTTCCTGTTTCTGGATGAAATACTTTGTAAGTTTTGGATATTGTACTGTAACCCACAAATATACTAAGCTTTGGATATTGTACTCACCCTGCAATTAAAACACAAAATAAAACACAATAAAAATTTTATATTTTATTTATTTATTTAGGCGAGAGGTTTATACTTGTCAGTGTACGAGTGCAGTTGTAGTTCAAATTTAAATTTATACTTTCTGGATAAGTCCAGGTCGTCCACTGAGAGATTTATTTATGGCAAAAGAAAAAAAAGAATGTCACACACACGCACACGCATTTAGATGGATTGATAACATGATTTTTTATGATTTTTTTAGATAACAAATACTAGAAAATAAAGCAAGACAGAAGTTGAAATAAATACTAAACGTGAGAATATGAAATTGGAAAGTACTTGAGTTAAGACAATTTCAGTGCCAACCCGTTGATTCCCAAATATTAGCATAAAAGATTAGCAACATTAATTTAATTTCAGATATGAGGATTTGTTATTAAATGCAATTAAAGATAATGATAGCTCTAGTTTAAGCAATCCCCATACATGATATGCGGGATTCTAATTTAAGAAACTACCATAAATTCAATTACAATTAATACACAAAACAACTAAATTAATCATCCGGGTTTGGGTATGATAGCGTTTCCAGTTCTAGTAACTCTCATGCGTGACATGAAAGCTCTAAGTTAGGCTTACGCTCCAATCCAAACCTAGTGATTTTTCAATAATCAAAACACACTCATATTGAAGTTTAAACCAATGTTACTCATTTAAAGCGTAGCTTTCTTTGGGAATCATTGGCGTTAGACACTGTCCTTGCCTTAACCCAAGATTAGATTTAGCTACTCATCTCTATTAAATTAATTGACATCAATTTAAATGACATAATTTAAATAACAGAATTTAAATGACAGGAATTAAAATAGAAGAAACTAACCGGCCATTTAGGCGGTAGATAATTAAAATACAAGAATTAAAATTGCAAGAATTTAAAGGCAAGAAACTAACCGTCCATTTAGGCGGTGAACAATTAAATGACAAGAATGAAAATTGCAGAAATTTAAAGGCACAAATTAACCGGCCATTTAGGCGGTGAATAATAAAGTAATAATAAATGACATAAGAATTTAAAAGAAGAAAGGAAGGAAGTAAGATCACAAGAGAGAATACTAAAGAAAAGGGGAAAGAACAAGAACAATTCTCAAAGAGAGAATTATAAGGAAACAACTAAACTTTGATTCAAGAATAATAATCACACTTACAAATGCAATCAAGTGATCTATTTATAGGCCACAAGATGCAATACAAACCACACAATTTCAATTATTCAACTAGACATAATTATATCTAATGGGCACTCACACACTTAAAGTTAAATGGATTTTAGCTATAATACACACCTAATATTAAATGGATTTTAGCTAAAATACATACCTAATAAAGCATTCATAAAGTTAAATGGATTTTAGCTATAATATCCACCTAATAGTTAAGTGGATTTTAGCTAAAAAACACACCTAATAAAGCTCTCACATAAAAAATAAAAATAGATTTCTATAAATTGATTTTTTAATCTTCATTAGGATTAAAAATAATCCTTGGGCCTTCTCCAAATAATATCTTCCATGGGTTGCTCAAATTGGGCCTTAATTCTTCATGGGCTTAAATTCTTCATGGACTTTAATTTTTCATGTGCTTGATTTCTTTATGGACTTGAATTCTTCATGGGCTTGATTTTTCCATGGGTTTGATTTCTTCATGGACTTGAATTCTTCATGGACTTTAAGTCTTCATGGGCTTTAATTCTTCATGCCTAAAAAATAAAAATAAAAATAATTTAATGTTATTAATAAATTATATATTATATATATGTATTACACATGGCACATATATATATTATATTATATTATATATATATTACATGCATGCACATAATGATGTATATGTATTATATATAATTTTATATATTATTATTATTATTATTATTAAATTTTACTTTAAAATTTCATTTCATTCATTTTTCAATTTAAACTTGCATATAACCATAAAATATATATTAATATCTAATTTAAACTATTTTTAAGATCAAAAGAAGGGTATAATTATAACAAAATTTTTATAAAATTAACCACTAATCACATAGGTAAAACATAAACAACCAAAAACTTAAAGAAATTTTAATGAAGGTTTATACCCATGCCATGCCTCAAATGGTGTTTGATCCTTCACTACCTTTGTGGGTAGTATGTTTTGAAGAAAAACAACAGTGTTTGCTGCCTTTGCCCAAAATTTCTTTGGAAATCCTTTCTTGTGTAGCATACACCTACTAATCTCCATGATGAATCGGTTCCTCCTTTCACTAACTCCATTTTGTTGTGGAGTGTAGGGAGCAGTCAACTGATGTTCAATCCCAGCTTCTTCAGAAAATAAATTGAATTGTTCTGAGCTATATTCCTTTCCATTATCAGACCTCAGAACCTGAGTTTTTTAGCCACTTTGGTTCTCTACATTTGATTTAAATTTTCAGAACACGACAACAACTTCTGACTTGAATTTTAAAAAGAAAATCCAACACATTCTAGTTAGATCATCAATGAAAACAATATAATAGAAGTTACCTTTGAGAGAAGGTGTTCTCTGAGGTCCTGCCAAGTTTGTGTGAATTAACTGCAATTTTTGAGTAGCTCTCCAAGATGTTTTAGGAAATGGCAACCTGGTTTGCTTTCCAAACTGGCATGCTTGGCAACTTCATAGGTGCTCTTATAGAGGTGGTAAATGTTGCACAAATTGCTTTCTTTGCATGTACAACACACATGTGTGATGAAAGTAACCAAGACTCTTGTGCCAAACCTGTGTTGCGCTTTCTGAGATGGGGAAGGCAGCATGTTTCTCCTGAATTGGATCTAGAAAGAAGCTCTTGCCTCTCATTCTAATTTTGAACATCTCCTAACTAGTTGCGTCTGTGATCAAACAATGTTTATCTTCAAAAATCACTTTCAAGCCATTTTCTATCAACTGACCAACACTTAGCAAGTTTTGATCAATTTTTGGCACATATAAGACATCAGAGATGGTTTTTGTACCTAAGCAGCTTTCAATAGCTATAGTACCTTTTCCTTTGACAATAATGTGATCACCATTGCCAATTCTGACTTTTGTGATTGTAGTGCTCTCCAATTCTTTAAACAGTTCCTTGTCATGAGTCATATGATTAGTACAACCACTATCAATGAGCCAACTTTCACTTGAATTGCTACTTGCAAAACATGTTGCTACAACTTGTTAGGAATAGACCTTACACCCCCCAACTTGAATTGCAGTAATAAATCAGGGTTGTTAGGAATACCTGTAACTCCACAAGTCCATAGATTTGCTGTGAACTGCTAAAACTTAAACAACAAATGAGCACACCATATAGATATATATTTATATTTTCACACCAAAATAAAAATTTCATGCAAGTCATAAGATAAGCAAAATGCGTCTCAAGAGTACAAAAAGTACTCCTTACTCAGCCATCTTATCAAAGACTTTGCTAACAACATTCCACAGTTTTGTTTTTTTTGTTTTTTTTTTTTTGTTTTTTTTTTTTTTCAAGAACACAACCAAAAAAATCCTGCAAGTTGTACAATAACTAGATGCGTCTCAAGAGTACAAAAAGTACTCCTTACTCAGCCATCTTAATAAAGAGCATTTCTCACAGTGATAAATCTAAATTAATCGGACCCCTTGGGCGCTTGTTACTAATTGCCTTAGACCAGTCTATCCGAGGCTCATGAGGATCGTACTGTGGAACATAAGCATGTAATTTCTCTAACAGCTTATCAATGGTGGATGCAGAAATGAGAATCTTTCTTGCTGAATGAGAAATGAACTGTTGGTCCACAGCCTGATCAAGAAAAGAGAGTAACCCATCGAAAAAATGGTTAACATTTAAAAGTCCAATGGGTTTGGTATGGAGATTACTCTTGGTCCAGGAGATTATACAAAAGATTTCTTCAAGTGTTCCAAAACCTCCTGGTAAAGCAATGAAGGCATCTGACTGATAAATCTTACAAGCCATGCGCTCAGACATAGAAGTCGTTTCTATAAGTTGACCGCGTGTAATCCCGGAAATATGTGGTTCAGCTAAAGGGATTGGCATTATACCTACCACAGATGAATTTCCAAGATGTACAGCTTGTGAAACATAACCATTCAATCCACGACTTCCCCCTCCATATACCAAATTAATTTTTTTCTCTCCTAATTTTTTACCAAGTTCGTTCGCTGCAAGTGCGTAACAAATATCACTCCCAAGTTGAGAGCCACAAAGTACACATATGGTTTTAATTTGACGAACGAACTGCCCTTCCATGTTTGTTTCTTTTGTATGTCCTGAAAAGAAGTTTGGAGATCAAAAGTAGCTATACAACAATTCAACAAGAAATAAATACAAACAAAAATCTTGCGTATATATAAGTAGTTGTGATTGTGGCTCACATCTTCTCTGGTTTTACGTCCAGAAACGGCTTAAACACTTTCTATGAAGTGGGGATAAGCTTCCCATCCAATTTTCTTATAGATTGGCAAACAGGGTCGTTTTTAGTCAGATTCCCAAGACTATAGCGTTGGTGGTCACTTCTGAACTGGGTCCATAAAGCAAGAAGTTCTCTTTGCACTATTCCACACGGATGCGTCTCAAGAGTCAATCGGATATCATCCAGAGACTCCTTACTCAGTCCATCCTTTATGAAACTAATTTTATCTTCTCGATTTATGGACGTAAACCCCACAGATTTGCATCGTGTGTTACAGGTCCATCGAGCACATTTGTAACAACCATTCACTCTTTTCGCTCTTCTTTTCTTCGCAAAACTACTCTTCCCTAAGCCTGGAAAATGCTTAAAACTAGGTGAAGTTTCACCAGCTAATCGAACTTTTGCTTCGATCAGCCAACAAATATCTTCAGGGATGTTATTAAGCATCAACAACCTAAGTCTTTCACACCTAGCAACATAAATTTTTTTCAAATCATTTTGCGGGAGAGATGGATAGTACTTGTGAATTTTTGAGAGATAAAGATCCATTTTTTTTTTTTTTTTTAACTATACTAAGAAAAAAAAGTAAAGAACTATAAACTTTACAAAAGGGATGAGAGTACCTGATCGGAGAATAACACAAAAGAGAGAAGACTGAGCTCAAGAAGGGTGGCTTGCCTTATACAGATATGGAGTCTCTTATAGAACAATGACCATCACTATTTTACACTCGGCTCGAGGCATGCCATAATTACAGGGTTATGCTTGGCGTCTCTTTTTCAACGCTTGGTGCCTCATTTTTCAACATTTGGCAGTGTGCCTTATCCTTTATAGGGCAGTGTGATTGCACTGCCCAAGAAAAGATAGCTACCACCAGCGTCAATTCTGTCTCTCTCAATTCAAATTTTTTTTTTATTTTATTATTTTTTTTAATTTTTTTATTCTTATTATTATTATTATTATTTTTTTTTTTTGATTTTTTTTTTTAATAAATGTTTTGTTTTAGGGGCCCAATAAAATCATACATACCACACAAGACAATATTATCGAGTCTAACAAAATTATTTGCACAATAGATCAGTTTCAAACACCAATAAAATCAAGTACACCTTACCCCCCAACTTAAATTGCGCATTGTCCTCAATCGACAATAAAAGGATAGAAGATAGGCATACCTGGTGGTCTTCAATGCATGAACTCGTATGCAAAAAAAATTTTATTTAGACTACACACAGAGAAACACTATTTGAATCAAAGTTAATTAAGTAATGCAGAAAATGAACAACTTATATATATAATTCTTTATTATTTTATTTTATTTTATTTTTTTTATTTAATTTTTTTATTTAATTTTTATTTTTTTTTTCAGATCTATAAACATCCATTTAACCTAAATGGAAAGGTGGTCTTTTAACGTCAGATTCCCAGACGATAGGAAACTTTCCCTACTCATCAGATGATGATGGATCATCTAAATCCACAACTCTTTCATTCTCCTCAACACTACCCTGGTATGGTTTCAACCTATGACCATTGACTGTTAGAAGCTGTCCTGACTCCGGATTTTCTATCTCAACTGCCCCATATCCTGAGATGGACTTGATTACAAAGGGGCCGACCCATCGAGACTTCAATTTTCCTGGGAATAGATGCAATCGAGAATCATACAAGAGTACCCGTTGCCCTACCTGAAAGCTTTTTCGAATGATGTGCCGATCATGTAACTCTTTCATGCGAACCTTGGCCAATCGTGCATTTTCAAATGCTTCATTCCGAATTTCCTCAAGTTCATTCAATTGGAGCTTCCTGGATAAGCCTGCTTCAGTTAGACTCTTGTTGATCTTATGAATTGCCCAATATGCTTTATGCTCAATTTCCACCGGCAGATGACAAGATTTACCGTATACTAGCCTATAGGGAGACATTCCCAAAATTATTTTGTAAGCTGTTCTGTATGCCCAAAGAGCGTCTACTAGTCTTAAGGACCAATCCTTACGATTAGCAGCAACAGTCTTTTCCAATATGCGCTTAATCTCCCTATTGGCTAGCTCGGCTTGACCATTGGTTTGGGGATGGTATGGTGTTGCAACTTTATGCAGTACACCATATTTCTTCATTAATCCTGCCACTACTTTATTACAAAAATGGGAACCCCCATCACTGATGATTGCTCGTGGCATCCCAAATCGACTGAATATATTTTCTTTCAAAAATTTCACGACAGTCCTATGGTCATTTGTTCTGGCCGGGATTGCTTCTACCCATTTGGACACATAGTCAACAGCAAGTAAGATGTATTCATGACCAAATGAATTGACAAATGGGTCCATAAAATCCATACCCCAACAGTCAAAAACTTCTAACACTTGGATCGGATGTAATGGCATCATGTTTCTCCTTGACAGACTTCCTAACCTTTGACATCGATCACAATTTGAACAGAACTTGTACACATCCTTGAACAGTGTCGGCCAATAAAATCCACTCTGAAAAATTTTTGCAACTGTTTTCTTGACAGAAAAATGGCCTCCACATGCAAGAGTATGACTGAAATTGATGACACTTTGTTGCTCATGATCGGGTATGCATCTACGGATGATTTGGTCAGGACAATACTTGAAGAGGTAGGGCTCATCCCAAAAGAATGTTCTGACTTTTCTGAAGAATTTATGCCTATCTTGCTTACTCCAATGGTCTTGGATCAGACCAGTTGCCAGGTAGTTCGCAATGTCGGCATACCAAGGGACAACAGATGATGCACGAATAACATTCACTTTAAACAGTTGCTCATCAGGGAAATTGTCATGAATTGGTTCATCAAATTGTGTGAGATCTTGACTTGGAATCCTTGACAAATGGTCAGCCACCACATTTTCTACTCCCTTCTTGTCTCTGATTTCAATGTTGAACTCTTGCAGGAGTAAGATCCATCGGAGCAGACGGGGTTTTGCATCTTGCTTTGTGAACAAATACTTCAGAGCAGCGTGATCAGTAAAAATGATCACTAGTGACCCTAAGAGGTAAGATCGAAACTTGTCCAGGGCAAAGACAACTGCTAGTAACTCTTTCTCTGTAGTGGTGTAATTCTTTTATGCCTCATTAAGAGTTTTGCTAGCATAATATATCACATGAGGTTTCTTATCCTTCCTCTGCCCTAACACAGCTCCTACCGCATAATCACTAGCATCGCACATAAGTTCAAACGGGAGGGACCAATCAGGGGACTGAATGATAGGTGCTGAAATGAGTGCATCTTTCAATTTATCAAAAGCATTTTAACAGGCAGGACTCCATTCAAACGGAACATCTTGAGTCAACAAATGGCACAAGGGTCTTGTTATGGTGCTAAAGGAAGCAATGAATCTCCTATAAAACCCTGCATGTCCCAAAAAACTTCTGATGTCTTTCACATTCCTAGGGATGGGGAGTTTTTGAATTGTTTCAATTTTTGACCTGTCTACCTCCATCCCCCTAGATGAAACGATGTGCCCCAAGACTATGCCCTGTTTCACTATGAAGTGACATTTTTCCCAATTGAGTATCAGATTTGTTTCCTCACATCTTGCTAAAACCTTTTTCAGATTCTCCAAACAGGCCTCAAAGTTACTTCCATAAACAGAAAAGTCATCCATAAATACTTCAACAATCTGCTCAACCATTTCACTGAAAATGCTCATCATACACCTTTGAAAGGTGGCTGGAGCATTGCATAACCCAAATGGCATGCGCCTGTATGCAAATGTCCCAAATGGACATGTGAAAGTTGTCTTCTCTTGATCTTCTAGTGTAATTTCTATCTGATTGTACCCTGAGTAGCCATCTAAGAAACAATAGTAGGCTTGGCCTGCTATTCTCTCCAGAACTTGATCCAAGAAAGGCAAAGGAAAATGATCTTTCCTTGTCACAGAATTGAGCTTTCTATAATCAATGCACATACGCCATCCTGTCTGGATGCGCGTGGGAATCAGTTCATTGTTCTCATTTTTTACAACAGTGACTCCAGACTTTTTGGGTACTACCTGTGTTGGACTTACCCACTTAGAATCAGAGATTGGGTAAATTATTTCAGCATCCAATAGCTTAAGCACTTCTTTTCTGACAACTTCTTTCATGTTGGGATTTAATCTCCTTTGCATTTGCCTAACTGGTTTTGCTCCTTCTTCCAAGAATATCTTATGAGTACAGATCAAAGGACTAATACCTTGCAAATCTGAAATGGTCCATCCTAATGACTTCCTGTGTGCTTTTAGAACTTTTATCAGTTGTTGCTCTTGCTGAGGTGTCAAACTTGAAGAGATCACCACTGGGAATGCTTCCCCTTCTCCTAGAAAGACATATTTCAAATCACTGGGCAATGACTTTCTCTCAGGCATGGACTGATGGCTATCAGGAGCCATGAGCTTACTGTCCAAGTTCCTTAATGGCTCTAAACCAGGCATCCATGTAGGCTTCTCACTTTCTTTGCTTATGACTTCCACTTCTTTTATTTCTTCGAGATCTTGATTTCCTTCTTTGGGTCGTCTCATGAACTCTTCAAAACAGTCATTGGTCAGTGTTTGGATCAAGTCTACCTCATCCACTTCACTCTCAATGTCCTGATGTTTGGCTACCCTAAAGATATTCATTTCTACAGTCATGTTCCCAAAAGATAGCTTTAACACACCATTCCTACAGTTGATGATGGCATTTGATGTGGCAAGGAATGGTCGACCTAAGATGACTGGCACAGGAGGTTGAGGCCCCTGATGCGGCTGGGTGTCCAAAACGATGAAGTCTACTGGAAAGTAGAACTTATCGATTTGTACCAGAACATCCTCCACAATTCCTCGTGGAACTTTGACTGATCGATCAGCCAGCTGAAGGGTCACTCTAGTGGGTTTAAGCTCACCTAATCCCAACTGTTGATACACACTGTATGGCAACAAATTGACACTAGCTCCTAAATCCAAGAGTGCCCGATCAACCTTTTGACTTCCTATGATGCATGTAATGGTTGGACAGCCTGGATCTTTGTATTTGGGAGGAGTTTTCAATTGGAGAATGGCGCTGACTTGTTCAGTCAAGAATGCCTTTTCATGCACATTTGTTTTCCTTTTGACAGTGCACAGATCTTTCAAAAACTTTGCATATGAAGGTGTTTGTTTGATTGCATCCAACAGCGGGATGTTGATTCTCACTTGCTTAAACACTTCATATATATCTCCATTTTGTTGCTCTTTTTTCAAATGATTCAACCTTTGTGGAAAAGGTGGTTTGGGCCTGTATTGAATTTCTTTCTCATCTTCTTTTTGTTTTTCATTTTTTTCATTTTTTTCATTTTTCTCATTTTTCTCATTTTTTTCCACGGTGGATTCATGATCTTTTGGTTCTTTTTCTTCATCAACATGTTGGTTTATCCTAGGATCAGTTGGTTTCTCAATTATTCTTCCACTTCTTAGGGCAGTCACTGCTTGCACTTGTTCATGAGTGTTGGTTTCACTATTTAAAGCTTCTACCTGGTTGGTTTGCCTAATTGGGTTAGGATTAGTTTGGGATGGAAACCTCCCGGGTTCTCTCACACTCAATGTTTGTGTTATCTTGGTCAACTGGCTCCTAATGTCTTCTATGGCTCTGTTTGTTTGGTCTTGATTTTTGACAAGCTGAGCAACCTGATTATTGATACCTGTTTGACTTTGGATGAACTGGTGCAAGGTATCTTCCAAAGATCTCCTATGAGGAGGTTGGTAAGTATTGGATGAAGAACCTTGATTTTGTTGGAAGGTATGTTGTTGTGTAGGGAAGGGAGGTTGAGAATGATTTCCAGAATCATTTCTCCAAGAAAAATTGGGGTGATTTCTATTATTGGGATGGTATGAATTGTAGTTCTGATTATTCCCATAATAGGCTCCACTCTGATTTTGATTTTGTCTCCCCTCAAAGTTGTGTGAATGATTGTTATTAGTCTGCCCATACAATACCTCCTTGAAAGCAGGTAGGGTAGGACATTCTTCAGTTGAATGATCTGTTGCATCACACACAGCACACTTTACTTCCACTTGATTAACAGATTGCACATTTTTGGGTTGCATGTTTTCAACTTTCTTTGTTAAAGCAGTTAGTCTTGCATTTAACTCGTCACTCTCACTCAGTTGGTATCTCCCTCTAGGTTGTGGATTTTCTCTTGAATCAAGAGCAGATGTTGGACCAACTTCCCAGTTCCTTGTATTCTCAGCCAATGTGTCAAAGAAGTGGAAAGCTTCTTCTGGAGTCTTCTCATAGAATTCTCCATTGCACATTGTAAAAACTAGCATTTTCAATTGGGGAGTGAGTGAATCATGAAAGAAACTGACCACTCTCCATTGCTCAAAAGCATGGTGCGGACAAGTGTGAAGAAGGTCTTTAAACCTTTCCCACGCTTGCGCAAAATTCTCATTTGGTTTACAGGCAAAGTTCATGATTTGTCTTTGAAGAGTAGCAGTTCTGTTGGCAGGGAAGTATTTTTTTAAGAAAGTTGTTTGCATTTCTCTCCAAGTTCCTATAGATCTAGGTGGAAGAGTGCTTAACCATATTTTTGCCTTATCTTTCAGTGAGAATGGAAAGAGTTTTAATCTTATGACATCCTCATTTGCTGTATGGTCCATGCAAGTGCTACATACTTCCTCAAATTCTTTCATATGAGTATATGGATTTTCAGAATCCATGCCATGAAAAGTTGGCAACAATTGGATTGTGCCAGGTTTGAAGTTAAACCTATGATGATTGATGGGAAGAATAATGCATGAGGGGGTTGTCTGCCTAGGAGGATGAAGATACTCCCTAAGGGGTCTGATCATCTCCTGATCAATGGGATCAGGGTCACCGTGGTCACTACCACGTGCAGACATGTTCTGTGGAAGTGGCATGTTCTCATTGTGTTGAGACATGAGTGACTGATTTTCTACAGTTTTACCTGACCTAAGTATCATACACTATGCAAAAATAAAAATAAAGTAAAAAGAAACAGAGTTACCGAATTTATCAGGAGATGCTTCTTCTTATATTCTGTTTTTCGTTTTTGTTTTTGCCTCAATCTCCCCGGCAACGGCGCCAAAATTTGACTGCACTCTCACCCTGCAATTAAAACACAAAACAAAACACAATAAAAATTTTATATTTTATTTATTTATTTAGGCGAGAGGTTTATACTCGTTAGTGTACGAGTGCAGTTGTAGTTCAAATTTAAATTTATACTTTCTGGATAAGTCCAGGTCGTCCACTGAGAGATTTATTTATGGCAAAAGAAAAAAAAGAATGTCACACACACGCACACGCATTTAGATGGATTGATAACATGATTTTTTATGATTTTTTTAGATAACAAATACTAGAAAATAAAGCAAGACAGAAGTTGAAATAAATACTAAACGTGAGAATATGAAATTGGAAAGTACTTGAGTTAAGACAATTTCAGTGCCAACCCGTTGATTCCCAAATATTAGCATAAAAGATTAGCAACATTAATTTAATTTCAGATATGAGGATTTGTTATTAAATGCAATTAAAGATAATGATAGCTCTAGTTTAAGCAATCCCCATACATGATATGCGGGATTCTAATTTAAGAAACTACCATAAATTCAATTACAATTAATACACAAAACAACTAAATTAATCATCCGGGTTTGGGTATGATAGCGTTTCCAGTTCTAGTAACTCTCATGCGTGACATGAAAGCTCTAAGTTAGGCTTACGCTCCAATCCAAACCTAGTGATTTTTCAATAATCAAAACACACTCATATTGAAGTTTAAACCAATGTTACTCATTTAAAGCGTAGCTTTCTTTGGGAATCATTGGCGTTAGACACTGTCCTTGCCTTAACCCAAGATTAGATTTAGCTACTCATCTCTATTAAATTAATTGACATCAATTTAAATGACATAATTTAAATAACAGAATTTAAATGACAGGAATTAAAATAGAAGAAACTAACCGGCCATTTAGGCGGTAGATAATTAACATACAAGAATTAAAATTGCAAGAATTTAAAGGCAAGAAACTAACCGTCCATTTAGGCGGTGAACAATTAAATGACAAGAATGAAAATTGCAGAAATTTAAAGGCACAAATTAACCGGCCATTTAGGCGGTGAATAATAAAGTAATAATAAATGACATAAGAATTTAAAAGAAGAAAGGAAGGAAGTAAGATCACAAGAGAGAATACTAAAGAAAAGGGGAAAGAACAAGAACAATTCTCAAAGAGAGAATTATAAGGAAACAACTAAACTTTGATTCAAGAATAATAATCACACTTACAAATGCAATCAAGTGATCTATTTATAGGCCACAAGATGCAATACAAACCACACAATTTCAATTATTCAACTAGACATAATTATATCTAATGGGCACTCACACACTTAAAGTTAAATGGATTTTAGCTATAATACACACCTAATATTAAATGGATTTTAGCTAAAATACATACCTAATAAAGCATTCATAAAGTTAAATGGATTTTAGCTATAATATCCACCTAATAGTTAAGTGGATTTTAGCTAAAACACACACCTAATAAAGCTCTCACATAAAAAATAAAAATAGATTTCTATAAATTGATTTTTTAATCTTCATTAGGATTAAAAATAATCCTTGGGCCTTCTCCAAATAATATCTTCCATGGGTTGCTCAAATTGGGCCTTAATTCTTCATGGGCTTAAATTCTTCATGGACTTTAATTTTTCATGTGCTTGATTTCTTCATGGACTTGAATTCTTCATGGGCTTGATTTTTCCATGGGTTTGATTTCTTCATGGACTTGAATTCTTCATGGACTTTAAGTCTTCATGGGCTTTAATTCTTCATGCCTAAAAAATAAAAATAAAAATAATTTAATGTTATTAATAAATTATATATTATATATATGTATTACACATGGCACATATATATATTATATTATATTATATATATATTACATGCATGCACATAATGATGTATATGTATTATATATAATTTTATATATTATTATTATTATTATTATTAAATTTTACTTTAAAATTTCATTTCATTCATTTTTCAATTTAAACTTGCATATAACCATAAAATATATATTAATATCTAATTTAAACTATTTTTAAGATCAAAAGAAGGGTATAATTATAACAAAATTTTTATAAAATTAACCACTAATCACATAGGTAAAACATAAACAACCAAAAACTTAAAGAAATTTTAATGAAGGTTTATACCCATGCCATGCCTCAAATGGTGTTTGATCCTTCACTACCTTTGTGGGTAGTATGTTTTGAAGAAAAACAACAGTGTTTGCTGCCTTTGCCCAAAATTTCTTTGGAAATCCTTTCTTGTGTAGCATACACCTACTAATCTCCATGATGAATCGGTTCCTCCTTTCACTAACTCCATTTTGTTGTGGAGTGTAGGGAGCAGTCAACTGATGTTCAATCCCAGCTTCTTCAGAAAATAAATTGAATTGTTCTGAGCTATATTCCTTTCCATTATCAGACCTCAGAACCTGAGTTTTTTAGCCACTTTGGTTCTCTACATTTGATTTAAATTTTCAGAACACGACAACAACTTCTGACTTGAATTTTAAAAAGAAAATCCAACACATTCTAGTTAGATCATCAATGAAAACAATATAATAGAAGTTACCTTTGAGAGAAGGTGTTCTCTGAGGTCCTGCCAAGTTTGTGTGAATTAACTGCAATTTTTGAGTAGCTCTCCAAGATGTTTTAGGAAATGGCAACCTGGTTTGCTTTCCAAACTGGCATGCTTGGCAACTTCATAGGTGCTCTTATAGAGGTGGTAAATGTTGCACAAATTGCTTTCTTTGCATGTACAACACACATGTGTGATGAAAGTAACCAAGACTCTTGTGCCAAACCTGTGTTGCGTCTGTGATCAAACAATGTTTATCTTCAAAAATCACTTTCAAGCCATTTTTTATCAACTGACCAACACTTAGCAAGTTTTGATCAATTTTTGGCACATATAAGACATCAGAGATGGTTTTTGTACCTAAGCAGCTTTCAATAGCTATAGTACCTTTTCCTTTGACAATAATGTGATCACCATTGCCAATTCTGACTTTTGTGATTGTAGTGCTCTCCAATTCTTTAAACAGTTCCTTGTCATGAGTCATATGATTAGTACAACCACTATCAATGAGCCAACTTTCACTTGAATTGCTACTTGCAAAACATGTTGCTACAAAGAGTTGATCTTCAACCTCTTGATCTGCAACTTGGGCTTCAACTTCCTGCTACTGAGCTTTTCATTTGCAAATCATAGCTTCATGTCCAAGTTGGTTACATTTCCTGCATTTTGCATTTGGTCTCCTCCAGCATTTGAAAGGGGGATAACCCTTTCTACCACAATGTTAGCATGGAGGATGATTTTCTTTCGTACCTTCAGTCTTGTTCTTGTTGCTATTTGCTGTAGCATCACCATTTGCAACAAAATTCCTCTTGTTCTTCTTCTTTCTCATTTTCCCTCCTTCTTGATGCTTTATTGGCAGTGCTCCTTCAACAGCACCTTCTTGCCTCATGACACTTCTTTGCTCTTGCAGTTGTAAAGCATTTAAGAGCTCTACTAAAGTAATCTTGGACAGATCCTTGGTGTTCTCCAAGGTCGTAATAGTTGTCTCAAACTTTTCAGGCACCATTACTAGGATTTTTTCAACAATCCTCGAGTCGTGTAGATCAGACCCAAGCAGTCTTACCTTATTGGAAATGCTTAGAAGTTTGTCAGAATACTCTTTAATGGTTTCTGATTCCTTCATTTTCTACAGTTCAAAATCTCTAATCAAATTGCTTTGAGATAATCTCTTTGATCCTCTCATTTCCTTCATACTCTATTTTGAGATAATCTAGATTGCTTTTGTTGATTTGAGTGACATGACTTGAGTGAAGATAGTCGATGAGACAACAACAAACAAATAGGCCTTTGCTTTTGACTTTCTCGTTTTTCTGTCCTTGTGATTCTTGATTTGGGCCATCGTGGGGTTGTCTGGCAGAGGAAGAACTTCATAATCCTCTTCTATAGCTTCCCAAAGATCCATTGCATCCAGGTAGGTCTCCATTCTCACAGCCCAAATCTGATAATTTTCTTTGTCGAACACTAGAGGAGCAATCGATGAAAAATTGGCTTATGCGTCTATGGCGTCCACTTGAATTCAATCTCAAACTCCCACAGGTACCTTAAGAAGAAAGCTATGATACCAATTGTTGTTGTTTTGAGGTTGTAACAGAAAACAAACACAATTTTGGAGGAAGGAAAGAAAGATGAAGATTAAAGAAAAGAACACACGAGATTATGTCGAAGGAGGAGATGTTTTAATAAACTATGAAACTTACATTAAGAAGACTTGAAACTTAATAACTAACCACTAAGATCATGGTCCTAAAAATAAGCCCTGATCACATATGATTAATCAAAAAATAACAAACTCCTAAACATTAGGAAACAATAAATAACAATCTCCTAAACACTAGGAAACAATATTTTGAAATATTCAAAACATGACAACTTGGCAACAGTTTTAAACACATCATCTAACAAGTTTAATCAATCCATGACTCTCACTCGATCGAGATGTTAGTGAGTGGAATGATTATAGTGCACAGTAATCGAAAGCCCTAATAGATTCATTGAAGTATTGACTTCATTGCCATTAGGATCGTCCTAACATTATGCTAGGTCACTCGGGACCTTTTGAGGTGCTGTGAGAAAATGAAGAGTTTCTCATAATAGACTGAAGTGTTTGATCAGCGTCAAAGAGTTTGGTGTGTCCTGATTGTTACATGATGGTGAACCTAGAAGGTCACACACATACTAGGTAATGTATTGACACAAACTATTCGTGACCAATGGAGTTTAGATCTATGTGCATCACAGAAGCAACTGACGGTGGCATCTCAACGCAGTGAGGTAACAATTAATTCAATTTGATTTTGATGTATTCATTTATGCATATGGATGTCTATACCTAGTCTTACAAGGGTTATTTTGTATCCTTTCTGCTACGTGTGTTTTTGAAAAAAAAAATTGAAAACCAGAGTGACTTCCTTGCATAATACACTAAGCATTAGGGCATTCCTTTCAAAACTATTAGATGATGCATGGACAAAGCATATGTGAGCACATAATTATTGTGTATGATATGATGCAAGAGCTCATATTTGCTTGTTATTGGAGTTTATGAACTCAAGAAGCAAAGTATCAATCTTTGCTCGCCTTGTTAATGCCACATGACAAGGAATTAATGAGCAATATTTGGGAATCAAATTACCCAAATAAGTCATTTGATTGGTTAGTGTGTTCATTTCGATGTGAACATAGAAGAAAAAGGTAATATATGTGATTTACTTGTATAGCCTAGCAGTAGATATCACTAGGGATATTATTGCTAGAACTTCAAGATACATCTTGTATGATGTCATACACTCTCATACATAAATAGCAAGAATTATTTATTGGTAATTTTTTATTTAATCTTTGTATCTAGCTTAATTTTGCTTTTGTAGTAAATTTCTAAACTATATATTTATTATTTCATTTTTTTGTGAAATGAATTGCCTTAGTGTTGACTATTTAATCTTTGTGATTAAATATGTTTGCTCTATTATTGGTTATGAATCTTTGTGATTAAATATGTCACAATAATTCCTTAATAAATGGGATTAAATGATCTCAAAATTTATTTTTTAGGTAAAAAAAATAAAATAAATAATATTTGGACAATTAGAATATGGGAGATGATTGGCAATATAGTAAACTTTCAACCTTGTATCTAGTTGAATATTTATTATTAATTTTTTTTAGTAAATGTGTCTAAGGTATGGCATTAATAAGAAGAATTTCATGTAGATTATCTTTTGAATATGGCGTTTTCCAAAATATCATAGCTAATTTGATAAAAAGTGAAAAATTGAATAGGGACAATTATGAAATTTAGAGTATGAAGATCCAATTCGTCCTTGAGGAACAAGAGTCGATAGAAGTTCTAAATCAAATTATGGTGGAACTTATTGAAGGAATCACTGCACAACAAAAGAGTGATAAAGAGGCTTACAATGCTTGGAAGAAAATGAACTCAACTACTCGCATTATGTTGCTTAGTAGTATGGAGGCTGATATGTTAAGTGAGTTTAGAAAATATGAGCTGGCGAATGAAATGTGGATTGCTCTTAAAGAACAATTTGGGGCGATTTCAGTAGCAAATGTAAGACAACTAACCATCAAATTTGACATATACAAAAAGTGTCTAAACACAGTTGTGAACCTTATTGATGAACAACAAGTGCAAGCTATTATCAGATCCCTACCATATGACTGGGAGCATGTAAAAATATATCTTACACATAATGTGAATGAATATCAAGACAATGGTTGATGCTTTATGACATTTGGAGTTAGAGGATGATTGTATTGATGCCTTAAGGCTTAACGCCGACATTTATGTGATGGGATCTAGCTCCAATGTGCTCTCTAGTTTAAGCAAAAAAAAATTCACAAAGGAAAGATAGTAAATTACTTCCAAAAAAAAAAATTAAAAGGTGCTCATTTTGATAAAATTGAGAGTCATCATGGAAAGGGTAAGGGACCAGCTCGCAATCCCTCGAAAAGGAAGAATATGGTAAAGGTCAAATGCTACAATTGTGGCAAGAAATGACACTTTGCACATGACTACAATGAACCTAAAAAGGTACATGCCCTAAGTGTATTTTTTTTTCCGAATGCCATTCATGTTTTGAGTTCTGTACTTTAATTGAATCTAATCATTTGTGGACTCCTGATTTAGAATCCACAAACCATGTAGCAAGAGACAAAAGTACATTCATGGAATATCGTCGAATACCATATGAAACTAAGTGGATCTATGTGGGAAACAATACAAAGGTTGGAGTTAAATGAATTGGCACCTACAAGTTTTGCATGCGTGGTGGCCAAACCTTATACCTATATGATGTATTGTGGTTTTAATTTGTATTTTCATGATTCAACAGTTGAATTATTTTTTAATTCAATATATTATAGATGTGGAGATTTACAAGATGCTTTTATCTCACTTGATGTAGATTATGATATTTTACTCTTGTGTTTAGTTTTGATGATCTTGTGTTTAGTTTTGATGATGAAAAATTTCAAATGTATTTTTTTCTCAATCAAAGCATATGGTTTGGAAACAAAAATCAATTTCAAAGTGCTTTGATCTATGATCTTTTATATTAGTTGGAGATTAGCATAAACAAGTTTTAAGATCTAAAAAGAATCTCCTTGAAATCGTTGGTCAAAACAATTCTAAGGCAAAAGACCAACTAGAACATGTTTTTGAAAGTGTGTTCATTTTAGAAAACTATCTCTTGGTATTTTGATATCTAATATCTCTTGGAAATGAAATGGTTTTGATAAATGTCTATATGAATGGTTTTTGATAAATGTCTATATGAAAATCAATTTATACTGTAAGCACCCCCGCCCGGATATCCCCAACCACCCGGACTACCCGAATGGGAGCGCCTACGGGAGGAGAAAAGTAATAAACACAGAGATAAAGACCACCCCGGCATGCATACACAAAAATAAGAACAACGGAAGCAAAGCTCAAGACATGCATGCACTACGGGTAACCCCGCTAACACAGCGGACACAACATAAGTAAAAGAATACAAACTCCTGTGCCGACACACACGAGACTCGAGAAAAGACCTGGCACAGTACGAAATAATAGAGTAAATTCTACTTAGACATCAGAGTGGATAGGGATTGACGAGACTGCCTGTACACCACACCGACTCGGCCGTTAAAGCTGACTCCCTTGCTATGGCCCACGCCGCCACTACCTGGAATGATGGAAAGCAAGGTGAGTCGAGAGACTCAGCAAGCATAAAGAAGAAAAGGCTAAAGGCTACACAAAACCAGAAATCTCATCCCAGAATAAACCCCCAGGTACACACAAGCCATGAGACGCTACAACACAACAGCTCAATAGCATAACAAAATAAAAGCACATACCGGTCCTTGGGGCCCACATAAGACACTTGGCACCCAAGTCCCATACCAACCTGTCGCTGCCCTGAAAGGCAACAAATGTCTCCACAAACCTGCGCGCGCTGTCCCAGGCCGGTACTCCCGTCACCTGTATCCGTCGGTACTCCCGACAACCGAGCCAAAGGCTCCCTCGGAACGGTACTCCCGTCCGAGAACTAAATACTACCAGTATCCATGTAATGCACATAGAAATGCAATGGCGTAGTGAGCATCAACGTGATACAAGGCGCCCATACATCCAGGCATCAGGCCATGCTCCGCCCACATAGTAAACCACACGCTATGCATATGCTCGCGCTAGATGCAACCTAACCAAACTAGAATGTCCGTGTCCAAGCATTCTCAATAAATGGATATCCCAATATGCATCCCGTACCCATGCGCATATCAAATCATGAACAGTAATACAATGTATCTAATCATGCAGTAAATCACATACCGGCAGAGCTAGTCAGCAGTGCCCGGCACCGGTCAACGGCCAGTGACTAGGGGTATCCACCCGACGGTCCACATCAGGGCCGTACCATAGTCTACCCCAACGTCACCAACAACCGACCCCTGCCCTACTGCTCGATAGCTCTAACCGAACCATAAATAAATCCGAGAAAAAGCTGTAAATAAACCCGATAAAATCATAAATAAATCCGCCCGTCTAGGAACCTAATTCCCAGGCTGGTTCGGCATCATTCCCAAAGGGAGTGGGGGCGGTACAAACCCCCATAAGCTCACAACAAATAAAACTCTAGAAGCCTCAGATTTAATTTAAATTAAAACAAATTAATAAGAATAATAAATAAGGTTAGGAGCCGAATTAGAGTAAAGGAGAGAATAAAGTACAGGAAATCACGGGGTGTTTCACGGGAATTAAAGATCAGGAAGAGAGGGTTAAGAGCTTGCCTTCACATGGCCGTTCCTTGCTTTTCTTACGCACCCGCTGCAAAGTAAAACATTCGCTGGCAATAAATAAAATCGCGGCTTTAATTAAATAAATCTATCGTGTAATATAATTAATTTAGCCGTTTAAAATCCCACGTAAGCGCACCACAATTAAAATTTCAACGAGTCTCATATTTATTTTAAATTAAATCACGCTAATAAAATCCTCGAAGTCAGCTTAATAAATTAAATTTAAATCAAACGACTCAAATTTTCATAATTAATAAACGAGTCGAAACAGACGAAATGAGGGTATAAAATACGAGAAATCACAGGGTTTCTCACGGGAATTAAAGAACACGAGGAAAGGATTAGGAACTTGCCTGAAACTAGCTGATTCCGACCTCTCTCAGGCTCCCGAGGCAAATTAAATCATTTCTTAGCAAATAACACAATCGGGACCCAAATTAATTAATTTTAATCGCGAAAAATTTATAATTTAAACATGACATGCTTCGACTAATTTTTACCCACGTACCTGATCACTTCCTCTGCCGAAAAATTCCAAAATCCCTTTATTTTTCATATTTTTCCTCTTCTTTTATTTTCTTCTTCTTCTTCTTCTTCTTCTTCTTCCGCGCCCACTGCTCCAGTGCCTTCTCCTTCTCCTTCTTCTCTTCTTCTTTCCTTTCTTCTTCCTTTTCTTCTTTCTTTTCTTCTTCTTCCTTTCTTCTTCTCCTTCTTCTTTCTTTCTTCCCCGCGGCTGCTGCCTCCTTTTTCTTCTTCCTGCAACCAGCACACCAGTGGCGCAGCTGAGCTCCACCAGCCGCCGCCTCGACCAGCGCCGCCTTGCTGCCATGGCCAAGCAAAGCTCGACCAGCTTCTCTCCCTCTCGAGCTCTCTCTCTCCATCTCAATCTCTCGGCTCCCCCTGCTCTCTCACAAATCCTCTCTCTCTGTTTAGATTTCAAATATCAAAGTAATGGAGGAAGCTTCCTGAAAGCTCACGAGCACCGCCATACTTATTAAACAAATTAATTCAATTTAATTTATTATTATGGTTATATAATTATCTCTATTATTTTTATTATCATTTTCAATTTCTTTTTTTCTTGGGATATTACATCTACTATGTGGATTATATGAATGAGAAAATGAATTTTTAGTATATAAGATTTGAAGCAAGATATGAAAACTTATAGAAGAAATATTGAGTATGGTTGAGAGTGATTTGAAAAACTTGCTTGTTGAGAGTGATTTGTTTCAAAATATACTTTTGATAATCTCAACTTGCTTTCAAGATAATCAAAATGAGGTTTTAAAAGAATCGAATAAGGATGTATTGAAAATTCAAGATTTTCTATAGAATAGTCGACTATCAGGATCATTCTGTCGACTATGCTTCAAAATAGTCGACTATTTTTTATGTTCTGTCGACTATTTAAGCATCTGTCGACTATTTTAGCATCTGTCGACTATCGAGTAAAAATAGTCGACTATGCCTTTTGATCTGTCGACTATTTTTGTTCATAAGTTTCAAAAATTTCTTCATATCTCAGCATCTGTCGACTATTGGAATGTGTCTGTCGACTATTGAAATTTTGTGTTATAAAATAGTCGACTATTCGTTTTGTCTGTCGACTATTTCTTGCTTTAGTTATAAAAATAGTCAACTATATATTTCTTCTGTCGACTATTTCTTTTTGCAGAAAGCTCCAACGGCTATATTTCTCTTCAACTTCGTGGGACACTTATATATACATGTCATAGATGATCAAGAGATGGTTAATGGACGGGAACGAATTGAATTGAGCTTACATTTTACACTCGTTTCTATTTACATTCACTGTGCTTCAATTTTCTCTCTTCAAGGCTGTGATCTTAATTTGTTTACATTCATTTAAGCCTTGTATCATTTTTGAGAGACATTGTAACTAAGAGATTCATCTCTTAGATTCTCTCCAACTATATATTTCTTGTTTTCCTAGCTTGCATAGCTAGAGGGCCCATTTGAGTGGGAGGTTTTGTAATTCCTAGTCTCGGACTAGAGGACCTACTTGGTTTAAGTAGGGGGTTTTAGTGGATGGTTTGAAAAATCCTTAGTGAGGAGCTAAGGTAGTGGATTAGGCTTGGGTTAAGCGGAACCACTATAAATCTTGGTGTTCTTGTGTGCTTGTGTTCTTTAAATCATCTTTATCTTTCCAAGCATTCCTTAATTCCTCACTTGATTCACATTTGTCATTTTATATGCTTCACGTTTTAAATCATTAAAACTTCAACCTGTATTAAAAAGTTTTTCAAGTTCTATCAATTAAGTTTTTAAAATAACCAATTCACCCCCCTCTTGGTATGTGCCATAGCATCTCCCGCTCTAACAGATTATGCTTTTAGTAGTGACCTACAAAGTACTAGTTTTTCCCTTACCACTTTTTCTAGAAGTTTTTCATGAAGATGTGAATATATGACATGCAAGATTAAGTCATATAGGACAACATAGATTGGATAGATCAGGAAAAAAAAATGTTTATTGGGTCAAATTGTAAAAGTAAATCTACCAACTTATGAAAGTTGTCTAACAAGAAAAATAACAAAAAACCCATTTTGACAAAGCGATTAGAGTTGAAACTCCATTGCAATTAATACACTTTAACATATGTGGTCAAATGAATGTAAGGGCTAGTTTCAGAAAGTTGGGCCCTAGAACCAACAAAAGTATACTTGTAAGATACTCTGCACACTCAAAAGGATATGCCTTTATTGGTGATCAGGCAAGTGCGAGTGTTATTGAGTTTGAATCTTGAGATATATTTTTCTTGGAAAATGAGTTTTCTAGCAAGGGTGATATAAATTAGAATTTGTCTCTTTATGAAATTGAGAATCAGGATGATTCTATTGTTCAAAGATCGTCTAATACATTTATTTGAAAATGTATCTAAGGAATCTAATCCAAGTGGGAGCAAATTGAGAGTTCCTGAATCTATTTAATGAGAATCTCAAATTAAAAAAGTTAGTCGTGGACATATACCTCGACGTTGTTTTGAAGTTGAGGGTGAAACTTTTATAATTGTCCCATAAGACTAGGAAGACCTAACACTGTACAATAGGCACTTTTTGGATGTCCTTAAAAAATGGAAAAAAGGCAATAGAAGAAGAAATTGGCTCAATGAAATCAAACCAAGCTTGGACATTAGTTGATATCTCAATAGGAACGAAAATCTATTGGAAATAAATGGGTTCTTAAAATCAAGCGAAAGACTAATGGACCATTGAGAGATATAAGACACGTTTAATAGCAAAATGGTATATAGTCCATGGGAAGAAATTGATTATGAGGAAACATTTTTTCCTGTTGTAAAATTACTTCAAGTATGTCTTATCCTAACAATAGTAGTCAGTTTTGATTTGAATTACATCAAATGGATGTAAAAATGACATTTTTAAATGGCAAACTAGAAGGTGAAATTTATATGGAACAACCCATAGTTTTTTTAAAGAAAAAGGGTTAAGAGTACAAAGTGTGTAGACTCATGAGATCTATTTATAGGTTAAAACATTCTTCTAGACAGTGGTACTTAAGATTTCTAGAGTTATGTTAGCTTAAAAGGGGGAGAATTAAGCTTTTTCCCCCTTAATAAAATAAGAATGAAGCAAATAGAGAAATACAGCACACAAAGATATATAGTGGTTCGGCTCTGCCTGCTCCACTACTTTGTCTCCTTATCAAGGATTTAGTCAAACCAACTTAATTGAGTAGCTTTTTAAACAAGGCTCAACTATAAACCTTTACATACAATGGTTTTTTAATAGAATTAGATCCAACCAATGCCTTTTACAAGGGTAAGGCTTAACCCTTATAATTTCACAAATAGAAATGTGAAAAGGAATTCAAGAGAAGGTATAAGGTCAACAAGATTATACACTCTTCTTTTGGGTATACAAGGAGATAGAAAAATATGCTAAGGTAAGCTCAATCTCTCATTTTTTAATAAAGAGAACAACAAGACTCTTGATTGTAAGCTCTTAGAATTCAAATGTTACTTAAGTACAAATATATGTTTACTCGACTAAGTTTGATCTTTACTCAACTATATAAATTTTGTAATCGATTATTTTGACAACTTACTCAAGTACAAACTACCTTTTTCTTGATTAAATTTTTGACACAGAAAAATTCAACATATACTTGATTACAAAATGCTATTTACATGAGTACATAAATATTTTTACTCGAATACAAATTTTCATACTCGATTAATCTTATGATCCAGAGACTTGGCATATTTTAGACACTTATTTACTTCATTACAAAAATAATCTATTCAAGTACATAAGATACATTACTCGATTATAATTTCAAATATTTGAATACAAATATAATCCAGAGACTAACAGATTTTTCAAGGATATATCAAAATTTGTTTATTCGAGTACAAATAAATTATTACTCGACTACAAAAATTAATTACTTGATTAATTTTTACTCGATAGAAACTTGTATTACTTACTCGAATACAAACTCTTAATTAGTCGAGTACATTGAATCTTTACTCGAATAAACCTATATTTGTAATCGATTATCTATGGACTTAGCTAATGCTTACTTGATTACAAACATCTTACACTCGATTATACGAACATACTTACTTTGAATTTGGCTTAGACTTTTCTGGCCAAAGAATTACTCGATTATACAAAGAAATTTACTCGAGTGTGTGAACTAGATCAGACTTTTACTCAATTAGAAAGAGCTTATTACTTAATTAAAACTTGATTACTATACATATCATTCTTGATTATATGAACACTATTTTGGTCATCATTTTTTAACCAAATTTACTTATTTCCTCATTAAATCAAAACAATAAAGTTCTCAACAGTTTCATCAATCAATTATCTCATGTGATTTTTAAGTGATTGATGAAGACCACTATGTGTATGTCAAACGGTCTAATGATAAGTTCGTGATCTTATCACTTTATGTGGTAACACACTTTTGCCGAGGAATGATAAGAAGTATCTCTTGAGTATCAAAAAATGGATGTCCTCCAATTTCAAAGTGAAAAACTTAGGCAAAACAAAGTATACACTTGGTGTTTAAATTGAGAGAGACTGTTATGAGAAGTTGGATCTTTCTCAAGAGTCTAACATACAATAGATTTGAAGTACTGCAACCTTGTAGATACTCCAATTGTTAAAAGGTGAAGGCTTAACTAGAAGAATGTGCCCTAAAACTCCATGAGAAAAGGAACAAATGGTAGAGTTCCTTATTCTAATGCCATAGGTAGTCATCTATATGATGTGCAAAAGACTAGATATTTACAATGCAATTGGCACATTGAGTAGATATCACTCAAACCTAGGTTAGTTCCATTAGAAAGCCATGAAGAGGATAATGAGGTACCTAAAGGGTATAATGGACTATTCCCTCTATTATCAAGGAAACGATATGCGCCTTGAGAGAAATACCATTATTGATTGGGGAGAAATTTTAGATGGAAGAAAATATACCAAATATATCTTTGGATATATTTTTCTACTTAGCAATGGAACTATCTCTTGTAGTAGCAAAAAACAAGCTTATGAAGCTTTGTTTACTATGAAAGATGAGTTTGTAGTATTATCAGCAGCAGTATAAGAAACTGTTTGGTTAAAAAGTTGTTGAGTCTAAACCAACCTAAAGTGGTCAATGTGGAAAAATGACTAAGTTGAAAACTAGAGGAACATTATCTAAGGCGGCCAACGTAACAACTAAGGTAAAATTGAGGAGGTGTAGCCCAAGGCAGTTACATCGAGTGATGTAAGAAGATAAAATGTTTGTGTTGAAAACTTGTAGTGGATAATACAAAGGTTTTGGATTATAAGCCCAAAAAGATTTTGATTTTTGAGAACAAAATTTTTTTAAGGGGAGTTGGATGTAATATCTCAAATGTTTACAAAATTGGGAGAGGCATGTCAAAGGAAATTTCAAGGACGAAATTTCTTTAAGGGATACCAAACATAATATCCAAAATTTAAAAAAAATGATATTAAAAATTATTTTTGAAATAATTAAAATTAGACTCGTAAAGGGGTTTGGTGATAATTTGGTGAATTATCATACCTTGAAAGAAATCCAAGAGAACCAAAACGGAATCAAACTGGGTTGAACTCAATTCTAGAGTACAGCTTTGGGAAGTTAATTTTGAATTCAAAATTTGATTAAACAAAATCAAATTAGGTTGAGACTAGATTTCATTGGGCAAGGTTGAGATGAACATATAGGACCTAGTTTCATGAGAAATTCTTGAACAAATTAAAAGTCATTCAAACTCAAAGTTGGTTAAAATATATGCAGATTAGTTTGGTAGCCTACTTTGGATTCAAATAAAATCTGAATGGTTCAAGTTACGTTTAACCCAAAAAAATGCATCTAAGTAGATATACATGGTGTAACACCTTACTCTCCAGGCGTGTTATAACTGATAGAGTTGTAACCTGGGAGCCAATCATAAGAGTTGTGAGTTGGCTGCATTTCTAATTAATCTTGGACATATTTTGATTAATATCAACATTTCTCTTTTAATACGTGGCAATACGTTCATCTTTATATTTTACTATTTAGATAAATCTCAAGAAGTATAGCAATGTCAATCGAGTTATGATGAGATCATACTAATGAGATCGAATGACTGATACTTCATTCATAAACTATTCTTGGTCATAGGACTATAGAGTGGGGCCTCTATAGTACCGTTAAGACCAATACACACTATGCATGCTCGTAAGGAAGGTAGTTGATCTCGTTGACTACTTGTGTGGTGACACTAATACAAGTGTGTAGATGCTCATTGGTGAATGAGTTCACTGAATGACCTAACTTGAGAACACCCAAATGGTAATTCTTACTAAATGTCAATTGGGAGTTCTATGTGGCGACGGTGCTAGTAATCTCTTTTCCTAAGGTACCACAGTTATCTTGTATGAAGAGTGTCATGTTTTGATACCACTGTACGAGGTCCAGTAAGATGGGTCCCTAATAGGGTGGTTATTGAGTATGATTCGAATCATACGAAGGTAGGTGAGTATGCAAGAAGGAATCTATCAACCTTAGTAAGATTTAAAAGGTATATGCCCTATGTGAATGATGAAGTCACAACTTGAGGAGTCGTTGGCCAACCCAGATAGTTGATAATTAATAAGAGTTATTAATTCGACTATAGGAGTTGTGGACTTAACATTCATACACATAGTGTTGGTTATTATAAGTTTGATATTTTACCATACTTCTAGACTATACCGGGGCATTATGATAGAGGGATCGAATAACACTGAAACTTGTCACGGAAAGGTTCATTAGAAGTGCCATTTACATTTCATTATGATTGGGGGCCATGATACATTGTTAAACGTCAATCTTGGTCTAAGGGCAAGATAATAATTTTTATCATGAGATGAAATAAATTAAGGATCATAATCAAAGAGTTTTATTAGGAGTAGGATTCTATAAATTGCCATTTGCCATCTTCATAGTGAACTTATAAGGTCACACACGAACAAAGAGAAGTTTCATGGAATTTTTAGTGAGACCGAAAAATGTTTTTGGAGCCCATAAGAATTCGTGGATTTTTTAGGCGAGCTAACACTCGTGAAAAAATTCACGTGATGTCGATAAAATGAGCAAAAAGTAAATCAATGTGAAAAAACTCACAAATGGGTTGGGCCTTAGCCCAACATGTTTATAACATGCTTGGGCTTCAATAAATCCCTAGTTTGACTAGGATTTGAATAGAGCTCTCCATTTTTGCCTTAACCCCTTTGCTTTCTAGAAAGAGAAAGTGTGGTTTTTGTGAAAAACCAAGAGATTTTCCAAGTGTTGGATTAGATCTTGTATGGTTGATGCAAGAAGATCGAATGGGTATGCTCATGGACATCCATTGAAGCTTCTCTTTGGTGGGTAACACCTCGTGGCACAAAGATTCATCCATTCTCCATCGGACAATCAAAAGGTTTGATTTTTCGTTATATGTTTTTTATTTTGAAAGATTATACATTTGCAAACTAGATTTGGTCTCTTCGAGTTTCAATTTTAGCTAAAGAGTTTGGTTAATCCAAAAAATTTTAATTTTTCCACTGCATTTGGATCTAAGAAACCCAACAATAACTTGGGACAATTCTGAGATAATAATTTTTTTTCCTACAATACTAATGCTAAACCATATCATTTCTCATATCCATCCCAAAATTTCCATACATCTATCTTGAAATAGAATCATCATATACATCAAATGCGGAAGTTAGAATCGAACCTTAACTTTAATATCAAATCATAGCGGTCTACAAGACCGCTTCTCGAACTTAATTCCCAATACAAGGGTATTTATCAATGACTTAAAACATAAGTTCTCAACTAACATTAACCCTAAATAGGGTTATACATTATCATTCTTAAAACGTTTAGAATTTAAAGTACATCATGCACTTAAATACATCAATTTCATAATCATACATTTCGTAATCATACATTCAATTCATCATGCACTTTGCTAAGTTCCATTTTGTGCCTCATTCATCCTCGTTTCTACTACAATCTCCATCTGAAACGTTTGAATATTCCAGGGGCAAAATCTAAGTTAGATGATGAATCATCTAAGTAACGGAACAAAACATATTTCGTGCATGTATGCAAAATGCAAAATGTCATTTTTCATATCATTTCGATTTGAGTCGACTGCACCCAACTGTTGCTCCCCATTTTTACAGCCTCCTTACCAGGCCGAGGTGTATGGGTGCACCCTTGGTAGAGCAGCGATGCCAGTCCATAATCCCAAACCCTTATGCGATACATGATCAATAATATCATCGTGAACATATGTACATTTCATCATCAATACATATAAATGCAATCTACATGATACATTCACATCAAAGCATGTTAACACGATAAAATTATTTACATAAAATCGAGTTTTTGGTATAACCACTTACAAACAAAGCATTTTTCATAAAGCTAAATCCAGTTGGAAAGTATCACTTACCTTCTCAAGCTTATCAGTTACTTTGATATTGTGCCTTGTCTCGAAATATGTGCATCATCTTGATTTGCGTGCCAGGCCTCAATTTTTGTGCCCGACCTCAATTTGCATGCCAAGTCTCGAAAGTTGCACAAATCACTTAATTTCAAGTATAAAGATCCTTAAGAAATCATTAATATAAAACAACCTAAGTTTCGAAAGGTAGAACCGCTAACTAATCATTAATATGAACTAAATCAAGTTTTTGGGAAAGAACCATTTACCTCGACTTAGCCTCTCAGGCTTTCTCGATATGCAGGCTTTGACCTCGAAATGCATGCCCAAATAATTTACTTGCCTTGTCATGCTCCTCAAGCCCCAAATAAATTTCTAGAATTTCTCGGGAATTTTCCCATTTTTTCCTACTTTTCCTCATTTCTTTTTTTTTTTTCATTCCTTTTTTCTTTTATTTTCTCCTATTCATCTTGTTCTCCATGTTTTTTCTTCCTTTAGCGCTTGCGCACAGCATGCACCAGCCTCTCTCGCGTCCGGCTGCCGAGCTCGGGATCATGGCCACATGCAACTCACCCGCATGCGGCCGCCGCTTGCTTTGGCCTTCAGCTACCTCTACGCGCCACCTCTGCTGCGGACACAGCGCCGCCGCGCCATTTGTAGTTGCTTCGCTCGAGCTTGCTTGGCAAACCAGCCACTACCATGCAGCTTAGAGCTTGCGGCTGCAACGGTCACCAACGACGCCTCCAAGCTCCACTTAATGCCACCGCACCCTTTGCTGCTTCGACCGACCAGCCCACTGTTGGTTGCTGGCTGCTCGTGCTTTTCCATTGCTCTCTCTCTCTCTCTTAGCCGCGGCTATAATACTCGAAAAACTTTTAAGTAAGAAATATGAGGTTTCAAAGCAAATCGATATCAGAAGAGCTCGAGAAAATATCCGAATCGACCAGAAGGAACGCCCGGGGGCTCATATACCTAAAGAAATAGGCATATACATATTAATAATTTCAAGAAATGATTTTTAGCATTGAGAGAAATTTGATTAGGAATGATTTTCGGTACAGCTAAAAATACAGTTATGATTTTGACTGAAAAATCGAATCAACGCAGGAGACCTTTGAGAGGTCAACAAAACTGTAAGAAAGTTCAAATTTAGTATGTAAAACAACCCTTCAGTGGTTTCAGAAAGAAACAAAAGGAGTTACGATCAAAATGAAGATTCGGGCCTAAGTACAATTTCTCGAATTTGCCCGAGAGAAGTCAAAATGACTTTTTTTTTTGGAATATTAGAGGGAAAAATGAAGAGTTCAAAGCTTTACGGACTCAATGGAAATTATAGAAAGTTCAGGGGCTTCATGGAAAGTCAAAAATGTAAAGAAATTAAAATAAATAGGCAAAAGTGTAATTTCCAAAACTTGGAAGCTGTCATGGCAGACCAAGCTTCTGGCCACCCTTCCCATCACCTAATTCGATGGTGAAAGACCCAAGAAAATGGCAAAGGACGTCGGGGTAAGGCCCCAGAATCGATCTTAGCCGAGAATCGGCCTTAGCTTGGTCGAAAACAGCCAAATCTTTAGCCAAAAATAACCATAATTTACCCGATGTAAATCGACTTTTGGGTAACTTTCAGTGCGTTTTGGACTGATCTAGGGCACGTGAAGGCTTTAGTGGCTTTGGATGAAACAAGATCCGTCGTTTTGGGATTCGAATTTGGCTATAAATAGAGGATGTAGTGGTTGAGGGTTTTGCAAGATTTGAGCTTCAAATCAACCTCTTTTTTGAACAAATTGAGGCACGAAACATAGGGCTTTTGTTGCCCATGAGGTGAGGATCATTTATGGAAAGTTTGAGAAATTTTGGAGTTCATTTGAGTGATGATCGGAGCTTCGCTGGAAAAAATCGAATCTCGCTGGAGCCGGACTAATTTTTGCTCGGAATGAGGTTTTTGGGTGTTGTTTTAAGCTCAAATTTGGTCAGAGTGATCAAATCAAGGTAAGCTATCTTTTGGTATAGTCAGTTTAATTTTCCGGTGTTCCGACAATAGAGAAGATGATCGGAGATAATTTTTATTATTTTTAAAAGTTGAAAATAAAGAAAAATAGAGTAAAAATAGAAATAAGAGGGATAAAATTCTGAAAAAATATTCAGAAATACATAAAAATAGGATAGTTTACTTGTATGAATTTTTATTTTGGAAATTTCATGATAAAATAATTATTTTGAATTTTTGAAAGGAAACTTACTGAGAAAAAAATAGGAAGAGGTTTTGGAAAATTCCAAAAAAAATTATGTAGATTAGAAATGTTATTTTACAATTTTCATGAAGAAAAATTGAAGAAAATACTTTTTTATGAATTTTGGAAGAATTTATGGCTATAAAAAAATAGAGGAAAAATAGGAAAAATAGAGAAAAAATAAGAAAAAGTCTAAAAAAAATTAGATTATTAATTTTACTTGGAAATTATTGGCCAGGAAGTGTTTTGGCCAAGGATCTTGACAATTTGTATTATTTTTTAGGTTGGCACGCAAATCGAGGTAAGTTAAATTTCTGTTTTAAGGTGAGTGGTTTTGTCCCTATTACCCCTATACGATATGATTATCTTTCTATGCATGATATTTACGTATGTTATGATCATCTTCATAAACTGTTGCATAAGAAGTCGTGAGGTATGCATGACATAATATTATTGTCATATTAAAACTCGTACATGGGATTGGGATGTCACCCTAAGAGTGTAGTCGTAATTCCCTAGAGGCAATTGATGAAACAACGTTAGGATTATCCTGCAGAGGTTCGGGATTCTATCTAGGGTTTTGTGCCGGGTTAGTGGGCCAAGAAATTTACACTAGGGTATTTGTTTATAAATGTCCATGCATCATTCATTCATTCATACTTATATAACCCTCACTTAGAAGATTTCATCTTCTAATATTGGACTATGTCCCTGGAATATTCCACGTTTCAGACGAGACAAACAGCCGAAAGAGCATGGAAATGATGGAGGCATGAGCTTGATGGAAATTTGTGGGCCCCATATGGGGCTAGGACCATCTATTACATTCAATTGTATTGTTTAAGGTTTTAGCAATATTTATAATATTATGTTAAGTAAACGATGTATATGTACCCACGTATGTTATGTTTTCAAGGTTTCTTGCAGGTTCTGATCTTACTTTCGCTTATGTTTAAAGTGTATCACTCATTCACCATGTTTGAGAGTGTTAATATATAAAGGTTATGTTGAGGATTTATTGTTTGTTTATGTTTGATGTAAAAAAAAAAAAAAAAAATCCTAGCATATATTAGCCATGTAAGGCGGGGTGTTACAGTGGCTTGCTCTCTTTTTCATCTTTGTTCTTGTTTCCCTCAATCTCTCCACTCTTCCTCTATTTATAGGCTCACACCACAACCTCACACCTGCCCCGGTCATTCTTCCTTGCGTGCAAATCTTTCTAAATCTTGCAAGGCATGGAGATTTGGAGTTGCATGGCATGGTTAAGTTGCAGAGGCATGGCTGTCATCCCACGCACACACAGCACGTGCATATACATATATATATGTATAAAACTATATATTACACTTTAAATTAAGGGAAATTACACATTAAACCCCAATTTTCTTCTTAATTTCACTTGAGTAATTCCCTTATTGTAACATGCCCTCAAACATCCAATTAATTTGCATTTCAATACTGAAAAGGCAAAATTAATAATCCAAGATTACTCGATAATGACGAGTCTTCCCCAGTATCCTCACTGGGCTATCGTTTCATCCCGAAACCACTGAAGAGTTGTTCCTTACGAAAAACTGAAGCCCCCTCAAACTTTTGTTGACTTCACGGAAATCCCTTACAATAATTCGGTTTTACAGCCTAAATCATAGCTGCATTTTAGCTGTACCGAAAATCGTTCCCGATCCGATTTCTTTCAATACCATAAATCCTATCTCGGGATACTTATCAATGTCGTATCATTTTCCTTTGGCATCTCGGCTTCAGGACTCTTCCTACAGTCGATTCGATCATCCATAGCTTAAGAAATTATCCTATATCCTCAATTTATCTATAAATTTCACTTTTACCCCAAGATAATTTACTCTTGAGTCTTTTTGAAATTCACGGGTATTACACCTGGAACATGATGGTGCCTTTTGAATGTATTATTTGTTGTTAGATAAAAAATTAAAAAGTTTTGAAGATTACGGAAAAGATCATTTGAGATATGGCATATAGTTTGGTAGATCAAACCATTTCATGGGTCATACAAACAATATAAAGGAAAGTAATCCAATATTTTTGGTATAGATCTCCAATCGTCTACGACAAACATACAGAAGGCAAAAAATAGCAAATCAAATAAGTGAAACAACCAAAACAACAATGACCCACCAAAACTTGCAAAAACCACAAACCGAAGATTTAAGATTGATTTGGAGCAATTAAAGATTGATTTTCGTGAAAAAGATTCGTGATATGTTGGAAAATTGACAAGAAATCGTGTATGTATATTGGAAATAGGCTTTAATTGATCAAAAGATTACTCATTGAAACAAATATGATTCATGGCACTTAAATCCACTATCCAATATCTAGGGCAACTGAGTACTAGACTAACAAATATTGAAAAACAAGTACTTGAAGCCTGATCAGATGCATTAGGTTCTGCACTTGTCTTAATAAAGGAGAGATGAGAACTCAACACATTCAAAAGATGCTGGTACTAAACCTGGTTCAAAAACTACATGAAATTCCCAATATTGTGATTCTTGGCTTGACTAGATGAAGCATTAAGCACAACAGAATTGACTTGATTAGAGATCACTCGATTATTAGGACTATTCCTCTGTTTAGATTTATAGCATTTCTTGATGGTGTGTCCATTATACCCACAATGTGTACAAATAGGCCTTTCTTTTTTTTGAAACCTGCCATGACTAGCCTTATTCATATAATTTCTAACAAAGAATAATATAGGTTTACTCTCTCCAACTGAATTCACAACATTCCATTGGTTTTCATCTTGAGAAATAAAGGCAAAAACTTTATTTATAGGAAGGATAGGATCTATGAGAAGCAATTGACCCTTAACTTGTGCATAAGACTCATGCAGTCCCATAAAAAATGACATCACAGGTTCAGTTTGATAATGCTCAACAAAAGCCTTAATTCCACCACACGAACACTTCCCACAAGATATGCCGGAGAAGTATATAGGCTCTGATACCAGATATGCCAAAGAAGTATATAAGAAGTGGGAGGAACATTTCGTTGGTTTTCCTCTTAAGAAATAAGGGCAAAAACTTTATTTATAGGAAGGATAAGATCCATGAGAAGCAATTGACCCTTAACTTGTGCATAAGACTCAAGTAGTCCCATAAGGGATGACATCACAGATTCAGTTTGATAATGCTCAGCAAGAGCCTTAATTTCACCACATGAACATTTCCCACAAGAGCATACAAGCCTATAGTTACTAAGTTCTTCCCAGATTGTTTTAAGCCTAGTAAAGTATGCACTGACAAATAATTGTCATTGGGTCAAATTCATTAATTCATGCCTCAATTGAAAAATACGAGATCTATTACTCTGTTGGAACCTCTCCGTAAGATCTATCCAAATATCATGAGCAAAGTCAGAATATATCACAATCGTTGAGATATCTTTAGATACCAAATTCAAAATCCAAGATATAACTATGTTGTTATTCTGAATCCATGCATTAAGAAGGTTAGGATCATCGCATGAAGGTCGCGAAATGGAACCATTTACAAACCCTAGTTTATTCTTCACAGATAAGGCTATCATTATCGCGTGGCTCCATGAAGTGTAATTCTCCCACGTCAACGGCTGAGAGACCAAAAGAAGTTCAAGACTATCGGAATGATGAAAATAATACGAACTAGATCCATCATCAATGGTTGAATTGAGCATTGACGTGGAGGAGAATATATTGGGATTTTCCATCACCATAGAACAAATATGGACAAATGATTTCGTGCAAAAGAAACGAGAGTGATTACAAAACTCAGAACAAAGGAGATCGCAAGATTCGCAATCACCGAAAAAGAAGATTGATTGTAGAACTCCGAACAAAAGAGATCTCAAATGGCCACTGAAGGAAAAAAAATTGATTGCAGAACTCTGAACAAAGGAGATTTGCAAGACACGCAATTGCCGAAAAAGAACTATACCACGATGTCGAGAATTGATGGAAAAGGGAGGCAAGCCTAGAGCTCACAATGTCAGAAATTGATGAAAAAGAGGAAACGAGCCTAGGGTTTTGATTTGCTTTGATACCAAATTGAACAGAGAGGGTGAAAAATATCTCAAGGTTTTATTAAATGAAAAGAATTGCCTTGCAGTCTTTAAATACAATAGGATGCCCTGCTATAACCACTAATTAATTGTACCAACTGTATAACAAAAACAAACAAGTGTTAACTAAAACATACAGTACCAAAATACAAATAGTTTGTTAATATAATCATATATATGTATGTATATATGGCATATGTGGAAGCCAAAAATGGTAACAAATGACTATAAAAATAGACATTCTTAAGTTTCTAAACACACCAAATCAAGAGAAAAAGAACAAGTGATGGAAAGAAGAACGACAAGAGGTCTGATAGTTTTGGTGGCTGAAAAATCTGTTCTAGTGAACTAGTAGTCAATAACGAAAGGCGACGATGTCTATTTCTAGGTATGTAGCAATCAATGACAGGCAATGCATGACGCTTGAGAGGTGGCTAGAGGTGATCGCGATTGTCAAATGAATGTTTCTTGTGAGTTGCAACGACAAATCACCTGGGTGAGCAATAGTTTTAAGTAGTGTTCTAAAACGCGCTAGGCGCTAGTCGGATGCCAGGCTGGGGCCTAGCGCCTAGGCGGGGCCTAGAAAAATTGCTATTTTTTAAATTAAAATTCATATAATTCTAAATGTACATACAAATTAAAATTCATATTATTTCAAATACACATATAAATTAAACAAAGATTATGAAATATTAATATAGATTATTAAATTTATAGTTTAGACTCTTGACTTTGTAAAACACAATTTATAGGCATTAGAAATAATAGAATCAAATAAAGACATAATAACAAAATACAACACTTGGCGGAGGAAGAACAACGCAACAAAATACAAGCAACAAATTACAACAAGTAGCAACAGCAAGCAGCTGTAACAAAAACACTCGGCGGAGGAAGAAGATCGAGAACCAGCAACGCAAGAGACGGTGGTGGCGTGCGAGCACGAGAGAGGCAACAGCAAGCAGTAGCGTTGCTTACTGCTTACTAGATGAGGCGCATGGTGAGTTAGGAAGATGTGCGAGCAAGCACAAGAGAGGTGACGGCGACAGTGTGGGAGCACGAGACAGCAACTCTGCAACTACAAGAGATGGTGGAGGCGACGACTCTGCAATTGCAAGAGACAGTGGCAGCGTGCGAGCACGAGAGAGGCAACGGCGACTCTGCAACAGATTGTCGGTGGCGGTGCAAGCGAGAGAGAAGGGGAAATTGACGAGAGAGAAGGGGTAATGGGTAAGGGGAAATAAAACCCTAATAAATTTATACTAATCCATTCACGTGGTCAATTAGACCATAATCGGCCAAGTAGTTCACACAGCTAGGCATCTGCCTTGGCCGCCTAGGCACCGCCCAGTACCAATTAGCAAGGCTAGCGCCTAAGGTGGCCGATTTGGCCATAATTGCGGTGGCCAGCGGCCGCATTTTAGTTCACTAGTTTTAGGTGGCCTTCTCTAAATGATTTTGACAAGTTTCGACAATAGGTGATGACAAGGCCTTAAGTGGCGTTTTCTGATGGCGATGGCATCAAACGATGGTGGCAAGTGCAAGGGCGGGTGGTGAAATGTCGAATGGAGAAGAGTCGTGCAATTCTTAGAAAGTTTGAAACTTTGACTAGTTGACACTTCTACTCTTAAACTTCTAAGTTATTGCATTTTGACCCGATATGTTCTTTTTATTATACATGTACCCTTTATTTTTCTTAAATTGCACCTAGACTGTACAATATATATGCTATTGCATTTATTTTATGACCATTAAATTTGCATAATTATCATGAAATTTATGCATGTTGGATGTCAATATTCTTGCTTTATAATATAAAATTTGTATTATGACATGCATAGATGTATAATTGTATCATTGCATTATTTATGATATGACAGACAAATAAAAAAAAATCATTATTATCAATGGAATGATTGGTGTTTCATCTCCAAACAAACAATGTTGGTTCACTTGATAAACAACTATTATCACTCATTTATTATAATGTGTAGATAATTAATGCATATTATATAATTGATTATAAACACAAATAATTTTTAGAATTTTTACTACGTGATTTATTGGCTAATTCAATATATTTAAATATGTCACAAGTGATTTAAAAACGTCAAAATGAAAGGAAAAGATGATAGACTAAGAAAACAGTTTTTTTTTTTTTATTTAGAATAAATTCTCACTATATTATTAAAGTTTATTTAAGTATATTAATTTAGTGTTTATTTTCTAATATTGCACAATAAAGTTTAATCTAAATTGCATTTAGTGTAAAACTCTAAATAACAACCTTAAATATTGTTAAGTGGGTTAAAAAAGAGATTCAAAAAAATTTGTGAATATAAATATAAATATATATATATTTAAAAACCTTCAATTCATTAGGTCGTGCATTACACTTTAGTAAATCTATATTATGTTAAAAATAGTTTAAATAAAATTTTAAAATATTAAAAAAAGGTTTAGATAAATTTCTAAAATAATTTAGAAATATATCCTGTAGCAAGAATACATAAATAGAAAAATATATTTCAAATCTTGTTCATATAAATTTTTATTTTTTTAAGTAAACTAGCAAGAGATTTTGAAATTCACTTAATGACATCGTTTAACGACAAAAGAAACAAAAGTACCAATTAAAACAAGTTGAAAAAGAACACCCAGATCCGCAAACATTTCAAGCATGAAAAAGGAAACTCCAAAGAACCATCAACATTCTTGAAATGGACTTTTGGACGACATGGTAAGGCAATCGTTGGGAGTTATGAGTGCAGCTTTTTTGAGAGCTCGCACCTAATAAGCTAAGCTGCTGCAACAGATGGCTTTGAAGCAGCAGAGAGCCTGGATCTCTTCTTAGCTAAGCTTTCGCTTCGCTTCTCTCTCTGTTCCTTCATTCTGGAAGCAAGGAGTTTCTGGTACTCGGCAGCATCAGCCTTGGCCTTGGCAATTCTCTTCTTTTTCTCGGCAATTCTAGCTCGTTTCCTCTGCAGAGTCAATGGAGTAACCAATCTCTGAATCTTAGGAGCTTTGCTCACTTTTTTCCCTGCCAAATACAGGAAGGTGAGAACAATGCTCAAAAACAATATCTCAATGAACAAAAAAAGATGCAGTGATTTCATGTTCTAAGAGTGTGCTTTAATCCAAAACGTCACAGTCGTTTCCAGCACAACACACCAGTAAAAAACAAATTAGAGAAAAAGCATGACATTAACTATTTTTTTAGACTGTAGATTAATGAAACTTGAGGTTGCATCTCTTTACTGGCAAGCCCAGCCAAACCAACAAGGTGCCTAAACAACAACATATCCAGCCTTTATCCCACTGTGGGGTCGGCTACATGAATTTTAGACTTCCATGTATTTCTATCTTTTATCATATCTTCATTGAGATCCATACAATTCATATCAAACTTTAATGTCTCCCTCAAAATCTTCTTAGGTCTCAACAAGGTGCCTAAATGCCACCAAAAAGGAACAAGTATGAGAGACAATGTAGCAAGTCTGAGATTGATTGCAGCCTTTTGAGAATTATGATGGGGGACGAATTGGCACAAACACCATGGCCAAAGCTAGGAAGAAAGAAAGCTAAAGGCAGTACAGAGAGAGATTATTAATGCTAGAGTAAAAAAAAGGTATTGCCTGTATGTTGCAATCATCTTTGATGGAGGCCTAAACTCCATACTTATAGTAAAGGGAGAGCCTGCACATCAGGGACGTGATGACAGCCTGAAATCTCTTAGAGTGTATTGATGACCACATGTTGATGGTGAAAGACTAGCAATTGTAACGAGGAAACTAGTGCTGGTAATGGAATAGTGGTACTCGTGGCTATAAGATCATGGTGAGTAACCCAAAGCATATGTGGAATAAGTGGGTTGGATGTGTTTGTCTCCATATTCTCTCTCAAGAACAAAATTAAGGTAGGGATCCTCTGGAATGGAGGATCCATCCTTGACAAACCACCAACTCCAACCTCCATTCCACAAAGACTTGAAGGTCTCGCTCAAAGAAGATCAATCCTAGCCCTTGCCTGAGGCTAGGTGCTACTGCCATTAGAGCCATTGAACTTTCTGGGGCACTGCAGGGTGTAAGACAATAAGAGGCGCTCGTAGATGTATGAACAACAAATAGAAGCAATAGGAGGAGAGCCCTGTGGTGGGAGAGCATATGAAAATATGCTCTATCCTTGTAAGAGTAAACCTTTGGAGATTCTCAGGTGGAGAGCCTAAAAGGGTATGGTCACATACCTTGCACAAAGCCATACTCATGGTAGTTGATAGCTCTATCTGATACAAGTACCCATAACAAGCATATGAACTTTTAACTACCATATAACCACAGTACAAATAAATTGAATAACAGACCATACAAATCAAGCACTAAGATTTAAAACAAAAAATTAGAGATGGCTCCACACAAAACACTACAGAAAAGTAACCTATTATCAAATGGAAGCTGGTGGCAGACCCTTTGATCTAAAAATGCGCTACCAGCTACATCTATGAGAAACCAACTAATTACCCCACACCCACCCGAAGATATTGAAACTTTATAAAATTGAGAAATGTACCAGTTTTTGTTGTAAATGATCGCCGATATGTATTGACATACTTGCGTACATCATCCTCCTTGGAGAGGTTGAAGAGTTTGCGAATTTTTGATGCCCTCTTTGGGCCCCTCATCCTTGGCTTCTCTGTGTCTGTCAGCCCTGGAAGGTCATTCTCGCCTTTCTTCACAATAACCAAATTCAAAACAGAAAGATCTGGGCTCACAATGCACCCACGCACAGACTTCCTCCTCCTCTCTCCATTTCTCCTACCATATCCACGAAAGCAAGGTGTACCTGCCCAGCCATATTTAGAAGGTTTGAGGTCAGCAAACAACATATAAAGCTAAAAGCAAAATATACTTCTAAGAAGCCAGTGGAGCATGGTACACCCACCTCTGTGGAGCAGGAGACGGACACGGCCAGGTGTTAACACTCCCTGTTTCATTGGGAAACCTTGCTTGTCACAGCCTCCCATGATCTTGAAAACATAGCCCTTAAATTCCTGTTGAATATACAGAAAACAAAATCCGTTGAGATAAAAACTATAGATCCTAGCATAGAGTATTCAGATTAATCATGATGTTCAGCATCCTTACATCTCCAAGGGAATCTCCGCTGACCTCCTGTGAGATCCTCTTGTCGAAAAAAGCCCGGCTGTGCAGTTGAAACAACAAATGCAAAAAAGTAAGACAACTCAATCAAATAAAAAATATGAAAGGAAAGAGGAATACTTGAAAAACTATTCCTTAAGTTGCTGAAGATACAATGCATGGAACCTAAATCTGATAGATGCAGTGTCCACCTAAATTTAACATTACAACTATTGGATAATGTGCATTACGTCAAGATTTCATGTCAAAGCAATTATCTCAATAGATTGAAGTAGATACTTCCAGAAGTTAAAAAGTGCAGGCTCATATGCAATGATCACATTCAGAAACTCAAAGTTATAGCAGTAGGGATAGTACAAATCAGGAGGAAGTCTGCTTCTGCAAGTCCAGGAACATTTACTAGGAGAAGCACCCCTACCTAATTTCAGCAACAACAGAAAATATGTGATGTTCAAAGAATTTTAATTGCCACCCAGGATTTTCATGCATCATTAGGTCAATTAATAATCTCTACTGAGGCCAACGATGAAATGGCAGCCAAGATTACACTTGATTTATGTAACCCATTTTCTGTTCGCTTGAACCACAAATTTGTCGAGGTTAGACTAGTCCCAAAAACCAATACCCCTGCCTATTTTAACTGTCACGAGCAATTCCAGGAAATAGACATTTTTAAAGAGGTGCATTTGGTAAAAGAAGAAAAACAAATAAACCTATTCAGGAGATGTAGATTAAGGAAAGTGGATGGGATAAGGAGGGGAGAAGTTAGTTTGAGGTGGGAACTCACAGCTTCTGATCATCGTCAATTTCAAGCTTCTTCTGGCACCCTGTGGTTGGGTTCGCGATATTGAACTGCAAACGAAGAAGCATCCAATACATCCATAAGCATACAATAAACATCTATACATATATACATAGGGCAGCGGAGATATAAATGTTTAGATACATACATATATATATATATAGAGAGAGAGAGAGAGTCGAGATATTGCACCTTCATCTTGGGCGGGGCAAAGCTTCAGCTTCAGGCGAAACGGCGACGGACGAGAACAGAGTGGGAGGGAGCTCAGCCTTTTTAGGGTTTTGGTCGTCGCTCGCTCCCTCTTTAGTTTTATAGGTTAAAAATAGGGCAAATTAAACTTAGACCTGTATAGTTTAAGTTATTTGCACTAGAGACCTCATATGATTAAAAATGTATTTAAGTCATTATAGTTTATCTTTTTACTTAAATACTCGTCAATTTAAAAATATTTTTACAGATTAAGTCACGAGAATCGTCAATTTAAAAACACTGTTAAATTGCACGGATTTAAAATTGTCTTTGAATAAAATATTTAAACAAAAATCTTAAAGTCATAAAAATTTACAGAGACATTTTTTAAACAACACATAGTCTTTATGTAATTTGTCCTTAAAAATGTGTTTAAATGCTGTTAGACTATTTAGAATAGAAAATTTTTACTAGTACATATAGGAGAAATTCTATTCATACTTAACATTGCACGACAAAAAATTTAGATGTTAGTCAGAATATTAATGATAAGATTAAATTATATAAAAACATCACAAAATTATTTTATTTGGCTAGTTTGGACAAATGAGTGAAGATTGGTTTGGAATTTTTTTGACTGGTATATTTTTTAAATAATTTTTGTTTCAATAAATTTTACAGTCACTTTGAGGTTTTACTAAATTGCATCAACCACACCTATTAACACCACCAACCTCTCTTGACTTTTATGATCTTGCAATATTTTTTTCATACCATCTAAAAACTACCATTAGTATTTTGTAAATAACTAAAATACTATCATATTTATATCTCATCATCTATTTTTCTCTCTCATTTTACGCACTCTCTCATCTTTATTTTCCAATCTTGCAAAATCAAATTTGGGTTGTTATTAAGGATGTCGATAACCATCGTCGTTGACGGGAAACAAGATCCAAATAAGTCACTCTTAATTTCCTTTTATTTCCCTCACACACATCTTTAAACTATGGATTTATTCATCACGAAAATAAACTGACGAAATAAAGATAAATGTGAACTGATGAAAATACTTTGAATCGATAGCTAAAATCTTCCTAGAAGAAAAAAGACAACAACAATGTTGATGATTTTTGAAGATGAAAAACTCAGTTTCTGCCAACAATAGATATATCTCTCACTTGATTCAACTTCTTTTTATTGTTTCTCTTTATCTTTATATATTTGTTTTTCTCGCATTTGAAAATAATCCCTAGACTTGTATTCAAAGACAAAACCCAAACAAATAATTTTTGTCTTTTGTTATTCTTCAAGAATAGAACTCAAAAAATGAATAATTTTGTGTTTTCTATCAAAGAATGATAGGAGATGAGTGAAAAAGACGAGAATAAAGGATGAAAGAGGAAAAGATAATGATGATTAGTTTGACATTTATGAGAAATGAAAAAGAGATTAAGAAAATAAGAGAAATGAGATAAATACAGAAAAAATAATTTAAATAAAATGACAAAATGGTTAATTCAAAGTCTATTACAATCAATTGTACTATTTTTAAAATATATGGATAGTTAGTGTAATTTAGACAAATTTCATGGTATTTATGAAATTTAACCTTTTATTGTATTTAAATACACATACAATTCTATTTTATTTTTATCTAGATATATAGTTTTTTTAAAAAAATAATTTTTAAATTTATTCCTTATTATCAAATTTGATCTTATAATATTTTATCTATAATAATTTATTTTATAATTTTTATTTTTTGAAAGACAACTGATTAGATATTGATTAGATATGAATTGAAAGTACTTTTGTTAGTACTTAAATCTCTTCTTACTATTCATACTGTTAAGTTCAAGATTAAGTAAATAAGACTTTTATAAAAATAAAAATATTTTTTTAATTATATAAAAAATAAATTTATTTTGAATTGAAGATAGGTTATCTTTAGATATGTTTCTTTATTTTAATTATTTATGTCTTAAAAATTTATATTTTAATTTTCATATCTTGATAAATACATTTCTTACTCATGTAAAAAGTAAATTTATTTTGAATCAAATATAAATTACTTTTAGATATATTTCTTTGTTTTAATCATTTATGTCTTAAAAGTTTATAATTAAAATTTCATATCTTGATAAATGCATTTTTACTCATACAAAAAATAAATATATTTTGAATTAAAAGTGAATTGATTTTAGACATATGTTTCATTATTTTAATCATTTATGTCTCAAAATGTTATATTTGAATTTTCATATCTTAATAAATATATTTCTTTCTCATGCAATTTTTTTTTTAATTAAAGGTGAATTATTTTTAAACATGTTTGTTTGTTTTAATCATTTATATCTCAAAAGCTTAAACAACAACATAGTCAGTCTTTATCCTACTATGTGGGGTTGGCTACATGAATTCTAGACTTCTATGTATTTTTATTTTTTGTTATATCTTCATTTAGACCCATACACTTCATATTAAAGTTTAATGTCTCTCACAAAATCTTCTTGAGTATGCTTCTACCTCTTTTTTTGACTAATTGTTCCATTTCATCAACTTTTCTCACATGAACGTCTCTTGATCTTCTTCTCACATGATCAAACCATCTTAGTCTAGTCTTTCTCATCTTTTCCTCGATTAGCACTACTCATACCTTATTTGTTGGTCCATTGACGCAATACAATGGCTACTAAAGATAGGGTGAATTGAGTGATTAAAAATTTATCAACCTAATTATTTCCTTTTAAAACTCTTGAAATTTGCTTATACACAAAATACACTTGTTATAAATATATATATTGTTTGAAAATGATAACAATATAAATACACAAACAACTACAATATAAACATAAGATATATAGTGGTTCGGTATCTTCAACACCTACTCTACTCTCTTTGAGAGAATATCTTCTTCCCCTTTGTCTTGGGCTCCAAATGATATATCTTTGAGCTTAGGCCTTGAATTGATTTATTTGTATTGCTTGAGAGCTTGGGTGTGCTTTAGGAAGATAGATCTTGATAGAGTATTAGCCTTCTCCAAAAATTCCTTCCTGATATTTATAATGGAGTTTCCAACGAATCTGTAATGGTTAGAAAAATTCAATCATTGAAGTCTTCAAGTCGACTTCTCCAATGCTAGAGTTGACTCTTCAAAAAATATCAATGTTGCCAGGTCGATTCTTCATCAACTGCTCTCAGCTGGGTTGATTCTAACTTTGCAAGAGTTGACTTCAGCTTAAGGAGAGTCGACTCTAGATATATAAGAATCAACTTTTGAAGCCAATTTTACAGAAAATAGATTTTATACATATAGCAATTGTTTGAAGATATAAACCATATAGCATGTATACATTACAAGATATTTACATTAAAAGTAAATGTCCTCATTTTATTTTATTTATATTTTACCTTCCATTTATTTTAATACATAAATATAAATAAGAAAGTAACTCTCATTTGGATTCAATAAAAATATCTAAAAAACTAAAATCCAAAACAATAAGAAAGTAAAATTTTGATTTTAGTACAAAATCAAAATTTAGCGATTTTACTATTCCCAAAATACATACCTTATATTTGTTAAAAAATTCATTAAAAAACATTTTAAGAACAATGAATATTAGCTATCGAAATACAAAAAAATAGTTTTCCAAAATGAAAATATTTTCTTATAAATCCCCTTATAATGTGCTAATATTCCAGACTTAGAGAAATAACATTTTTTTGTTCATTTTGATATACAAAATACTATAATACTTAAAGACGTATAAAAAATCCATTAGGGGTTTTAAATATACCAAAAATAGTTTTACTAAAATTATATTTTGTCAAGTATTAAAATACACAATAAGTTGATTAGAGCAATTTGGCTCAACATTATTATGAATAACCTTATTTCTAATATATCTTGAAAGCTTATATTTAAAATTTCAAATCTTGATTTCTCATGTAAAAAATAAATTTATTTTAAATTAAACGTGAGTTATTTTTAGACATGTTTACTTATTTTGTTCTTTATTGTTTGAGAAAGTCTAAATATTTTTTAAATTTCAAATTTCATATTAACCATTTTTTTAACGACTAGTTTGTTTGGAAGATGTATACATATAGGATAAGAATAGAGGCTCAAGATAGAACAAACTTGATAGAATATTCAAACAAAACTGAGAAAGTTCAAAGTGTTAAAAGTGTGCTAGCTGGTGAAATTTTAACTGTTGGTGACTTGTTTGTGATTGTCTTTGATTATAAATTTATTATTTTTATTCACTTGTTGTGTGAGAGAATTGTATTTACTAGCAGTATGTTAGTGGTTCTTGCTTGGACAAGAATTATATGTTGGTTCTAACTCTAATTAAAAGTTAGTATTGATTCTCCCTAGTAGAACCTCAAGTTAAATTTTGAGAAAAATTATTAAACTCTTTAAAGTTGAACTTCTATAATTTTTTCTTGTTTCTTGTGATCGTGTGATTTTATTGTTATCAATTTTACTGCGATCACTATATATTAAAATCACAAATTTAAGAATTTTCAAAAGAATTAAAATTATTAATTTTTAAAAAACATAATTTACCCATCTCTTTAAGTATTTTTCTGGACAACACATATTTTTGTCCACACCCACCAAAGAAGGTAGTAATCTCATTCCATCCCTATATTTGTCAAGTAATAGATATCAATTATATATTTGGTTTAATTTAAATTAAGAATATAAATTTATTTAATTTTATCTCAAAATTTAACATATATGATATAAGAAAATAATATATATTTAAACTTCTATATAAACAAACACCATGCTTTTTAGCATTATCAATAAAATATTTTTTTTTAAAAATAACCTTTATATATTTTATTTAAAAAATAAAAATTAACTACATTAGATCTCATAATCTTTAAATAATAACTAGCTTATCAAATAACTTTACCACTGAACCAAAACTTATTTTGTTTAAAATTTACCTAAAAAACAAAGAATAAGTTGTAACTCTCAAATAGCACTCAAAGAATTAGGTTTCGTTTTCCATTTTATTCACATGGCTTTTGTTTCATTTCACAGATCGCATGAACTCCATGAGCACTGAACACTGAACGGTGAGCTTAAATTGGTGATGACTAAATGGCCAAATTCTATTCTACTAAGTCGAATTTCAATTATTAAATTATATATATTTTTGTGATTTATATATAATATAAATATAAAAATAAAATAGGTCACTAAACTCCTATTAGAATGTCTCCAATTATGTTCCATATTCTACTCTCTATCATATTAAAAATAATTCATTTTCTATTTTTTTACCATAAAAACTATATTTATTCCAATCCCACTCTTTGTTTTATTTTTTACTTGACTTTCTATTTCATTTATTTATTAATAAATTTCAATTTTATTAATAAGCAAAGTAACAATCTGGGCTTGTCATATTGATGCCACGTAACAAGGAATTAATGAGCAACATTTGAGAATTAAATTACCCAAATAAGTTATTTGATTGGTTAGTGTGTTCATTTTTATGTGAACATAGAAGAAGAGAGATAATATATGCCATGTACACTAGGGATATTGCTGCTAGAACTTCAAGATATATCTTTTATGATCTCATACACATTCCTACACAAATAGCAAGAAATATTCATTGGTAATTCTTTATTTAATCTTTGTATTTAGCTTAATTTTGCATTTATAGTAAATTTCTAAACTATATGTTTATTATTTTATTTTTTTGTGAAATGAATTACCTTACTGTTGATTATTTAATCTTTTTAATTAAATATATTTGCTCTATTATTGGTTATTTAATCTTTGTGATTAAACATGTCGCTATAATACCTTAATAAGTGGGATTAAATGATCTAAAAATTTATTTTTGAGGTAGAAGAAAAAAAAATATTTAGACAATTAGAATATGGGAGATGATTGGCAATATAGTAAACTTTCCCTTGTATCTAGTTGAATATTTATTATTAATTTTGTTTAGTAAATGTGTATAAGGTATGTCATTAATAAGAAAGATTTCATGTAGATTATCTTTTGAATATAGCGTTTTCCAAGTCTTCCAAAATATCATAGCTAATTTGATAAAAAGTGAAAAATTGAATAGGGACAATTATGAGATTTAGAGTATGAAGATTCAATATGTCATCGAGAAACAAGAATTGATAGAAACTCTAAATCAAATTATGGTGAAACTTATTGAAGGAACTATCGCACAACAAATGAGTGATAAAGAGGCTTACAACACCTAGAAAAAAATGAACTCAACTTCTTGCATTATGTTGTTTAGTAGTATGGAGGCTGATATGATAAGTGCGTTCAGAAAATATGAGTTGGCGAATGAAATATGGATTGCTCTTAAATAGCAATTTGGGACGACTTCAATTGTAAAGGTAAGACAACTAACCATCAAATTTGACACATACAAAAAAACATCTAAATCGTAATATAAAGCAACATCTTAAAGAGATGACCAATATGGTTAATGAATTCAAACATGCAGTTGTGAACCTTACTGATGAACAATAAGTGCAAACTGTTATCAAATCCCTACCCTATGATTGGGAGCATGTAAAAATATATCTCACACATAATGTGAATGTCATGTCAAGACAATGGTAGATGTTTTACAATATTTGAAGTTAGAGGAGGATTGTATTGAGGCCTCAAGGCCTAACGCCAACATCCATGTGATGGGATCTAGCTCCAAAGTCCTCTCTAGTTTAAGTAAAAATTTCCTCACAACAGAAACATGGGAAATTATGTAAAAAAAAAAAAAGTGCTAATTTTTGATAAAATTGAGAGTCACCATGAAAGGGGTAAGGGACCGACTTGCAATCCCTCGAAAAGTAAGAACATGACAAAGGTCAAATGCTACAATTGTGGCAAGAAATGACACTTTACACATAATTGTAATGAACCTAGAAAGGTACGTGCCCTAAGTACATATTTTTTTTTCAAATGCCATTCATGATTTGAGTTTTGTATTCTTACTTGAATCTAATCTTTCGTAGACTCTTGATTTTGGAGCCATAGACCATGTACCAAGAGATAAAAGTATATTCGTGGAATATTATCAAATATCATATAACACTAAGTGGATCTATGTGAGAAACCATACAAATGTTGGAAAAAAAATGAATTAGCACCTACAAGTTTTGCATGTGTGGTGGCCAAATTTTATACTTATATGATGTATTGTTTATTTTAAAAATTTGACGAAATTTAGTCTCTATCTCTATCATTCTTAATTGTGATTTTAATTTATATTTTCATGATTCAACAGTTGAATTATTTTTGAATTCAATATATTATAGATGTGGAGATTTACAAGATGATTTTATCGCACTTGATGTAAATTATGCTTTTAGTAGAGACCTACAAACTACCAATTTTTCCCATACTACTTCTTTTAGAAGTTTTTTATGAAGATGTGAATATATGACATGCAATATTAAGCCATATAAGACAACATAAACATAAATTGGATAGATTAGGAAGAAAAAAAAACACATTTATTGGGCCAAATTACAAAAGTAAATCTATCAATCTGTAAAAGTTGTCCGAGAAAATTAACAAGAAAATCATTTGTAAATCTATATTATGTTAAAAATGGTTTAAATAAAATATTAAAAAAAAAGGGTTAGATAAATTTCTAAAATAATTTACAAATATATTTCAAATAGAATACACAAATAGAAAAATATATTTCAAATCTTGTTCATATAAATTTTTGTTTTTTAGGCGAACTAGCAAGAGATTTTGAAATTCACTTAATGACATCGTTTAACGACATAAAAAAAACAAAAGTACCAATTAAAACAAATTGAAAAAGAACACCCAGATCCGCAAACATTTCAAGCATGAAAAAGGAAACTCCAAAGAACCATCAACATTCTTGAAATGGACTTTTGGACGACATGGTAAGGCAATTGTTGGGAGTTATGTATGAGTGCAGTTTTTTTGAGAGCTCGCACCTAATAAGCTAAGCTGCTGCAACAGATGGCTTTGAAGCAGCAGAGAGCCTGGACCTCTTCTTAGCTAAGCTTTCGCTTCGCTTCTCTCTCTGTTCCTTCATTCTGGAAGCAAGGAGTTTCTGGTACTCGGCAGCATCAGCCTTGGCCTTGGCAATTCTCTTCTTTTTCTCGGCAATTCTAGCTCGTTTCCTCTGCAGAGTCAATGGAGTAACCAATCTCTGAATCTTAGGAGCTTTGCTCACTTTTTTCCCTGCCAAATACAGGAAGGTGAGAACAATGCTCAAAAACAATATCTCAAAATGAACAAAAAAAGATGCCGTGATTTCATGTTCTAAGAGTGTGCTTTAATCCAAAACGTCACAATCGTTTCCAGCACAACACACCAGTAAATAACAAATTAGAGAAAAAGCATGACATTAACTATTTCTTTAGACTGTAGATTAATGAAACTTGAGGTTGCATCTCTTTACTGGCAAGCCCAGCCAAACCAACAAGGTGCCTAAATGCCGCCAAAAAGGAACAAGTGTGAGAGACAATGTAGCAAGTCTGAGATTGATTGCAGCCTTTTGAGAATTATGATGGGGGATGAATTGGCACAAACACCATGGCCAAAGCTAGGAAGAAAGAAAGTTAAAGGCAGTACAGAGAGATTATTAATGCTAGATTAAAAAAAGGTATTGCCTGTATGTTGCAATCATCTTTGATGGAGGCCTAAACTCCATACTTATAGTAAAGGGAGAGCCTGCACATCAGGGACGTGATGACAGCCTGAAATCTCTTATAGTGTATTGATGACCACATGTTGATGGTGAAAGAGTAGCAATTGTAACGAGGAAACTAGTGCTGGTAATGGAATAGTGGTACTCGTGGCTATAAGATCATGGTGAGTAACCCAAAGCATATGTGGAATAAGTGGGTTGGATGTGTTTGTCTCCATATTCTCTCTCAAGAACAAAATTAAGGTAGGGATCCTCTGGAATGGAGGATCCATCCTTGACAAACCACCAACTCCAACCTCCATTCCACAAAGACTTGAAGGTCTCGCTCAAAGAAGATCAATCCTAGCCCTTGCCTGAGGCTAGGTGCTACTGCCATTAGAGCCATTGAACTTTCTGGGGCACTGCAGGGTGTAAGACAATAAGAGGCGCTCATAGATGCATATAGGAAAAACAAATAGGAGCAATAGGTGGAGAGCCCTGTGGTGGGAGAGCTTATAAAGATATGCTCTATCCTCGTAGAGTAAGCCTTTGGAGATTCTCGGGTGGAGAGCCTATAAGGGTATGCTCACATGCCTTGCACGAAGCCATACTCGTGGTAGTTGATAGCTCTAACTGATACAAGTACCCATAACAAGCATATGAACTTTTAACTGCCATATAACAATAGTACAAATAAAGTGAATAACAGACCATACAAATCAAGCACTAAGATTTAAAACAAAAAATTAGAGATGGCTCCATACAAAACACTACAGAGAAGTATCCTATTATCAAACAGAAGCTGGTGGCTGACCCTTTGATCTAAAATTGCGCTACCAGCTACATCTATGAGAAACCAACTAATTACCCCACACCCACCCGAAGATATTGAAACTTTATAAAATTGAGAAATGTACCAGTTTTTGTTGTAAATGATCGCCGGTATGTATTGACATACTTGCGAACATCATCCTCCTTGGAGAGGTTGAAGAGTTTGCGAATTTTTGATGCCCTCTTTGGGCCCCTCATCCTTGGCTTCTCTGTGTCTGTCAGCCCTGGAAGGTCATTCTCGCCTTTCTTCACAATAACCAAATTCAAAACAGAAAGATCTGGGCTCACAATGCACCCACGCACAGACTTCCTCCTCCTCTCTCCATTTCTCCTACCATATCCACGAAAGCAAGGTGTACCTGCCCAGCCATATTTATAAGGTTTGAGGTCAGCAAACAACATATAAAACTAAAAGCAAAATATACTTCTAAGAAACCCGTGGAGCATGGTACACCCACCCCTGTGGAGCAGGAGACGAACACGGCCAGGTGTTAACACTCCCTGCTTCATTGGGAAACCTTGCTTGTCACAGCCTCCCATGATCTTGAAAACATAGCCCTTAAATTCCTGTTGAATATACGGAAAACAAAATCCGTTAAGATAAAAACTATAGATCCTAGCATAGAGTATTCAGATTAATCATGATGTTCAGCATCCTTACATCTCCAAGGGAATCTCCGCTGACCTCCTGTGAGATCCTCTTGTCGAAAAAAGCCCGGCTGTGCAGTTGAAACAACAAATGCAAAAAGTAAGACAACTCAATCAAATAAAAAATTCGAAAGGAAAGGGGAATACTTGAAAAACTATTCCTTAAGTTGCTGAAGATACAATGCATGGAACCTAAATCTGATAGATGCAGTGTCCACCTAAATTTAACATTACAACTATTGGATAATGTGCATTACGTCAAGATTTTATGTCAAAGCAATTATCTCAATAGATTGAAGTACATACTTCCAGAAGTTAAAAAGTGCAGGCTCATATGCAATGATCACATTCAGAAACTCAAAGTTATAGCAGTAGCGATAGTAAAAATCAGGAGGAAGTCTGCTTCTGCAAGTCCAGGAACATTTAATAGGAGAAGCACCCCTACCTAATTTCAGCAACAACAGAATATATGTGATGTTCAAAGAATTTTAATTGCCACCCAGGATTTTCATGTATCATTAGGTCAATTCATAATCTCTACTGAGGCCAACGATGAAATGGCAGCCAAGATTACACTTGATTTATGTAACCCATTTTCTGTTCGCTTGAACCACAAATTTGTCGACGTTAGACTAGTCCCAAAAACCAATACCCCTGCCTATTTAACTGTCACGAGCAATTCCAGGAAATAGACATTTTTAAAGAGGTGCATTTGGTAAAAGAAGAAAAACAAATAAACCTATTCAGGAGATGTAGATTAAGGAAAGTGGATGGGATAAGGTGGGGAGAAGTTAGTTTGAGGGGGGAACTCACAGCTTCTGATCATCGTCAATTTCAAGCTTCTTCTGGCACCCTGTGGTTGGGTTCGCGATATTGAACTGCAAACGAAGAAGCATCCAATACATCCATAAGCATGCAATAAACGTCTATACATAAACATACATACATAGGGCAGCGGAGATATAAATGTTTAGATACATACATATATATATATAGAGAGAGAGAGAGAGAGTAGAGATATTGCACCTTCATCTCGGGCGGGGCAAAGCTTCAGCTTCAGCTTCAGGCGAAACGGCGACGGACGAGAACAGAGTGGGAGGGAGCTCAGCCTATTTAGGGTTTGGGCCGTCGCTCGCTCCCTCTTTGGTTTTATATATTAAAAATAGGGTAAATTAAACTTAGACCTGTATAGTTTAAGTTATTGCACTAGAGACCTCATATGATTAAAAATGTATTTAAGTCATTATAGTTGATCTTTTTACTTAAATACTCGTCAATGTAAAAATATTTTTACAGATTAAGTCACCAGAATCGCCAATTTAAAAACACTGTTAAATTGCAGGGATTTAAAATTGTCTTTGAATAAAATATTTGAACAAAAAACTTAAGTCATAAAGACTTAAAATGACATTTTTTAAACAACAGATAAATTCTTTATGAATGATCAAAATTATAGTCTTTATGTAATTTCAGTATTCTAAAAGGTGATAGGTGCTAGTCGGGAGTCATGCTGGGGCTAACTCCTAGGGCACCTAGGTAGAGTCTAGGAAAATTGTTATTTTTTTTATTTTTTAACTTTGTGATGTAATTTGACGTTATTTTTAATTAAATCAAAATTAAAAAATATCAATAATGCAACATAAACTAATAATGGAATAATATTAATTTTTTTTAAACATTAATAATAATAAATATTCAAATAAGTGAATAACAAATAATCAAATATTAACATAAATCCTAAATTAAATAACAAAAAACAAAAAGAAAACAAAAGAGGTAACACGCAACAGTAAGCAGCACGAAAGAGAAAGGGAAATCGGAAACGACTCTGCAACTAGTGTGTGAGCACGAGAAAGAAGGGGAAATCGATGTTGCTGCTTGCTTACTGCTTACCAAAAGCAACTCTGCAATTGGTGTGCGAGCACGAGAGAGAAGGGAAAATCGGTGTTGTTGCTTGGTTACTGTTTATCGAAAGGGACTCTACAACTAGTGTGCGAGCACAAGAGAGAAAGGAAAATCAGTGCTGCTGCTTTCTTACTGTTTACCGAATGCGACTATGCAACTAGTGTGCGAGCACGAGAGAGAAAGGGAAATTGGTGGCGGTGCGCGAGCATGAGATAGGCAACTCTGCAACTACAAGAATCAGAGGCAACTCTGCAACTGCAAGAGACGGTGGCGGTGCACGCAAGAGAGAATGGGAAATCAATAAGAGAGAAGGGATAATAGGTTAGGAAAAATAAAAATTCTAATAAATTTATAATAAATCAATTCACACGGCTCAGGCGATTCACGTGGCCGATTAGGCCATAATCAGCCAAGCAGTTCACACGGCTAGGCGTCTGCCCGATACCGATTAGTCGGGTCGGCGCCTAAGATGGCCGATTTGGCCATAATTGTTGTTGCTAGCAGCCACCTAGGCCGCATTTTAGTTCACTGTGTAATTTATTCTTACATAAATTACAAAATTATATAAAGGCTATAGCCGTCGGCCGCAGCCTCAATCACTGCTCGTGCTTCCATCATCGGCTACCCCGATCGCTGCCTGTTCTCGCTGTGTATACATATATATATTGTATATATAGTGATATTAATCTAATGATAATATATTATAAGGAAAAAAAATAAAAGTGTATATATAGTATATTAATATTTTTTTAATAATTATGTATAATTTATTAATATTTAATGATAAAATTTTACACTATTCAACATGTCTATTTTTTTTTTTTATCAAGTTATAATATCTTATCAGTACTTTCAAACCAAACACATAATTATTAATTAATAGTTTAAAAATACATTTATCCAAACACATTATCAGTTCAAACGTTGTCCAACATAAATGTTATAACCAACTTTTAAACACTACCCAACTTAAAAGTTATAAAAAAAATCGCATAGCCAAACTAGCCCTTTATTAGTACATATAGGAGAAATTTTGTTCATACTCAACATTTTATAACAAAAAATTTGAAGCTTAGTTAGAATATCAATGATAAGATTAAATTCCATAAAAGCATCCAAAACTATTTTATTTGGCTAGTTTGGACAAATGAGTAGAGATTGGTTTGGGATTTTTTTTATCAGTATATTTTTTAAATAATTTTTGTTTGAGTAAATTTTACAATCACTCTTGAGGTTTTGTTAAATTGCATCAACCATTCCTGTTGACGCCACTAATCTCTCTTTACTTTTACTTTTATGATCTTGTAATATTTTTTTTATAAAATCTAAAAACTACCATTAGTATTTTGTAAATAACTAAAATACCATCATATTTATTATCTCATCATATATTTTTCTCTCTCATCTCCACCTCACTTTACACACTCTATCATCTTTATTTCCCAACCTTACAAAACCAAATTTGGATTGTTTTTAAGAATGTCGCGATAACCATCTTCGTTGACGAGAAATAAAATCTAAATAAGTCTTTCTTTTTTTCTCTCTCTTTATCTTATACACACATACATACGTATCTTTAAATTTAGATAGATTCATTCATTATGAAGGTAAATTGACAAAATGAAGATGAATGTGAACTGATGAAAATAGTTTAAATTGATTACAAAAATCTTCGTAGAAGAAAAAAGATAACAATAGTGTTGATGATTTTCGAACATGAAAAACCTAGTTTTTACCAACAATACATATATCTTTCTCTTGATTTAACTTCTTCTAACGCTTTCTTTCTATCTCCATATTTTTGTTTTTTTATCATTCGAAAATAAACCCTATTCTCATATTCAAAAACAAAACCTAGAAAAACGATTTTTGTCTTTTGTTTTTTTTTTTAGAACAAAACTCAAAAAATGAATGGTTTTACAATTTTTTATCCGAACAAAGATGAGAGAAGAGAGAAAAATATGAGAATAGATGATGAAAGAGAAAAAGACAACAATGATCAGTTTGACATTTATGAGAAATGAAAAGGAGATTAAGAAAAGAAGATAGGGAAGAGAAATAGAGAACAAAATAAGTTAAATAAAATGACAAAATGGTTAATTCAAAGTCTATTACAATCAATTGTGCTATTTTTAAAATATAGGGGTAGCTAGTGTAATTTAGATAAATTTTATGGTAATTTATGAAATTTAACCTTTTATTGTATTTAAATACACATACAATTCTATTTTATTTTTATCTAGATATAGTTTTTTTTTTAAAAATAATGTTTGAATTTATTCCTTATTATCAAATTTGATCTTATAATATTTTATCTATAACAATTTATTTTATAATTTTTATTTTTTGAAAGACAACTGATTAAATATGGATTGGAATTAGTTTTATTAGTACCTAAATCCCTTCTTACTATTCATACTTATGTTCACACCCACCAAAGAATGTATTAATTAATCCCATTCCATCTCTATATTTGTCAAGTAATAGATATCAATTACATATTCATACTGGTTTAATTTAAATTAATAATATAAATTTATTTGATTTTATCTCAAAATTTCAATCAAAATTTAACATATATGATCTAAGAAAATAATATATATTTGTACTTCTATATAAACAAACACTATGCTTTCTATGTTATGAAATTCTGCTAATAAAATATTTTTTTTTAAATAACCTTTATATATCTTACTTAAAAAATAAAAATTAACTACATTAGATCTCATAATCTTTAAATAATAACTAGCTTATCAGATAACTTTACCACTGAACCAAAACTTATTTTGTTTAAAATTTACCTAAAAAATAAAGAATTAGTTTAACTCACAAATAGCACTCAACAGAACTTTCATTTAAGATTTTTTTTTTAATTTTTTTTACACGAGCAACCCCTAAATTGGTGATGACTAAATTATATTCTATTAAGTTGACTTTCAATTATTAAATTATATATATTTTTTGTGATTTATATATAATATAAATATAAAAATAAAAATAAAATAGGTCACATAATTTGTATTAGGATGTCTCCAATCATGCTCCATATTATACTCTCTATCATATTATAAACAATTTACTTTCTATTCTTTTTTTAGCTTAAAAACTGTATTTATTCTACCCACATTTCTTATTTTACTCTCTATTTCATTTATTTATTAATAAACTTCAATTTTATTTTTTTAACTTACCTATAATTTTTATTATTATAAAATTTTAATATTATTTAATATATTTTAAAAATTAATTTACTAATCAAATACATAAAATTAATAATTAAATACACAAATCAATAATCAAATGCACAAACCTTATCAATCAATGTTGAACATGACACCTCTACTGTTCATCTTCTATTGTCACATTTGTTCACTTTTTGCGTGCTCTTTCGTGATTGACTTTGTCTTTTCTAGCCATGCCTCTTCCAATTATTATGATCACCTGGATCCTCTATCTCCAAAGTTGTAGGCAAATCGACTGGGTGATGGCGACCAGGGCCATACCTGATATTTTGAATGCTGAGTTAAAATGTAAAGATGAGCCCTTGAATTGTAATGTACATTTAAATTTTATTTTTTTATAATAACACATCAAAAAAAAAATATTCACATCATATCAAAAAATAAAATTGAAAATTTTTAAAATGATCAATTAAAAACTATTTTCCTTACAATTTTAAAGGCAAAAATATCAATCAAATTTACTTAATTAGATTATTCGAGTATTTTATTTTAATAGACAACATAATCTTTCCATTTAATCTGTCTTATCACATAATATATTCCAAAGGATCAACTAATACAACATTTTTAATCTATTTATATATTATAATTAACCTAACTTTTAAACAACACTAGATCAACGACATAAGCAAATATATATATATATATATAATGAGTTTAAGGTTGAGAAGGAATCAAACCCATTTGGTTGTGGCATTATAAAAGTGTTAAAATAAAAAAATAATCATTGATCCTTAACTATAATAAGAAAAAAGAGGGATTTATATAAGTATTTTTGAGAGAGAGAGAGAGAGAGAGATTGGGTGTTCTTCAAATTTTGAGAGGAAAAGAGACTTTATATAAGAGTAAAATGGTCACTTTAAAACAAGGACAAAATGGTCAATTTATTCCCAATCTTATGGGCCCCATAAATTGACAGAATTTTTTGGCCCTTAGACAACCGTCTCATGGGCGGCACTGCAGGTCTAGGCCTGATGACGACAACTATGGCAATGACCGTTGTGAGAGTGTCAACTATTGAGATGCCAGAGATGGTAAGAGCTACAGTGACGATCGCCAAATCTACAAGGTGATGGTGAGTCGCTATCAATTTGACAAGAGAATTTGACGATGGCTAATAGTGTTGGAGCTGAGAAATTGGAATGCCTTCCTAAAAATTTAGTTTGCCAAGAGAAATGAGGACCAGTTGGAGACAGCCTTAGGGAGTTGAGAACACAACAAAACTTTTAAGTTTTAATGGTTTTGGTTGGTTTGGCGAATGCTATTCTACCAGGGCTGGCGATTTAAATTCAGACCTCAAAATTGTTAACCCACTTGATCCATCAGCCTCTCAATAATAGTACTCTCTTGCCGCTGCCAAAAATTGGAAAATACAAGTAGAAGTGATGAGGGATTTTGGTTCCATAGGAATTAGGATAGACGAGATAATGAACGAAGAAAATGACAGACCAAGAAGTGTGTAAACCAAAAGTAACACAGCACCACAATTAGAAAAGATAATGAATGACGAAAAGGACAGACCAAGAAGTGTGTAAACCAAAAGTAACACCACCACAATTTTGGTTCATACATTTTTGCCATCAAGAAAATAGTTTTTCATTGTTTTTTTCTTTTTACTCTCTCTCTCTCTCTCTCTATCGTATTACATAATATCACATCATGTCAAGTCTTTATTCTCCTCCAATCAAGAATCAACTATGACCCACAAATGATCCTTATATGATAATCCATCTGCTCGTGGTACAACCCCATCACCCCTTCAACAACAAATTCAAAACGATGCTCATGGCAGAGGAAACAAATACATTCGTGAAGTGCAATTGGTATACATGTACACAGCTTAACAGCTTAAGATGGGCAAAGAAAATCACCACTTGTTTCCAAATCTTCTACATCTGCATCATCCAACTCATCCAGATCCATGCTGCTGTCCATAAATTCATCCCTAACCTTCAGCTCCTCGGAAAGCTTCCCAGCCTCCTGTATGATTGCCAGTACCTCTTCAATGCTTTGGGACGGGTTATTCACGTCGTTGCTTTCATAAGCTCCTCCTTCCATCAATTCTACCGGCAAGTTCTTTAAGAACCAGGGGTGCCCCTTAATCTCTGGAATAGTTATTCTCTGCCAAATAGAACAATTCCTTAAGAGGCGTTTGATACGCGATGAATTTTTAAATTCTTAGAATTCATGATTTTTGAAAATATTATTGAGAATCTTTGATTATCAGAATTTATATAATTCTATGTTTGATTAGATTTAAACATTCTAAGAATGTTAGGTATTCTTTTTTAAAAATTTTTCATTTTTATGTTTGATTTAAATGCAACATTCCTAGGAATTTATATTTTTTTTCAAAATTACCCTTACTTGATTTTTTGTTTAAAAATAATAAATTCTTTCCGATATATAAAATATTGAGACCCACAACCTTTTAAAAAAATGACGTTTTTTAACTTCTTAAAAACGTCATTTTTTTACACATTATATATATATATGTGTATATATATATACATAATATATTATACAAACATATGTGTGTTTGTATCTTATATATCTTATATGTGTTTGTATCTTATAACACACACGTGTTGTGTTTGTATCTTATAACACACACATATGTTTGTATAATATATTATATATATACATATATATATATTTGTAGGAAGCAAGTTATACCAAAAATAATGTAAAAGAGCTATGCAGTTATAAGAGAGTAAGGGGAATTTTAGACTTTTTATTTGTTAAAAACTTTTCCAAGTCCATGGGAATCCCAGATTCCAAACATTCCCATGAAAATCTTTTTGTAGGAAAGTTGATTAAAAATAAATCCTAAAAATGTTATTTTCTCATGATTCTTTTTTAAAAAAGTTGTACAAAACATGAGAATGTAAATTCTCAACCTAACATTCCCAGTTCCCAGAAATCTAAAAACTTTTATTGGACCAAACGCTTGAACAACGCTTGTTTTAAGGCTTGATATCTAAGCATACTCAAGGAATATGCAAGCTTGAACAACGCTTGTTTTAAGGCTTGATATGTTGTTGTATCTCATGGGGAGACAACATTTGCTGGGGTGCATTATAGGAAATGACTTGTTCAGAAGAATAAACAAGATCTATTCCGACAAACAAAAATTCCTTTTGACACCAAGTATTACCTTTTCCGGGTCGGCCACAAATATCCTGGATAAAAGATGTCTACACTCGATGGTTGTTCGGACATGATCTGGGATCGAGTAATGGACACCAAGTATCCGCTGCATGTGCCAAAATATTTTGATCAGTTAAAACAACAAACCAATGGACATACCAACTATTTTTCCATTCTAGAGGAAATTCCGATTCTTACGCTGAGAGACTTCCTCAAGTTCTTAGGATCGGCAGGATCTTCAAAGGGATAAGCTCCGACAAGCATCACATATAAAGTGACCCCACATGACCAAACATCTGCAAGCTACAAATCTTGAGGATTAGATATAGAGAAGGTCACAAACAACAAACAAAAGTATTGAAGTAAAACAGAAACATAGTTTACTAGTATCACCTTTCCATTGTATTCTTTTCTTGACAGGACTTCGGGTGCAATATAGGCCGGCGTTCCTACAGCTGATTTTGGTTGGGAGTGAAACACGGATGACTGCAAGAGAAGTTCACAAAATTGTATAAAGCAGATCTCTCAAGCAAGATGGATTTGGTGTACGGGGTAAATCAATTACCTTAGAGTACCCAAAATCACATATTTTGACCCGTGGTGCTGGGCTTCCATCTAAAAGTGTATTTTCCAACTTAAGATCTCTATGACAGATTCGCTGCAAGATGTAGAAAGATGTAAAAATAATACCGATGAAAACAAAGGAAAGCCACTACTTCTAATGAGGAGGAAGATCGAGTTAATACCATTGAATGACAGTAGCTGACCCCTGATATCAGTTGTTGAAAAAAGAATCTTGCCTAACATAGATTAACATCAGAAACCAAGAAAATAACTATTCAAGGAAAAAACTATCTTCTTCAAAAAGTTAAAAACATACAAATCATTTGGTGTTTGTTTCAGTGTTATTATTTCCTTTCTGATGGTAACAATTTCTTGGTTGCCATCAATGACATACCAGAAGTTTTATTCATGCTAATTACTATATTCACACTCTTTCAGTAAACACTCTGTGTGGCTTAAAACTGATTAGTGCATTCAAAGCAAAATTGTATCCAGAATATGACCATAGAACCAGAAAAGGACATCAAATGAGATGATATCTTAGAAGAGAAAAATAGTGTCTCAGTATAAAAATGTTAACACAAAATGTTAGTGTGAGGGGCATTAGATACCGTTCAAGGAATGAGTAATTTTCTGCCCAATGGCTATGAGCAAAGCCCTCATCTATATCGAGTTTTACCATAAACCTCCCTCTTTCTTACTTTACCTCATCCTCATTGAATCGGCCTGCATTGCATATCCTCTGGAATAATTCTCCTCCTGCAGCATACTCCATGACTATGGCTAGATGAGTAGGTGTTAGCAAGACCTGCAAAGAATGGCCACCCAAATCTCAAATCACATTAAACCCATTTCACTGCAATGGAAAGAACTCACCCTTATATCTTTTAATTTTGCTACTCATATAAATCCATAAGGGTCAAATTAGAGCAAGCGTGGAACTGTACTAAGCATATTGGGAAAATCCAAGCTTGATAAAGTGATTGCATTACCTGCAAATCACAAGAGAGGTTGACCATTGGGTTTTAACATAACATTCAGATTGAGGCACAATTCCAAATCACAACAAGCTCTTCAATTTCCCTTGATTGGACATGATATGAATTTCAGAATTCAAACCGTAGGCCTTTCAGTTGCAATTCCTAGTACTCTATATCATCTAAGATTTAAAATTTAATTTGGAGAATGGAAGCAAAACTCTAATAATTTCAGGCAATATTCTCTGAATCCGACCTATTTATTAGATTGATTAACAACTATTCCCTGGAAAATCATTCTACAAAATAAGACCATTAAACTCGAAACAAAAGTCACGGGGATGTAGCTTATATAATAAAGGGCCCGCTTTGCAAGAGAGAGGCACGAGATTCGATTCTCTGCACTGCACCTCCATTCAGTGTTTCAATTTTCTGGCCATGAATAGATATGGCTAGAGATCCAGGATTCATGTAGCCAATCTCACCCAGTGAGATTAAGGCTTGCGTTCTTATAAACATGGAAAAAAGAAGGAAAATAACAGGGACACATCAACTTCAAATATGAAATATGCACCATTAACCTACAGTCCAGGCACCCGAAAAGCCCATTTGTAAGGGGCATAATTCCTAACTTCAAAATTGCACAAGCAAAACACAATCTGTGCAGAAATACTACGCGGCTACAAAATTTAATAGAACAAAAACTAAACTAGGATTTCCATTCTTGAGCAGAAGGGCATTGATGAATTGTCCAGCATACAAAATAAGGCATTGCAGATTCTTATAAAATTAATAGGAGTGAACAACAAACCTCTTTAAATCTAACTATATTGGGATGCTTCAACGACCTGTGATTCATGATTTCCCTCTGCACATGTTCATCAATCTGCAGCATAAGAAACCTCAGAACTGATCCCAAACAAACAGAAAACAGAAAAGAAGCATGAAATTAAAGATGGAATTTACCTTTTGGCCTCTCTCAATTAACTTGACTGCAAAGAGCTCTCTGGTGCAGTTGTCTCTCACAAGCTTGGCGACCCCAAAGTTTCCAGAACCTATATCCTTCACAATCTCATACCGCTCCATTGATCGATGCAAAACTATCTGAGGCACGAAGTTGAGATACTCTCTTTTCTCAGCTGTAAATTGCCTGTAATTGGATTGAGTGATTTCTGCTAATTTTGGGACTGAAAAATGGGATGGTTTTCTGGGGTTTGCGTAATAGGCTGTTTGGCAGTGACTGCCACGGGCTTGGTTTATCAGCTCTTCGCTAAAATACAAGAAAGTGGTTGGTGAGGGGATTGACTTTAGGACAGTTCTAGACGGAGACTTTGACAATTTGGTGGGCAACCCCAAATGAAATTACAGAAATATCCCTAAAGACAATTACAAATACACCCCTGATAATATTGGCAAAGCAAAGCCCGGCCAAGGTGTTTCTCCTTATCTCTCTCCCTCTCCACCATTGTCGAGATCTCCTCCGCTTGGTTTACAAGCTTAGACCAGGGTCGTCTCAAAGGGTACGTCGGTGAGACATGTGCCTAGATCTCCAACTCCTTAAACTTAATAAATAATTATTTTAATTTTATTATTAAAATAAAATTAATAAATTTTTATTTTTAATTTTTATTAAGGAGTTAGAGACCCTAAATTAATAATAATCTAGGCCCCAACCCCTTGAGCCGGTCGACGCCCAATTTACAAGCTTAGATTTATCTCTTAGAATAAATATGGGACTTGATCTAGTGAATATGATGAATGATATGGGTATTTATAAATAGACATCTAAAGGTAATTGAATATGTAAGAGATAAATATGAATCTATGGGTTAAATTAATCTCATCATCATCGCCACCGAGGGAGCGGCTGAGCAGACAGATCCCATGATCTTCTCAATCAAAATGGCAATTTCTTCATCTCTCACGGCGTGAAATGACTGCACCCTCTTGTTACAGGAATAATTCTACATTGCTTGATGCCTTACAGACGAGCTTACCGAATAGGGTCAAAATGACCCAATTGCCCTCGCCCACCTTCGCTTCTCTCTTCTCTCCTTTCTCCCATGGCTATTTTGCAGAGCCCTCGCCTCCTTTCTCTCTATCTTCTTAGCGCGACCACTGACCTTCGCACCTCATCTCCCTAGTCGCCTCGTCGCGCCTCACTTTGTCACCTCGCCAACCATTGCTGCATCCAGCGATGGTCGACGAGGCAAGGCGCGGAGGTTGCGCAGCGAAGACAGAGAAGAGGGAGGCGAGGGCTCTGCGTGTAGATTCGCCATAGGAGGGAGAAAGGAGATAGGCGAGGGCTGGGTTGTGTAGTGGATGGTGTTTTGGTCTTTTTGACCCTATTCTGTAAGCCTCTCTGTGAGGTTGTCTGGCCCTGTAGTAGAACTCTTTGCTGTAAAGAAGCTCGAGCATGCATATACTTCTGATCTGCTGCCAATACTTCCCTTAAGGAGCGAAAACCACGTCCTTGCAATCATACATAAGCTTGCTGGTAATTGTGGATTTGGGTCTGTTGGAGAATGCGAGGTCATTGGTTTTCATGATCTCTCGGGCGGCATCGCCAGAGGAGACGACAAGAATCAAGTTGCTGCCGAAGTGAAGCAGCATCAGTGGGCCATGTTTCTAAGCCAGCGAATAGAGCAAGCGGTAGAGGAGCATGCCAAGTTGATGTAGATTTTCGATTATCGAAAGCTAAGGGCCAGTTTGGCTATGCGTTTTTTTTTTAAAGCTTTTAAGCTAGGTAGTGTTTAAGTCTGTAACATTCCACATCGAGTAATAGGAAAAATCGGAACAACTTATCCTGATGGGCCTACGCAAACTTCTCAGGGGGTTGCCCATCATTGAGTTTCCCCAGCTCAAGCACGCTTAACCCAGGGGTTCTTTACCTATATTCAGTCCAAAAGCTATTCAGCTGATGTTGTTTCTTTACTTACTTATTCTCGATATATATTACTCTTTTCTAGGCTCTTGGGGTATTACAAAGCTGGTTATAGCGTTTAAGTTAGATAGCATTTAAGCTGATAACGTGTTTGAATAAATATGTTTTAAGCTATTAGTGTAAAGTTATGTGTTTGGTTTGTAAAAATTGATAAGCTGTTACAACTTGGCAAAAAGATTAAAATGAATATAACACTGAATAATGCAAATAAAATTCAAAAAATATAATTTTTTTAAAAAAAATTAAATTAATGTCCAATTGCTAAAATACTTACAATTACATGTTAATAAATTATAAAAAAAATTAAAAATAAATTATTTTTATACTTTATGTATAAATTTAGATTTAATTCATACAAATCTTCAATATATATGTTAAGATATTATATAAAATTTCTTATTTTCATATATATATATATATGAAAATTTTATTATTTACAACCCTAACCTATTTATTAAGTGAGTATTTGTATATATATATATATGTATGTATATGTATATTCATCTAGATCCGACTTTTGGCGCTGGACGCCTTGCAACTCTGGGCGGCGGCGGCCGCCGTGGCTTTCGTTGAGATTTGGTGATGGCATTAGGAGGTGACGACCGTCGCTTCCTCGAGATCAGGCGATGGCGCTAGGCTGTGACTGCGCTAGGCGCCTGACAATGGCAACGGCGCTAGGCTACGACTGCGTTAGGCGGCTTGCGGTGCTAGGGAGCGATGGCAACGACGTTGGGCATCTTGTGACGAAGGCGACTGCGTTGGGCGTCTTGCGATGCTGGGCGGCGACGACGACCGTTTATGGAGGAGGAGATCCAACATTGCGGTAATAGGGGAAACGTTGAAAAGATGGGAGAAGGGGGATATGAGGTGTAAATATTGGAAATGTAGGAGGGTAAAATCGTAAATGAGTTGGTCAACTCAAGAATCTCTCTGCAACGTTTTTGCGAAAGTTGGTGGCCGATGGCTTTCTACAAACGCTATTAAATAAGTATTTAAGCTGTTTAACTTTTAAGCTATTAGGGATGTTAAACAAGTAAGTAAATAAATTTAGTAGCTTATAAGCTAAACTAATAGTTTATAAGCGATCAAATTGCATTGCCAAGCGAGCAGTAAGGGAGATGGCGGAAGGTTCTTTTTGGGATTTCGAATGGTGATCCAACATTTGAGAAGGAAGATGAAGAACAAAAAGATGGAAAGAAAAAGTAGAAGGATTGATCTCTCGACCACATTTGTGGTTCCTTGGATGTATAGCAAAGATGATTTTAGTTTTTGGAGAGTAAGAGGCAGGCGGTGGTAGCATCGCGACGTCATGCCAAAGGTTTTCAAGCAGTGAAGAGAGAGAGAGATTTCCAGCGAAGAGAGGAAGGGAAACAATATGGGTCATTCGAAGAGAGAAGAATATGTGGGGGATTCAAATAATTTTGTAAAACCACTAACCAGGTCCAATTCCAAATCAAGCTATAAGGATTCTTTAAAACAGTAAATACTTTTTTTTTGGGCTAAAATTTGGAAGATATACTTCACTCGAATTTTTTATGCATTGTAGCATTTTTTATATTCCTTATTCTTTATTTTTCATTTTAAATACCTATAATTTGTTTATTTTTAAAAAAAATTTCTCAATTTTTTTTTTTTTGGCTAAGTCAACAATTCTTTGAGCTAAAGTCTGATTCCTTAAGATTTTAGTTTTGCATTTCAGATTCATATAGTATATTTTTATATTTTGTAGTAAGTCCAGCACTAAGAACAATTCATTTAGACTATTCAAAAAAAAAAAACAGAAAATAAGGCTCTTAACTAAATAGATGACGTTATTTAAAAATAAAAATGTTATTTAAATATTCAATTGTGATATTTTTAATAATATTTGTGTATTGTTATATTATAAATACATAATACATCAATAGATGAGTGTTATTAAAGGTATCACAATTAAGTATCTAAATAATATTTTAATTAAAAATATATAAATCTTAATGATTTAAAATACTAAAAATAAATATGTAACTTACCCCCAAAAAATAAACTTTTAGATTTGTTACAATTTTAATAATCCACTAATTAGATTTATCAATTTATTACAATTATAAAATAATATTAAAAAATATTAGTTTTTAAGTCAAATAATAACTTGACAAATGAGTTGGATAAAAAAAAAAGGACAATACTATAGGAACAACAACAACTCTCTTAGACAACTTGGTTAACAACCTCAATTTATTGTAATATTTTAACACCAAAATATCACAATAAATTAAACCCAAAAAATCAAATTATTTCTCTCTCTCTCTTTCACTATCTCTCCCACTCTCTCTCTCAAACCTACCATCACTGTGAGCATCGTTTGTTGTCGCCTTCCTTCACCTCGAGCATAGCCGTTACCTCCCACCAATGCGAGCATTGCACTGCCTTGCCTCATCCATCGGCCACAAACCATCGTCGTCCCCCCCATACTACCACTCGAACAGCCGTAAGCAACAACCTCGCCCCTACCTGATCGCACCCACCACCTGGTTGGAGTAAATATGTAATTTTTGCAGAATTGTTAACAAAGTTGTCAAGAGAGTTGTTTAGGATAATGCTATACTAACAAAAGAATTGACAACTTTGTTAACAACTCTTAATGAAATTACAATTTTGCCCTTGATGTAAATTACAAAATTACCCTTCACTAGATCAACAACAACCCTGACTCTTTCACATATTCTTTATCTCTTTCACTCTTACTATTTTCGCCACCCACCAGATCTTAGATTGACAGAGATCTTGCCTTCCACTAGCTCACTCTCTTTATCTCTCTTATTCTTTGACTATCTCTCACACTCTTACTCTTGCCGCCCTCCACCAAGCCTTCTTTCTCACCTACTTGGATGCCCAAGCTTTCTTTATCGTCGATGTACTCTCTCTTTTTCTTATTCTCACCCACAGCCAATCGGACCTCCATTGCACAGTGCGTGACTAGACCTCAATTATTGCAATTGCTAGTGTTCACCACCCATACAACTGTCGTCGTTTGCCACTGACGTAGTTGTCGCCATTGTTATTAAAATTGCCTCCATCTCCCTTTCTTTCTTTATGGGTCTTCTATTAAGCGAATACATATATAAATATATAATATATTTATTAAAATTGTATTTTTATATAACTTTAGCTTAAATATACATATTTTCTAAATAAAAATATAGACTAAACAACTATACAAATAAATAATATACTTTGAGTTAAAATATATTTTTATGTTATTATTTATTTTCTTATTTATTTATATTACTTGTATAAACCTAAAATACGATATTATGGTTTTTCTTAACTTTAAATATAATTTTTGATCTTTCAACTCAAATAATACAAATAAATAATAACATAAAAATATACATAATTATTTATAGATAAAATAATTACAAAATATTTAAAATTTTATATTTTGTATGAATGATAAAGAGAAGAAATATAATTGTATTGTGTTGGATATGTGAATATATTTTTTTTATTAAAAATAAATATTATAATATTATAGTTTATAATTTGATTTTCATTTTATAATTTAAAAAATAGTACAAAATTATAAAATAATTTTTTAAAAATAACAATCCAAACTATATTCTTAAAGTTACAACACGTTACAAGCCAAAATTTTTAAAAAATAAGTTTAATTTGGTCTAGATAATTTTGTATAATATGTTTTTAATTTATAATTATATTAAAAATCATATTTATATATATTTATACATATGTAATTTTTGTGTGTAATATTTATATTTAGATAACAGTATATGGCGACGAACGGTGGAGGCGGATGGCGAAATCGTCATCGACAGAAAGAGAGAGAAGGAGAAGGAGATAGAGATGTTGACGGTGGTGAATGACGACATGAGAGAAGCAATGGGCGAGAATAGAAAACCTAGAGAAAGACACACACTCGATTACGTCGATAATGGGTGTGATCGGGTGGAGGTGAGGCGGTTGTTTGTTACTAGCGAGAGGTGATGGTGACTTGAGTGGTAGTGGGGGGAGGGTGACGGGGTTTGTGGTTGGTGGTAGGGGCAAGGCGGTGTAGTGCTTGCGACGGTGGGGTGACGATAGACTGTGCTCACGGTGGTGGGGGGCGACAACAAATGATGCTCGCGATGAATTGCGTTTGAGAGAGATAGTGAAAGGGGGAGAGAGGGAGAGTCAAATAATTTAATTTTTTGAGTTTAATCTATTGTGATATTTTAATATTAAAATTAAAGTCGTCAACCAAGGCTCTAGGAGAGTTGCTCGTGTACCATTGTCCTTATATGAAATATCTGAAATCGAACGTACACCAATTGCTCTTTCAAACCAATTTTTACCAGTTCATCAGATCGTATAGCTTTTCAACGTTCAAAAGACCCAACAACGCCCCCCTCCCTTTCCTCACTCTCTCTCCAACCACAAAACTCAGAGACCTCACCGAGAGATCCGATCCGATCCCGATCGAACCATGGAGGCGGCACCAGTGGCGCGCGACGAGAACGTCTACATGGCCAAGCTGGCGGAGCAAGCCGAGCGCTACGAGGAGATGGTGGAGTTCATGGAGAAGGTCTCGGCGGCGGCCTCCACGGAGGAGGAGCTCACGGTGGAGGAGCGAAACCTCCTCTCCGTCGCCTACAAGAACGTAATCGGCGCACGGAGGGCGTCCTGGCGGATCATCTCCTCGATCGAGCAGAAGGAGGAGAGCCGCGGGAACGAGGACCACGTCGCCACGATCAAGGATTACAGATCCAAGATCGAGTCCGAGCTCTCCTCGATCTGCGACGGCATTCTCAGGCTTCTGGACTCCAGGCTCATCCCTTCCGCCTCCGCCGGTGACTCCAAGGTGTTTTACCTCAAGATGAAGGGAGATTATCATCGCTACCTTGCGGAGTTCAAGACCGGTGCGGATCGCAAGGATGCCGCCGAGAACACTCTCACTGCCTACAAATCCGCGCAGGTTAGATTCTCACAACTTCTTGGGGCTTAGATTCTGATTTTGTGTTTTTGGCTTTTGTATGAGTTTAGATTTATACAGTCATCTCGCTTAGGATGCTGAGTAGGCATGGGTCACAGTGTAGACTCATCCCATTACTTTAGATTTATATCCAATTAGGCTGTTCTAATGATGCGGTGGAGCTTAAGATCTACTTGATGCAGATAGGTTCGGGCTAGAATGTAGATTTATTTACAGTAAGTAATTTAGATTCATTTCTTGAAATTTCTCGAAATTTGTGTATTTTATTAACCATTCACTATTGTCAGAAGGAAATCATATTTATATGCCTGTTAGGATTTGGTTGGCACGGACTTGTATCCGGCATTTGTTTACTTTAGTTTCTGAGGAAGATAATTGTTTCAGTTTCAAAGTTAAATGCATGATAGTATACACTCTTGTAGTGCTGATAAATGTTCGTAGGTATAAGATATTGGATATACTGATTTTCGTTTTCTTAATTTTAAAGGAGAAGTTGTATTCATGTTCATCAAATTACTTCCTTTGTAGAAATTTTTTTTGCCAAAAAGAAGTATGTTAGGTGTATATTGCCTGAGAATTATTTTAGGTGTATTGGCAATGGCATTGCCTTCTAGGGGAATTTTTCCCCATGCCCGATGCATCAATCAAGATGAGAAGTTTAATGAAGAAATAAATAAAATAGGATATTCATGCACTCACTATGAGTTTCTGGGACTTCTTTATGAACTGAAAAGTTTAGAAATAGAAACAAACGAGTGATATGGATTTGACGCCCATACTGTTGACATGCAAATTTTTGGGCAGTAAAATTGCCATGTCTTGTGAACATATAATTCAATAATATCCATTACAAATAACTTATAGTGGCATGTGTTTCAGGAATATATTAAATTTGCACATGTAGACAAATCAAACGGTGCCAAGTGCAAAGTAATGCAGTTCTCATATAAGCATGCTTTACTTAATTAAATTGAGTCAGTAATATGACAACAACAATTATCACTAAGAATTTATGAAGGTTAGGTGGGTTTGGCTACATGAATTTTAGACCTATATCCGTAGTTATATTCTTTGCACTGACCCTTCCTCTTTTACTTAAAACTTCCTCCTTTTCATTCACTTACTTCACAAGTGAGCCCATTAATCTTCTCATCACATGTTCATTTCATCTTCATTGTAAATCTCGCATCTTTCATGCAACCCTCCTATATACAAGCTTGGGATTGGTTGTCAATAGAAACAAACCTTCCACAGTATAAGTATTAATGGAATTACTCAATCCATATACATGCTTTATGAGGATAAGTGCAGGGGCTCACTATGGGGCTTGAACACATGATGACAAGGTTAAGCCTTGTGCTTTACTGATTAAGCTAAGCAAGCATGTTAGTAGGACCCACAAAATAATTTCTCCAATCACATTTGGTCGTGTGTTTCTTTTGATCACTGTCTCTTATTGAATTGGATAATTGTCAAATAAGTATCTCTAATAATTACACCAACATAGATATTAAGTCTCAAACACACTAGGTGGTTACATGAATTTTAACTTGTCAATCATATCTATCTATGACTGTATCTTCTATAGGAATTTTATAACTCATATCATACCTCCTACCAAGGGTTTTATTTATTTCTCTTTCTTTACTTATTTTTCTAAAGACTTATTCCATTGGATCGCTTTATTGGTCCTATTCTCACATAATCAAACTATTTTAATTGTCTATCACGCATCATATCTTTAATTGAAGCCACTCCAACCTTAGTAAGAATAACTTTTTTCTATTTTTATCTTTTTGCTCATGACTACATATTTATCGTGACATATCTGTCTTTGTTATGCTTGTGTTTGCACATCTTAGTACTTTCTTGCCCAAGGTTTTGTGCCATACAACATAAAGTTGGTCTTATAGTTGTCTCAATAACAGCATTCCAAACCTTCAAGTCCAACTATCTGGTCTTATAGCCGCCTCATTTTCTTTTTAGCTTTAACAAAATCTTACTATCACATAAAATGGTGGGCGCCTTTTTTCATTATAATCATCTTACCTTAATTCTATGAGGAAATAAGACAGGTAGAGATATTTATTATCTTCAAAATAAAGTAGACAGATATTTAATTAGGGATATAAATATTCTAAGGATATCTTATAAATGCAAAGATATTTCAAATAAATCAGTAAATAGTGTTTTGTTGAAAAACTAGATGTAATAATGTAAAACAAAATCTAAATTGTAATTACTCCTTAAAAGTAAATTAAGGAGTAACTGTCATGAAGCGTGCATCCTCCTCTATAAATAGGGGTGACTTTTGTGTGAATAATTTTTTTTCCAAACAATAAGTGTTCTAAGGTTCTATCTCTAGTAAAGGTGTTGAAAAACCACTATAGACACAAAAAAGTTCTAATTATCAAATTGATAAGTCCCTAAAGAACTAAAATACTATTTTTATCAAATTGAAAAAATATATATAAAAAACAAGCCACTAAGGCCCCAAGAAGTTATTTTCCACTTCATACATCGAGATCAAGACTTCTGAAAATTCAAAGGATTTTCTTATTCGATTATCTTAATTCACATAAAGTGGAGAAGAATTCATCATGTAATGTGGAAACAAATGTCTAGTGTTAACCTTGTCATTTTTCAAGAGAAGAATTAGAAAATTTTTTTTTGGTCCGGAAATTCATCAAAGCTTGTACTCTTCTCACTCAAGATTACAAAAAAAAAAAAATAAAAAAAAAAAAATCCAATTTTAGACATAAAACTTTGTAAAATTTTCTTTTAAAGGATTTTGCTGTGGAGTGACCCCATGATTTTTACCTCTACACTGATGGGATTTTCATGTATTTTTTGTCTTGAATTTTATAACTCAAAAAACTAGTGTAAACAGATACTGTCCAAATTCAAAAAGAGATTTGTTTCTGTTTCTGAGCCCTGTTAACTCAATTTCATTTTCTGTTTTTCCAGCTTTTTCAATTAGATTAGAAATGAGTTATGACCTCATTACTTTGTGCATTGGACTTTTTAACTAATCTGAGTGGTGATAAAAGAAAACTATGAGTAAAAACTTTAAACATTCTAGTATTAGTAAAATTTCAATTTTCACCAACCATGGTTATTGGTTTTCCAGACATTTATATTAACTGTGGTTATATTTACTACAATTTTGTTTCCAGGATATTGCAAATGCAGAACTTCCTCCAACACATCCAATCCGACTTGGTCTTGCTCTTAACTTCTCTGTCTTTTACTATGAGATTTTGAATTCTCCCGACCGTGCTTGCAGTCTTGCCAAACAGGTGACCTATTCTGTATTTGATACTTGTTTTCTTGCAGAACAGTGATCCAAGATGATAAATGGATCTTGATAAGATTTTTTTTTTTTTTTTTTTAAATTTTCTCCTTTTGTCATACCTAAGTCTAAAAGTGAAACGGTCTCTCCCATATTGACACACCAATTAACCATTCCACGTTCCCACCTGTTGCACAAATTCTACTCACATAACATGGAAAACCAAATATCCTTATTATCTATTTTGATTTGTGCTTCGCTCATTGTTTATTTTCTACATCCTTGACCAGGCGTTTGATGAAGCAATTGCTGAATTGGATACATTGGGAGAGGAATCCTACAAGGATAGCACCTTGATTATGCAGCTTCTTCGAGATAACCTCACCCTTTGGACCTCTGACATGCAGGTATGTCTGCTTCCATGCAATGTCCTAAACCATGCCTCGCGCTTCCTATCATCTTATCAAGTGCTTGTATGTTAATAATTTCCACTTGTGTATTTGGACTCATCTCTTGCATGATTAGCCTTTATATCAGCTGAAGTGGCTCTTTTCTTGTTTTCCCCAAGGCAAGAAACTCCAGTTTTTCACATGTTCTTTTGCTTTTTTACTTGGTGCAGGATGATGGGGTTGATGAGATTAAAGAAGCTTCTAAGCCCGATGATGACAAGCAGTAAGGGCGAGAATCATTGAAATGCATTTTCCCTTCTCCGATGGTTGTTTTTGCTAGGAGAAGAAGGTGCTTGTTTCTTTCAAATTTTCTTTCAAGTTTTTAGGTGTTCTTGATTTTAGTGCTGAAACTTGAAGGTGCTTAATATTGATGTTCTCTTGCTTGTAGTTTTCAGTTTTATTTGGTTATGGATGGCTTATTTATCTTAAAGAAGCAGAGCTCAAAGTCTGCATTTGGCTATGTGAAATCCTATTCCTGCCGTTGGTCAGAAATTTTCAGCTTTTCATCTTTCATATTCTGGCAATGACCTAAGCATCTGATTTCATAACGCAGTTCAATTAGATGTTGTTATATAGTTATATATTCAAGTCACGAGTACATGACAGTTGATTAAGATAAATTTTATTTTAATATTTAGAGTCGTATAACAACACGAAGTGTTATGAATTTACGATGATTTAATAGCATGGTTAATTGAACGTTTTGTCGCCACGCCTTTTTTATATGGCCAAAACGTTCTATGTTCTTATCCGTATTCCATGCTATGTTTTACTCTTGTGTTATTGGCTGAGCAGTTTTTATATTAAGCATTTGTTATTTTTTTTTTATTGTGCATGTTAATGATTTTAAAGATATGACCGAGAGTGAGCATCCAACACTTTATGGATGGCGTCTTCAGCATCTGTCCTCTAGAACTTTGATGGGAATAAATTAGAGCCTGGGTTAGATATAAATAATATTTTCCAGTTTCTTATTTTCTATTTTTTTACTTCATTAAATTTGGAAAACTTGTTCAAATGTTAAATATGTAAAAAAATGTTTTTATCTTAAAAGTTAAAAATTATAATAAAAAATAAATATGGAACAAGTTCGATAATTGCACAAGTGTAAGTGGTGTTTTTGGATCCCAGTAGACTTGGGAATGGGATGGTATGAACGTGATTGGTTGGATTGATTTGATTCAATTTTTTTTTTTTCTCATTTTCATTCAGTTATGCCAAAAAGTCTTTGAATGGATTAATATAGAATTGCCTTCAAGTTTGACCGTTGAGTCCCTAGTCCTGACCAAATTAAATCCAATTAAAAAAAATAGCTAAAATGCAACAAACTAGACCAATAATCCATCCCCTCGCTCTGCCTTGCAAGATTTGAAGGGGCAATTTTTCACTTTCCTCCCATCGTTCGTCGGACCTGTTTTAAGTGCTCTGAAAAAGCAAGACAGCCACAACATACCGTTTTTAGTTGCTGATTTTGAAAACGCTATTATTTTGTTCTACTTTAATTTCTTATCATATTTTAAGTTGTATTGAAGAATAATGATTATTTGTGACTCAAATATCTCCCATCCAGACCAAAACATTCGCCCTCGAATTAAACTTTATATAATAAATGCACATTTACTTTCCCCCCCCCCCCCCCCCCCCCCCCAAAGTTTCATGATATCATTGTATAAATTTTGGAACCGCCAAATATGAATTTAAAGTTGGTTTAATTTTATTAAATAGTTAAATTTATTCTAAATTTAATTTTACAAACTCGATTATGACTTATTTTATTGGAGTTGATAATTTAATATTAACTAGTTATGAAACACGCGCAGTGCATACACAATTCATATATCGTCACGAATATTATTAATGAAATTAATTACTAAAAGTATACTACAAATAAACTTCATGAATAGGAAATTAACAATATTTTAAGATTAATATTATTGATAACACATTCATGATATATATATATATATAGCTAACAGTTGTCGGAGATTGTATTGATTGAATATTTATATATATATATATATGTATATATATGTATGAACGTTGTTTTCCCCTTGAAAATGTAACCTGTATTTCCTCAGAAATAAAATCCAACCACCAATCAATTTTTTTTTATCTAAAAACACAAAAAACTAAAATCGATAGTCACACCATGAACCGGAAAACTTAAAATGAAAGGCTAGCAAACAGGTCCTAAGCGATGAAAAAATAGAGCGAAGAAACAAGCATCCAATTACCCAACTTTAAAAATCATAGTCAACGCCAACAAGTAGCAACATTTCCTTTCCCTTCAAAGGCGCAACTTTAATATAAAGACCATATATATATATATATATATATTTAGGACAAAGTTTGGAGTATTCGGGAGTTCCACACTCATTGTGTTTTTTTAATACATTTTTAATATTTAACAGTTAAATTTTTAAGATTTTAACTTTTTATCATTTATTTGGTATAGAGGTCGATCAAAATCTGACATCTGGATATGAGAATTCACTGACTTTTCCAATCACTACCCATTAACTAACTTATATTTATCACAAAGAACAATTTAAGGGATAAGTAAACAAATTTTCTGATACAATCCTTGTAATTTGGCAAACTTTCATCTACTTGTGAGTTAAACCGTACGAAATCCCTTTTTCAGAAGAAAAACACACAGACACACAATAAAAAAGAAAAGCAAAAACTGCTTTTAGTAGAGAGAGAGAGAGAGAGAGAGAGAGAGAGGAGTTACTTGTCCATATTGCCAGGCTTGTGAATAGGCTTTGTAGATTCCCACTTTCCAGTGGAAAAGAAAGTTTCAACGTGGTCAAAAGAAACACCACGGTTCAAAGTTAATATGGGGCCGCTATAAATTAAAAGCACAAACTCTCCTCTTCTATTTCTCACTGGAAAAGTTTAAATTCCACAAAAGCATGGAATAAAGATCCCCCCCACACACACAGAAAGAGAGAGCGCGCGCGAGAGAGAGAGCCCTAGAAATGTGTTGCATTGGGAAACAGTAAAGTTATTTCAGAATGGAAGTCTCAGAATCAGAGACAATTTTGGCAAAACTTATTTGACATGGCCATCCATCTCCACAAAATAGAGTACCAAGATCCATTAAACAGCAGACAACGTAAAAAGTAAAATCATATGGGTTGGGGACAAGAAGAACTTTAGGCGCATACTTGCACCAAGCCCCATTGATGCAGCAACACAATACATGGACAAACTTGGGAAGAGAAACCAAGAGGAGATGCGAAACAGAGTATCGGGGGGTGAAAGGGGAGAGAGCAGTTGGGGGGGAGGGAAAGTATTCACCGAAAGACAGGGACCCCTAACTGATGGACAGATTACCACAAGCAAAAAGTACACAATAAATTTGTACATCAGACTTGATTAAATGAATGAATATACATAACAAATATTAGATAGTGGTCTACTCTAAGTCTTGATCTAACATATAACGTCAATAAAACTGCTGGATCTGTTAATAATAATCTTCCATTTTGTAATCACATCGTGCAGCAGCGTATCACATAGGAGCGCACGATGGAGAAGCTTGAAAGATCTATAAAACAGGGATAGGGGTTAATATGCAAATGCTCTACATACTGAAAATTCCATGAAACCTAAGACAGAGCTACCCAAAACTTGGGGTGCAGCAAAAACAGTTTTGGATTCTCTACTGTAAATAACAAAAGTAAATCAGAAGACATTAAAGCCAAGGATCTTGGTTAACAATAATTTCATCACTGCTACCTCCTCATTCTAAAGGTAATCAGTAGGTACAGCTTGCATAAACAAGATTATAAAAAAATAGCAACTAAGACACTATTGAGTGGTAAGTCTCAACATATCTAAAGTGTGCAATGCAATTTTATATGGTGAGCCCAGCCATGTTATAAGTGTAGTATTACAATTTCAGAAAAAATGTATTACCAAGTTTGGAAGATTGTTAAATCATACTGCTGTCCCATTGTAACATAATCATGGCAGATTGCCACCATTTTGAAGTTGAGAGTTGAGTAAACCTGGAAGGTTGTCTGTCAAATATAAAACCCCACAACGAACAGCCAGAGTATGTATTTTAAGATTGCATTCACTCTACAACAATGTTATCCCAACTAGAATATTCATGTGTCGAAGAGAGTTTATAACCAATATAAGAAGATACCCTCCAGCTCTGGACAACCTCCAGCAGGACTGAATGACTTTAAACAAGAAGTTTAACTTCAAGAGGATATGAAATGGAAACTCACTATTACAGGCATGTCATCATATCATCACCGGTCACTGCCGTCACATTGGATCAATTTGCACCTGTTTAAGGGTGCAGGTAATGCACGTGCCATGTCGGTTGGAAGCAGCAACGTAATTTTACCACAGTACCACAGGCTTCAAGGATTTACAAACTGAATTCAATTAACCATCATATTCATATTCACTTACTTCATTGAAGATGCATGATCTAACCAACAAAATTTTCATTCTTCTACACGCTTTAAAACCAACAATGTGAGCATTGACATGCCTAATGGCTGACCGATCACACAACACATGGAAAATACCCAAAAGTCTAGTAAATCACATGTTTGGAAAATATCCAATCCAATCCAAAAATTATACAATGAACTACAAATGTAATTTCACTTCTCCAATATAAGCTAAGACTTTAAGCATACATGTCTAGACTGATCTGAAGTACTTGCTCAAATACAAAGGAATTACAAAGTTCATGACCATGCCTGAAGAAAGGAACTACCAAGGACTAGCCTCTATATCAAACCAAAACTAAAGAATTTCTAACATTTCTCTCCCCCAAATCTCCAATCAAGGAACATAAATAAGAAGCAAAAAAGAAAACCAACCTAGGGTTTTTTTTTTTTCTCACATATCTATAACAACCATTTACAGTTCAAGTTCAGGGCGTCATCTACCATTTCTTTTTCCACATATGAGAATTGAATATCTATCCCATCCCCCAAGATTTATAAATACAGATATATGCAACAAACCCATAAAAAAAAAACCCTAATTCTTACCTTCTTTTCATCTTTCAATGATTTTTCCACCTCGGGCTTGGCACGGGCAGCGTTGGAGAGACAGGGAATTGTTGAAACCCTAATTGGCCGGCGGTCGAAGGCGAAAAGAGTAGGCTTGGAGAGAGTAAAGGGTACGGCGACCGCGGTGATGGCACACAACCGAAAGGCAGCGGAGATGTCGGAATTTGGAAGGAGGCCGATGCGTTTGAGGGAATAGGGTTTTGCGGCTGCAGAGGAAGTGGTGGCTGGTGATTCTGCGGCGGCTGAGCGAAATTGCTCCATCTCGGAGAGACCAGCGGCGACAGTGGAGAGAGCCCTGGGAATCGCTTGGGGTCGGAATCGGCCGCCGAAATTGAGCTCTGGAGGTAGCGCATGTAAGCAGAGATCGGCGATTCGGCCGCCGCGTGCACCGCCGGAAGCGGCGGCAGAGGCGATAACGGCGCCGACGGCCTCCCGGCGGCGGTTATGGAGCTATTCGGCGGCGGCATGACGTTGTTTAGGGGGCCAGGTGGGCGGCTGCTAATCTGCGCCAGGGGGGCGTTATTTAGCAGGGGAGGCGGGCGATTGCTAATCTGCGCCAGGGGAGGCGGGCGGATCCGTTGCAGCCGAGAGCTCGGCGGCTTCGGAGGCTGTATCGGCGGCGGCGTCGAGAAGCGCTCGTGGGCAGGCGACCCAGTAAGTTTCTGCACCACCTCCCTGAAGTCGCTCTTGTTAATATTGTAAACTGGCGGCTGGTTCTGCTGCTGTTGCTGGAGACCCTGCGGCTGTTGCGGCGGCGGCGGGGGAGGAGGAGGAGGAGGAGGAGGCGGGTGTTGCGGCGGGGGGTGGTGGTGATGATCAAAAGTCGGGGGTCTTCGGATGGGCTTAGAGATCTTGTGAGAAATCTTGCTAAGGTGCCTGAGCTGTTGGCTGTATTGATGATCATCCCTGTTGTTGGTCCCAGTGCTGCTGTTAGCACTTGTAGTGGTAGACTCACCAGAAGAATGACAGCTTTTATCCATCTCTCTCCGTCTCTCTAAGATCTATATATGTATGTATGTATATAACCTTCTCTCTCTCTCTCTCTCTCTGTGTGGGTGTTTGTGGGTCTCCCAGTGCTAGTGCTTGTGCTAGTGCTTGTGGTGGGCAAGCCTTTTTCTCCTCTTCCTCCGCCTTCTTCTTCTTATCCTAGCAGGGACTTTGAAGAGTCGGTGAGCGGTCCCTTCCATACATATTTAAGTCAGTGGTGAATTCCCGGTGAAGAAAATGAGGGCTGCGTTTGGATCTTCTGCACGTAAATTGCAAAATAAGCCAAATTACCATATGCGTTGGTCTCGCTCGTCATTTGGGTCTTCATTGGTTGTTTATGATGAGATAGATGAGATGAGATGAGTTGATTTCCAGTTTAATCATGAACCGTGTTAATTCCATTGGGCTCAGTCCAATGGAAAATTCGTAGCTCAGTAAGGGGCTCGATCCCTAGGCCTAATCTTGGCCCAACGCTAACACAGTAGCATCCCCATCCCATTAACCCCGTTCGTGATTAGGGATGACAAATGCAATCGAAATCATGAGAAATTGAATTGAAATTAAATTGATTAATGCGGTTAAAAATCGTTTGACTAGGTAATAGTTTGGTTTGGGAAAAAATCAAACATTATTTCAATGGGTATAGTTTGGTTATGGTTTTCACTAAACCAAACCAAAACCCGAATCGAAACCGAACCGTTGTGTGGGTAACCAAACTAAACTAAACCAAATCAAACTGAATTGAATATATAAATATATATATATATATATTATATTAGAGGGGTGGCTACAAAACCCAGCCCCAAACCCATCCCAGCCCACTTGTGAACCCATCCTAGCCGAGCCCACTTGCAAACTCACTCTATCCCAGCCCACTTGCAAACCATTTTCTTCTCCTTCCTTTCTCGACCTCGTTCTCGCTCTCTCTTACCCTCGTTGCCTCTCACACTTGGCTTCCTCTCTCTTGCTCGTCCGCTAGCGCTCGCCCTCACTCTCTGCCTCTCTCTTGCAGCCTTGCTCTTGCTCGCCCTTGTCGGCTCTCTCTTACTCTTGCTAGGGCTTGGCCCCTCTTACTCATGCTCGCCCTAACTCTTGACTCCTCTTGCTCGCGCTCGCCCTAGCTCTTTGCATCTCTCTTGCTCTCACTCCACCCCCTTCTGCAAACAACAACAAACCCTTCTCTCTCTCCCATTCTCTCTCGATCTGTTCCGTTACTCGCCTTCGCTCTTGCTCGTTACCTATCTCGCCCTCCCTTGCCTTCTTTGTAATACAAATACAGTTTTGAGAGCAATAATCGAAACATAAGAAACGTTGATCAGGCGAGTCGGGAGTTATGGACCTTTGTTTTCTGAGTATCACACTTAAATTGCCTTATGCAATTTATCTCTGTACGCCGATAGCAAGGTCTCCCTATCTCTCTCTCTCCAACTCACAAATTAGGGTTTCTGACTTGATTTATTATTTTGGTCTAATTGATATGCAAATGCCTAAATCTAAATCTAACTTCCATTCTATATTTTTATGTAAATCTGTAATGTTTAAGAATGTGTTTGTGTTTGCTATTTCTTTCGTTACTCCTCTCTTTCAGTTCTTTTTCCTCCTACTATAATGAATTGGAAGGTTGAACTTTTTGTTTCCTCCCTCCGCGTTTGCATCGATTTTTTTGATCAAATATTAATATATGTTGCGGGTGTGTTTGTGTTTGTTTTGTCACTTAGATGTATAAATAAATTAAATTATTGCAATTTAGGAGGCACTATCAATTTGAAGCCAAAAGCATGGGGTTAGTGTTAGGATTTTTATCTAATAGTTAGATATATGTTTGCATAATGTTATTGTTAGTTGCCACAACTGTGAAAGGCATATTGTAGTGCATGCAGATCAACTAGTTTTTATGAATGCTATTTGCAAGAGTTTGTCTTTATTTGTTAGTATGGATCAAACTAAAAAAATCATGGTTAAAACCGAAACCAAACCGAAACTGAATGGTTTGGTTATGGTTTTTAATTTTTAAAACCAATGGGTTAATGGTTTGGTTTTGGTTTTACTATTTTAAGTTTGGTTTGGTTATGGTTTTAGCAAAAATCGAAACCAAACCGAACCATTGCCAACCCTATTTGTGATTCCCGCACCCGTAATAGGCCTCAACAGCCCTAGGATTCTCAGCCTCTCATTCCTCGAGGAGGCCACTACACAAGAATTGGGGTGTTCTCCCTTTTTTCCCATATATAAAGCAACATCATCACCATTTGAGGTATGCTCTTTTCAGTCTTACAAAAACTCTATCATCTTAAACTCTTACTTACTTGAGCGTCGGAGTGCTTGTAGGTGCCACCCTTCCCCTTGGCCGTGCAGATTGCTATTGCCTCAAGCTCTATGGTTGATCATCACTTTGGACTGAAAGAAACATTTGGCGCCCACCGTGAGGTCTGGTACAACTTGTCTGCCCCATAAACTCACCAAGGCATCCCAAGTTGTACCCAACAATTATCCATGGCCAGAACTAGAAACCAGAACAATATAGTCCCCAACGAAGAAAACCAAAACACTCACCCTCACCAATTAGAAAACCCTGCAACCATGGAAATCATTCTCCAGACCATTTGGCGGCTCGAGAACCAAGTCGCTGAGCTGACCTGCAATCAACAGCACGACCAACGCAATGGGCGGATCGACGATGACGAAGAAGCCAACAACCACCACTAGCCCAAAACAACTTATACTGTCACACCTTTTACAACCCTATACACCCCCAATCACTCTTTTTTCAGAGTTCATCATGTCTATACCCTTACTAGATGGTTTTCGTCTTCCTGACACCTTAGAGCTGTACGATAGAACTAGCAATTCCCAAGAGCACATAACCATGTTCAACTCCTTGAGGCTATTGAGTAAAGGCACTGATCCTATCATGTGCTGAGCGTTCCCTAGCACCCTCAAGAAATCCGCCCTACTGTGGTTTTCCACCCTCGAGTTGGACTCCATTCATGCCTTCTCTGAGCTTGCCACCCGCTTCCTCACCCATTTCTTCACCAGCCGAGCTCGCCACTCGCTTCCTCACTTATTTCTTCACCAGCCGAGCTCACCACAAGACCTCTACCAGTCTTATCAATTTGAAGTAGAGTGAAAACGAGCCCTTACAAGCGTTCATGAATCAGTTTAATCAAGAGGCCATCCAAATTCGGGACCTTAATCTTGTAGTCTCTTTGCACGCCATCATGGTAGGGTTAAAGGCTTGGCCTTTTGCAGACTCCCTAGCAATAAAACCTCTTGCCGACCTCGACAACCTCAAGCTACGGGCAACAAGTTACATAAACGGCGAGGAGGTCTCGATCGCTAGACGTAACCACGCTCAACCAAGAGCTCAGCCCTAGCCAAGCCAGCGGACGGGGCCGTTGGTTGAACACCAACATTGGCCTGATATGAGCTTCGGTTGAGGAAAAGAAGGCCGGAGAGAGTAAATTGGGAAAATGAGGGAATGGGAACGGGTGTTTGAACCTCTCTGGATGAGATACGACACATACACCCTGTTGACGATTAGGAGAGATTGGATCCTCTGAGAAGTCTGTAACTTGAGGATTATCTGACTCCTCGACAATCAAGGACAATAAAACTCACGCTCCCACGTCAATACAAGCAAGCGTTGTGATTACCACTGAATGTATGGTCACACAACCGAGAAGTGTGTTGCATTGAAAGATTAATCGAGTGCCTAGTCAAACAAGGCCACCTTGGGCTAATATGTCTAAAGAAGGAAAACCCAGAATGGGGAATCGCAAGGAGATCGAGATCAAAGAAAGAGCCACAGCCTATGGAGGAGGCCGAGAATTGTGGAAGGCCAGGATACTAGGGCGACTCCTGTGGATTAGATAAAGGGAGTCATAAACACCATTTCTAAAGGCATCGTAGGAGGAGGAGACTCCAGCTCGACAAGAAAGCGGCACCTCAGGGCAGTGATGTCGGTTAGTAGTACCAAACAGAGACAGGAGATGATGACCCAACACCTGATGATCTCTTTCACCGACAAGGACTTCAAAGGAATCGACCAGAACCTAGACAACCCCATGGTGATATCCATCGTGGCCGCCAACTACATTATTAGGAAGATCCTTGTTGACTAAGGAAGTTCGGCTAACTTATTTACCTGTCGACCTTGAAGAGGATGAAAATCCCCAAAAAGAAGCTTAAAACATTCCACGGGAGTCTGGTAGGCTTTTTCGGGGAACAAGTGCATGTCAAGGGATACATCAAATTGCTGACCATGTTTAGGAAAGCTCCCATCCTCAGGACCATCAACATCAAGTATCTAGTTGTCAATTATCAGACTACATACAACACCTTACTCGGCTGCCCATCCCTCAATGCTCTAGGCGCGATCATCTCTACTCTTCATTTAGCGATGAAGTTCCCAATATCGATCATCGAGGTCGAAGTTGTCCATGCCAATCAGAAAGAAGCTTGGCAATGTTATAATGACAACTTGAAGGTTCAAACTCCTAAACCCAATAGAAACATTGGCAACCAAGCTTCCTGCCACAATGTTAACATGGTTGAGTTAGATCCCCAAAGCAAGCTCCCCGATAATCAACCATAGGCCACAGAGGAGTTGCACCCTGTGAGCCTGGGACCATTACCAGGGCAGATCACCAAGATCGGCTCCATACTCCCTCATGACCTAAAGGAATGACTAGTCACCCTCCAGTAAAATGTTGATCTTTTCGCCTGGTCCCTCGCGAACATGCTCGAGATCGACCTATCCTTCATATGCCATAGGTTAGCGCTAGATCCAAAGGCTAAATTGGTAGCTCAAAGAAAAAGGAAGTTAGGGGAAGAGCAACAAAAAATAGTGGTCGAGGAGACAAAAAAACTCCTCAAGGCTGGGTTCATTAGGGAAGTACCATACACCACTTGGCTAGCTAACGTGGTCATGGTGAAGAAATCTTCAGGCAAGTGGCGAATGTGTGTCGATTTTACAAATTTGAACAAGGCATACCCAAAAGACTCTTACCCTTTATCGAACATCGAGCGACTTGTGGATGGAACCTCCAGATATAGATACCTCAATTTCATGGATGCATACTTCGAGTACAACCAGATTTGGATGCATCTTGACGACGAAGAGAAAACAACCTTCATCACAGAGAACGCCAACTTCTGCTATAAACTCATGCCATTCGAATTAAAGAATGCAGGGGCAACTTACCAGTGGCTAATGAATAAAGTGTTTGTGGGACAGATAGGCTAGAACATCGAGGTGTATGTGGACAATATGGTGGCCAAGATGTCGGACAACGGAGACCACTACTCGGACATGGACGAGGTCTTTGGGCAGCTTCGATGACATAATATGAGGCTTAACCCGGAGAAATGCGCATTCAGAGTACATGCCAAAAAATTCCTCGATTTCCTACTGACAAAGCGGGGCATCAAAGAAAATCTTAACAAATGCAAGGCCGTTCTTGACATGCGTAACCCCTATAGTGCAAAAGAGATTCAGTGGTTAACCGGCTGAATTGTGACCTTGTCCTGATTTCTGTCCAAGTTGGAAGATCGAGCTTTTTCATTTTTCCAATGTTTGAAGAAACCAGCAAAGTTCCAATGGATGGAGCAATGCGAAATTGACTTCCTAGAGCCGAAGCGTTTCCTGGCAACCTCTCCCATCCTAACAAAGCCAGAATCGAGTGAAGAACTTTTTCTCTATCTTTTCGTAACCAAGAACGCACTCAGCTCTGTTCTGGTCAAAGAGAAAGGTAAGGCACAACGCCCAATATACTTCATCAGCCGAGTTCTACAGGGGCCTGAATCCACTATCAAAAAATAGAAAAATTGGCCTTCGCCCTGTTAATAGTAGCTTGGAAACTCATACCATACTTTTAGAGTCACTAGATCATAGTTCAAACCAACTAACCAATCCGATAGGTGCTCCAAAAGCTTGAGCTCTTAGGAAGGATGATCACATGGTCCGTGCAGCTTTTTGAGTTCAGCATATAGTACCAACCCTGCAAACACATCAAATCCCAAGTGTTATCCAACTTCTGCGTTGAATTATCTTCTCCTACCCAAAGTTTAGATAGTAATCCTTGGATCTTGTTTGTGGACGTAGATTCCAATATGAAAGGAAGTGGGGCTGGCGTCATCCTAGAAGGACCAGATGGGCTACTGATTGAACAATCCCTTCGCTTTGGCTTTAAAATGAGTAACAACCAAGCCGAGTATGAAGCCCTCATAGCCGGACTAAATTTGGCATCAGAGATGTGAGCTACTTAGTTGATCACATTAAGTGACTCCTAGCTAGTGATGAATCAGGTGAAGGGTGAATTCTAGACAAAGGATCCTCAGCTCGACTGATACCTCAATAGAGTCAAAACCTTGGCCGAAGCATTCGAATCCTTCGACATTGAGTACATTCCACGAGAACAGAACTCAAGGGCTGACCTGCTTTCAAAGCTCATGAACACTAAGAAATTAGGGAATAACTAGTCTGTTATACAGGAGACCCTAGACTCACTTACCATCGACTTGGTTGACGAGCAAGCCATAGAGACAAACCCTAGTTTCTAGAGATCCCCCATCATCTAGTTCTTGGAAAAGGGGGTGCAACCTACTAACGCCGAGGAGGCAAAGAAACTGAGAAGAGCGGCCAATTTCTATGTCTTGGTTAGAAACCAACTTTATAGAAGAGGTCTTGCAATACCGCTCTTGAAGTGTGTGAATAACAACCAGTTCACCTACATCATGTAAGAGGTACACGAAGGAGTCTGCATAAATCATATGGGAGGCCAGTCCCTAGCAGCAAATATTTTGAGAGACGACTATTATTGGCTGACCATGAGAAGTGATTGCTTGAAACATGTACGAAGATGTGAAAAGTGCCAAAATTTTGCAAATGCGCACCACTCCCCACCAGAAAAGTTGTATAACCTAGGCATCTCATAGCCTTTCTACAAGTTGGGGATAGACCTACTTGAGCCCTTCCTGACCGCCCTCGGACAGCACAAGTTTATCATTGTGGCCATTGATTACTTCACCAAATGGATTGAAGCTGAACCTTTGGCCATTATCAAGGCCGAAAAGGTCAAGAAGTTTTTCTGGAAGTGCGGGACATGGTGCACATCCGAGGGAAAGCGACTAAATAGAGAGCAGCTCGAAAATACAATGTAAAGGTCGTGCCCCGCAACTTCCAAGAAAGAGACTTGATTCCGAGGAATGTTGAAATAACACGACAACAACCTGAAGAAAGGAAGCTTAGAGCTAATTGGGAAGGCCCCTACTAAGTCACCCACAACCTCGGTAACGAAGCATACCACTTGATCGAGCTCTTAGGGCAACCCCTACCACGGGTATGGAATGCGGTCAGCTTACGGAAGTACTACAATAAGTGGCCATCTCAAATTCGTTTATATGTTATTTATTGATTCATTAAATTTGTTATATCCATATTTTTACCACCATTGACTTATTATGTATTACCCGACTACACGCTAGCGCACCACACGATATCAATAAAATTGAAAATTGTGCTCATCTCTTCTTATTATATACGATTGCTCTAAGCTCATCCCGACCTCTGAAGCCGTACCCTGGGTCAGACAGGCTAAGTCAGTCCACCCCCAAGCACTTGGGTCAATCTCGGCAAGTGGACCTCAGGTCATCCTGGTCTCCAGAGCTATGTCTTGGGTCAAATAGGCTCAATCAGTCCACTCCCAAGCTCCCAAGTCAATCTCGATGGGTGAACCTTGTCATCCCAACCTCCTCAAATCCCCTCGAAGCAAACACACTCACCCGATCGAGTGTTTGAAGTAAAACATTAGGCAACAGTGGAAACAAAATATACTACGCACAATAAAATCGACATACAAAATGAATCATGCACAACAAATAACCAAACAAAAATGTCCTTTAAATTCATCAAGAGTAAAAAATACAAAAGATATGCCAACCTACACTATACAAATCTATTGCAAAAAGAAAGAAAAAAAGAAAAAAGTCAAGGTCCGACAAGTCCAGGAGCAGGCTCAGCCATAGAAATTGGTCAACGGCTTAAGCTTGGGACAAGGCCTTTGCGAAGCGCTCCAAAAATTGGTTAATGGCCTCATCCATCAAACTCTCAACCTCAGCTATACGCAATACAAAGATTAACTCGATGGTGATACAAAAGCAAATGTGCGTCCGGCCTCGTGTTGGAAATAAAATTAAGTGAAGTTGGAATGGAAACAAAACAAGTCGTGCACAACTAAACCAACAAAAGGACAAGAACATTGAACAAGTACAAGTAAACAAGAACACCGAACAATATGGATAAACAAAATTCTTTATTATATTTGAAGGTTAAAATTTATATTACAAAAGAAAAATGGAAAAATGGGTAGAAGAAGACTACAGCCCAGAAGGTCCAGGAACACACCCAATCGTAGCAGTTGCCCCTGAGACGATGTTAAGAACAACAAGGTCCATTGAAAAATTGATAGCCCTCTCAACCCGATTCTCCATAGCCTCTGCTACCCCAACTGGAGGCTCGGGCTGACCAACTTGGTTAATAGCAATTGGGTCCACAAGTCGGCCATCCACGATCTCCTTGAAGGGGTCGAAGGTGGAGAAATCGGCCTTAGGGAAAAGCAATCAAGCATGGGACAAGGCCTTCTCATATCCAACCACAAATTGGTCGGTGGCCTTGTCCAGTATGCCCTCAATCTCGAACCGTGCCTTGTTAACCTCGTCCTTCAATCGGACTACCTTGAGCTTCACTTGATTGGTCTCGAAGAGAGAGGTCGCCAACTTGAACTTGAACTTTCCCTCATTCTCATTCGCCAGCTTCAGCTGGTTCTGCTCTCACTCCACGATTCCCTTCTGGCCCATGAGCTTTTCGTAGAGCTAGTTCAACTTTAAGGTCGCTGACTCTGCGTCATCAGCCCATTTCTACAATCGATCCTTCCCCGCGACCAACTCTCCCCTTATTTGATCAATCTTTTCTTTATGGGCCAACTCGACACTCTATTGCTGGGCTTGGCACTCCACCTCCAATGATCATCAAGCACTCACAAGATGAAAAGCTTGCAACTCAACCCAACTGCAAAGCTTGGTCTGCCCCAAGTCTATCATCTTCTGGCGATCAGTGGAGACGGATAGGTACTCTTCGATAAACACCTCGGGGAGAAACTACTTATTCCATAAACTCCTCGGGTGTTACCCATTAGTTGAACCCCGAGCGTCGGACGACCTCGACTTCTTTTCATGAGTAACTCTTTTTCTCTTTCGTACCAGCTGGCCTTCCTCTGCATTAGTTGGCTTTTCGGTCCAAGAGGGGGCGGGGGCCTTAGCCTTGGTGACTTTAGAGGCAGCTCGGGAGTTTGGCACATGACTTCTTGTTGGGTCGGGGGTCACACTAGTGGAGGCTTTCTCAACAGCTCCGGAGACGAGGACCTCTTCGGTAGTCCTACTAGTCGAGGCCGAACTAGTCTTTGCTGCCTCAATTTTCTTCCTCTCCAAGCATTTCCTCACCTCCTTGGGGGTCATCTTTGGAGCCATTGAGCCTGAAATAGGAAACATATAGTATGAATAATAAGTAACAGTGACAAGAGAAAGAAAAACAAAGAAGATAGTATGAATGGCAGTAACAATGACAAGAAAATGAGAAACAAAATAAAAGCCTACACATATACTCGCTAAACCCTCTTGGTCACCACCAAGCTTGATGAGAACTGATGTCTTCAGCATCAGAGAAGTTTCAAGCAAATCCACCATCGCTTGGTTCTCCAAGATGAAGCTCCGATATTCAAACCTCATAAGAGAGCTTGGTTCACTCCTCTAGTACATGGGGTGCTTTTCCACGCCAGCCTTATCCAGAAAGAAGGCGAGCTTGTCCTCCTGAGAAGCCACCTTAAAGAAGTTGACCTTGAAACCCTTGTAGGAACTATTAAAGGGCTTCAGTAACCATTTCCTCGGAAGACCGCTCAGGGAAACCCAACTACCTTTGCTAACCTCATTCGATTGAAAAAAGTAAAAGAACACCCCCTTACTCGTCTCTTAACTTAGGAATTTGGAAAGCACTTCAAAGGCCCAAACAAAAGCCCAATTGTTTGGATGTAGTTTGGTCGAAGTGACATTCAACATCGCTAGCACCGAGCTTTAGAAGTTGGTGAAGGGGAGTCACAACCGAAGATGCATGAAGTACGTCTCGTGCATGTAGATCGACCCTGAATCCGGGTCTGAAGCCAAGTTCACGTAGACTCACTCTTCCTCCCTACATGGGTAACATACAAACAGGCCTTCATCCCCGACAGCCGACAAAAATACCTGTGTTCTTAGCTCGGTGATCATCTCAGGAGAGTTGTATATCGAGGCAATCTTGGCCACACTCTTACTTACCCAGGCATATCTGCTACATGGCAGACTCGAAGATGAACCCACTCGGTCAGCCCTAGCCTCCTCACCACCACTCACGTCGTCCATAATAGCCCTCTTAGCCATGTTCCCTATACCTATAATGTCCTCGAATGACTAGGGCAAATAGAATTGTCAAAAATTGGCATCCCACGCCTATTCTGAGCTACCCTTAAATCCCCCAATCTATATCTTGATTCACTCTCCTAAACCCAGCTAGCAAGACCCGATGGTTAACCTCCTGCTAGGGTACTAGATTCCTCTCCAAGAGCTCCCTATAATAATCGTAGTATCGCTCCCCTCCCCAAACTCACCCCTCGATCTCGCCATAACAATCGGTAATCAGTGAACAACAAAAAATAAAAGTATGAAAGAAGAATAGACAAACCAGATCAGAGGAATTACTTAAGAAATTAAGCAAAATTTCAAGCCAAAAATTAACCAGCTATCGAGGATAGAGGTAGTATAGCAGCAAGAAGTACGTAGAGAAATGGAAGTTCGAAAATAGCCTACAAATGCAGAAAGTGGAATAGAAAAGAGGAAAAATGGCCTACAGATGTCTTATATAGATATCGCTCAATGGTAGTGATCTAGGCCCATTCCTAATGATGAATCAACACCACATGACACATCCAATGGACAGAGATCAAGCATCGTCAATCGCCCACAAAGATCACGCCATTTGTCACGTCGCCTGACATGCATTTAACACCTTGAGTGGAAGTGGTGGAACGACTCCTTGTCTGCTCACGATGCCCCATCTTCCGGACCAGGCGTCTCGCGTCTCAAGTTTCAAGATCATGTGCGCTATTTGTCAGTACATCGAAAACGATAAAAAAAAAAACTATTAAAACTCAGCCTTATTAAGCTTGACCCAAGGTCAAAGCAAACCAAAACGGTCGAAATGCCATCACCACCTCAGCTGCACCCTCAGCTCAAATCGCATGCGCTACTAATCGGTACATCGAGAACGACCCCAAGAATTATTAAGCTCGACCCGATGTCAAAACAAATCGGGACGGCCGAAACGTTATCACCACCTCGGTCGAATCCCGAGCTCGAATACCCACACTTGCGAACATTTGACCTGGGAGGCTATGAACCGTGTTAATTCCATTGGGCCCGACCTATAGAAAAGCCAGTAGCTTGGTATTGGGCTCGATCCCTAAGATCAATCTCGACCCAAAGCCAGCTTAGCAACATCCTCATCTCATCAACGCCGTTTGTGATTCCGGCACTCGTAATAGGCCTCAAGGGCCCTAGGATTCTCGGCCCCTCATTCCCCGGGTTGGCCACTACACAAGAATTGGGGCGTTTCCCCCTTTTCCCCATATAAGCCAATATCATCACCATTTGAGGTATGTTCTTTTTAATCTTACAAAACCTCTATCACTTTAAATTCTTACTTATTTAAGAGTCGGAGTGATTGCAGGTCTCGCCACCCCCCTCCTCAATTGTGCAGATGACTGTTGCCTCAAGTTCTCTCGTCGATCATTACTTTGTGTTTGAAGGAACAAATCATAAAAAAATAAAATAATATTATCATTAAAATGTGTCAAAAATACGGACTGTGGCATGAGTAGCCTCCTTCCCTAGATGCAGGTGTCACTAAACCTACTTAAAAACAGGGAAAAACGTGTGTCTTACTCTTATTACACATAAACTCCTCTCAAGTCCAAATCTACCTATTTTCACTTAGAAAATAAAAATGGTAATTTACCTACCTACATTCGTTATTATTTTATTTGAAAACCAAAATTAATTAAAATCTTAAAAATAATGTAACATAATTTAAAATTTGTTTGGCTGTAAGTAATTCGTCCAAACGGGGCCTTAAGGAGCGATGTTGAGAAAAGGGAGAGAGAGAGAGGCTGAATAATCAACCAATCTTTAGTGTGTCTGTGGCTTTAGTGGCTTTTGATGGCTCAAAAGAAGAGACAAACGGGACATCACCCCGTAGAAAAAGCCAATCGTTATTCTCTCTCTCTCTCTCTTCATTTTAGTTTTATTAATTAATTAATTTATATTTATTTATTATATTCATAATAAATATTATGTGTGAGTGTGGTGATTGGCGACGGCTTTTAGAAAAACCATATTCACTCACTGCTGAAAAGTGAAAATTGAAATTAAAAAAAAAGAAAAAGAAAATGGATATCCATCCGTTAGATAAGGCGATTGCGTCAACAGGTTTTGTCGTCTCCTGAGACGTGGCACTTCACGTGCTCTCTGGCCCCACACAACCAGTTACCTAGTACAATTCATTTTTCTTTTTCTTTTTTTTTTTTTTTATAAAAAAAGTCAGATTGATTTACTCTTCTACTTAATTCGATTTGATATTTTACTTACATCGGCTTGCTTTGATTTTGGATATATAAAAACAATGGTATTTTGAATTTGATTTGATATTTTACTTTTTTTGTTTTTTAAATAAAAAAATATAACTCACATTACTAGTTCCTGAGTTTTATAATAATCTAATAGAGTTATTAGATCAATGTGTATGGAAACAGACAATTAAATTTACAAAAATGTCTTAAACATCTGCCAAACTCTTTTAATATAAAAATTGATTATTTGGACTAAATTTTTGGACATAACAATCTTATAAATTGACGACTGCTTCGAGAAGTTATAATTTTTAACAATCAAAAAGAAATTTGGGAATAATTTTTTAATGAATCAAATATATATTTTGAAAAGTAGTATTATTGGTGAGAAGAGAGGGAAAGGCAACAATCAATGAATGAATGAATGAATGGTCAAAGTTGAAAGTTGAACGTTGAAGAGAGAAAAGAGAGAGAGAGAGAGAGAGAGAGTGACAAGTGACAACAACAACGGCCCATTTCCCTCTTAATTAGTCTTTGATTACAGATTTATGTCGGCTTCTTACCCAAAATAACCCCCCAAAAAAATCCAAATTACTTTTACATTTTTTCTTCTTTTACTTGCAAATTTGGGTGGGTCTTGAGAATGTGAGTAGTCAGCATCAGACTTGACCCTGCATCTTGTCCCACCTCTCACCTGATTGAAACTCCGTGACACGGCTGCCAAATTTGAAGTAGACCCCATCATATGATTCAATTTCCACTTTATTTTAATTCACATACAGTCAGTTACATTAGCAAATGCATCCCATTGAATTTATTTATTTATTTTTTAATATACCTTACAATTGACATTGATACAATTATTTCACTTTAACAATATAATAATAATAATAATATCTGTTTTTTTTAAATAAATAAAAAGGATAATGAAATACAATTCACATGTATTCGTAATATATGCAAGCCAGCCATCATCCCAATATAATTTCAGCTTCATTCGAATTTTCTGGCTTTGCCTGCCAAACAATTTTGACTATACATTTTAAAGTATCAAATCTTGGTGGTAACGTGATTTGGTGCGAACACAACATTATTAGAGTATTATGACGTGTTTTAATCAATGATTTTATGTTTATTAAGAGGGGGTGAATCATCACTTGAGTCATTTTTAAAAATTTAAAAAATATAAGAGATGTAATTTTCAAAAATACAATATAAAGACAAAAAAAATACCATGTAAAAATAAGAGGGAGAATGTGATATAAAAATTATGATATAACATAATCGAATCAATCAAAATTTGTTAACCGATTAAATTAAATTAAAGAATAAAATCAATTAAATAATAATTAAAAAATTAAAATTAAATTATATAAATTGAATCAAATTTATTAAATAAAAAAATAAAATAATTAATAAAAAACACACAAAACGAAGCTATTCTATTATTATAAATATCAAAATAACATGATTTGCTTTAAAAGTTGGAAAGAGCGATCAATCAACATCGTTTGCTTCAATATGATGATCACATTGAATGTTTTATTTTTAGTTATTTTTTTTGTATTTTTATTAAAAAGTTGAAAAGAGCGATTAATCGCGTAACCTGCTAATTCATTCATTCATTCATAAAATTAACTATGGAGACGCGCTTCCAGCGTTCTACAGGGACTGAGACGGGACTTATTTTACTAATTATATATTAATTGGGATTGAATAAAGGAGTATTCTTGTCAATCATATCTATATATATATATATATTATCATTGTTTGTTTAATTGACTTGTACACAAGTACGAGAAATAAACCTCAGAATATGAGGAAAAAAAAAATAGAGTGTACAGTGAGGGGGCAGTCAGTCAGTCAGTCAGTCAGTCATTTGAGAAGGGGACGAGAGCCATATGTTCTCAGCGGCACGAGGGGCTGACTGCAAACGCAACCCGCAAGACGCCATATATAACGAAGACGGTGATCAGAAGACAACCATGATTACAATTAATTACTAGTGTGGAGAAGTTTGGATCAACTTAATTAATCGAATTGAATAGATGAAACTATTAATTTAATTTGATTAAATTTTAAATTTATTTACTTCAAATCAATCGAAATAATTATATATAATAATAGTAGCATAAAAAAACACTGGTATTTTGAACTTAATGTATATGTACTGATTAAAGACTAATTCTAAAGCCCACCGTAACCTAATCTATGACTCTGACAAACCTACTCTCTTTGTGACTCTGCCTCTCTTGTTTCTTTGACCCTCACTAGTCCCTCAGTTCTTTTCATGCACGCTCTCGGCTCTCCAATCTCCACCACCCCCGGGGCGACCCCGGGCGGCTTTTGCCCCTTTTTGTCATGGAAAGCAGCCACTCCTCGTCTCCTCTAACCTCTTATCTCCTCTCTTCGTCTTCGGCAACACAAAGCAGCTTGACTTTAGGTGAGTTTTTAATTTTTTTTAATTTCAGTTTTCATTATGCTAGTCAGGGTTTTTAATTATATTAGTATTGTTGTCCGACTACAATAATAAATTTAGGATCGCGCTATTCGTACAGAAAGAGTTCACAAAACCCCTTTACAGACGCGATAAATCGTGAGATTTTGACATCAAAAAATCGCGATATATCCCGATTTGTTCACCCCCTTCTCTCTCTCTCACCGCCCGCCTCACCCTCGCCTGCAACCTCGCTACCGCCTCGCCTCCTGTCGCAGCTGCAACCTCACCACCTCCCGCCTCATCTCGTAGCCTCGCCTCCTCACCGCTGCAATCTCCAACAATCAGCGACCACTCAAACTAACCGAGGTGCAGCGGGTGGCGACGATTGGCAAGCGGCGAGGGTGATGGCGAGGCGCAGAGGCGAGCACGAGAGAGAGACAAAGGAGAGGAGAGCAGAGGCGAGGTGAGGCGAGAGAGAGAGTGTGTGTGTGTGTGTTGGGTTGAACAAATCAGGGGTAATTTGGTCATTTCATAATTCTGTAAAGTTATCTATACACCCCCTTATGTACAAATAACTTTATCCATAAATTTATGCTATGGGAGATTGTCTCAAGGTGACACACAGTGACCTTTCCAAGTGATGGATGACCTTCTCGTGACGAGTGATCTATCAAGAGAGAAAATCAGTCAGTGGCACAGCAGAGTCGGTCCTGAGTTTTCTAAAGTCCATGGTAAATTTTCTCAAGTGTGTCCCTTTATACAAATTAAATAAAAAGAATAAAAATTATCAACTAATTAATTTTATTAAAATTATAAAAATTTACAAATGATAAGAAATAATACTTTGGGGCCTCATTAAAATTTTGTTTGGGAAAAATTCAATGGGAAAAAATCTCAAACGAAAGAAAAAGAATACCCCACATTGTAAACATTGCATTAAAAACGAAAACTACATATTTGAGTCTACATGTTTCCTCTTGAATCTCCGTAAGCATTTTTTGATTTGATCAATCTTCCTTTCATCCTCCACAATTAATCGAAACAAAAACAATCATCACATATAGTTACAAAAAAAAAATAGTAATGAAATCTCAATCACAAAACATCATTTAAAATATCTTATTGTTGCACTTTTACATGCAAAATCATCAATTATACTATCATAATTAATATTTTCTAACATATCATTTTCCATGCATAATATCGCTAATCCATTTAGCCTATCTTGAATCATGGTAGTCCGCAAGTAAGATTTTAATAATTTTAATTTAGAAAAATTTCTTTTAGCAGATGTCACAGTCACATGTATAATCAATAATACCCTATAAGAAACCATTACATTAAGAAACATATCCACACTTTTTACAAACTCAAGAATTTTAATGGATGTTCAAGGTTTATCTGTTTCATATGTTTCTTTTGGTAACATCACTTGTAACACCTGTAATTCTGAAAACAAGTCCCTTGCATCAACATTAGAAACATCACCATGTTTTAAAGCATTTTCAAGATTCACACAAAAACTTTTCAATTCATCATCATGAAACAAAGTCAACTTTGCAGCATCAAATAAGAACCCAAAAATAGATTCAAAATAATGCAATTGTTCAAACCTACTCTTCAATTCACCAAGAGCAATATCCACTATAACAAGAAAATAATCAGTTCTAAATGATTCTTTAGCTGATTGTTGTTTCTATTATTATTGGAAACCTCATTAAAATATCTTTTTCTACAAACTTGACTTTTTTTGGAAATACAGGCTCAATTCCCATATCAAGGGATGGTAGAAATAAACCCATTTATTCTATAGTTTTCAAAAAATAAAACAAGTCCTTCTAATTGTTTTACAGCAGCATTAATACGCATGTCTTTAGATTTCAACTTTTTACTAACTAAGTTAATCTTATGCAAAATGTCATGCCAAATAACCAAACTTAATATAAATTTAAAACTTGAAAGCTCTCTTGATGCTAAACTTTGAGCATCCCTACTCAATTTGGCATCTTCACTAATTTCTGTTAATTTAAATAAAGCTTCTCTGATTTGGGAAGCTTGAGATTTTATTGTTTTGACACTCTCAATATGACTTTCCCAACGTGTAGTTGACAATGATTTCAAAGTCAAACCATCTATGTAATCAAGTAACACATTCCATCGCTTTGTTGAATTAGAGAATACCGTATATATGCATTGACATGTTCCAAAAAAAGATTTTGCTTTAACACATGAATTGGCCATCCCTACTCAATTTGGCATCTTCACTAATTGGCATGTAAAATGCTCTAGGATTTATATCAAATAATCTTTTTTGTACACTTAGATTTTTTCTTTTCATATTAGAGCCATTATCATAACCTTGTCCCCTCACATCATCAATATTAAGTGTAAGGGACTCAATTACATTTTGCAATTCATTAAAAATTCATAATCTAGCTGTATATTCCACATTTAAAAACACTTGAAAGTACTTTTCTATATTTATTGGAGTACTTGAAACATCGACACACTTCAATATTAAATTCATTTGTTCTTTGTGACTTGCATCAGGAGTACAATCAAGAATGACTGAAAAATATTTAGCCGTCTTTATTTTTTTAATAATTGCATGTTTAACATTTGATGCTAAAATAACTATCAACTCGTTTTGAATTTTATGACTAAGATAATGATAATGAATCTTCTTATCTTGAATGAGTCGAAAATGGTGTTGCATTACTGGATCAAACTCTGCAATCATTTCAAGTAGGCCTAAAAAGTTACCTTTACCATCTTCATAATTTTTTTTCATTTGTTCCACTAAAAGCCAAATTATGTATAGCAAGACATTTCACAACAACGATGATTCTGATAATAACATTTTTTCAATGTAGTGTATCTTTTTTGATTAATTCTGTATCAATTGTTTGATTTGTTTTCAATCTGATTTACAATTCAATACAAGACCTCAAGTTAGTGAGGTGTTCAATACTACTTTCATGTTGTTTAAGCTTCTCACCAAGATGTTTCCAATCTCTAGTTCTTTCACTAGTTAACTGACTTCTAGAATTAATTGTTTTAAACAACTTACAACAAAAACAAAACACTTTATCCAACTCCTTTGAGTGCACTAGTTATTTTCGATCATTAGTTTCCCTATTTGGTAACATACGAAGATAATAATTTGAAGAAAAATATCTATTGTGTTCGCCCATGGGGAATTTGAGATTAGTTTCTCTTACGGGACCTTTTTCTACAAGTAAATCTCTCATTTTTGCATCAAGATTATCCCAAACTCGTGGATCATAAATGTTCAAATCAAATCTTGTTTCAGGACATTCATTTTCATCTAGATCACCAATTTTTTCATTCACTTCATTCTCATTTTTTACTAATTCTTTCGATTGAATTGGTTGTTCACATTCATTTGGTAAATCTTCATCTAAATTTTCAAGTGAAGCATTGGTTTGTTTAACAAAATATTTATTCAAAGATCCTCTTAAACTTCGAGTAATTTCTTCTTCTTTTTTCTTTCTTTGTCTCTTGAGATTTTCGAAAAGTTGTTTTTTAGGAAAATTTTTTTAATTTTTATAATAAACAAAACACAATAAAAAAAATAAAACTAATTAACAAAGAACAATAAAACCTGAATTTTGAGCATATTTTCTTCCACTTGAAACTTCCAATTATAAAGAACAAGAATCTCAATCAAGTTTTTTGTTGAATCAAATAATAAAGAAGAAAAAGTCAAATAATAAAGAAGAAATATACAAAATAATTCAAATATAATACAAAAAAATATAAACAATAAACATAAGTTCAATAATGCATTCAAACAAATATAAACATAAATTTCACAATACATTCAAACAAACCTATGAATTAAATTAATAAATCTATAAATAAATAAAAGAATAGTGAATTGTCAATAACTAATGTTCATAATTTATAATTTTCAAGTCAAACCCAAAATTCCAAATTAGCTATTAACTTTAAGATATTCACAAGCCTTAATGCAATATGCCATATTATTGATATGAATAATTTTACAAACACCAGTTTTGATATTGGTAGACTAAATAAAAGAAAATTTTAAAGACTATTTCCTTATATGCTTGAGGTTAATAACACTTAAAGAAACCAAATCCAAACAAAAACCAAACAAATCGAGCGTCGGGCAACGGAGGAGAAACAACAGAATAAGGACAATTTTCTAATATAAAACACTATGTAATAGTAATGAACACACACACACACATACAGTAATGATATATATATATATATATATAGAACAGAACATACACACATAACACACACACATAGTCACATACAATAATGAATATATATATAGAGAGAGAAAGAACATAACACGCACACACGCACACACACATATAGTAATGAATATATATATATATATAGAGAGAGCGGCATCAACCTGAAAATGAGCGAGCAATGGCGGTAATCGACTGAAGGAACGGTAGACGGCGGTGAGGCTAGCACCAGGAGCAACAACTTAATCGAGCGTCGGGCAATGGAGGAGAAACAACCAGAAAAATGAAGAAGAAGAGAGAAGAAGAAGAAGAAGAAGAAGAAAGAGAAAATGGGCATTGGGCAGAGGTCCTTTCGGGATGCGTGCGACGACGGCCACTGGCAGCAATTTCTTTTGTTAATTTTTTATACACCTATATACATAGGTTTAAAAAAAGTTTTGGGTCCCCCCTCAGTTGCGGGCCTGGGGTTGTAGCCTTGGCCTAAGGCCGGCTCTATGGCACAAGTGAGTGTCCTTGCGAAAACCCTTGGATATTTAAGTCAGCCTTTGCAAAATATAGGGAGTACTTGAGCACAAGAAAGAAATTTGAATATGAGAGTTGGCATACCTCAATGAGGGGAAGGACCCCTTATTTATAGTGATAAAGGGGGAAAACATGTGGCAGAAGGCTCGCCTTTTTAGGTGGGCATCTCGAATGTCTTTTTGACCCGGTCTCACGAGGTTCACAGCCTCCTAGGAGGGTCTTTCGCATAGCTTAGAGATAGGCTCTTGGGTTTAGGTGGACTGCGAGGTTGCCTAGGTATCTTCACGGGAGCTGAGTAACTTGTGGTCTTCTTATGAGAGTTTCTTGATGGTGTCATGAGAGAGGCTCATTGGGGACCACTCGAGTGTCTTCTATGTGTCCCATGGTTTTGGCGTGATGCAAGGCCTGCATAAGCATGGTGGTCTTCACGTGTGTTGGCTTGGATAAGAGGTCATGGGATGGCACGAGCTTGGTCGTATTGTTTGTGCGCAGATGGTTGCCAGTGGCCACATGAGGACATGGCTTAGGGTGCGGATTGTGCGGGGGGCATGGCATGGGACAACTGAGAATGTGGGTTACGTGCAAGGGGCATGGTATGGCACAACCGAGAGTGCAAATTACGCACCAGCGGAGGGGGGGGGTGAGTGACCTTTACTTGGGCATACCCCCAAGTAACCTTTACTTGGGGGTACCCGAGTGGCCCTTGCTCGTAGCCACCTCTCGGTCACAAACTTGTGGAGGAGGCCTACTTGTGGCCACCTCTTGGCCACGTGGTGGCCTGGCCACGAGCTTGCGAGAGGGGCCCTTACTCTTGACTGTTTCTCAACCATGCGGTGGCCGAGCCTTGAGCTTATGGGGGGGCTGCTTGTGGCCCTTCTTGGCCATACCACTAAGTAACCCTCACTTGGGGACACTCGAATGGCCTTTGAGGTAACCACGAGGTGGTTAGGGCATGAGCTTACAAAGAGGAGGGGTGTAACGATCTGCCATTCCAAGGTGTGTCACTGTGCTAGGATTTTTTTTTTTCCCTTTAAATATATTCTCTCTTCCCATGATACCATCTCTTAATGCCTCAAGTATCGTATTTAAAAATTCCTAACATATACATATTTAACATTCCCAATGATAAACTAAGAAATGATAACTTAAACACTTGCGAGAGTTAGAATTGAAATCTGAAAGATATCGTAATTGCATACAAACACGATTGTGCACTACTATTCTCAATAGCCAATAAACTACAATATTTGATAGACGAAATAACATATAAAACTATTTCAGACATAGGAAAGAGCATGAATTGAAGCTAAACTATGCTTTGACCATTCATTTTCTCTTCTTACTGCTTGATTCACTTAGAATGTTGAATATTTTAGGGACAAAGTCCAAGTTAGAAGATAAATCTTTTAAGTGAGGGTTAAAATAAATTTCATAAATGAATGATGCATGGATATGAATAAACTGACACCCTAGTGCAGCTTTTACCGGCATTCTAGCCCTGGCACGGAATCCTAGGCAGTCATCCTGGCAATCACCCTTGGGGAAGATCCATCCCCGACACAGGAGACTCTTGCGGTATCCGGCAAACACCCTTGGAGAAATGCAACTACACTACTAAAGCAACTTCCCATCTCAACATGGATGACACAAGTATCGATATGCCAACAATATCATGTCAAATCAAATATCACAACTATCAATCCAATAAAACATGTATAGATATGACAAGATGTACATAAATTGCATATGATTTGGCAACCCTTGTGAAAATCACGCTCAATTAAGGCAAAACATATCACGTATAATTTTTTGAGAAAACCACTCACCTTAATACAACTCCTTGGGCTTCCTCGGTATGCATACCCTAGCCTCGAAACTCGTGCCCAGATAATTTCCTAGCTAATTTTTTTTTGAAAAATTAATAAAACATAATTTCTTATTTTTCCACATTTCCCTATTTTTCTCTCTTTTTTTCCTATTTTTTCTCCTTTTTTTCTCATCTCTCACGCACTTCCCACGCACTTGCAATCACTTGCCCAATGCGTGCATCTCACACACCCATGCTTCAGTAATCTTCTCCGGTGTTTCCTTACTGCCGACGACTAGTCCAACTTGATTTCCTTGGATTTTTCTCATCCTTCTTGGCCTACTCGATCTTCCGAACACCATGGAATAACCCTTGGTTTGAAACAACCGACCGAACATCCTCGTTTTAACCATTTAAGGGTTGGCTCCGATGAAGCTCTTGACTTTCTTGCCACACCTCAAAACACCCTTAGATCAACACCAAAATTCTCCAAAGTTTCTAGAAACGATTTTCACACCTTATAAAATCAAAGCCCTGTTAGAACAGTAGGTTCTATGGCACACACCAAGAGGGGACCAAGAGGGGGGGTGAATTGGTTATTTTAAAAACTTAATTGATAGAACTTTGAAATCCTTTTGATTGAAAATAAAAACTCAATGCAAGTGAGGATAATGAAATGCTAGCAGTGATAAACAAATAAAAAGAAACATAAGCAAGAGAGAACGCAAAAATTTATAGTGGTTCGGCTTAACCCAAACCTAATCCACTACCTTAGCTCCTCACCAAGGATTTTTCAAACCATCCACTATCAACCCCCTACTCAACCCGAGTAGGTCCTCTAGTCCGAGACTAGGAATTACAACCTCCCACTCAAATGGGCCCTCTAGCTACACAAGATAGGAAAATAACAACGATACAAATGAAAGATAGAAGCTAAGAGTTAACACTCTTAGTTACAAGTTCTCTCACAATGAAAACTAGGCTTAAGAATAGATTTACAATGATAGAACAAAGCCTTGCATAGAAAAATATAACAATGAAAGCACAGAGAACACTGTAAGCACGAATAAAATGATTTGTAATATTTAGATCATCTCGTTTCCGTCCATTAGCCTTCTCTTGATCATCCATGACAAGTATATATAAGTGTCCCACAAAGTTGAAGAGAAATATAGCCGTTTGGAGCCGTTGGGACTTGAAAAAATAGCCGTTGGAAACTTTCTGCGAAACACATAGTCGATAGAGAAAATAGGTTAGTCGACTATTTTATCAAATAAAACTAGCCATAGTCGACAGACAGAAAAGCATAGTCGACTATTTTTCAACCAAAACTTCTCATAGTCGACAGATCCTTTTACATAGTCGACAGATCAAAAATTACAAAGAAAATTTTGAATATCATGTACAAACATAGTCGACAGATGAAATAGCATAGTCGACTATCCTTTCACAATAGTCGACAGATGCAAGATATAGTCGATAGACTGAACAAGCATAGTCGACTATCCTTATGCATAGTCGACAGATTGAAGCACACAGTCGACAGATGAGGAAGATTTTCAACAGAATGAATTTTGAAAACATTACAACATATTTACATTTTGTTTAATTTATATTTTACCTTCCATTTACTTTAATACATAAATGTAAATAAGAAAGTACCCCCCATTTGGATTCAATAAAAATATCTAAAAAATCAAAATCCATAAGAATAAAAAAGTAGAATTTGGATTTTAGTAGGAACTTAGGATTTTGCGATTTTACCACCTCCAAGATATACACTTTCTATTTCTTGAAAAATTCGTTAAAAATCATTTTATCACTAATGAATGTTAATTATTGAATTATCGGGAGTTAGTTTTCTAAAAAGAAAACATTTTCATATATGTCTCCTTATAAGGTGCTAGTTTTCCAGACTTAGAAAAATATTGAAACGATATCAAAATGAGTTTCAAGACATGATGCATGAACTAAAGGATTTTTCATACGATTAAGTTTCAAGCCAAAACCTTTCATGCATGTTTCAAAATATGAAAACTTATTTTGAAGTATGAGGTTAATATAAATGATTTTTCATACTTAAGATTGGATTTTCATTAAACACATTTATGTTCAAGTTGGTCTTTTGCCTTAGAACAATTTTAGCTCTATGTTGACCAATGACTTCAAAGCTAATTTGAAAAATATTTTAGGAGATTCTTTTAAGACTAAATACTTGACTTTGCAAATCTCCAACTAATATAGGAAATCATAAATCTTTTTGGTTTTCATTTTAACAAAGTACTTGAAATTGATTTTTGTTGAAAACCATAGACTTGACCCATGACTTAGGGATAAAACAACGTATTTTTTTCATCATCAAAACTAAACACAAGGGTAGAACATCAATCTCCCCCTTTTTGAGGATGACAAAACTTAAAATCAATTTCACAAATCTCTCCCCCTTTTTGTAATAAATCAAAAACGTAAGGCTTTTGAAAAAATAGATTATTCCTTAAACCAAAAGATAATCTTTCTCCCCATTTTTAACTTTCCCCCAACGATAGTTTGAAAAACTTCATTTTGAAATAAAAACATTTCAAACGATTTCACAAATCTTAAAATAGATAATCTCCCCCTTAAACCAAAAGCTTTTCAATAGAAATGAATTGGAGATAAACATAATCAAGTAAAGATAGTTTTCAAAACTAGAGATAGCTCCCCCTTAAGATGATATTGTTAATATCAAACATAATTTTTCAGCACATGTCATATATATATAAAAAAAACATTTTTCATGAGATGCCAAAAAAAAATTTTCATACCATATTGCAAACTCATGATCATATCAAAGTCAATCTATATCTTTCAAAGTAATCACTCATATTTAAATAGTCAAAGCACTGGATCAAATGCATAGCCATTCATCATATAAGAGGGATATACATTAAATGATCAATATAGGAGTGGAATAAATCATTTCAAGCAAATAGAAAGACTCTCTTTTGAAAAACTCCCCCTTAAACTTATACGGGAGGTTTTTAAGATATAGAGACATTTTTCATATAAAAATGGAATAGCAATTTGTCTCAATTCAAATGATTTTCGCAAGAGTAAAATATGACAATGATCATAAATTTGAGGAATGAACCACATGCACTCATATATATATGTTCAAAGAATAAGTGATCATCCAAAAATATAAATCTAAACAAGTTATGGCAGATTTAATGCAAGACATATTAAAGGATAGGCTTTAAGAACATGCATTTGTCTTTTGATAATCTTAGCCATACTTGTAATCACATAGGATCATTACATATAGATAACTTCAAAAAGCAAGATGATCCTTTAGCAAATAAAGCATGATTTCATACTCAAGTATTCATTTGTCACACAAAGATAATCAAGCTATTTCATACAAGAAAAATAGCATTATAAATGATTCAAGACATGAATACTATATGCCATCAAGAATATATCATTCATCAATTTTTTTGAGATCTAAGAGATTGACGGCAAAGCCCTTTGATTTAACCAATGATAGATTTGAGAGACATGAAGGATCGAAAATTCTTCAGATAAAATCACTTGAACTCAAGGATTGATAGGGATTTATCTAGAGTTTGATTTCCAATAGATTTGGACATGATACCATTTGATATTTTCTTTTTCAGCAAGATTCCTTGAATTTTTGCACATTTGATTTGGAATATTGTGGGGATTTATGCTATAGTCTTTTTGTTCCATCCATAGGATTCGAGCAACTACATATTCACTTTTAGTGAACAAGAATGGAATGGAATTTGAGTTTCTTCTAAACAGAGACACTAGGAAATATCTTATAACTTGACATGGATCACTAGTGTTCTTGTTAGCCATTTTGCCTCCAAGATGGGATTTCTTAGGATTGGATTGAAATCTAGCATATAGGCAAACACTAAACACAATGTTCATCCTATTAGCTATAGAATATAGCAATGGTCCAATTATATTTCTATATAGCTCATTTTCCACCATTTGGCATTTCCCATATTTGTTTAGGCTTGATGTACTATTCTTTTGAGATGTAACTTTTCAAAAATATTAAATTTCTTAAGAATATGTAATTTTTTGCTTAGACATAAGGATCCCTTCATCTTCTTTATACCATACTTATCTCAAGTTCCCTTTGCATTAGATTAGCAACTTTGATTCCATAGAGATTTATTTGAGGATTTAAAAAAAATATTATCTACATAGATTATTTGTAGATTCATAAAATGTCCTTGCTATGAGGCTTAGAGTAATGTTATATCTATTTGACCTCTTTTAGATTCTTCCTCTAGAATAAATTTGTTAGGACTTTCATGTCATGACTTAGGGGCTTGTTTTCAACAATATAGTGCCTTGAAGAGATTGAGCACATAATTCTCATATTGAGGATTCTTAAGATTGGAAGTTTGTTCCATGTACACTTCCTCATTTATAACCACTTAAAGACACTCTTGACATTCTCTTGATGAGCTTAAAGGATTTGTGGCATGCTAATGCCAACAACATTCTTATGGATTCTAGACTTGCTACGGGAGCTTAGGTTTCATCATGATCTTTTCCTTTTTCTTGACTATACCCTTAAGCTACTAATCTAGCTCTATTCCTCTTTTATCCATTTTGATTCTAAACAATCATTTGGTTCATATGGTTGGGTGATCTTTAGGTTTTGGAACCAATTGCATACACCACTTCTTTCAAATTTATTTAGCCCTTCTTGCATAGCCATAAACCAATTTTCATCATTCAAGGCTTTCTTAATGCTTTTTGGCTTTCTTGAGATATAAAGACATCATATTAACACTTATTTCTAATGAGAAGATCTTGTTCTAATTTTTATAGAAATATTTTCTATGATCTCATTATCTTGCACACATTTTCTCTTAGAAATGATGATTTTCTCTTTTCATGAGCTACATTTTTTTCATTAAGCAATTAAGCTTATTATCATTTGATAGATTTGATTCTAATGATCTAATGAGAATTTTTCAAATCTTTATCCTAATTCTTTATCACCACCTTCCTTGGGTTTCAAAACTTCAACCCTCACATAATTAACTATAACTAGAATAGATTATTCTACTACAAGAGTTCTATTATTAAATACTTTATATGCTTTACTTTGAGTAGAATATCTTAAGAAAATTCTTTCATCACTCTAAACATCAAATCTTTCTTAAAGAGTTTTTACCACTGTTAAGGATAAAACATGTACTATCAAAAATATGAAAATATGGAATATTTGGTTTATAACTCATAAGAGTTTTCTTTAAGATAAGCTTTATAGAAATCCTATTCAACATATAGCATGAGGTGTTAATGTGTTAGACTAAAAAGGAATTTTATTACATAGCACAATTCTAGCCATTTATTGTAAAGATCTATCTTTCTTTTCAACTACCTCATTTTGTTCTAGCACTAGAAAAATATGACCAATATCATTTTTCTTCACAATAGTGTTTGAATTGCTCATTTCGAAATTCTCCCCATGATCACTTGAAATTTTTGAAATATATATATATATTCATTTATCAGAAGATTTCAAATTTGTCTAAACGTTTGACTCTTAGAAGCAAGAAATATTATCAAGTGAACCTAGAGTAATCATTCATAATAACTAGCACGTATTATTTTTCACCTAAGTTTAGTGTTCTCATAGGACCAAAAATATCTAAATAAAGTGAAGTTAGAGACCTAGAGATTGACTCTATATATTTATTTATTTGCCTTTCATTCATGCACCACAACTTGGTCTTTTCAATATTTAAGCTTAGGCAATCTTTCAACAAAATCACATTTGGATAGATTATAGAAGCATATTCATATTTGCATGACTTAGTTCATTATGCCATAGATAAATAGATGGGAGATGAATGATACTAGGCATTTCTCTTATGCTAGATGAGAATAAGTCTATGCACAATTTCTATCCTATTTTCTATGATCTTCATTTCATTTGCTTTGTGACAAGATACTTCACATGAATTAGCATTAAAGCATATTTGATATCTTTTGTCACACGATTAACATATGCCAATTAGGTTGAGCTTAAGACCATTTATCAAGACAATATTTTCTAGCACAAAATTTAGGGAAACAAATTTTATTCTCCCCCTTAGTCACTGCCTATATCAAAACACTCTAAATATCCCTTAATTTTGAGAAACCAATATATTTGACATTATGAATAGAAATTTTCAACAAAATCATAATGGCACACTTATAATTCAAAATCATCAAAATTATTAAACATAGAGAATTTAGGGATAGAAATGTACCACCAAGATTTTAATTAATAAAATCTTTCTTACACCTAGTTGGTAAAATAAGGAGTGATCTTCTTGTTCACTTCCTCTTTCCTTCATGCTTGATTCATCCATAAAGATTTTTCTTTGTGATATATTTGGATGACAAGCAACCTGCAAAAGGAGATCATCCACAAGCCTTTGGTGCCCAAACCACCTTGGGTTCACCAAAGTTAGCATAGAGCTCCTTCTTAGGAACCCAAATTTGTTTAAACTTATGTGGATCGTTTCTTTCAAAACCTTTGTTTCTAAAATGATACAAATAGCTAGGATGTGAAGCAAAAGATTTTTTATTCCTTTTTATGAAGATTAATTGCTTCTTATCCTTATGCACATTCCTCTTAAAATAAGAGTTTTTAGGTATCAAAACATGTTTGGATCCTTGAGGATTAAAATCAGAAACATTAGATACCTTACTTCTCTTAGGAATCCATTTCAAATTAGGACCATTGGATGGTTTCCTTTTAAAAGGACAATAAAATGCAATGTGGCCTTTCTTGCAACAGTAAAAACATTTAACATCATGAGAGGTCTGTGAATGTGAGCTTTTGACATTAGCTCTTTGACTATTGAAATTTTGAACACCTAGTTCATAATCACATGAATTTGTAATCTCCTCTTTTGAAATGGATCTCTCATTTAATGCACTGTTCGAGGATTTCAATTCAAACTCTTCCAAAACTTTTTCCTTTAAAAATTCTTTATTGGAAGTAATCAAGTATTCATTTTTAGATTTTAAAACTTCCAATTTTTTTGACAATAAATCTAATTTCTTTTGAACAGTTTTATTTTTCAAACATAGCTTTTCAAAATTTTCATATAAATCATTCAAAGCATTCAATAACTCTTCATTTGGAAAATCATTCTCACTGTTATCATTATAAGCATATGAAGAACTGGACTCATGATCAATATCAATAACAAGAGTAGAAGTAGAGGTTACCTCATCTTCTTCATTTACCATGAAACACATATTTGAGCTTTCTTCACTAGAGGCACAGGAACTTCCTTTCTCCTCTATTTGTTGATGATTCAATGAATTTTCAACCTGTGAATTTTCATCAACTTGCTCATAACATTTGTTAGAAAGATATAATGAATCAAGAGTGTTTAGAATATCTTTAGCATTGGAGCATTTAGAAACTTTAACATAAATATCATCACTTAGGGCATGCTGTAAAATATGCATAGCTCTAATATTTAAAGAAAAATTCATTTTATCACGATCATCCCATTCCATCTTTGGTTTTAAAACAAAACCCTTTTCCACAATATACCACAGATAACAATCAATGGATGTCATGAATACATAAATTCTTTTTCTCAAAAAATCATAGAATGAGCCATCAAAATAAGGTGCCACATTAATAGGATAACCTTCCTTAAGAGCTATGGATCTCTCCTCAGGTTGATAGACCTTGAAATAAAGAGTTAGGCTCTGATACCAATTGTTAGAACAATAGGTTCTATGGCACACACCAAAAGGGGGGGTGAATTGGTTATTTTAAAAACTTAATTGATAGAACTTTGAAATCCTTTTGATTGAAAATAAAAACTCAATGCAAGTGAGGATAATAAAATGCTAGCAGTGATAAACAAATAAAAAGAAACATAAGCAAGAGAGAACGCAAAGATTTATAGTGGTTCGGCTTAACCCAAGCCTAATCCACTACCTTAGCTCCTCACCAAGGATTTTTCAAACCATCCACTATCAACCCCCTACTCAACCCGAGTAGGTCCTCTAGTCCGAGACTAGGAATTACAACCTCCCACTCAAATGGGCCCTCTAGCTACACAAGATAGGAAAATAACAACGATACAAATGAAAGAGAGAAGCTAAGAGTTAACACTCTTAGTTACAAGTTCTCTCACAATGAAAACTAGGCTTAAGAATAGATTTACAATGATAGAACAAAGCCTTGCATAGAAAAATATAACAATGAAAGCACAGAGAACACTGTAAGCACGAATAAAATGATTTGTAATATTTAGATCATCTCGTTTCTGTCCATTAGACTTCTCTTGATCATCCATGACAAGTATATATTAGTGTCCCACAAAGTTGAAGAGAAATATAGTCGTTTGGAGCCGTTGGACTTGAAAAAATAGCCGTTGGAAACTTTCTGCGAAACACATAGTCGACAGAGAAAATAGGTTAGTCGACTATTTTATCAAATAAAACTAGCCATAGTCGACAGACAGAAAAGCATAGTCGACTATTTTTCAACCAAAACTTCTCATAGTCGACAGATCCTTTTACATAGTCGACAGATAAAAAATTACAAAGAAAATTTTGAATATCATGTACAAACATAGTCGACTATCCTTTAACAATAGTCGACAGATGCAAAAATAGTCGACAGACTGAACAAGCATAGTCGACAGACTGAACAAGTATAGTCGACTATCCTTATGCATAGTCAACAGATTGAAGCACACAATCGACAGATGAGGAAGATTTTCAACAGAATGAATTTTGAAAACATTACAACATATTTACATTTTGTTTAATTTATATTTTACCTTCCATTTACTTTAATACATAAATGTAAATAAGAAAGTACCCCTCATTTGGATTCAATAAAAATATCTAAAAAATCAAAATCCATAAGAATAAAAAAGTAGAATTTGGATTTTAGTAGGAACTTAGGATTTTGCGATTTTACCACCTCCAAGATATACACTTTCTATTTCTTGAAAAATTCGTTAAAAATCATTTTATCACTAATGAATGTTAATTATTGAATTACCGGGAGTTAGTTTTCTAAAAAGAAAACATTTTCATATATGTCTCCTTATAAGGTGCTAGTTTTTCAAACTTAGAAAAATATTAAAACGATATCAAAATGAGTTTCAAGACATGATGCATGAACTAAAGGATTTTTCATACGATTAAGTTTCAAGCCAAAACCTTTCATGCATGTTTCAAAATATGAAAACTTATTTTGAAGTATGAGATTAATATAAATGATTTTTCATACTTAAGATTGGATTTTCATTAAACACATTTATGTTCAAGTTGGTCTTTTGTCTTAGAACAATTTTAGCTCTATGTTGACCAACGACTTCAAAGCTAATTTGAAAAACATTTTAGGAGATTCTTTTAAGACTAAATACTTGACTTTGCAAATCTCCAACTAATATAGGAAATCATAAATCTTTTTTATTTTCATTTTAACAAAGCACTTGAAATTGATTTTTGTTGAAAACCATAGACTTGACCCATGACTTAGGGATAAAACAAGGTATTTTTTTCATCATCAAAACTAAACACAAGGGTAGAACATCAAGCCCTCCAACAAAACCCTCTGATTTCTCCAAAAATGCACGGATTGAATGACTGAAAATTTAATGCAAACCCTCATCTTCTTCGGGCTATTTATAGTCATTTCTGGCCGCGTTCCCGTCCAATCACAGCCTCCCTTGCACTGCAAGGCCTTGGCCTAGGCCATGATGGCCCTAGGTAGCCTCAACCGGCCATGATACGACCTTCCTGATGGTAGCCTTTTGAGGTTAACGGCTAGCAGGTTTCACACTTGCCTTTGCCATTTAGTCCCTAAACTTTGCTTCTTTGCACTTTGGCCCTCTTTCCCTAAGCTCTCAAGTTCTCCAAATTTTCACTTCAACCCAACAACTTTAAAACTTTACACTTAAGCCTCCAAATTTAGGAAAATTTCTCCTACGCCCTAAAATAATTATACTCAGGTCCTTAGGAAATTCTCAGGTATTATAGGAGGGAAGCAAGTGGCCTCACTTGGGCATACCCCCAAGTGGCCCTTACTTGGCCCAAGTGCCCTTTTCCTCAGGCCTTTGGCCTACCGTGGAACATTTTGACTGATTTTTGGCTCTTTTGGCCTACTTCAACTAATTTTTTATTTGGCCGTGTTGCGGATTTATTTTTTCAGGCATAACAATTGTTTCTTACTCTTTCAGTCGAGCATCCTGAGAGGAAAAGTATTTTGTTTGCTCCACTGCTTTATTATCAAGAGGGCATTTTTTGGGTTTTGTTCTCTTAATTATGTGCAAATTTCCTCTAACTTCATGTCTCTCAAAGTTATCTATTGCGAATTTCTGTGCACTTTGGCCCCTGGGAACCACTATAAAATGAGACACTTGGCCCTTCATTTGGTGATTGCTTTGACAAATGTCACGTGAGAATTCTCCCAAGCTTCACTTGCACTTAAGGCTTCCTCTTAACACACGTTACATAATCCCATCACCTGTGTGTTTGTGAGACCTACAAGTGACTGTCACTTGTGTATTCCAGGACACAAGAAACCCCCAAGTAGCCCTCATCCATGCATGTCTCGGTTATTAACAGGCACAAATGACCCTTACTTATGTATTTCTGCCATCTACATGACCCACGAGTGACCTCTCCCATTTGTATTTCAACCACAAGCATAAGTGACCCACGAGTGACCCTTACATGTGTATTTCAGCCACTAATAAACATAAGTGACCTTAACCCATATGCCTTAGGTTGCTTTGATTTTATTCCTCCACCTTGAATTTCACTTCATCATTCACGTGATCTTCACTTTTTCAGGGTGTTTTTTACTTTGTTACTCCCACTAGTGGGCCTTTCGATTTAACAACTCACTTGAGAAGTCTTCTAGATAATTATTACTCCCAAGTTCCCTTATTTAACCTCGAAAGACCCTCATCTGTTGTCTTTGAGTTTACCTTAGTTGACCCTCTCTCGGCCTCTATCTTTTGCCTTTGTCGTCCCATAAGGTATTTGTCATGAGTCATAAAAAGAATGTTGTGATCCCTCCTATTCCTACTCTCGGTGTTTATGTATCTTTTGGAAAGCGGTCCTAAGTAAAAGAGTAGGAATTAGCCCAAATTTGATCTCGTTTCTAAATTCCTAACGACTACCACATTAAGGTCCCCATGCTAGAAGAGTCGGGCACTACCCTAGTAGAGGGCCATGGTATTAGGGTCTACGTAGCTTCTTTTCATGCAGGTCTTCACTTCTCTTTATCTAGTTTTGGCATAGAGTGGTTGGAATATCATTGTATCATCTTAGCCCAGCTTCATCCTAACTGCTAGACCCAGTTGATTGGCTTTACCATACTGTGCATAGAATTGGTGTTCTCTCATATGTCCACTTATTCAGATGCTACTATAGGTTAAGGAGGGTGGAATAACGATTTGTTTTTTTACCCTTCAAAGGATCGTAGGAATATCCCTACTCTTCTTAAAACTCCAAAACAAAATGGATTTTGAGTACAAATGGATTGTGGTTGAGCCTTTCCTAATTGGAATGCACTGCTCCGTTGGTGTTGGGACAACGAATGGAATGTTTTGAAAGAGCAGCTCCTAGACATCGGGATCACTTGGGCTACCTATTGTAGAATAATAGAAAGATTGTGCGCTATTGGGCCTTGCAATCTACTTGACTTTCTTACCCCTGAGAATATTGTAGCTACAAGTTGGGGCGTTCAGCTCGAGGACATGTCCGGGCCATCCGATCTCACTTTTATGTCGCCACTAGCTATGCCCAAGGATACCTTTTAGGTTGGGGGAAAAGACGAGAGCTAGGAGGACGAGGGTAACGATGAAGATGATAAGGGTTCCAAGGAAGAAGATAGGGGAGATTCTTTAAGGGTTGCCTCCTCCTAACATGCTTTCATAGTTTCATATGAGCAGCCCCCTCCTGAGGGTAGACCTTTAGTATCGTAGAAGTTTTTTTTTTTTCATTCACTAGTGTCAATAACTAAATTATATTTTGCTTTAATCCTCTACTTTGTAAGTATGAATCATTTTAGAGAATAGATATGCAAAGGGTGTGCTGGGTGTTCTCGCCCACCAAGTAGGAAAGATTCTCATCCCTTCGTTCACTAGTTCCAAAGGAAAAAACTGGCAACTCATCCTGCAAGCACCTACGACTTAAGTAGTCAGGAGCGAGGACCTTGATGAACCCTCTTATCATTGAAAAATCAATCATGTCAGTAGGAGTGCCTGTGGCTGACCCACCATTCTTTGAGGGCATGTCAGAGACTCTCTTAATGCTTTTGGCTCCCAAAAGGGGAAAGCTTCTTGCTCCCACACCTCCTTTAATGATGACCTTCAGCAGATCTAGGATGAAAGTTGACAAGCTTTTGTCCCTTATCATAAAGATTGAAGAAACTTAAGAGAAGAGCTCTCAGACTACCCCCTTCCCCCCCAATTCTCACTCCAATTGTTGATCATTCCTTAACCACTGTACCTCTTCCTAATTACATTTAGCTAAAAGGCAACCATTTCTAGCTCTACCCTAGGTTGATCTACACGAATTCTGTAAAGGACCTCGGGGTTGATGCTCAAATGATATATGCTTTCGTGCTACCCTGGGACAAGCATGATTTCTTTGGCATTTGGCCTAGTGTCGCAAATGGACTCGAGCAAAAACTAATTGAGGTACATTGGCTTTATTGCACTTGCATCTTTGTCTCCTTTTTTAATAGCATTCTTGGTCTTTCTAACATCACAATTATGTCTAGGGCGTCCAAGGGTTAGTGATCTTTAATTCCATTAGAAGGGCATACCACAATAAAGTGGAGGAAGAGAAGAAATAATGGAGGGAGACCCAGGTCCAGTGGATGGAACACGAGCGCTCTCTTCAAATGAACATTCAAAAGATGGGGCAAGAGAATGACAATTTACGCTCCAAGCTAAAAGAGGCTTGTGTCGACTCTTCAAGCATGAATAGGGAGATTGAGGAGCTCAACAAAACCAGGAAAACGCTGGAAAAGGAACTTTTCAAAGTGAGGGGGGTACACCAGAACCTCTTGTAAGAACATGCCTTGCGGGTGGATGATATTGCTCATTACAAGAAGAAAATCAAGCTCCTCAAGGCTCAATGAGAAGAGGAATTCTCTATGGCTAGGATGGAGGTAGTGAAGGACTATTGCCTCTTAATGGATTGCCAAGTAAAGAGAATACACTACGGGAACTGCTTCACGAAGTATGGCTTCTACCTTGCGCGCTCTTTTCTAGAATCCTAGCATCCCATGGAGCAATTCCTTGAGCTAGTCTTTACGCGAGGCAGAGGAATTCTAGGCCCCCGACTGGTGTGCATATAATAATCCAGATCCTATAACCCTCAAGACTTATTTGAATTTGAATCTCGAGGATGATTTAACAAATTTAACAAGCTCGTGGGAGCTATACTCCTTGGTGTCGCAAGAAGTGGAAATGATTGATGCCTTTTAGGGGACCAATGGCCAAGAGGGGACTCAAGAAGTGACCAACATTACGCTACCATCACTAAAGGTTGCATATTTAGTGACGACCACATGTGGTGGTCACTATTGCTTACCATCTGGTCGTCACTATTGCTCGCCATCTGTGATGGATTCTATCTGATCATCACTAAAGATTGGAATTAGTGATGACTTTTGATTGGCCATCACTAAATGTGGTCACTAAAAGTCCAATTTCTTGTAGTGCATCATGCTTCAGAGCTCTGTCCCAAAGAGAAACATTCCTAAGGTACTCATGATTAATCCATTTGATCCACAAGGAATCATCCTTTTTCAAATGGATATTCCATAAAACTTTGGAAAGGAGGGCATAATTCCAGCATTTAAGGTCTTTAAAACCAAGGCCCCCTTCCTTTTTAGGGAGGCACACCTCTCTCCAAGCAACAAGGGGGTGCTTGGACTACCACAAAAATAATCTGCTAGCCTTGATAATTCAGTCAATAACAGCAGCAGGGACGGGTAAAATAGACAGCCAAAAATAGTCAATACCTTGGAGGACGTCACGAATGAGTTCCACTCTTCCTGCGTATGAGAAAGAGAAACCAGTCCCAGAGCAAATACAAGCAGCAATCTTGTCCAGAAGAGGGGCGTAATGCATAACCTTGAGCTTGTTGGCTGCTAGCGGAATACCAAGGTACCAGAAGGGCATTACACCTATTGGAAAATTCACCACCTGTTGGATATCATGCAGCTTGTGGCCCATAATGCCTGTTGTGAATAGGCTGGACTTTAAGTTATTCACCTGCAAACCAGACTTAAACCCAAAATTATAAAGAGCTTCCATCAAAATGCTCACTGAAGTTAAGTCCCCTCTAGAAAAAAACATCAGATCATTTGCAAAGGCTAAATGGGATATCCTCAAATTAGCACACTTTGGGTGATAATTAAAATCTGAATTCCCGGTGACAATATTGATGGACCTCAATAAATACTCAAGGCTAAGAACAAAGAGACAAGGGGAAAGGGGGTCCCCTTGCCTAAGGCCTTTCTTGCCCCTGAAATAGCCATGCAGGCTGCCGTTAATCGAGATAGAGTATGAGGCCGAGGAGACACACTTTATAATCCAATCAATAAATTTCTAGGGGAAGGCCAACCCATGAAGCACATTTATGAGAAAATCCCAATTAATTGTGTCATAAGCTTTCCTCAAATCAATCTTTATCAAGCAACGCGGGGAAATGCGTTTTCTGCAATACTTCCTTAATAGCTCTTGAGCGAGATGGATATTATCCGCCATACTTCTACCCTCCACAAAGACGGATTGGGGCTAATCCACAATTGATCCAAGAATGGAAGAGAGCCTAGCAGCCAAAATCTTAGAAATTACTTTGTACACCACATTACAGCAGGAGATAGGACGAAAATCCCCCACTGATTAAGCATGACTTGACTTGGGGAAGGAAATGGAAGTATGATTGAACTGCCTTAGAAGTGAGCCGGATGCAAAGAATTCATGCACTGATTGGGAAAATAAATCTCCAACTGTTGGCCAGGACTTTTTGAAAAAACCTGAGGAGAAGCCATCGGGACTAGGGGACTTATCATCCCCATTGCTCATCAGGGCCTCCTTAATTTCTGACTGGGAAATCGGACTAACAAGGCTGGCAGCTTGCTCTTGGGAAACCATTGGACCTGCAGCAAGGATACTTGGATTAATCGCTTCACAAGGGTTAGCTGTCCCCAGGAGCTTTTCAAAAGATTGAACATACTCATCCACCACTTCCTGATACGAGGCAGTAAATGATCCATCATCTTTTACGAATGGTTATAATAAATTTCTTTCTCTCATTCCTTTTTGACTAGGGCATGAAAGAACTTAGTGTTTCTATCACTGCTCTGAATGTAAGCGCTCTTAGCTTTCTGGGCATAGAACTGGTGCTCAGCTTCACTTAAGTTTGTCGCTAGTTTCCTTAGAGCAATAACTTTGCTTTGCAAATCCACATCATGGGGACTGTTGTGAAAATCCAGTTGAGCAGCTTTCAACTCCTCATTAGCTTTGTTTGCACGAGCTGAAATGTGGGCAAAGTGATGGGTGTTCAACTGCTTAAGGGGGCCTTTCAATCTCTGAAGCTTTTTACACAAGGCAAACTGTTTAGACCCATAAATGAATTGGCTCCACGAATCACTGACAATAGACTGATAATTTTCATGGGAGGCCCACATATTAAAAAACCTAAAAGGTTTTCTGCTGGTTATGAAGCATCAAACGACGCCGTCCCTCTTAGCTAGTTGGAGGGCCACGTGCTGCAACCGCAGCTGGCCAATTGGCAGTTGCTGGATGGCGGCACGTGGCAACCATCAGCAGCCTCAATCAGCGCCCGCTTGATCTCTCTCCTGTCCGATCCTAATCTCTGCTATTTCTGTTGGAATAATCAATCGTGCTTGCACGATTGAATCTCAACCGCCCCTCAGTGCTTTATGAAGATCAATCCCAGCCATTCTTTGCTGCTTTTAATCTTGCCTCGGGATGTGTTCAAATGAGATGAAAGATCGAGAAAAAGGTGAGAAGAAGAAGGAGAAGGATCAGTCAGGTATTCGGTGGTTGGCTCTCGCCCTCGGGCTAGGGTTTTTTTGGTTTGCTCTCTGTTTCTTTTTCTTCTATAAATGCTTTGTATAGAGCATGTTTATATGATTCGATTAGGTTGCCTTTTAATCTGTATTAAGTGATTTTAGAGCAAGTTTTGTTTCATCGAACCATTGTACGTAAAGAGTGATCAAGAGGCTTTATATGTGGGTGTAATCTCGGGTTTTTTTTCCTCATAGTTCAGTGAGCTCTCCTCACCAGAGCTCAACGTGGACGTAGCCTCGGTTTTGAGGTGAACCACGGTAAAATCTCTTATGTCTCGCTTTCGTTTTTGTTTCAGTTTCGTGTATGTTTTATTTCTGCTTCCAGCTTTTGTTCATCAATCTTCGGCGATTGAAATACTGTAAGAGCCCTAAGGTTTGTTGTTAGTTCTCAACATTTTCCTTTCAAATCGGCTTGGTTGAGCAGGGAGACGATACATGGAGAATGATCGAATAGGCAGCCTGGTTGGAGAAAGTTAGCTTGCCCGAGAAAGCCTGCCGAGAGCCAAGCATTATTCAGTATAGCCCTGTCCAACTTAGACCAAACCGTGTTATTGCTCCAGGTGAAGAAGCAGCCAATAGAAGGCATGTCAGATAGCCCCAACAAAACGCAACATTCCTGCAGATCTTTTGTTTCATACGTCGAGATGGCCAAACCATTACACTTCTCGTCCTCTTTAAGCACACTGTTAAAGTCTCCGAGAATAAGCCATGGAGAGTTGCATTGCATGCCAATGTCACAAATATTACTCCATAAAGATCTCCTGCTAACAATAGAGTGAAGGCCATAGATAAAACTAACTCGGAATGAGATAGATGTTACCTTACATGTGGCTACACAATGGATGGCTTGAGGGGAGCCATCCAGAAGCTCAATATGAACTTTCGAGGGGTCCCACAAAACCACAATTCTTCCTGCTGAGTGGAGCTGGAAGTTGTTCATTTCCTGCCATGCTGGGAATTTATTAAACATAACTTTCTGAAACTTGGACCGATCCACTTGCATTCCAAAATGCCGACAATATCAACCTTCTGTTGATTAATGAGGTGCTTAACCCCATTTTGCTTCAGGGGCCTATTAAGGCCCCTGATGTTCCAACATGCAATCTTCATGGGGCAATAAGAAGCAAGTGACCCTTCTTAACCAATAATCTAGCTGGAATAGTAGCCTGATCTCCGAGGCCTTCTTTGCCCTTTCGCACTGTAGCATCTTTTTGCAATTTCGAAGGCTTATATGTTGCCTTACCCTGCTGCTCAGACATTAAAATAGGCTGCATGTTCGAAGCATGGGGATGCTGCTCGACTCCTTGATTAGACTGCTTGGGAGATTTCTTCTTCTTTCGTTTGATCTCCTGAAAAGGAAGCTCAGGCTGAGTCCCCTTGCACCCCTCCTGCCCATGCGGTTGTAGAGGAACTGGAATAACTGCTGTAGGCATACCCTGAAGAATCACAGAAGGCATACCCTGAGGATTTGGGGCCATTTCCTTTGCCTGGGATGGCACCTGCCCTGCTACCTCCTGGATATCAGATGCCAAACCCGAATGGGTAAGATGGGCGATCTCAGTTGTCCGACCAACAGGTTGAATAATGGTCTCAGTGGGAACTGGTGGCTCCATTGCGATCTTCTCCCTACTGTTTGCCCTTTTGAGCTTTGCATTGCACCCTTCCCTTGAGTGGCCCAACATTTTACAATCCGGGCAAAACTTTGGCTAGAGAGTAACATTATTGCTTGTCTGTTGAATGTTGAAACTTGAAAATTATTTATTTTTCTTAAAATTTAATTTTGTGTTGAATGTTGTAATATAATTTGGTTTGTTATTTTCTTTTTTACTTAGAATTTTTAATGTTTTGAATTGTTATTGACATTACATCATGATTTCATTTAGCTTGATCAAATTAAAAAACAAAAATATGCATCTTTTTTAAATTTCAACTTGTTCAATTAAAATTTTCTTTGCTTGGTTCAATTTGTTTGATCAACAAAAAAATTTACTCTATCCGACTCAATTAGTAAAGTCAATTTAGGTTTATTCAATTTTGGGTAAATTATATAAAACCCCCCGTCCTTAGGGTCATGTACAACTTACCCCATGTACTTTCGATTGCATTAAAAAATTTCCTTACACTTTCAAAATGTTACAATCAGCTACAATTTGTTATTATTTTACATAATTTTATCCAATCTGTTGGTTGATTAATGTAAAATTTTTTATTTTTTTGATATATTAAAATTATATATGTAGAATTATATATTTTATACATAAATTATTATATAAAATAACAATAAATTAGGACTGATTACAACATTTTAAAAATATAAAAAAAAATTGATACAATCGAAAACACAAGGGTAAATTGCACATCAGGAGAGTTTCATATAATTTACCTTTCAATTTTTGAATTTCAGTTGATTCAATTTTCGAACTGAATGAATGTTTACCCCTAACGATAACAGCTATGAGAAGCAATTGGGAATCATTCTAGAAACATTCTTATAGGGCCAAAAGGCCCCATGTACTCGGGCATTAACAAGAACTAATTGGGAATTCCAACCTTGAGTAACAACAGGAACTGCAGATATAATGTTACATTTTGCTGATCAAGAATTGTTAGGCGACGCTAAACCCTTCCACGATATTGCATAAATAGATCCAACTGGAAGTACATTTTCATTATAACCATATCATCGAGTGCACCTTACCTATTGGTAGAGATGGCAAACGGGCCGGGCCGACCCACCACCAAGTGGCCCGTGGGCCAAGCGGGCCGGGCCAAATCGGCCCGCTTAAAAATGGGCCAGCAGATTATTGACCCTAGCCTGACCCTACACGGGCCACACGGGCCAGCCCAACCCGCCCAGAGACAAAGAGCGAGGGGCGCAGGCGACAGAGGGCAAGCGAGGGGCGCAGGCGAGGGCGAGGGTGAGACAGAGGGTGAGCGAGGGCGACGACCGGTGAGCGAGGGCGAGGGCGAGGGCGAGGGCTGTTTGGGGGGGGAGAGGTTGTGTGGCCGATTAGCGGGCCAGCCCGGCCCGCCACCATTTGGCCCGCCGGGCCAGGCCAAATCGGCCTGGCCTTAAATGGGCCAGCAAAATGCTGGCCCTAGCCCGGTGCTGGGCCGGGCCCCAACAGGCCAGCCTGTCGGGCCAAACCCATTTTGCCATCTCTACCTATTGGCAAGGCATTCACATTAACACTACATATCCATATTCAAACAAAAAAGATATTCTCTTATCTTTTTATGCAGGAACAATTTGACCGATAATTTAACCACCAAAAGGTGGAGGAAGCATTACCAGCCTTAGAGTTGCTTTACATATAGAGGTTTCCACACTACAAACAGTTCTCTTCATGAAATTCTGTAAATATGAAGTACAATAAAGAGAAATCATAATACCAGCCTCCCTGAATATAGATATTGTGCTCCAGAGTGTCCTTGCGCTATCATGTTTTCCCCAGTATTTTCAAGTACCGCAGACTTGAGTTCTATCACTTTGAAACTTCATCCAGCAGCACGCTGCAAGCTACGATTTTCCCACTTTCCTCAGTTTCAAACCATCTTTTTTCACTTTCTTTTGCTTCTTATACTGTTCGTATAATTGCAAGGACTGTGTTGTGCGGTCCAACTCGCCCCTTAATTGCTTATTTTTGTTGATATCATGAATTAACCAAAAATGTTCCGAGAGTTTCTTCCTGACCATACCTTCATCACCCAAATTCGTCGTACCAGGGTTCATCCCATTAGAATCTGACTTGCCAGATCCATATCCAGATCCTCTTCTTTTATTGTTTAGCTTCCCTGTGTCAATCTTCGGGTTGAATGACTCTTGTTCGAGTGATGATTCCAGGAAAGCTTGTTGAGGTGACATGTTGGAATGATAAACATGGTTGTGAGCGGTGCTCATGGTTGAAATGTTCGATGCTAGTGTCAACACAGCTGGATGGTAGTGCTTAGATAGAAGGTTGAGTTCCCAAAGAACCGAAGCCAGGGCTCCACTAAGGTTTGGGTCCGAAGCATAAGGCTGAAACTTCTGCATGGTGAGTTAAATTGTTCATCAGTAAGATCTCAGGAAATTCAAGTGAAGCCAGCTTCATGACAAGAATAGGAAAGTCAGTTTTAATGGGACAATGAATTTTCTACTATCCAAACAGGATTAGCACGAAAGCTTTACCGCAATGGAACCAGAAACCGAACCCCCTCCAGCATCATTTTCTAACAGATTCCGACACTTGACATTTTTCTGAAGAAGATGCCTTACAGTCACCAAAGCTGCAGCAGTTTAAAAAGAAGAATCACTACTGTTAAGACATCTAGAACCATCATGAGCAAATAAAAATTGGCAAGCATAAAATTGCATGTTAGTGGCATAGGATACCAGCCATGGACTCAGCAGATCCAAAGCATAAAGAGAAGGTAGCCAAACGCTTTACGAATGCAGCAGTACGCTGCATGTCATGTTGTCTATCATCACACAACATTATCTTTAGAGTTTCAGCCAACACTTCACCCTGATCCCTGCTTCACAAACACATGGGAAAGGTATAACCACCCATGCACAATGCAGTGAAAAATATTATTTAACTGTTTTAAAATGTCAGCTCCAATGTACAGATAGAATATAGGACATCTCCAAAGGTAAATGAAGAGAGTAAAAGAATGAAGACTATATTGCACACCAGAGAGAGAGAGAGCAACCAAAAACAAAATTCATTCAAATACTGCTAAGGAATACAACAAGAAGAAGGACAAGTCTTAATCCCACTAAGCATGGCAGGCTACATGAATTCTAGACCTCTGGCCTGTTTAAATAGCCTAGAAGCAATGCATTGCATACAAGGTTATTAGTGGCACAAAAACTGACCTTTGGATTCAATGCAGAAAATATTGAACTGGCTACTAAATAGCATAAACAACGGCATGGAGTAGATATTAGAAAGCATGGCTACCAACCTTCCTGGTCTGTACTCCAATATAATACTGTAAAGCTGAACAAAGAAGTCCTGTAAATCAACATTTAAGGCATCTAGATTGTTCCTCATCACTTTAAAAGCCACACTGCAACATTGCAGCCTTTCAGAGACTGTCAGTTGTCTCAAACTTTTCTCTGAAGAACTAGTTGAGTTGCTACCTCCTCCAGCAAGTTTCCGTAGATAATTTCTCAGATCCCCCATAAAGTCTAAGTCAATTAGATGAGAGAATTTTCCAATTCCCTTTAGGCAAGGTGCAAGCAAAGGGTGACCATCAGATGTGCCAGCTGAAGAACCTGAAATCCCTTCAGAGCTAACCAAAAGAAGAAGCCAAATTAAGCAGAAGAGATAAAACGAAAGGATAAGAAGATAACACTGGGCCCTTGCTTTTTGAATGAATGCAAGAAGTGCTTTACAGATTAGCAAGAATCTATCAACACTATGCCAAGTAATGAAAAATAGGAGAGGGAGACTGCTTGAGGGGATGCCACGTCCTGGGGCAGAAATATGTTCTTCATTTTATTATCTTCCTTATTGTAATTTATTGATTATTTATTTCATACTTTTCAGTTCTTATTCTTTTATTTTTCTCTGGCACATACTTTGTTCAGTCAAAGAAGCGATTATCCAGGTAAATCCTCCTTGTGTGTCCTCTCTCCAAGCAGAAGCATTTCTCGTAGAGAATTAAACAGACAAAACAAGCACAAAAGGGACCCCAATTTGAATTTCTAGTAAAACATTGACACAGAGTTAGGAACACAGTAGCACATCCCTAATCCCAGCAGACAAATCTGTCAAAAGCACCCTCATATAAGAAATAAGAGAGAAGGCCCTAGAATCGATACTACTAAACTCCAGTGGACCTGTGTACTTCCCCTGAGAATGGGACTAAAAGAAACATAGAATTCAGGAGATAGGATTTCAAATACCACCACTTAGTATCAAAATGTCTCCCCATACCATCTTCGACCACTACCCTGGCTGGCGCGGTATGAGTGTGTATACACAGCAGGATTTTAGAAAATGGCCCAATAATTTATAGCTCTCCCCTGGGTCTACCCCAACGTAGCCGGATTTTAGCTCCTACCATTCAAAGGAAAGGGGCAAGTTTCACTTTGATTGGCTTTATGTTCAGCTAACTGTACTACATATTATGCCACAAGCAAGAAGAAATAGAGCACCCAACCTTGCTTCTTTCCTTATGCCTCAGGTTCAGCAGATCCAGATCTAGCTAGTTCAATTGGAAACTTTGAAAGGTAGTCTCATATCAATTCCAGCAGTTCAGTAAGACACTTGTAAAATCTCTTGTGAAAATTACTTAGTCTAGATATAGAAGGAAGACTCCATTTGCTTCCTTCCCCACCTCCCCTTCCCTCATAACCTCCATAGTTATAAATTCAAGGTATAAACATTTGCACATACTCTGGTCACTTAAAGCTTCCTAAACAACGCCCCCCCAACCCCCCTCTCCACCAAAAAAAAAAAAAAAAACCTTTTTATTTTATACTCAATTATTGTAATTAGGTTTGTCCATGTTCGTAATATTTATGTCCAATGTGCCTACACTTAACACCCTAAAGAATTCCTAATCTCTGCTCCTGCCCCCCCAAGAAATAAATAAATGTAATGCTGATAGATACCTTGCTGCAGTCAACTGCATAGCATGCTTCAAGATGCGAAAATATGTTTGAAATACAGCAGAAAGTGTCTCAGTCTGCATCCTTCTCCGTTCCATGGCATCTTGGGTAAACGAAGCAGCCTTAAAGTCAGCATTAACCTACGCAATACATTAAGAACCTTGTGACAAGCAATGAACAGAAAGTAACCTATAAAAAGACATCAATATTTCTGGGGTATATAATACCTCGTCTCTTGTTTTTGACATTAATTCCTTTCGACTTTTCTTTTTGTCATTCTGTTGCAATTGACTAGGCTCCTCAAAATTCTTTCTCTTTTTATTTTTCTTGTTTTTCATTTTGTTATCCACATTCTCCATTTCATTCCTTCTAAGATCCTCATCAAATGACAAAGACAAGAAAACCTGAGAAAGCATCAAGAAAGAAGTAGTGAATACCACAAATGAAAATAAAATAAATTACAAGGAAAGCTTGATAGTCGTAATACTTGTTAGAATATTGCATTGACTCATTAATCTTGGGTTCAGTTCATAGATGTACATATGTAGCTACATCAGACCTTTCTCCAAAAAAGTACTTCAGAATATGCATCCAACACCACTCCAGACAAACAAGTAAGAAATTGGAAAATGCCATTTTTCAAAAAAGTAAGAAATGGATATGCGGGGGGAACGCGTAAAGAAAAAAAATATAGGAGGCTTTTTGTAAATATAATTTTTAATATAGAAAATTATAAAAAATAGTTATTCAATCTAAAAATAAACAAAAATTCTATAATGCATTCAAACAAATTTTGGAAACAAATTATAGAAAAAATTAAAAATTTTAAGTTAGAGACGGAAATTTTTTTATCTCTATTTGTGGATAAAAATGAGTTTCCAAATCGAAAACATATTTTTTATATTTTCTTAATATCACAAAATAGTCACGAAAAGTTTCGAAAATTGTAAAAGTAGCCCTGAAACGTTTCTTTGCATTTTAGAAACAAAAACGTTTTGAAAACGCCGGAACGACACCCCCAAGAAGTTTCCGTGCATTATAGCATTTCAATATATTTGTCAACCAATGGATTAAAGCTTCAATAAATTAAGATTAGGAGCACTAGGATCATCTCAATTCAATGCCAATCTCTCTCACTCTTAGTTGGAATTAGAAACAACAATAGAAATAATAAACTGAAATGCAAGAACAGAATTTAAATGAAATAGAAACAACCAAACCACACAAGTGAACACGCGCAAGTTAATCCTGGTTCGAATTGCTTAAAAGCAACCCTACATCCAGCCTCTTCGATCCAAGAGTAATCCACTAGAATGAACGAAACCAGTACACAAGAGCCCCTCTCACACATACACACGATTACAGTCAATCTTGAAGATTACAAAGTCTATCTTTCTTCTAGCTTTTCTCTCACACACTGCACTTGCACATTAGAATGAATGATCGCCCCAAATGGCTGCCATATGTCTTTTATTTATAGACATTTTGGGCAGATGTTACAAGGGAAATAAAAGACTACACATTTCCTGTTATAACCCCCATACATAAGTACATAACTATACTTAGAATATTCTGCCACTTGATACTATGGACTTCACTGGTTTCTTCTAAGGCTTAAACTCGATGCAAACTACAACACAATATGTTTTTCTTTTCCTAAAATGACCTCTAAAATGCTCTTTTAAACTTGAAAACTACATGTTATGAATATTCAAACACACATACACCTTGATGATCCACTGAAGGCATATCACAACTAAAAGAATTGAAATATTCATGTCAAGTTGCTTCCCATATTTGCAACAAAATTTCGACAATGCTTCTTTCTTAACAAATTATGTGATAGATAACCAAGTTCCTAGCCAAAAAGAACAAAGTTGTTCACTCTCCAGCATATAATCATAAAACCAAATTATTAACCTCCTAACACATCTGCCACCACTAAAATCAGTCAGTTTTAGAGGGCATGTGGCTAGCAAGGATGCAAGATGGTTAAAAGGTGGAAAGATATAACATGTTCAATGGGATGAAACTTAATGACATTATTATCCACCCTGGGAAACACACTGTCATCTAGCTTTTTCAAGGAATAACACTTATACCAGTGTCTTGAGTTGGAAAAACCCTCTTGAAGCTCAAACGGTCAAACAATAGACAGTACCAAGGACCACAAAGTCGCATTGTTTCTTTTTTCTTTTTTTGTTGGGTGCGCGGGGGGGGGGGGGGGGGGGGGGATCATCATCAATTAGTCTTAACACGGATGGAGTTTAAAAATACAGCTTCTTCCTATAACTTTCATCTCATAACAAAGTCAAAGCTACTCAACATGAAATTATGCAAAGAGTCATTTCAGTATTGGTAGCATAGCTTAAGAATTCATTTAGGTTGTGTTTGGATGGGGTCATGCAACCACATCATGTGGGATTTGGGATTCAAAATCCCAAATCCAATGTTTGGCACATAGTTACCCGATTTGTGAAACACTTGATACATGGAACGTGGTATAGGGATGTGGTAGTCATTTTTCACGAAACATGGTACAAGGGGGGTAGGCTTCTTTGATTTGCCAACGTGGAATGCCTCCAAAACATATAATATACATTCAGAAACTATTTTTGAGAACATTTTGGGTCTTGTCTTTTTCTTGGTGGGGGGTGTTGTATTAATTTTGATGATGATCATTGTTTTCACAAAACTTTAATAAAAGAGTTTTGAAATATTCATTTAAAGTCAAATGTCAAACTCACCTATAAAAATTGTCGACCATATGTTTAAGACTGTCGACTAGTTCTTATATCTCCACCTTTATATAATCTTTAAAGTAAAAACTATCAACCGATTTTTATAAACTGTCAATTGTTCTTTTGGCACGCTCTCAGTTGCTTGCTGTCGATGGTTATTGCATCATTTCCAGTCAAAAGTAATACGAATTGTCGACGATTTTTTAAAAATTGTCGACAAACCCAATTAAAGTTTTGAAAATCAGCCGATTGATTTTGTCACAAAACCTTCAACGGCTAATTATACTTGATCTCTACAGGTCGGATTTCTCAATTTTTTTGTCTCTGACAGCTATATCTTCCAGAAGGGGCAACAAAACCTATAAATAGAAGAAGATTTGAAGCTTAAAGAGAGAGATTGAAATTTGGGCCTTCAAGTTTCACATTATACATTCTCAAAGCATTCTTGTGCTTTATCTTTCACTCTCATTTTATGTCAAGGCGATTTCTGTCATTGTAAATTATTTTCAAAAGCCTTGTATTAGCTTGTTAACTTAGAGAGTGGTGTGTTTTTGAGAGTGGTTGTTCTCATTATCTTTATTTACATTTCATAGCGGGTTGAGCTAGAAGAACTAGAAAGGTTTGCTAGTTGGAGTAAAAGGTTGTGGTTTGCAACCTAATAGTTTTATATTGGATTTCAAAATCTCTAGGGGAGCTAGGATAGTGGATGTAGATTGAGTTGAGCTGAACCACTCTAAATTCTTATGTCATTTGCATACTATGATTTCTACATTTTTTCTTACTGTTTCATATTTTTCTTGAAAACTTTTACAACACTGGAAAAATTATTAAACACCCAATTCACCCCTCCCTCCCTTAGGTGTGTGGTGCCATTCCAATACACAAACCTTATAGGGGGAGTTGCATTGTTTTTCTTATTTTATTGCTAATTTGTCTTTCTTTATTTCCTACTTAATTTTAGGCTTATCTCCTTTCTTCCAAAAAATAAATTTTATTTTTTCCATTATAATAACTTATATAAAGTTATATATTTGGTGTTGTTCCACTAAAATAATTTTTACATTTTTCTCCATTATAACTAAGCCCACCAATTTTTTTAGCCCTTAGAAAAGAAAATATTACCAAAAGCTTTTACCATCCCTCTTGCAGTAGCCACCTTCCTTTCCCCTCCACCCTTTTTTCTTTTTCGCCCGACATTCCTTTTCTCTTTCAGGCCATTATTCTCCCTTTCCCACTCCCTTTTTCTTTCCTCTTTTACCCCACTCCCCTTTTCTCTTCCCCAAACACCCTTTCTTCCTTCTCTTATCAACATCTCTCTCCCTTCCTCCATCTCCCACTTGATATTTTTTGTTTAGTTAGGATGGCACCACAACTCGAAGACAACACAACAAAACCCATCACTGCAACATCTCTCTACCATTCTCTTTAGTCTAGATCTAGTCTTAAGTGAATTGTAACACATTCTATGGTGTTTCAAGATGCCAAAGCACTATTTTTTGGTGCACGGGAACTGGAATGTGGTTCGTGGAGAGAAATGGCTAATGCCCTAAAAAGCACGGCAAAGGTAGTCATTGGAAAGACAAATGGTAGAGCCCCTAATCTTAAGGAGTCTTAGTGGTGGAATAAAGAAGTACAATTGAAAATTAAAAATAAGAAAACTTGCTATAAGGCAGTATATCAATACAACAATGAAGAAAATTAAAAAAATTATAAAGAAGCAAAAAATGCAGCAAAAAGAGCTGTTAGTGAAGCAAGGTCAAAAGCATATGAGAATCTACATAAACGACTTGATACAAAAGATGGAGAAAGGGATATATATAAATTAGCTAAAACAAGAGAAAGAAAAACAAGGTATTTAAATCAAGTGAAATGCATAAAAGATGAAAATCAAAATGTATTAGTGAATGAGGGAGCGATTAAGGAGAGATGGAAGGAGTATTTCACAAAATTATTCACTGATGGTGGCGACACAAGAGTTAGGTTGGGACATCTTAGTAATTCCGAAGGGGACGTGAGATATACATTTCATCGACGCATAAGTTCAAATGAAATAAGGCAAGCATTAAAAAAGATGAAAAATCATAAGGCGATGGGACCGGATAATATACCAATAGAAACATGGAAATGCATGAGAGAAGAGGACATCTCCTGACTAACGAAATTATTTAACGCGATCCTTAAAACAAAAAAGATGCCAGATGAGTGGAGGAAGAGTACTTTGGTTCCTATATACAAGAACAAAGGAGATGTTCAAAACTGTGAAAACTACAGAGGAATTAAGTTAATGAGCCATACCATGAAACTTTGGGAGAGAGTAATATAGCAGAGGCTCAAAAAAGAAATAGAGGTATCGAAAAATCAGTTTGGTTTCATGCTTGGTAGGTCAACAATGAAAACTATATACCTACTGAGGCACCTAATGGAAAGGTATCGAAATCATCAAAATGACCTACATATGGTGTTTATAGATCTAGAAAAAGGCCTATGATAGAGTCCCTAGAAAAGTATTATGGAGGGTTTTAGAGAAGAAATGAGTCCAAATAGCCTATATACAAGCCCTTAAGGACATGTATCACGGTGCAGAGACAAGGATCAGAACATACGGAGAGGACACTGAACCGCTTAAAATTACAATAAGACTGCATCAAGGTTCTGCACTAAATCCATACTTATTTGCCTTAGTAATGGATGAACTCACTAAAGATATCCAGACAGAGGTGCCATGGTGTATACTCTTCGCAGACGACATAGTGTTGGTGGATGAAACAAAAGAATGAGTGAACACTAACCTTGAGTTGTGGATAAACAATTTAGAATTTAAGGGATTTAAATTAAGTAGAAAGAAAACAGAATATATGGAATGTAAATTTAATAAGAATGCAAGAGTGGAGGATGTTATAATAAAATTGGAGGACCAAATCTTACAAAGAAAAGACCATTTTCGATATTTGGGATCAATGATTCAAAAAGATGGAGAAATTCACGAGGATGTCACACATAGAATTAAGGCAGGTTGGCTAAAATGGAGAAATGCATCGGGGGTGTTATGTGATGGTAAAATCCCATTAAAACTAAAAGGAAAATTCTATAGGATAGCTATAAGACCAGTCTTGTTATATGACTTAGAATGTTGGGCAGTCAAATACCAACATGAGCAAAAGACGAGCGTAGCGGAGATGAGGATGTTAAGATGGATGTGCGGCCATACAAGAAAAGATAAAATTAGAAATGAAGTTATTCGTAATAAGGTAGGAGTAGTGCCAATCGAGGAGAAGATGAGAGAGAATAGACTAAGATGGTTTGGTCATGTGAGAAGGAGACCAAGAGACGCTCCTGTGAGGAGAGTTGATGAAATGGAACAATTTGACGCACCGTGTAGCGCGTGTGTGAAAAAAACACACCAAAATAAACCCTTGAAAGAGAAAACTTCAATGACCGAAGCTTTGGCTTTCAAGAAGACGCAAAAACAAGACTGTTTTGCTAAGAAAACCTAAATAGGTTGCTGAAATTTGTATTGAGAAAACTTGATTACAAACTCTAGGTTCTAGGCATATTTATAGTATTTGGCTAATCCAAATCCATCTAATATTTGGAAAACAAAATCCAACTAGAATCCTAATAGAAATAAATCATAAATAAAAGTTAACTAGAATCCTAATAAAAATAAAACCCTAATCTAACATGAAGTAGAATCCTAAATCAAGTAGAAACATGAAGTAGAATCATGAATTAGAATCCTAAATCAAGTAAAAACATGAATTAGAATCCTAAATCAAGTAGAATTCTAAAACTTAAGAAGTATTAAAATAACATTATGGCACTATTATTTTGGTGATACTGTTCCAGTTTGGTTGGGTCGGCCTTGGGCCGAGTCTTGATTGGTGACCGCATCATTCACCTTCACTTGAGAAAAAATTCGACCTCGAATTTTGATCCTATTTGAACAAATCCACATCCGGTAAGTACAAAGAGAGATTAGCCACATTGAATGTTTGGAAATACCTATATGATTAGGCAAATCCACAACATAAGCATTATCATTTATCTTCTTTGTAATCTTGTAAGGATCATACTTCTTTGGCTTGAGCTTGTTCTGTTGTCTTGCTGGAATCCGTTCCTTCTTCAAGAATATCATGACTTCATCTCCAATCTCAAATACTTTGTGCTTCCTATGCTTGTTAGTTGTCGCCTTATACTTTTTATTTGTGCAACTTTTGTTTGACATCTTCCTGAACCGCTTGAACTTTTCTGCTAAGGGAACATGAGCAAAGACATTCCTCCCCTTCTCAGCCATATCTGCGTTGGCATGGGTCCAGCCATTGCCATGTTTGTTACCCTCTACCTCCATTGTATTATTACTGTTAGATTGAAGATGTTGAACATTCCATCTTGAGCACTTCTCTAATTTGGTAAATCTTATCACAGGTTATTCTCCTCTCATCAGCTTTCTTGATTTTGACTCCTCAACAGCTTTCGAATTCATCTGTAGATTTTTCTTACCTGGAGAAGCATTCTTTTGCTACTGTTTCGAATAAAGGCGTATTCCATGACTACTAGTAGTCTCTCCATCATTTAAAATATTGATGCTTGAATCCTCCTCTGGTGTAAGCACTTGATCAGTTATAGCAGCAGCTGAGTTAACTAGCCTGGGAGATCCAACACCCCTATCAACAAAGAGACCCCTGTGACCATCTTGCTTTTGTAATCGCAAAGGTGAATATGTTCTTATTGTCTTCGATTCAACCATGCCAGAGCTTGAATAAACTGTAGAAGGATTTACTACCATGACCTCCATCTCCTTTACAGTCACAAGTCGATAAGAAGAAACGCCACCATCATTGGGTTGTGAAGCAATGTCTGAGCCCTTAAGACTGAAAAATACCCAAATATGAGTCAATAACCTTGGAGTTTCTGTCATGTTAGCAGCATAAATCAGACCTGAGTTTGTAGACGTTGAGGTTGCTGGGACAACATAATCTTCGAAATCAAGCTCCAAACTTATCGAAAAGCCATTCTTTAGTTTATACTTATCGTTTTCCCAATGGTTGTGTTGGTGCGCATTCCTCCTAACCCCTTTACCACTAGGGTTGGCTATCATATGACCAAGATCATCCTCATCGTCGCTATCATCCATCATTGGTCTTCTAGGATTAATGAAGACAGAATTAATGGTTGGTCTTCCCGGTTTAACATAGCTGGCTTGATTCACACCATTAGTCCGGTTCCGATTATCCTTAACTCGTTGTAAAACGTCCAATTGGTTGCGGATTCGCTCCAATTGTTGCTCCATTGTACGAGTTATTTCTTGTTGTTCTTCGATTGCTCTCCAAACCACAGGCAGCCCCCGATTACTGTCATGAGGCTGGTTGCTACGGTTTACTTTCAAGATTGGCCATCTGATTGGTTGATGAATCGCTCTGATACCACCTGACGCAGCGTGTAGCGCGTGTGTGAAAAAAATACATCAAAATAAACCCTTGAAAGAGAAAACTTCAATGGCCGAATCTTTGGCTTTCAAGAAGACGCAAAAACAAGACTGTTTTGCTAAGAAAACCCAAATAGGTTGCTGAAACTTGTATTAAGAAAACTTGATTACAAACCCTAGGTTCTATGCATATTTATAGTATTTGGCTAATCCAAATCCATCTAATATTTGGAAAACAAATCCAACTAGAATCCTAATAAAAATAAATCATAAATAAAAATTAACTACAATCCTAATAAAAAACAAAACCCTAATCTAACATGAAGTAGAATCCTAAATCAAGTAGAAACATGAAGTAAAATCCTAAATCAAGTAGAATTCTAAAACTTAAGAAATATTAAAATAACATTATGGCACTATTATTTTGGTGATACTGTTCCAGTTTGGTTGGGTCGGCCTTGGGCCGAGTCTTGACTGGTGACCGCATCACAATTAGTCAAAAAAAGGGGTAGAGGCAGACCTAAGAAAACTTTGGGAGAAACATTAAAGTTTGATATGAAGTATATGGATCTAAATGAAGATATGACAAAAGACAGAAATACATGAAAGTCTAGAATTCATGTAGCCGACCTCACATAGTGGGATAAAGGTTGGATATGTTGTATGGTGCTTGCAATTTCTTTCAATGGGTTGATGCTTCCTTTCTTGATCATGTCCAAAGGATCATAATATGTTTGGTGAAGAAAGTAAGAGAATACGAGAACGAAAGAAGACAGATGCTGATAATGTTTCCAACTTAACAAATCAACCAAAGTTCCTGCCCAAAGTGCTAACTCATTTCACATTACCTTTTTTTTTTTTTTTACACGTCAAAGTACAATAGTTAAATTGGTTCGAAAATGCAGGTAAAAGAGTGTAATTCAAAACAATGAAAAGTTTGGATTACCACATGAAAAAAAATGTCAAAATACAAGGATTAAATTGACTTGAAAATGCAAGTACAGAGGTATAATCGAAACAATGAAAAGTTCATGTGACCACACGAAAAAAAACGTGAAAGTACAGGGGGCAAAAATATGGGTTTGGCAACATATGTATAATATGAATGTATTTACATATACGCAAACACATATACATATATATATATATATATTAGAGTGATTGAATTTGAAATTCTCCCGTATAATAGTTAATCCAAACAATTACATTTCAAAGAATGTCATTTTAAATAACAATTTGAAATGCAAGCATTTCATAAGGCATTTCAAATTCAAAACAATTACATTTCAAAGAATGTCATTTTAAATAACAATTTGAAATGCAAGCATTTCATAAGGCATTTCAAATTCAAAATTCCAGAAGGCATCATTTGAAATACCTCCATCCAAATGTAACCTTAAGTAGAGCAGATACTATAAGCATCTGCTCTGGTTATAATGAAAAAGTACTGAAATATACCTCAAAGCTCAAACATAGCAAACATATATATAGTATTATTATCTGCAGTCACAAGAAAGGGCTTTCCAAATTTGACCATTGCACCACACACCAGCACAAAAAGTTTTAGTAGAACAATGATGCAAAAGGTGCAAACCCACACATGCACACATGAATTAGCAAATAGAAGGATAATACAAATATACAATAAGGAAATAGAAGCAAGCAATCAGGAGATCAAAATGTTCTTCAAAGCAAACATAAAATGGAATGAGTCAGGAATGCTCATCTTCTTAGACTCCTTTCAACAATAAACTAGCAAACCTAAATGACGCAGAGACAGAATCTGGAGTCTAAATCGCAAAAAAGAGACAAGAACATTCATATAAAAGCAACCAAACAAGAAATCTGATACCTCAATGGAATCAGGATGTAACTGGCACTCGTGAGCTTTTACATATTCTGCTATCAATTTAACTGCCTCCACAGTAGCCTCACCACCATGCTTCCCCTCACTGGTAAAAAGTGACTTAACAGCCTGAGAACATAACTTCCTGTAAACAAATGGAAAACATTGTTATCTGAAGAAAAAGTCATCATGCTCACAATAATGGCACCAGGTATTTCTACCCTTTTTATAGGATATAATCCAAGGGGGAAAGGGAAATTAACAGCCAAGAGAATTAGAACACAACCTAAGTACCATCTTCAAAAGGGAATGAATAGCTTGATCTGGTAATTGAACCTCATGTCCCTGTAGAGTTCTATACCAGCTACATTGTGGAAAAGCCATCTTTTATTTTTTCTGATTTTCCCACTAAGCCACAATACAATGTAGAAGGGAACAATTTAAACCCCATCAAATGACCAATTAACCTTACTTATAGGAGATGGATTAGAGGGGAAGAAATTGAATAGGAAAGGACAGGGGATTCCATACATCAGGAAAAAGTTAGGAATAAACATGAAGAAAAGGTAATAAAAATAACTTTAGAAAATACTGCAGAGGGGCATTAAGTCTTCATAAGTAATTAAAGGAGTGTTGATACACTGCCAATGAGAATGCATCTACAGATGGCAGGACATGGTTTAGCTTGATGTTACGATCCTAGGGTTCACCTAGGGTTTCAGCAGAGAATTAGGGCAGATTTTAGGAAGAATTAGGGCAGAATTAGAGAAAGAGAGGGAAAAACAAAAGCAAGTGAAAGAAACAGGGAGATCGAGAGGGAGAATCAGAGAGGATCGGGAGGGAGAAAGAGAGGAAGAGAAGCTGAGGGAGAGAAAGAGACAGATCCGAGAGGGAGAGAGAGTTTGGAGAGAGAAAATCAGAAGATTCGATTGATATATTTCTGAATAATGCATCTACAACAGCCCTAGTAGCTTTATATAGCTACTTCAACAACTTAACATAAATACAAGCAGCAAAATAACTACTGCTAACAACTTAACAGAATTAACTACTCCTGAGGGATAATCTGTTACACTCAACCCTATTGTAAGCTATTATACATCCTAGTATCTTGACATTTCCTCCCGCCTTGAAATATTTCATGTTCTCAAGAAATCCAAGACCTCACAAGACAACTCTTAGAGAGATGGAGCAGCAATGCTGTAAATAGCTTAGGAACGCTACAGCTTCCCAATCTTCGCTCTTTTTTCCTTCTCTTCCACAGCTTGGATGGAGAAATTTTGAAAAACCTCTGTAAGCATAACAAGTTCTCAATAGCTCTCTTGTAATCATCGACTAGGACAAAACCAGAATCGATCACTCTCTGTTTGTAAAAGTTAGCAGCTGAAACATGCCAACCGCTATTCACACAAATTTTCCCCATCACAGCTCCTTTGATGTTGGCTGTTTGGAGTCCAGAGGATTGACTAACTGTGTCAGACTTCCTTTAATAGTTCATCACCATCTTATACAAGTAAGGTTGTCAGACCATCCATAACTACAGTAATGGATTTTGAACAGACCAACTGCCATTCTCTACTGCAAAAATATCTACCATAACCTTCAAATAAAGCAATTGAGAAATGTAGACTCGCTTCAGATGCTCAGACAAAAGCTGTCTAAGAGCATCAGAACTCGGAGTTGCTACAACACCAATTCCAATCGTCAATCCATCCTTTAATACAGTAGACAGAAATCCTAATTGGCCAGCTGGAGTAAGAACAAAGAAAGCAGCAGGAGCTTTGTTCTCTTGTTCTCCACAGCAGAACTTTTGGCTTCTTCAGCTATTTCACTTAGCTGAAATCTCATTAGAGATTTACTTGTTGAAGCCATGATCTCTTGCATCTCCAGAACAGTATTTTGCTTTACTGGCACAAAATACCATAACCTTCCTTGAGAAATTGAATTGTCCAACTCATGTAAAACCTTGTTTCCAATCGTAAAGCCTGCTTCAGTTCTTTTCCATAGTTGTCCTCCAATTACATGTTGTCTCCATATTTCCTTATCAAATCCACACACCTTCACAACATTGGCAGATATCTCAGCTGAGGATGAATTCCTGCAACTTAAAGTAGCAATTTCTACTTTGAAACTTTGAATTTGTTCATCAAGGAGAGAATTAATGTACAGATCAAAACAAACAGGAGACCTTCTCGTAGCCTCCTCCTGGACCAAGAGCAAAGAAGCCATAGGCAAAAGAACAATATTTTGAGGACCTCCTCTACCATAACCATTCCTTCCAAGGTCCCAAACTAGGACATTAGCCGGTCCCTTAGACAATGGACTCGGCACCAAGGATGATGTAATAAACTTTCCTTTCTCTACCACTCTGCCTAATAGTTCCTTATTTTCCTCTTGGAACCTCTCACTAGGCACATCATTAGTTTTGACAACTGCAACTGGTGCCTTCACTCAATTGCTTGTGGTAAAAGATTGAATCGATTTCAACTTCAAAAGATCCAAATCTTATTATCTCTATCTTCAAAAGTTCTCTATTATCTTCTTTCATTTCTGGGAATTGATTGACTGAATCAATCACCTCTTGATCATCCAAACTTCCAATAATATCATCTCAAATATCCTCTTCAGAAGCTTCTTTTTCAAAGGAATCAAGTTGTTCCTTTGGATCTTCTGTCCAAACAACCTGATCCTTATAGTTTTCCTTTGGAGAATGAATTTCACCACCAATATCATCTCTAATATTGAGTCATCCTCCTTGTCAATACTGCTTAAATCAGAATACTTCTACTCAAAATCGAAGGTAAGCAATGAATCAACTTTCCATAATCTTGAGTTCTCCTTAAATTGTTTCATTTAAAGGAAGTCCTGAGATTACAATGCTTCATTAACAACGTCTCCATTTCTTCGAGGATTTCTACCAATCACAGGATATGGTCCCTCCCTTATCATAAGTGGATCAAAATATTCTCTAGAAAGCAAACAAGCAAGTAGTCAAACATGATTCTATCTAGCGATTGTTATCATGAAATCCTCCAGCTGCTCACTTATCACACTACCTATTTCCTCACGCATTTCACGTATCACACTGCCTATTTCCTCATGCATTTGACTAAACTCATTATCAAATTTCTTTTCCTATGTCTCATGATTCTGACTTAACTCCTCATGATTTCTATTGTATCCAACTAAAACTATAGCATTCTTCTACTATAGTTGAGACTAGAATTTTTTCATGCGTACGCTATCAGCCATGGCAAAAATCTCACAAGCAATACAAGTTGAAGGCCAAGGAACAGGAACTCTGCTGACACAATCTTAGAAGTCGCCTAGAATCGACAGAAATGAGCAGCTTAAAGTGTTAGAAATTAACGAGAAGGAGAAGTCAGAGGAATCTGCCTCTGAAATTGCTTCTCTTCTGTATCCACTTCACTAATTCGCTGTTTTCACCATGTAGCGATAGTGGATCAGCGTCAAAAATTACAACACAATAGTTGAGGATCATTACTTTGTAGTAGATTTAGGAATTCAATCGGATTGGTCTTTTGAATTCCACCACTAGGATACTTAGAATTGAGGAATCGGCCTAGATCTGTTGAACTCGCTTACCACTACCGTTTCCCATACTCGCCTTCAAATTCCAAGCCTCAGTTATCAACTAACAATCAACCCCCTTGCATCGGAATCAAATTCCGAGAATCAACTATTTCCTATACTCAAATCAAATTTCGAGTCTCTACTTTTAAGTCGATTTGGAATTCACTGCATCAGAAATCAACAGCGTAGATTCGCCGGAAATTAATCAACAAAGAAACCACCAGACATAAATGTTGAAGATTGTCTGAGTTAGTGATAGTATTTTGTGCAGTTGTTTATATGCGGTTAAATGGTTAGTTGATAGGCATTGGGCCTCAAGTGTAATTAGTTCAAAGTTTGAGGGTCAAACTGTAAATATCAATTATGTGCCTAGGAAATTTCACTGTTGTCTATAAATAGGGCAGTGAGGGCTAGGGGTTAAGAGGCCACATGTTCTCTTTCTGTTTTTCATGAGAGCTTTGAGAGTGGAAGGCTATATGTGTGTGTAAGTAGTCTTTGTACATTCTTGGGAGAGGCTTGTATCGTGAGAGAGAAAGAGGGGAGTTGTTGTACTGATCATCTATCAAATAAAGAGGCTGTGCTCGGGTTTGAAGGCTGGATGTAGGGCTGGTTCAAGTCTGCCTGAACCAGGATAATCTTTGTCTCCTTGTGTGGTTTGATGTTTTCATTTCTTGTTCTGTTCTTGCGTTAAATTTTTGTTCTTTAGTATATGGTTGTGTTGTGGTATGTTGGTCGGGTGAGCTGTGAGTGTGTTGTGAGGTGTTTGAGTGGTTTCTTGGGTGATTTAAAGGCTGCCAGTGTTCCCAATTTCTAACAATAAACTATCGAGGGGCGATAGCTTTGTGTCGCCTTTCAATTCAAACCGAGAGGTGATCAAAAATCGCCTGGCTCGACTTTGTAGAATGTACTAAAGATGCCTGTCTCCACAACTGAGGCCACCTTCTTGAACACACATTGCAACAGTCTCAGAAAGCAACCCCAAATCAACTTGTTGTTTCGTCTTCAATAGTCAAATCGAAATCAAGAGCAGGCAAAGTCGAGCGTCATGGAACAAGTTGAATCTGCTCCAGAACTTGCTTCTATGAGTCATCAGACTTCCAATCGAAATCGCTTGGCCTGCTCGTCTGCAAATTCTTATCAACTAGAACTACTCTAGGAGTCGTCGGAATCACCTGGCCTGCTCGCCTTCAAAAGTCAAACAAGAATTTCTAACTAGTTAGAATCAATCGCCTAACTAGTCAACGATCTTCAATTTTCAATTGAAATGAAGTGTTACGCGATAGATCCGATTCCACCTCTTGAAATTGATCACCCTAGTTGCAGCTTCTTCAAAATTCGCTTGCAATCAGCTTTCGAGGATAGCAAGGCTCTGATACCAAATTGTTAAGATCCTAGGGTTAAAGCAAAGAATTAGGGTAGATTTTAGGAAGAATTAGGGCAAAATTAGAGAAAGAGAGGGAAAAATAGGAGGCGGAAGAAACAGGGAGATTGAGAGGGAGAATCAAAGATGTTGAGGACTTGAGCGTCCCACACGATCCACAATCTCAAACACACACCACAAAACTTTGAACAAAGAAAATAGAACACAGGAGACCGAAAATTATCCTGGTTCAAATCACTAATTTCTTAACGACCCTACATCAAGATTGAAAAAGGGCAAAGGGCACGATTCACTATCTTATCGGTACACACTCACAACTCTTGAATGAGCTATCTCTCAGAGATTACAAAATCTAATCTCTAGGCTTTTCTCACTCGTACACGATTACTGAAGATATAGAAACAACTCAAACCAGCTGTCTATTTATAAAGGATAGAAGTGGTTATTACAATGACAACAAACCTGGTAGTTACCGTTAAAAGAACTAACTACCTTGTGTTTCCAAGCTTCCTCTTGCTTGAACTCTCTTCTATAGATGTTATATGTTGTAGGACTAACTTAGTGCAAACTTTAACAAAAGAGAATCGAGAGGGAGAAAGAGAGGAAGAGAAGTTGAGGGAGAGAAAGAGACAAATCTGAGAGGGAGAGAATTTGAAGAGAGAAAATCCAAAGATTCAATTGATATATTTCTGAATAATGCATCTACGACAGCCCTAGTAGCTTTATATAGCTATTTCAACAGTTTAACAGAAAATACAAGCAGCAAAATAACTACTGCTAACAACTTAACAGAATTAACTACTCCTCCTAAGGGATAATTTGCCACACTCAACCCTACTATAAGCTATATACATCCTAGGGTCCTAACACTTGAGCTATGGTAAAGAATGCAAGTTGTGAAAAAATCACGAGGACGTGGGGTAGAAAATACCAAGGAATAAGAGATGGAAATCGTAATAAAGCCTCTTATGGGTTCACTATTTGCAGCCTTACCTATATGATGTCAGTATAATAGAAAACAACAAAGTATATTGTCAGACATCCATTCTTCTCCAGCTGGAACAAGTCTAGCAGAGAAACTACAGAGACGGTCTGAAGTTGAAGGTAAATTTGGCATTGCAAGAAGCGGGATAAAGATGTTGCAAATGCTCACAAGTTTTTTTGGTTCCAAAGTTGGAGTGTTTGAATGGGACTATACCATCCACCCCCACAAATTCTGATGTGAGGTTCTCCTTTTTATCTGAGAAAAATAATGAACACTAAAGAATCCAAGTTAATCTAGCAACAGAAAAGGAATTCAGTTGAGGAAATGCCCGTATATGGTAAAGACATTTCATTATCTGCAAACATAGGAGAACAAATTGACAGACCCTATATCACAACCGTAACCTGTTTATCCCCAACCACATAATATTATTCACCATATAAAAGAAAAAATGCCAGCTTAACTTCAGCCCGAATTATTGATATATTAAATGTTGAGACCATAATGGCTCTGATAGTTGGAAGATAATCCAAACTGATAACATATAAATTCAGGACACAAACCAGATTCATAAATCCTATGCATCAAATTGAACTTTAAAGCTACAGTCAACATTGCAATAAAGCGGTTCTTCAGCAATTTTCTCCATCTTTTTGTATCTCATAATGAAATTGACACATAAAGGATAAAGATCAGATCAGAACCTTATAACTTCATCTGGGGAACTTATGTTCTTAATAACAGCAGCCAACAGGCTCTCACGAAAGTTGAAGTGGGGAACTGCATCTAATAAAGTGCAGATACAGCGAATAGCCACACGATGAAATGAGGCATTCTTTTCCAAGGCTATTAACCTCTGCAAATAGGCCTGCTCATGTACATTACGAAAAACATCAAAACAGAGTATAAAGTTCAAATCAAAATTAACAGGCCATTCACAAAATGACAATTCAAACCTTGTAAACGGATAGGAGGGTGGATTCATAATACCGCATTTTCTTAACAGCTTTTGAAACAACCATTTGCTGCTCCTTCTCAGTGGGCAGCCTAACGCGATAACTGTAGCACACATTCAAAAATGAGTCAGAAGGACTGAGACAATAACTCAAAGACAGAACACTGCAATAGAAACATTACAAAATGAAACAAAATAGTTTACCCAGGAATAATGTCTTTGAAAACAGCCAATAAAGACTTCAGTCCAAGAACTGCTATAGTGTGATCCGCATCTTTAGAGATCTCCAGCATCTCTTTAAGGGATTTAATGTTGGATTCTGGATCCGTAAGCAGGTCTGTTCCAAGTTCAGCAAGTTTAAACTTTTTACTTTCATTGGCTTCTTCAGCTGTGAGTTCTTTTTCCACCTCAGCCTGTACAAAAGAAATACTAACTTTATGCCATATGCAATAACCACAAAAAGGCTTGAAGAGAACATTTTTGGCTGCCGGAAGAGAACACTATACAAAAAGGAATACAAAGGTCAGAGTTGATAAAGACAGACCATAAAATAGTGAAACTACCTGCAAAACAATATTTCAATCAATGTCCTTATAATGGCCCAAGCAATGAACACAATGGATTAGGCGGTTTACGCATCTCCATACTATAATGAGGAAAAAACAAAACAAAGGGAAGTTTTTTGGTACTCAAACTGCAAGAATTATTCCTTTTTTTTTTTTTGGCTTGTCAACTGTAAGAATTATTCACAACAATCACAAGCCTTAATCTAACTAGGTAGGGTCAGCTGCATGAGTTCTAAACCTTCAGCCATCTCTATCCTCAGTGATCTCCCACTCCCATTGCATCTGAGAGAGAGGGGTGGAATAAAAAATAGATACAAGAGGGTTTTCCTTGTCTGGAAGAGAGAAAATAATAATGAAATGGAATGGAAACGGATGGAATCCATCCCTTGCCCTCCAAAAACCTACTTTTTGTCTCCCCCGAATTGGGAGAGAATGGATGGAACTTAATGTTGTGTGTTGGCAACATTAACCTTAATAGTGTTTAAAAGGTGAAATCTACTCTAAAGTTAATAACAATCTTTCCATTAAAAGGATATTAACGGTTATTTGACATTTAATATCCTTCAATTCAATCCATTTCCATAGTACTCCCAAACAAGGAGAAACATTTTACATTACTTTCCATCCCATACTCTCTCAAATGACAAGAAAATATTTCGTATTCCATTCTACTCTTTTCCATTCCATTACTAACTTTCTCCAAACAAAGCCACCCTCTTTTGCTACAAAATATTAGACCATCTTCCCAGAGGCAAATATTAACATAGCATAACATCTCAAGATTAATACGTATTGATCCATCAAGTTTAAAAGTCGAAGAAGATTAAAGAAAAAAAGTATATATTACAAATAACTCAAGCACATTAGCATTACCATAGACTTTTAGTGATTATGTTCAAGCCTTTAGTCTCTTATGGGCTGTTCAGCATGTTCAAGCCTTTTAGTGTTCAAATCACACCTTGTTTTTTGATAAATCACAATGTGTATTTGTTATGTATGCATGTGGACATTGTCCCAATTTAACAAAAAAGCATCATTACCAACAAGGTTCATTTGGATAAATACCAACACTGCAGCTTGAGGGTTTTGTTGCACTTCCTCTTCTTCAGCCATATTTTTGGCTTGCTTTTTCGCCTCTTTCCTCATCTTTTTTAGCTTTGCCCGTTTTTCTGCTTTTGTGAACTTCACTAAACTTTTATCTACACCATCAGCTTCATTGTTAACAATGTCCTGGTCTCTACTGGTTGCATTTTCAGACTTTTGTGACATCTTTGGCACTGCATTGAAATAACAAATACAAAATATGTTAATTTTCCTATAATAAAGGTAATGCAAATGACAGGTGCAAATATTGAAACATAAGAACAACCCACCTGTCCTGTAGTAAAGTTTTCCATCCAAAGTCTTCACTGGAAGTGCATCTACACGATCAACTTCAAGGCCATTTTCCTCATTTTTTTCCTCTATCAACTTCTTTTTGAACCTCTTTTCATATAGAGACTCCAAAGCATCTTCTTTTACATCAGCAACACGAGTAACATGCCTTTGCAAAAAGAATGGCATTAATCAGTTGAGGATGAGAATCTTCTTTTATGGGAAACCCTTTGTTAGACCATATATAAGCTATGGAAAGAAAAATGATATGACAACCAAAACTCAATGCATGCACATATAGATATTTGTAAACATCCATAAAATTTGAATTTAATAAGAATTGTACCATTCTTAGAAAGGGGTAGATACTCTGTTATGGCAGTTCAATTTTCAGTATAATTTCAGTTTTTTTATGGCAGTTTTTTTTTAGTTTCAATTTTTTAAGTCAGTTTCACTTTGCTATGTAATCTCTGTTAAGAGTAAAAATGATAATATAAAAGATAAAATTAACCCTCTATCTAACAGGTTAAACTTTTAGATCAAATGGTTAACAATTCAACATGGTATCAAAACAGGCAAAATTCCTAAGTTCAAACCCCATATCTAACCAAATATTTAAATTGTTACACATGTTTAGATCAGTTATGGAGTTAAACTTGGCCACACATGAGAGGGTGTGTTGAGAGTAAAAATGATAATATAAAGGATAAAGTTAACTCTCTATCTAACAGCTTAAGTTTTTAGATCAAATGGTGGTTAACAATTCAACAATCTCCATGTGTACTATAAATATGGAAGTATTTTTTGAATTCAGTTATACTCAAAAAAGGAGGGGAAGTTAATGAAGGTATTAAGTCGAAATTCCTTCAAGGTTGAGTTCCTTAAACTCAGAGATCAAAGAGTTCTCTACAATAAGCTCCTGTTTGCAGTTATCTATAAATTGAAAAGTAGATCATAAGGATAGAAAAACACATAAACACAATCTTTCAATTAATCATTTCCTTGAAGTTCAAGTACATTGCCGTATAACAAACTTGGGACCATAACATACTCAAAATGAAGTTTTTACTAGTATTAATAGAGCCAAACCAGACAAGCCGGTTCAACCAGGAAAACTAGGAAGTGGTCTTGTTGAAAGCAAAAGGCAAGCCAGTCAACTGGTGACCCCACCAGTTGAAATGAAAATCACATGAACCGACCCAGTTCAACCAGCCTTTACTTCACATTTTTGTATTTTATTTTTAAAAATGTTAGAGAATAACAATAATTTGGAATACCTTAAAGGAATTGATGTCAACTCTTTGGATTATTTATAAGTTAGACGGTTCAAATCCTATTCCAAATAAAGAATGACAACACAATGAAAATATTTATAATGACATGTAATTTGAATATCATGGTCAATTTGTAATTTAGATATGTGATCCTTTTTTTTTTTTTTTAATCCTAACTCATGTTAATACTATTGTATGGACTTTTCCAATTGTAGTATAATGTTACTTAATAAATTTTTAAATTTATTATAGTATTGTGGGATGAATTTTATTATTTTTTATTTTTTATATCCAAGTTCTAATTATTATTTATTTATTTAAAAAAAATAAATTCTGGTTCAACCTCAATATGACCATTGACACTTGACCTTCTTCCATTTATGGTAAAATAACCTTGTTTGGGTTTCAAAACGTTGGTTTTTAAAAATAAATTTTAACTATATCTACAAACTTAAAAATATAAGTATACTTACATACATATAACCACTATTAGCAACAGTTTGAAAACTGATCCTTATTTGCTTAATTCTTAGAAAACACTCTTTTAGTGCCAAAGAGCCCAATTATTTTAAAAGTCCATACACCAAACAAAAATAATGATAAAAAATAATATTATCCATGCATAATATTGTTTAATTTCAATTTCATATTTTATTTAAATTAGTAACTCCATGAGTATCCCAAATTATAGGTGTTTAATTATCCATGCTTTTCTTTTTCTTCCATTTGTTAGGTATCATTCACACTTTCCAAATTACCAAGTTATGTGCATGTTTTACAAATGATCTAGAAACCAAACATATTATTATGTACACTAATCTTGTTAGTGCATTTGACAATAACATCCAAGCAATATAATAACTCATGCATTCCATCTCTAGAGTTAAAAGTAAAATTGACTTGAAACTATTGGTTTGTAATACAGATAGACAAATATCTTACAGTGCAACCAATGTCATTTTTAAAGAAATTTTCAACAACTCAACATAGATTTGAGTGCTATACTATTTTGTTTTTTTACTAGCCTGCAAGTCAATTAGGTTGTACCACACACAAACTATATATTTATCTAATTGAGTCTTTTTCCTTCATTTAGTATTTAATAGATCTTATTATTAGTTTTTAGTTTTCTTGCTCAATAAAAAATAAAAAGGTTGAGGTTTATCAACTGACAGTTAATTCCCTATTTGGTCATCATTTATTTTGCTTGTATTAAAATCATTCAATTAATTCTTATTTCTATTACAAAAAAATTTTCTCAAAATTAATTAATGACGATACATCCCGTGCATCGCACAGGTCACCATCTCATTGGTTTTTAATAAAAGACCCTTCTAAAATAAATTTTAACTATATCTACAAACTTTAAAATATAAGTATATATACATAAGTATAACCACTTTTAGTAACACTTGGTGATCCTTATTTGCTTAATTCTTAGGAAACATTTTTTTAGTGCCAAAGAGCCCAATTATTTTAAAGACGGACTTCAGTGCATAAAGGTTAAATACTCAAAATTAGTCGGAAAACCTATTTTCCATCATAACAAGAGGACCTTCGGAAATCCAACCTTGAGTAACAACAGTAACTGTATAATGAGTTTCACACTGACCCAACTTCTATGTGGTACATGTTACTTTTTACAAATCAATTATTATTAGGTAGATTCTAGATAGAAGTTGTGCGCTTCCATCCATATTACATAGACTTAAATAAAGTGTCATGCCGCTGCAAGTGTTACTGAGCTTCCGTTTCGATATATTGATTGGATAGCAGTGGAAAACTCCAGAATTTAAATGTAATACAAAGTCAATAGTCTCGATAAAGAAAAAATGAATGAATAAACATTACCTGGTAATTGAATGAGTGTCTAAGTTAGAAACTCCGCTAGCGTACTCCGGATTCTGAACCACAAACTGCACGTCCTCGTCAGATACTTCGATTTCTTCCTCAGAAACCTCCGGCGGAAGCTCCGGCGGCAGCACTATCTTCTGCTTCTTCCCCATTGAACGCGCACAATCGACCAAACAACCCTAGGGTTTACACCCAAATCAAAGAACACAAACGGCAGAAGATACAGATAGGTACTGAACCGGCAACCTCTGGTAGGTCAAGCTTCTTCTCTGACAATGGCTAGCGAATGCAGGAAGATGCTGTAGAAGGCCTGGCCTATCTTCTTCTCTCTTCACATCATCTATTAGCTGCGGCTTCCTTTCAGCAGACGCGTACGCACAGAGAGAGAGAGAGAGAGAGGGGGGGGGGGTTTACGAGTTTTCAAAAGAAAATCAAAAATCTCAATGTAAAGTGGATTGATAGAGACGGAGGAAGGCGAAAAGCCCTAGCTTATAATTTCATTTGGGCCGCCCACTTAATGTGCCGCCACGTCCACATGCCAACTTTCGAATTGTCCAAATTTATTTATTTTAGATTTGAACCCCCCATGCCCAAATTTTTAAACTCTTTTAAGTGGCTCCTAGGCAAATGTGAAGATCATGTTTTTTTTTATTGTTTTTAAATTATTTTTAATTTTTTAAAATAATAAAAATGTGTTTATTTATATATTTTTAAAAATATATTTTCAAAAATAAAAAAAATTAAAAATAACAAAAAATCGTTTTGACTAATTTTATTACAAACAAGCTTAAAAATTTTAAAATGTGAAAAATATTAGAGACAAAAATAACGTATTTTTAATAATTTTAAAATAAACTCAAAATACAATTAAAAATTAATTTAAAACTCAAAATTGAATTTTTTTTTTTTTAAAAAAAACAGTCCCTAACTTTTTCTTTTATCTATTCTATTGTATTATATAGGCTTTTATGATTGGTCTCAAGCAAGCTATGATAATTTGCGCGCACAGAGTTTAGAGTTAAATTATATAGGTATCAGAAAATTGTTAAATAATTTATACATTTTTACTGCAAATTTTCCCCAGAAATATAATAAATTATGCCTTCTTCTTCACTTATATTGAAACCAAGAAGAAAGTACAAATTTGTTACACGTCAACGTTAGATTAAATTTAAAAGCTTACTGGTTGGCTATCCAATTATAGTCATTCATGACTGACCGACCCTCTTGTTTTGAAAAACCATCTATTTTTATTCGTATTAGTTGTTCAGTTGATTAATATTTAGTTGTTGAAGCTCATGTCAATATGAAAATACTATTTTTTGTATTTTTTAAATAAAAACTGCAATTACTTTTTTTGAAAACAAGAATTGTGAAAAAAAAAAAAAGAAAAATTAGTTGTATGCTAAATATCATTTTCTATTTTGTCGCCTAAAAAGTAAATATAAATACATTGCAATTTATTAAACATAAATGTATCAATTAAATGAGTAATTCTAACCATTGCCGTGCATATTATTTTTAGATATAAGATGACATTTAACCAATCAATTAGATTGATTAAATGCTAAAAACAAAAGTACATTTATTGCCCATTAATCATAGAGATTGAAATCATAATATATGTTATCCTTCTTGTTACCATGTATAGTTATAAAATATAATTAATTGTAATTTTTTATTATAATTATTTTTTAATGAATTTATTTACAATTTTTCATAACTTACAATAAGTTTTTTTTTTTTTTTTTTTTACTAAACACATAATTTTATAACTAATAACTCAAAATATATTTTATCCTATCACTTCATGAACTTAAAAACATTATATAAGTTAAAAGAGAGCTGCATTTAAAAAGAAAATACAAACATACAAAAAGATTAGGAAAGTTAGTTTGAATCTTCACACGCACATAGAGAACCCATAAAAGTATTTGGCCGGACATCAATATAAATTACAAAACCCATAATGCAGAGCTTTAAATCAATGAAAAAGCTATTGTACAGGGGAGGTTTACAGGTCATGTACAGGTGTGATAAATGATAAATTGATAATATTTTAGATCTAAAATAAAAATTTAGAGACAGAAAGCCAAGGGGAAACATGATTTGCTCCTTCTTTGTTCTACCCAAACCAACCAACCACCCACCGGCGACGCCTGTGCTCTGCTCTCCACCGACGCACACAAACCCATCACTGGCAACGTGACCAACATCATCCAGTGAGAGAGAGTGGAGATTGGATTTTGATTCTTAAGTGGAGGATTTTGATTTTTGAGTGGCGATTGTTTCGGTGAGAGAGAGAGATTTTACAAATCTGCAATTCAAACAGATGAGAAGAAAAAGAGGGCAACAGCAAAATGATCATTTCAGAAACTACCAACTCATCTGTAAACCGTCCCCTGTACCAATAGCGGAATTGTTAAATCAATGACCTAATCGCCACACCATCCCATGTCCCTCAAACCACCCCATAAATCAGACACTCAATCATCACATACAAATGGAAAGAAACCAAGATACACAGTTTGCGTACAGATGAGATGAATACATAGACCGCGCATATATATAATACATGATATGCAAGTTAAAAGATCTTTCTCCCCTTAGCAAATATCTAAAATAAAAGAAAGAAAAAGAGCTTCCTCCAAATTAGCAGACAGCACATTCATGTATTGTACGGTATGGCTGTCCTCAATTCTTGCTTTTTCTCAATTTCTCTCAGCTTCTTATCTGGATTTTTGATGCGTTAGTAATAAATAATCTAACGAGAGGCATCATTTATCACTTTAGATTACTTCTTCATGATGTGTCAAAAATTTAGATAAGAACTCGAGGGGATGGAGGAAAACATAAAAGTCGAATCTACTTTTCATTTTTATTAATAAATGAGAAAATTATGGATTTTCTTAAATAAATATCAATCATAATTCTCATATCTTTCATCTTCGTCCAGGTTGTATATCGAAACCATTAATGTTTATTTTGAGAAATCTAATGATTTCCCTTACAGTTGTTTGGTCACATGACACGTGAGAGACTAGTATTAAATTTTCTTAGATCTAGGTTTAAATATGAGAGAGAGGGGTACTTCTCTACGTTCATTTATCTTTATCTTGAACCCAACCTAGATCTAGGTTTGAAAATTTTGTGTGCGCGCGGGGGTGTGAGTGAGAGAAAGAGAAAGAAATCTTCTCTTTGAAGGCGATAGTCGCTGGGAACCTAAACCTAAATCTAGTTTACAGGTTTCAAATATATAGATGTGAGAAAAAGAATGGAGTGAGGTTTAGAGGAGGAAGAAAGAGAGATATGGAGATATAAATATGAGTACTTTTTATTATTTACAAAATATTAATAAAAAATTTAGACGATTGGAAGGAAATTGATGCAAAATCATAAAAGTTAAGAGAGATTAAGGTGGTTTAACTTAAGGGTGGTTGGCATCTTTTTATTAAACCTCAAGATGGTATGTGAAATTTATCCTTTATTTTTATTTTTTTCTTCCAACCCAAATATGTTTTAAATTTATTTAATTATTCTCGAATTAGGAGATAAACTTATGATTCATACACGAACCATGTTCATACATATAGTGTTCAAAAACGTGCTAGGCATTAGTCGAGTGCAAGGCTGGGGCTTAAGCGAGGCATAAAAAAATTATTTACATAAAATATATATTATCCTAAATACACATATATTCATATATATATATATAAAAACAAATTATATATATAAAGTTATAAACACATCATATATATGATATACATATATATTAATATAATTATTATATTATATATATAATATTGTGCATATATAAACCAAAGGGGCAAGAGAGAGCAAAGGTTAAAACTCAAAGAGAGAGAGAGTGCACAACCAGAGAGGGCAAATCTCGATCTCTCTTTTCTATGAGCAAAGCACACTTGAGGTAAGCTCTTTTGAGAGTGCAAATTAACCTTTTTTTTTTTTTTTGCTTATTGGCTCTTCTATTCAGTTCTTATCTCTTCTTCATTCTGCAACTCTTTATATGGTGTTCTCATTTTAAATGCTCAATTGTTTTTTCTTGAATAAAGAACTTCTTTGTAACTGCCATATTTTCACTCAAAACAAGCTCACAAAGAGATTAGAAATAGATATTTTAATATATAAATCATCTCAAAATGATCAATCAACATTTAATGAACTAATCATGATCTGAAAAGCAGAAATTGCACACATTAAATGCGCTGTAATGACTATAAATGCAAAAACAGCAAGAACATTACTCGAGTAAAATTTGCAAATTACTTGATTAATTTTGACAATTACTCGAGTGCATACAAGATGTAATTGACTAATTTTGAATTTTACTTGATTAAAAAAAATTTGTATTCAATTACATTTTTGAGAAAAAGACTTTAAATGATTACTCGATTGCATTTCTGAATTTAGTCGATTATGCTTCAACATCTACTGATTACAAAATTGAACACTCGATTACACTAAAAGTCTAGAGACTTGACAATTCACTTGAGAATTAATACTTAATTACAATTTGGATTTAGTCGAGTATGTTGAGATATTTACGCAACTATAATTTTGAGCATTTGATTACACTGACACTCCAGAAACTTAACATATCTCTTGCGAATAAATACTCGATTACAAAAATAAATTTAGCCGAATATTCTTTCATACTTACTCAAATATAACATGATTTTACTCGATTGTCTAATAAGAATACTCAATTGAGTTTGATTTAGTTTACATGCTTACTCAAATGAGCTTAATATTTGAGTAAATAAAATATTTTATTCAATTACAGAATAGAGTTTAGAGATGAACTCAATTATAATTGATTTTATACCCGATTGAAATGGTGAATACTATCAATATTTTACTTGATTAATATTGAATTTGTACTCGATTAATATTCTGATATACTCAATTGATATTATGCCTTACTCGATTAAACCTCTATCAACTTTCATCTTTAACATATTGTTTTGCACATCATCAAAACCATTATCTCATCAATATCAAAACCTAATATATGACTTAAGACAACCATCCACAAGCAGTCATGTCATTTGGATGATCAACAAGTTAAGATTTTGTCAATCTTATTATAGAAGTTGATCAAGATCTATCACTGATCAACTTCACTAATTATTGTTAAACCCAGGATCAAGCGCCTATCACTGTACCAAAAGCTATAGCTGTTAGCAGAGACACAACTTTATTTCCTCAAATCTCGACAGCACAGAACCTCCACAGCGAGCCCCTAGAAGAATTCTGGGTTCCAGGGACCCAACAATTATTTGAACTTCTAAAGAGATAACTTTTAAGTAATTTTTTGAACCTCTAGTTCGTGAAAGTTTTTCTATTGTTGGGATGTTCGAGATCCACAAGTAGACATTGTTGATATTCCTCAAATTTTGCATGTATATTTTGAAGTTCGATCAATTAAAGAAATTAGGTTCTGAACCATGTGGGACCATTTTAGAGTTATTGGGTTATAACATATATCAAACTTGGTCTAATTTCTTTTTAAAAGTCTTTTGAGTTAATTTTTTTTTTTTGAAATTATTCATTTAAATTATGAAAATTGAATATTCTTAATGTCATTTTATCAACAAAGAATTTTACGATTTATTTGACAATTTATAGTCCCCTTCATAAATTTTCATCTCTAAGACCCATATCTAATGAATTTTCACGCCTTCAATTGATTAGCTCTTTGGGTTTTAATTTGAGGGAAAAGAAATTATATTCCTATTTTTGCTTTTACATGATTTGATTAACAATGTAAGACATGAGATTGCTAGAAATATTTTGGTAATATGATGTATAATGATGCAGGTTTTATATGATATGGAAATAAATAGAATATAATTATATCTAAAGAGGTATTAAAATTGCTAATTAAGTGATAATTTATTATTTATGCCAGATTATCACTAATCCCCAATAATTATCAGCAACCACATAACTATAATCACTAACCATCTAATTAATTAAATGTCCTTTACCAGGTTTAGCATCCTTAATGATCGTATAGGTTTTTAAAGTCAAACATCTCAACATGAATTATATGGACAATATAAGATAAATCAGAAACAAATTCAAATCTCTCACCAATAATAAGTTTTGACCCATATGATATACCCAAGACCGAGGTCATAACAGTCAGCAAAACTGGTAGCTAACACAACAATTTTAATAAAACCACAAACATCTATATTTGGACAATGAAGGATTGGAGATTGGATCAGTTTTGATCTTTGTTTGATAAAAACTCAAGTAATCATTAATCAAACATAGATCTAACTCTAATTTTTTTTCAATTAATTATTTAGGATCAATCCAATCTCCATTCCTTCATCATTTGGATACTAATATCTGTCATTTTATTGAAATTATTGTGTTGGTTGCTAGTTTTGATTAATGTAATGACTTCGGTACTGGGGATATCATATGGGCCAAAACTTACTTGTGAGAGATTTGAATTTGAATATATTTCTTATGCATATCTTACATTGTCCATATAAATCATGTAGAGATGTTAGGCTTAGAAAACTTATATGTTCATTAAGAATGCTAATACTTGTAAAGGACAAATAATTACTTAGACAGTTAGTGAATCTAACTATGTAATGTTAATAATTAACTATGATTAGTGATAACTAGGCATAAATAATAAGTTACCACTTAATTAGCAATTTTCATACCTTTATGGATAGATTATTTATCTTCATCATATAAAACATGTGTCATTATCCATCATATTACTAAAATGTTTTGAGTAATCTCATGTCTTACACTGATAAACAAATCATCTAAAAACAAAAATGGATTTAGAGTTCTTTTTCTCAAACTAAGGCACCTACATGCAAAAAGAAGATAACAAAACCCAAAGAGAAATAAGTATAAATAATAGACAAACAAAAGATAGCAACAACAGTAACAAAATAGAAAAACAAACCAATTGAAGGCGGGGAGATTCACTAATTTAGATTTTGATTTAAGAGATGTGATGTTTTGCATTGAGTATTAAGGATCGAGAAGGAAGAGATAGAGAGATCTTGGTTGGATCCCTTCCAGCTGTTAGTGACCGTTTAGTGCTTTTAACGGTGACTGTTAGTTGACGGTATTTTAGGTATTGTTATATTTTTAATTCCCTTGATGTAACCGTCCTATTGCCTATATATAGGGGGCTCGAGTTAGCGCTTAGGGTATCATTCATTATTCAGAAAGCTCTCTGTTATAAACGAGTAGAGGGTTGTGTGTTGAGAGGAAAGGCTTTGTGTCAAGAAAAGTTCTTTGTAATCACAAGAATCACAAGAGAGAACAGTGTACTCGTGTGCGAGAGGAAGTGTGGGAACTCTTGTATCTGATTTCATTCATATTGGATTGCTCTCGGTACTACTAGATGTATGATTGATTCTATTAGTTCGAACCAGGATAAATCTCGGTGTACTCATGTGGTTTGATTGCTCTAACTTTATCATTTGTCAATTCTTTAATTTTTTGTTTATGTTGTTTTGTTGAATCGATGAGAGAGTGCTAAAGAGTGATTATATTTGTTGGTTTATTGGGTGGTTTCTTGGACCGATAGTACTCCAAATTGTAACAAGAGACAATTTATGGAGGGGATTATAATTTGTAAAATAGATTGTAATATTCTTTGTTGACAAAATGACATTGACAATATCTAATTCACAAACTTTGAACCAATAATCACTTTCACAACAATTTAACTCAAGACTTTTAAAAAAAAAAAAAATTAGACCAAGCTTGATATATGTCATAACCCAATAACTCTAAAATGGTTCCGCATGGTTCAAAATGTGTTAGGATAACTCCTCAAATTCTAGTTTAATTAAAATTGTTATCTTATCCTATAAGATTAATGTGATGGAGAATTGCCTGTCAAATAATCTTTATCATGTGATTATTTCAAATAAAGGATTATGATATGTTTGGAAAACCTGATCTTGTTGTGATTGTGATTTGTGCCCATAAATGGCCAACTTTAGTTTAGTGATTGATGTAGATTATTATGAAGAGACATATATCTAGATTATTGTAGTTATGTCTCACATGTTCCACAATTTGATAACCAGAATCCTAGTGTGTAGTGCGACCAGTTATTAGAAAACGTGAGGTTAGTTTGATTTAGCTATGGATTATCCTGTTGTGGTGGGATCATGACGTAGATTGTTGAGCCGAACCATGTTAATTTTTTACGCATTGTTATTTTTCTCATTTGTTTCTTGTCCATCATTCTTAGTTTGCATGATTTGATTATAGTAAGTGCTATTAGAGCCTTGGCTAGGTTGGTTGTGAGATATAGATTTTTCACAAATCATCGTTTCACTGTTTGGTGTTTGAGAAAATTTGTGATAGAAAATTTAGAGAAAATTAAGGATTTTATTTGGTGTGTTATGAAACACCATTTGTTGCAGATGTCGCAAATTAGGGAAAGAGTCGTCAACCATTGCTAATTGTCGGAGGAGGGCTGGAGGAGAGAGCTACCATGTTGCCATAAACAACGCTGTAAGACCCATTAAAGATCGTTGTGACCTACCACCTTGAAGTAGAAAAAGGGTTCTGCTACTTTTACCATGAGGATGATGCCACTGCAATTATTGTTGTCGGATAAGAATACAATTGAAGGGAGGATGCAAGTAGCCATTGAAGAGAAAATTGTCACTTAAAATATTTGTTGAACTTGATCAATGCATCATCAATTGGAGGTTGATAGTTAGTGTGTTTGCAAATATATGTCTTGACTTGTTTGGATATGCATTATTCTTGGCTCATGATCTGTGTTCTGGGTCCAATTGTGGGAATTTGAGTCGAGGGAGCAATTGTTAGATCCCCTTGTGGGGTAGGATCATGGATGTAGATTGTTGGGCTGAACCATGTAAAATTTTCTACTTATTATTTTTCTCTTTTGATTTCTATTTATCATTCTTGGTCTGTGCAATTCAATCCTAACAAAACATAACTTCTTCAATAGATCATACTTCAAAACATATGCATGCAAAACATGAAGAATATCCACAAGATCTACTTGTGTATTTTGAACATCCCAACAATAGAAAATCATCCACAAACCATGAACTGGAAAAATTACTTAAAGTTACCTCCGTGCAAGTTCAAGTAATTAGTGAAGCAGATCTATTAGTAGATTATATAATTCTACAATAAGATTGCCAAAACCCTAACAAACTTGCTGATCCAAATTAGAGTCACTGACACGCTTGACTGTGGATTGTGGCTCAAATTCCTTCATAAGGGGGAGAATGAATAAGCATTCCATTTGTAAGGCATTGAATGAATGAGATGGTGGCAAAATGTGCGAGAGAATGAAGCGCCTTTGAGAGTGAGAGATTAATTTTGTTTGTGATGAAGACAAAGAGAAAACCCAACAAATAGAGAGGAAGAGAAAAAAAAAATTTAAAGAATAACAAGTAAAGAAAACCTAGAAGAAGAACAATTAGTAACAATGAAGGAAAAGAAGTTAAGGGGAATAAATATCCAATAATTTAATAATCTAAATACAAATAATCCTTACATTTCTAAGGTACTTATGTTTACATTTCTAAGGTACTTACATTTTTGTTTTGCCTTATAATCTATATATTAAAAGTTATCCAAGGTACATTACCACCTTGTCCCACAACTTTTCTATTCAGAGAGTTAAGGTTCCTGTAATTTCGCAACTAATATTAACATGGTCAGTTTGATTTCAGCAGTAACTCCAACCTCAATGGGGGCATCCTTTATTTAAAGGTCAACAAAGCCAACTAAAATTCTATGAAGCTGCTAACATAGACAAATTCAATAAGATATTACAATTTATTATCCTACTACTAATACTCAAAAAAGAAAAAACTAAATTATCTTATCACTGAAAACTAAATTCTAAAGCCCAAATGAAGAAGAAAAATAATTTATCCTACGCACCTTTTTGCAATGAAACAACAAGCAGCAAGGATATCTATAATATCTACTTCAACAACAGGCAAGGATATTTATAATATTCACTTCTCCATAATTCTTCCCATATTGCCAAAAAATACATAAAAAATGAACCCTAAATTCTAGAAATCGAACATGATTTCAAACAAAACCCAAATAGTAGAACCAAGTAAAAACCAAACCAACCCCTCAATTTCAATAATACACACATAGGGGTTATGTTTCTCGAACTCCATGCTATTGTAAAGTTTTACATTTTTATCAAGAAAATGCAATGAAATAAAAAAAAAAATCCACACATTAAAATGGATAAATGTTATCAATGCATGTGAATAAATTTCCCTCATGTCAGATGAGTATTAAGAGCATTTAGTATTTTCCTATCTTGTTTTTCATGAACAAAATCCAATTAAATATCATATTTCTGAAAACATTGACAGAAAAAGGGAATCGTAGTTTACCAATAGAGGGGATCTGAGCGTGATGGAAATGAAAAGGGGAAAAGCTAAAACCTTAATATCTCCAAGGCAAAGGGAAGCTCGTCGAGGCCTGTGGATGGGAAAATATTAGTGTTTTTTAACATAGATATCCTAGAACAAAAAGATAGAAAATTATATATATATATATATAACATACAATGAGATTGCAAGAGAATGGAATCTGAAAGAGAGATTGAGGTTTCTTATCTTCTTGTTCTCTAAAGAGCAAAAACCCTCGTATTCTCATTTTTCATCGAGTTCTCCAGTCGATGGTTGTCTTCTCCAACAACAATAGGGGGCCTTTCTTCAAAGGCAATACAGAAAATGAGGGATTTATCTCGAATGTGCGGGGGAGAAACTATAGGTTTCTTTTCAAGGGTTTTCTTCCAATCAAAATGGCGTCGTTTTGACTGTTACTATTCAACCCTTTATGGCAATTTATAAAGAATTGCAAAAAATTGCTTAAAATATGGCAACCCAAATTGTTAGGATGAGGTTGCACAAACCATAAACAAAAACAAAGTGAAACAAGAAAATAATAACATAACCTCTAAGGCATAGATCAAGTGGTCGAATGAACAATATACTAGTGTCAATTCAGTGGGTTGCGAGTTCGATCCTTATCCTGAATAAAGGCCAAATATCTAAATTGTGATTTATCTCCTTTTGTGTAATTGAGGGCACGAGCACCAAGAACTGTGCAAGGCCGATCATCCCAAGAAAATAACGACTTGCAAAAAATTAATATAGTTCCACTTAATAATTTATGTCCACGATTCCATTATAACGGAATAACCTACTAGCCAAAATAAAATAACTTTACGACATCAAATAACTGGTCACGTCATATATTAAAACTCGAGTTATTATGTTGTGGAACACACGACGAACAACCACAATAATCCGAATATATGAGTTCACAAATTATTGAGAGCAATTTATTAATAATTAAACCAAGTTTACCTACTTATAGACACCAAATTACAATCACTATAGAAGTAGGTTGTCCAAACCTATCATAATCACCTAATCAAAATCACCATCTAATAAAGATAATCTGAAAAACAACTACTCCATCAGATTAATCTGATAGATGAAATAAAACAATCCTAATTAATTTAGAATTTTAGGAGTTATTTTAACAATTTCACCCTTGACTCAAATTCCCAAACATATCGACAATTCAACCCAAAACACAAATCATAGGAGAAAAACAATGCAAACACAAGTCCAAACAAATTAGCTCACACATAACCAAATCACACTAACTATTAGTGCCTCCAATCAAGCTCTCTAGTGAGTATCATCAACAATGACTTGTATTTTCCTTTCAACAATGCTAAAATGAAGTTTACAATAAATGATAAAGTCTTAGACGAATTTGAGAGATAAAACAATGATAATTCAATGCAATGGTAAAATTAAAAACTTTATAAGCTCAATCTATTTCTTCTCTTTCTTCTTGAATACCTTTGAAAATTAAAATTGTTGGGTCGGGCTTCCTCCTAGTTGGAGGATGTCTCAGTAATGGTTGGGTATTCCTAAAAGGATGACCCAGTTTCCTTCACTAATATTTTTATCTCATATGACTAAAATACCCCTTAATGAGATTAGGATTTTTGTGCCTCTTATATTTTAAAATTCATGCATAGGTGAGAAAAATAGAAAGAAAAATGAGAGGAAAACGACAAAGTTCTTGGAGAAATTCGAATTTCCATTTTTGCTTATGCAGTTGTGATCAAACAGACGATTAGACGGGTTTTGTGCTCCAATCGAGCTGAAATTTGGAGGGTACATTCAAGACTCGTAGTTATAGGATTTGAACGATAGAGATCTAATTCGGAGGTAGGTATCCTTGGGAATTGAGCCATTTTCATACTATCTTGTAGTTTTCAATTTTTGCTTATGCAGCTATGATCAAACAAACAATTAGATGATGTTTTTGTGATCCATTGAGTTAAAATTTGGAGGGTACATTCTAGACTCATGATTCTAATATTTGACCATTGGAGATCTAATTTGGAGGGCGGGATCATTGGAAATCAAGACATTTTCGTACTGCCTTGTGGTTCAGTCTATTCTTCCTTAACTCCTTTGTTATTTTAATGATTTGAGATAAGTTTGATTATATGTTTTGTCTCTTACCTCTTGTGATTGTTGAGAGGATTTTGTAAACCATATTTTGTGATATTAGTGGAATTTTTTTATTGGACGTCAATCCCGTGGTTTTCACTCCTCATGAGGGGAGTCTTCACATAAATTAGTTGTCTCCTTTATTTTTGTGATTGTACTTGGCTGGTTATTTTCTTTCCTCATAGTTTTTTACAAATTAGGGATTGGCTATATTGATCCCAACAAAAATGGATTGTATTTATAACCTTTATCGACTCGTGTAGATTTCTAGTCATTGGCAAACAAGAATAGCAAAGAATTAGACTCCAGAAATATAGCCGTTAATAATTTCTTGAACTGAAACTATTGTTAATTTCAATATGCAGTAGACCATTTATTTTAAAATTTGAAAAACTAGTTAACAATTATTCCAAGTTTGAAAAGCAGTCAACTATTTAATCCTAAAACATTGATTTAGAAGGCATGCACTAAAACTGATCGACTTGTTTTAGGAAGTAGTCAACAGTGTGACTTAACGAGTCGAAATTTTGACTTAACTAATTGATAGTATTATAAAATAAGTCAATAGTTTTACCATTAGATTCAATGTTTAAATAATTTTTTTTTCTATTTTAGGACTACTTTCTTTACCTTTTAAAACTTTGGTCATATTTCAAAATTCTTGCAAAATTTAATTGATCAAAAAGATAAGTGATGATGGTTTTTGGGACCGATCACCACGTGCCACCTCTGTGAATGGACCTCGGGAATCAAACCTCAGACTTGGCGATGTCGGACCTCGATGATAGAGCCTGCAAGACAATGGAGTGGCGGGGCTAGGGTTCCCTGGGTGGACTCCAACGCTCAAATCAGTCGAATAAATGCAAGTAGTAATAACTGTGAGAGATGTAGAGTTTGATCATACCTGGTAAGGACTCTTGTCTTTTATATGCAGACCCGTTATGGGGTATCCGAGATAAACTTGTGATGAGAGAGGGCACAACTCCCGAGGATCTCGGTCAAGTTGGAACGGGTTTTGCGGCCCGGCCCGAATTTTTCGGGCTCTGTTCCGGATTATTGACTTGCCACGTGTCAGTCTCTCAAGCGATCCATGTGGTGGGTAAGACTATTGGCGCATAGGGGTATTTTGGTAATTTTAGGTGGTGCCACATCATTTGCCCTTCACTTCTTGAGCCGAGTTGAGAATCTTGTTGAGTCGATGAGTAGCTTAATTTCTGAGGTATTTGATCGTAAATTCTCTCCAGGACGCACAAGGGTGTTTTTAAGCATAAGATTAATGCCTAATAATCTCATTTATTACCTTGAAATTACAAAGGGTCCTTGGTTAGAGGGAAACATTCGCTGCTTTGAATTTTTAAGGGGTGTTTGGTTGGAGGGCTTGAGCCCCCTCTATATAAGCCCTAAGGCCCCACCCCATAATCATCACTCCAAGACAAGCTACCAATTCTTTGAGGTTAGCCTTTCCTTCCCTCCTTTACTTTTATTTTTTCCTTATGCTTTTTTTTTTCTCTTTTGATTTTTTTTTTTTTAAACTATCTTCTCCCTAGGCCAGGCAGAGGTCTGCCCTGCCAAGATCTGGCGAGGCCAAGCTCCCTCAGCCATGGCCGAGCCAGAGCTCGGCCTGGCCAAGGTTGGCTAGGGCCGGGTGAGCTCGGCCCTAGCCGAGGTCAGCCATGGCCGACCTCCCTTTGGGGAGCCCTATTTCTGGCTTTATATATATATATGTATATATATAAATATATATAAATGGGTGAGCATTAGGTCGGCCATGGCCGACCCTTGGGCTTTCCCCCCTCCCATTATCATTATTATTATTATTATTATTATTATTATTATTATTATTATGTTAATAATAACAAAATAGACTTCAAAATAAGGTTTAACTTGACTGACCCGTTTCTTTGGCATTTCTTTGTTGCAGGCGTAGTTCGAGATTTCTCAAGCTAAACCGTGCTTGCTGAGCTCCCTTAGACTCGAGCCCAATTGTGGTTTTTCTTCCCTGATCTTTGCCTTCATTCTCCTGATCAGTGATCTCTTCTTGGCTATTTTTATTCGTAATTTTAGCATGTCTTCTTCCTCTTATTCCTCTGAGCCTGAAGCCTCCAGAACTAGTTCTAGTAGTAAGGAATTGAACGTTGAGTTATCCAGTCCCTCCCATGGCCCCCTTCGTAGGCCTGAGAAACTTAGGTGGCCCGAAAGAGTTTCACCTCATTCCTCTTCGGAGTCCCATGTGAGTAGTGATCCCAACCTAGAAAACTTACCCGAGGATCTGACCATGGACCACTCCACCATAACTGAGAGAGAGTTGTTTTCCCTCCTCAGAAAATATCACCTTATTCATGATGAGTATTGATACAGTGAACCCCGAGGTCTGAGAGCTCACCAGACCCCCCATGGTTGTATCACAGTGTACGAGCAAGCCCTCGTTGCTGGCCTTAGGTTTCCCCTTGCGGCCCCCGTAGTTGAGGTGTTCTCTATCATGGGGTTATGTCCCTCTCAACTGACTCCCAATGGCTGGAGGTGCCTGGTTACCTTCGTTCTTTGTTGTTGAGCTTGAGACATTGAGCCTACTGCCCAACTCTTCTTTAAGATGTTCAAGGTAATCCCCATTAGTAAAATCGAACCTCGATTCGCCTTCTCTCCCCTCAACTAGCTTCAGTTCATAGTTGATAACCCCACCTCGGTAAAACGATGGAAGAGTAGATTTTTCTTTGCTGGCTTGAAAGACGGGGGGGTCAGCTTCGGGGTGCCAGTCGAGTGGGCTTTCCAGCCCTCAAAAGTCCATAGTCGCGAGATCACGCAGGGTGAGCTTCGTAATATTCAGATCTTGAGGGAGTTGAACCCCATCAACGCTCGGGCCTTGATATGTGACCGTACCTTGTACCTGGGGGGTTTATCCACTTACACTTGTCTCGAGTCCGATGTCACTTTGGGTAGTCATTTTCCCCCTATTTTCATACTTTTTGACTTGTTATTTTTCTTGCCACTGATATCTTGCCTATGCCTTTGCAACTAAGATGGTGAGTACCGCTTTCATCTGGGGGAAGAACAAACGAAGACCCGCAGAGGATGAGGGCGCCCCTGCTCTCACGAAGGGAAAGCCGCCTTGGATCCCCTTCCAGCTGAGGAAGGGGAGCCTAGCCACACTAGGAGGAAGAGGACTTCCCAGCCTCCGAGACAGCCCATGCCTGCCCCCGAGTCCCCCCCACTATCCAGACTATGTTCCTGACTAGGGTGTGAAAGAAAACGACCTTAGTCGACATAGTCAGGTGGCGAGACGCATGATTCACCACTTCGCCACCCCCGCCGACCGTCAAATGCTGGTTGAACAGTCCTCAGAGGCAGTGGAAGCCGCCTTGTGCAATTATTTGGCCCAGGTAATCCCCTCTACTTTATTAACATTTTTCAGGCCTAGCTATGTTGCCCTTACTTGTCTTGTTCATTACAGGTGGTCACACTAGTTTCAGACTTTTCTAGACATTTTTCCCAAACTTCTCGAAAGACCTTGGAGCTGGACACACAGTTGCATGAGAATGACGAATTACTAGAGAGCCAGATGAAGAACATGGATGAGTTGTCCTCCGAGCGACAATCCTTGGACCAACATATTCAGGAGCTTGAGGCAGAGCTATCCCGGGCGGGCTCAAAGTTATCCCAGGCGAACTTAGTTATTCGTAAGTACGAGCGCAAGTATGCCGAGCCCATCAAACTTCCTGAGATGGAAGAGTTCATCCAGCAAAACTTGTAGGAAGTTTGGACTAAGGGATTTCAAGCCCATGCAACTGAGGTGCTCCGAGCTCATCCGGACTTGGACATGTCCAATGTTCGGTTTGTTGAAGAAATTGTGGCCGAGATGGAGGACTCAGAGATGGCCGACGATAACGATGCTCCGCCTGATGCTGGAGTTTTTTCCTCTTTTCCTAGCTAGGGTTTTTTGTACTCCATTTATCACCATGTATTGGACTATTGTACTTTTATACAATGTCATTCCATTTTGACTACTCATTTCTTGATTGTGGACATATGGGCCAAGACTAGTTGAACCCCGATCCATTGCATAGTTGAAGAGGGCTAATCCGACCCTTGGTTCTCCCTAAGTCGACAAACAGGAGGGTGTTATGCTATAACATTTCCTTGGCCATTAGTCCGCCATTGGGAACAGCCTAGGTCTCGTGACCCTTGGATTTTAGCCCCTCCCTGGTGGAGAAGGGTGTTGGACTAGAGATTTTTTGTGGCCATTAGTCCACCTTTGAGGACGGCTCAGGGCTCGTGACCTTTGGATTTTAGCCACTCCCTCACGGAGGAGGGTGTTGGGTTAGAGTTTTTTCGTGGCCATTAGTCCACATTTGAGGACGACCTAGGGCTCGTGACCCTTGGATTTTAGCCACTCCCTCACGAAGGAGGGTGTTGGGTTAGAGTTTTTCTGTGGCCATTAGTCCACCTTTGAGGACGGCCTAGGGCTCGTGACCCTTGAATTTTTCCTTGGCGAAGTGTTGTCTTTTTTGAAATTACTATTAGATGGAAAGGATTCGAAATCTTGCTATTAGTTATAAAAAGAGTACAAGGAGGTTCGGGGAATTCCCTTGCTCATTGATAAAACTTTCTTAAGTTTTGCACATTCCAAGTATGCTTCAAGGGCTTGCCTTCTATGTCTTCTAGTCGATATCCCCCCGAACTTAAGGATTCCACCACTCGATACGATCCTTCCCAGTTCGGAGTTAGTTTATTCGTATCCTGAGGATGACTCATGTCAAACAGTCGCAATACAAGATCTCATGGCATGAAATTCCTAGCGTGGACTCATCGATTGTAGTACCTAGCAATGCGCTGATTATACGCGGCTTGTCGAATTTGCACCTTAGCCCTTGCTCGTTAACCTCCAGATCGAAATGCTCCGCTCGGTAGCTCATCACCACAATCTCGACTGGGATAAGAGCCTCCGAGCCATAACACAATGTGAAAGGGCATTCTCCTATAGCCGTTCATGCCGTGGTTCGATAGGACCATAGTATATTGGGGAGCTCATCTACCCATCGGCCGTCCGCCTTCTCAACTCGAGCTCGGAGTCCTTGTAGAATGGTCCTGTTTGTCAGCTCCACCTGCCCATTAGCTTGAGGATGGGCCACCAAGGTAAAATGCTGCTTAATCCCCAACTTGCGGCACCATTCTTGCACTGATCGGTCCTCAAATTGGTGCCATTATCCGTTATTATCACCCTTGGAATACCGACCCAGCAGATGATGGATTTCCAGAGTAATTGCTTTACCCTCCGGCCTGTAATAGTTGCTAAAGGCTCGGCCTTCACCCACTTAGTAAAGTAGTCGATGGCCGCTATCAGGTACTTGTTTCGTCCAGCTGCTAGCGGGAAGGGCCCGAGGATATCCACTCCCTACCTGGCAAATGGACAAGGTGAAGCCAGGTGGGTGAGTTCAACTGCCGGGGTATGAACTAGGTTGGAAGTTCTTTGGCATCTCTCACAGGTCCGGACCAACTGCACAGCGTCGCTCATCATTGTTGGCTAATAATACTCCTGCCGAAATGCCTTCTGGGAAAGAGACCGAGCTCCGATATGATTGTCGCAAATTCCCTCGTGGATTTCCCTTAAGATGTAGTAGGCCTCGACGGGCTCAATGCATTTCAGCTGCGGTTGAGTGAAGGATTTCTTGTAAAGGTTTGATCCGATCAGAAGAAACTTGGCAGCCTGACGCTTGAGTTTTAGACTCTCTTGTTCCTCCTCTGGTATCCATCCATTGGTTAGATGTGCTACAATCGGATCCATCCAATTTTATACCCCTTCTACGCAAAGCTGCTCTGCTTCTGTCTCTATGCTCCTCTGGGGCAATGACTCCATGTAGACAGCTCGAGAATTCCTGGGGAAGGAAGAAGCAGCTATCCTCGAGAGAGCATCCGCCATTGCATTCTGCGCACGTGGGACATGATTGATTTTCACTGCTTGAAATCATGCCATTAGATCCTTGGCTATTGCCAAGTATTGGGCCATAGCGTCCTCCCAGGCCTCAAACTCCCATGTGACCTGTTGCACAATTAAGTTCGAGTAAGAATATACCTCCAAATCCCTGACTCCCATCTGTTTCGCTAGTTTGAGCCCGGCAATGAGCGCCTCGTACTCAGCCTCATTGTTAGAGGCATTGAACTCAAAGTGGAAGGCACATAGCTAAGCCTGGTCATCGGGGCCCTGGAGCAGTAATCCAGCACCACTACCTCCGACACTAGAGCTGCCATCCACAGAAAGAGTCCAAGTCTGGGAAACTCCTTCATCTGCTTCCACTGGTAGGGTGCCCTCCACGATAAAGTCAGCAAGAGTCTGTGCCTTGATGGCCGGCTGAGGTCGATAGTCGATGTCGAAGGCACTTAGCTCCACCGCCCATTTGAGCATTCTCCCGACAAGTCCGGCTTTCCCAACACATGCCTCAATGGCTGACTTGATAGGACGGTAATATGGTGTGCCTCGAAGTAAGGCCTCAACTTTCGAGCGGAGATGACTGGGGCATAGGCCAACTTTTCTGTTGGAGTATAACGAATCTCGGCTCCAGCCAATCTCTTGCGCACACAGTAGACCAGCTTTTGAACTTTGTCCTCCTCCCGTACCAAAACCGAACTGACGGCCTTATCCGAGGCAGCCAAATAAATGTATAGCGACTCTCCCGGCTGTGGCTTAGCTAGGACTAGGGGGGAGACTAGACATTATTTCAGCTACTCAAACACCTCCTGGCATTCCTCTGTCCATGCAAAATTCTGGACCCGAGTCAAGGCCTTAAAAAATGGCAATTGCCTCTCCGCAGATCTTGCCAAGAACCTCCCTAATGCCGTGATCCTCCCGGTTAGTCTCTACACCTCCTTGATACTACGAGGATGAGGCATCTCGAGAATCGCTTTTATCTTTGAGGGATTAGCCTTTATCCCCCGGTAATGCACCATGAACCCCAATAATTTACCAGCTGTCACCCCAAATGCATACTTAGCCGGGTTGAGCTTCATCTGATACTGGCGCAAGGTCTGAAGGCACTCCTCCAAGTTGTCTGGATGCTGCTCAGCTAAGAGACTCTTGATCAACATATCATCAACGTAAGCCTCCATGTTTCGACTGAGCTGAGCCTTGAACAACTTGTTGACTAACCTCGATATGTAGCTCCGGCGTTCTTCAACCCAAAGGGCATGACTCGATAACAATAGGTGGCCTTATCTGTGATGAAGGCAATCTTTTCCTGATCCTTAGGGTGTAATGGGATTTGGTGGTACCCCTGGAATGCATCCAAGAAACTCATCAGCTGACATCCCGTTGTTCCGTCAATCAACATGTCAATCCTGGGCAGAGGGTAACTGTCCTTCGGGCAGGCCTTATTAAGATCTTTAAAATTAATACAAAGCCTTCATTTTCCCGACCCCTTAGAAACAAGGACCACGTTGGCTAACCACTCTAGATAGTCGACCTCCCGAATATGATTAGCCTCCATAAGCTTTTCCACCTCAGCCTCTATAGCTTTAGCCCACTCTGGGGCAAACTTCCTCTTCCTTTGCCTCATCGGCACGCAATCAGGGTAGAGCCCAAAGCAATGGGTCATGACAACCAGGTCTATCCCCGGCATATCCAGTGTAGACTAAGCAAACACATCTTGATACCGACGCAAGAGTGAAAGGACCTCGGACCGCAAGGGCTCCTGTAACTTGGAACTGATCCACACTGTCCAATCGAGCTCTTCCCCTAGCAAGACTTCCTCGAGCTCGTCCACTGGCTCTGAGGTCTTAGGCTCCTTCGAACCTTTCAAGATGAAATTGGTAACCACCATGGGAGGAGCGGCGGAACTCTGTCCCTCCCCCCTTACCGATCTCTGACCTGCTCCTATACTTGGGGCTTTCCCCTGTTCTGTCTCCATCTGGCCCTGACCGTCTTAAGGGACAGCATCCTGGTTCAGTCTTGAGTCTGACTCTGACCCCTTGGCAATAGTGGCACTCAAGGAGGCTACGTAGCATTCCCTAGCTTGCTGTTGGTCTCCTCTTACCTTGCTAATCCCTCATGGAGTAGGGAATTTCAACACCATGTGATACGTGCTCGGTATCGCCCTCAGAGCACTAAGCCCAGACCTACCAAGGATCATATTGTATGCTGAGGGCACATACGCAACCAAAAAATCCAATGCCACCTAGGATTTATGAGAGCCACTACCGACCGTCAGGGGTAGCCGGATCAACCCCTTGGAATGAATCACCACTCCATCAAAACCCACCAATGGGACATAGACTGGCCTCAGCTGATCGGGAGTGAACCTCATCCCTAGGAACGCCCTCTTGTAAAGAATCTTTGAAGAGCTACCCGGGTCTACGAGAATTCGCATCATCTCCCACTCTCCTACCTGAGCAATGATCACCAACGGATCTGAATAGTTGGGGTAGCCCGGAAGGTCCTCTTCGGAGAATGTGATGACCACATTCTCCTTTACCATGCTCTTGGGAGCAGTTGAGTGAGACCTTGGAACTGTTCCCGCCACCAACGTGTACAAGATAAACTTCTGTCCTCCTTCCTTGGTGGGCTGTTTTCCTTTTCTCCGGGGCGGTGTTCGACTTCGCTCTCGAAAGCGATCACGAGTAGGAGACCTCATTCTTTGCTCCGGTTGGGATTCTACCCTGCCCGAGCTCACACTTCCTCGACTAACGAAATCACGGAGGTAACCCCGGTTGATAAGCTCCTATATCTCTTCTTTCAATTGGATGCAGTCCTCTGTCTCGTGGTCGTGGTCGCAGTGGAAGCGACAATACTTCTTTTTGCTTTGAGTGTTAGGTGGAGACTTCAATGGGGGAAGACGTCGCAAGTAATTCTTGTCTTCCAGTGCCAAGAGTATCTCTGCTCGACTAGTATTGAGGGGAGTGTAACTCACTGGGCTTCCCCTTGCACCCCCAAAACCCGGGCGGTCTAGAGCTCGGGAGGGGTAGTAGTTCGTCTTCTGTTCCACCATCGGCTTTTTCTTCTCCTTCTCTCTTTCTTTCTTGTCAGGCTGTTCAGCCCGCTTCACCTTCATCACCTCTTCAGCATTGATGTACTTGTTAGCCCGTGTAAGGGCTTCTATGAAAGTACAAGGTGGAGTTTTAGCTAAGGACTGAGCAAATGGTCCAGCCCTCAAGCCATTTTAGAGAGCCACCATTGCGATCCGCTGATCGAACTCGTCAATGCTCAACGCCTCCTCATTGAACCTAGCCACGAAATCCCTTAGGGATTCACCCTGATTTTGTTTAATGTTTACCAGAGCCATGGAAAACTTCCGATGGCGTTTCAAGGGAGCGTAATGGGCTAGGAAACAAGTTTTCAGCTCTTCCCAACTGTTGATGGAACGATGGGGAAGACATGAGTACCAAGTCCGGGCATGACCTCCCAAAGTAGCCGAAAATGTCCGGCACCACATCGCGTTAGACCCCGATTGCACTAGTATGTGAGAGTAGAAAAGTTCTACGTGATCATAGGGGTCGGTGCTTTCATCATAGAGCTTGATGGATGGGATACGAAACCTTTTTGGTGGAACCTCTGACATGATGCCCTTGCTCAAGGGTTGGTTAGAGCCGAGGTGGGGCAGCTCTTCCTTTCCCTTTTTGAGTTCCTGGACTTGCCTCTCTAAGAAATGCAGTCGCCTCTCCTGCGAACTCCCTCATTCTCGTGAGGGGGAAGAAGTAGATCCTGTCGCCTCATAGGGGTGGATTTCATGGCCCGACTGGCAGGATTGACGAGGCTCCCGAATAAGAGGAGGCGACTGGTGCTCTGCACGCTGAGAAGGCACGTGTGTAGGATGTTGTTCATTCTGGTGTAAGTAACTAGTCAACAACTCTGTTAACTGTTGGACCTGATTCTCTAGCCTGGTGAGTCGATCCTCTGGCATTGGATTGGCCGGAGGTGGTGGATTTTCCCCTTGCGGTGGGGCCTTTAAATTAGCCCCAGCCTGGCTACGAGTCACATCCCTTCGGGGAGCCATGTAGTTAGTTATGGCCAGGAGTGAAAGTCGTGTGATACTTCTGGAAAGACCGAGGTCCGAGGTGAGGAGTTAAAGTCTGAAGCATGAGGCAGGGAAAGAAGAGGCTGGCGAGTCTGGATGTCGGCCCCACGGTGGGCGCCAAATGATGATGGTTTTTGGGACCGACCACTACGTGCCACCTCTGCGAATGGACCTCGGGAATCGAACCTCGGACTTGGCGATGTCGAACCTCGGTGATAGAGCCTGCAAGACAACGAAGTGGCGGGGCTAGAGTCTCCTAGGGTGGACTCCGACGCTCAAAACAGTAGAATAAATGCAAGTAGTAATAACTGTGAGAGCTGTAGAGCTTGGTCATACCTGGTGAGGACTCTTGTCTTTTATATGCAGACCTGTTATAGGGTACCTGAGATAAATCCGTGATGAGCGGGGGCACGACTCTCGAGGATCTCGGTCAAGTTGGAATGGGTCTTGTGGCTCGACCCAGATTTTTCGGGCTCCGCTCCGGATTGTTGACTTGCCATGTGTCAGTCTCTCAAGCGATCCATGTGGCGGGTAAGACTATTGGCGCATAGGGGTATTTTGGTAATTTTAGGTGGTGCCACATCAATAAGTTCAAAACTATTGTGAAGAATTGTTTAAGATAGTTTAAGTTTAAACTATTGAAGGTTAAGACCTTTAAATTCAAATCACTTATATCAAAATTATTTAAGCAACACTTACTAAAATTTTGTATTAAGATACTCATCACCAAAATATTATCAAAATCAAACCAACTCTAATCTCTTACAAATCAACCACAAACCCAAATTAGACAAATTGCCTAAAACCAAACTCACCCAACTCAAATTCAAACCCAACACAAACACAAAAATAGTATAACCTTAAGCAAATTCACCCAAAATTGCCAAAACAATATGCCTTAAGTCATTTACCAAAATTATTAAACCACACACATTCAAATTAACCTAAGCAAAGCCTGCTCAGGTGAGACTAAATGAGTCAAGCTTACACAACCCACCCACTACAATGTCTTTCTTGATAGGTGAGAAGCTAGGTGATGGTGGTTTGCAGACACCATTAGTCAGGGGTAGATCCAGAAATTTATGTAAGGGGAGACTGAATTTTTTTTTTTTTAATATGTAAAATTATACATAACATATTTTGGGGTAGGTTGTAATTTTTTTTAAGACTAATTTATTATTAAAAAATATTTTTTAATATAAATTTAATTTTAATTGTGAGCTGCCCTGGTCTTCAGCCCAGGGCAGCTCAAGCATAGATACGCCCCTGCCGTTAGTGGTTATAAAGGCAGTGGGCAATAGCATGCCTACTTTTTTGAAAAAATTTGGGAGTGATAGTGAGATTGATTGGCTTCTTCCACAATAATGAGATATTGATTATTCTTCTTCACGAGTAGCGATGAAGGGTAATGGTAGTTGGGGTTTCTCTAGATCATTGCAGCTATCCTTCCAATGGTCGTGGTGTTGGGGAACTCATATGGATGTATGTGTATTTTAAAAATTTTATCTCATGAAACGCAATGGAATTGACATAACAAACATATGAATATTTGGATATTTAAGCAATGCATTATTACATCACATGTAGTAAAGTGAATGGTTTAGTACATACTCGGTTAGAAGTTACTGAGAAGGTGTAGAAATCATTTATACTTGAATACCTCATCCTCTTCAAGTTGTTGAGGGCCTAGTTGGTTCACACTAAACTAGTTTTCCAAAACCAACTCTAAATCTACGTTAAGTGCTAGCTAGAAGATCTCGAGCTACCAGCACTTGTTAGTTTTCTTTTAGTCTTTAAAGTATGCTCAACACTTAAGCAAAATCTGTAGCTATGATGTTGGAAAAAGAAAAAAGCAACAAGAAAAAACAACTAGCAAGATAGCCGAGAGACTGATTAATCTTCTATTACTTTCTTCTAATCTCTTCTCATCAACTGAATTAGAAATAGCCAATATGAGTGCAACAAGTCCCCACAACATGCCTTCAGATGAGTGACAACTAGAAACATGTGTGTGGAAAAACCAATTTTTCTCAAAACTTTCTCACACAATCTGACGAACAAAACCATTCGATAGTTTATGTCGAGCGATCAACAATTTTCTCGACTTTTGGAGAAACTTTTGACTGACTGTAGAAAGTAATTGACAGTTTTGTTTGCATGATGCGTTATCTTTCATATATTGCATGTGATCCATTAACACTTAATGAATATGGTTATTAACTCTTAATGACTTTATAAAACCCACCATTAAATATTAATAATGTCGAAAACATTACAAGTGACATAGATCTAATTTCGCATTCCTCGTTTTCCTACGAGTGACTTTCTAGGTTCACTTCCAAGTAGCAATCAGATAACATCAAACACTTTTGATGTCGATTGAACACTTCGACCCATCTTAAGAATCTCTCCATCTTTTAAAGATATTTTGACGATCCTAAGTGACATTTAGTAACATATTAAGATAATTTAAGTGGCAATGAAATCTATTCATTATGAACCTATTATAGTCAATAGTTACTATGTCATACAATCCTTCAATCACATAACGTCTTGATTAAGCAAAAGTCATAGAGTGATAAACTTACAAATTCAATAACTATGCGATTGACCTTAATTAATGTGATTAGATGCCACATCAAAAAACTCTTTTTTTTTTTTATCATTAATACCTTGTCCAAGGACTTCTTATATCACATTAATAGAAGACTGCATAGGATGTTCACTTTATCATAATAAAGATTATGGATCCTATTGACAAACACTTGCCTCTATATGCCAACAATACAAGACCATACGATGAACATTCCCACTTTGCAATTAGATGAGTTTGCTCATCAACAAATCTCATACACCAATACATAAGGCAACTATATTGCTTCAAATAAAAGGTTTAGTTACACAATCACAACTTGATAACAAAACAATTATCCACTTTGCTATGTGATTTGTTATCGGCATTACGTTTAGTGTGTTGTTCAACTAACAACCACTCATTCGTTTACTATAAGCATCACATGCTTTTTAGCACGCGACTCACTATAATTTATTATTAGTATCACATATTAATCAAAATAGTAAACTTACGTACTAATTTATAATTGATTAATCAAAATCCCTATTTGAAAAATCTAAGGACTAGGAACATTTAAGAAATCTTGTTATCAAAAAATCTCGTCAACATATTCTTAATAACTTAAGAATGAGATATTATTGAACATCAAAAAACACAATACATTTATTGGAGCAATTTGACTTAATAACAACATATTGTGAAATGTACTTGGAGAAATGAATTTAACCATTAAAATGTATGTGACAATTGAAAAATCAAACCCAACAACATATTGTGAAGACCTGGTCGCCAATCTATAGTCAATAAATGTACTTGGAGAAATCTAGATGTCTCTCTTTTCCCTGCCCCACCTAAACCTAATGACAAACTAGAAAGGCATTGAAAAATAAAAGATAATCAACTGCCACAACCCCTCTAATTATTTCCAACAATCTCTTAACTATTTTAGATGTAGTTGTTTTTCTTTTAAAGGCAAAATACAAAGGGTATTATGTGAAATTTAAAAAAAGTAATAGGTGTATTTTAGACAAATACTTTATTAATAAAATTTCATAATACCCAAAGTTGATGTTTGCATATATAATAGAATAGATAGACATTTATCAAAAATAAATTTGGATTGCTTGTTAATTTTGGATAGATGTTAGCAAATCTTTTACTTTATTCTTGCTAAGGTATTATTTGTTAATTATGATATAGACCGAAAAAAATGTAAGATATAAAAAGCATTACAAACTTTTGTCATTTTTAATATTTTTGTTAAGATTTATCTGGTAACTCTTAAAAAAAAATCACGTGACTTTTTACTTGATATTTTCCAAATGTGTTTTTATCTCTCCTTTCAAATATGCATATCTTAAATCTTACATATAAGGAAAAAAAAAAGAAACACATGTTCTCCAGTGTATTTTAAAAAATTTAACAAATAGTTTAATAAAAATTTGAAATACTTCATAACCTTATTTTAATCATTTTATATTTTGATTGGGAAAACATTCAAATCTTATTTTGATACAATTTTATCTTATTCATTTTAACAAATGCTACGTAAATAACAATTTTTTTTTTAAAAATAGAACTAAAATCATAGAGAAAAATTATTAATTTCAATAATATTGTTACACAATATTTGTAATTTCTTAAGTGATTAAATTAGTGGACAGAAATAAAATTCCCCTTTTACTCCTTCCATTTTATTTGTTCAAAATGAGGATTTAAAGAAAATTTTCACTCTCTCAAACCATTGAAAGAATAAAGTATCATTGTCTCATTTACAAATTTATTCATTTAATCTCTAAGGATAGCTATGATAGGAACTATCACTTCATGATAAATAAAGAGTTAATATAGATTAAAACCTATTTATGTTCTATAATAAGGGCATTTATAATTATTTCTTATATAAAAAATGTTAGTAACACTCTCTTAAACACCTTTTTTTTTTTATCACTTTTCTTTATATACTGTAATCTCTCATTAAAATTGTTAAATAATAAAAATAATCCTAATAAACTCTCACATTATAGTCTTTGCACAGTCCCTCACCTCTCATGTTCTTAATTTCGGCAAAGAAAGTAAATTATAGATAAATTTTTAGCCCTTATTTAAATCGATTATCAAATTTATGACTTATTGATATTAACATTATTTGGCTATCACTTTAACTTTAACTTATGCCACGAGAAAAATTGAATAGGGAAGGATTTAAGGAGAATATAATAGAAGGGGTTCGGTTCTTATCAATTCCGAGTCCTGGACCGAGGACTCGCTGGCTCGTGGGGGTTCACGAGACGTGGCTCACTGGGTTTGGCCGACGCGCTCCCTCTAGTATAGTCCACTGAGTCACTGTATATCTCTAAAACCTAATTCCAGAGCTCGTCCTCTTTCTATTCTCGATAGCCGCATCTCTCGCAGCCGAATCTTCCTCTCCAGTCGTCCATGGCGGAAGTCCATACCGCAAAAACCCCAAGCCTATCTGAGGTACTTACTAAAAGCACATGTGTTTATTCTTATGTATTCAATTCTTTCAGACATGTTTGTGCTCCTTTCTCTTCTCTGTAATGTTGCAATCCGTTTGGGGGCTGAGAATCCTGAGATTGCATTCCCTATCCAACCTAGCTACTTTCTAAAATCTTATGTTCGTAGTGTTTGTTCTTGTGATTTTCTTTTGATAGTTGTAGTGCATTCAGTGAATTTTCTTCAAACTGAGCATCGATCTTTGCTTTCCTTTGTTGGGCTTTGATTGGAGTAGATCTTCAGATTTCAGGGTGATGATCTGATCTTGTGAGGTGCTTTCAAATATTCTTATTTATTTATGTTATGATTCACTGGTCTTAAAAGGTAAACTGTTGTAATCTGGCTCCCTGTTCGTGTCTACCACGATGGGGGTGGGGCTAAATTCACTCTCCTAGTTGAGGCATTATCTATTTCATGAGGTTGATTTGTCTTATTAAAGGCGCTCTCTCCTATCCACTCATGCCATGCCCATTCTTGTGATTGCCAATTCAGTGGTTGATTGACTTCAGAAGTTTCATAGACTTCTTTTGTGGGTGTTGTTAGGAATGAATTTAAGTTTCGTTTGAGATAAGTTTGCACCTTCTTGGCCTGGATGATGTTTGGCTGTTAGGATCTCGGGTCTTTTCAAGGAAGCTCTTCCTGAAGTGGCCATGGAATTGGTCATTTTTCTTTTTCTGTTATTGCCCCATAAGTTGTGGTTGGTAATTTTTTTTTACAGAATGGATTTGAGTAATGTAATTTAACTAATAATTTAACATCCATTAAAACCAACTCATTAACCCTTTGCTGCATTAAATGCAGAATGTAACAAAAGAAGATGCAGATTATGATTTTAACATAATTTATGCTCCATTCTTCTTAAATGTGAGTTCACTAGCCTTTATTGCTGGGCTTTGCAGCAATGGCCTGCAAAAACAAAACATAACGAAGGACATATTCATTGATGCGTTTATGATTGAAAAATAATGAAATTGTAGGCTGAGGATTAACTTGCTCACTCAAATTGGTTGGTCAGCAGCTTTTGTCCTATTGGCCAAAATGTCTTATGTCCTCTCAAGTTGCTACTATAGACCACACCACTCGATAATGATAATTAGCCAGATGCAATATATGAATGGGGTACATTGGAGAATGTTTTGTGGAATTGCTCCTGTTTTTGCACCCTTTATAGCAGTATTTTGGGCATTTGGAGGTTAGAGATCTTCTATCCGTCCTTTCTGAAAAATGTTGGGCGATCTGATTGGGATAGGAAGGGTCTTTGATGTAGAGGGAAGAACTAGGCAATAGGCATAGGGTTTCTCTTCCCATCATTAACCACTGGAAAGACATTAAGATTGGGACCATACTTGAGGTCTGTGTCAATCACATGATTATTAAGTGGCTGTGATCATTCCGTACACCACAAACTAAATTAAATAAAACACCTGAGATAGATCATCTTCTTTTGCATTGTGTAGTGGCCTGAGGATTTTTGTCCCTTATATTGGTTCAACTTGAGTTGCATTTGGCTTTTGCCCATAATTTTGTCTTGGAGAACTGCTCCTATTAGTAAGTAAATGAAGAAGGCTTGGTTTTTGGTACTCCATGCTCTATTTGGATCTTGTGGAGTGTGTAAGGGAGATTGATTTCAGCAACACTACTGCAACTTAATTCTATTAAGTGGGTTTCATTTCAATCATCTCTATTCATGACCATATCTTTTGTAAGATTATTATATTCCAGATCATGTCTAATAGTTTCCCTTTCTTTGTTAGGCTTCCTGCATTTCTTTTGATATGAACTTTTTCCATTTCATGCCCCCCCCCCCCCCCCCCCCCCCCATCTTCTCAAATGTTCTAATAATCTGAAATACATTTTATCTTGAATGGGTACCATTCCAGCCTTGTTAAAAAAAACCAAGGAAGAAGTGATGAACACCTTTTCTAAATTGGTGGGTAAAATTTGTCCTCTTTGTACTCAGATCAATTATTCTATTTTTTCAAATTTTTTTGAATGATACAATATATTAGGGAGCTGGGTTCTAAGTTATGCCCATGATCCCTGTGCATGTTTTAATCTTACATCTCTGAATCCAAAAAGAAAGAAAATGAGAGAGAAAGATACACCACTTTCTCTTCCTAAAAATATAAAAATCACCCATGGATATGAGTCTATTTCCCCAGATATTACTCAAGTTGAATAATACGAAGTGTTTAATGGCTTGAATTTTCAGTTTGTGATTTGAGGTTTGTAAAGCATATGGACTGAGTATTTTTTTTCTTTTTCTGCTTATGTACTTCTAGAATATGTTTTTGACTTTAAATTATAATGTATAAACTCTTTATCCTAATAGTTTTACTCTTTCAGAAAGTGCTCCTTCTCATTAATTTCCCACTGCATTTGCATTTCTCTGCATTCCTCATCCTATAAATGTTGCTGGACGTTATATTTGTATGAAGACTTACTGCTGTGCATATCTTTTTCAATATATATTTCTGTGGGCTACAATATGTATTTCCATTTGTTTGCGCTTTCTCTTATGTTCGCACTGCATCAACTTATCTTGATATCTTCCTCTTTGAATTTTAAGTTGATTTTGTGGTTTCTCCCTGAGCAGGCAATTCATAGTGAACAGTAACTTATGTTGTTTGTTTTGTTCTTAGATAGCCCCCCCCCCCCCCCCCCCCCCCAAAAAAAAAAAAAAAAAAAAAACCCACACACGGAGATTAGAAGAAAGAAAAGAAATATATCTTTGCAAAGGGTAATTTTGCTGCTCTCTCATATTTTCTGAATTTTGTACTACCCGCATGAATAAATCTTAGTCTTTTTAGCTTGTAAGAATTGAGTTCATGATATTTGAGATGGTCATGTTAACATCTAGAAGTGGTGGTCAGCTGACAATGAGAGAGCCATTCTAACTTAACATCTCCTGTGGACTTTTATTATCGAATTGTCATGTTAAAACCTTTTGCTTGATTCTTTGAATGGCAGCAATATTTATTGAAGGAGAAAGAAGAGAAGCTGGATTCTGGTTTGCAGCCTGCAGAAGAACTTGAGGTGAAGATTGATGCAAGTGCCACCACTGAGGAAGTTGTCACTCCAAAAACTGAGGAAAACTCTGTTACTGTTGGTAGTGATGAAGGTAAACCAGCTGCTGCTGATGAAAGTGCAAGTGCTTCTAGTGTTACTGCTGGAGAAAGCACTGAAGCCATTATTAGTGCAGGAGAAAATAGTGTTGCTGAAGACACCCAGGTTGCTGCTGAGGAAAGCACTGTAAGTGCTGAACAGGAAGACTCTGGAGATCAAGAAGTTGAAGAAACACCAGAGGTTAAGGTAAATGTGATCTTATCATAACTTTTCCATCCAGCGTCAGTGACAATGACAGTTCATCATCTTGATTTCCACTGCTCCCTATCCTGTGGTTGGATGCCAGCTTGAGACAGCACCAGCAGATTTCCGCTTCCCAACTACAAATCAAACTAGGCATTGCTTTACCCGATACATTGAGTATCATCGGTGAGAAAATGTGCATCCGGATGTGCCTATTTGTGTGTTCTGCAATTTTTCCTGCTCATGAACTTGGCAATACGACTTTTTATGACAAAGTAAAAATACCTGTTTGTTTACTTTTTAGGTGCGTGGCTGCAAAGGGGGAAGGTGCTCCTGAATGTGATAAGTTTGCAAAATATTATCGGTCTCTCTGCCCTGGTGAATGGGTACATACTTTATTCTTTAACACACCCTCACAACCTAATCTCTTGTTGGAATTTGTTTTACTCATTAGCTATACTGATATGATTATATGCATTTTGCACCTGCTCTGCTGACCATTTGCGACGTTCCTAGGGTTTTCCAAGGATGTAGAATGGAATTATGGAAGAATTCGGGAGTGAGAGAATAGAAAGCGAGAGAGAAAACAGGGGGAATTCAGAAGAATGGCAGGAGAATTAGGAGAATTAAGTGAGAGAAACAGAATTCAAATTCATTCGTAAGCTGACATTCTCTACTTCTTTAGCCTATTTATAGGCTGTTACATCTTTTTAGTTAGTTATTAACTGTAGGTACAACACTATAACAGACTAAGGTACAACAAAGAAAAATACATGTAATAGAAGAATTACTTTTATGCCTAGGGGTGGGCAAAAAAATCGGCAAACTGTGAAAACTGCACCGCGCGGTTTTTTGGGGGGAGTGGTTCGGTACGGTTTGGTTAAAATTGAACCGGCCAAGTAGTGTATTAATAAAAAAATAAATTAAAAATATATAAAAACTTAAAAATTAAAAAATAAATTATAAATATATGCTTGCTTGACCATGAATTATGTTGTGAATTTTTGTGTTATTTTTATGTTATGGACATGTGCTTATGTTGTAGATTTTGAACTTTTAAGTTTGCATTTTCGATTAGATTGTAACTTATTTTACTTTTGAACTCTTAAGATACTGTAAGAATCTAAAAACTATGATTTTATGCATTGGTTTTATTGTTTTAATTAAAAATTCACTAGGCAGTAAAGGAAGCACCAAATGAAGCAGTAGAGGAAGCACCAAATCGCGAAAACCGCACCACATTTGCGGTGTGGTTTCTGCACACCAAACCAGACCGCGCGGTCTGGTTTAACGCCAAACCGCACATGCGGTTTGGCATATTAAATGCCCCCTAAACAGCCCAAACCGTATCGTGCCCACCCCTACCTTTGCCCTTGGGGTCTAGACATTGCCCCCCTTCTTGAGAGGTTTCTTGTCCCTTAGAAACTTATTACAAATGTGCCTCCTTCATCACCCAATTCCTGCTGGTTCTTCTTCTTCATTTTCATTCTCCACTCCTTCCTTGTTCAGTAACTGTCTTTGGCATCGGTGGTCAGGACTGAATTTATCTCCACACTTATAACATAATCCTAACTTCCTTCTTTGTTCCATAGTAGATGATTTATCTGCATCTGGGTTTGGATGAACCTTAGAATTCACATTTAATTGATTATCTTCCAATAGTTGATAGAATGAAGGCTGAATTTCAGTTGCGATTGTGTAATTATTGAAAATTGCTTCCAATGTAAGCTCCTGTAGCTTTGCCTTCTCAGCAGCCTGCTTGACAGTAGCAGGCTGCATCATTTTTACAATTGGCCTTGGTTCATCCTTAAGGCCGCTAATGAAACTGGAAACAAAATAGTGCTCTGTTAAAACTGGCTGGGAATTCAACATTAGAGATCTTAGTTCTTCAAACCGGATCTGATACTCCGTCACAGATCTGTCTTGCTGAAGTTTGTTAAATTCTTCAACCACATTGGTCATTGTCTTCTCCCCAAACCGGTCACATATATCCTTCATGAACTCAGTCCAATTAGCCTCATGCCTCCTTATCTCCTTCCAGCCTTGATACCATGAATTAGCAGTATCATTTAGATAGACTGCTGCAAGGTTAACCCTCTGTCCTTCTGCTATATTGTAATGCTGGAAAAATCTATCGCATCTGTGGATCCACCATCTTGGTTTGGATCCTTCAAAAATTGATATCTCCAACCTTGGCATGGGAGTATAATGGGTGGTTTGAGAAGAACCTCTTACCTGGACTGCTGGCTCTTCAATCGGATATTCCTCAACTGTAGCTTGGGGAGGAATCTCATCACCATGCAAGACTGGATCAAAAGTGGATCTCTGCAGAAACTCCAACTCGAAAACTTGAGGAAGAAGTCCGTCACCAGACAAGATTGGATCGAGAACCAACCTTGGTGGAAAAACTGCTGATGAACGGCAGTAATGTTGACAGCATGTTGAACATGCTGTATATTCTCTGACCATATTGATCCATCATCTCCCGGTGCCTCTCTAATTCCCTCTGCATACTCTCTCGAGATGCAGCGAGATCCTCTCGCAAGTTCTCCCTTATTGCCGAGATGTCCTCCCTGCTGTGGGTCACAGTCTCCTGAGTCCGTAACATCCCCATTTCCAGCGCCTCCATCCTTGACTCAAACTGTTTCATCCTTTTGTGCCTTCTGCCATTTTACCTCCTCCAAAGAACAGTTTCTGATCTGCTTCCAAATTCTAATCGAACCACAAAATTCGTTGCCGATCTATTTCCAAGGATTGCCTCAAATCAGCAATTTGTCAGGTCCTCTTCAATTGGCTGTACTGCAGCTTCCTTTAGAGTTTGGTCGGAACTGTTGCAGCAAATAGAAGTCTCCTGGATTGCTGGAATCACCGCCAGAAGTCGTCGGTTCTGTCGCAGTCTGAGAATTCGCCGATAACCAACCACTCTCAAGATCTGATTTACCATGAACAATCCCCTGAGAATTGAACAAGTGTTGTTATCCTCCGAAATGAGAATTGATCCCCGGACCAGCCAGCAACCTAGGATTGGTTGCTCTCGATGAATCACTTCGGATTGCCTAGATCGCAGTTGCCTATGAATCTGCTTCCCAATTTGCGATCGGCTTTTGTGGATCATCCGCCTCCTCTGTTGATCGATTCTGATGCAGCCAATAAAATCCGCCAGAATCAAGCCAGAAATTGCCAGGAACTTGCCTCGCTCAGCTTCCAGAGAACCGAGCAGATCTGCTTTGCTAGGATCACTTCTGATAAGCAATTCACTGATGTTCAGCAATCGCGTAGGAGATTGTTTCCTGCAGTCGCCTTTCTGATTTGTCTGATTTGCTTCAGTCCAAGGACCGCCTGACTTAACAAGCCGGAATTCGCCGTCAAATTCCGAACTTAACTGCTACGAGTTTTGCCGGAGTCACAACCGATGATTGATCGGCTCTGATATCAAATGTGACGTTCCTAGGGTTTTCCAAGGAGTGAAATGGAATTATGGAAGAATTCAGGAGTAAGAGAATAGAAAGGGAGGGAGAAAACAGGAGTAGGGGGAATTCAGAAGAATGGAGGGAGAATTAGGAGAATTAAGAGAGAAACAGAATTCAGATTCATTCATAAGCTGACATTGTCTACTTCTTTAGCCTATTTATAGGCTGTTACGTCTCGAGTTAGTAACTAATTGGAGGTACAACTCTATAACTGCCTAAGGTACAACAAAGAAAAATACATGTAATAGAAGAATTACTCCTATGCCCTTGGGGTTGTGACAATTTCTTAGCTTTTAAAACCATTCTTGAAGCTGTACTGATAAACACATCATTCCATGTACCTTTTAGTTTTCTATATTTCTCCTCTATTATTTTACTTGAAGTGAAAGTTGAATTCACTATATTGCTTGTGAATGCAGATTGACAGATGGAACGAGCAAAGGGAGAATGGTACCTTTCCAGGTCCGCTATAAATGGAGTCTGCTGAAGAACCCAAAAATGGTTTAGTTCCTCCGCTCTATCCAGGTTGCTTGGACCTGCCATGAATTTCTTGAAATGATAACAATCGCAGGAGAAATCCCTATTTCAAACTGGTTAATAAATTTTTTTTAGCTTGGATTGGGACTAGTTTAGTTCCAAATGCATATTTGTTCTGCGTTAAAGCTATTTGGCAATAATCATTTTATGGTACTCTCTTTCCACTATTTTAAGCTTTGCCAGTTTTGTAAGAGTAATATAGGTCACTGAGTAGCTTAAACTAAAGCAGTGGCCTTCATTTTCTATACATCACTTAATAAGATACGAGTGCTTGTGGATCAAATTCTTCTCTTGAATTGGCATGGTAAAGTATGTTGGTACATATATGGTCTTTAAATGTGCAATTAGCCTCCTAATTTCTGAGTTACCTGGTGTTAAGATATTATATTGACACCGCTGATATAGTATTTGAGAAATGGTAAAATAGCAATTTTCCCATTACTAGTTAACACATGGTGATCCATCATTCTCTATCAAAAGTTATTTAATCCCAGCTGCTTTTTACTATTTTTGAATCATCATGGACTGTTTATTTAGCTACCTGTTGAGTTACATCAATAACTTTGTTACTTTTAATGAAGCCTTTCGAATTTCATATGCTTGATTTGGATAAAATACATCTGGAGAGGAATGCTTTTTGGAATGAGTGGATTGTTGCCTGCCTGCCTCCCTAGTCTGTCTTAATTCTGTGACATTCATACAGATGCTTTCTGAAGCCTGAAAATTTTATATTTTGTGGTGTGCTGTTTCACAGTTTGATTTAAGGGTGCGTTTGATAGCAAGGGTGAAATTTGGGTGGAAAGAAAATGAATTCCCAGTAATTAAATTCTAGGGAAAATGAATTTCTGAAAATTGAAAGTTTAAGCTGTTTGATTGCTATAATTTTCTATCTAGAAAATGATGTTATTTTTCATCTTTTGGTGTTTGATTGATAATATTTTTCATAGAATTTGATTATTTTTCTGATATTTCGTGTTTGATAGGTATTATTTTTTATGAAAAATGACCAATTTTTCATGAAATTCAATGGTGAAATTGTATTGAAAAATATTGAAAAATTAAAATAATAACTTATTTTAAATTAACTAAATCATTTTCACAGATAAATCAAACCACAAAATTAAAATTTTTTTGTTTTCCAAACTTATATATACAAAATTATAGATACACATATATATATATACACAATCACACGTACAAATATACACATTTTCACAAATAGAGACATATATATATATACACAGACCCGCTCCAGTCTCTCGCCGTCGTTGACTCGCTCGCCCTCTCTTGCTGCCCCTCCCTCTCTCGCTCGCTCGCCCGCCCTCTCTTGCTTGCCCTTCCTCTCGTTCGCACACAAATACATATATATACACACACATATATATATATATATACACACGTCCTCTCTCTCGCTGCCTCCCTGCTCATCCACTCGTCGCCACTCATCGCTACTGACCTACTCACTGGCTCGTCCTTTCTCTCGCTCGCTCGCCCTCCCTCTCGTTTGCTCTGTCCTTTTCTCGTTGCCAGCTTCAATGGTGAAGTTGAAGGGGATGAAGACGGGAGCACGGTGAGTTGCTGCTCCATTTGCCTAGAAAATCGGAGCTCCTCCCCCCCTCCCCCCATGGAATTTGTTTTCAATGATTTGAAGGAAAAAGTTATCACGTGACAAGAAATGGGAAAATGAGTTCTCTGAAAAATTTTTGCTATCAAACACTACACAAATGAAAAATTGGGTGGAAAATATGTCTTTTCTCGAGGAAAAAATAGGCTATCAAACGCGGCCTAAGTTGTCTTTTCCAGATTGGCAGTCATTGTTTACTTGCAGCTATCTCACTATCCCAAATTCAGAACGGACACTAATGTTGGATGAGATTTTGCTTTAGGACTGAAACATCCAGAGTGGAATTAGGTTTGTGCCCCTGAAGGCATTATTCTGATCTTGGCAATTGACATTTGGCATTGCATTATTCATTTCCTTGGTTTATAAATTTTTAGGGAGTTTAGGTTTTTTATTTCCTGGTTGGATGCATGAAGTAATTTGAACAGAACGTCAATGCTTTATGCTTCTCCAATGGCAGCAGGCTGAGATATCTGAAGAATAATACTAAGATCATGGCCCATAATGAAGTACATCAGTAGAATAGGTAGATTGAAGAGTGATAATCTAGGCAATGTATCACGGCAACTAAATAAAATGGTAATTTCTTGGTAATTCGTGCTAGAACTAATTTGAATTTCATAGGGGCTTAACCACAAACCATCAGCAACTTAAGCTCTTCTCGATGCCACCTTTATGGCTTGAGTTCCATTGCTAAATGTTTATTTGATCGTACATGCTTTTGAGTGACAGCAAAAGCCAAAAAATGGTTCAATTTTCTCTAGAATTAGAGATTTAATCAAAAGCCAGTTAGAATTATTGGATAAAAAAAAATCAGAATTCACAGGTCCACGTATCCACTTATTTTCTTGTATCGAATAATTGCAACAATATAATATTGAATTTGCGTATTTGTTGTATTCACAAAGATTACCTTAATTCCTGTGGTTATCATAATTTTACTTAATTATTTTTACGATAATCACCTCTAAAATTTGTCTTAATTACAAAGACTAACCCCTCCTTTTGAAAGAGACAATGACCTTTTGTATGGGTTAAAAATGAGATACCTAAAAAAAAAAAAAAGTAGAGCACTACAAGAGTAATATAGGAGTACTACGAGTGTAAAATGATTTAATAAAAATATATGATTTTACTTTAATTATGATATATACATACTTGATAGTTATATTTTTAATTATATACTAATATATGATCATACATTGTATATGCATGTGGACTGTGGAGTATTATAATATATAACGTATTACAGTATATAATAATATCTTAATTCATAACATTATAATTTTGCGATATTATGTATATCATAATATATATAATATTATCTGTAAATATATATGAGAATACCCAAGTCTAAAATGAAGTACTGCAGGAGCAAAATGAAAGTACTGAGGATTAAAATGAGAGCACTATATGAGATTAAAATAGATTCATCAAATAAAAAAATAAAAATGAGTATCACAATAGTAAAAGGCGTGCGCTGTTAGTATAAACTAAAATGTAAGCTCCACAAAGCTAAAAAAAAAAAAAAAAAAAAAAAAAGCATGGCAAGAATAAAATGAGAGGATCATAAGTATAAAATGAAAGTATTATAAAACTAAAATAGGAACATTACAAGTCTAAAATGAAAATACTAAGGATTAAAATGAGAGCATTGCAAGATTAAAATGAAAACACTGTAAAATTAAAATGAGAGCACCGTGGGATTAAAATAGATTCATCAAAAAAAAAAAAAAGAGTATCACAACAGAAACATTCCAACAATAAAAGAAAAGTATCGAAAGATTAAAATGGGAGTACTGTAAGATTAAAATGAAAGCACCACAAGAGTAAAATAGGAACACCGCAATACCTAAATGAGAGCACCATAATACTAAAATAAGAGCACTATAAAAGTAATATGAGAGCACTATAAGTATGAAATGAAAGGATCACGATACTAAAATGAAAACTACACAAGAATAAACTTAAAGCAATGCAAGATGAAAATAAGAGTACCAAAAGATTGCTTCTAGGGTATAGATTAAGTGGTTGTATTATGATAAGTTGAAATTTGCATTAATAGGTTATGAGTTCGATTTCTTGCACTACGTAATGAGACAAATGCTCCAACTGTGATTTATTTTTTCTGTCGAAATCGAGGGCATGAGCGATTGGAGACCACGTAAAGACGATAATCCCAAGAGTACCAAATGATTAAAATGGTAACAACACAATAATAAAATAACAACACCACAAGACTAAAATTAGAGCACTACAAGCGTAAAATAGGAGCACCACAAGAGTAAAATTTGAGCACTGCAAGATTAAAATGGAAACATTGTGAGACTAAAATGAGAGTAGTGCAAAAGTAAAATGGGAGCATCGTAAGATTGAAATAAGAGTACTGTGAGATTAAAATAGCAGCACAAGAAGACCAAAATGAGATCTCTGTGATAATAAATTGGGAGCACTATAAGATGACAATAGAAGTATCGCACGAGTAAAATAAGAACACCACAAGAATAAAATGTTGACATTGCAATACTAAAATAAAAGTATTGCAAGAATGAAATTAACACCATAAGATTAAAAGGAGAGCATAGTAGGACTGAAATAGGAGCATTACAAGTCTAAAATGAAAGTATTGCTAGTGTAAAATGAGAGCAACACAAGACTAAAATGGGAGTATCACAAGATTAAAATAGAAGCACCACATGAGTAAAACCACAAGACTAAAATAAAAAGATTAAAATGAGAGAACTGGAAGACTAAGATAAGAACATCATGAGAGTAATATGGGAGCATTACAAGATGAATATGAAAGCATTGCACTACTAAAATAGTAGCACCCAAAGAGTAAAATAGGAGCACTTCATGAGTAAAATGAGAGCATTTGAAGACTAAAATTGAACCACAGGAAGTGTAAAATAGTAGCATTGCAAAAATAAAATAAGAGCATGACAAGAATAAAATGAAAACACTGCAAGAGTAAAATAGAAATATCATAATAATATATATTATTACAACTCATAATAAATTATTAATTTAAATTAATTTTAAAATATAATTTACAAAATTATTCTAACTTTTGAGATTTATAATCAAAATGATGTGATGTCAAAGTAATAATCAAACATTACACATTTTATAAAAAGACAAAAATTGTACGTCATATAATATATAATATATTAATTCTATTAAATACATAAATTGTAATATCCAGAGAATTGGAAAATAAATAAATGATTATTAATTTGGTCGGGAGCAATTAATAATTGTTAAATATTTTTGGGTTTAAGAGAAATATTGATTTGATTTTTATTTGTGGTGATTATTGAATATTTATGGGTTAAAAGGAAATATGAATTTATTTGGGTATTTAGGAATTTAAGAAAAATGTTTACGTATGTTAGTTTGAGGAAATAACTTTTTATTAGGGAATATTTAGAAAAAGATTAAAATAAAGTAATTTGGGAGAATTTCTGGAATGATTGGGATATAAGTGTAATAAGGGAAATAGGAGCTAGGGGTGTATGTGGAGGTTTTTGGAAGTTGTGGGTTTAAGTGTAAACTTTCGGAAGTGGCCGAAAGTCACTATAAAATTAGTTAAGTGTGCACATATTGGTAAAGAAGCAGCCAGCTTAGTGGCTGCGTGCGCGCGGGTGCAGGCGTGAGGCGCGGGATCGAGCCAAGGAGCGGACGCGCACGCTGGGAAGAAAAAATTAATTTTTTGGGCAGCAGAGGTAGCCCAAAACGACTCCGTTTTGGGGCGCCTGTGCGGCCACGTGGCGCGCCCTGCGGCTGCCTCTCTCACACCCACTGTTTGCACGCTTTTTAAGGCCAAATTGGCCATGTTTTTCTACCGATTTTGCTGCCTTTTTATACTTCAAATTGAAGCAAAAATTTGGATTAAATTGGAGCAGAGCAGAGAGCTTGGGAGAAGAAGAAAATGGCGCGTAAAGGCTGGAAATCTTGAGGAAAATTGAGAGAAGTTGAGGATTTAGTCAAATTTAATTGCGGATTAATTACTCAGGTGAGTAAATAGTTATGTATTAATAATTTCGTACGGTTCGATTTTAATTATAAGTGTGATTTTGTTAATTTGGGTGATTATGCTGTGTTGGGTGTATTAATTTGTTGTGTAAGTATATATATATATATATCTCTACATGAGTGCACTGTGTGCAAGGGTGAGCTTTCTGTGTGTATAATATTTTGATTGTGAGGGTTGTGTTGCAGTGAGTGTGCCGAGAGCTAATTTATATATCTATATATATATATATATATGGAAACACAGCGTGAGAGTGTGAATGGCACTGTGTGTGAGTGTAGGGAATTGAAATCAAAGAAAAGAAAAGGATTGTCTGGCCGTGTAAGCATATGGGTGAAGATATTTGTATATGCTATTAAGCAAATATATATATATATATATATATGTTCCTATGTTTATAAGTTAAGCAGGAGATAGTGGTGCATATTGGTGAGTTCTTAATATTATATATTAATTAATTAATTATATATATTGAGGGTGTTATTGATGTGATTTAATTTAAATCAAATATAAGACTCGTCGGGATTTTATTTATGGTGTGCTTACATGGGATTTTAGATGGTTAAATTATTTAAATACACGGTTAGATTTAATTAGTGTGAGCCACGAGTTTTATTAATAGTTATTAAATGTTTTATTTCGTAGCGGGAGTGCAAGAAACGGCCATGTAAAGGCAAGCTTCTAACCCTCTCTTCATGATCTTTAATTCCGGTGAAAGACCCCGTGATTTCCTGTATTTTACCACCTTCCTTACTTTAATTCGGCACCTAGCCTTATTTGTTGAGTTATTATTCAGTGTTTTAAGTTAAATTAAATCCGAGACATCTAGAGTTTTATTCATTGAGTGCCTACGGCGGTTTGTACCGCCCCCCACTCCTTTTGGGAATGATGCCGGACACAGCTTGGGAACTAGGTTCCTAGACGTGCGGGTTTATTTACGATTTTATTGGGTTTATTTACAGTTATTCCTGGATTTATTTATGGTTCGGTTAGAGCTATCGAGTAGTAGGACAGGGGTCGGTTGTTGGTGACATTGGGGTAGACTATTGTACGACCCTGATGTGGACCGTCGGGTGGACACTCCTAGTCACTGGCCGTTGATCGGTGCCGGGCACTGCTGACTAGCTCTACCAGTATGTGATTTACTGCACGTTTAGATTCATTATATTACTGTTCATGATTTGATATGCACATGGGTACGGGTTGCATGTTGGGATATTCATTTATTGAGTATGCTTGGACACAGGCATTCTAGCTTGGTTAGGTTGCATCCAGCACGGCATATGCATCGCGTGTGGTTTACTATGTGGGCGGAGCATGGCCTGATGTCTGGATGTATGGGCGTCTTGTATCACGTTGATGCTCACTACGCCACTGCATTTTATGTGCATTGCATGGCTATTGGTAGTATTTAGTTCTCGGACGGGAATACCGTTCCGAGGGAGCCTATGGCTCGGCTGTCAGGAGTACCGACAGGGATACGGGTGGCGGGAGTACCGACCCGGGATGGCGCGCACATGATGCTGGAGGTATTTGTTACCGTCTAGGGTAGCGATAGGTTAGTATGGGACTTGGGTGCCAAGTGTCTTATGTGGGCCCCAAGGACCGGTTTGTGCTTTTATTTTGTTATGCTTTTGAGCTGTTGTGTTGTAGCGTCTCATGGCTTGTGTGTACCTGTGGTTTATTCTGGGGAGAGATTTCTGGTTTTGTGTAGCCTGCAGCCTTTCTTTCCTTACGCTTGCTGAGTCTCTCGACTCACCTTGCTTTTCATCATTCCAGGTAGTCGCAGTGTGGGCCATAGCAAGTGAGTCAGCTTTAGCGGCAGAGTTGGTATGGTGTACAGGCAGTCCCGTCAATCCCTGTTAACTCTGATGTCTTAGCATGATTTATTTTATTATTTGTACTGTGCCAGGTCTCTTCTCGAGTCTCGTGTATGTCGGCACAGGAGTTTGTGTTTATTTATCTTGTAACCGCTGTGTTAGCGGGGTACCCGTAGTGCATGTAGGTGTTTAGCTTCGCTTCCGTTGTTTTCATTCTAGTGTATGCATGCCAGGGTAGTTTTTGTCTCTGTGTTTATTACTTTTCTCCTCCCGTAGGCGCTCCCGTTCGGATAGACCGGGTGCTTGGGATATCCAGGCGGGGGTGCTTACCTAAATATTAAATTTAATGTATTAAACCCTATAAAACATTAATTATTTCGAAAATATTATCCACTATTTTTTTAAGATAAAGGTTTCCTTTGCCTTCGTCTGAGCAACTAGACATGCGAGGGTTGACATAAAAAGTGGGGGTCATTGCCATTTGTTCAACAAACTAAATTAAGAGAATAATTATTAAAGATAATAAAAGTTAACTCAAAGTTTATATTAAAATAATTTTTCCAAATTAAAAGTGATCAACTGTTGAGCAGTGCTGCACCTGTGCGGATTGCAATGTGCTGTATAATATTTGATCTTTTCAAATTTAATTTTTAATATATTAGGGATGCAATTTGTATATAAAAAAATTAAGATAATTACATATAAAAATTAAATATGAGACTTAAGATAAATTAGCAGTTTATTTGTTATTTTTGAGGTATTACCAAAAAATTAAATATAAACAAAATTAAATCAAGGGTACAAATAATATTTTATAAAACTTATTTTGATGATAACAAAAGGACTAATCCGATTTTTCATATTATTTTAGGGAGTTTGAATGTTTACAAATGTCTAAACACTTTTAGAATGCTCTCTCTGTTTTGAGCCTAATTCAAATATCAGAACGGAACCCTTTTGATATTCGAACCCCTTCAAAAATTCATTCTCGAAGACTTTCTCAGACGTGTGAAGGGAACCCTCGAAAGTTTAAACCACTCTGAAAATTCATCTTTTTTTAATAAACTTAATCAGACATAAAAAAAATTCCTTTACCTGTCCAAACCTTTTTAGAGTAGTTATTCAAACGTCTTAACAAAGATCTCCCAGAAGTCTGAATTGAAACACATCCCTGACCATGCATGCTTTACTCAAAAGTCTTAACCAAGATTTTTAGACTTTTGAATGAAGATGATGGTATGTATCTCAAGGCTTCATGATCTTCAAAAATACACAAAAGAGAATATGGTTTTGGTTATTTATAACTGTTAACTATGATGAAAATCAAAATCTTTTTAAGTGGCTTTATTGGAAAATTAAAATCTTTTTTCCAAATTAGAAATGTAGATTTTTTGGTTATAGGTATGTCCTTATTTTTGTGTTTTGTCTATTGAGTATGAATTTTGATCACGTTCTCATCTTGTTGGCCTTCATCAACTTGGAAGCATTTCCTTAAGATTGTTGCCATTTCTTTTAGCTACATATATGTAGGTTGTGGATATTTTATTAATGAAAGGAAGTGGTCTAGAGACATCAAAGATATTATCAAGTCTCTCAATTCTCTCTAACAAGTAGTCTTTGTTCTCTTTATTGTTTTTAAGTCGTTTTCAATTTTTAATTTTCTAAAATACTCAAAACGTGCTTAATTATCCATTTTTAAAAATGCATTTTTCAAAATACAAAAAAATTTTGTACACAAAACTCAAAACATTGAAATGTCGTTTTGACTATTTTTAGCTAAAACAAGCTTTTCAAGTCCAAAACACAGAAAACACTCCATCTTCACATTTAGGTTCGACTTTTTCTTCTCTTCTCTCTTCTTTCTTCTCTTCTTTTCAAGGCTCAACCGTTGACCACGCCTGCCACTGCCATCACAATTGCGAACCGTCATCGATTGCTATATCTCTTCTTGCAATGGTCGACAGTAAGAGGTGAGACGAAGAAAGGCAAGGCGGCAACAAGAAGAGAGACGGCGAGAAGCAAGGCGATGGTGAGAGGTGAGGCAGCGACGATGACAAGAGGAAGATGACAAAGAGAAGAGAATAGGAGAAGAAGAGGTGGTGGCGAGAGGGGAGGCGACAACAACGGCAAGAGGAAGGAGGTGAATGGAAGAGGGCTGGAGAAGAAGATGCAGTAGTGAGAGGCGAGGCGACGACAAGAGGAATGCGACAAAGGGAAGAAGACTAGAAAAGGAAAGCAACGGGTAGCTAAGGAAATGAAGAAGAGAGGAGAGAGAGACGAGGAGAACAAATTGGTAGGTTTCTTGGGGAGAGGGAATGGGTTTCTACAGAGAGAGGATCAGAGAAGATGAGAAAAGTAGGGAAAAAATTAATAATCATATGTATAATATATAATTTAATAAATGATATAATAATAATAATAAGTATGTATGTATGTTAAATAATATATTTATAAAATATATATCTAATATATTCTACATACATATATTATTTCTAATCGTGAACTTCTTATCGAGCTTGTTTACCAGCATCTAATTGAGTCAGCTTGCAAGCTAACGAGCCAAGCTTTATTGAGCTAAACTCCAAGCTTGTTTACAAATCGACCTTCAAAGTTTGGCTATTTTTTTGCCAAGTCAATTTATTTATATTTTATTCTTGTAATGAGAAAAAATATTATAAAATTCACTAACTTTAAAATATATATATTTCTTAATAATATATTAAAATTAAACAGTTCTAATTTATTAAATAATCAAATTTATTGAATAAAATATTATTAAAAAATTATTCTTAAAATTTTAAATAGAACACGTTTTCTATTTTGAAAAATAATTTTTAAGAATGACAAACAAAACCCATTTTTAGTTTTTTGAAAATAAACTAACAAAATAAAAAATTAAAAATAATTAAAAATAAAAAATAAAAAATTAAAACGCAAAGAGAACGAGCGGTAATTTTTGAACTTGGAGCCATAAATGAAGAAGGTGTGTGGTGACGTAAGAAACAAAAATCTAAAAACTCTTGCAAGAGTATTTAGTGCTCTTGAGGCAAAGAAAGTGTGCTATTTATGTTGGAGCATTAAAGGATATCTTCCTTTACAACTTCTTTGCTTCTGCTACATTCAAAACCCTAAAAGTTGTAATATGTTTCTGTTAGTGTAATTACTCACTTAAGTAAGTAAATTCTCACCTTGGTGTGAAAGACTTGTTTTTGCCTATAAGAAGATTTTCTTGGTTTGATAAAGGATTTGTATTAACTTCTAAATCTATTGACAATTAAGAATTCTACTTAGTAGAACCTTTAAAATTTTTCTTAAACAATGAGGACACAGGCTTGAAAAAGCTGAACTTCTATAAATTCTTTATGTTCTTGACTGTGTATGTTGAAAGAAAATAGACAACGGTGGATAGCAACTGACTGAAGGTTGAGGCATGACAGCAAATGTCACTGACCTTTAGGATAATTTTCACCCCTCAATAGATGATAAAAAGGCTTACATGGCTATCTCTCAAGATATAACAAATTCTTCCAAATTCGTGTGCACTGACGAGTTTTGGGGACAAAAGGAGAGCAAGAGATAGTGCATGAACCCAACAAAACAACTATAGAAGAAGCAGCAGAAAGAATGAACAGTGAGGAAGGGCAATAGATTTCATGACTCACAAGTGCAGCAAGTGGTTGCTTTTATAACTGAAGAAATGTGAACGTTGAGAGGGAAAATTGACAATTGGAGACTGGTTCAAGATAGATAAGAAGAAGAAGATAAGATAATGGAAGAGGAAGGATAAAGGATAAGAAGAAAAGAATTGGTCAGCAGAGACTTGTTCTTTCTCAACGATTGAAGACCAATTCAACCAATTTAAAGCATTCTCGGGTAAGGCCCAAAAAGGAAAAAGAAAATCGAACAAAAGGTTGCAATGTACACTCTAACTTGCGTGCAAGCTATGCAAATCAACAATTTTGCCTTGGATTGGCCCAATTTCATGCATAGTAAAACCCAACTTTTTCACAACTTTCATAAACTTGAGTATAGAATCAAAGTATATAAAAAAATTAAGAAAGCTTTCCATCCAACCAATGTGGGACAAAAACTCTATAGACCATTTGAAATACCACTTGATTTACAATAGTGCATGAACTCTATTTTCATATTTGATAATATCTCAAACCACCATAAAATTATTTTAAATTAAATCAACTATATAAGTCTAACTTTTCTTAAAATAAAAAATAAAACAAATTCACCCCTCTTAGTTAATATCTGGGCAACAATTTTTAATTCAAACTTGGGATAGTAATGGTTATAACAACACGAAAAATGATTTACATAAATTATTGACAGTTTTTCTTGAAAGTTGGCCAAACTTTATTATATTTAATTATTTTAAATTTAGTTTATATGTGAAATTTGAATTCTTCTGGTTAATTTGGTTAATCAAAGTGCGGGATTTAACCAGTTGTACAAAATTATTGTATAATCATTTGAATGTAGGAAGAAATACAATATTCAAAATAATAACTAATTGTTGAATTTAAGAAGAGATAACATTAATATCACAAGCTTCATCCTTGATTTTTAAAGGTTGTAAGTCATTATTGTTGAATTTGACTCACATGTCCATGAAAATATCTCATATTGTTGGTGAGAGATTTGACTTACTATAAGAGTGTTCTTGTTAGAAAATGAATTATATCAACGTTTTAGCTCCGAAATAAAAGTTAAGAATTGTATCAAAATTCTAACTCTTGAATAAATGCTAGAGTGGTTGTTGTTTCATAGTAAAGTCTTAAAATTTTAATTTGAAAAGAGATGACATAGTATCTTAAAATTAAACTACTATAAATCGTAGTATATTTGTGTTTAATTGAGTTTATACCTATCTATCTATATCTATTAACAAGACATGTTTAAAATTAAATTCATTAAATAAAACAATTAGGTACAAAAATCTAAAATTTTATATAGAACCAAATTCACACCGTTATTTTTCTAGGCAATAATTATATATGAGTATATTTTATATATATAGTATTATCAAACTAAAATAATACTATGGCTCCATTTGTTTGCTAGAAAACATTTTCCAAGAAAGTGTTTTTCAAATTTTCCTATATTTGGCACAAAGAAAACATCAAAGTAAAAGGAAATCACTTTTCAATCAATGGAAAGTGATTTCTTACATGAAAGATCACCCAAGAAAGGGATGAATTGGATGTTTTGATAATTTTTATAACATTAAAGAAAATAATATGTATTATGATTGATTTGAAAAGATATTTTTTATAACATAAAATGAATTGAGCAGTTCAATATAAGTTTATATGCATTAATACATTTTTTATAAAAATTATTCCAAACATATTTAAGACATAGAATATATATATATATATATACACGCGCAGAAAGATAGTTGCATTTGAAAAGAATAATGAAGAAACTGTTATGATGCCAACAATAAGAATCAGTTTGCTTTTCTAAAATTTATCCTTCAAATTTTATGGAAAACGTATGCAATTGAGAAGTATGTATAAAAGTAGTGATGTTTCAAAAATCTTATGCTTGATATTGATGAGCTGAAATCAAATGAGTAGACGTTGTATGTCAAGTAAAAAACAATACCATCAAAACATAAGAAGCAAATCATAAAACACGATAATTTTAAGTAGTTCAGCTAACAAGTATAGTCCACTACCTTAACTCCTAACTAAAGATTTTTAAAAAATATTCATTAAGGGACTTTAACTTTTAGGGATCAAATACAACCCATACACAATTTTTATAAGTTCAACTGAAATTTCTATTTTTCATAGACAAAGTAGGAACCTTAGATTTTATAAGAACAATTGTAACCTCTATTTTTTAAAATAAAGCATGACCAAAGCATACCTTTTAAGAGCTAAGGTAGAACCCTTACAAGACTTGTTGGAATATGAAATAAATGTTAAGCTCACAACAAGAATTTCTCTCAAAAAATAAGATATAAAACACATAAGAGAATAGACAAGAGAATTGAGAAAAATATGAAAAATAAAACACTCCACTCTCTTGTTCCTAATTTCTACTTCAAAAATATCTATGTGAGGCTCGACCAAATAATAGCTTGAAGTGAAGGAAAATGATCATGAAAAACTATCACTCAAGTAACGAACTTTGGCCTAAAAATGCATTCAGTTTGGTTGTGTCTAGGTTTAGATTAGCTCGACATTACTGGACAACAACTATTTGATCTCTTCTAGCACTTGACCTTTTATAGAAACTTTGAGACTTGAGTTTAGCACTTGTTATCTGCACATACTCACAATTTCTTTTGATTTGACTAATAATCATCAAATTAATTAATAAAAATATGCATAATATTAAAAAGCATTTTACACACCATATATAACCATATTTATCATTCTATTATAAGAGAACATAATCAGACCTCATAAAATAATGAAATAAGGCTCAAATAGTAAAAAATGTCCTCTCTAACATCTCTGAGTAACGGCTATAAAATTCAAAATCAAACAGAAAATACTTGAGTATATTTTAGCGTTACTTAACTAAGTTTAATCCTTACTCGATTGGATATATTATATAATCAATTATTTATTAAGCTTACTTGAGTATAATCAAGTCATTACTTGAATAACTTTTAAGTCTCAGAAACTTACATTATCTACTTAATTACAAAGCTAAGTTTACTCAATTAAATTTGATCTTTACTTGAGTACAAACAATTGTTACTTGATTAATTTTGAGACTAGAAACTTAGCCAGCTTTCAGATTATCCTTACTCGATTACAAAGGATATTTATTCGATTATGAAATAACATTACTCGATTATAAAAATACTTCACTTGAGTAAAATGAAGCTCCGAAATTTTAACTAGATGATACTCGATTACAAAACAAATTTACTTGAATACAAAAGATTATTACTTGATTATTGAAAAACCTTACTTGATTGATTTTAAGATAACAGACAATTGCATAACATACTCGAGCAGAGGAAATCAGTTAGTCGATTATATCACATCATTACTCGATTTTACATATGTATGTAATCGATTATTTTTGAAAATTTACTATGCATTACTCAATTACTCTCAATACTTACTCTATTGATTTTTCACAAAAGGCTTTCATATACTTACTTGATTTTCACATAAGGTTTATTCGATTGGTTTTCACAAGCTTGATAAAATATTGGATTATATTCTATATATACTCGATTATTTTGAACTTATACACGATTATTGGAACATATACTTGATTAAAAGATTACTAATCTTCAGGATATCTTAAAAGATTTTGAACATCATCAATGAACAAAATTTACTAAGAAATATTTTTTCATTAAAATCAAAATACAAATTTCTCAACATTACATATGTAACACCCCAAAGTAAAAGAAAGTAATTTCAAAATTTTAAGAATTTTTCAAATGATTATGAAGCAGTTCAGAGGACTAGAAATCAGTGTAATAAATCAAATCCACTTAAGGGAGTACCCTAGAACTCAGATACTTAGAAGAAAACATGATATTGACGAGTATCTTGAGACGAGATTTATGACACTGAAATAAATTAGAACGAAGACAGTTTTCGATACAGCTAAAATTCAGCCCAAAAAATTGAATGATCATAAGGAAGTTTCAAAAAATCAATGGAACCGTGGAGGGACTCTGGTTTTATGTAAGAATCAACCTTGAAGTGGTTTTAAGATGAAATGATAGTCCTGTGAGGACACTGGGACAAAAACGTACCTATTAAGTGACTTTAAGTTATTAATTTTATAATTTCAATATTTTAATCCAAACGAAATTGATATTTGAGGATGTAATTGTAATGTGCAATGGTTCAAGTGAGATTAAGGATTTAATTTATGGATTTATATGTAATTTTTATAATTTTAATTATATAACAAATTATATAAATCATATATGCGTAAAATATATATGTATATATAATTATATATGCATTAAACTATGGGTGCAAATTAGTGTGGATATGAAATTCAATGGGCTAAGTGAAGTGGTGCCCAAGTCTAATGCCTATATATATGTGGAGGAATTGAAGAAACATGGACTGAGGCAAATCACGAGAGAGAGAGAGAGAGGGGTCGGGAGGAGGTCGGCGATGGTCGCGACGAGTAGCCAGCAGCTGAGGCGGTCGAAGATGATGGCTATGCAACTAGCTTGGCAGTGATGGTGGCCAGCAAAGGCCAAGCGATTGTGGCCGGAGGTGTTGTGCACGCAAGCGTTTGCACGCAGGGAAGCCAATTGCAGTGGCTTACGATGGAGGCGGGTGGTTGATAGTTGTAGGTCCGTCGGGGGCGGTTGGCGGTGGCAGAGCTGGCTACAGCAATGGTCGGCGACGACCGTGCGCAAGAGCAGTTTCCATGCTTGAAGAAGAAGGAGAAAGAAGAAAAGAAAGAAAAAGAAAAGAAAAGAAAAAAAGAAAAGAAAAAAAGAAATAAGAAAAATCTAACAAAGGGGAAAATAAAGAAGAAAGTAGAGGAAATGGTCAAAAAATTTCAGAAAATTGAGAAAAAAATTGGAAATTAATTTGGGGTTAGAGAAGCATGCTCGAAACTAGGAAATTGCCCGGCATGCGTTTCGAGGTCAAGGTACGCATATTGCGGAGAGGCTATGTCAAGGGTACGTTGAGGTTCCAAATTGAATACATTAAAAGTCTAGCACAAGGATCAAGATATTCTGAGATACGTTCGTGGTAAGTGGTTCAACCCAAAAACTCAATTTTATGTAAATGATTTTATCATATTGTCATCCCTTATCGTGTTATGCATCATGTAGATTGCATACACATGTTATGTTGATGAGAAATGCATATATTCATTTGTGAAGTTTATTTGTCATGCGAAATCAACGATCTATCAAGGATATTATATTACATCCCAACCTCGGAAGAGAAGTGGTGAAATGATAGCTGGAATGCTATTCCAGCACGGATGTTAATGAATGTTCCGGCCTCGGAAGGGAGGTTGGGAAATGGTAATGAATGTCCTGACCTCGGAAGGGAGGTTGGGAAATGGTGATAGCAAAGGGTTTTCCCCATGGTCACTAAAGGAAGGTGAAAAGATGATATTATTATTGTATTTTGTATTCATATTCAAATCATGTTTATTATGAATCCTTTACTTAGATGATTCGATATCTAATTTGGGCTATGCCCTTGAAACATTCAAACAGTCCAGTTGGAGCTTGCAGCAAGGGTAAGGAAGTGCTTGAGATGCAATGATACAAGATGTCGGTTATGTTTTAGTTATGAAGATTCGGTTATGTTTTAGTCATGTTGGGAAATTTATGTTCCATTTAATGAATAGTCTTGTAAAATAAAAGAATGTTATGTAATACGAATTATGTTTGAAAAACGATCATGTAATACCATAATGATTCTATGTTATTTTGGGGTTCAATTCTTAGCTTCCACATTTGATGTTTATGATGAATCTCATTCGAGATATATGAATGGAAAAATTAGGATAGATATGGTGAATGATAGGGGTTAGCAAAGGAAAAAAATCGGGGAGGGGGGGTTATAATCCCATAATTGTCCTAAGTTATAATATGCTTGGGAAAGTGGGGTGCTACAACATATATAAAAAAATGGGAAAGTCAATTCCCAAGTTGAAATTGGAAATTCACTTTCCAAAAACATAATCGAGCTTTTTCTCTTCTATAGATATCATAACAAGTTCTAGACCTCCGTTGAGCTTCATTAGCATCACCACCACCACCACCGTCCATCGACTCTTGTTGCATCGCTGCCATTTGTCGTGTCTTTCTGCATCAACTCCGTTCATCGACTCTTGCTACATCATCGCCTGTGTCCATTGACTCATTTTGTGTTGTTAGTGTCCATCAACTTGTGTTGCCACTGTCTTCATCTGTTAACTTGATCTCTATTTAGATCCACCTTTTTACATTGTCGTCCTTATCATTCTCTACTTATGTTTGTCGAATTCAACTTGAATTACTGACTGCGTCGTTGTCTCCATCGCTATGGCCAAATTCGACTCTCTGTTTTGTCGTCTTTGTCTTTCTACGTCCAGATCTGCCTCTCTGCATCACCGTCTCTGCCTCAATTCATCTCTTCCTAGGTTGCCATCACTATCGTTGTATGCCATCTGTCTGCCATGTTATAATGATACAATAGTATGACATCACATGCCCAAGAAGTGGGGTGAATTAGGTATTTTAAAAAAAATTGATTGTCTTGAAACTTTTTGTGAAAAATATCAAGATTTTGTCAATAGTAAATTTTGAAGTTAGCTAAGTAATGCCAAGATAGAAAAGATAAAAATGCACAAGAGAGAACAATTTTAGAGTAGTTTAGCTCAACCCAACCTATATCCACTACTTTATCTCCCAGTTAGAGATTTTGAAATCCACTAAATAAACTTCAAGTTACAAACCACAACCTATTACACCAACTAGCACACAAGGTAGTTTTTCTAGCAAAACTTATTAGGAAGTATACAATACTAGAAAGATAATGAGAGTAACAACTCTTAAAAGCACACCACTCTTTCAGAAATCTAGCTAATACAAGGTTTTGAAAAGAATTTACAATGAAAGAAAGAGCCTTGACAAAGAATGAAAGTGAAAGATTGAAATATAATGTACTTGATCCAAAACTTAAAAGGCCAATATTCCACTTGTCTTTTGAGTTTCAAATCATCTCCTATTTATAGGCTTTGTCGTCCATTTGAGAGTTCTAGCCATTGGAGACAAAAGATGGGCTTAACCTAATCTACAAAGATTAAGTACAATTAGCCATTTAAATTTCTACGACAAAAACATTGGATTGATTTTCACAATCGATTAACAAATTTTTAATTTTGTGGTCAGGCCAATCGACAATATGGTAAAACCAATCGACAATTTATTGAAACTTTCAACTATAAAGTTTATAGAAACGATTGACAACAAATAACCAAGAGCATGTATTTTGTATGGTCAACAAATTCAAGAATTGGTTGATGGTTTTGGAAATCTGTTGATGGCATGTAAAGACTGGTCGACAATTTTAACTTTGATAAACTGTTTTTGACATTTTACTTTGAAATACAAGATATCAAAATGAATGTTTCTAGTCTACTTATTAAAGTTTTGTGTAAACAATGTTTATCATCAAAATTAATACAACACAACACTTTCTCTCTCTCTATCCAAACACTAAAAAAGGTTTTCAGAAACATTTTCAGATTATAACCAAACAACAAAAAACACATTTCAGAAAAATTATTTTCCCTTAGAAAAATATTTTCCTATAAACAAACAGAGCCTATATATTACTTTTTTTTTCTATTTATCCCTCTAAAATATTATATACTATAATATTATCCCTTAAAACTATTTTTTTTCCTATTTTCAGTGTTTTCTTTTGTTGTGAGGTGCCCTAAAATTCTCCTAAGTTTCAAAGTTCATTCTTCGCCAGACAATCTCCGAGACAGAAGCCTCCCGGATCCTCCATGGTTCCCTCGGATCGGCCTAGCATGCATCATTTTTTCCCAAGTCCAAGGACACCCTTCGGGGTGTCCCGAACCAAAGCCATTCGGTGGCTCGAAGCCCTCTTCAAGGCCATCCAGAGATAGCCATCAAGGTGTCTCACCTCGAAGACTTCTCTAGGCCCTCCAGTCTCTCTAAGGCACCCCTCAATAAAGTATTTCGGCTCAACCGTGGGTCCCACCACTTTGTCTATAAATACTCGCCTCTTCGAAAGCAAATTGACTTTTTTAGATCTCTTGATTCCAAGGACACTGTGGATTCACTTCATATCTTTGTCTCGACACTCAATCTCTCTATCTAAAACCCATCCAGAAACACAAGTATCCCTTCGGGACATGTAATAGACATACACTTGCATCATACATCATACTCCAGACTATTGTCTGACTTTAGCATCAGAGGGCCCGTGTGGGGGAGTCTCCTGCGTGCCTTTCATTTGTAGCCACAGGCTAAGTTCAAGCTTAGTTCACTCGAAGGATTGGAAGCCATGTCTCCCGAAGACCCATCGGGATCCCTTCGCCTTGACTCCTGGAAGGCCTATCCGAAAGCCCTTCAGGACCCATCAGGGTTCTCGCCTAATCGAGTTTTGGCCCCGACCCATTCCAAATTCGTTTGACCTCGCTCGTGGCATCTCGAACCCTCTGCCGTGGTGAAAGACTTTGCTTTGGCTAATTCCAAGACAAATAAATTTAATTGTTATAGTTAGGCAACAACATCTTCCTTGTTTTTATTTTTTATTTTTTATTTTTTCTTTCTTTTCTTTTTTTATTGCTCTTTCTTCTTCTTCATCTACCTCCCAACTTCAACCGCCAATACAACTCATTAGAGCTTCTCCTATGAGTTCTTTTTGATAACTTTTGACCCTTTCTCTTTCCTCAAAGTGCCATGATTGTCTCTATTTTAGTGTCAAGTAGTCGTCACGACCAATTGAACTAGTTCTTCCAGCGTCTCTACATGACTAAAACTCTATATTTCTTTCTTATTTTTCTCTCTTTTCTTCTCTCCTTCAAAATCTCACCCAATCTCTCATCAGGTTCTGGCCCTGACCCATTCTATTCCAAATCTATTTGACCTCGCTAGAGACTCATTGGGTGAGATTTTGAAGGAGATAAGAAAGGAGAGAAAAATAAGAAAGAAATATAGAGTTTTAATCACATAGATACGGTAGAAGAACTAGTTCATTTGGTCGTGACGACTACTTGACGCTAAAATAACTACAATCATGGCACTTTGAGGAAAGAGAAATGGGCAAGAGTTTTCAAAAGAACTCATAGGAGAAGCTCCAATGAGTTGTAGTTCCAGTTAAAGTTGGGAGGTAGATGAAAAAGAAGAATAAGAAGAAGAAAGAGAAATAAGAAAAGAAAAGGTAAGAAAAAATAAAAAATAAAAACAAGGAAGATGTTATTGCCTAACTACAACAATTAAATTTATTTGTTTTGGGATTAGCCAAAGCAAAGTCCTTCACCACGACAGAGGGTACGAGATGCCACGAGCGAGCTCAAAAGGATTTGGAATTGATCAAGGCCGAAACTCGATTAGGTAGGAACTCGGATGGTTCCTCAAGGGCTTTTGGATGGGCCTTTGGGGAGTCAAAAGGAAGGGATCCCGATGGGTCTTCAGGAGATAGGGCTTACAATCCTTGGGGTGAACTAAGCTTGGACTTAGCCTATGGTCACAAATAAAAGTCAGAAAGGCACGCAAGAGACTCCCTCATGTAGGCCCTCCGATGCCAAAGTCAAACAATAGTTTGAAGTATGATGTATGATGCAAGTGTATGTCTATTACGTGTCTCGAAGGGATGTTTGTGTTTCCAGATGGGTTTTAAAGAAAGAGATTAAGTGTCGGGACAGAGGTATGAAGAGAGTCTAGAGGGTCCATGGAGCCAAGAGATCCAAAAAAAATTGTTTGTCTTCGAAGAAGTGAGTATTTATAGATGAAGTGGTTGGACTCACGGTAGAGCCGGAAGACTCTTCCGGGGCCTGCCTTAGGGAGGCCGAAGAGCCTGGAGAAGTCTTTGGGCTAGGACACCCAGATGGCTATCTCTAGGTGGCTCCAAAGAGGGTTTCGGGCCACCGGATGGCTTCGGTCCGAGAGACCCTGAAGGGTGTCCTTGGACTTGGGCAAAAATAATGCATGCTAGGCTAATCCCAAGGGACCCATCGAGGGTCCGAGAGGCTCCTTTCCTGGAAACTGTTCGAGGAAGAATGAACTTTGAAACTTACGATAATTTTAAGGCACCTCACAACAATAGTTCCCGACTCTTACCTTAGGCTGAAAGGCGAAGGGATGAGTAAAATATAAGTGGGTGCCTGGTGGCTCATCGAGGGAGAGTCTCTAGGGGACTCATGATGCTTGGCCTACCGAAGGCTGCAACTATAAATAAATTGTGGTCCCGAATAGGCCACACTTTTACCTTGAAGAGCTTTGAGTCATTTGGAAGTAACGATATACCTGTCAGGGTAATAAGGAATATCCAACCCCAAAACATATAAAATTTGAGATAAATATTCGTTGGTCCAAAGTAAGCGTGAGACATCCCGCATCTAACATCTTCCAAGAGTACTACTGTTGCCACTTGCAACTAGGGGTGAGACGCGTGCTTGAGTCCATTGATTGACTTTTACTCTCTAGTCTCGTTCGTAGCCAGGAAGTCGCCACTAGGCCCCGAGGCCAATTGGGAAGGAAGACATCGACCCATAAAGTCCTTCTGTGAAAAGGTCTAGTCGCGATGAGCGATACATAGTCCTAGGCGCCCTAGTGTAATAGAAGGGGTAAGTACTAGTGGACCTACAAAAAAAAAAAAATTATTGACTTTGTTCCTTCCACCAATTGGTGCGTCGATGCATAGCCAATGGAGCAGTCATTTAAGAGAGCAACCTTGGTCTTTGCATCCAAAGATGATGGGATTGTCTGAGATACAAAAGTGTTGGGCCCGTAAGAGAGTTTTGGGTGGAGAGGACATGGACCCTAATAGCACGAGATACGCCAAAAGGCGCTCTATTTTGGTGACGCGGTTCAATGAAAATTTTCCTAAGCCACTTACATCTGCGATCAAAATACCAATATTTTATTGAAACAGTTCAACAGAATGCCTACTTCTGCTATGATAAGATTTTGTCAAAGCGGTTCGATGGAGTGCCTACTTCTACTATGATAAGGTTTTGCTGAAGCGGTTTGACAGGATGCCTACTTCCTCTATGATAAGATTTGATCGAAATGGTTCTACGGGATGCCTACTTCCATTATGTAGGAGAATTTTTTTATTTTGGTAGTTCGTTAGAGTACTTACGTCTGCAAGATGTATCAGGGCACGACTCTTGTGACCCGACATATGAAAAATAAAGATGTCATTTTCTGACAATCAAGGTTTCAATGTTTTTATTTTAGCAGTTCGAATCCTTTTCTACGTTCGCTCTTAGACGTTGCCTTTGACAGACTGTTGTTAAGGTAATTCAAGATGTTACGAGAAGTCCTCTACTCGAAAATCTTGTTTATTCATATTTGTTTGATACTAAACATGGAATTACAAGAGATGTACAGTGGGCCGAGCCTAAGGGTTTCCATCCCCTTAACTCCCCAGTCTGATTCTCAGTATTTCCCTTAAATACTGCAAAATAGAGAATACATACACATATGTGTTACCCTATATTTTTTACATCACATGATCATTTTGTTTAACCGATTTGATATAGACACCTACATCTGCGATTTGCAAGAAATTAATAATGTCTTCACTTGGCAACTTATGCTTGCAAGCTGGCGATATGTAACCTATGACCTAGAATAACTTGGTTCTACGTCTTCGGATATGGCATTCCTAAAGCGATTAATATAACGTTGTAGGCGCTTACAGTGATCCCTTGCTTTGGAATATAGCAAAGGATCATGAGAAACTCTTATTGCAGTTGATCGTGAGGCTCGAGTGAGTCAGGGCAGAACGCCAAACACCTTCCAATAAAATGGGAGGAGACTAGTCCAAGTGTGGTTGCAAAAAAATGCTGCCACAAAGTTATCTTCTTAGATCGACAGTCCAGCTAAGAGCTGATAATTAATCTCTTCTCATTAGCACTTCGTGCAGCTTTACCAACTTTTATTTACCCTACTATGCTAGAATCTCCCAGAACTCGAAAAAATATTCGAGGAAGTTGGCAAGTTCGAGGAAACGCCTCCTCTGGCATTTAAGGAACATATCTGAGGGAACTAGCATGCCAGAGGAGTTGCCTCCTAAGTTCATAGAATGCTCTAGCAAACGTATCCCAGGAGGTTTTTTTCCATGGAAGAGGTCTTCACCTTCTTCACAACAATTCTCCTCTGTGAACGCTAGTATTGCTATGGAGGATGACCCATTGGCCTTCAGATATCCTTAGGGGGTTCATCCTCACTTCCCCACTTGCCTAGCCTGTAATACCTGGGAATGATTTGAGGTCATAAATAATATTTAATGAAGGGCATAAATGGAATTTTTGGAAAAATGAGACTATAAGGTACACTATCGCAGCTTTGGACGACCAAATTAGTAGGAGAGAGTACCCCGGACCCTAGATAGCCAAAGAAAATGGTATAGCGTCAACAAGTGATTCGAATTATGATTTTTAGTGATGAAAGAAATTGGATCGGGAACAGTTTTCAGTACAGCTGTCGACCGGGTTGAGGAAATCGAATTGATGTAGGAAACATCCGAAAAGTCAATAGAACGTGTCAAGGACCTATATTTTATGTATAGAATAACCCTTAAGTGATTTCGAGTTGAAAACAAATGGATTTAAGGTCAAAACGATCAATCGGGCCTAAGTGTAATTTTTTAAATTTGCCTGAGGGAGGTCAAAACGGTAATTTTTCAAGAATTTCAAGGGTCAAATGAGATGTACTAAACTTGAGGGACGTGGTGATATATTTGGATTTATCAGGGGTGTTGTAAAAAGGGTAGAAGTGTTATTTGAAGAAAATTGGGGGTGAAAGTGCAATTTATCAAAAATTGCAATGTGAACACAGTAGAGAGAATTCGGCCGCCATCTTCACCGCACGTGGCAGTCGTTTTCAAGCGATGGGACGGCCAAGGGTGGCTCGGGGAAGGTGGTATCCGGCGATAGGAAGGCTTGGGGGCCAAGCTTGGCCGCTGATTGGCCGGATTTTGGCCGAGTTTTGGCTACAAAAGGGGGCCGAAACTTCAAGGATTTTGCACGTCAAATTAATCGATTTTGGGAGAGAATCGAAGGCAATGGATAGAGGGCTTTTGCTCCTTGGTGTGTGGGCATCGTTTCTGGAGCATTTGGGAGGCAAAGGAGTGCGTTTGATGGCCGTATGAAGCTCGACCGAAAAACCCTAGGCGGTCCGCCACCGCGACCTGCAACTGCTGATTTAGACCTCTTTCCGGTGGCCTTTCGGCCTGAGATTGGTGCCTCTAGGATCGACTTAACGAGGGCTTGAAGAAGGTGCCCTCAGATCTTCCATCGGACTCGTCGTCGGCGGCCAGAAAATTGGAGAAGAATGTGGCGCGTGTAGCCACGCGCCATGATGTGTGATTTTATGCACAATTAATTCGGGCAAGTGTACCTTAGTCAAATTTGCATATAGTGATGAAAAGATGTCGATCCCACGAGGACTAGATCACAATACCAAAACGATTCTAAATTAACCTAAGTTGAACCAATTAATTAATCAATGAAGAAAAATGAAAATAAATGGAAAAATGGATTCTTTGTGAGAAAAATTAATTAATAAATGCACTAGGGTTTAGATTTCATTTAATCTAGGTTATGGAATTATCTATTCAATCCGATTCAAAACCATAAATACATTTACAGTATTTTATAATTATTTGCATGTGATGGTGGATTTCCCTCAATTAATTAATAAGCTTTCTCAAGTCATAGTAATCCTTTATTAATTCAATTTCACTGTCAGATTTCTGAGCAGATATCAACGAAATAAATAAGCATTAAGTTCTTTGGAAACCTCTAATCTCGGAAGGGGATTTGACTCACTAAGCTTTCTCAATTCCCACACATGAGCTAATCATCTTTCGATCTCATAGTCAAACATGTGATTTATATTGCCTATGGATCTAATTTATAACAATCCTTTAGTCAGTCATGCATAAATCATTAAATCATTAAAAGGTGGCCAATCTTTTAAAGCATTAAACACAACAATATAAATTCCTCACGTAAATAATAATCGGGTTTTGAACCGAACCAAACAAATACTCACATAATTCCAGAATTAAAATCCATCCAAACCCTAGTTAAAATAAATTAACCAGACATTATTAACATAAAAATAAAAACAGAAAATTGAAGAAATAGAGAGGCTCCCTGTCCCAATGCGAAGCGTGAGGCGGCTCTGTGCGCCTTGGCTTCTTCCTCTTCAATTTCGCTGCACTCCAATCCTTCCAATCTCCCCACTGTGCACCGCAGAGCCCTTTTAAATCTTCACTGTCCGCGTCTGTTCCTTTTTGTTCCAATTCTCCAGTTTTGCCTTTATTGCGCCGCGTCCAGAAACCCTCTTCATTCCTCCATCTCCTCTCATCTTCACATATTATTATACATATATATGTGTGTGGCGTGGGCCGCACTAGCCAAGCCCAATTCACCACTGTTAGATTCTTATTTAATAATATAATATATAAAATGCATATGGCATGTCCTAATCTTCACCTTCACGCCTTCACGCCATTTATTACTATATATATATTATATATAATAGTTATCAAGCATGTAATATTATATATATAAATAATATAAGATAATAAATATATAACTATTATAATTTAAAATATAATATAATATATAATATTTAATAAATTATAAATTTAATTATGTTATAATATTAATTATTCAAAATATTTATTTATTTTTTTACTTTATAATATTAATTTTAAAATTAACTTTATAATATATATATATATATTTTTTTTTACACCCAAATCTTCGAATTTATTTCTTTTGCTGGATTCTTACAAAATAAGATTAAAATAATTTAAAATCCATATAAACACACATTTATGTAGAAAAAATAGCATAAGGTTAAGATAAAAATTAGATAAAAATATGCAAACAATTAAGCCCTATCAAATACCCCCACACTTAACCTTTTGCTTGTCCTCAAGCAAAGTAAAGAAGAAATACAAAATAAACATTTCATTTTCATGCTAGGCCAAAATCAATGATTCCAATAACATATCAACGCATAATTAATCACAAAATTGATTACCATCCATATTATCAAATCAACTCTAAATCCAAAGCATTAATTGAAAGAATTAATCATACAAAATCATCACTTTTGATGCCATGCATACTTCAAAATTAATTCATGAAATCTTGCAACTAACACAATTGAATCATGCAATAGCCTTCTTGCAATCACTTCTCTCCACTACTACAAACATAAGGAGTAACAGGGATGATTTTTTTTTTTTGAATCAATCTTTTCTAAGCATTACTTGGCTTTTGACGCGAATGTCGACATTTTGTGATGAAGACACCCGGTTATTCTCCTAAATAATTGCTTAGAATGCATTTGCATACTCATATTTTGAACTACCGTTTGACGTGAAGGATGATGCAGGAGCATACTGTCAACCCCCAGTTACTACTAAGCAGCTCAAAACATAGGAGTAGATAAATAGCAATAACAACTCCTTCTTTTTTTCTTTTGTTTTGCTATTTTTTTTTCTTTTTTTCATCATCTCATTTTACTTCAACTCTGTTTAGGCCTAGCTTCAAGAAATAATCACAATATTATTCTCACATAATCAATCATGCAAAATCACAAAATCTCATGAATTTTGTTAAGAAGCATATATTTCAACAATCATGATAATCCAGCATAGTCAATTCCTTTTCCTTAACACTATTAAATCTAGAATCAATAATCAAATAGAACAGTTTCCAATTTTGAATTAACTATGCATTGAACCAAAGTTAATATAGGAAACATGAAATCGGCCTAAACATGAAAATAAAACATTTTTTTCTAAAGAAAATCATCATCCATGCACATTATATATTTCTTCTTTCTTTTTCTTTTTCTTTAAAAAAAAATGGAGAATTATTGAATTTCCCACCCCCACACTTAAATTAAACATTGTCCCCAATGTTTAAAAATAAGAAAAAAGGAAAAGAAAAGCAATACTCCCCTGATGCAGACCTTCTTGAAATGCTTGAAGATTGTTGGCCTTATTCTTTTGAAAAAGATAGGCTGGATTTCTGGATTCAACAAGTCCTACAAAGAAGAAAAAAAAAATTGAAATAAGAAATCAATCCAAGAATATTCTAAAACTTAAGAAAAATAAAAAGAAATAAATAAATAAATAATATTTCGAATGGGTTGCCTCCCATCAAGCGCTTCTTTATAGTCATTAGCTTGACTATATCTCATTCTTCAAGGATCCTTCAAGTGAATGGTGGATTTGGAGAAAGATATATGTCCACCATTGACATAAGGCTTCAATCGTTGCCCATTAACTTTGAAAGTTCCCTTAGTTTCATGAGAGACTTCAATTGCACCATAAGGGAAAATTTGAGTTACTGTGTATGGACCACTCCATCTTGACCTTAGCTTGCCTGGAAAAAGCTTCAATCTAGAATTATAGAGAAGAACCTTATCTCCAACTTTGAACTCCTTCTTTTTAATGTGAGCATCATGCCATGCCTTGGTTCTTTCTTTATAAAGCCTAGAATTTTCATAAGCTTCATGCCGCCATTCTTCAAGCTCATTTAATGTCATCTTTCGTTGTGCACCTGTCCGCTGGCATCGATCACAAGAACTTACATAGGCATAAGCATCCTTGAATAAGGTAGGCCAATAAAAGCCACTTTGCAAAACCTTAGCCGCTGTCTTAGAAGGTCCATGATGTCCACCCACTTCTTTGTCATGACAAAAACTGAGTATGCTATGCATTTCCTCCTGTGGTACGCATCTCCTCACCATGCCATCTCCACAAATCTTGTATAGGTATGGTTCCTCCCAAAGATAGTACCTTACATCTGATAAAAACTTTTTCTTTTGATGAAATGACATGTTAGGGGGTAACTCATTACCTACAAGAAAATTAGCAAAATCAGCATACCAAGGTTCATCATTATCTTGCACAAAGCATAATTTTTCATCAGGAAATTCATCATGCAAAGATTCTTTAGCCATGCTTTCCACATGCTCCCCATCTAATCTTGACAAGTGATCAGCCACCAAGTTTTCAATGCCTTTTTTATCCTTAATTTCTAGGTCAAATTCTTGTAGCAATAAAATCCATCTTAACAACCTAGGTTTAGCATCTTTTTTAGCAAGTAAATACTTTAATGCAGAATGGTCAGTATAGACAATTACTTTAGACAATATCAAATAAGGTCTAAATTTTTCAATAGCAAACATTACAGCAAGTAGTTCCTTTTCAGTTGTTGAATAATTTTTCTGTGCATCATTCATAGTTCTACTTGCGTAATAAATGGTATGAAATTTCTTGTCTATTCTTTGTCCTAAAACTGCGCCTAGAGTATCATCACTCGCATCACACATGATCTCAAAAGGCAAATTCCACATGGGGGCTGAAACAATAGGAGCTTGGATCAATTTCTCTTTCAAAAAATTAAATGCATGTATACAATCATCAGTGATTTGAAAAGGCACATCTTTAACTAGAAGATTAGTTAAAGGCTTGGCAATTTTAGAGAAGTCCTTAATAAATCTCCTGTAAAAACCTGCATGTCCCAAAAAACCTCTAACTTCTTTTACGGATTTAGGAAGAGGAAGTTTTTCAATTAATTCAATTTTGGCTCGATCCACTTCAATGCCTTTAGATGACACTTTGTGGCCCAAAACAATCCCTTCTCTAACCATAAAGTGACACTTTTCCCAATTAAGAACAAGGTTAGATTCCTCACATCTTTTAAGCACCAAAGACAAATTATGCAAGCATTCATCAAATGAAGATCCAAAAACAGAAAAATCATCCATAAAAATTTCCATAAAATCATCTATGAAGTCTGAAAAGAGAGAGATCATGCACCTTTGAAATGTTGCAGGAGCATTACACAAACCAAATGGCATTCTCCTAAATGCAAATGTTCCATATGGGCATGTAAAAGTAGTTTTCTCTTGGTCTTCAGGAGTGATAGGAATTTGGTGATAACCAGAATAACCATCGAGAAAACAATAAAATTCTTGACCCGCAAGTTTTTCAATCATTTGATCAATGAATGGGAGGGGAAAGTGATCTTTTCTAGTAACATCATTTAATTTCCTATAATCAATACACACCCTCCATCCCGTTACTGTTCTTGTGGGAATTAATTCATTATTTTCATTTTTCACCACAGTGATCCCACCTTTTTTAGGCACAACTTGCACAGGACTTACCCAAGAAGAATCAGAGATAGGAAAGATAATACCTGAATCAAGCCATTTTATCACCTCTTTCTTTACTACCTCTTGCATATTAGGATTTAACCTTCTTTGGGATTGCACCATAGGCTTGAATCCTTCTTCCATCAAGATTTTGTGCATACAAATTGATGGACTTATTCCATGAATATCAGCAATGCTCCATCCAAATGCCTTTTTGTGCTCTATAAGCACCCTCATCAACTTTTCTTCCTCAAGACCTATCAAAGAAGAAGAAATAATCACAGGTAAGCTAGATGAATCCCCCAGATAAACATATTTTAAATGAGAAGGAAGAGGTTTAAGTTCAAGAATAGGAGGCTTCTCAATTGATGGTCTGGCTTTCGAAGAAGAGGAAGAGGAAACATCCAAAGGTAGCAATTTGTGTCTTTTGAATGGATTGAATTTTTGCTTTTCTCCCAAATAGCCCACAGCCTCCTTGTGTTGTTCATCTAAAATTTGATCCTTCACATCAAAAGAGTTAGCAATGCAATTTTCTATGGGGTCATCTAACCTTAATGCATGAAATTTCCTATCCACCAAATCATCAATGCAATCTATCCTTAAGACTTCATTTTCATTTTCATTTGAATGTTTCATAGCCTTAAACACATCAAACACAACTTCTTCATCATTAATTCTAAGGCTAAGTTTTCCTTGTTGGACATCAATTAAAGCTCTCCCGGTAGCGAGAAAAGGTCTCCCTAAAATTAGAGGCATATCATGATCTTCTTCCATGTCTAGAACAATAAAGTCAACAGGAAAAATAAATTTATCTACTTTTACCAAAACATCCTCCACTACTCCCCTTGGATATTTGATACTTCTATCAGCCAATTGAAGAGAAACAGTGGTGGGTGTTGGTTCTTTTAATCCAAGTTTCCTGAAAACAGAAAAGGGCATCAAATTAATACTTGCACCGAGGTCACATAAAGCCTTATCAAAATTAATTCCACCAATAGTGCAAGGAATAGAAAAGCTCCCTGGATCCTTAAGTTTTGGAGGTAATTTATTTTGTAGAATTGTAGAACATTCTTCATTAAGTTTCACCATCTCAAATTCCTCCAACTTTCTTTTGTTTGCAATTATGTCTTTCAAAAATTTGGCATAACTTGGCATCTGTGATATAGCATCAAGAAGAGGGATGTTAATATGCAATTTTTTAAACACCTCTAAAAATTTAGCAAATTGTTTATCCAAGTTAGCCTTCAAAAATCTTTTAGGAAAAGGAAGATGAGGTTTGTAAGATTTTAAATTAAGTGAAGAAGAACTCCCTTTTTTCTCCGTTGATAAATCACGATCCTCTTCTTTGGCTGCAAGCTCTTGGTTTTCTTCCTCTTTTGTACGCTCTTCATCTTTTTCTTTACTTTCAAGTTCTTTTCCACTTCGCAAAGTGATGGCTTTTACATGCTCCCTAGGATTCTTCTCAGTATTGCTAGGCAAGCCTCCTTGTGGTCTTTCTGAAATTACTTGGGCAAGCTGTCCAATTTGAGTTTCCAAGCTTTGCATTCTTGCCTCTGTACTATTGATAAACTTTGCCATCATATCTTCCAAATTCGACTTCTTCTCTTGTGGAATTTGATGTTGTTGTTGTTGAAAGCCGGGGGGCACTCTTTGTTGATTATTACTCCAAGAAAGATTAGGATGGCTCCTCCATCCTGGATTGTAAGTGTTGGAGTAGGGATTAAAATTTGACCTATTGCCACCATAGGAAATAAAATTAGCTTGTTCAGAAGAACCAGAAGAAAAAGGATTTCCTACTTGACAATCTACACTAGCATGTCCCTCTCGCCCACAAAGCTCACAAGAAAGAAAATGGGGGGAAGAAGAAGAATAAGCATTCAAAGCTGAAACCCCTAAATTACCCAAATTCTTATTTAATTCAGCAATTTGAACAGATAAAGCAGTGATAGAATCAACATTATAAATTCCAACTCTCTTTTTATTTGCTCTTTCATTGTCCCATTGATAACTGTTGGCTGCCATCTCTTCCAAAAGTTCATATGCTTCCTCGGGAGTTTTCCTCATAAGGGTACCACCTGCAGTTGCATCTAACATCGAACGAGAAGATTGATTAATGCCACTATAAAAAGTTTGCACTTGCATCCAAACAGGTAGACCATGGTGAGGATATTTCCTAAGCATTTCTTTAAATCTCTCCCACGACTCATATAAGGATTCATTACCAAATTGTGAAAAAGTTGTTATGTCATTCCTTAATTTAGCCGTTTTAGAAGGTGGAAAATATTTAGATAAAAACTTTTGTGCCAAATCATTCCATGTAGTAATAGAACCTGCTGGAAGAGAATTAAGCCATTCTTTTGCTCTATCTTTCAAGGAAAAGGGAAACAACCTAAGTCGAACTGTATCCTCACTAACTCCATTATGCCTAAAAGTATCACATATTTCAAGAAAATTAGCAATATGAGAGTTAGGATCATCATTAGGGCCAGAAAATTGTACACTCATCTGGATCATCTGAATAATTGCAGGCTTGATCTCGAAGTTGTTTGCTTGCACATTGGGCCTTCTAATGCTTGAGGTAGTGCCATCCAGAGTAGGTGTAGCATATGAGCTCAATGTCCTTGGATTATTTTGAGTTTGTTGCTCTTGCTCCATTTTTCTCTTTTTCTCCTTCTTTTGCTTTTTCAAAGTTTTTTCAATTTCTTGATCAATAGGTATCAGTTCTCCACCACTACTCCGTGTCATGCACCATGAAACCTACAAAGAAAAAGAAAAAAAACTAAAAATTAAAAAAAAATAAAAATAAAATTTCTAAAAGATGAAATAATAATAATAATAATAATAATAAATAATTAAATTAAATTAAAATTGCAAAACCTAAAAGAAAAAAAAATGTTCAATCTAAGGCTAACTTATGTAGTTTTGATATGCAATAAACTATTCCCCGGCAACGACGCCAAAAACTTGATGTGTGATTTTATGCACAATTAATTCGGGCAAGTGTACCTTAGTCAAATTTGCATATAGTGATGAAAAGATGTCGATCCCACGAGGACTAGATCACAATACCAAAACGATTCTAAATTAACCTAAGTTGAACCAATTAATTAATCAATGAAGAAAAATGAAAATAAATGGAAAAATGGATTCTTTGTGAGAAAAATTAATTAATAAATGCACTAGGGTTTAGATTTCATTTAATCTAGGTTATGGAATTATCTATTCAATCCGATTCAAAACCATAAATACATTTACAGTATTTTATAATTATTTGCATGTGATGGTGGATTTCCCTCAATTAATTAATAAGCTTTCTCAAGTCATAGTAATCCTTTATTAATTCAATTTCACTATCAGATTTCTGAGCAGATATCAACGAAATAAATAAGCATTAAGTTCTTTGGAAACCTCTAATCTCGGAAGGGGATTTGACTCACTAAGCTTCCTCAATTCCCACACATGAGCTAATCATCTTTCGATCTCATAGTCAAACATGTGATTTATATTGCCTATGGATCTAATTTATAATAATCCTTTAGTCAATCATGCATAAATCATTAAATCATTAAAAGGTGGCCAATCTTTTAAAGCATTAAACACAACAATATAAATTCCTCACGCAAATAATAATCGGGTTTTGAACCGAACCAAACAAATACTCACATAATTCCAGAATTAAAATCCATCCAAACCCTAGTTAAAATAAATTAACCAGACATTATTAACATAAAAATAAAAACAGAAAATTGAAGAAATAAAGAGGCTCCCTGTCCCAATGCGAAGCGTGAGGCGGCTCTGTGCGCCTTGGCTTCTTCCTCTTCAATTCCGCTGCACTCCAATCCTTCCAATCTCCCCACTGTGCACCGCAGAGCCCTTTTAAATCTTCACTGTCCGCGTCTGTTCCTTTTTGTTCCAATTCTCCAGTTTTGCCTTTATTGCGCCGCGTCCAGAAACCCTCTTCATTCCTCCATCTCCTCTCATCTTCACATATTATTATACATATATATGTGTGTGGCGTGGGCCGCCCTAGCCAAGCCCAATTCACCACTGTTAGATTCTTATTTAATAATATAATATATAAAATGCATATGGCATGTCCTAATCTTCACCTTCACGCCTTCACGCCATTTATTACTATATATATATTATATATAATAGTTATCAAGCATGTAATATTATATGTATAAATAATATAAGATAATAAATATATAACTATTATAATTTAAAATATAATATAATATATAATATTTAATAAATTATAAATTTAATTATGTTATAATATTAATTATTCAAAATATTTATTTATTTTTTTACTTTATAATATTAATTTTAAAATTAACTTTATAATATATATATATATATTTTTTTACACCCAAATCTTCGAATTTATTTCTTTTGCTGGATTCTTACAAAATAAGATTAAAATAATTTAAAATCCATATAAACACACATTTATGTAGAAAAAATAGCATAAGGTTAAGATAAAAATTAGATAAAAATATGTAAACAATTAAGCCCTATCACGCCACACACCAACCGTACCCACGCGCTAGGCGCGTGAGAGCTCGTGAACAAGCCTATTTTGGTAATTTTTATTTCAGTATTTTTCTATATTTATTTTAAGAATTATTGTGTTGAAATATTTGGAAAAATATTTGAGATAATTATTTTGGAATTATCGAGGTGAAAAATGGGAGAAAAATAGCGAAAATTATGGGAAAATTGAGGAAAATGGATTTTAATACTTCCTTAATTAAATATGATGTCTAGGAAATGTTGTGGCTCGAGGTTGAGTGTAAACTCAAATGATTACGACTTGGCACACAAATCGAGGCAATGCACAAGGATCGAGGCAATTCGAATTCATTCGAGGTGAGTGGTTTGACTCTAGTTTTACCTTTGTTTTGGATATGTCTTGGTGTGAGTGTAATGAGTTCAGGTGAACGAGTGACACAATAGGGCACTCGAAACCAGAACTCGGGATGCTATGCTTATGCGTTTTATTCATGTATATATGGCATCATTTGCATATTGATCATGTGGTATATTGCATCAATTGTTTTTACTTGCAAAAGAGTCGGTGCATGGCGTGTGATTTTCATATCATCGGGGTATTGATTTTCATGTCGTTATTGGGTCCATATGGGACGGGATGGGGTCTTCTTGAGAATAGGACAAGGTTAATCCTGGTGAACGAGTGACACGGTAGGGCACTCGAGAGATTAAGTATGTCGCGGCAAGGTCAACCCCAACGGTGTGTGGAAGGTGTTTTCCACGGGAGGTTGAGTATGTCAGGGAGATTTCTCAAGATATACGTGTTTGCATGTCGTTTTGTCTGTGTATGCCATGCTCGTATATTTGTTCATGTATCATGTAAACTGTTTCATGCCGTCACTTAGATGTTTTGTAATCTAACCTGGGTTATGCCCCTGGAACGTTCAATGTTCCAGTTAGGGACTACTGCGAGGGCAAGGACATGGTCGGTTGAAGGTCAACGATGCTTAGATTGATAGTCGTTGTAAAATTTGGGGTTTTGGTATGTATGTATTCCAGCGTGTGTATAAGTAGTTGTACGATGACATTGTTATCATTTGGTTATCTGTATTACGTATTTTGTTATGGAAATGCTATATAAGAATCACAGTGTTTGATATTAATGTATCCGCTGCGTTATGATATGTCTCATTTAATTGTCAAGATCATTAATCTTGTTAATTTAAACGGGTAAGACTGGGGCTTTCGGGATCTTGTGTTTGCATGTGAAGGTTGTTCATGAAGCATCGCGCGTGATGATGTTATTTAAAGAAAAAAAAAAAAAAAAGGATTCTCGGAAATACCCTTATAGTGACACATCCGGCGAGGCGGGGTGTTACATAGCCTGGATCACTATTTTGATGAACAACATGGACGCCTAGGTAGAGATACAGGGTGGAGAGGTGAGTTCTTCTCCTAAGGGCCGACATAATAGTAGAAGAAGAACCTTAGGAGACTCATAATAGCAGGAGAAAAACTTCGCAACAAGATCCCCAGTGCCTTCCTAAAGGATTCAAAGCGTGACTCATTAAGAGGCATTGTAGGATAAAGCAAGAGCATAGCATTTTCAAGCAACTGACCCTTATGGTGGCAGCTAAAGGATGAATTTTTACTCCATTCCTACAAATGGCACCAAATTGTTGTTACCTAACTACAACAATTAAATTTATTTATCTTGAGATCAGTCAGAACAGAGTCTTTCACCATGGCAGTGAGTCTGAGATGCCATGAGAGATATCAAATGGATTTGGAACGGGTTGAGGCCGAAACCCGATAAGGTAAGAACCTAAATGGGTCCTCGGGGGCTTTCGGATATGCTGCCTGGATAAGCCTTCGGGGAGTCAAGAGAAAGGGATCCCGATGGGTCTTAAGGAGACAGGGCTTCCAATCCTTCAGGTGAACTAAGCTTGGACTTATCTTGCAGCCACAAATGAAAGTCAGAAAGGCACGCGGGAGACTCCCCCATGCTAGTCCTCCGATGCCAAAATCAGACAATAGTCTGAAGTATGATGTATGATGCAAATGTATGTCTATTATGTGTCTTGAAGGGATACTTGTATTTTCGTATGGGTTTTAGAGAAAGAGATTTGAGTGTCGGGACAGAGATTTGAAGTGAGTCTAGGGGGTCCGTGGAGCCAAGAAATCCAAAAAAGTTCATTTGTTTTCGAAAATGAGAGTATTTATAGACAAAGTGGTGGGACCCACGGTTGAGTCAAAAAACTCTTCTGGGGGCTGCCTTAAGGAATCCAGAGGGCCTAAAGAAGTCTTCGAGGTGGGACACCCTGATGGCTATCTTTAAGTGTCCCCGAAGAGGGTTTTGAGCCATCGGATGGCTTCGGTCCGAGAGACCTCGAAGGGTGTCCTTGGACTCGGGCAAAAATGATGCATGCTTGGCCAATCTCAAGGGACCCATCAAGGGTCCAGGAGGCTTCTGTCTTGGAGACTATCCGGAGAAGAATGAAATTTGAAACTCACGATAATTTTAAGGCACCACACAACAATAGCTCTTATCTCTTACCTTAGGCTAAAAGGCGAATAGGAGACTAAAATATAAGTGAGTCTCTAGTAGCTCATCGGGGGAGAGTCTCCGTGGGATTCATGATGCTTGGCTTGTCGAAGGCCACGACTATAAATAAATGGTAGTCCTGAATGGGTTGCACTTTTTCCCCGAAGAGCTTGAGTCATCCAGAAACCCCCGAGGACCCATTCGAGTTCCGACCCCGACTCTTTCCAAATCCATTTAACCTCGTTTGTGGCATCTCGGACTTTCTACCATTGTGAAAGACTCATCTTTGGTTGATCTCAAGATAAATAAATTTAATTGTTGTAGTTAAATAACAATAATAACCAAAACATTACCACCCAACTTCAACCTATCTCGCCACACAATCAATCGACTATTTTTAAAAGACTACAACCAATCTACCCCTCAATAACTAGGGTCACTTCTTATGTATTTGATGAAAGCGCATGGACACACACTAAGGGTGTGTTTGATAGCATTTAGGTGGAAAAGAAAGTATTTTCCAACTTATATGAAAAACAAAAACTATCTCCCTCTTAGATGGAATTTTTCATGAAAAAGAGCCAAAAATATGTTTTAATAATTATACCATGGAATTGAATTTCATGAAAAATATAGTGTGTTAAACACCAAATATGGAATTTAATTTCTTGAATGAGATATTTTTCATGCATTTTTCATGTTATCAAACACACCCTAAGAGAAAATAAAGAAGAAGAGAGAAACTAAGAGCATGTTTACTTGTGGAAAACTAGAACAGTTTTCTCAAAAATATCTCTATAGAAATAGAAAATTGAAAATTACGTTTAAAACTATTTTTTTTCTAAATTGAAGAATAAAAAGAAAATTTTCTATTTTTTAGAATTATACTAGACTTTAGAAAACATTTTAAATATGTTCTCTACGATAAACAGGTTTTTCTAATTTGAGTCTTACTTCAAATTCTGTCAAGAATAATTTTCTTTTTTACTTCTCTTTTGCTTCGTACCCACCCACCACACATTTCTCTCTTCTTTCCTGCAACCCTCTAACACTATGACTTGCATATTCTCTTCTTCCTCACCGCCCTCATTCTTTCCTTTTGCCATCCTCATCCCTCAACCAACACCACCACGCTTTCCTCTATTACCATGAGAGCGACAACTCCTCTCTTTCATTAAGTCACCATAACTATTCACCTCTCTTTGTCATCGACTTCTATATCTTTTCTTTTACATAATTTTGAATACATTTTCTTAGTTTTGAAATCTAAAATTGATTTTATATTTAATAAAAATGAATTTGTTTTTTATTTTTTTAATTTTCTATAAAAATAAAGATAAAAACTGGAAATAAAAAATAAAAAACAATCTCCATAAATAAACATTCCCTAAAACTTGTGAGAAATATCATTAACCCCGAAATAATTGAAAACTACAGGACCCAAGCTAAACTTACCGACTAAGCAGGTTTATCATTGCAACAATGACGATGAGAGGAGAGCCATAACATGAGATTGTGTTTTACTTGCACACCACAGTGTATGCGCAGTGACCAGTGGCAATAGCTTAAGTTACTGATGAGGCTCCAATGAAAGTGCATATCCTCGTTCTAAGAACTTTTCAACTAAGTCTCACGCCTTTTACGAAATTACACACCAGTATTATTAGAATTATTTTCATTTTCCTCTTTTCGATGATAAAGAGTTCATTAGTTATCTAAGAGATGATATTATGTAATCTTATTTTTTTACTTTTAATTAGAAGTGTATAAAAAAGTCATTGGATTGCGATCTTCGACTGAATCAAACTAGATCAGACCAAATTGGTCAATTTTTTTAAATTGACAATCCAATTTGATTTGAAAAATTATCAAATAATGCAATTCGCTATTTAGCGAACCGAAAATTCAGTTCAAAATCAAACTGCTTGTATAGGTAATATATAATTTTAAAAATTATATATAATATTCTAAAATAACAAAAATCAAACTGCAAAATACAATGCAATCCAATTCAATTTTTTGCACCAAATTAAATCACTCGGTTTGATTTGATGAAAAATTAAATTTATAATTCAATACATTAAACTAGCTCAAAATCGACCGGATCAAATGGTGAAGACCCCTACTTTTAATTTTAAATTTGTGTTCTATGAAATTAGGAGTATACAACTCCATAATATAATTAGTAAAATCTTAATAATTAAAATTAATTCCATCATAGAGTAAAACATTTATAACTATAATTTATTTTATTTGATTGAGATGTTTATGATAATATGATTGAACTACTTTTTTTTTAATCTTTATTCCTAACTTATATAATCATTAGAATTCGATTCTTATTTTATGATTTGTTCCAAACAAATCAAAATTTAAATTAAGCTTCAACCCACTAGACTTACATAATTGAAAAAATCGATCCAACAAACAGATTAAAAAGTCTCAAACATGCAGAAGCAAGCAGGCCACTCAAATTTGTGTATGGAAGATTTGTAAAAGCCAAATAACAATAATATTCTATATGTATTATATATAATTGTATGTATATATATTATGTCACTTTCTTTCTTTTTCTCTTGTACCATTCAACACCCCCCAAAAAACAAACGAAAACAAAAAGCTCTTAGTTAAAAATATAAATTCATGGCAGAGGCTGAATTCATAGTTACAATATCCTAACAAACACTTTTTTCTAGATGCCAATGAATCAACATGCATGCAAGGAAGAACATCCAAGTGGGGGATTCAACAGAGAATTTCAGCACAATGGGTTTGGACGCATCAGACTTAGCACCAAAAAAGCAAAAGACTGTATCAAGGCATATAAACCTATGTACATAATCCAATCCATTGCACCAAACTTTTAGTTTCCACAGGGAATGACAACATAACTATATGGTTTTAACAAAGAAAACACTGCTAAAAAGGTTACCCTTAGCATCACTAAGAACAATTAACTTTGCCTCACATAGCCTCACCACCTACAAGCTTAAGCCCTCTCCCCTCTAATTCTCCTTGCAAGCTGAATGTCTTTAGGCATTATAGTGACACGCTTTGCATGAATTGCGCAGAGATTGGTATCTTCAAACAACCCAACAAGGTATGCCTCCGCTGCCTCCTGCAATGCCAAGACTGCATGGCTCTGGAACCTCAGGTCAGTCTGCATCCAAACAACATTACACAAGTAATAAAGAATTAGTAAATCCCATTGCAAAAAATACTTAAAAGAGATCAATAAATACATTATTTTTTTTAAAAAAAAAAAGCAAACAAAAATCTATCAAGAGATGCACATATTGTATTCCACCAAAGAGAAAATTGATATAACCCCCTATTATATGATGATCAATCTAGGCTTTTATCATCCACCAATCCAAGTTTCCATTAAAAGACAAGGCCACCCAGCACCCACAATCATTCACAATTCACATACCCAAGTGTACTATCAATGGTCCATGGTCCTCCAGGTTGCTACACTTATTTTCAATCCATAAAATGTGAAAACTGGAGTCAAGGCTCTACCATATTGTAGTTGCAAATAACGGACCACTCTGTACAATGGCAAATTAAATTATCCTATTATAAGTTTCATGCGTTGGGCCTAAAACAACAATAAACAGAAGAAGCAGAGAGATTAAACACCTTGAAATCTTGCGCAATCTCACGAACAAGCCTCTGAAACGGAAGTTTCCTGATCAGGAGTTCAGTACTCTTTTGGTACTTGCGAATTTCACTGCATCACACATCGTCCGAATTCAGAAAAAAATTAAAACCGAAAATAAAATTCAGGTACGTTAGAATGGAGTCTAGATTGACGAACCGCAGAGCGACGGTTCCAGGTCTGTATCTGTGAGGCTTCTTCACTCCACCAGTTGTCGGAGCAGACTTGCGAGCAGCCTGAGAAAAACCAACACCATAATTCATCAAAAGGAGAAACAATAAATAGCAAATATCTACAGAATAAAGAGCGATGTATTGAATGAGCAAAATAACAAACCTTGGTGGCAAGCTGCTTCCTCGGCGCCTTGCCTCCGGTCGATTTACGAGCGGTTTGCTTCGTACGAGCCATCTGAATTTTCAATTACGAAATCAAATACCACAGAAGCCACCAATTACAATTCAGCCATGTCAAAATGCTTATCCTAATTCATTACGTCTAATTTCGCCCTAAAAGTCGATTGATTCCGTAGTCAAGAAAACAACTAGAATCGAAACCCTACGAATCTAGAAATAAATTCGCGTGCTAGGGTTTCCATAACTCGGATACAAATTTCAATTCGAAACAGAAAAAAATTAACCACTGAAAATTAAGATCCATGTGCACAAGAAAACAACGAGGTGAAGGCACATACCGGATTTGTTAGCACAAGAACGAAAGGGTACGAGAGAGCGAGAGAAGTATTTTCCCAGGAAACAAACAGGAAAAGCAACTTGTCTCTCAACGCGGGGATTGAGAATCGTACTAGTAGCGAATATATAGTAGGCGTAGTTTGACTTTTAAATTATGACGGCTCAGAACGAAATATTACGGTGGAGATTGGCTTATGTTGTGTTTTCTTTGACTTGACTTGACGGTTGAGATCTTCTCTGTGACTTACACTCGGATCGTGATACTAAAACTCTCCGTTCTTATTGGTCCGCATCATACAACCTCTGTTTATTTTGGCAAATTTTTTTTATTATTATTTAAGTCAAATAGCAAGCGTTGGCTGCTTGCTTTAACATAATTATTTTCAAAATATTCTTACCTTTTTTTATTGAACGTTTCTAAATATTTTTACTTATCAGAAAAAAAAAATAATGACTTACCTAAAAAAGAAAAAGTTTTTTTTTTATGTTAAAACATATTATAAAATATTCTACCCAGATTAGAATATTATAAAGTATAAAACTCATAAACCTTATATGTATTGTAAAATAATTAAAATTGTACCTTTATTTTTCTTTCTAAAATGGGACTAAATTGAATCAAATTGGGATCAATTTATTCACAAGTATTAAAAAATCAGATCAAAATGTGTTCGGTTTTGGATCAGATTGGGTTTTTCGATTCGACCAGATTAAAATTTGAAAACTCTTACTTAAAATGGTCATTAATTCAACCTAACTTTATTAATAATATTATTCACATTAAATACAAACTTAAGAAAAGAAAACATATATATTTTAACATGAGTTTGTCTTAACAAACCTACATTCCTCATCCATGCTAATGGGAGAAATTCACTTTAATGAATGATATTATAGTCTTTTAGCGATAAAAACTACAAATTTTTTTGTGACAATTTTACGATGAATAAAATAGTAATTTTTTATAATTTTCATCACTCTATATAAATTGGTTACTTTTTAACTTAAATGATGATGTTATTGAGTTGTGACATTTATCTTAATCGACACATTTGTAATAATTAGATTGCATTATCTTTAAAATTAATAAGCTATAACCACCAAAAACTTATCTGAGATGCTTATTTATATATAACTTATTTGAGTTATTGTAATCTCATATATTTTGTAAGTTGATGAATTAACCCAAGAGCCCTAATCAAATTACATGGAAGCATATTTGATTAATTATTTATGATTTTAGTAAAAATTGATAAGATATATGAAATATAGTTAAAAATATTGAATTATGTGAGATAGGAACGAATATAGGGAAAAGTCCGTATCAACCCTAACTAAACAATAATATATATATATATAAGCGCAGTTTAATCCCAACTAAACATTAATATAAGTCAAGCCCCTATATTCGTCCTTGACGTGAGAAGAAAATTAATGAATAATCCAATAACGAGAGTGGATAAAATGAAACATGTAGTAAAACAAATACACGAAGATTAAGAAAAATTAAGTTAGAGATACTTTTAAATATGCTAAAAATTATAAGACCCTATGAAAGGTAAGAGAATAAATATGACAGATGAAATAAAATTTATGTAATCAACACAGGGGATGGGTTAAAACATTTGATACGCCAATTCTCCTTTACAAAAGTTATAGATTCAAGGGCGATTCATTAATAACCTACTTTCCTTGAACGTGAGTGTTCAAATGGTGGATCTTTCTTCTTTCAATTTAATACATCAGAAACTGTTGTGAGTACATTACTATAATGAAAGAATTATTTGTCCCTGTAGGCAGCTTGAGTTGTTTACTGTGGCATACAAAATTAAGGCTCTGTTTTGGCTAAGTGTGTTGAATTGTAACTTTTAAGTTACTCAACTTTTACGTGGTGTAAATTTTTTAAGTTAAATAATATTTAAATTAATAACGTATTTAGATAAATATACTTTTAAACTATTAGTTAATAATTATGTATTGAATTTGAAAGAACTGATAAGTTATTAGAATTTGACAAAAAGATAAAAATAAACATGTCATTGATCGTTGAATAATATAAAATTTTATCATTAGATATTAATAAATTATACATAATTATTAAAAATATATATTAATATAATATATATATACACTTTTTATTTTTCTACTTCAAATATATTACAAATTAATATATAAACAATACATATATATACACTATAGAAACTCAAAAGTTTTGCCAAACAAGCGAGGCAATGACAATGACTGCAACAAACAACAGCAACAGTGAGATGCAAACGGCTGGGGTGACGACAAGAAGTTGGGGCGATGGCGAGGGTGAGATGCAAATGGCTGGGACTATGGCGACAGTGATAAGCTGGGGTGACAACGATAGTCGAAAATGGGTCTAGTTGCGGGAGATCAGTTGATAAGGATAAAGATGAGATATGGTTGAAAATAATTTAAAATTATGAAGATAAAATCGTCATTTAATTTGATCATCGCAAATAAGCTGAGGCAGCGTTTTGGAAAAGCTGAGGCTGGAGAGCTTTTAGAAAAAGTTGGTATGAGAGTTTTTAAGCTATTTAGCTTAACAATCCAAACACATAACCGAATAAGTTTAATAGCTCATTTAGCTTATAAGAGGTCAAGCCGCTTATCCAAACAAAGCCTAAATATAAAGTGACTGCTGCATCTCTGATTTGATCATCCCAAATGAGCTTCTGCAAACCTTGAAGCCGCCAAAGAGAGTAAAAATTACTAATCCATTAACATCCTACAGTTTCAACTTGCTCAAATCCACCTTCCGAACTGGATATGTGTATGCCTCATAATTGATTTGCTGGCCCAAAGAACTCAATTTTGTAAGGGCAGTTATCAAATCAACCTGAAAACACAAACCAATATTGCAAAGTTTAGCAAATAAGGTTTTTGCAGAAGGTTGTCGAAACAAATAGGGCGTCCTAGTGCACGGGATTTCCCACTTTGCGACGGTGGGAAGAGGGTTGTGTTTGTTCGTTGCCTTCCCTTGCTTTTTTGCAAACATATATTCTGTTTCTCTTCCAAAAATAGCGTGCTAGGTATTTGCTTATCTAGTTTCACTAGTTTCTGCTGTAATTACCGGAAGAAGATAAGAGAATGGAACTGACCTCGTAGTCAGTTTGGGAGATTGTTTCTCGGCTTCTTTGGTATTTGTCAACCCAAGGAGCAACATCTCGATCTGTGGCCAGTAGGGCCTCAGTGGCCACTTGATCGGGCCCCAAGAATGCAGACATAACGGCTAGCTGTTAAGAAAAAACAAAAAAAAAGAAGACAACAAGGTTAATGAACATTTTAGCGGATCACTCAAAAGAGTTCTTAGTAAGATGGATTTGGCATCATTCAGTCAATCATTTAACAATAAAAAAGGCAAAATAAAAGCCAAGGCAATGGCAGTTGAAGTACTATTGCTGTGAAATGTAAAATCCCAACCATTCTTGTCAGAAACAATGTCTTGGCTTCTGAATCTTGGAGAGAAGGACATTTTAGACCAGAAAACAACTTAACTCTGAAAATGCATGACCAATTTATAAATTTTTTTTCCAAATGGTAATTCCATGTCATTTGTTGCCTCCAGCTTTGAAGAGTTGGGTCAGTTCTAAGTTTGAATATACTGCAGTTGTTGCTTGTAGAAAAGCTTTTATGGATATGGTTCCCACCAGTTCAGAGTTTCAGTTTTAGTTACTTTCATTTTGGTTATGAAATCCAACTGTGATCTGGGTTTCTTGAGAAACTAGTGTTTTCAATTTTCGGTGCCTAAGTTCTTGTGCGCTGTGTGAATGCTGTGCTGGAATAAATGCAACTTCAATGTCACAATAATAGAACAAATTACCTGACGAGGACCGAATCCTACAGCTGAGAACTTGTCTTTCATTTCCTGAACACTTGCTTTATCCCACTGGGGTATCCTTCCCTCTGGATCTGTCTCTTCGGTATCTGACCTCCCAAATTGCTTATCAAACAATCCCCACTATGGGCACCAAAAAAATTGTATGCAGCTTGTCAGACTTCACCCACAAGTATCAACATACAGTTCAATCTATCATTTCAGTTAACTCAAAAATGAAAATGTTTTGGAAACACACAGAAATGATAAAAGAGCTGGAGAAGTATTAAAAGTGTTTGGAAATAGAAACTGATATTTGTATAAATGTTAAATAACCTCAATAATTAAACAATTGAATTTTTTGATGGAAGATAATGAACACTCAAAACTGAGGCACTGTCTTAGCAACTGACATGATGCAATAACCTATGTTATTCAGTTACCAAAACCCAGTGATAAGAATTTAAAGCTGGAATTGACACAAGAAATGTTTCACATTCTAGCCTAGTTTTTTCACGGCCGCTAAACATCTGTACTCTACCAGAGATGTAAAAAAATCTTTGAATTTCAGGGTTCGTAAATTGGTCCAACTTTGAGATGGAGAACTGCAAAATAGTGGAGGTTAATTGCAAAGACAACAGAACAGCTGATGGTGGGGAAGGGAGAGAAGAATGAAAATAACTAAAAGAAAGACGATAGTTCACAGAACAAGAAGACTAATGTTGTGAACAATTAATCTTATACAGAAGAAACCAACCTGACCAATTGAACCATATGCAGTATACAGTAAGGCTCCTTTCTCTTCATTCCCACCACATTTACGGATGGCAGAAGTAAGAAAGGTAGACTTTATAGCACTTTGTGCTGCATTATATGAAGAAAATTAGGTCAGGAGCTTTCGAACACCAAATAAGAAAAAACAAATAAATTCATTCTTTCACAAACTTTTGCATAAATTCACTTTCCTTAGTAGAAATTTAAAACGTTGTTGGACGAGTGTTTTAGTAGACTACCTTGTTCACAGTTTCATTTTCTGCTGTTAAGTCTGCAATTGGTTCCATCTCAAATGGAAATTTGTGAGTCAAAATATGCTAGTAAACTACTATGGAACCAAGTCTTCAGTACTCAAAGCTTGTGGTAAGACCATCAAAAGCTTGAATTTCACATTTAAATAGAGAAGGATGGTGTGATGATATTATTTCAGAACAATATAGAGACATCTCATATTAGAAAGTGGCCAGAGAGTGCAAAGGATGAATAGAGCTTTTGTCTTAACATATAGTTTTGTCTTCTAATATTCTGTTGACCATAAAATCATCAGTATTGATATAACAGCAAACCACCCCTTAGATAAGTTTATTCATGACATTCTAGTACACTTTCTGACTGAACCCTGCTAGTTTTATGAGTATGCAAAAGTGCTCGCAGCCCATTAATCTGCTATTACGAATATACTCTACTGAGTTGTGATGCCTAATTCCAGATTGAGGATGAACTTTATCATAAACTCAACATGCTGACCTGCATATTGGATGAGATCTGCAAATGAAATAGGACCTCCCTTGGAATATGAATCTATTTCCTTCTTTGCTTCCTCTACTAAACTCAAAGCTGCAGAGAGGCCCTTATTCTCTGGTCTGCTAATCTCTGAGCTTCAAGCAACAAAAACATAGGGTAATCTCAGGAGAAAAAAAAGGGAGTTAAACAGTCATGCAAAAGATGCAAAATAAAGAAAAATTTGAATCCTGAACGTATTAAACCCATGATCCAAAACCCACTACAAAATTAAGAATTTAGAATAATTGCATAGATAGCCTCAACTCATCCACCTTTAATGCATTGAAGATGCTTATTGTGGGAGATGTGCCATATGTCCCAGGTGGCAGGCACAGTCATCTCAATATCTGTGGATGTTTAACATATATCTCTAGAAGCTCTCAGACGAGATTGAGATTCCATGTGTGACTCTTTGTGCCAACTTTCTGAGGTGACATGAAGATATTTGCAATTTTAGTCTGGCCCTAGATTACAGGGTTCAAGACTCACTTAAGCAAAGCACAAATGGGCCACAACCATAAGAATCTTGTGCCACCCCCTTAGCCCGGCTGATGGCAATCTCTAAACTTCCCCACTGTAAAGTTGCGGCACACCCATGGCTCACAGAAAAGCAAGTTCTCTATGTTGTCCACCGACTGCAAAGATGATTGAAGCACATTCATGACCTAGCTAATAGAACTCTCTTCCCTTTCCATGAGAGTGCTCACCATGGAGGCTGCTCATATACCATCGGGTTTGCCTCACCAACAGAACTTGCCCATTGCTCTACTCCCATATATAGTTGCTCACCATTTGCAGTACTTCTCTGCTATATGAAGATAAGGTCTATGTATATGCTCTGTCAGCCCTGTGGGACCAGTACTCTCAAAGATCTCTATAATTGTTAGTCTCCATCTATGAGATTACTCCAACAACCTAGGTCAGAAAACAAATCTAGGTATCTCCTTCTTAGGCTTCCAAGGGTTTCTGGATTGGAGGTTAAGAGTTTCATTTAATGCTCGCCTTTCCTTGCTCCAGGGGACATTGATCTGAGGGGTTTGCAAAATATAAAATGTTCTTCAAACATCATCATCTACCACCTACATATCATGTCTCTTACAAGTTTGATAAGTTCAAGAGACAACATGCCACTGGCCCACTGCCTTCTCCATCATCTTCACTACCCCACTTTCAGAAACAAATGATTCGCTAATGGAGTAAACCATCTAGGTTAACACCTCAACAAACAGTGGTTGTTTATCTATGAGTAGCACAGAATTTCCTGGAACAGAATTGAAGCCTTCACTTGATCCATAGTAAATTGAGATGTCTCCTAGTTAATCAGTCTTTCTCTCTTTGGCATCTGCCTAGATTTTTCCTTTCCAAACTCCTTACAGTCTCCATGCAAAATGCCAACTGTGATTTTCATAAAGCATCCCTCTGCCCGCTAACCTCTGATTGATTCCACACTATATTCCACTGAGAGTGGTTGATTGAGGGCTTGCTCTAAATCAAGAGCCTACCATATGTTCTGAAGCTCCCATTAGCCCACTGGCTCCCCTCAACAAAGAATCCTCTGTCTGCTTATCATACATGACAATAGAATATTGGGTTGTTGCAAATTGGCATTTGAAATCCTCAAATCAGCAGGAACAAAATTCTAGGACATGATATTTGAGTCAGCTTGGGGCTGGAAGGTTTTCTTTCAGAATGTAATTCTGATTATTCTGTGATAATTAATACACATTTTTATTTTCAACTAAGCTTGTAATTTTAACATGCTTTTGCTTCATTGCTGTTGTATATTGTAGGCATTTCTTTATAATCTTAAAACAGCCTATTTTTGGTAAGAAATTTGATTTGGCATCATATGGTGTATTTACTGATGGCACAGGGATCTCCTTTTTGATCATGGCATGTAGATGATCTATATGCCTTTGTTAAAAAACTTTACTTCTGCATTGTAATGATACATGTTTTTAAGTACCTGAACCGTATAGAACCATTTGGGCCTCCAGATTTTGTAGCCTACAACATTAATTAATTAGAAACAAGTCAACTTTTCTGACATATACAAATGATAGAAAATTCTATTTTCAGCATGAACAGGTAAAGTCTTTGTCACCTTATCATAAGTCATAGCATCATTCAGTGCTAAAGTTAATATGGATGGAACAAGATCTGTGTTTCCCTGTAATAGAGATAGGACTTGTAAATAACAGGATTGCAGGTAGAAATCTGAAAAAAAAATTAATTCAGCAAAAAGCAGGTCTAAATATGTAATACATCAAGGTCAATCTCATGACTAATGATGGTGGGATTTACCTTTATAGCTGTAGAAAGGGTCCCCTTTACTTTTGCTGTTGCAGAAAACACATAATGCAATTCAATAGACACCAAAAAAATAATGGAAAGAAAGAAATTTATTGTTTCAAGATCAAGACTTTACACTGAAATTCAGATCGTTGTCTGCGTTGTATTAGATCAGCAGCATTAGCCTCTTCAACAAATGAGCTGGAGCTTGCTATGACTCCCTATGGAGACAAGAACTGGCAGAAACTCATCATCACATAACCCCAACTCAAGGAATTGTATTTATCTAGATATGCATTTATGGATAAAAACATTCATTTGAAAAGTTTGAATGATTGAAAAAGCATACATTGCGATTTCCATTGTTTGAGATTACTCAAGTTATGATCCTTCTTCCCAGGATTATTTTCCTCAGAAACGTTCTTGATTTTGGAGTCCATTATCCATGTATGTACCACATAAGGTAGATTCGAACCAAACTGGAAATTAAGCTCCAATTGGTGCACAAGCTACATGAATTAATAAACATTATGCAATGTACCGTAGGAATACTATTAGTTTTATGGCATGGTATATGATGTTCAAGTTGCACAGGAAATCCCAATTTACTTTTTTTAGAAAGTAATCTGCAAGTTAATATGGTTGCACACATGCATTTGTTGCCATTCTATGATTAATATTGTTAATCTTTGTAATGTTAGGAAGAAAACCAATGTTCGTGAATTTGGGTATGGCATTTACCGTAACTATTTGTTTCATCATGATCAAGCTTCATTATCTCCTACTGACTGAATTCACTATCTTCTAACTGGCCCCAAATTCAAATACAACATCTTCAATCTTCAGAGACGCACTCGGGTAACAAGTTTTTGGAACTTGGCCATACTATCCATTTCCAGGACTTCATCCTTTTTTTGAGCCTAACTAAACTAAATATTCGAAAGAGAAGACAGGGGTTTACTAATAGCAACTTACATAAGCCATAAATCAAGCAGGGAGAAAAGAATGTATTTGGTCTTACGATTCCAATGGTCGCCCCGAAGCATTTTAGAATCTCCCTTCGACCAAATTGATCCTCATCACCTTCAATCTTACAGCAAATTGTAGTCTGATTTCACATACAATTTTTGAAAATATGTTAACAAGACAGGAAGAAGTTACTTGATATAAACATACAGAAAGCACAAATGTGTATAGTAGAAGAGCAAGGACTGGACTTACACCATGAAAGGGGTATCTACAGGCAGCAAGAGATCTACTGCAGGTGGCAAAGGAAGGAGACTGAAGAGGAGCAAATGCACGAAAAGAAGGGACAGTTGAGATGAAAGACACCATCACCATTTCTGGGTCGTCTTTCTCTCTTGAAAATTCAAATGTGGGAGAGAGAGAAAGAGGCCCTTTTTCCTTTTATTGTTGGGTTTAGAGAAACAGGAAGAAGATTATGAAGTAACCGTGTGTGTGTGGAGAGTGGGATTGAGTTGCTGATTATGTGTTATCCTTATCCATCCTGGAACAGAAAAGTTGGGTTTCAGCTGGTTCCATGTGTCTGGTTCCCGAGGCTTCTGAATTTAGATCTGAACCCGATTAGAAGATTCATTACACAATCAAACGGGCCGGGCCATTGTCAGTTTTAACCACCAAATTTGCAAGGCATTTCAATTTCACATTATCTAGAGATCATGGCGAAGATGGGATGAATATGCGGCAGCTGTGGGGCTCTAAATGCGATGAGATTTTCATCTATTTCACATTAAGATCTAAAGTTCACTATTAGTAGTTCTATTTAACAATTAATTTCAAATTAAATAATGAAAAAAAATTAATCATATTAAACAAATATCCCTCCGTCTCTACTTCTAAATTATCTCACTATCATTTCACTGGATGTTTAATTTAATATTAGTAACAATTAATTTACTTCTAAATTACCTCACTATCATTTCATTAGACTTTTAATTTAATATTAGTAACAATTAATTTATTTCTAAATTATCTCACTATCATTTCCCTGGACATTTAATTCAATATTAGTAATAATTAATTTTAATACGTGAGATAAAAGTAATAACATTTTACTTATACGATGGTTGAACAATTAATTTTATTACAACAATAATTTAAATCTTTATTTCACAATGTGTAGTCAGTTATATTAATTTTAATTTGTCAATCATTTTTATCAATAACATTATTTTTTATAAAACTCCTATAACTCTTAATCATACATTAAATGTCTCTTGCTGAGCCTTTTCATTTTTTTTATATTCCTCTTTAATTTTATTGCTAGATAATTATTTCATTCTACTCACCCTTTATATAATAGTCTATATTAATCTTCTTCCTTCTCATAACTAAATTATCTTTATTATATTTTACAAATCTTATTTTTAATAAAAAATATTTAAATATTATTATAAATCATCTTATTTTTAATTTTATCTTTTCTTATTTAATCATACATTTAACTTAAAATCTTTTAACTCCCCGAACTTTGCATGCCATAACCACCATACAAAGTTATCTTATAAAATATTCTTTTTAACTTTAAAATAAAACACCACAAAATACACTAAGTTGAGAAGCGAAAAGAATGAATTCTTTCTATTTTATTCCAATGGATGCCCAGGACTTTGATACATGCATCAACAGATCATGTTAGTGTAAAAACGACACTAACGCAGTAACTGTATCCCCATTGAATCTCCACCTCCATCCCTTCTGGGTTCTAATTATCCTTTTTTAAGAATTGGAGGAGAAGCCTTGTTCCAGCAAAACCACTCATCTTTCTACCACAATGCCTCATCTTATTTTACCTACACAAGCATAGAAGGAGCCAGCTCTCAGATGAAGGCTGTCAGCAACCTGAAACTCCATTAATGGCGGCGGCAGCTTCTTGGGCTTCAATAAATTATAAGGAAGGAACATTGCCACCAATCTGCTGGTTTGAGTTCATTTTCAGCATGGTACTTGTTCAGCTACTCACTCTGATCTACCTGATGCTGACAGAAGTGTTGAAATTTGCTGTTTCCTTCTGACATAAACAATCAGGCAAAGGGTTCACATAAAATGCTTCTTCGGATCGAAACCGATCCATGCCTTTTGTACCGGAAATGGGGCCCTTTCTCTTCCTTGGAGAACCTTGCCTGTACAATTAACCAAAAGGAAGCAGTGAGCAAATTTAGGAACCAACATCACTATAAGGGATTTGACATAATGAAGTTGGAACAATTCCATATAATGATCAAATGCCCCAAATTTCCCATGAACAAAGGGTAATATTCACGCACGCTTTGTAGATTCCTGCAAATATCAATTCGACTTCTATGCAAATGAACAATGTGACAAGTTTTATACAAGATGCCGTTCTCAGAGCAGCCATCTGGCGAGAGAATAATGATATAAAGTTCCAACACAACTTTCATATGAAAAAGTTCCATAAGATGGCAGTAAATGAAAATAATTGATATACGCATGTTCCATCACATATCTGCTATTGTGAAACCAATCTATACAACATGGAAACTCAACTCTCCTACAAATATTCATGCTTGTAGAATTTTATTATGCTTCTCTCCAACTATGAACAAGGGTAATACATGAGAAAAGACTTGGCATTTATATTAAGCCCATAGACATCCAATCTAATAATTGGAATCAGGACAGCACACCTAGATGTCATTGATCATTATTTCGTATAAATGCATAACATTATAATAATTTTCACATTCACATACCGTCTCCTGTGGATTTCAATAACACGAGTGGAAAGTTTTTTGCCTTCTCTCAGGGTGCCCCTCTCTATTTTGTCAAAAAGGTGGACAAGGGCTTTCCTGAAGACAAAGGGAGGAAAAATTGAAATAATATCAGAACTGCAGAGAGAATGACCAATACATACATCTTACTGAAACCTGTACACATGCTCCAAAAACTTGTTCTCTTGCCTGTCAGGAGAAATGGTCTTCCTATGTCCCAAGAAACGACGATGACCCTCAACTGCCCTCGCCATATTTCCAGAGTACGAGGGAATAAATATATCACTCTCAACTGACACAATGTAGTCTAGAGCAGCCATTTGAGATGCATAATTGACAAAAGGCTCTATCTCCTCTGCCGATGCTAGTTTTTCCTGCAAAAGTGATGGTGGCAATGACAAAACAAATAAATGATTATTAGAAGAAAATAAACTCTACAATGAGGAAGTGTCTGTTTTAAGTAGGTTTGACCAACTAGCAAGTGGTCCTCATTTATAAAAGGTAATCCATGTTATACCTGTGGGGTTTTGACCCCTCAATTAAAACTTTCAAGTTCAGAAGATAATAAAAGATGGTCACTGTGCTATAATATGAATGAAATCATCTAAACCCAAGCCCTTATTACTTCCAAGCCACATCCACTACTCCAAAATAATGAAAGAAGTGGAAACCAGAATCAGCATAAGATTACGTCCCTTCTGAATTGCTCCCACTTGCTTCAGATGTTTTTCTTGTTAATTCCCTCCAACAGACTTAAGTAAGTATGCTGTTTTAATCTTGCAGTCTTTGAGGTGAGACATACCATGGTATCCCTCAGCCCACTATTACTAATAACAAATAGTATGATATTGCTCAGCATTGGTGGTTGTCCCTATAGTGTAGCATCATGCAGATCCTACTGTCTCTCTACATGTGTAAAACCAACAGGGTAGATTAAGAACATGGAAAGAAATTCCCACATTGCATGGATTACCAGCTTACGACACAAAGCCACCATTAATTTCTAGTTCTCTTTTTCTGGGTCCAGGATCAGTCACATTCATGCCAGATCATACTTGGCACATTATATGTTTCTTCTAGATTTACACATGTGCAAGGCCCTTAAAGTTTCCCCTTCAAGCTGAAAAAGATATCATTAACATTAAACGCTACAATTTAATCTGTCAGAGAAATTAAAGGAAATCATCAAACAAATGGATGATTTCACAGCATACCTTATCCATTAGAAGGGGATAGCGCAGTCGCAAATCAGCCATACGAGAATCTCCACCATATATCTCTCCAGCAGCAATATATATGGGGGTTTTTGATGGGAATCCCATAGCAGTGAGGAATATGCCAACCTCCTTTGGAGTCAAAGGGCAGAACCCTTTGGCTCTTTGTTCTGTGGAATTGATATCTTTTACTTTCCAATATGCAGTGTTCTCCCTACAAGTTCAAAATAAAAACATGAAATGGAAGTCGAAAGAAGATAGAACAACCATTAAAAACAGTGCAGTCAATGCAACAGATGACTAATTATTGTATGTAAACCTGTAGACAGATCTTTTACGAACCCACCTGATTATCTTCAGTTCATCAGCTTCCTCTGGGGATAAATCATGTGTGCACCCACTAAAGGCAAGCATGTCCTTTTCATAACGTAAATGCAATGCAATATATGGACCATAAGACCTCATTCGATCCACCAACAACTACAACATGAGATAATAATTCTGCATTAATGCCTACATAGATATAATCACTCTTAACAGTCAAGGTTATTTATTTGAAATGCTACTTTTCCCATGGCTTCAATTGGTGGTGAAAAGCGCAGCGCTTCATAACAAGCACGACAGCGCAGCTTCTGAATGTCTGGAGGCAGATTATTGTTTGCCAGTCGAGAATCAGACTTAGCTGCTCGAATAAGCTACAAATTTTATGAAATTTCAAATGTCAGCTATCTTTCTATAGCCTATAGGTTTAATATTTCAATTGAATGCTCAGGTGGTCCAAATACCTGATAATCTTCCCACAAGCTAGCAATCTCATTCTGGTAATAATCAATACCAGACCAGCTCCTAAAGTGCTTAATTGCTCTGGTAGCGTTTGCCAGTTCCTTAGGTAGTTTTTTAATGACTTTAACATCATTAGCCAAGGAAGTAATAAAATGATCTTCATCAAATACATCAGAAAAGTTGCTGCATGTTGAACATGTAATGTTCAGAATAGCATCAAGCATGCACAAATGTAGATGAAAATGTAAAAGCATGAAATTGGGAAATGGTACCTGATGTCCTGCCAAAATGAGCGTTTATCAAGTTCTGGAATTACAAGTGTGGCATTTATGATATGAGAAACAGCAACCATGTCACATATCTGCAAGTCATAAGACAATTCCTTAGCTGCACATAATAGCTGTACTGAGAACTGCATGATACAGTGATAGAGATGAAATGTAGAAGAAAGACATGGCAGTTCTGTTTTCTGCATGTTTATGGCGGTATCACAGATTGCAGTATTGCAAATTGTTACAGTATACATAATCAACAATAATTGACAGAGAAACAGAACAAGTTCATGTTTTTAGACTATTCATACTCTAATGTTGGGGCAATTACTTGCAAAGGCCAGAAAAAGGTACCAAAATAAATGGAATGAGCATGTTACAGGAAAAACTAAAATTGGGAAATGGATTTACCTAACATCTAAATCCATGAATTGGCTCAACTAAATCAAAAATTGATGAAGAACAAGAGTTTGAATCATTTTAGAATTTTATAATTCTAGTTATCTCATATTTTAGTTATTTAGGAGTTTTAGAGGTTAAGAACTTTATGTTCTTGATTGGTACATTAGATTAGATTCCCAGTTTTGTGAGGCTTAGGAACATTATATATTCTTTTTTTATTTAATTATACATAGCTTGCGAGAGCAGGAATTATTCAAATTGAGATTATTGATTACTGAATATTTCCATCTCTTTCCCTTGGTTTCTTAATCTTCTATTCTCCTACTTGTGGGAATTGAGTCTATAAAAAAGCTTTGACAAATTTTAACTTTTGGTAATTTCTTTGGTTATATTTAATTGCAATTCTATGGCCTATATTTTATCAATCAAGCTGCCGAAAAGAAAAAAATAAAAAAACAAGAAGTTTATAGTGGTCCAGTGTCACACACCTACATCCACTATACAAGGTATTCAACTCGTTCTTTAGGAGGGCATATTTATAGCTTATCGCCTTATTTTAGCCATCCCCAACGATTCTATTGAAGTACAAGCTTGAAAATGACAACTTGCAGAAAGACAAAACACACGGGAAACAAGCTGTTGGGTGACTGTTGACTGACGGATCGAATTAGACAAGAAAATCAAATTTAATCAAAGATAGAATCCCAAAAAGATTGACTGCTATCCTTGATAGGCAACTCTCAACCTGACTCTCGAAGCCAAAATGTAAAACAAAAAACTGGGGCAATGGGAGTAAGATCAACTGCCAATTCCAATAATCAGAATCTCAACAGCTTGGGTGATGGTCAACTATCCTAGTTGACTGCTCTGAGCTATGCCAAACATCAACTTTCATATTGCAGTCAATTGTGAGGTTGACTACTGAATCCAAAATCCAACTCTGATCAACCGGATCCTCCCAAGTCAACTGAAGACCAACCAATGACCATATAAGGTCAATTGGGCAGTTTGCTTAAGAAACTGCCAGAAACAAAATCTAGAAAACTTCGACTATCACACTGACATTTGACTCTTAGACACTTTATTTAGCATCCATAAATTTCAAAAAGCTTCAAGGAAAAATATAATTAAATCTCACAAGTTTTGTTAGTCATACTATCCTCTCTCTTCTCTTTCTCACTCTTCTGGGTTTCTTAACTTTCTCGTCCACTTATCCTCATTCCAGCGGCCCGTCTAGGATTCTTCCATCTGTTGGCCATGAAAAGGACAATTGAGAGGCAGTGTTTTTGACACTGTAGACCTGTAGCCACCTTCAAACCCAGCCCAAAGTAATCCATATGTTTTTCAAAACCCTTCACGATTCATTAGGCTTGAGTCCTTTTAAGACATAAACCAATTGAATCAAACCAGTCGAGTATCAAGGGGAACCTTACCCCTATTTTAACCCGACCATAATTGTGACAACAAGCATCAGCTTGTGCTCCAGCCAAAAACAGATCCAGTGGCAAGAAAATCAGTATAACACCACCGTCAAGCCTTAATATCACCAGGTGGAGTAGAGTACATGCATTCTAGCTCCCTAATTACCTCTATCAATAAACTTATCTATCTTTTGTAAAACTCTTACATCCAATGTTATGCCTAAGCATTTCTCACCAAGTTTTCATAAAGCCTCTACTCTTTTGTTACAAATTTCTTCCATCTCATGAACTCTCTTCATGAGTGCATCTATTAGTTCTCTGCTCCCATGTTCAAACTCAATCCCGCCTTGCACATTTTATCTTCAATAAGTGCCAGTCCAACCTTATTACAGATAATCTTGTTTATAATTATGTCTTTTTTTATATAGACGTATATCACTGTTACATTTTTGTCTCAATTATGCTTATATTTTGCACATGTTGATACTTAACCTCCCAATCCCTTCTAGCTTCAAAAGGTTTATACAATTACATAAAACATCATAAGCATTTCTTCACCTTAACCGTCTAATTTTGATTCTACAAGTAATATTTTTTCACTAATCTCCCTTTATTTTTAAACAATTGATCCAAGATAGAAAAACCAATCTTTTCTTATAATAGTTTCATCTTCAATTATTTTCAGATCATCATCCACACTTCTATTTTTTCTAACGTTGCATTTTAAATATTTGGCTTTTGATTTGCTCAAGTTAAAGACTTTGAATTCTAAGGCATCCTGCATAACATGACATGCTAATTCATATCTATAAATAACCTACACCAACACACCTCCACTTGAATGTGCTTAGTCAGTTCATCCATCACTAGAGAAAATGGTAGGATTTAGCATAAATCTTTGATGCAATCCCGTTATAAATGAAAAAAAATCTCAATATCCCATTTATAAGTCCTAATCTGTTGTCTACTTCATTAGACGTGTCTTTAATAACCCATACATAAGCATTTTGAACGAACCCTTTTCTTCCCTGAAATCGTTCACTTTCAGAAGATTTGCCTAGGAGATCACCATATTTTGGTTAATAACTATATTTTTTTTTTCATTATGTACCTTAGTAAGTAGATGGCTTTCATTGTTAACCTATCAAGCATAAAACTAATAAATTTTCAAAGATATCAGTTGCTCTTGAGGACAAGCTTGGGTGGCAATGGTAGAGTGGCTCCTTTGTGACTAGTTGGTCATGGGTTTCAGTAAAAGAAATAGTCTCTTCACAAAAGAAGGGTAAGGGTCTGCAAATATGACCTTCCTCTAAACCTCGCAGGCGGGGTGTCATGTACATTGGGGAAATCATTTTTCTTTTAGTTTCTCCTTTTAATCTTTGCTAAATCACTCTTTCTCAAAATTTTAAAGTATGACTCACTAAATTGTCATGACCCTAGGGTTTAGCTAGGGTCTAGGAAGGAATTGGGAAGGATTCGGGAGAGAAACGGAGAAGAATTGGAGGGAGATATAGAGCAGAAATCAAGAGAAATGAAAGAGAACTAGGAATAATGAGAGGGAAAAAGTAAGGAGGGAAAATATGAGTTCACTATATTATTTCAGCATGCCTTTCTCTACATACTTGAGCCTATTTATAGGCTATACAACTGAAAGAAACATCTAGAATAACAGCCCCATGTGCTGTAACAAAATAATAGAAATAGCTCCTAATAAACAAAGGAAACTAATTACATTAGGGCCCTTCTAACTACCCTTGGGTCGTGACATAAATGAATTTCTTTGTAACTGTTATAACTTTAAATGTCTCATTTGTTCTAGTAAATCTCATACTAGGATGTTTTTTCTCTACTTGTTAAACATTTTCTTCGATTTATGGCTTACATTAAATAATTTTGTTAACCATAAAATGTCTTCCTCACTCATGCATTTTCATAATTCTAAAAGGACATTACTTGGTCCAACAATTTTACTATTCTTCTTTTTCATGGCTTACTTCATTTCTTTCTAGCAAATACAGCTATGGAACATGTAATTTTTATATTTTTCAGAATTATCAAGATGCACCAACATAATATTTGTTTCTCCACATTAATTAAGAAGCTTGGAGAAATACTCCTCCATAGTGAAAAAGTGCAGTTTTCCTGGGAGATGCAAGGAAATTCTTGAATAGATTGTTATTCCTTCCAGATTTATCTCACAAGCATTGGAGTGTCAAAATTCACCACTCAAATTTTGAAGAGGTTCTATTTTGTCAAATCCAGGGTAACTCAAAATGAAAGCATTATTTTAACTTCCTGGAAGAGAGTTCTGTTCAACTGAGAAGAATGTGGAGATCAAGAATTTTTAATTGTTTCAGAATTTTGTAATTCTAGATATGTAGGGTTTTATTTAGACATGTAGGATTTTTGGAGATACAAGGATTTTGATTTGTACTTCACGTTAGATTCCTAGTTTAATAGGGATATTAAAAAATGTCATGTTTTTATTTTCTAGTTCAATTAGGATTCTAACTTGGTAGGAATTTGAGTTTTCAAATATCTCAACTGTATGAATTATTTAGATCTGGACTACTGGTTGATAGATAGAAAAAATTGACGAGCTATAATTCATATAGTTGATCCCATCTAGTGGGGATTAAAGCTTGATATGTTATTGGATTAATAGTTGATGAATATATAATATTTATTATTGAGCTCTTTCTCTCTCTTCTCTTCCTGTGCCCTCTCTTCTCTCTTCTTCTTTGGTTCTATTTCTATATGAAGGTCAAACCATCTCAAACTTGCAGCATCTAGGTCATCTGCTATAATAACTACTGGGATCAAACTGGCAGATGTTGGATTAGATCATGCCGTATCTTGCAACAATAGAACCAAACGCACAAAAAGTTATTCTAGATTGGTTTGAGTCCAAATCAGTCAGACTTACAACATCTGATTTATCTACTATAATGACTAATGGGATCAAACTGTTTCTATATGTTGGATAAGACCATGCCATATCTTGCAACAATAGAACTGAACTCACAAAAAGTTCTTCAAGGTTGGTTTGAGTCAAATCGGTCAAACTTACAGCATCTAAGTCTTCTCCTATAATGAATACTGGGAGTAAACTGGTTCTAAATGTTGGATTGGATCACAGAACCAAACTCATGAAAAGTTGGTGAATATTGATTTGATTCAAAACCGGGACCCTGAAGCCCTTGAGTTTGATAAATTAGCATATTGCAAAAACATGGAAGCAATGGCAAATACAAGATGTTTGTATAGAAGGGGACAACATAAACTATCTTAAGTTTTGGCGCAGCTAAGAAAAAATTTCTCAAATTCTGCAGGGGCTAATACATGGTTTCTTCTACAATTCTCAAAAATACTATAGGCTAAGGTAAAATTTGAACTTCAGGGCCCTATCCATGCCCCCATTCCACCAATGCATAGAAGTTCCACTAATTTGAAAAAACAAGTTAATTATGCAACAAGACATAGTATTCCTCCTGTGAAAGAGGATGTTCATTTCCAACCATATTCATCCTAGTCGTAGGGACATTTTCATCTCAGTGATCTCACTACTCACAGAGGAAGAATTGGGGTCAGTGCCCCTGAAATGCAAGAATAAGGAAAAAATAACATTTCATGATGTACATGTAAAATAAGAAAAGCACCATTTGTTTCATGCAACCTTTGGCATCAGTTACATAGCTGACCTGGGAACTATTCCATTGTGTAAAGGAGAAAAGGCTTGATATTTTAACCAGTTAACATCACCTAATGTACGTCAGGACCCTACGGTGGTTAAGGGTAGTTAGGGGGGTTAAACAATGTATGGGAGGTTGTAACAAGTAGAGGATAGTTGTAACAGGAAGCTATTAACAAAATCACAGTAGGCATTTGAGGGCAAGTAGAGGATAGTTGGATGGTTGTAACAAAATAACAGTAGGAGCTGGGGGGAGTTAGACGGTTGAGGGCAGTAGGTGGTTGTACCAGTTGAACCTGCCAATGAAGATGGGCTGGGGGAGATCAGTCACGCCAACCATGGAGGCAAAGGGAGTCGCGAACGGCTAAGAAGGCCGTTGGAGGTCAGTGGCGCCATCAGTCTCATACCTTCCCCAATTTCTGATGCCCAAGCTGGACGTGTCGATGTTTGAAGGACAGAACCCGCGATGGTGGGTTTGGAGGTGTGAAAAACTATTCAGCATCTATCAAACCCCGGAAGAGCAGAAGATAATGTTGGCAGCGGCATATTTGAACAACATTGTCAATTCTTGGTTTCAAGATTGGTACAAGTCGCAAGAAGGCAACAACTGGTCCCGATCCGTGGAGGATTTCTGTACAAGATTTGGAGCCCGAAATTTGGCAGACGTTGTGGAAGAATTCAACAAGCTGAAGAAGTGGGGGCAGTGCAGCAATGCCTGGAAAAATTTGAAGAACTCAAGTTTGTGATGTGCACATTAAATCTGAGATCAAGCGAAGCCTACTTTGTTTCAAGTTTCATAAGTGGGCTGAATAATGAATTAAGGCCAACAGTGAAGATGCAACAGCCAAAAACGGTCAGAGAGGTAGCAGCAGGAGCTCGGCTGAAAGAAATGATGGTAGAGACCCTAATAAGAAAACAAAAGTTTTCCTTTCAGAGTAACCAGGTGGTTTTTAACCATTGGGGTGTTAAGGAGGCAGTGAAGGCGGGCCCCATGGCGAAAAACAGTATGGTACCGCCAATGCTGGGGGAAATCAGTCGTTGGGGGGCAGGTCAGGAACACTGGAGCAGCAAAGGCAGGCTGGTCTACGCTATAAATGCGGAGAAAGATATGTACCGGGCCACCAATGCAGAAAACAATTGTTAATGTTGGAAGGAGACGAAGAAGTACTAACAGCTGAGGAAGTGATAGAGGAGGAAGAGGTTATGGAGGCTGAAGAAGGGGATGGGGAGATATCCCTACATGCATTAAGGGGTTTGGTGAATAGGAAAATGATTAAAGTGGAAGGGCGGGCGAGGAATCACAAGTTCATGATCTTGATTGATAGCGGAAGCACTCATGGCTTCCTAGATGAAAAGACAGCAAAGAGATTGGGATGCACAGCAACTAATGTACAGCAGTTGACAGTAAAAGTGGCGAATAGAGAAAAGATGGTGAGCAAATTGGCCTGCATAAATTTTTGTTGGGAAATGCAGGGTGAAATATTCTTGACAGACTTAAGGCTATTAAAGTTGGGAGGATGTGATGTGGTATTGGGAGTCGATTGGATGCGGACAAGTAGTTCCATCAGCTTTGATTTTAATAAGACTATCACAAGGGATGGAAGGGCAGTGACTTTGAGTGGGAGTTTGGACAGTGGGGCATGCAAACTCATCAAGGGAAAAAGGCTGGGAAAGCTGCTGAAATCAAGGGGAAAGCTGCTGAAATCAAGGATCAACCAGGTGGCACACTTGTTTTCATTACAAGCCACAGAGGGGGAGGAGGTGCCAGTGCAAGATGGCCAGCTATCGGTGACAGTCAGTAGCCCAGGCCAACCACTATGGTAGGTACATGAATCTGACTCTTTACATAAATTGTTGGAAGAATTTAAGGATCTCTTTGTAGAACCCTCATCCCTACCTCCTAAACGTGCATTCGACCATGCTATACCTCTCAAACCTAATTCGGAACCCGTCAATGTCCGTTCCTATAGATATCCACCCAAGCAAAAGACTGAAATAGAAAATTTTGTTAAGGAAATGTTACAGCAGTCTATTATTTAGCCTAGCCACAGCCCATTCGCTTCTCCCATCCTTCTCGTTAAAAAGAAAGACAGTTCGTGGCATTTTTGAATTGATTACCGTCTATCAATAACCATTAAAAACAAATTCCCTATACCAATAATAGAAGACCTCCTAGATGAACTCAAGCATGCAGCCATCTTTTTGAAACTAGACTTGCTGGCTAGTTATCACCAAATCCATATGAAATCCGAAGACATTCACAAAACTACATTTCGGACACACCATGGGCATTATGAGTTCAATGACATACTGATTTACAGCCCATCTTTCGACCAACATCTCATCCATCTCCGGACTGCATTTGAGATCCTTAGGTTTAACCAACTATATGTAAAGAAGTCAAAATGTGCTTTTGTCCAATGGCAGGTGGAGTATTTAGGCCACATCATCTCTGCTCAAGGGGTAAGTACGGACCCAAACAAAGTGGCAGCTATGCAGAATTGGCCTAAGCCTACAACGGTTAAGGCGGTGCATGGGTTCTTGGGGTTGATAAGATATTATCAATGCTTTGTGCACAACTATGGGATCATAAGTAAGCAGCTAACAGAGCTGTTAAAAAAAGATAATTTTCAGTGGAATGCACAGGTGGAAGAGGTGTTTCAGCAGCTGAAAAACACTATGAGTGAGGTTTCGGTTTTGGCCTTACCCGATTTCAGTCAACCCTTTGTATTGGAGACGGATGCAAGCAGTGTTGGAGTCGGAGCAGTTATTGCCTGACCCATCTAGTAAGCCGGGGTATTCTATTTCAGGTGGGTTGATGAGATTTCTTGGGCGAATTGTGATTGCAGACTGTGCTCAGCTAAAGTCCAAAATTTTACAAGCTCCACATGGCTCATTGGTAGGGGGCATTCAGGGATTCGGAGCACCTACCATAAGGTCAAGCAACTGTTCTATTGGCCTGGTCTTAAGAGGACAGTACAGGACTCTGTGCTGTCATGTGATGTGTGCCAAAGATGTAAGCATGAATCGGTGGTGACCCCTGGTTTGTTGCAGCCTCTGGAGTGTCCGGAACAGGCCTGGAGCTGTTGTCCATAGATTTTGTAGAGGGGTTACCACGGTCAGAAGGTAAAAATTGTGTGCTGGTGGTTGTGGATCGATTTACTAAATTTGCCCACTTTATAGGCCTCTCTCATCCCTTTACGGCTCAAGAAGTGGCCCAAATATTTTCGGATCAGATCATCAGTTTGCATAGGGTGCCGAGGACTATTGTCTCAGACCGGGACAAGATTTTTTCTAGTTTCATGTGGCAGGAATTATTTAAGTCATTGGGAGTTAGCTTACATATGTCTACCGCCTACCATCCGGAAACGGATGGTCAAACGGAGAGGGTAAACCAGTGCCTTGAGAATTACTTGTGCTGCCTTTGTCTAACTCATCCCTGTCAGTGGCACAAATGGCTTTCTTTAGTGCAATGGTGGTATAATTCTTGTTATCACACCTCTATTAAGATGTCCCTGTTTCAGGCCCTATATGGCTCCAAGCCCTCTTATTTGCCTGCCACTATGTCTTCATCGTCAGTAGCTGCGGTGGACGAATTCCTCCAGCAGCAGCAGGAGGTGCTGCAGATCCTTCGGAGGGAGTTGGCTTCAGCCTTCCGCCCAGCATCGGATGAAGCAATTTGCTGATCTCCGCCGCAGTGAGCGGGATTTTTCTGTTGGAGATTTGGTTTACTTGAAGTTAAGACATACTCACCAGCAAGCCCTCACTAATAGTCCAATTTCCAAGTTGAGCCCTAAGTTCTTTGGGCCTTTTCCGATTGTGGCCAAGTTTGGATCCACTGCTTATCAGTTACAGCTACCATCTAGTTCTCATATTCATCCGGTTTTTCATGTATCATTGCTCAAGAAATCGATTGGCACACAGTAGGTTTCTTCTACGTTGCCCAACTTTGGTTCCAAATCTTTTCCTCAGTTGGAACCAGCCTTGATACTAGATAAGAGGGTGATCTACTGGCATGGCACCCCTATTACCCAGGTGTTAGTGCAGTGGACGCATCTCCACCCCGACAATAATACTTGGGAGTACCTCCCTGACTTGTTGCAGCAATTTCCGCAAACAGCCGGGCTCCTTTCGCTTCCTTGAGGACAAGAGTTCTGAACCAGGGAGTAATTGTCAAGACCCTACGGTGGTTAAGGGTAGTTAGGGGGGTTAAACAATGTATGGGAGGTTGTATCAAGTAGAGGATAGTTGTAACAGGAAGTTGTTAACTACAGTTGGATGGTTGTAACCAAATAACAGTAGGAGCTGGGGGGAGATAAATGGTTGAGGGCAGTAGGCGGTTGTAACAGTTGAACCTGCCAATGAGGAGGGACCTATATAAGAGGCTTTCCCTCTCAATAAAGGATATCAATGCATATTTTGATAAACTTTCAGTTCTCTCTATCTCTCAATTTCTCTCTGTTCATCCTTCCCCTCTCGTTTCTCCCTCTCTCATTCTCTCTTTCTCTCTCAAACCCAACCCCAATTCCCCTCACATGAGGAAAATTACCCTTGTCAGGCTGAGACCCTGACAATGTATAGGATTTTTTTACCCAAAAACAGAAACCTGTATTAACTCCATTAAATACAAATGGCATAAAGGATTTCAGCCATGTTCCTATAGTCTCATACTTCTTTGACAAAAGAATATTGCTCCAAACCCTGACAGATTACCAGTACATCTATCCTTCTGAGTTGATGTAATCCTTTAACTTATCAGTGAAGCAGCAGAAACAAAAATACAAACATGTATGAGGAGCATGGCAAAAGATAAAATAGAGCTGGCTTGATAAAAAAATTTACAGTAGAGAGACAGATAGGACGCAGACCCCAGCTCGCATCTGATTAAGTCCTCCATTTGCATGAACAAGGAGGTAACCTTGAGACTCTTCAGGCACTGAACAAACAAAATCATTAACACATAAATAAAGGAATAACAGTTACCAATGAGTTCCATATAGCAAACTAGAAACAGAAACCACAACTTCCTTACTATTGTAGGTTGAACTTGGCTGCACGCAGGGCAAATAGTCCCGGTTTGGGGGTCGCTTCCACAGCTTATCTAGATCCTCAATCCCACTGGCACCATTCACCTGTCAAGTCTAACTGAGTGAAATAAGAAAGATGTCTGACTATAATGTACCAAAAAATAGACAAAAAATAAATAATGTCATTACATCAATGACACTCAACTTGCACAAGATAGCAGATTAGATTAACACAGCCAGCCTCTTGATGACTGAGTAAAGAGAAAATTCTCAAGAACTCAATTGCTTAAAATGGGATATCAGAAACAAATCAGGAGGCATAATGGCATAAATACTAAGATAAGCACAAAACCTTGTGAGCAGGGAGAGGTGTTCTTAACAGATGGGGCGGCGCCAGTTCCAGCTTCCAGCTTGTCTCTCCTCCCAATTTTTGGTACCCGATTTCTTGTTGCTTTAAAATTGAACCAAACCCATACGAATAAACAATCTCATTTCACAACCAACCCACTATATAATATAAGATGTCGTAACACTAAAAGAAGAACACCCTCTGCTATTGCGTTAACGAACAATAACCTAAAAAAGGTAACCTTGATGCATTGATTGATATATAAGATTCAAAGAACTCAAAAACCCCAAAAGCCGAAAGAATCAATAATCAAAAACCACATTAGCCCAGTCCACTAATTCTTGCACAGACCCAAAAAAAAAAAAAAAATCTTTTTTCGAGTTCAAGATTTTCCAGACCCAGAACAGTTATTCCAGAAAAAATGGATGAAAGTGAAATCGAGGGGAGTCACTCTAAGAAATTGAAACCCAAGAACCAGACAACATTTGCAATCAGTTGAAGACGAAGAAGAAAAAGATTGTAGGGTCACCATTGATAGCTTGTAAGAGTCTGGCAACTTGGGGACTCGGGAAGGGCGTAGGTGGGCATAGAGAAGGGCCAGTAGGCCTATTGAACCTATGGCGCACGTTAGTAACCTCCTCAGTAGTCCCAGCGTCTTCCACCTCCGCCTCTGCATCTCCTCTTTCTATTTATCTTTCTCTCTCTGAAAGAAGAACCCTCTCTCTCTCTCTCTCTCTCTCTCTCTCTATATATATATATATATTTATATGCAAGTATATGATATGTATGGGCTTCTCTTTCTCTGTCTAAAGCAAACCCAGTCGGCTGCCTTGATTCCTTCTTCTTGCGAGTCTTGTGACTGAACTTTGGTTGGATCAGTTTTGTGAAGGAAAGGGAAAAGAAGAAGCATTTATAATTGCCCAAGAGCACGGTAACAAATGAGGCGTGAAATTACACCAATTGGGCTCAGCTGTCAGCTTTCAGCTTTCATGAAAGAGAGACAAAGATAAACATTGCGCTTATGGGCTATGATGATTGATAGTCATCATCCGCATCAATTTACAATTTTCTACATGCTTTTTTTAAGTTAAATTGTGAGAATTTTCATGATTTTTAATGTCAATCCTGAAAACAGCCAACTTAAATCGTATCCCGTGTGTCAACTAAAATAATTTAGGGTATAACTATAAAATACTCAAATTATTGCTTGCTCTCATTAATTAACCAAATTACCCTAAAGTAAGGTTCAATGGAAACTGTGAGAACCAAGTGTCATTAGTTTTGAGCTTTGACATTGCCGAAATTAAACCCAAAAAAAAAAAACCAACATTTCAACGAACCCACCCTATTTTAATTGAAATCTGTATGCAATTAATGTGAAAGTTTGAAGCAAAATTGTGGCCGCCCTCCAAGTGTTTGACGAAATGCGAAAAAAAAAATGAAAAAATATGAGCGGGGATAGCGCATAGCATTTTGGACACTGAATCGTTGAAGGATCTCTTCAAAACCTTGTATGTGGAATCGTGAATGAAGGTAAGGGAATGTGAAATGTGAAATGGCAAGTGCATCCATTTCAAGCACCGTTGTGAAGAAAAGATGCTATGCTGTAGGAATTTATTAATATAGCAAGAATCTTGACGAGTTATATACATTTCACTTGCCTTGCCTTGATAGTTGAGAGCGAGCATTGAGGATGATGGAATAGATTTGATTGATTTGAAGAGTGAAGTGAAACTACTGAGGGTCATATAAATGTTGTATAATATTATTAGCCATTAGGAGGATTCAAATCTTGATAAAAATAATTTTAAATTTGTGGGCTTATGTTATTGAAATACAAAAATGCAAACTATAAACTCGTGTATTAAGAAAATTTGTGGGCTTATGTTATGTACTATGGCAATTTAAGCACTTTATGCTTCCCCAATTTCATTATAAACTTGGATAATGGTGCCTCAAGTCTCTCCCCCAAATGTCTTTCCCTCTCTCTCTCAATTCTCAAATGTCTCTCTCCAGTCCTTTTGTCTTTGGTCGTGAATCGCATGATGTGAAAATTTACCCATATCCATCAACTAGTAGTGTTTGGTAGGCCTTAAAATTCTCTTGTCAAGAGAAGGGATTTAATGACTTGCCATAACATAAGCAAGCTGCATCTTTCTAGTTAATAATCTCTTCAATTTGTTTCGTCTTTTTTTAAACATCATCAAGCGTATGCCTACATTTTACTAGAAAATTAATTAAATGGACTGTATAAAAAGACATCAAAGCCCAACCCAATTATTTGGTAGTTGCATTTCTTTTAAGACCAGATGCATAAAAGTATTTTTTATTTTATTTTTTTTAAATTAAAAGTATTTGGTAGCACATGACATGAATGAAGAAGGATGAAGCCACCCGAAAAGGAGCAAAAGCAAATCGACAACAGGTCAAGTGTAAAATCTTTATTCTTCTCTTTAATTAATTAATCTCAATATTTCTTTTTTATTCTTTCATGTTGTTTTTTTATTATTTTTTAATTCTTTGAAATATTAATCTGATCGATAAAATTAAGAATCCCATACTGCAGTCTGCATCAACTGCTGTCTGGCCTGCATTGTCCTGTCACAGTTGATTGTCTTCTTCTATGAATATGAATAAAATTAACTTTACTAATATATTTCATTACTATGATTATCTGATACAAACGTTGGAATTAAGTTTTTTCAATATTTTTAAAATTTAAATTTAGATAAATGGAATTGAAAAAAAAAATGCAATAAGGAAAGAACAAATGCAGTACAATGATGTAAAATGGTTAATCAAGGATTTTGTAAACATACACAAAATGTATTCTATTACCTTGTAGATTTTACAAATTCAACTATAAACATTTACGGTTAGTTTTTTATACTTGGTTCAGTCAATACCAATACACTATCTTTCAAATGATAAAACGTAATTTTTTTACAAGTTTTTTAAATAATGTAAAAATATTTCTCAAGAAAAAAATATGAAATCAAATAGTAAGCACTTAAACTTTTATCTTGAAAGAGAGAGCCACACAAATTTTAAATGAATATCATTCAATGCGTTCAACGGATATATTTTTCAAAATCTGACAATTGATACTCGACTATTATAACATCTTACTCGATTGGACTTTTCATATAATTGATTATATGGTGGACTTACTCAAATATGACTAAATCATTACTTTACTAACACAAAACATTCAAAAACTCACATTACTTACTCAAGTACAAGATTAAGATTATTCGACTATTATAAGACTTCACTTGAGTACCAACATTTACTACTCGATTGCATTTAGATCTAGAGACTTAGCTAGAAACTAACATATTTTCCCTCAACTAATACATATATTTATTTGATTAATAAAATACATTAGTAGATTGAGAAATAAGATTCGATCGAGTAAAAAGATGATTAGATCATATAGCTCACTCGAGTGAGAAAGATGCTTACTCGATTTCAAAAGCTCCATATTTAATTTAGGTTCAAGATAACATAACTTTGCATAACATACTCATAGAAACTTATGATACTCGATTAGACTAATTCATATACTCGATTATTTTTAAAAGTATGCTAAGTAATACTCAATTGAGTTTTATCAACAAAAAATTCATACTTAATTGATTTTCATAAAAGTTTTCTCACACTCGACTAATACAAAAATATACTCAACTATTTTGAAAATATATCAAAGTATGATATTTCTAAACTTAAGAGAAAATTAAAATATTTTAAAAATTATTAATAAACCAAATTTACTAAAAAATATTTGATCACCAAAAAATAATTTATCAATAAATCAAAATACAAAATTCTTAACATTATATTTCTTTCAGAAAAATAATATCTTATATATGCATCTTATATATATCATTTACATAAATATACTTTTGAAAAAAAAGTAATGTGTAAATAATATTTTATATAATGTAAAAATGTATGCAGATAAAAATACTTTATTGAAGTGATTTATAATTACAAAAATGTTTAAATTGAGTTATCTTAGTGATATTATATATTTTAGCATTATCTTAAGGGAACATTGGTACATGAAAAGTTTTTATATTAAATTGAAAATCTACATTCTCATGGTACAATTTTTTTAAAAAATAATCATAAAAAAATAACATTCACATGATTTATTTTTAATTAATTTTTGCACAAAAAATTTCGTGAGAGTTGTAAATCTTGGATTCTCATGGACTAAAGAAAGTTTTTAACAAATAAAAAAATTAAAACATTATTTACTCTTTTATAACCCTATAGTCATTTCATGATTATCTTGTCATAGCTTCCTTCTTATTATGCTCTTCACACGGCGCAACCCTCGTAACTTCTTTTTTATGGATCTCAATATTTTTATATATTAGAAGGAATTTATTATTTTTAAATAAAAAATTAAATAAGAATAATTTTTAAAAAATAATATAAATTCTCAAAAATATTACATTTAAATCAAATATACGAATGTAAAATTTTTAGAAAGAATATTCAATATTTATGAGAATAATTAAAATTAATTAAATATAAAATTATATAAATCCTATAAATAAAAGATTTTCAAGAATATTTACAAGAAAAATAAATATTAGAAATCAAAAAACTTTTCATGTACCAATTGCTAGGGAGCATTATTATAATTATCACTACACTTAAATTCATCTTTATTTAATATTATTTAAAATAATTAATATTCAAAATAATTATTTAAATCATTGTAATTATCACTGCACTTAAATTCATCTTTATATAAATATTATTTAAAATAATTAAAATTTAATAAAATTTTAACATACTAAAATTTAAATTATTTAAATTTAAAATTTAAAATTATTTAACGTATTTTTAAACTTATATATAAAAGTAGTAGCACAAATCACATCCTTAGCTTGTGTGTATATATAAATATGGACGATGATTGCGTGGCGGAGGAACGTGATCGTAGATCAGTCACGTGGCGGAAGATCTCTGAGACCGAGAGTGTACGGCACGACGTTGATTAAAGTGTGACCACGTTGCCTTCTTCAGTTCTGCTTTATTAGTAGGGCCTCAATCAGTGGCATCAAGGGAGGAATATATACTCAATCCAAAAAACAAAACCCACATATATAATAATATAATATTAAAATTAACTTTTCAAATAAATTGGTTCGTTAATCCTCCTCTCCAAACATAAGCCATCTCATAATTTGTCCAAAATAAGCCCATTTTTAAAAAAAAAAAAATTAAGAGTAGAATGTAAATTTGAAAGGTAAAGTATTATGAAGAATGATGTTATTGCAACCACTAAATGTCACCCCTTAAAATTAACTTTTAATAGAGCGACTCTTAACAATTTTGTAAAATATATTTATGAAACTTCAAGAATACCCCAGCTAACATGAATCTAACTTTATGGGATAATTGACATAAATTTTAAATTGTAAATGTCATGCCGACCAAAACTATCAAAAAAAAAAAATAAAAGAAAAAAAAAGAGGCCATGTGGCAACTTCAAGAGCCGCCACATGGCAGCCCATCAGGCTGCTTCATGTAGCCAGGAGGCAGCATGGAAGCAGTCATAGTGGCCGCTTCCCCCCCTCCCCCACGTTGCCACGCGATAGCATGGGCCAGGGAAAATTGAGGGGGCGTTTCCCCCTTCCCACGCTGCCACGTGGCTGCACCCTTACACCCTCGAGAGACATCTCTTGGGGGTAATTTTGCACCCCCGAGAGCCCTCTCTCGGGGGTACTTCACACCCCCGAGGGAGGTTCCTTGGGGGTGCCTAACGCACGTCTTTACGCGCGCACCTGCATACGGTTGCGTAAACGCTCGATCATGCACTTTTGCGTTAGTAACCTCGCAAGATTCGGTCAAAATCGTTTTCGAGATGCCCGCCAAGAAAATCAGGTCATTGGATACATGGATGCCCCTCCCATCGCTATAAATAAGGGGGTCTTTTCCTCTCATTCGGTATGCAACCTCTCACTCTCGTACTTACTCTTTGTCTTCAAGCACTTTATTTCTACAAGGGATTGATTTAGGCATCGGAGGGTCCACGCGGGGATTCTCACCCACGTCTTTAACCGATTTTCTTTCCAATAGGTCATCCATCACTCTCAACCTAGCTAAGGGACTCACCCATCGCTACCGTAACCCCCGAGAGACTCATCCATTGCTCTCAAGGGACTCATCCAAAACTGTTGTGACCCCCGAGAGACTCATCCATCGCTGTCACTCCACCCCGAGAGACTCACCCATCTCTCCCAATAATTACTCATCGTTTGAACAATCCATACGTCACCCATTGTTGGAATAAGTCATCCATCCCCCGAGTGAGTCACCCATCGCTCAGATACACCACACAAGAGTCATCCATCGCTTGCATCGATAATTTCCCTTTTTTTTTTTACAAATTTATTGTTATAACCACGTAATAACAATTGGCGTTGTCTGTGGGAAACGCAAACAAAAAGCTGCAAAACTACTCCCTCACTATGGCACAAACTCAAAGTAATCGTCAGACCCTCTCCCGTGGTGCCCAATCACCTCGACGAGAGACCCTTACTCGGGTGGAATATCAGTATCAATCCACTCATAAGGGCCAGCTACCCCTCATCCATGGGGGCCATCCACCCCTCACCCATGAGGGACATCCCCCTTTTACCCATGGGGGCCAGCCGTCTCTCACCTATCAGTCCCCTTGTGAGGGTCACCCATCCCTCACTCACCAACAGCCGCCTCTTCCAGAGCCTCTTCACCCATTGGGGGTCCAACTTCAGGTGCCGCCTCTTACTGCCTCACATGTTTTCTTAAGACCCTACTCAGGTATACAGATCCCATATGTCGTTCCTTGGGCTGAGTATGAGGCCTTACAACAACAACATGCCGAAAGACTACAAGCTCTTCGAGAAATGGCTGGTATTTTGCAAAGTTTGGTTCCTCACAGGTTAATCCTAGCCGCATTGAGAAAGTTTGTACCAAAAATAGTTCCGTCCCATAGGGCTCATCAGGAAGTACCAGGGAACGACTCCTATCGAGAAGCGAGCCCTGAAACTCATGCTCAACCTGTCCCTACTCAAAATAATCAACCAAGATCTCCTTTAAGAGGGGCACATAGCCAAACTTCTCCCCATCAAGGAAATCATAGAGGAGTTGATCGTCGAAAGACAAAAAGACGAAGTCCGCAAAGAGGAAGATATTCTGAAACGGTAACCAGCACTCCCATGGAAAGAGATCAAGATTCCAAACTCGTAACCAAACAAAATGATGGGCCTAATGACAACTCTACTGCATTTAGTGCATGGGAAACAACCAACATGAAAAAAATGATTAAGCAAGTGCTGCAACAGAATAAGTTATTACCTGTTTCCAAGGAATAATCCCAAGGAAATCTACCATTTGTGGCAGAAGTAATGGAAAAACCCTTGTCGAGAAAGTTTAAGATGCCTTAAATAAACCCTTATTCAGGTAAGGATGACCCTTATGATCACGTGCAAAATTATGAATATTTAATGATGCTTCATGGATGGGACGACGAGATAATGTGCAGGGCCTTTCCATTGACCTTAAATGGGCACGCTCGAGCCTGGTTTAACGGTTTACCCGAAGCGTCCATCTCTTCATTCGGGCAGTTAAGAACGGAGTTTATTAAAGTATTCATTATCAACAGTCAAAAGAAGAATGATGCAACATATCTCCTTAGCATTCGACATGGGAGTAAAGAAACCCTACACCACTACGTGGATATATTTCGAAATGCCACACTTGAGATTTGTAATCTACCAATTGAAATGGCTGTATCCGCTATGTTCTAAGGGGTGCGACTGGCTTCTTTCCAGGAATCCCTATCTCTAGACCCGCCAAAACTCTTGGCAGATTTGTTCGTCAGGGCCAATAAATATATACACCATACAGAAGTAATGAGGACTGTGACAATGGATGAAGATAGGGAGTGAAAAAGAAATGAACGAGATATTGAAGACCTTGATCGGCGACAAGGGAGGGCTCGAAGGCTGGATGATGTTAAACCCCAATTCAATCACTATACATGGCTTACCCAACCTCGGTCTGCCATATTAGCAGCCATAGAAAGATCAGACTTAATCAGACTTCCAAAAAAAGTGGATCGACCCATAGGGAAGAATCAGGATGAGTATTGTCGATACCATAAGACTCGTGGCTATTCCACTGATCAATGTCGGGAATTGAAAAATCAAATTGAGATGCTTATCCGTGAAGGACACTTACAAAGGTATGTACGAGAAAAAGAGGGAAATAACAGGGAGCCACAAAGGAGGGAAGAGAGGCCTGAAACACAAGAAATACACAATCCAAGACAACAAGAGAGAGGAAGTGACTACAGGCAGAATCCCCTTCTGGATAATGAACTAACACATCAGGCAATGCATGCCATTTCGGGTGGTGAAACCTTGGATGGTGATAGGTCCTCTTCCCGAAAGGCCTATGCCCATTTGACCTACCAAGTCAATTCAGTAATGGAAGTCAGAGAAGATGAAGAGTCTATTATGTTCACACATGCCGACAAAGGAGATGTAATCATTCCACATGACGACCCGATGATAATCTTAGCTATCATTGTGAAACACCCCATTGAAAGAATTTTGGTAGACAGTGGTAGCTCAGTTAACCTCATTTATTGGAATTGCTTCGATCTAATGCACATTTCCCAAGATCAATTGAAAAATATCTCTTCCCCTTTATATAGTTTCACAGGGGAGACTATCCCGGTTGCTGGTTCAATTCAGTTGCCAATCACATTAGGCTGTGGTCCTTAGAGCATAACACGTCAGGTCTGATTTATGGTGGTTAAAGCCTCATCAACTGCATACAATGTAATTTTTTGTCATCCCTTGCTCAACGACATGAGGGCCGTAGTCTCTCCTTACTATTTGTTAATGAAATTTCCTACACCCTAATGAGTGGGACAAGTCCGAGGGGATCAACGAATTTGGCTGAACCACATCAAAATGCTTGTACTCACTTTTGTGAATAAATTATCATTATGGCATCCACTATTAACCACCAAATTCCTTTTCAAATGAAGACCCGTTGCCTTACTCATGGCCTGATAATTGGGAGAAAGTCAAAAGCCCGTTGCCCTGTTTATAGCTCCGCAACGAGGGAGATAACAAGCCCATTGTCCCACGTGTAGTCCGACAATAGGGGAAAAATAAGACGTTGTCGCTCATAGCCCGGCAACGAGGTGAAAGCTAAAGGTTCATTGTCCTGCGCATAGCCCAACAATGAGGAGAAAACTAAAAGCCCATTGCCCTGCTCATAGCTCGGCAACAGGGAGAAAACTAAGAACTCGTTGCCCTGCTCATAGCTCGGCAACAGGGAGAAAACTAAAAACTCGTTGCCTTGCTCACAGCCCAGCAAGGAGGTGAAAACGAAAAGCTCATTGCCCCGCGCATAGCCCGGTAACGAAGTGAAAGCTAAAAACTCGTTGCCTTGCTTATAGCTCGACAACGAGGGAGATAACAAACCCATTGTCTTGCTCGTAGTCCGACAATAGGAGAAAAATAAGACATTATCCTGCACATAGCCTGACAATAGAGTGAAACTAAAATTGTTGTCCCGCAAAAAGCCCGACAGAAAGGAGCTATAATATTTGTTGCCCCACGAGCAACCTACACAGCTTCGCTTGGTGACCTAAATCTCATTGTCCTACTACTAGCCCGACAATGAGGTAAACACAGAAAGACCCGTTGTCTCGCTAACAACCCGACCACAAGGTGGAAACCAAAACTGATCGCTGACGTAGGCGCTACACCGAACCGCGAAAACAAAAGATGAATATTCTTCTTAATTACGGACGTAGGCATCACACCAAACTGTGAGAATAAAACATGTTGCATATGTAAACGTTATGCCTACAATACCAACAAGCATGTACACGCGAAACTTGGGAGCTACGGCATTATAACAAAAATAAGCTCATTGCCCCATTCACAGCCCGACAACAAGGAGGCATACACATCTGATTGACCCGCAAGAAGCCTGACAATGAGAAGTCATAAGATCGTTGTCTCGTGAGTAACCATACGTCAAAGAAGCATAATATTAGTGGCCTCGCAAGAGACTTATGTCACTTCGCCCGACATCTGAATGGTGCAATAACCGTTGTCCTGCAAGAAAAGATGTCATATTCATCATTTTACAAATAATCCAACAAACTAGGAAATGAGACGTCAATAATCATGAACATCCTTGGATTCGGAGAAAATTCCCCAAAATGCCAATTCATCTCTTGGCAAAATATAGATATATAAGCCAATAACAGCATGGACACTCTTGAGGATCTTTCCAAGTCCCCGTCACCTCAGGACCTGGGAGCGTATGAGGACATCGTGTCTATACTCCTAGAAGATGAAGAACTGAATGCATGGACCACTGCTGTAAGGGCATGAGCTTCAGCACGTCATGCGAAGACTTTGCCACATCTTCTCAAAGCCATTAGCGCTTATGAGAAGTCGAAACATGAAAATGCCAGAGCTACAAATAATGCAAAAAACTCGTTGAAACAATGGCCAAATAAAAGGCTCGAACCTCATTTTATAGAGGCATCCAGGGAGCATAATGCTAGACAACTACGAGGAACGTGAAGGAAGAGGTTGCGGGGTTACTAACGCGCGTCTCTACGCGCGCACATACATACGATTGCGTGAACGCTCGATCATGCACTCTCGCGTTAGTAACCCCGCAAGATTCGGTCAAAACCGTCTTCGAGATGCCCGCCAAGAAAATCGGGTCATTTGACACATGGATGCTCCTTCCATCGCTATAAATAGGGAATTTTTTCCTCTCATTCGGTACGCAACCTCTCACTCGTACTTACTCTTTATCTTCAAGCACTTTACTTCTACAAGGGACTGACTTAGGCATCGGAGGGTTTACGCAGAGATTCTCACCCACGCCCTTAACCGATTTTCTTTCCAGCAAGTTATCCATCGCTCTCAACCTAGCCAAGGGGCTCACCCATCGCTGTCGTGACCCCTGGGAGACTCATCCATTGCTCTAAAGGAATTCATCCATCGCTGTCGTGACCCCCGAGAGACTCATCCATCATTGTCACTCCACCCTGGAAGACTCACCCATATCTCTCAATAATTACTCATCGTTTGAACAATCCACACGTCACCCATTGCCGGAATGAGTCATCCATCCCCCGAGTGAGTCACCCATCGCTCAGATACACCACACTAGAGTTATCCATCGCTTGGATCAACCATGCGAGGGGCATCCATTGGCAATTTTTCTTTTTTTTACAAATTTATTGTTGTAACCGTATAACAACAGTAAGAATAGTTAGTATAATTTTTTTAAAATATATATATATATACTCTATATATTTATACCAAATTTTAAGGATATCAAATGTACCTTAGGAATCTACATTATTAAAAACCAAAAAACGTAAACCATATATATTTTGATTTGTCTGCACATGTAAATTATGTCAACAGAAACCTGATACCGGTGGCTTCATTGATTGCATTTTGTGCCCATCAATCAAATACGATAAACCCTTGGTTGGACGACAATGTACGCACTGTCGAGAATGGAAACCTTCAACATCCGCCTACAGAGACCTCCACAGAGTCGTTAAACGAAATCAATTGAATTCCAAGAACAACCCCCCCCAATCCCGGCATGGCATTCGGTTGAAGACTTGGTGCATCTCAGAAGCTTGCCCATGACCAGACTTGAAGGATGATGTCAATTCCATGAGACGAGGTTTGGTTGAGGAATTACATCGAACAACTGTCCTGCTTAAATTAAATTGCCCAACTTGTACTACGACTCTATGAAATTAATAAGTCTACGGGCTTGTAATTGTTTTGGTTGCCGCCGGCATAACTTTTTACATTTATATATAGCTTAGATGTTTGTTAATAAATATTCATATATAGTATTCGACGTCAATAGTTTTACTTTTTAATTTGAGATGGCTGTCAAATAGTAAGAACAGTTTTTATTAATTAAAAAACAACAGTGTAAAATTGAACCAAATTTAAAATGGGATGTTGCCATCAATATATTTAAAATTTCAGTTTTATTTTCAAAATTTAACCTTTATTTTTCAAATAAAATATAGTTTTGAGAAAAAAATTTATTTTTTGTAAACATGTTATTACTCATAACACATACAAAAAAAAAAAAAAAAAAAAGGGTTTAAAACACTTGAAGAATAACTCTCAATACACCTTTCACAATGACATGTCAATTCCCTCCCCCTTAAACTAGCGGGCACAAGGCTCACACTCAATAACTGTAACACGCACATGAAAGTATGTTTTGATGGAATCTTAATATAATAATACCACTTAGGCACTTAATGGCGTGGTGGTTGTTGATAAAGACTGCAGGGAGGGAGTGCGAACAAGGCCTCAAGATTCTTTCTACCACCAAATCAAGTTCAATTTGATCCACCAAATACGCATATATGTGTGTGTGTGTGTGTATAATAATTAAGATGTGGAAAGTCAAGTCCATCGCTGGTGAGCCAGCAAGCAAGGCCCAGTCAAGTGTCAACAGCTTGAATGCGCATGGACATAGCCATTACCCGCTGCTATATATTTTTAAGGCAAAAAAATGCAAATGCTTACCGAACGCACACAGCCACAAGACTGAGGCAGGTTGCAAGTGAGCTGATGACACCCGTTATATATAAATGGCCAAGACAGTAATTTAACGACAAACTTTGGAATAAATTACACAATAATGCCTAAAAATTATAGTCAATAATGCCTTTGAGAAAAGAAATTATGTAAGGGAATTATTTTTCAAACGGGTATTGACTAAACTGGATACAGGCATCAATTCGCACAAGTTTGTTTCATAGATGGAATGATTTAGGTAGTGGGTTTGTGAAGGTGAAAGGGAAATGAAAACGTTTACCTAACATGGAATGTGAGGAAAGCAGGTGGTAAAGGGGTAAAGGCCACCATTGTTGGGGTTGGCTAAATATACTTCTCTTTTGTAGGATGTTTATTTTAGCTAGTCGTTTTGGCCGGCCCTAATGGTCTTCGTGAAGAATTATTAGGATTTGTCTTTGGTGCACATAAAACTATGTGGGAGGCTTTGCTTGGGTGGCAAGTGGTAACACATAAGACAACATTGATGTCACTCTTAGGTCCAACAACCATGTGTTGCCTCCCATCCATCCCCTTGTCTGCACCAATATTTTTCTCTCTTTTTTTTTATTTCTTTCTCTTCACAAATTCTACTTCCTAACAAATTTTTACAAAATTATTACACGAAAACACTATCAAAATAATGTATCAGTAATATTTCTATAACTATAAATTAATTTTTTCTTTTAGCTAATAAGCCACCTTGTCTGAAAATTTGAGTGGATTAAAAATGGCCAAATGCATATTTTTTTAACTAGTTTTTTATATTTTTTTCTTTTGGAATCCTAAACTCTTCAACTTTTTAAATGTGTCTTTGAACTTATAAAATCGTTACATTTAAACATGTTTTAACTATCTACAACACGCACGTCTTATTTGAGCACTTGAGAGGCAAAAATCAGTCGACAAAAAACAAAAAACAGGCAAAACAAAAATCCAAAAGAAAAAAAAGGAAAAAAATGAAGTGGGTTACATAATTATGAAAATAATCACACCAAAAATTTCAAACCTATCTTATCTCTTTTAGTATGACAAACAGAATTGATAAGTATGAAGTTGCAGTGTTTAAATTTTTCAAAGTCCCTCTCAGTGGCCGTGCTTGATAATGTGATGGGCCTCACCAAGCCTTGTCTGGACTCAAAAGAAGTAATCGGCTAAAAGGCCACAGATAGCTGCTTAATTTGTCAAAGAAACAAACTAAGAAATTTGGATAGAGATTCCATCAAACCTTACGTGCCAAATTAAAACATGAAAAATAAGAGGAAATTTATCAACCCAAAGTTATGAATCAATGATTTTTATACCATTGCCTGAATACTCCCTCCCTAACTGTTTAAATGTTAGGGCCCGCTCCTAAATTACCAGCTAGCATAAAAAATTCGTGAGAATGTCCATTCAAGATGGATACAAATACAAGATATCAATCAAAAAAATTTGCCAAAATTCTTTTTATTTCCATATTTGCTCACTATCAAAAGGAGCCATAACAAATATTACATCATTCATCTAGGTTTTACAACTTATACACTTTTAAAATGAAAGGCTCCAATACTATAGATACAAAATGAAGCACTCTATTGAAGCCCTCCAAATTACACTCATAGATCTTTGAGGCTGTGACATTTTTGTACACATCTATCCAGAACTCGACCCCAAATAATTATTTTATTTTTTCCTAGAATGAAAAAAAAAGTAAGAGTGAGCCACAAGACTCAGCAAGCATAGCAAATAGGAACATCAATAAGTAGTATACGAAGGCATGAATAACTAAGAGTCAAAGAAAAATCACTACCCAACAACTAGACCTGTGAAGCATGGAAACGGCTCGGAGATGCCGTTTCGGCGTTTTAGGACTGTTTCCCATTTCAGAAACGTGAAAAATGGCTCGAAATGTTTTTCGGGCTGTTTGTGTAATTTTTGAAAAATTGCAGGTCATTTCAAAATTTTAAAAAATGGGCCAGAAACGCGTTTCCAGCGACAAATCCCTAAAAAGCTATCTTCTTCCTTTTTCAGAAGCAAGGATGGTGAAAGTTGTCGAAGAATTGGGGTTTTTGGGCCAGAATTCGCAGACCCAAACAGCGACTTCATGACGACAATAAATAACCCAGCTAAGAAGTCCTCGTCACAGTTCAACTTCCATGGCCTGCTTGCTATTTGTGGATCAATCCAGTGTCCCGTGATTCCCATTAAATGTGAAAAAAAGCCTGCTTGCTATTATTCAGAGTCAATGAGTTGAAACAATTTCATGGCTTTTAATTTTTATGCTATGAATGTGAATGAAACCAACTGGACAGTCATGTGTTTGAATTGAATATGATTTTAGGTATCTGTTTTCTTGGTGTTGTCCAGAGTCTCATTGATACCCATTCAAGTAAGAACCCAGCTGAGAAGTCCTCGTCTTGATCCCAAAATCAGCCGACAATTTGGGAGATTGAACAGAGGAAAGAATAAAGGAGTGAATCTGGATCTTCAACTGTGATTCGAACAGAACCATTCGGCAGCAAAGGCGAGAGGCGAGGCAGCGGCTAGAATGGTAAGAGAGCTGAGGTGACGCGTCGACGACGACAATGGCAGAACACTTCAGTGAGAGGCGACGTAGGTCTCTCTCCGCTCCAAAATCCAAACCTTCAGCAAGTTAGCAACTTTGACCTGCAATTCTAGGGTTTGCAACTTAATATATCATATACATTATAAATTAATTTCACATACACCCCTATATTTTTTAAAATTATAGTTTACCCCACGTTTTTGTTTCCTAACTTTTTTGAAAAATGTTGTTTCCGCATTTCCGTGCAACATAGATCTAGACAACCATTGGCTTCATGCCTTCTACACTTAACAACAACCTCCTCAGAGGCAACCATTTATTTATATTTTAACAAAACCCATTTTAAATTTTCATAAGGTATACATGAACATGCACAACAATTGGCATACAAGGTTCCTCTAACCATATGCATTATAACATGCATTTTACATGAGTACCAGACTCTTTTTTTCCATGCCATGCATCATTCCCATCATCATGCACATGAAACCATAACAGAGAAACCCACGTGTCCCCCAAGGCTACCACTACTATGCATGCATGCATACATTATGAAGGATACTCATCATTCAACTGAATGCTATGCCTTTAAAGAATCATTGCATAGCTCATGCCTCAATTTACAAAGGATGACTTTCACATGCATCACCACAGCTCAAACAGCCAATCATCCATGCAAATGTATATATGCTCAAATAGCCAACATATCCATGCAGATGTATATATATACATTCAAATACCCAAATTCCAATAGCCACTCTTGGCTCGAGAAATGCCTACCAGGTTTATGGCCACCTCACCCGTGTCAGGCTCTCATAGGGTACCATCTTCCACACATGCAGACTTAGTTGTCGTGCCAAAATAATAATGGAAAAGTCTACACTGCCCGAATATATCATACCGATAGATTACTAAAGCCATGTGGTTTGACAAATTTACCCCTCATCCCTAAACAATATTACAAATCTTACCAGCAAAGGAGTTGAACGAGTTTTTCCTCTGTCTCATTCTCCCGCTGTCCACTATCTCCCTTTCCTTTTCACTATTTCCACCTTTCTCTTTCTAGTGTCTGGCGTGTGTCTCCTCTTGTCGTCGACGCTTCTCACTAGCAACGGCGTCTCTCGCTCTCGCTCTATTCTTTTCGTCGGCGTTCCTTACAATCAACGACGTCGCTATTTCTCTCTCTCTCTCTCTCTCGCTCGCACGCGTGAGCATATTCGGCGACCCTTCGAATCTTTCTAACCATCCTCCGCTGCGTGAGTTATTATATATTTGTATTGTTTGGGATTCAACCGACTTATATTTGTAATTTTTTAGACCCTTCACTTGTTTAGCTTTTGATTTGATACCACAGTGCTTAACAATGGGGTATACCCAAATCATATCTGAACTATAAGTAAGAAGAATCCTCTAAACTGTTTTGGGTATATTGTTTACATTGACTGTTTTGCGATATTATCTCTACTTGATTGTTATCTTACTTCACTGTTTTGTTATCTTATTTGGGTATTTGTTTACATTGACTGTTTTGGGTATATTGTTTACATTGACTGTTATCTTATTTGTTTTGCAAAGAATTCTCTATTATTGTTTTGAAACAATAATAGAGTAATTTGTTTTGGGTATATTGTTTACATCGACTCCTCTTCTTTTAGTAGATTATCTCCTAATTTGATTACTTTTAGACAATAATTGTCGTTTATCCTTTTGAACAACATGAATTGTAATGAGAACTATAACAATGAGAAATAACTATGGAATATGCCATAGTTGTAGACAGGCGGGGCACTGGTTAGATGACTGCCTGAAAAAACAACGTTGCCTAGACTATGGACAGGGATTTGTAAGATGGTTAGAGGTGGAGAAGATGTCACCGAACTGAAGGATGTTGTTCTTCTCTTGTGACAATAAATGTGGATTTTTTAAGTGGAATGAAGGAGAATCAAGTGAACGTGGCTCAGATAAATCAGGTAGTAAAGATTTGGCTCGACTACTGAAAATGTGTGCACAGATAAGTGATGAAGACGACGTGAAAATATCCCTTAACATAACCATTTGAAAGGGTAATGGAACTGTGCACAAGAAGAGGAAAGAAAAGTTGTAGGTGGGGGCAATTTTAATTGTAATTGTATACATTGTGAGGAGTTCACTTCCTCTTTGTTTTCAATATGTATCTTATAATTTGTGCCTTTATGGATTTTTCACTATTTATGTAATAGAGATGGTGTGAGTATGAGTAATCAAGCTATTAGCATGTTGTATTAATGAATTACTGGCAACTTTATCAAAACTACTAATGGAAGCTAAATGAGAATTTTTTTGATCATTTTACTTTTGCTCTTCTGTCTGGTGATACAATTTATGCTCAGTCTGGATCATCTGCTTATTTATTATTTAAGTTTAGAGAATGTGCTTCACAGAATTTTGTATATGCAAAATTGCAATTCATCTTAAGGGTTACATCATCATTGGTCCCATGAGATGCAGAGTTCCTTTTATCCAAACTAGAATTCAGGACCTATACCATGTATAGAAAAAACATATAATTGAGGGCCTATAACATGAATAAAATAGCTTATTACGTTCCATTTAGGGTTATTTGAACATCTTACTTGCATGGTTTCCCTTTTATCCTTTTTTCTTTTCTTTCTTTTACTTTTAACCTTTCTTTTATGGTTCTGGATTATAAATTTGTACTAGAAATAAGCATATGAAGAAAATAAGTAAATGGTTGGAGAAATGGCATTTATGTAGCCGATCCTCCTACCAAATCTTTTCAAATTGAAACTATTGAAGCTAAAGCTACCACCGCTCTTCATTTCCGCATCTCACTACTAAAGCATATGATGTAAACATAGTTCAATATCAATTAACCAACATAGCTCAATCTCAAATCAAACAAAAAAATCCAAAAATAAAATTGAGTTTGATGTTGTAACAAGATACGAGGACAACATAAATCCTCAACCTATAGCAACTAAATAAAGAATCTACAGCATATCTTCATTCATAAATTTTTAGCAACTAACAATAGCTACCATTAAGCACTAAGCAGCTAAATCTTTTTTCTTTTGCCAATAAGCAACTTTCTTCTTCTAACAACAATCTTCTATTACTGTTGAGCATCAACTTTCTTCTTCTGCCACAACCGATCTAGAGCATTGTCAGCATCTCCCTGAAGACAATAAAAGCATTATCAAAACAACTTGAAGACAATAAAAACAAGGCTGAAACATCTAGAAAGGATCTATAAAAGCAAGGTTGAGCATCTTCTATTTTGCTTTTTTGTTTGTGTTCTTATTAATTTTTCTGTCAATGTTGTTTGTGTTTGTGTTTGTCTTTATATAACCAACAATTCTTTGATCAACCTATTTCTTCCTTGCTTCTACCTAAGGACTCAAAAGAGCAAGGAGCAATCTAACTTAAGAATGGATATAACAATTGAAAACAAGTATATACAAATTAGAGATTGACCTATTCCATGTTACAGTCTTCCTCGGGAAGTCGATGTGCCATAGAGATTAGCATAAATGGTTGACCATAAGCTTGATAGTTAGCACTCTGCAAAGAGAATAACAAATTCCAGTTTAACTACAAACAATCACAAAGTATAATATATAAGTATATAATCTAACAATCACGCACCATCAACTGTTGTGAGAATTCGAGTGGGGTTAGCAAAGGATTTACTGCATCTTTTACTACTTGTATTAGAGCTTGATTAGGTTGTACATTATTTTTCATTGGGCGTTTTCCTTTGCTTGACTTTGAAGTTACATGTGCAATTTGGGCCATTACATGCAAACACTTGATAATACCAGTAGATAATAGATAACTAAAATAGAGTTGTAAATATACCTTGCGTTTATTGGTACTAGTTTCCAATGGCCCCTTTTGACAAAGTTTTCTAGGAGCTCCATTTGTTTTCGTGCATTGCAGATCCAAAATGGGACCGTATGATATCCTTACAGCTTCGCCACAATTCGAGGAGATTTGAACACTATCTTGGGAAATGAGATTACTACCACAAGTAGTTCTCAGTATCGATATGGTCAAATTGTTCAGTTGATTTTTGAGCAACTCTGTGAACTCGCGGGTGTGTTCTTCATCATCTACTACCAAATTTGCCACCTTGGCAGATAAACTTTGCAATTGATCGTATCTTACCTACTCAGGAGTGCTAACCCATCTATTATAATTGATCTTAACCCTTATGTATGCTCTACATACATCTCTCCTCCATTTCCTTAAGATATAATTGTCGGGAATAAATTTCACATCATTTCGAATCAATACTGAAAGAGCATGTCTATAAAGTATCCATCGAAACTCGAACAAGTGACAACTACGAACAATGTGACACTTCTCTCCCTCAAACATAACTGTAAACCTCTTTCTCTTCTTTGTTTCGTTGAAGATGATATCTTCAACGACTTAGTACCTAGATCCAAGATAGCCAACCTTGGTAGAAATAATATCGCAATACACTTTTTTAGTTAGCTCTGCTTGAAATTCTTTGAATTTTAAAATTGTGTAAACCTCTTGAAACTGTTTCTCCATATAGTATCTAGTTGCGCATGGTACCATATGTGAATATGACTTAAAATATGCTTGAACTCCTTCTTGACTTTACACCTCAAAGCCTACTCATACTGTTCAACAAATAGTTTCAACGAGGTTTTCGAGTTCACGTACCCATCAAAAATGAATTCATACTTTCACTCCATTGCGTTGTTGACATCCCAGTCCAAAAACTTGTTCTTAAATAACAAAGTATCCAACGACTTCGTTCTCTAAAAAGCCTGGACAACCAAACATTGTCATGCAATGTGTACATATCAATCAATAAACCCCAACCCCGTTCAAATTCTTCCGAATGTTGTGATTCGTAGACCATTTCGTGCACAACCGAGAGTATTGAACCCTTATGAGGGTGGCCCCCAAATTTTTCAGGCAACTTCCTAAGTATGCCTTAAACACCATCTATGCCTCGTGTTAGGAAAAACAATTTGAATGGCATTTTGCATTGCCCTATCCTGATCAGTTATTATACCAATGGGCGCTTGACCTTCCATGCACTCTAGCCAAGTCCTAAACAGCCAAATGAAAGTCTCAGTATCCTCACTGGATACTAAACCACAACCAAACAACGTCAACTGTCAGTGATAATTCACACCAACAAAATGGGCAAACGGCATGTCATACTTATTCGTTAAATCCGTTGTATCTAATGTCACAATATCACCAAATTCCTTGTATGCTTGTCTACACCTATTATTAGCCCAAAATACATTCTTCAGTCGACACTCATCTTCCAAATCCACACTAAAGAAAAAATCAGGACATTGTGCTTGCATTTTTGAAAAATAAACTTGTATTGCAGCTGCATCTCTCTCCCCAAGTCTTAATCGCCTAATCTTATCAATATAGTTTCTACAATCCAATTCAACAAATGATACATTCTCATATCCATCTGCTTCAATGACAACTGAATTGTAACTTTTGTGCATCGGAATACCAGCTATGTCATTTATTTCAAGCTTTGGTAACACGCTATGTTCCTATCACATCTATTGCAACTGTCAGTCTAGCTAAACACCCCGTTTGATTGGTTGGTTGAGGCTTGAATGAGCTGTTTGTATCACTGCTTATCATGCATTCTCGACTACAAGCAAATATTACATATTTCAACGACCTATCACTACCATTTTTTGAAGATCTTTTTCTAACAGGGAAACCCACACTATAAGCATATGCTTTGTAAAATTCAAAAATCTCATTATGGTCCCTAAACTTCATCCCAATCGTAGGCACAATCTCCCTGGCCTCTGATGTGCATTCAATTGTAGGCACAATCTCATTATGGTCCCTAAACTTCGCCTAATTTACTCTTGTTTGATTTCTCCCCCATCCACCCAATCCACATGGCCTCCATTTGTTTTCATAAATTTGTCTATATTCACCTAAACCCTAATCGTCTTCCTTCCCCTAAATCTTTATCTTTAACATTTAGAGCAATTCTATACTGCTCGAACACAAAAGATTATCTAATATCCTAATTAATAAGATAACAACCAACAAAACAAAACAAAATCCATTTAACCAAGCATTTTGCCTAGAGATAACAACGACTGAAATCCATTAATAAAACAAAAGGTTCTACATAAAATGTAAAGGACTAGTACCTAGGTCCGACATTGTCGTCGGTGGCAGGTAGAGGCGAAGACGATACGACTGGTGGTGGTGGCGGGTGGGGGGGAAGGTTGTTTGACTGTAGGTGGGTGGAGATTTCAGACTGATGGTGGCGAGAGGCTGTCGGCCAGGAAAAAGGAGGTTGTGCGAAGGAGACGGAGAAAGAAGAATACGCATCTTTGGTAAGAGGTTGTCGGTGAGGAGGAAGGAGAAACAAAGAGGCAGTCGGCAAAGAAGGAGGAAGATAAGGAGATTGTGCTTGAAGGAGAAAAAATGAGGCACGTTGACTTTGGCAAGAGGTTGTTAGCGAGAAGAAAGGAGAAACAAAGAGGCTGTGTAGAAATCGGCGAGGAATGAGGAAGAGAAAAGGCTGTGCAAAAAGAGGCTCAACTTTTGATAAAACCCTCATCCGAATTGCTCTCAAGAATGGTGATATTTTGACAGCCAAAATATCGTGTAATAATCGCTTCGGTAATCTCTTGGTACGATATATTTGGGCGGTGTAGAACAGCTCAATAATAATAGTTGTGCAAATTATAACATCAAACATATATATGCAAATTCAAATACATGCCACATCACGAGTGACCACCATAACACATTCAAGACCTTTACACATAGTGTATACCCATGCCTATATGATAATACATACATACCTTTCTTTAAACTATGAGTGCCCAATGGTAATTATCATGCTATGCTTAACACACCCATCACATACAAAGCATGACCCCCAATGGATGCAACCCATGACCCATCATCATAATGTAAGATAAAATAGCACACAATGACATGTAACACATCCACAACAATGCTATGACAAGTGACGATCACATATCATCAATCTTTGCCCATTAAACCTCTTGACTCTTTCACACAATTCACATTAACTAGGTTTCACCACATTAATTAAGGGCAATTATATATATAATGATAGTCATGCATCATGCATGAGTTACCATGGACATGCCAACCAATAACATTTCTTATTAACTTCTTAAATGATTATCATCATGCTTCTTCATGCAACTCAATTACATTTTTATCTCATTAACCCCATATATATACATCCATATGTCTTCAACCATATATTATCATTTTAAAGGATTAAGGGATATCAAAGGAACCATTTAAAAACAGTTTACTTTAACAATCTTACTTGATTTGGATTGAGAAAAGCCTTAATCAACTCAAATCATAACAAAAATATATGATATTATATATCAAATCGAATCCCTTGAAGTCTAGTTTATGACGCTTCAAACGGATCGCAAGTACGATTTCTACATCAAAAGTTATGACCAAAATAGCAAAATATGTGCAATGTAGTCAAGTCGCGACTGAGTTGACTCGCCCAAAATCGAGTCGACTTGACCTCCAGGACGAGTTGACTTGGCCGAGAACGAAGAAAAAATTTCAAAAATGAACACCAAACCCCCCAAAACTTCCATTCTAGCTTTTTAACCCACAAATTCCATTCCATGAATGAAATATGGGATGAAATATACCCCATGGAAACTCTCAAAGAGACCCAAAACCATTTGAAATGGAAAACCCAAGAGCTAAAAAATTAATACAACATTTACACCCAAATGAGAGAAGTCATTTTACCGAGAATGATTTCAACACAATGAAAAAGACAACATCTTGCATCAAATGGGAAAAGAGAGAGAAAAAGAAACTTGCATAAAATAAAATTTAAGTGCAAGTTCTTTGATGATGAAAACTGAGAAGAAAAAGAAGAGACTTCTCAAGCTGCAAATCCTTCCACCTTGAAGCTCTAACTCCACCAAGAATAATGGAAGAAGAAGAAGAAGAAGCAGTCGCCGGGTGAAGGAAAAAATGAAGAAGGGACAAGAAATGATAGGGAGAAAAGGGGAAGAATGGGCTGCCAACCACCCCCTTAGAAAATTACCAATATGCCCTCCACTCACACACATAACACAAAATATCATCATGCCCATTATGGTCATTTTGCATTTTTCTTATTTCTTTCTCAATTTCTTTATCAAATCAATTATGTCAATCTCTATTTTACCCTCACCTTTATTCACAAAGCAAACCCATTTTTTACAATTGACACAATTCTCATTTTCATTTAATTTAAAACATAATTTGCAATTGAGCTCAAACCCAAATCAATAATTCAACACATACTTGACCCAATGACCAACTTTATAACTTCATTTAATACAACAGGATTTCACATGGGCCTAACCAATTTTCAAAGCCCAATCCATATCATTCGCATTTATTTCATTACTCATTAATATATACCACTACAAATACATGGGCTCAAAGCCCATTTCAATGGTCAAATTCCAAGTGGCCTGTTTCCATCCTAGGTCCCAATCAATATCAATCTCATTTAATTAAAACACAACCCACTAATACATGGGCTTAGGCCCAAATGGGCAACTCAATCCATTAATTTAACACATAATTTATTTACATACATTTGTCACATAAAATATTTTTCACATTTAATTTAATAAGAAACAATTACATCGATATGGATTAATGGTACGTAATGTTAAGAACCCATGGTTTTAAGATTTCGAGAAAAGAGAAAAAATAAAAATGAGAGGTTGAAATAAAGAGTAGCCATAGATGGGGAAGCATAATTTACTGTGAACAAAATAAATACAACATAAACAAATATATTATGGGTTTCTTCATTCGTCATCCCTAAAGTGTACATTAAATTGGTATGATTCAGATTATATTTTATTATTTAAATTTTAAAAAGGAATTTTTTTTACCCAATTATTTGTTCAACTTTTCAGGGAAGGAATTGGGTTCATCATTCTATCACAAGAATTTAAGGTGAGATAAAAATTCATGAAATAATGCCATGAAGTCACCGGGTCGGCCAAGAGAAGTTAGGTGTTTTAAACAAAATTTTATATAAACTCTAACATTTCAAGTTCTTAATATTATATATATATATATAATATAATATAAGATGGGTTTATGATGAGTGCGATTTTGTTCACCCCCTTTAACAGGGGTGAACATAATCCCAAAATATTTTGGAGGTTAAAACTAATAGAAGGGGCAGCCCCCTATGTTACTTGCTGCCCCATCTATTAGTTTTAACCCTCAAAATATTTGGAGGTTATGTTCACCTCGTTAAAGGGGGTGAACAAAATCGCACTCATTTATGCTTATAAGGTCACTTGGGCCCATGCCAATAAGGCTAAGACTTGTCTTGGTGAGAGCCCAAGACTTGGTTGCCTACCCTTAGGGTCAGTTCTGGGAGTCACTATCTTAAAGTGCAAGATCACAAATTTAAATATAAATAAAAAATATATATATTTATATATATTATAATTTTTTGTGTGGAAGTTAAGAGTTAAGCAATACTATTCTTCTTGCTTCTTGTGATAAAAATTGCAACTTGTACCGAAATATCTAACAAAGAAAATGAGTTAAGTAGAGCTATCAATAATTATAACTTAACTTGATTCCAACGCAACTTCCTATTCTATTATTTATTATATTATAAATAATTTATTTTTTTATTTTAATTTTTTCTAAAAATTATAATTGCTCTAATCACACTTTTTATTTTCTTTATTTCACTATTTATTTAATTTATTTATTAATAAACTTCAATTCTATTTATTTTACCTTATCTATGATATTCACACATACATAAAATCAATAATTAAATACACAAAATAATCAAATACATGTATAAGTAAAATAAATAATCAAATATACAAAATAATCAAATATAGACATACATAAAATCAATAATCAAATATACAAATATATAATATTACTCGTCCAATACAAAAATAAATAAAAAAAATCTCCAAAAATCACAAACCCACCTTTGTGCTTGATCTTCTCCTCTTCGAAGAAGACGTCATCATTGTTCTGCTCATCATCGTCGCCGGTAGATTTGATGGTCGCGCGTTCGAATTTGTTTGTCACTGCTGCTTGCTTCTGCTATTTGCAACTCCAAATCCAGTCATGTTCATCTTTCGCTGTGTCTGGTTAGACCTCTTTCAACGTTGAAATGGTCGTGGGGGAGAGATGGCAAGGGTGGCTTGGTTGAAATCGCTCGCCAGATTTAGCGAAGGGATTGGATTTCACCAAAATTTTGACCAACCAATTTGGCAATGACAAACAACATTGACGGTAAGTCTTTGCATTTGGCCTGCTAGATTTTGGCTTGACAGGTGATTTGCCTTTTCCGTTGGAGTCAGTCTTACGAGAAAATGTGTAGAATTATAGAACAAAATTGTAAAAATTATCAAGAAGTCATATTTTGAGTTTCCTTGAGTGGTGTGATTTTGTTAACCAAATCACATTTTCGAGTCATTGGCTTAACAAACAATAATATGTAAGTGGATAATAATTGTGTAGAAATAATAAAAAATACAAACACACGTATGGTTTTTTGCCACTACAAATACAAGTTCTTGACTTATTTCAATCAATTAACATAAAACAAACTAATTTGCAACGCGCACGTAGTAACAAATAAATAAAAATATATTTATACAATACAATTTATATCTAATTATAAATAAAAATATATATTATGTGGCAAACAATTTGTTTCTAAAATATATATGATTCTTTTCGACCAAAACAAAGTATAGTAATCAAAGTAATCACGAATAAAACACATATAATTTAACAAACAAATAAGATATTAAGCAATTACATCAATAAAATGAAACCAAAGAACTAAAATATAAAACATAAAAAATAATATATAAAATGATAGCATTACATAAACGTAACGTTAACTTATCTATAAGGTTTAAGATAATTTATTCGAATGAAAGAAAAAAATTTATCTGAAAAGTGTAAAAGATAAAAAATTACATGATTTTTTTTTCAGATAAATTTAATAAAGACAATGGAAAACACTTTTGTTTAGAATAATTTTCATATCTTACTTTTTTTTTCTCATCTATATCTTATCTTAGTTAACAAATATTACCAACAAATAATACTTACAATAATTACATAAAATAAACGTTACAAAGAGAAAAAAAAAATGCTTATAGGATTAGAGAAAACCATCGGCTTGCTGCTGCATGGCCATACAAACAAAATTAACAGCTAAAATAAGTAAGCATAAACGCAAATGAAGGTAGCGAATAAATTCAGTAAATTCCAAAGAAGCTAATGGAAATTCAAAGATGAATTTTGCCTCAAATGCAAAGAAAACGAAGGTAAATATGCAAATGTAGAAGGTGATGGAAATTTATAGTTCAAGATGAGAAAATGAAAGGTTTCTACAATAAATTTAATGTACCAAATTAAGGTAGAGTTAAAAGAATTATTAATAATCAATTAGTTTCATTCACAATTTAGTATGGCGCATGAAATTGTTTTAATTAGTATAATATATGATAGATGAGTTGTCACCTTCAAAGTCTAAGTCAGTGGCCATGTACATGCTTGGCAACCGAGAAAACGCGGGAAATTAAATAGGCCATGGCACCATGTCGGGGGAAACGGGCCTTAATATTATATATAATTTAAGAGTTTTAATAAAATGGCCTTAATATAACTCATCTTTTAAAATTGATCAGTTAAATGTTTATTTATAAATTAACTTTAATATTTTATTAATGAAATCAAATTATTTTAGTACGAAACAAATAGTTAGAGGCATTTTTAAAATATTCTTTTTATGGGTATTTCTAGAAATTTTAATTTAAAAAACCCTGAAAACTAAATAATATTAAAAACAAATTTCAGTCTCTTTCCCTCCCAATAACTCAAACTCATAAGCGGCAGCATTAGACTCAAACTTTGACCAAAACGCACATGAAAATGAAATTACTTGGAAAGGGAACTCTCCCAGCTGTCAAAAGAGGCCTTTATTATTGATTTCCACAGAAAAAGCATCTGACAACCAACTCTATTTTATTATGTCTTCCCAATCCCCAATCAACATTTATTTATATATATATATATATAAATACATATTAATTGCTGTGGACCTTCTGAGTTATGTGGTGGACGAAGGAATTTTTACAATTTCTTGGGATAAAATGTCCTAATTTATTAATAATTATACTCAGTTTCAAAGTCGAATTAAAGAAAATCATTGTCTAAATAGCTGACAGATTAAATTTGAGTCTCAAAGGTTTAAACCATGCCACAATCACATTATACATGACGTAATATTCTCTTGCTTTGTCACTTCTTATCTTGAGATTTCATCAACATTTAAAGTATTTTTCATCAACCCTAAATGCTAGTCTTTTTTACAACATTTGTAAAATAAAGATTAAAAAAATTATTTAAAAATTTTGTCTCATTACATACTGAATTAATAAATTATTACATATTAATCAAATTAACACAAAATTCTTGTAACATTCATTCATTCATTCACACTCAAACTCATGTTCAAAATTGTTCATCCTAAACATTCATAACAAACATTCCGCTTCCGAGAAATATTTTTTGAAAATATCCATGCATATGTCAAGAGTTACATTCATGCATTCATAACCACACACTTAACATCTTCACATTATCATCCAATGTGATAACCCACACAAGCAACAACATTTGGCATGTAAAAACATGTTACAACATATTTGATAGAAACGGTCGACCGAGACAATACAAGTGATCGATTGATTTCACACTACATGAAACTATCGACCGTGTCACTAGGTGATCGACCGACCTTGCAATAACATACATCCACATGGTTGACCGGTTGCAGCATTAGTCAATCGATTTTATGCATTTACTATAAAATCAGCCAACCAAACCCTACGCACAGTCAATTAATTTCAACATTTGCAACAACCAAATGCCTAAATACCATAAAACTTGACACATACAGTCTCGTATATGCATTAAATACCAAGTTAAGCCTCTAATACCACTGTTAGAATAAACGTATGGCGGTGTAGGTAAATTTAAATTTTTTTGTACATCAGACATGTACGACAGAAGTCATAAATACACACACCATATACAAATTGGATATTTAAGTAATATGATATTTTATCATATGAAATACAATAAATAACATACCTGTAGTCTGATATCAGGTAGGTGTAGAAACTGTTTCTAAATTGAGATCGAATCCTCCTCATCGCGTGGAAGGCCTAGTCTATCAACACCTAGCAAGCAACCCAGTGCCACATCACTAGGGGCGGAGCCAATGTAGGCCCGGTGAGGGCCTTGGCTCGCCACTGATTTTGGCATGCACTTATGCCCACTAGAAAATTGGGTATTTGAAAACCCTCACTCAATCAGTCCCTCTTTCGCTCGCCCGTCGCCCAACCCCCATGTTCTTTTCCCTCTCTCGCACTAGCTCTCACTCATTGCCGCCGGCTTCCACCTCCTGTTTCTCGCTCTCACTTGCTCCGGCCTCCCTCCATGCCTCTGTCAGATTGGATGACTTGGACCATCGCTGAGGTGAGGTCGCCACTAGCTCCTTCGTTCGCCTCGCTCACCCTCCTCAGTCTCTCACTCGCTCGCCTCGCTCAGTCCATCAGTCGTTGTCACTTTTGCCTCTTGCTTGCTGTTTGCAACGTTGCTGTCTCTCTGAGCTTTCTTTGGGCCTTTGGCTCCATCACTTGTTGGCGTCATCGACTCGTCGCCTCTACCTCGTCCTCGTTAACGTAGCCCACCGCTTCTGCCTCGCCCTCACCGGCATGACGGTGTCGTCGCCTCTGCCTTGCCTATTCGAGCTAGGCCCTCCGGGTTTCAACCCTATATTTCTTATTTTTTTCTTTAGTAAGTTTGGCCCTTACTAGAAATTTTTCCTAGCTTCGCCCCTACACATCACGATCCTCATCCTGTGCTAGCATGAGGACTTTGATTCACCATCACCTATGTGTCTCCTTAAACCTTTAAGAATTTTTTGCGTGTAATAATTACGCAGTTGTAAATTTCTCAGAAGCAAAAGCAAAAGCAAAAGAAGACTGGGAAGCAAAAGCCAAGCACCATGCCACCCCCTATGCAATTCCTCCCAATTTCTACCTCCCAAACTTGCCACCAACACTTTTTAATTGAATGAGACGTGGAAGGCACTATCGACTTGTTCTTTAGAGGCGGTCGACTGATTCCACGAGGTGGGGAAATGGTCGAGCGGCTCCCTCAACCTATTGACTGCCTGGAGGTAGTTAACTGACTGTGCTGAAGTAGTACCTTTCCTATAATTTTTTATGAAACTACTATTTGATTCGCTAACTTTTAACAAATTGACTCAATAACACTTAATGACATAATTATAAACCATCATTAACTATTAATGATGTCCAAGAAAAGCAAGTGTATAGTGCCGATACCAGATGCTACACTATATGGAGTGTGACTTTTTAGGTTCATTGTTTAATAGTAATCAGATAACGCAAAAACCCTTTTGACGCACGCCAAAATACCTCAATCCATCACAATAATCTTTCCATATTTTGATGATATCCTGAGAGGTTATGGGAAGTTCATAACAACAGTCTAGCACAATATAGAAGACAATGAAGCTAAACTTTAAGTGAACCTATTACAGTTGATGACTACCATTAATAGAATCATTCTATTGCTCAATGTCCTGACCAAGCGAGAGTCATGGTACGATAAACTCATAAAGTCAATAATTATGTGTCAAATCTTATCAGCGTGATTAGATGACACCTTAAGAAACACTTTTCTAATTAATCATATTGCCTTGGTCAATGACTTTCCCGTCACACTGACAATAGACCACATAGGACGTTTACCTCACCAATGACGATGATGATGACATATCTTATCCTTGAGTACCTACCTCCATGCACTAGCAATATGAAATCACACAAATGAACATCCTCACCTTGCAATTGGATGGTTTGACGCATTAACAAATCTTGCACACCAATACATAAGACAATCGTATCAGTTCAAGTCTAAGGATCAGTTAGACAATCGCAACTTAATGACAAGATCATTATCCACAATGTCATGTGATTAGTCATCAGTGTCACATTCAGTGTATTGTTCTCCAACAATCATTCACGAGCTTACTAGAGACATTTCTATATCATATGGTATGTGACTCACCACCCTTAACTATTAGTATTTCATACTAATGAATGTAGTAAATATCGTGTTAGTTCATAATTGACTAATGAGAGTCCCCATCTAATTAATTTAAGGATCAGGAATATTTAAGAAATCCCATCACTAAAGAATCTCGTCACATATTCCTAACATCTTAAGAATCAAACTCTCAAATAAGAAATTCAAGAACTCATTCATATAACAAACTAGAGAGTTTAATGAATGATGATAAACTTGCATTTTATTAAAATATACAAAGATACATCAAATTTATTTTACAACACATGGTAGATGTAATCTAAATCTAGCATTAGGACAGAACACTAACAGTTCGCCGATGATGGAAGCAGTCAGTTGAAGAAGACGATCTGACTCCTAGAGAAATTGAAAGTGAACCGACAGTGTCGAAGGCACTAACGTCAATAGCAAAACAAGATGTTAGAAGGCCGGCGATGGTAGAGACGATCAATGATGAGCGGTGGTAGAGACTGAAGATGGCAATCGAGCAAGGAGTAAAAAAGCAATGGCGTCAGTTGACGGTATCTACAATGGTAGATACCGATGATAAGGGAAGGCTAAGGGACGGTCTATAATGGCTGCTCCAAAAATAGAAATCGACGGTAGCAGCTACAACAACGACGGAGGCAACTTGGTCAACGACAACGATGGTTGGTAGCAGTGGCAGTAGCTAGTCAACATGTGTTTTGGTTGAAAGATGATGAAGATGTGTAGATCCAACTGCTGAGATCTGCCAAACGTTGATCGTTTGATTCAATGGCTCTAATATAGTTTGTTAGAATTTTAGATTGAAAACAGACCACAATCAAACCATTAACCACATACATGAGCACATAATGTAACGTGAAAAACCCAAATTAAGAAAAATACGGACAAAAAGAACAAAATACCACTAATTTGATATTGGTACTTAAAAAATGATATTGCTACACTAATTTTTGAATATTAGACACCTATTATAGACATAAAATCATCTTTGGTGTACATAAGAAATTATATCTTAATCAAAAGATGATTTAAAAATATATTTCTTCATATTAGATAAATTTTAATCAAAATCAAATTTAACAATATTCTAATTATAGTCAAATTTAGAATCTTAATCATGATCAAATTAGAAATCCAATCAAAGTCAAATTTAAATTTCAGGTCACAATTATAACAGTTATTCTTTATCAACTAAGCTTAAATATTTTTATTTTATTTTAATCATATCGAGAATTGTAATTTTTTTTATTTATTTTATTTCACATGAAGTGGTATTTGATTTAATTCCTTTAACAATTAATATTAAAATTAATTACCCTATAAGCTAAATATCCAAATTTTGTGAAATTATATATATCTTTTTGTTTGAGCTCAATTAACCCACGAGTCCTAAGAACTTTCGCGGATGGGGCCGTGCACCAGCCAGGCTCCCTCGACTGCAAGCCAATGCTAAATGAACAGCCTAGCGCCTGCTTGTCTCTTGGCTGTCACATCTCCACTGTTTGTCTGCTTTATTGCAGGAGACAAAATTCAGTCATTCATCTTATAAGTACATATATTAATATTGATTAACGATAATTAAAAGGCAAACGTATATAACCAGTTCCTCTCTTAGACTCTTACTCTTCCCCCCCACCCAACGAGTAAAGACTACTTCAAAGTTCAAAGTTTGAAAGAAGGGACTTGTACCAAGTCTTTGGTATTTCCTTTCCTCGTTTTACAGTCAAAATTTATCAGGACAAAATAGAATATAATAATAACAATAATATATAACTAATTAGCGAATCAAGAGAAAGGCAGAAAAACAAACATTAATGCATGCAAATATTTCATTTCAATAATTTGGTAGGATAAATAATAATCAGATATGTATAAATGCCCCCATATTTTAGTATTCTTACAAAATTTTGATTTATATAGTTATGCATAGGATTAACATAACAGATAATTTCTTTACCCTTTAATTAATTTTTCATATTCGCCGGATGGATCAATTTTAACAAATCCAATCATATACAGGGAAAATTATCAGAGTCATTCATATATAAAAACCAATTATATATACAAGAGATAAATTAGATAAGCTAATTGTAATCGGTCTCTAATCAAAATCAAACTCAACCTCAACCTCAAAATTAAACTCAAAACGAGTCTTAATTCTTAAGATCTGAATCCTTAAAATGATATATATATATATATTAACAGTTACCATCGCCAAAGAATTAATTAAATTGCAAAAGCAAATTAAGCATTCCTTTATATAATTTCCAAAATTCCAAAGAAAAATTACTTAACTGATGATACATGGAGAACATATGACGATTAATTAATCAAACAAGCTTCCATGATCTGTATCTTTCTTTCGATTGACTGATTTTTTCAATTTTAACACTATGTATTACAAAAAACCCTAACTTGTACAGTTTATAAAAAGCAAAAATGAAGCCAAACCAAAGATATGAATATTGCATGAAAGATCTCCATCAATGAACCCTTAATTCTCTCACAGTACTCGAGTGCACCAAACCGCCACGATCCATCTTCTTGCTTCTGGGTCGAAGCAACTTCGCCCAGAACCCTTCCTTCTTCTTCCCATCCCCTTCTCTCCGATTATAAGCAGCCACCATTGATCTACTCTTCCCGAGCACGGAAAGGAACCCTTTTCCATTCAATTCCATTCCACGCCGCTCGTGGATCGGCGAAGCCTCGGACGAAGAATAATGGGAAGACAAGGACGACAAAGAAGAAGAAGAAGAACAGGAAGACGCCGTAGCAACGATGTTATATTTACTACTTCTTTTGGATAGCTGAGAGAGCTTCTCCGACAGGCAAAGCGAGCAAACACCTCCGGCAGGCTGGCGGTGCTTGGGGTGCTTCCGGCAACGGAGCTCCGGCCTGGGGCGGCGGATTTGGCGGCAGTTGGGTTCCATGGATTGGTGTTGGTGAGGTGGTGGGAGAAGCAGCTTAGAAGGTATATATAGAGAGGGAGAGAGTGCGTTTCCATGAGAGTTCAAGTGAGCTTCGTCGCGTGCTTCACAAAAGTGGCTTTTTTGACGGTTTGCGAGTTTGAAAAGTCGGTTTTTGAGAATTTATTAGGTGAACGGTTGGGATCTGAAGGGGCAATGGAGTCGGTGGCTGAGATTTTGTGGGTGGCCTCATTTTATATTTAGAAAATACGTGTTTGGTCTGGTTGAATTAAAAATAAACTATATTTTATTGTGGGGAAGGCTTTTGAGCTCTGTGTTACTTACTGTTACCAACCCAATGCAGTAAAAGCACAGAATAAAATCATTTTTATACAAACCAAACTAATTCCTATACAAAATCGAACAACTCCCCCTTTAATAAAAAAGAAAAAAGAAAAAAGGGTATCAAAAGATTCAAAACTCAACAAACAATTAATTTACACCTAAATACATTACACGATATAATTAACAATTTACTTTAGCCAGGACTAATCACATAATTAAGATGCCAATTAGTTAGATCAAATAAATGGAGTAACTAAAATCTATCAATAATTTTTCACAGAATTATAACTTTCAATCTCTCAAATATATAACTTCTAATATATATAAAAAATCAAATTTCCGTAGCAATAAACTATAATTGGAAAACTTGATTACTAAAATACGTTAGTAGCTAGATCAAATGATGTTTATGTCGCAGAGGCACGAGGAGGGTGTTTAATGAGAAGTTTCTGGGAGTGAGAGAGACAGGTTGAGAGAAGGAAGAGCGAGACAGTGGTGTGACAGGGGGCTGGCAACTCAGCTTTTCGCGAGTCTAATATTAATAATTGATTAATTGCTACATATATACATCGCTAACTCAATCAATCAAAGGTTATTAAGCCATTCCACGAACAAGAAAGAGAGTACGGCGACAATATTCCAGCATTATTATTATTAGCATCGAATATTCGTTGCCACTAAGCTTCCAAATATGCGATTTTTATGGGCATATTGGGTCGTTCCCCGTGTTTTATTATGTTATTGCCGGTGAAGCCTTGTTTTATCGCCAAAACACAAGTTTTTAAAGAAGAAGGGTAGGGCCTAGGGGGGAGGTTTTAAATGAGAATCTTTATAATATGTATTGAGTTATAATTTAGAATGTGACTATATTTTGCATGTAACTAAGTAACTATTAATTCAAAATGAACTTTGTATCAGAAAAATGTTTCATATATTAGCAAGTCGATCAATTCCTAGTATCATTCTATCAACAAGGGTCTTTGAATTAATTGGGTGTGAAAACGAAGACAATTAACTATCACTCTGAATTATCGGAAGAATTCCTAATGCTAATAGCAACCCATCGGATGCATAATCAACACTAACAGCAGCCTGCTCTTGCTTGTCTTATATATATATATATATATATATATGGAGTTCCACAACTTAAAAAAACCACTAAATTTTAAGTTATTGCCTTAAATAATAAAACGATTTCCTTGCACTTAGGATGTCAAGCAATTTATCTTCTTTGATAAGATAGAGCCGAAATATCTTGCAAAAAATACAAACACTTCTCCAAAAACTAGCTAATTAAAAATAAGATGGAAGATGAGTTTTTTTAAAAACAATTATATTTTTTATATTCAAAATTATTTTGTATATAATATTTAGCCAATATTTTCAATATTGACAATTAAACAAGGCATATGAAGTGATTTTAGAATTCAATTGGAGAATACTGCTGAAAGATCACCTAAAAGGGGTGACTTGGATGTATTGAAATTTTTTTGTCATATTAAAAAAAAATATGCATCAATACTAATTTGAAAATATATGTTTCTTAATATAAAATAAGATACAACAGTTCAATATAAATTTATATACATTATTACATTTTTCACAAAGATTATCTCAAGCATATTTTAGACATAATATATATATATATAAGAAGGTGACTGCATTTGAAAATCGGAATAAGAAAATTATTATGTTGGCATAAAAAAGATTCCGTTTGCTTTTCTAAATTTTAACCTTTTAATCTCATGAAAATCATATGCACTAAAGAAGTATGCATACAAGTAATGATTTTAAAAGAAAGTTTTATGCTTGCAATGAAAACCGAAATTGTTATGCTTGAAACTTATGAGTTGAAAACATGTATGTAAACATTGCATTGATAGGTGAAAAATAATATTATCAAAACATAAGAAGCAAATCACAAAACGCAATAATTTAGAGTGATTTTGTAAGCATCCTGCCCGGATATCCCAACTACCTGGACTACCCGAAAAGAAGTGCTTACGGAAGGAAAAAGAATAGAACACAAGACAAAAACAACCATGGCATGCATACACAAGAATTAAAACAATAGAAGCGAAGTTATAGACATGCATGTACTACGGGAATACTGCTAGTACAACGGTCACAAGATAAATAAATGAATACATACTCATGTCCCGACATACATGAGACTCGAGTAATGACCTGGGACAGTAAAAATAATAGAGTAAATCCTATTCAACCATCAGAGTTGACAGGGACTGACGGGACTGCCTCTACAACACACCGACACTGCTGCTAGAAGTTGACTCCCTTACCCTTGACCCATGCTACCACTACCTAGAATGATGGAAAACAAAGTAAGTCGAGAGACTCAGCAAGCATAAAGAAAGAAAGGCTGAAGGCTGTATAGATCCAATAAGCTTTCCCCCAAAACACCAACCCCCAAGCACACACAAGCCATGAGACGCTACCACACAATAGTATAGCATAATGAAAGCACATATCGGTCCTTAGGGCCCACACAAGACACACGACACCCAAGTCTTATACCAACCTGCCGTTACTCTGAAAGGAAACATAAATCTCCAACAAACCTGCGCACGCTGTCTCGGATCGGTGCTCCCGTCACCCGTGTGTCCGCGTCGGTACTCCCGACGCCCGAGCCATAGGCTCCCTCGGAACGGTCCTCCTATCCGAGATCTGATAACTACCAGTAACCATGCAATACACATAAAAATGCAATCGCGTAGTGAGCATCAACGTGATACACTAGCGCCTATACATCCAGGCATCAGGCCATGCTCCGCCCACATAGTAAACCACACGCGATACATATGCCCGTGCTGGATGCAACCTAACCAAGCTAGAATGTCCGTGTCCCAAGCATACTCAATAAATGAATATCCCAACATGCAACCCGTACTCATGCGCATATCGAATCATGAACAGTAATATAATTAATTTAATCGTGTAGTAAATCACATACTGGCAGAGCTAGTCAGCAGTGCCCGGGACCGATCAATGGCCAGTGACTAGGAGTGTTCACCCGACGGTCCATTTTAGGGCCATACAATAGTCTACCCCAACGTCACCAAACAGCCGACCCCTGCCCCACTGCTCAATAGCTCTAACCGAATCATAAATAAACCTGAGAAAACCGTCAATAAGCTTGCATGTCTAGGAATCTAGTCCTCAAGCTGGGTTCAGCATCATTCCGAAAGGAATGGGGGTGGTACAAACCCCCGTAGGCACACAATAAATAAAACTTTAGAAGTCTCGGATTTAATTTAAATTAAGACAAATGAATAATAAATCAATAAATAATGTTAGGCGCCGAATTAGAGTAAGGGAAGAGATAAAATACGAGAAACCACGGAGTCTCTCACGGGAATTAAAGAACACGAGAAGAGGGTTAGGAGCTTACCTGTAATCGACTAATTTCTGCCTCTTTTGTGCTCCCGTTGCGAAGTAAAAAGTTTCTCTAGCAATTAATAAAATCACGACTCACATTAATTAAATCTAACCGTTTAATATAAATAATTTAACCGTCTAAAATCCTACGTAGGCACACTGCAAATAAAATTCCAATAAATCTCATATTTATTTTAAATTAAATCATGCCAATAAAATCCTCATTTCATATAATTAATACGTAAAATCGAAACTAATTAAGGGAAGACATGGGGTTCACAAAATGGAAAAAGATCTCAAGGGTAGCTGGAACTTGCCTTGTTTAAGTTGATTACAACGTTTTTACGCTTGAACGCCACTAAAATAATACATGTTGTAAAATAGATTAAACTCCCAAAATTAACAAAATAGGACCAAAAATAAAACTCTAACCGTACAGAATGTTTAATACATATTTATTTACTCACCTGGCTAATTAAAACTCAATTATATCGCATTTAAACCTGAATTTGCTGCCAAATTCCACCATTTTTCTCACTCTGCGCGAGCTTTATCTTCTTCAAATTTTCTTACTGTTTTTGTTGGTTCGAGACACCCGAATTGGGCTTAAAAAGGGTAAAAAAAATGAGTGGCTAAGGGAGAGCCACGTGGCAGCAGCGGAGGCAGCCGCTGGAGGAACCATCGCCTTAGGCGAAACGATGCTGTTTTGGGCATCATTGCTGATTAAAAATCAACATTTTCCTCCCTTACGTGCGAGCAGAATCGAACCCGCGTCCAGCCGCCCTCGCACGCGACCGCTTGCGCCCGTGCTCACATTCAACATATATGTGCCTTCCATTAAATTTAAAGTGACTTTCTGTCACTTTCGTAAATCAGGTTTCAGTGCCCACTATTTCCATTAATTACACACACCCAGACTCCAATTTTCCTGTTATTACACTTACACCACGACTTTCCAGAAATTCACCCAAATAATTTTATTTTATTATTTTTCTAAATACTTCCTAATAAATAATTATTTTATCAAAATAACATAAATAAACATTTTTCTTAAATCTCCAAATACCCAAATAAATTAATATTTCCTTTAAACCCACAATTACAATAATTAATAATGATTAACCACTTCCAAATAATTTCATTAATTACCTTTACTTTCATATTTCCTCAAACAACATAAATTATTATTTTTTCTTAATTTCTCAAATATTCCATAATGTCCTCAAATACCGGTTTGAATAATTATTATTTATTTTAAAATTTCAGGATATTACAGATTTGGTCAACAAGTTTAGTCCACTATCTTATCTCCTCACTAAGGATTTTAAAAACATCCACTAAGCGATTGTAGCTTTTAGGAATCAACTATAACTCATGCATAGTTTTTATAAGTTTAATTGAAATCTCAACTTTTCATGGGATAAGTAAGAACCACAACTTTTATATGAACAACTGTAACCCATGTTTTTGCGAATTAAGTAATGACTCCAATTTTTTCAAGACACTCAACCATAACCATTGTCTTTCAAATATGAGGCGTAACCTGTGATTTTATGGACAAAGCAGATATTAACATACTTTTTTCAAAAGATAAGGTAGAACCTTACAATTACTTATTGGAAAGAAAAGTGACAAGGAAAGTTCACAACAAAGATTCCCTCAAAGAATAAGAAATATAGCACATGAGGGAATAAACAAGAAAAGTGAGAATAAAATGAATAATAGAGCATTCCACTCCTTTGTTCCTAATTTTTTATTCAAGAAGATTTACTTGAGGCTCGTTGAACTGAAGGAAAATGATCATGTAAGACTATTACTCAAACAATGAACTTTGGCCTGAAAATGAATTCAATTTGGCTGTGTTTAGGTTTAGGTTAGCTCGACATTGTCTTATACTCACTGGATAATAACAACTTGATCTCTTACAACACTTGGCCTTTTATAGAAGTTTTGAGACTTGGGTCTTGCCTTGTTACTTGTACATACTCGCAGTTGGCACACGTCAACTCCCAGTCCGAAGATCGCACTGCGAGCTTGGAGGCTTATGTTATATGTATTTCCTGCACCACTCCTTATGGGCCGGACTCAATCCAATAGGTCGGCCCAATCGCCCGAAGCCTAGAAGCTCTAGGCAATCTCGTCAAAAAAAGCTCACACACCACCGAAATTCGAAGCTCATAAAGCGAGCTCCTTGCGAGCTTCCGGCAAAGCTCCTAGTAAGCTCTCAGCAATCGACCTAACGAACTCTCAATAAAACCCCCAGTTCCCTGGATCGATCAGCTCGCTGGCCAAAAAAACATCATAAATGACAAAGCTGCTGAACAACCAGAAGCAAGGCCTATTTACTTTATTTGAAATAGACCATACTTCTCAAAATGAGGATCCCACTCTTGGTTTTATGCAGATGATAAGGACTATTTGTCCCCCATTATATAATCTTTATATTTCTATATTTTATCCAAATTGTAAAAACCCCTCATTATAAATAGGAGTTAGAGATATCCTAAGGGGGGCAAAGAGAATAATCAGATACTGCCACTCTAAAAGAATAATCAGAGTGCGGTCGTGGAGTAGGCATCGTTTTAGCTGAACCACGTGAAAATTGCTTGTGTTCACTCATATTTGAGATCTTTGTTTTCTTCTTCTTGACATTTCGGATTCACTCACCGCGGTCCAAAACGAATCACAGTTGACTGAAGTCGAACGTCGACAATAATCATATACTCGACTATTTTCAAAATATACTAGAATATAAAATTAGCAAACTTAAGAGCATTTCAAAATATTTTAAAAATTATTAATAAATTAAATTTACTAAAAAATATTTTTTTAAAAACTACTTTCTCAATAAATCAAAATACAAATTTCTCAATAATTATCGATCATCAATGGAGCTTACTTCTAGCATTGCTTTTCAGCTTGATTGTGGTGGCAAAGACAATTGTTTTCTATGACAACAATACTGAGGGCGATTTTATGTTATTCCTCTTTCTATATTCTATCTATCTATCCCTTTTCCTTTTTTCTCCAACTGAAAATTCATGTCTTGCTTTGCTAGAATTAAGAACCAAGGGTGCATTTGATTGTAAGTATGAAATTTAGGTAGATAGAAAATATTTTCTAGGCAATTGAATTGTCTAGAATTAAATTCCAGGATAAATGTCAATTGAAGTTGTTTGATTGACTTAAATTTCTACCTAAAATTATTATATTTTTTCAATTTTGGTGTTTGATTTTCATACATATATACGTGTATATATATAAATATGGATGCAAGTCGAATGGTGGTTTGATGTTGACAGTGATGAGGAAGAAGTCGAAGATAATGACTTTAGCAGGGGTGACATTGTGCGAGTACAAATCGAAGGGGAATCGAAAGAGGGTTGAATCGGAGCTTAAATTTGACAAAGACGACGATGAAGACGAAGATGAAGGAGAAGGGCCGTTGTCACTGGCCACCGTTACCATCATCACAGTCACTGTGTAACACCCTAGCCTCTTCAGGGCATTATATCATATGTTAGGATTTTTTTTTTATATACATGAAACACACTAAAATCCTCAACACATTCGCATGATAATAACAATTCCCAAAATTAATAATAAGAAAATAAAATTCATAATTACTAGCAAAATAAGATCGAAACCTAAAAAAAAATATAACACGCATGGTTTCGCACATATCGTTTGCCCATCACATCATTATAGTGACCATTTTAACCTCATAACATAATTAAAAGATACAACTGGGATTTTGCCCTATATAGGGCCCACAGTAATGTCCATCACGATCATGGTTCAACCACGCCCTTACCCTTCCAATTGGTCGACTCGTCTGGAATGTGGAATATTCTAGGGACATACGTCCAACATTAGAAGATGAATCTTCTAAGTGAGGGTTAAAATGACAATTACATGAATGCATGATGCAGTAATGTAAATGAATACATACTCCAGTGTAACTTCCCTGGCCCACCGGCACAACACAGAACCTTAGGCAGAATCCCGACCTGCTTTCAAGATAATCCTAACGTTGTGCCATCATCTGCCCTTAAGGAATTACGACTACACTATTAAGGCGACATCTTAATCCCATGCACGAGTATCAATATGCCAATAATATCATGTCATACAAAAATTATATTCCATCAATGCAATAATACATGTATAAATATGACAGAATGCTCATATAATACATATAACTTAGCCACTATCATGGTAATCATGCTTAACATAGAAAATACATAGCATGTATAAGCTTTCGGAGTAAAACCACTCACTTTGAACAAAAATTCGACTTATCTCAGAATACGTGTCAACCTAAAAAATCATCTGAATCCTCAAACTCCTTAGCCAATAATTTCCAACTAAAATCAATAATGTAATTTTTCTAGAATTTTTCATAATTTTTCTCTAATTTTCTTATTTTCCTCTATTTTTCATAGTCATAAATTCTTCCAAAATTCAAAATAAATACCTAATCAAGTAATTTCTTAAATGGTTCTTCATACAAATTCCTAAATAATCTCTAGAAATTTTCTGGGAATTTTTCAAAACCTCTCACTATTTTTTTCTAATTAGGTTTCCTTTCAAAAATTCAAAATAATTATTTTCTCACGAAATTTTCAAAATAAAAATTCATAAACGAAAATTATTCCTTTTTCCTGTATTTCTGGATATTTTTCCAGAATTGTATCCATCATATTTCTATTTTTACTCTATTTTTATTTTTTTTAGCATTTAAAAAATAATAAAAATTATCTCTGATCGTCTTCTCCAGTGCTGGCACACCAGAAAATTAAATGGACTATACCAAAAGATAGCTTACCTTGATTTGATCACTCTATCCAAACTTGAGCTTGAAACAACACCCGAAAGACTTTCCTCCGAGCAAAAATCAGTCTGGCTCTAATGAAATTCGATTTTTCCGGCGAAACTCCGATCACCCCTCAAATGAATTCCAAAATAGCTCAAAATTTTCAGAAATGATTCTCACCTCATGGGAAACAAAAGTCCTATGGTTTGGTGCCTCAATTTGTTAAAAAATGAGATCGATTTGAAACTCAAATCTTGCAAAACCTTCAGCCATTATATCCTCTATTTATCGCCAAATTCGAACTCCAAAACGACGGATCTTGCTTCACCCAAAGCCACTAAGACTTTCTCGTGCCCTGGGTCGGTCCAAAATGAACTGAAAGTTACCCAAAAGCTAATTTATAGAGGATAAATTATAGTTACTTTCGGTCAAAAATTTGGCCGTTTTCGACCAAGCCAAGGCCAATTGTCAACCAAGATTGATTCTGGGACCTTACCCAGACATCCCTTGCCACTTTCTTGGGTCTTCTGCCACCGAATTCAGTGATGGAAGGGTGGCCAGAAGCTTGGTCTGCCATAGCAACTTCCAAGTTTTAAAAATTGCACTTTTGCCCATTCATTTTGACTTCTTTACATTTTGGCCATTCCATGAAACCCCTGAACTTTCTATAACTTCCATTGAGTCTCTCAAGATTTGAAATCTTCATTTCTTCCTTTAAGATTCCGAAAAAATGGCATTTCGACCTCACTCGGGCAAATTTGAGAAATTGCACTCAGGCCCGAACCTTCATTTTGTTCGTAAATTCTTTTATTTTTTCTTGAAACCACTGAAGGGTTGTTCTACATACTAAATATGAACTTTCTTGGGGTTCCGTTGATCTCTCGAAAGGCTCCTATGATAATTCAATTTTTCAGCCTGAATCATTGCTGTATTTTAACTGTACCGAAAATCATTCTTGATTCAATTTCTCTCGATGCTAAAAATCATTTCTTTATATTCTTAATAGGTATATGCCTATTTTTTTAGGTATATGAGCCCTCGAGCATTCCATCTAATCGATTCGGACATTTTCTCGGGATATTTTGATACCAATTTCATTTGAAACCTCATACTTCTTACCCAAAAGTTTTTCGGGTATTACACACTGGCTACCACTGCTGAGCTTCCCCTATGACCATCGTCATTTACCCCTTGGTCGCTGGTCTCGTTTGCCCTCTAGTTTGATCGCCATCTCTCTCGCTCAGACCACTGGGTCGAGCTTCCGCTCATCCTCGCGATCGCCAGTCGCACTTCTCCTATTCCTCCATGTTAGGAAATATAGAACATAGAAGATGGAGGAAATCACACACTCAAGACCACCTCAATTGAATAACCAACTTGGCTGTTAAATAGCCTTACAAAAGAAACTAAAATAAGCAAATATAGGCCACGTTTACAACTGTTCTATCGTGGCAGTAAGACTAAATCAACAATTAACATATACCAAAATAAAAGGGTGGTGATAACTAACCACTTGACCATTACATTAAATATAAAACTAACATTTCCTTTCTCAAACTGAATGCTATGGGCTTCAGTTCATATCATTCCCAGCATAGACTCCCAATTATTCTCGCGGCTTGACAAAGGTGTTCAACTTGAGTGGCTTAGTCATTATATCAGCAATTGATCTTGTGTATCACAGTGCACCAACTCCACAATACCATCCTTTATAAGATTTCGAAGAAAATGAAAACGAACATCTATGTGCTTGCTTCGACCATGCATTACAGCATTCTTGGAAAGCTTGATTGTAGAGCTACTATCACATTGAATTACACATGACTTACTTTGATTTTGATCGAGTTTTCCCAGAACTCTTTTTAGCTATATTACCGGACATGCACATGAAGTTGCAGTAATGAACTCTGTCTTTGTGGTAGATAGACTCACCACTGGTTGTTTTTTTGATGACCAAGAGATTGCCCTTGAACTCAATAGAAAAACATAGCCTGATGTACTCTTTCTATCTTCTAAATTACCAGCATAGTCACTATTAGTGTAAGCAACTAGTTCATCTTCTCCTCCATTTCTATAAAAAATCCCAAAATCAGTTGTTCCTTTTAAATAACGCAACACCCTTTCTGCTATCTGTAGATGTAGTTCAGTAGGATTCTCCATATACCTACTAATGATGCTTACTATAAACATTAATTCTAGTTGAGTGGTTGTGAGGTACATGAGACTTCCTATAATCTGCTTATAGTAAGTCTTGTCCACTTTAACTCTTCATTCATCTTTCACAAGCTTGCAACCAGGAACAATGGGATTAAAAACATAATTACTTTTATCCATTCCAAACCTATATAATACCTCAGAGGCTTATTTCTTCTGGTTAACAAAAATTCCATTAGACTTTTGCAAAACTTCAAGACCAAGGAAGTACCTCATCCTACCAAGATGAGTCATATCAAACTCATGCTTCATTGAATGTTTACATTCTGTAAATATTGATTCATCATTTCCAGTAAAGATTAGATCATCGACATATAAACTTACGATCAAAATTTTACCTTTCTTGTTAGTCTTGATGAATAGAGTATGCTCATAGTCACACTTTTCAAACATTTCCTTCATGAAATATGCTTCCATGCGACTGTACCAAGCACAGGGTGCTTGCTTAAGCCCATAAAGTGCCTTTTTTAGCTTATAAACTTTTTGCTCATTTCCTTTTTGCACATAACCACAAGGCTGCTCCACAAAGACCTCTTCATTCAACTCACCATGTAAGAATGCAAATTTTACATCCAATTGATAAATGGACCACCCTTTTTGAGTTGCAAGTGCAATCAGCAAATGGATTGTCTCCATATGTGCCACAGGTGCAAAAACTTCAATATAGTCCATCCCATATTGTTGTGTGTAACCTTTTGCTACAAGCCGAGCTTTGTGCTTTTCTATTTCTCCATTTTCATTTAGCTTGGTCTTATAAACCCACTTTACTCCAATTGTCTTTCCTCCCTTAGGTAATTCTATTAATTCCCAGGTACCATTTTTCTTTATTGCTTCCATTTCCACATCCATAGCTGTCTTCCATTTCTCACTTTTAACTGCTTCGTCAAAATAAATAGGATTAGCAATTGCAAACATGGCAAGGTGAACTTCATTTTCTTTCTCGGAAAAACCTTCTCCAGTTTCATAATTTCTCATCCAGACAGGTGGTCTGCGACTTCTTGTAGTAAGTTGAGAATCTATTTTAGCAGCAGCATCATCTGCATTTACTGCTGCATTTTCTTCTACATCACATCAACATTTAATTCATTTTCTTCTTCATTTACAATTACTGCTTCTTTAGAATCACCCCATTCCAAATCACATATAATACATGGTTCATACTTCTTATCCCAATCCCAATGCTTGTCTTCCTTAAATACAACATCTCTACTGATAATAATCTTTTGCAAAATTGGATCATAAAGTCTGTAAGCCTTTGATTCTTCACTAACTCCCAACAAAACACAACTGAAACTCTTGTCATCTAGCTTAGTTCTCTTATTGTCAGGAATATGAACATGAGAAATGCATCCAAAAACTCTAAAATAATCAACTAAAGGCTTAACTTTACTCCAAGCTTCTTCTGGGGTCTTGTTTTGAACTGCGAAAGTTAGACTTCTATTTAGAACATGCACTGTCCAATTTACTACTTTAGGCCAAAAAGTCTTGGGAAGTTTCTTCGCTGCCAACATACTTCGAACCAGATTCATGATAGTTCTATTCTTGCGTTCCGCAACACCATTATGTTGGGGTGTATATGCAGTTGTTAGCTGTCGTTGTATGCCATTTACATCACAGAAGGTTACAAATTCCTGGGATGTAAACTCAACTCCACGATCAGTTCGCAGGCTTTTCAGAAAAGAATTGGTTTCCTTCTCAACACAAGTCTTAAAATTCTTGAAAATAGTAAAGGCTTCTGATTTTTCTACCAAAAAATAAACCCATGTTTTTCTACTAAAATCATTAGTGAAAGTAAGCAGGTACCTTTTGTTGCTGTTAGACATGGGTGTAATGGGTCCACAAATGTCTGCATGCACTAATTGAAGAATCTCTGCAACTCGCCAGGTACTTCTCTTTGGAAATAAATCCCTGTGTTGTTTCCCTACCAAGCAATCCTTGCATAACTTGGAGGGAGGTTGAAGTTGTGGTAATCCATTTACCATTTGTTTTTTCTGAAGAGTCTTTAAACCTTTAAAACTCAAATGTCCATATCAACAATGCCAAAGCTGCACAATATCTTTTGTGATTGTGTTGAATCAAGTGGATACTATAGGCTGAGATAAAGCATGCAAGACAAACATCCAATTTGAAGACATTTTCGATTCCATAATCAAACCTTTTTGTGAATGGAACACCTTACATTTGCCATGTTGAAATAAAATAGTAAGACCTTTTTCTTGCAACTGTCCAATACTTAGCAGATTACTCTCCAGCTCGAGTACATAGAATACACTTGTAATGATTTGAGTTATGCCATTCATTTGCAACCTAACATTTCATTTTCCTAGAATAGCCATACTTGTGTTGTTGCCAAGCTTCATAGAGTCTCAAAAATTCCCATCAAGATTTGAGAAATATTCCTTCTTTCTACACATATGATTGTTGCATTCGGAGTCTAGAAACCATACATCTTCTCTACTAGCTTTGTTCAGATCCACATATGTCATTAACAACATCTCTTCTTGATTCTCTACATAATTTGCCTCTGTTTCTTTGCTTGGACATTTCCATGCAAAATGTCCTAACTTGTGACAATTATAGCATTCCATTGTAGCCTTATCAAAAACCCTCTTATTTCAACCTCTTCCTCTTCCTCTTCTTCTATAATTGCCACGACCACGACCTGAGTGATCACCATGAGTAATCTTCAAGACTTGTTCTTCCTCAACATGGGAACTCATGCGTTGTTCATGCACAATTAGGCTACTTTGCAGTTCATCAATGGTTAGAGTATCAATATCTTTAGATTCCTCAATGGAACACACAACATAATCAAACTTAGGAGTCATGGATCTTAAAATTTTCTCAACAAAATCAGTATTACCCTTATCCATTTGCTTTCATCTTGTTGCTGATGGTAAGAATGCGAGAAAAATACTTATTCACAGTTTCTCCAGTCTTCATATGAAGAACTTCGAACTCCTTTTGAAGAGCTTGTAGATTTCCACGCCTTACTCGTGATGTACCTTGATTTTTCTGCTTCATAGAGTCCCATATATCCTTCGAAGTCTTCTTATTAAGAATTGTCTCTAGGATAGAATGATCTAATGCCTGAAATAGATGGTTCTTTGCTTTCAAATTCTTCAACAACTAGTTTTTAATATGCTTCCTCTGTGCATTAGTGAGAACAACACCTTATGCTACTGCTGGAACCGCAGGAACGCCATTTTCCACCAACCCCCAATACTCATTTGATCGCAAGAAGTTCTCCATGAGCATCACCCAATGATCATAATACCCATCAAACTTCTGAACGGCTGGCTGTACAAACGAACTCTCTGTCGCCATTTGTAGATTTCTCGTAGAAGACTGTTTCTTTTATTTAACCAGGCCCCTGTTATGGAGCTTTGATACCAATTGTTAAGAAATATAGAACAGAGAAGATGGAGGAAATCACACTTAAGACTACCTCAATTGAATAACCAACTTGGCTGTTAAATAGCCTTATAAAAGAAACTGAAATAAGCAAATATAAGCCACGTTTACAACTATAATACCCAAGAAATTTGGATTAGTTGAAAATGAGCGTTTTATTAGAAAAACGAAATTTCGAGGAAGATTGGTATCTAAATAGCTCAAAAAATTGATCGAATCGACTGTAGGGAGTGCCCTGGAGTCGAGATGCCAAAGGAAAATGATATGGTCGTGATGAGTATTTCGTGATTTATGACATTGAAAGAAATGAGATCAGGAACAATTTTCGGTACAGTTAAAATGCAGCTGCCAATTAGGCTGCAATATCAAATTGTTATAGACAACTTCCAGGAAGTCAACAGAAATTTGAGGGGGTTTCGATTTTTCATAAAGAACAACCCTTAAGTGGTTTCAGAAAGAAACAAAAAGGTCTAGGGCCAAAACGAAGATTCGGGCCTAAGTGCGATTTTTGGAAATTGCCCGAGGAAGGTCAAAATGATGTTTTTTTGGAATCTTCAGGGGTCAAATGGACGTTTTAGGACTTGAGGGACTTATAGGAAATTATCAAAAGTTAAGGGGCTTGGTGAAAAATGGCCAAAATGAGAAAATCAAAATCAGTGGGGTAAAAGTGCAAAAACTCGAAAATGGCAACATGGGGAAATCTGAATAGCACATGGCCGGTCGGCCATGGCCGATTTCAGCCACAGGGATGGCACGAGGATTGCTCAGGGATGAATTTTGATGAAGGCGTGGCTGACAATGGCCACAGAGGCGACCGAATTTCAAGAAAAATCAACTGAAAAATAGGGTCGTTTTTATCAAAACCTGCAAGTGATGATGGTGGTTGGTTGAGGCTGCTTGAAGGCTGATCGAGGGGAGGTAAAGCCTCCTAAGGGGTTGGGTAAGGCGGCCAAGAGCGTTTCATCGCTCGATTTTACCTATAAATAGGGCAAGGGTTTGGTCAAAAATAGGGGAGAAATGAGCTTCAAATCAGTCGTGTTATTGAACGAATTGGAACTCCAAAATAAGGGGCTTTTGGTGTCCATAGACTAAGGATGCATTTTGGAGAATTTGGGGCATTTTCATGGAGGTTTGAAAGTGTTTAGAAGGTCGCCGAAGATGAAGGGCGGACGCCGTGGCCGAGACTTCAAGCGGTCGGTTGACGGCCCTCCAGTGCTCCTTTCAGCCTCCAAGGTATGCCATCTAAATTGATTGAAGAAGAAGAAGACGCTGGTGGAGAGAACTAGAATCGACGGCATGGCCGTCGGCCGAGAAGACGACCGGCACGCGCGGGTCTTCACTCGCCGCCACTCACCCTAGCCCGTGCGGGCCCAAGGAGCATCCAAAAAGTTCGGGAAAAATCTTGAAAAATCTAGAAAAATGTTTATCGATGTCTGTGCAAAAAGTTTTAAAGTTGGGATTCCTGATATCTCAGTTTTAGCATCAAAGAGCCTCGTTTTGAGTGAAAACGCAACATTTGAGTAAGTTTAGTATTTTTCCTTTGAAGTTCATAGCCTATGCTAAATTGTTGTGGAATTATATTTGAGAAAAAAGTCTCGATGGTATTTATTGGGATTTTTAGAAGGAAAAATGAGAGAAAATGAAGGAAAAATAAAATAAATGGAATATTGAGGATATTTAGTGATTAAATATCATTTTTATGATTGACGTGATCGAGAAAAATTGATTGGTATAACTTTTGAGAGTTGGCAGGAGATTCGAGGTCAGGCACGCATATCGAGGCAACACGCGCTTTTCGAGATGTCTTAATTTTTGGGTAAAGGTGAGTGGTTTTCTCACAAGAACTTATATTTATGATATTATTGTTATATATGCATGCTGCTTATGAATGCAATATTCATTTTGTCATATTATATGGAAAGTCGTGATAATTGCATGGCACGATATTATTATCACATTGATATTTGTGCATGGAAATGGGATATCGCCCTCAGAGTGTAGCCGTAATTCCACTTGGGCAATGATGGAATAATGTTAGGCTTATCCTGCAGAGGTTTGGGATTTGCCTAGGATTCTGTGCCGAGCTAGTGGGCTTAGGAAGTCACATTTGTCGTGCCGAGCAAATGTTGTTCATGTTATCGCATCATGCATTTATATATATGTTTTTGAACTCTCACTAGAAGATTCATCTTCTAATGGGTTATTCCCCTAAAACATTCAACGTTTCAGTTTAGACTTGCAGCTTAGGCAAAGAGCAGGTTGAGATGAGACAACACGTGATGGCGTGGCCGATGGATTCAGCGAACTGATTCGGATATATTTTAACTTATACTTTATTGATGATTAGTCTTGTTGAATGTTTATGGAATCTCCATATATTTTATATTTGAGAATATGATGTAAAATATGATACGGATTCTTTATGATATAACAGAAAGTGAATTCAGGTATGTACCATATCAGGTTTCGATTATCGCTTCCGCGTTGTGAATGATTTGTTGGGGGTTTTGTTTGAAATTCGGTACTTAAGGTTTAAGTTATGTACCGAGAAAGAAAGAAAAAAATAATTTACGTTTAATTTAGGCCCCAGCATAGTGACATGCTCGGTAAGAGAAAAGCGGGGTGTTACAACAATTGTTGTATCATGGTAGTAAAACTAAATCAACAATTAACAGATACCAAAATAAAAGGGTGGTGATAACTAATCACTTGACCACCATGTTAAATATAAAACTAACACTCGAGACCACCAAGCACTATTATTCTCCTCTGCCAGATCAAGGTTTCGAATGATTTGCAAAGAAGAAGACTTAAGTTGATTTTCCATTTTTTTGGAAAATCTATTCTAGCCCCCCATAGAAAAATATTTTTCAGTAAAAATGGAAAATGGGTATCACGTGACTCAAAATGAGAAAATAATTTATGTAAAAAAATTAACTAATTAAATACCTCAAAAATTAGAATTTGAGTGAAAACCTTTTATAAAAAAAATGTGCAATTAAAGACACCCTATCCTAAGTGATTTGCGTTCATGTCTCTTGAACTTAGAGAAGGTTAGGTGGGCAATAACTAGCCATCGTCGTAGCTAGTGACTAAAAAGGAAGGGGAGGGGGGGGTGAAGAAAAAGGTATTTTGGTTGTCATATATTTTTTAAATTGTTAAGGACGTCGTTATTATTTTAAAAACATAAAAATAGTTTTTTGAAATTGAAGTAAACTGAAAAATTAATTATTAGAATTTAAAAAAAAAAAAAAGAAGCAAACTACACAATCAAAAGAAGACAATTGGCGCCACGTGAGATGACAATCATATCGTAGCACCTGTGGAGAAATCAAATCAAGAGTAAACAAAGGCCTTCCGTGTTGGCAGGCAGCATGGACTCCAAGAAATTAGTCAATGTTACAAAATCCGATTAAATCAAAAATTTGTAAAAAGGGCCCAACTAAAAAAATGTTATTAAGGGTTAAATATAATTTAATAAATATAAATTAAAATGTCTTACTCTCTGCACCTAATTCGGCAATGGGATGCACCCACACCTTCCCCAACTTATTGAGTTAAGCATCAAAAGATGTTCTGCATGGGCTTTTATCATCACGGATTATAGCATGAACCTTTTTGTGGGGGTGGATTGGATTGGATTGCTTTGGCCTTATAAAGGGTGGATTGGATTGCTTTAGGATGGAAATAATGGAAGACCCTTCTCAAACAAACAAAAAAAAACATTAGGGCATAGTCAATTGTAGGAAATATTTTTTGAAACTTTTAATTTTTTATTAAATAATTGAATCTCTCATTAAGAAATAGAAAACTCGATTTTTTTTTATGATTTTTCAACTTTGTGCTATGAATTAGAAAATATCAAAAATTCTTAATTTTCTAAAATTAAGAATAGTTTAAATTGTTATATATTGAAGTAAACTGAAAAATTGTTAGGGACGTCGTTATTATTTTAAAAACATAAAAATGCTATAGCATTTTAAAATATTAAATGTTAAAACATTTTTAATTGTAAAATTAGAGGTAAAAACTGGAGGGTGTTTTCTGAAATTTAATGGAACCTTAACTTTCCACTTCAAGTAGTAGTATAGGGAATCCTGCTGCTAGATGCAAGATTTTTTAAAAATTTTCTCTACTTATTGTTGGTTTTAGTAAACTTGTATTTGTTAATGATTGTTGTTATGAATTTGAATAGAAAATAAACCATCAACCACACATACGAATACAAAATTTAATATAAAAAACTCAAATCGAAAAAAATCACAAGCAGAAAATATAAAATATCACTATGATAATATTAATACAATAATAGTGATATAATTGTTATCAAAATATCACTAAGATAATATTGTTACTACAATAGTGATATAGTTACAATTAATTTCAAGACATTAGATACCTATTTATAGACCTAAACTTATCTGTAGATATACACACAAAACTAGGCGTCCTCTAACCAATCTTAATATATAACCTTTGTTTTTATACTTAAATCAATAGATTTTATCAAATGGTTATTAAACAACCCCATTTTTAAATGAGACCTAAAAGGGTATGGTTGAGGTTTTTATTTATACACTTCTAATTGACAAAAACATCAAAAGGAGATAATATATAGTAACTTTCATAATTTTTGTACCAAAAAAAGTAAATGAAAAAGGCCATGACCTTAAACAAGTCATCCAAAAGAGACTTGAGGTTCAACCTTTGATACTAGTCATTTTCTTAAGGCCTCATCCCACCCCTAATCCCAAATTTTGTTAATCTAATTCTTACTTTTTCATGAAATATTACATTATTACACGTTTTAGCTCTACTCGGGTAATTGGGGATTAAAGTGAGTGGATGAAGAAGACTTCAGTCGAACCCATGTCTTCAGATGAAAGTGCTTAGGAGATTAAAAACGTGTAAGATATAATTAACAAGACTTATATCATATATATAATTAATTATGTGTCGAGTTTCTAAGCCAGCGTATCACGTGTAAACTCCTCCCGCACCGTCGCGTTAGTCTCATCATAAATATTTTATCAATGACTTGGAAAACAATGAGCGAGCGTAGGGTACGATGTCCTAATCATACTGTCTCCCACCAGTACAAGAGTCCAAAAGGCTCATAAAACAGGGCGTGGACCGACCCTCAAATGGAATCACTTCTCCCCTGCTTTTCCTTATGTGCCCTTCACCATTGAAACAAAACTATGCCTTTATTATATTTCTTTATGAACCGACTCACTCATATGTGGAGGGCACTCTGTAATACCACTTTGAGCAAGGTGCTCCTCATAGACTTCATATGCATTTAATATTACCAAGTTAATGTCGGTAGTTTGCATATGTTATTATAAAAAAAATTTAAGCACTGACTCATCTACATGTGAGCTGCCCTTGCTGAAGCCCGCCCACAATTAAAATTAGTTTTTTATATTAAAAAAATATTTTTAATATAAAAAAAATAATAATAAATTAGTTCAAAAAAAATTATAGCCTACCCAAAATCTGCGATGTACAGTTTTATATCTTAAAAAGAAAATTCAGCCTCCCCTACATAAATTTCTGAATCTATCCCTGAATTTAAGTGACCACAGATATAACATGCTATATTCTGTTTTCATTCAAGAAAAAAGAAATGTCTTTATTAAGTAACTAGTGTATCACCCGTGCAATGCACGGATATCGCAAGAAAAAAAATAATTATTAAAGTAAAAGTTACATAATTCAGTAGTTACAAACAAATAAATATCACAATAAAGAAGTAAAAAATAAACAAAATCATGAAAAATGAACAAATATACAACAAAATGATTATAGGTTTTGGAAGACTTCCTTATACACTACATTTGTCGTTGAATTCGTTGGTCGTCTGTCTTTATCACAAATCAGTATCCTCAATTCATCGTGCGTTGTGACTCTTGACATAATAACATATAATTCTCCATAATTGAATACTGGTCTTTTCAAATACAATCACACATGAGATAGTGATTGTCATTGACTTTTGTTTATTGTCATTGCATATGATACAATTAGAGGGTACTGCCTCCTTATAAATTTGAAGATAATCTAGGGTCAGAAGGTTATAAATTTGAAAGATAATCTAGGGTCAAAGGGGTCAATGTTATTTTAGGTTTGAGAACAATATGTCCAGCATTACTTCCAACAAGAATTTTTGTCTCAAGGACATGTTTTCCAAGTCTTGCAATAACCAATCTAGTTCCATTGCACAAACCAACTGAATGATTTATGCTCCTCAGTAGCATGACATGAGTGCCAACTTTCAGCTTCAATTCATGGTTTGGTACACCAGAACACTTAATCCCATTTAAAAACTCAGGCGTGTGGAGATCCTGTAACAAATCTGCATTTGCATCTGATCTGCATGTATAATCAGAACTAAAATAAGTATTCACTTCAGTCGAAGTAAGCGACATCATGTATTCATTTATGGATTCGATAACATTTAGTGTCGATGTTAAGATAGCCCTCTCCTGTAGATACGACGTGTCACGAACATCGTCTATAAGGGTCAAATAAGTGCTAGTCACAATTGCATTTGCATCTATTGGATTATTGTAATCAGTAATCAAAAGATCATCTGGTATCTCAACAGTTGCATGACCGTCATTAGTTGCATATAGTACCATCTCCAATGCTGGAAATCCATTCGAAGAACACTTTCAACCGGGCACATTCATTATCTGATTCAGGATTCTGGAGCCTTATATTCTTAGTCAACCTCAAAATTGTACAATATCTCCACAAATACGACGAATTAATAGATGCAAGGACAATATCTTGTCTACTTTCTTTAGAAATTATGGGTAAGATTTGTCGAAAATATCTTCCAAAAACTATTATCTATCCTCCAAATGGTAATTCCATACTCATTGGATTGTTGGATCTCTAAATGTCTCTCATGCTCCTATCTAATGTATTGTTGTTAAAATCACGAGTCGGGTCATACGATTTTATGAGTTTGGAAGCATAAAACGAGTCAACTAGCATGTAGAATCGAATTTTGATACGAGTCTGCCCAAGATCGCGAGTCGACTCGATGAACTCAATAAAATCAATAAAAATGAGCCGATTTTACTGAGTTAATTCTCGGTCATGTTGCTATGTTAGAGACGGTGATATTTCTGTCTCTAACCATAGTATATATATACATATTGTCCTTTTCCCCCTTTTGTGCAAACTCTAAACCCATTTTGCTCGTAAGCTATCGATGACCGCGTTCTCCCTTGCTACGTGCGGCGATTGCGTTCCCCCTTGCCCTTGCTACTCTCTGTCCGATTGCTGGTGGTTGGTGTTGTAACGCCCCGTAAATCAGAAATTAATTTAATTATTAGTATCGGGGTAATTTAAAAATTAAAAGGAATATTATAATAACTTGTTGTTATAAATAATAATAAATTATGTGGTTTTAAGAAAATAAGAAATTAGGGTAATTAATTATGTTATTTTGGAATATTTTGGGAATAAGAAAAAATTGTGTGATTTTTGGTAGTTTTGGGCGTTAGTGTAAATATTATAGGGGGTTGTGTGTGTGAATAATAGAAGTTGGAGGGTGCTGGTGCGAATTTCAGAAAGGGCCGAAAAGTCACCTCAAATATAAAGTAAGGCGTATTAATGTTGAAGGTGGCGTGCGGGCGTGAGCAGTCGCGCGCGAGGTGGCCAGGCAGCGGACGCGGGTTCGAAACCGCGGGCGAGCGTGCGAGGCTGTGGAAATTCGGCTGATTTTAATCAGCCAAAGGCGTCCCAAAACGACGCTGTTTCGGTGAGGCGGTGGCCTTCCCAGTGGTTGGCCCGCGCGCTGCCACGTGGCGTCCCTCTCTTCCGCTTCTTTTTGCACGAATTTAAGCCCAATTTCAAGCGCTTTTGCTGCTTCAGAAGCAGCAAACAAAATTGAAAAAGGAGGCAGCGTGCGCGATCAAGAAATTGGGAGATTTGGGGTGGAAAATTTAGATTAAATCCAATTAAATTGAAAATTTAATTTGCCAGATATGTAGAGAATCTAGTAATAAATATTCTGTACGATCGGAATTTCGTTTGGAGTCTGATTTTGTTAATTTTGGCAAATAATTTAGGTGTTGTAGTTTGTATAAATTTTACCGTATTTGGTCAAATCAAGCCTAAGGATATCTTCGTAAAGGCAAGTTCTTTATGCCCTCCTCAACGTTTCTTTTGTTGTCAATTTATTTAACCTCCCTTCGTTTGTTTCGGCCGTTAATTAATTATGGAATTTTAAATGGTTAGTTTTAAAATTTAATTTATTAAACTGGCCTCGAGAATTTTATTCGTTGGTTGCCTACGGGGGTTTGTGCCGCCCCCATGCCTGTGGGAATGATGTCGTACTCACCCGGGGCTAGGTTCTTAACTGTTCGGGTATTATTATGGATTTTGATTGTTTATAGGCTAGAGCGGTTGTGTAGTGGGGGCAAGGATCAGCTGTTTGGTGTCGGAGTGACTGTTGTACGGTCTATCTTAGGCCGTCGGTTGGTCTCTCCTATTCACTGACCGTTGACCGGTGCTAAGCACTGTTGACTAGCTCTGCCGTTACGTGATTATAGCATGACTAGTATCATTTTATTATTATTGCATGTTTTGGTGTGCACATGGGTACGAGCTGCATGTTGGGATTTTCATGATCTGGTTATGCTTGGTCACGAACATTCTAGCTTGATTATGATGCATCCTCCCTACGCCATTGCATTTTTATGTGTATTGCATGGTTACTGGTAGTTATTAGTTCTCGGATGGGAGTACCGTTCCGAGAGAGCCTATAGCTCGAGTGTCGGGAGTACCGACATGGACACGGGTGACGGGAGTACCGACCCGGGACAGCGCACACAGGTTTGTTGGAGATCTATGTTGCCTTTCAGGGCAGCGGCAGGTTGGTATGGGACTTGGGTGTCAGGTGTCTTATGTGGGCCCCAAGGACCAGTATGTGCTTTTATTATGCTGCACTATTGTATTGTTGCGTCTCATGGCTTGTGTGTATATGTGGAACGATGTTTGGGGTGACCTTCTCCTCTATTTACTATATAGCCTTCCTTTTTCTTATAACTTGCTAAGCCTTGAGACTCGTCTTGCTTTCCATCATTCCAAGTAAGGGTAAAACGAAGGTCGAGGGCGAGGATCGTTCCACCTAGCAGCCAGCCGTGTTGTTAGGGTGTACATTTAGCTTGCCCTCGTTGTTTCTGATATTTTGTTAGGGTTTTTGTCTCTCATTTTTTACTGTGTCGGGTTGTTTCTTGTATCTTTTATTTGTTGGCACAGATGTCTGTATATATTCTTATATATACCGTGACCGCTGTTCCAGTGGAATACTCGTGGATATGTATGTATTTCGTTTTGCTTCTGCTGTTGTATTTCTTATGTATGCATGTCAGAGTATTTTTATCTTGTGTTTATTTCTCTTCCCTTATGTAAACGCTTCCGTTCGGATACATCAGGTAATTGAGATATCCGGACAACAGTGCTTACAGGTGCTGCATCCGATTGCTGGTGATGGTCTGTGTTTGTCCGTTCACCACTTCACCTTCAAACTTCAAAGCCGTATATATTATATTCAATATGTTTGGCTAACTGCTAAGTCCGATGGTGAAGTTCTATATATTATATTCTATATGGTGAAGTTCAGGGAAACATTTCATGGCTATGGCTTGTTGTAGCTTGAAGTTTAAAGCCTCAAAGGCCAAAGTTATATATTATATTCTATATGTTTTGCTACCAAGTCCGATGGTGAAGTTCTATATGTATTATATTCTATATGATGAAGTTCTAGAAAACAATTCATGGCTATGGCTTGTTACAGCTTGTTTTAATTGGCACTGTGATGATTGTGGGTTTTCCTTCCTAATTAATTAATTACTATGTGAATTGGTAATTAATTACTATATTCATGTGTTTATGTTTTAGCTAAAAAATTAACTATTGCAATTTGTAAAATCACTTTGAATTACTATGTGGATTGGGTTTGAGTTTTAGCTAAAAGGAAATTAATTACTATGTGTTTGAGTTTCCATTATTGCTACAGGAAAAATATTTGTTAATGTAGTATTTTTAAAATTAATAGATGAAATGATTTTGAAATAGGTACATGTATATTATTTGTATTAAGAATTATGTCATTATAAATATATATTTATATAAATTAAAAGATATTTTTAATTATTTGTAAAATCTTCTGATTTTATGATCTGATATTATGAATTCTCTTACGATTCTACTTAAAATCTCGATTTTAATAATCTTGAACTAATGCTTCAAAACAATACTTATTCATTATAGGTGCTTCATCCCAAATAAAGAGTTTACACTTTACAATTAATTTTGCAAGATAACTCCTCTGTTCAATATTGCACGTTGAATTTTCATTTAGATTTAGTAGAATTGCAAATCTAGAATGAGTTGTTCTACCATCAGGCAATAGAAGAGACACTATTCCACTTGACCTAGAAGAGACACTATTCCACTTGACCCCACATTAAGTATAATCTCTCCCTTTGATCTTAGAATTGTAGATAAAGTTTTTCTCACAAATGTTTTCCCTATTCCGCCGTAACCATATAAGAAAAACACGCCACCTTTGTTAAATTCAACTACCCTCATAATTGTATCATATGGGCTATGTTGTTTATCATTTAATTTAGAAACCAATATCTTGTACTCTGTGCTCAAAGATTTTCGATCATATCGCAGCTCATCATGTAGAAGTCTATTTCGACAACTTGAAAAGTATTTAGAACCTAGAAATGGCATTGAACAAAACTCTCGCAGACTTTTTTCACTGCTCCGTAATATGTTTTCAACTTCCATAAGAGAATAATTTCTTATTTCATCAACACTCAATTCCAATTCTGCTTATATGCAAAAACAATAAATATCTTTTTTTGTAAAAAAAAAGAGCATAATTTCTAAATTTTTTATGATTTTAAACAAACCATTTTGTAATTAATATAATACCTTGATGTTGCAAAACATTTCTTCGCATGTATAGTATATCATCTGATAGATACTCCCAACATTTTTTCGAAACATACTCGGGTCGTGACAAAGGTTCAGACAACAATAAAGTGGTAAAAAAATCTTCACAGACTATCTGCAGATGCATAATGGCTCGCCTCGGCATATCCATCAATGTATTCTTTGTTGTCACCTAATAAACCCAGGGCATGACAAGCATTTCTGAATGAATCGTGTCTAACCTCGTTTACAGTTTTCGTTTCATCATAGCTAGTTGGTCCACGGACTATGTTCAGAATACTCCTCAAATAATACTTCTCTCCGCAACCTGGAGGAACAAAGAAGATACGTCCAATAGAGAACCCGTGCTACCTAGGCTACCATTCTCTTAGCCTATGAAGCACGGAAACGGCTCGAAGATGCCATTTCGACATTTTCGAACTGTTTCTTATTTCGAAACGGGAAAAAACACCCAAAATGTTTTTTGGGTTGCTTGTATAATTTTTAAAAAAAAATTGGGCCATTTCAAAATTTTAAAACTTGGCTGGAAACGCATTTCCAGTGCATGATTACATGAGGCCCTAAAAAATTAACCCACCTCCTTCATTTTTCACTATCTTCTTCTTCTAGTTCAATCGCCCTCGTCGCCATCTGTTTCCAGTCTGATGCTTCATCACCCTCGTCGTCGTCTACTGTAAACACCCCCGCCCGAATATCCCAACCACCCGGACTACCCGAACGAGAGCGCTTACGGAAGGGAAATGAATGAAACACAAGATGAGGAATTACCCTGGCATGCATACACAAAAATTAAAACAGTGAAAGCAAAGCTATATACATGCACGCACATGAGTACCCCACTAGAACAACGGTCACATAACATATAAATACATATAGACACATGTGTCAACAAATATAAAATATAAGGAACGACCCGTCACAGTAAAAAATAAAGGGACCAAAATCCCATCAAAACATCAGAGACAACGGGGAAAAACTGACTATACACTATACCAACATGGTTGCTAGGTATTGCGATCCTCGCCCTCGACTTTAGCTTTGCCCTTACCTGAAATGATGGAAATCAAGGTGAGTCGCAAGACTCAACAAGTTCATAAAAAAGGAAAGGCTATAAGTTAAATAGAAGAAGCGAACTCCTTAGACATAGTCCCACACATACACATAAGCCATGAGACGCTACAACACAATAGTATAACATAATGAAAGCACATGCCGGTCCTTGGGGCCCACACAAGACACCCGGAACCCAATTCTTATACCAACCTACCGTTGCCATAAAAGGCAACATAAGTTTTCAACAAACCTGTGCGCACTCCCTAAGGTCGGTGCTCTTGACACCCGAGCCTCTGAATAACAGAGCCCTAGGCTCCCTTGGAACGGTACTCCCGTTCGAGACCACTGAACATATAGTAACCATGCAGTACGCATATAAAATGCAAGGCGTACTAAGCATCAACTAGATACACTGGCGCCCATACATCCAGGCATTAGGCATATGCTTCGCCCACATAATAAACCACACGTGATGCATATACCCATGACAGATGCAATCTAACAATACTAAGATGTTTGTGTCCAAGTATAAACAGAACATGAAAACCCCAACATGCACCCCGTACCCATGTGCATATCAAAACCATGAAATGATAACAGAGTATAGTAAATCATGCAGTAATCACATAATGGCAAAGCTAGTCAACAGTGCCTGACACCGGTCGACGGTCAATGACTAGGAGTGTCTGGCCGACAGCCTAAGAAATACCATATTATAGTCACTCCAATGTCACCAAACAGCCAACCCTTGCTCCCATTGTTCAACAACTCTAACCTATTCACAGCTAAATAATCCATAATTGTATCCGGACATCTAAAAACCTAAATCCCAAATGAGTTCGGCATCATTCCCAAAGGCGTGGGGATGGCACAAACCCTCGTAGGCAACCAACAAATAAAATCCCAGAAGATAGCTTGTTAAATTTAATTTACACCAAAAGGGTTCATAACTCCATAATTAATAAAAGGATCGAAACAAACGAAGGGAGGGTAAATAAATTCACAACGGAAGGAAGTTCGTAAAGTGAGTAGGAAACTTGCCTTGTAGAAGAGATCCTTGGGGTTTTTCTATCCAAACGTGGCAAAAATTATACAAACTGCAACATCGTATAATTTGCCAAAATTAATAAAAGTAGGCTCTAAATGAAATTCCAACCATACATAATTTATTACTCAACTTCTTGAATTACCTGGTATCCTCAAACTACGATTAAAAGTGAGATTTCCCAAAAAAAATCCCAATTTTTCTCTAATTTTCCGTTACTCGCGTGCACTACTGTTGCTCCAATTTAATTTTGTTGTGGCAGCCAATTTACTGCTCAATTGGCCTGTTTAATAGGCTATTTAGTGGCTTAAAAGCCACCAAAACATTACTTGGCAGTGGGCGCGCCACGTGGGCAGCAGAAGCTGCTGCCCCCCTCTCCATATGGTGCTGTTTGGCCCTTAATTGGCTGGAAATAATTTCCAGCAAAACAGCAACCAGCCAAACTGTAGGTTTTGAACAACCTATTTCCTCGGCCAAACATAGATCAAGCGTGATAAACAGTAAAAATAAAACTTTAAAACATAACTCATACACACAAGACACAGCGATATACGTGTTCGGATCAATAGATCCTACTCATGGCAGAGGCTTCGCCTCTAGTCAATCCACTAGATCTCAAGTTTACAAACGATTACAAGATCATAAACCAAAACGAAATACAGTATTGCAATACAACTAATAAACAGAGACAAAAACAAGAACAATAGTAGATCTGCACTATACTGATCTCACGATCAAGAATATGAATATGTTCTATCAATCTATCAACCTCTCACGCCTCAAGCGTTTAAAACAACTAGAGATTAAGCAATAAACCGTCTTACTGTCAGATCTTACCATGGAAACAACCAATCAACCGATCGAAACAGAGATCAGAACGAAGGATTCACGGATGTGTCTCGCTTCAAGAAATCGCCAACTAGGGTTTCAGAGAGAGAAAGCACAAGACACTATCAGAAAGTTCTGGAGATTAGGGCATCTCACAGCCCTTATATATCAGCGCCAATTGGACCAAAAAATGGGCTTGGGCTAGCAATTGACAAACACCGCAAAAAGATATGGGCTCAACCCATAATAAAACTCAACAGCCCATAATAAAGATAACATGCATTATATTAACAGCATATAACACCAATTATAATGAGACATGATTATATTCAAAAAATAAATATAATATGCATCTCAATATCATGTAACAGCATGCCAACATTCTGATAAAATATTAAACACGTTTTGAATCACATAAAATCAACAAATTCTACCTTGATTCAAGAATGGATTTAAAATTTGTGGATAATGACTAGAGACCCCTACAAATCTTCCACAGCTACGTTGGAAGAATGTTGAGCAAGTCCAAAGCCTGCTCAAGCTTAACTACAGGAACTGATTTAGTTAAGATATCTACAGGATTTATTAAAGTATAAATCTTTTCTATTTTAACCTGACATTTAGATATAATATCTCTAACAAAATGAAGACGCACATCTATGTGCTTTGTTCTCTCATGAAACGCACTGTTCTTTGAGAGATGAATTGCATTTTGGGAATCACAATATATATTAGAATTTTGGTCACCTAAACCTAATTCTTTAACTATTCCCTATAACCAGATGGCTTCTTTCATAACTTTTGTTAATGCTACATATTCAGCCTCAGTGGTTGATAAAGCTACTATGTGTTGGAGATTTGCTTTCCAACTTATCACATTTCCACCCAAAGTGAAAACATATCCTAATAAGGATCTTCTCTTATCCAAATCAGCTGCAAAATCAGAATCACAATAGCCCTTAATGCTGCTGGAATTTTCATCATTTGAACTAAACACTTATTCATTGACCCCTTTAAATACCTAAGAACCCACTTAACAGCTGACCAATATTCCTTTGAAGGATTGCACATGAGTCTACTTACTAGGCTAACCCCATAGGCTATATCAGGCCTGGTACTTATCATGGCATACATGAGGCTTCCCATTGCATTGGAGTAGGGAACCTTCTTCGTGTAATCAGCTTCTTCCTTAGGCAAATTTCCTTTTACAGCTTGAAGCTTAAAATGGGGAGGAATAGGGGTTGAAACAGGTTTACATCCTTCCATATCAAAGAGACTTATCACTTTTCTTAAATAACCAGATTGGGACAAGGTCAATGTATTCTATCTCTAGTGATATCTATCCCTAAGATACGCCTGGCTGCTCCTAAGGTTTTCATTTCAAATTCTGATTTTAATTTATCTATTTCTCCCTTTTCTTTACATGCAATAAGCATATCATCTACATATATAAGGAGATATATGAACAACTTTTCTTTAAGCTGTTTAAAATAAACACAATGGTCAAAGTTACACCTAGTGTACTTTTCTTTGAGCATAAACTCATCAAATCTCCTATACCACTGTCTAGGAGATTGCTTTAGACCATATAGAAATCTTTGCAATAAGCAAACCTTATTCTCCTTACCTTTTACTATGAAATCTGTAAGTTGATCCATATATATTTTCTCTTCTAGGTTTCCATGGAGAAAAGCAGTCTTTACATCTAACTACTCAAGCTCTAGATTATTTAAGGCTACTAAGGCTAAAACTAACCTTACAGAGGTATGCTTTACTACAGGGGAGAACACCTCATGGTAGTCTATACCTTCTCTTTGGGAAAAACCCTTGGCAACTACCCTAACCTTAAATCTGGCTGGTTCTACACCTGGGATACCTAGCTTTCTTTTAAATATCCATTTACAACCTATAACTTTCTGGTCTTTAGGTTTATTTACATGAATCCATGTTTTATTCTTTTGAAGAGATTTCATCTCTTCCTTCATTGCCTTTAACCAATTAGTTCTATATTTACTGGAGCTGGCTTCTTGATAACTAAGAGATTCTTCATGCTCTATTGAATCTCCAATATTAAGAGCATAGGCAATCACATCCGCATGAGCATACCTAGTAGGAGGTTTAATCTCCTTCCTTACCCTATCCCTAGATAGGACATAATCATCTAATTCTAGAATTATTTCAGCTGAATTTTCATTATCCTCAGTCTCCATTTCAGTTTCAGCAAAGTCTTGGGAGCTAAACTCTTGAAGACTCTCTTGGTTAGACTTTTCTACATTATCATTGATTTTATCTCTTTCCACCTCAAACTGAAACTTATCAGTTTGGTCTTTCTTGAGATTTTCCACCTTATTTGGGGTATAGTATTCTGATTCTTTGAATACTACATCCCTGCTGGTAACGGTTTTCTTTTCCTCAATCAGCCATAATTTGTATCCTTTTACCCCCTTGAGGGTATCCTAAGAATACAGTCTTCTTGGCTCTAGGGTCTAACTTCCCTTCTTTCTTATGGACATAAGCTATATATCCAAAAGGTTTAAGGTGGTTAAGAGATGGGATTTTCCCACTCCACAACTACTTAGGAGTTATAAATTCTATGGAAGAAGAAGGAGATTTATTTATCAAATAACAAGCAGTTGAAACTGCTTCAGCCCAAAATTTCTTGGGCAAGTTAGAGTCCTTTAAAAAATATCTAACTTTATTTAGGATAGTTCTATTCATGCGTTCAACAACTCCATTTTGCTGAGGTGTTTCACTACAAGTTCTATGCCTTGTAGTGCCTACTTATTTGCAGAAATTTGAGAATTCTTGATTACACAATTCCAGGCCATTATCTGTTCTAAGGGTCTTTATTTTCTATCCTGATTGCAACTCTACATAAGTCTTTCACTCCTTAAATTTAGCAAAGGCTTCACTCTTATACTTAAGGAAATAGACCCAAACCTTCCTAGAATAGTCATCTATAAAGGAAAGGAAATATTGGGCGGCTGAAAGGGAGCTAAGGACTTAGGGAGAACCCCAAAGGTCGGAATGAACATAATCAAGAACATCTTGGGACTTGTGAGTTGCAGCAGCAAACTGCAACCTATGAGACTTGCCCAAGGCACATGTCTCACAAAAGTCTAAATTACCAATCCTCTTAGGATCTAAGATTCCTTACTTAATTCTAGTAAACCTTGCATTCCTATATGACCTAGTCTCCTATGCCACAACACAGTGTCATCAATGTCAGAAGATGAAACTGCAACACAACCAGAGATAGACTCTCATTGAAGGACATATAGTCCTTGCTTGCGGATTCCCTTAAGAACTAACATGGATCCTTTAAACACCTTAAGGACTCCATTTTTTGACTTATAAGACCCCCCATTTGAATCTAACATACCTAGGGCAATAAGATTTCTTCTAAGATTTGGCACAAATCTCACATTATCTAAAGTCCTATATGCTCCATCCCACATTTTAAACCTAACTGACCCTAAACCAGTTACCTTGCAAGATTGATTATTCCCCATTAGGACTTTACCACCTTCTATATGCTGGAAGTTAAACAACTAGTCTCTCCTAGGTGTCATGTGAAAATTACAACCTGAATCTAAAATCCACTCATCACCTATGGTATGTTCTGTCATAATTAGGCCTTCTGCACTATCATATCCATCAGAAATATTTGTTGCATCCTAATTACTAGAGTTTTCTTTTTCTATATCATTTTTCCTTTTGAAACAATTCTTTCTTACATGACCCTCTTTCTTGCAATACCAACATGTTCTAGTTTTTGAGGATTCCCTTCTAGATCCTCTAAACTTTGAGTTTGACCTCGTTTTACTTCTACCCCTTGAATTCTCTTTGCCTTTATTCTTAGATTTTTGTTCCCAGTTACCCTTTACATTTAAGCCTTCAGCACTATTTATTTTTTTATCTTTCTTATCATCTTCAAGATCCCTAGATCTTAAGGCACACACTACATCCTCTAAGGATAAAGAAGTTCTACCATACTGCATTGCAGTCCTTAAATCTCTATCTTAACCATACAGAAAAGGCAAAGGATATTGCAACTCAAGATAAGAATGAGGGAATTTATTAATACGTTTCAATAATCCAGTCCGAGTTTCTACTAATATCTTTGTCACCAAGAGATGTATCAAAATCGCAAAGAAGTAATCGCGCAACTTCATCGATAGTTGGCCTATTATACCTTCTTGCGTCACAATCCCTTTTCCCAATCAGTTTGAGCCTCAGGTTCAAGCAATCCTCATCACACATTCTGAGCCTCAGGTTCAAGCAATCCTCATCACACATTCTATCCCTAACCATCATGAACGACTTCACCAAGACATTATTCGCATCTAACATAGACTTCAATTCTGATACAATCTGGGCGTGGAGCATGTTTACATCACTATTTTGCCTGTAAGAATGCTATGACTTGAATAAAATTCAAAATCGAACACAGAAAGTTAGAACCCCATATAGGAATGACAGAAATGGAAATTGTTTTTAATAATTCAAGATAAAAGAAAGAGTTATTCACATAACAGATTGCATCCTATTCGCGACTTCGTTTCCAGTGTCGTAAATATACAACTGAGCAAATTTTGGGTTTGAACCTTTAGGTGGCAATAGACATCCAATTAAATGATAGTTTTGGCCATGCAGCCTGAATACAAGGAGGAGAATTTCCCTTATTTATACTCAGATCTATATTCACTCTCATCGAAGTAAAGCAGAACATGTTGTTGTACGATCGAATATTATCAATAAAATGTTTGCTCTTCTCATTCGTCCCAAACAACAATTCATTAAGCACTTGAGGCGAACTCTGCCTACGTGGTAGCTAAACTTTTCCTTGCATACAACATAAAGGAAAATTTGGCTTTAATGATCTGCCGTGTCGATCTACTCTCTCGTTGTACCAAAACATAGCTCCGCAGAATTGACATTTGTGGATAGGACCTCCAACATCGCAGTAATATGAAAATATTTAAATATATTATAAATTATAATTGAAATATACACATTATAATTTTGGAAAGTATATTTGAAAATAATATTAATATAAAATTAGACGATTAATCTTTTGATCGAGTAATGAAAACATATGATTGTAGATATAATGAATTGGTATACATATCACTTCAAACTGCTATATAAGTCGCTTTGGTCGAATGCTCAAAGGAATAAATTGTAACAAATTTTAAAAAAATAAAATGTACCGCACTTGTTAAAAAAAAAAAAACTTAATTAAAGCTCATTTGTTTTGTGAACACATCATGAGATCAAAACAAACAAATAAAAAAGAAAAAAGATCACGACAAATACGAATATCTGACATATATAAAAAGTCGAAAATATGCCTCAAAAAAATAGCAAAATAAAATAATACAATGCATCTAGAGAACTATTCCCAGCATTACTTTCCAAGCCCTTTCCTGCAAAATTGAATATTGAAAATAGTTATATTATATTAAATAATCAAAAAACCAAAATATAAAACCATTATGAAAAGTGTAGGATGGTTAGCGTGTACCATCGACGTTGGTTTCATCAGAGTGTGATGTCTGACATAAAAAGAAAATACCATAAATAAATAAATGTTATTAATACTACAATTCAATTTCTTACGATAATTATACAATGACCAACTGAGTTGCCCAATTAAAGATAAAACTTACAATCATCCAATCTGTCAACTCGAACATCTACAATTTCTTCAACACCAGAGCCCAGCAATTCAGATCCACAATTAGCACTATCCATAGTCCTTCAATTACACAATGTGCTAGCTGTCGAGAGATTAACACTTTGCATTTACACTCATACTACTATATGTGCTAGCTGTCGAGAGATTAACACTTTGCATTTACACTAATACTAATATTGTGTTTGATTGCACATATTTATTATAAAAAAATATATAATTATTACATATATTTTTTATGAAAACAATCAAACACTTTTAATTTTTTTTATGAAAAATATGTGTATGGTACAAACAGGGCCAGCCCAAGGCATAGGCCACCAAGGCCTATGCCTAGGGCCCCCAAAAGTTTGGGGCCCCAAGAAAATACACCCCCCTTCCAAAGTAAAATACAGCCCCTAGAAATACACCCCCAAAGTAAAATACAGCAGCCAAATTTGAGGCCTCCAAAAAAATACAATCCCCCGCCCCCCCCCCCAAAAGTAAAATACAGCAGCTAAAATTTGGGATCCCCAAAAAATACAACCCCCAAAGTAAAATACAGCAACTAAAATTTGAGCCTCAAAAAATACACCTCCCCTGCGAAAATAAAATACAGCAGCCAAAATTTGGGGCCTCAAAAAAATACAGCCCCCTCCCCCCCAAAGAAAAATACAATAGTCAAAATTTGAGCCCCAAAAAATACAGCCACACAGAGTAAAATATAGCAATAACTTGAGATAACAAACCACCTTCTCCCTAAAAAAAATATATAAATTGGGGGCCTCAAAAATACAGCGTCCACCCTCTAAAAAAAAAAAAAAATTCTTTTCGCCTAGGGTCTCACTGGGCCTTGGGTCCGCCTTGGGTACAAGTATTTAAAACTTCTTTTCATAAAATTTATTTTCCAAGGAGGTTGGGTAATTTTTGTTTTCTAAGTAATTATTATCTAAAATTTAATGTAATCAAACACACTCTAATTGAATTCATTGAATAGTGTTTGTCGGTCGCCGTAGCATTTGACTTGACCACACTATCGTACTCAAAATGACTCGGAACATAAAATCAACCCACATCTAGTGCATTGAAAAATGAGGGTAGTTAATTGATAAAAAATAAACAACTTTGTAAATATTGAACTCTCTTTGTAAATACACAAAAAATTCCATTAGTGATATCGCTTAAAGGCAATGCAGACAATGGGCTTGAGATATTTCCACATAAACTTTGCATTTTAACTTATCTTTTACATATCTATTTGTTCGCTTTGTGAGGGTTCAGAGTTTTCTGTGAATTTTATAACATATCATATTATTGAAAAAAAAAAACAAAATTAAAGCATGTAATATTATTTGAGTAGAAACATTGTCCTTTCTAAATTGCTTAAGCACCAATAATTCGGGAAAATAAAGATTTTACAACCATTACATAGAAATGCCAACTACATTTTTTCATGGTCCAGCAATATGAATGCAAAAATAAATAAATAATAATAATAAGGCCCACCCACATGTACAAATGGGCCATACAATCAATAAAAAAAACAAAAAATCAAAACCACAAAAAAAAAAAAAAAAAAACAGAAATGGCCTACACCCATTTATGAACCACAGACATCAATACACTAATCGTCCGTAAAATTCTAAAGAAACCCATACCTCAATGTTGGCTACCACATAGAGATGAGAAATGGGCCGGGCCGATTGGCCCACCTTATAGCGCGGCCCGTTACTGTAGCAAACGGGCTGAGCCGGCTTGCCTAGCAAAATGTGGGTCGTGTCGGGTCAGCAATATGTGGCCTGCGGCCCAGTTCGGCCCATCAAAAAATAAAAAAATATTTAAAAAATTATATTTGTATTTAATAATTATAAACATAATAATTTAAAATTATATTTCTTGTAAACATAATTTTATTGTAATGTTTGTAAACATAATTTTAGTATAATTTTTGTAAACATAATGTATCATAATTTTAACTCACAAACATGAATCTCACATTCACAGTTTGTAAACATTATAATTTTACAAACATCAAAAGTATAATTAAACATTAATAAACATATTTTAAAAAATATTAGTTATGTTTGGGAAAAAAATAAAAAATATATTTAAAAAATTTATATAAAAAAATTAAAAATAAATTACTAACGGGCCGGCCCAAATAGCCAGCCCACGAGCTGGCCCAGCAGGCCCATGGCCCGGCCCGGCCTGGCCCACTTTAGCCCATTTATTAAGGGCCAAAGGGCCGTGCCGTGCCCAAGTTTTCATTTTCTTGGCCTGGCCTGGCCCGTTTCTCTCGTGGGCCAAATTCGGCCCAGCCCACCAAATGAGTGGGCCAAGCGGGATGCGGGGCGACCCGGCCCAGCATGCCATTTCCCATTTCTACTACCACACAGTCGCATATCCAAAACTTTTCATTCCCAACCAATTGTCTATAAAATTCGCAAATAATTCAAACCAATAAACGATTTTCTTGCATTCATAATCAACATTTTTCTTTAGATTCACCAATACAATCTTAACTAAGAAAAATTTATCCTAAATTATCTAGAAATTTCTCTAACTCTCTGTGGATGCACCGATACACTGTTACAACGTTAGAATTCTTTTGAAATTTCTCTAAATTTCACGACGGCATTCATCGAACTTGAGAAGGAGCAGCTGATGTAATACACTCCAAATTTTAAGAGCACGGGAAGGCAGCAACAAAGATAAGTATTTTTCGTCTATGCTTTTTTTTTTTTTTTTAATTTCTCCCTTTTTTTCACCAAAAAAATATTAAATATGTTTGTCGATCGAGTTTATTAAGCACTTTCATAATCGTATAAGAAAGGAGATACTTCTTAAACTCTATGCTATAATGTGGCATAACCGAAACATTCAACATTTAATACTTTTTTTATTTTAATTTTTCAGAAAATAAGCTATTTAATATTTTTTGTTTTAATTTTTTTTAATTTAATTATTTGATAACACCTGAAAATGATAGATCTGTGTATTGCAGGGGCTTTTGAGTCACCTCAATAAGCCTATAAATAATCTACAAATTTCTTCAATTTTTTCTTGGGAAAAACCATTATGAAAAAAATAGAAACATTCAACTCATGTTCATTCATTTTTTATTTTATTATTTTACTATTATTTTTTTTTTCAATTTGGAATGGAACCACACATAATACTGTGGTTATCTAATTTTTCATCTTATAGTACTATATTATCCAAAAGGACTACTACAAAAATTCTAGAATTATACTTTATATTCTGTGTAACTTATTCTTCATATATTAGTCCAATTATTTATTTTGGGTTAAAAAATTGTGTGATTTATGCTTAAATACAAACTTTATTTTGAGGAGGAAGCCTGTTGATTTACATTCAAAACTAAAAAAAAAAAAAAAATGAAGAATTAATTTATTTTTGATAGTACAGATATCAGTAATTGACAGTTAATGAACATGATGATATGTCACGCATGGATAAACAATGATTTTGAACATAAAGCCAAAAACATTTCCAACCAAGTAAGTATAAAACAAAACATGACTGTGTTTTTGTGGAGTGTATAAGCACAAAATTTGTATACGAAAAAGAATTAAAAAAATCAATCACACATAGAAAGAAAATATTTTTTTCCATACGAAAATAATTCATCACAAATACTGAATTTGGGTGATATCATGATTGTTATGGTGTTAGCATGTGTTATATACCATTAAAAAACAGAAATAAATATTTGCCTCATTAACCAACTAGTGAATTCTACTACATACTGAATCAATATAACTCGGAAAACAATGGGCGAGCGTAGGGTACGATGTCCTAATCATACTGTGTCCCACCAGAACAAGAGTCCAAAAGGCTCATAAAACAGGGCATGGACCGACCCTCAATGGAATCACTTCCCCCCCAGCTTTTCCATATGTGCCCTTCACCATTGAAACAAAACTATGCCTTTATATTTCTTTATGAACCGACTCACTCATATGTGGAGGGCACTCTGTAATACCACTTTGAGCAAGGTGCTCCTCATAGACTTCATATGCATTTAATATTACCAAGTTAATGACAGAAGTTTGCATCTGTTATAATAAATTCTTTCTTTTGAAAAAAAGAAGATGATAATTTAAGTGACCACAGCTATAACATGCTAGCTTCTGTTTTCATTCAAGAAAAAAGAAAAGTCTTTATGAAGTAATTAATTTGATGTAGTAGTTGTATTCTGACGTTTAAAATACAACTAAAATACATGGTGATGGTGTTTGAATTTAAAATCTCAAATTGATTCGTGACCACCGGGACTTGTTTGTGTAATGTAATCTGATGTAATATATGAATCCATAAATCTCAAAGTTAGCTCTGTTAAGCTGAGGAATGGGGGAACCGAATTTTAAGAACTAATTTTCACTTAAACATGAAAGAGGCCGAAACCTATATAGAATGTCACAAGCACTATTTACTAGCTAGATGCCTACCCTTCTCAGAGAAATTAGCGTCTCTCTCTGGGCTTGAAATTCCATAATAGTCTTAAAATATTGCTGTGATATTAGGAAAGATAACTCACCCCTTATTTTCTTGCGGGTTGACATAGTTGTCGTGGAACCAATGAGCTTCAATGGCGCCAGCAGTGAAGGGACAGTCCTCTGCACCGAACAAACTCTGTTCTTCCATCTTCATAAATTGCCGAGGAACTGATTCAACTGAAACCGCTCTTGAATCCAAGAACTGATAGCAACTCATCCATGGCGGATACATGGAAGAACTCTCGTGTGTTAGGGAAGATGAAGCAGCTGGCTGAGCATTTTGATGACGATGGTGATCACTCTCACTGAGACCCACATAAGAAGCTTTGTTGAGGACTAAGCTCCCATTGTTGGCACTGAGAGAGAGCTTGCTATGTTCTGAAACGTTATAGCGTTCTGCCTCCATGATTAGAGCTTCTTCTTTGAATGATTGGTTGCTGCTGTCTGTGTTTTCGTCTCCAAGCTTGGCTCTTAGCTCTTTTAGCTGCGCTAAGAAGACTACAGATAAATCAACTGCTCTTGAAAACTGTTTCTAAAGATAAAGAAGCCTACGTTTGATGTGAAATAAATCGAACAGAGACCCATATATATAGGATCAACGTAAGAGACTGGCAGAGATTTACTATGGTTTGGCAAAGCACCTATTTCTACAAGGGATGAATATAAGCAAAATTTCACAGCTATGTACCTTAGGGTGTATTTGATAGCATAGAATTTTCATGAAAAATGTCATATCTAAAAAATTTAATTCTATCCTTGTTGTTTGACACATAACATTTTTTATGAAATTTAATTTCATGGTACAACCATTTAAAACATATTTTGACCTAACTTCTATAAAAAATTAATTCCAATGGGTGGTAGTTTTTATTTTTCATGGAAGATGAAAAATATTTTCCTTTTCTAACTAAATACAATCAAACACACTCGTAGTGAAATTGGGTGTATATATTGCGGTTGAGAGCGGGATATTTATCTCTTTGTAAACTCATTATTTTGCTCGTAGATATGGGCACACTAAATATATATATCATATATATCTATATATGTCTTTTATTTTGATTCGTATTTTCTATCAAGCGGCCAATGATAACAATGGTATCATAGCTGACTATCTGAAAAAACAGACAGTGAAAATGAAGCTAAATTAAGGATGGTTGAGAGATTACCTCTGCAACACAAGCCTCTCTATCTTTCTCAAGCCTGTGATAGTTAAGCTTGAGAGCTTCATAATTGGCCTTAAGAACGACATAGTCTCTCTCCAGTTGCTTCGTCTTCCAACGCGCTCGCCGGTTCTGAAACCAAATGGCGACTTGCTTCGGCTGGAGGCCTAGCTCTTGGGCGATTTTCGCCTTTTGCTCCGGCTCCAGCTTGTTGTCAACCTCGAAAACCTTCTCCAATGCTTTCACCTGGTCGAAGCTCAATCTCCTCTTCTTCTCGGCTCCTTGTCCGCCGCATTCCTCCGCGCTTTCCTCCTCGTCTAAGCTGTCCAACATTTGCTGAAAGTCCGCGCTGCAAAGGAAGTTCTTCTTCGGATTCTCCTTCTCTGCTCCAACAAATAAAGAAACAGAGAATGGAAGTGAGGTGCGTTGGTTCCTGTTTGGTTGCCTGGAAAACTAACTAGAGAATTAAAGAACACGATCGCAGGAAAACAAGAAGCTAGCTAGCAGATCATATCTAATTTGTTGTGTTTTACGTACGAATAATTACCTTGAGGTGGGTATACCAAAGCAGCCAAAGTTTCTGGGCTGCTGAAACGTTTCATGGAGTTGTATTTTGTTCTATATATCTTCTTTGGGCAGGTTTCAGAGAGCTTCGTCTCAGAGAACTGGTGAAGGAAATCAAATGGGGACGACCGACGGACCGACTGAAAAGGAGAGAAGCCTGTGGCTTTGCTTTCTGCATTACCCGGTGATGAAGAAAAGGAAGAGGATCGATGATGTGCCTTTCACTTGTACCCTTTAACTGAACCGAAGAAATGAGGGAATTAAATTGTTTAATGGAAAGAGAGACAGATCTTTGATCTTTCCTCTTGCCGGCGCCCGCTGGAAGACTGAAATGTACTACCAAATCCCGATGCATGACGACGACTGCTCTCCTCTCCTCTCTTCTTTTAATTAATTAATATAATAATAATAATAATAATAATAATAATATAATATTATGCATCTCTCTCTCTCTCTCTCTCTCTCTCAAAACTGCTGCTATATATTCTATTTTATATGGAGATTCTGTTGCCACGACTCTGTCTGTCACTGTACTCAGAGCATAAATTCATAAATGTATATCAACAGAATGAAAGTATTATTTATTATTTATGTAGTTGGTAGTACATAATTATTAGTAACACGACATTATTTGCACTCGTAAGAATTTCAAGACTTTGGATAATTGGAGAGCCAAGCCAAGTTTTAGAATGAGAAAGCTAAGCTCCCGTTGTAAGCTTGCAAAAAGGAAGAATTGTGATGAATGTTTTTTAAACAGCCTCTTCCGTGTTCATGTTTCAATTAGAATCTGTATATTTGTATTCGAAGTTGAAGACAGACAGAGAGTGAGAGAGTGAGAGAGAGAGAGAGAGTTGAGAGTTGTGTGTATGATATATATTGAGAATTAATGAATTATATTATACTCCCAAGAGTCCAGTCTTATATAGTTTGGAAGATTGCTTTCTTTTTCTTCTAATTTCTAAAGACTATCCCAAATCTTGTAAAAGGACTTTGTCTCTGCTAGCGCTAATGTTAATCACGTTTGAGCTTGTTTACATATTTTGGATATTTAATAAAAACCATGAAGATGATGTGACGAATGAGCGAACCCCATATCAGATCTATCAAAGTGTTAGAAAATTACTAAATATTTCGAGAGAATATGGTAAGAGTAATAAATTTGATCACTTCTCAATAAACATCCTGTCAAAATCATTGTAATCATGACTCATGATTAAGCAAATTATGCGTTGCTGCTACCCAATGGCTTTAATTATATAATAATAATAAATTAATTTTATATATACATAGTTTCTTTTTTTTATATATAGAAAATATCACCCGCAAAGTTTTTTTTTTTTTTTTTCCAGTTTTGCTCAGCCTGAGAGAGAGAGAGAGAGAGAGAGAGGGCCAGGCTGGTAGACACAGCGATGGGAGAGAGGAGAAGGCAAAAATGTAGCAGACTGAAACTCTGAGCCCCTAACTCACTACATACAATGTATTCTTGCCTTGATTCATTCCTTCCTTCATTCAATTAATTAGTACGCAACTGGGGTTGGTTGTTTCCTGATCTGGATGCTGCTGCTGTCCCTCCCTCTCTCTCTCTCTCTCTCTCTCTCTCTCTCTCTCTCTCACATGATCCCACTCTCACTCTTCTCTTCGTTGCTTTCTTTCTGTCAACATTTCTTTTCTTTTTTATGTTAATTTCCCAATCTGAAAATTAATTCTAGAAACTCTCAAATCAAAACTATTTTATGATCAGTACTCCAATGGTCGGACCACAACATTATTAATTTATCAATTCAACGACTCCGCTTAATTAATTATCGTTATTCATTTTATATCAATGCCGCAATTATTGGTTTTTAATTTGAATTGGTGAAAGTGGGTATAGTTTGTGTAAATTCAAAAAGAAAAAGGTCAATTAAAGTCCATGATGACTAATTAAATGGTAGAGAATATGTGTGTGTGTTTTGGGGGGGGGGGGTCCCCGCTGTGACAGAACACTACCAAACAATTGACTGATCAAAATTAACCTTTAATCAATGATATCCCAAAATATTGTGCTTGGCAGCAGGCAGGCATGCAGCCCCTCTACTTTCCATGGAAAATAATGGACTGTCCTCAAGTTGAGCAGGCAAGCAATTTAGAGCCTCTGAAAGCCTTAGCTAGCGTCATTAATTATTTAAATAAATAAAATGTGGTTACTGCTTTATTTGACTTCCCATATGCATCAATACATATTTCAGCTTCTGCTTTTCGGATCATCACTCATCAGCTCTGGACTTTGCCATTCAAGTACATGTACCTACTCTCTAATCACATGCATGCATGATGCATAATGCATTCCTGATTCCCCCCACCCCTCTCTTTCAAATTAGACAATTAACCAGGGACCTTGCACGTATATCCCTACAGCTCACACAAGCTAAGTTTTTCACGTTATCTAAATGGAGAATCATGCAAATGTAAATACCATTCCTTTATCAAATTACCCCACACACACAATGTAAGGTATATATAAGTGGTTAATTGCTCTTGATAAAATTCTTAAAGTCAGACTTCGAATAGTTTCACTATTTCTTATAATTTGATAGTATTAATTCTAACTATATAAATCATAAACTTAACGGGATAAGAGTTTATGATATTACTAAAAAGAACATGCGGACACACCCCGTAAACAATCCAACACCTATTTTCTTGAATAATAAAAGAAAAGTCTCATTAAATTAATTATACTCTAGTTATTTTATTTAACTGAAAAAAGGGGAGTGAGCTATATATGTTCCCCACTTGAATCATGATAAGATGGTTTCCTAACCCAGATCATGCACTTAATTTGTTGGAGAGGGGAGCTGCTCGATTGAGCATGGAATAGATTCATGGTGATGATGTAAAATATAAATTTTGGAAAAATTAAAGTCCTATTTAATTGTATAGAAATTAAGGTCCTATTAAATAATTGAATTTCTATAAATTAAAAATTTTAGTTTTCTAATTTTTCAAGTTTATACCATAAATTAAAAATATATATTTTTTTTGGGTGTAAAAATGAGATTGATACATAAATAGTAAAAAAAATGAAATTAATACATCACTTAAGACATAGCATTTCTATACAAAGATTATTGACAGATATCTGTCCCTTTTTATGATCAGTATTGCTTACTCTATATATGCTTTAATTTATGATCAGTGTTTGTTTACATAAAATTTATGTACAATCACCTAAAAAATAGAAAAAAAATAAATTTTATACGACAAGTTAACATAAAATGAATTAGTAATGCAAACTGTAAAGGATTGAAAAATATTATGACTTATATCATAATGTACGTGACCAATCTCATGTTATATTAAGAATTTGTTATCGTTATTAATTCTTTTATTTAAACTCGCATGATAAGACATCTATAGTATTAACTAGATTAAAAATTATAAATTAAACCTGTTACATTGAAATTTACAATGAGATATTTCTGAAATTTCCTACTCACTATATGCCATCACTTTTTTTTTTTTGGGGGGGGGGGATTGATTCATTGAATGAGTGGTTAGAGCCAAGTTTACAACTAAGTAGTTAGGCAGCTGTCACTGGGGCTAGATCCAGGATCAAAATCTAGCAAGAAAAAATGGGCCAGTAGTTCAAGTCGTGGCATTAATGTTGTTGACTTGAAAGAATTAAAATTTAGCGTGTTGCTGGCAACTGAGAAGACAAATTAACCAGAGGGAAACAAGCAATGGCCCTCAATGATTTGGGAATCTACCCTTAAAACAGAAAAGAGAAAGGGCGGCAAGCAAGGGATAGGGTTGGGGGGAATTGGGATTGTGTTCGTACTATACTTGACAGGCTAAACCAATCGAAAGTCCACATATATCAAGAACGATTAAACAGGAGATTTAGAAGGGGCAGCACATGGCCAAGGCAAAGCCTTTATTTTTCTGTGAAGGGGACTGATATGTTAGGCGCCTAACAAAGACTCTTTTGCTGAGGATTGTCAAGGAAGGAGGACTAAGATTGATCGTGCGGCATTTGGATGGGCCTCAACTGGAAAGAAGAGCCAGCAAGGGAAGTTGCCTTTTGGCTCTTGGACCCTTGGGGGAGGCAGTTTCATGCTCTGCTTCATCCGTGCCCTCCAGACTGTTGGGTTATTCAACTGTTGGGTTTAATTCTATACCGTACTGCACCACTGGTATTCAACCAAACGTATTTGATATGCACTAAAGTTTCACCTGCTTTTCTTTTTACTCGCACGTTGCCACATTCCGCCCCAATTTTGCCCAGTGGAGGTTTGGATTAGGCAAAACCTTTCTTAGTGTTGTATATTATGTAAAATGTATAAAATTGTGTGGAATACTCTAGAGGATTCTAGAATGTTTCAGGATACCTCGGAATGTTCCAAAAAGCACTAAAAATGTGTAGACTAGCCTATAAAGATCTAGATTAGTTTAGAGTAGTTTGAAAGATTTTAAAATACCATGAAACATTATAGAATTGTATAAAATATTTTAAAATATGATAGAGATAGTAGAAGCTTCTGGAGGAGCCATAACCACCGTAGGATCAAATTGGTCTCCATAATCCATTGAAAAGGTGAAAGGTTATTAATAGGAGGAGGCATTCATTTGTAGAGAGGATGTCAAATTAGAAGCCTTATAAATTATTCTTTAAAGCAATAGAACTTCTTTACTTTCCAAGCTTCCTTTCAAGTGTATTTTTTTGTTTCTACATTTCCTCTTACCTTTTAAAGTTCTTTAGCTATCTTTATAGCTTGTTTGGAGGATAGACTAATTTGGTTGTGACGAATTGCAATCAAGTACTGCACGTTCAAGCTTGTGACAACATACATGAGACTATACCTTTTCAACCCAAGTTCTATAGTTGAGATTGTACATAAATGGAATTTGGTATACATGTATTTCCCATAAATATTATCATACAATATGGTCATAAAAATTTTGAGCGAGTTCCTTAGTGTAAATTAATTCATACATGTGATGAACAAGTTCGATTTGAACTCGTTTATATTGATTTGTTAAGTAAATAGACTCATTTAATAAACGAGGTGAGATCGAACAAAAGTTTGTCCAACTTATTTATTATTCGTTTAAAAGTCATTAATTATTCGTTTAAAATCTTATATACTTACACTTTATATATTAATTATAGTACATATTATATAAAAATAATTAATTAATTTTTCTATTTCATCAATATTTTCTTTTTCTTTTTCTTTTTTTGTCAATGAAGATATTTATCTTTTAAATACACAAGTTTATTGTTTATAAACAAACTCATTTATCATGCTCATTTATTATTCGTGAACAAACTTGAAACAAAGCTAATTTAAATTAAATGAATTTGACATGAGCATAAAAATATATAAAGAAACTAAAACTGTGTTCTCTTTATTGTTTTTAGCCCGTTTTCAGTTTTTCAAAATATCCAAAACGTGTTTACTTACCCATTTTCAAAAATGCAATTTTCAAAACACATAAAAAAATTTATACACAAAACTCAAAATGCCAAATTCACGTTTTGGTTGTTTTCAGTCAAAACACGCTATTTGAGTCCAAAACACGAAAAATGCGCTCAATCCTCCAATATCCAGGTTGGACTCTTCCTTCTTCTTCTTTTTTTTTTTTTTTTTTTTCTTTCTCTCTTCTCTCCTTTTCAAGGCTCGATTGTCGATCGTGCTCGCCACCGCCATCACTGCAGCTAGCCGCCGTTAACTACCCCTCGTCGTTCGATAACTGAATGACCAAGCATTGCGACTGACAACCCTAACTCGCCATTGAACGACCATCGTCATCCATCTCTAGCCCACCACTGCCATTTGAATCGCGACCTCATCTTGCCTCACCTTCGCCAATCATTTCTTCCTTTTGCGATCTTTCTCCTATGGCTCCTTTTCTTCATGATCTTAGATTTTGGGTTTCTAATTAGGGTTTCAATTTTGGAATTAGGGTTTCAATTTTGGAATTAGGGTTTAATTTGCTAGTTTATGAACTTGATGTGATAATCTTGTGCAATAGCAATAAAGGGGAATCAGAATATGTATGCAAGTTTTTTTATTTTGTTTGGTTTGAATGCTAAACTAAATATGTAACATGTATTTTCTCCATTGATTTTCCTTTCCAATGACATTTCCAAGATTTTGTCTATATGCCATTTGTGCTTGAGTGTTTTTGTTTTTTATTTGAAATAGTAATGGATGACATATGATAAATCAATGTTCTATTACTTTATGATTTGCAATTCTTTCCTCCAACTTATTTATATCTCGAAATTAAAGTTAGATTTCAATTTGTATGTAAAAATAAATTTATCATGAAAAATAGTTAAGCCAAATCAGAAATTTTGTAATTTCAATGCATTATATACATACAGTTGGATTATCAATTATCTCATGTAATACAATTTAAAGCCTTTAAATCAAATTTACAATTTACTAATAAATACTTACAATTTACTTTGAATCAAATTCATTGAATAAAATAGTATAAAATATTTTTTCTCAAAATTTTAAAATAAATGTATTTTTTAATTTTCTATTTTGAAAAATAATTTCTTAGAATAACTAAAAAAAATATGTTTTCAACAATTTTAAAATAGATATTCAAAACACAAAATTAAAAATAAATTCAAAACCAAAAACTAAAATTCGAAAAAACACCACCTAAACGAGTTGAGTTTGACCACATTCGTACCTAAATAATCCGACCACCTAAACGAGTTAAGTTTGACCACATTCATATACTTAAATAATTCCACCTCGATTGCTCACCCTTGGTCGTACATAGCTCCGCCCCTATTCATACTTAAATAATCCCACCTCGGCTCTTTTATACTCCATTGGGTATGAATGTTACATGCACAATTTTGCCTCAAAAGGCCTTCATGAGAAAGATGAGTGATCCAGAAGCAAGATTTCTATTGTAAGATACAATAAAACTAAATCGAATTAAATTAAACTGACTTGTTTAAGACGTATTTGAATTTGTTGGGTTAGTTTTTATGTGTTTGTTTTTGACTTTTTTCTTGTTTAATTTTCATTTGCAATTAGAAAACTCAAAATTGAACCAATCGTTTGATTTTTGCTGTCGGTCGTAACCAATCTGTAAGTAAAAACAAAAAATATCATTTCATTTTTGTGTTTGTTTTTATTTTTAAGCATAAGTTATATTATTATATCAATATATAATTACTGAATATATTATTTTATAATAAGATTCTATTATCCATATAATAAATTAATAATTTTTTTATTTAAAAAAATATAATTTTATAGTCTTAACATATTGTTAATATAATTATATTACTAATATGCTAATTTTTACATAACTATATTATAATAAAATAAATTAATCTTAATAATAATATTATCGTTTATATTCGATGTTTAGTATACATATTTAATTATCAAAAGGAACAATCTTCTACCATAATTTCAATTTTGCACCAAACTTTTTGTAAAATCCTGAAATTTTGGAAATGATAATAATTATCAAATTTCAGTATTCTGAAGATTTAAGGTAACAAAATAATAGTAGAAATAATAATAATAATAATAATAATAATAATAATAAAAATAAAAGAGTAAATTAAACTAATTTAAATTAAATTAGTATGTTTATATTTGTGTGGCTGTGCGCGCTTACTTGAAGGCCAAGTATTGCACAATGGCATTTTCTTTAAAGCTAAAACAGAAGAGAGAGAGGGGGAGAGAGCTCGTGAATAAGCAGTGAGCAGAGAGATGGGGAGAGAGAGCTGGCCAAGAAGGAAGCCGAGAGAGAGAGAGATGAAGGGAAAGAGAGAAACGAAGAGGGAGTGTGGCAGTGAGATGGAAAAGAAATGGAAAGAAAATGGAAGCTGGCCAAGTGAAGCTTGGCCATGGCAGTCGAGCGAAGCAGCGCGCAATGGTGGTTGCGGGAGGCAGAGTAGCAGCACGATGAAGGTGGTTAAGGTGCGGTCGGTGGCGGTGCGTGCTTTGGAAAGGTTGATGGCGGCCAGGAGCAAGCAAAGCCGCGAGCATGGCAACCATGGCCGCGAGCTCCGCAGCTAAGCGAGGAGGCGACGCGAGCAGCAGTGCGCGGCCATGGGTGGTGGCGCTGGTAGTGGGGGTGGCCGATGGTACCGTTGACAGAGGCGGTGGTGGCTGGTGGGGTTGGGCAGCAGTAGGTGGCCGTTGGTGCGAGCAGGGAAGGAGGCGCGGGGAAAAAGAAGAAAAAAAATAAAAGAAAAGAAAGGAAAAATAAATGGGTTTTGGGATTATTTCGACGTTAAAGGTAACCAGGTATGTGGGTAAAAATTATTAGAAGTGTTATATGTTCAAGAATTTTTATATGGCTAAATTATTCATGTTACACGGTTAGATTTACTTAATGTAAGTTAGGATTTTATTTATTGTCAGGAAACATTTTACATCGCAGTGGGAGTGCAAGAAAGGCAAGAAACGACCGTGTAAAAGCAAGCTCCTAACTCTCTCTTCACGTTCTTTAATTCCCGTGAGAGACTCTGTAGTTTCTTGTATTTTATCCCCTTACTTACTCTAATTTGGCGCCTAGCATTATTTATTAAGTTATTATTCATTTGTTTTAATTTAAATTAAATCCGAGACTTTTAGAATTTTAATTGTTGAAAGTCTACGAGAGTTTGTACAGCCCCCAGTCCTTTCGAAATGATACCGAACCTAACTTGGGGACTAGATTCTTAGTGGTACGGATTTATTTATGGATTTTTCGGGTGTGGGTCGGCTAGAGCTATCGAACAGTGGGATAAGGGTCGGCTGTTTGGTGACGTGGAGTAGACTATTGTATGACTCTGAAGTGGACCGTCGGGTGGACACTCCTAGTCACTGACCGTTGATCGGTGCCGGGTACTACTAACTAGCTCTGTCATTATGTGACTTACTGCATGATTCGATATATTGTTTTATCATTCATGGTTTGATATGCACATAGGTACGGGACGCATGTTGGGATAGTCATTTATTGAGTATGCTTAGACACGAGCATTCTAGCATAGTTAGTTTGCATCTGGCACGGGCATATGCATCGCATGTGGTTTACTATGTGGGCGGAGCATAGTCTGATGCTTGGATGTATGGGCGTCAGTGTATCACGTCGATGCTCACTACGCTATTGCATTTTTATGTGCATTGCATGGTTACCGAAAGTTCATAGATCTCAGACATGAGGACTGTTCCGAGGGAGCCTACGGCTCGGTTATTCAAAGAGTCAGGTGTCGGGAGGACCGGCGCAAGCATTCGGGTGACGGGAGCACCGACCTAGGACGACGCGCATAGGTTTGTTGGAGATAGATGTTGCCTTTCAAGGCAGCGGCATGTTGGTATGGGACTTGGGAGCCATGTGCCTTGTGTGAGCTCCAATGACCAGTATGTACTTTTATTTACGCTTTTATGCTGTGTTGGATGTCTCATGGCTTATGTGTGCTTGGGGGTTAGTGTTCTGGAGAGAAAGTCTATTGGATATGTACAGTCTTCAGCCTTTCTTTCTGTATGATTGCTGAGTCTCTCTACTCACTTTACTTTCTATCATTCAGATAGTAGCAACGTGGGTCAAGGGCAAGGGAGATGTCATCTAGCGGCAGAGTCGGTATGGTGTACAGGCAGTCCCGTCAGTCACTGTCAACTCTAATGGTTGAGTAGGATTTCTTCTATTATTTTTACTGTATCAGGTCATTGCTCGAGTCTCGTGTATGTTGACACAAGAATCTGTATTCATTTATTTATCATGTGACCGTTGTGCTAGCGGTGTTTCCGTAGTGCATGCATGTATATAGCTTCGCTTCTATTGTTTTAATTCTTGTGTATGCATGTCAGGGTAGTTCTTGTCTTGTATTTCATTCTTTCTCCTTCCATAGGCGTTCTCGTTCGACTAGTCTAGGTGGTTGGGGTATCCAGACGGGGTGCTTACACTTTTAGTTTTATCAATAATAGCATTTAAGTTTAATTTTTTTCTAGTTTTGAATTATTACTCTCTTTTGGCTAAAATATACTAAATCTCCTGAAAATGATCATAATGTCTCAATTAATCTTAAACAATTATAAACAATTCTATTATTATAAATTAATTAAGTGAAAAAAAGTGACACCAACTGATAATTTTAGAAAATATAAAAAAGTGAGAAAATTTAACCTATTGATAATTTAGGATTTTGCTTTGGCATTTCTTCAGTTAAGCAGTAACGAGACTTGAAAGATTAGCTCAGTAATAATGCTTTGACCTGTGATGATATTAGTGAAATTACACTTTATATCATTATATTTTTAAAAATTATAAAAACATCTCATGTTATTAACAACTCATAATTTTTATTATTTTACTTCTAATTTTTATACATCTATTCTCCCTCTAAACCTATCTCCCTATTCCACTCCCTACTATATTATAAACAATTGACTCTATTTTTAATTTGGCTAAAAAATTATGTGTGCTCTAATCACATTCTTTATTCTCTTTCTTTATTTCATTCCCTATTTCATTTATTTATTTTACATTTTTATAATTCTCACACATACACAAATTAATAATTAAATATATAAATTAATAATTAAATACAAAAATAAATAACAAATTTCCACAAAATCACAATAAAACTTGAGATTGTTCTACTCAAAGTAGATGCTTTGTTAGAGGTGTTCGTTGTTGCCGCCGTTATCACCTTCATTGCCAGATTTGGTTTCTGCAAGTCATCTGCATGCATGCAATGTTCATTTTTCTTCGTTATCACCGTTGTTGCTTGTCATCGCTACTTGTCATCGGCCATCTTTTCCTTGTTCCATATCTGTATTTGTTGTTGTTGGGTGAGAGAGAGAAATAGTAGAGCAATTTCTTAAGCAATTTTCACTCAGCAAATTTGTTAAGTAATTTGAAACTTAACAAATATTTGATTAGTAGGAAGACAAATTTACAACAATGTTGGAGCAGAAAATTTGGAGACGGCTCTCCAAATTTTAGTTTGGCGAGCAATTCATATTCGCGTTGGAGATGGCCTAATATAAGTCCCATATCTCTCATTCTCTCTCATCTCTTATATAAATATATATTTTAATAGAAAATACATTTTAATTACAAAAATAACAAATTAGCTAAAATATATATTTTCTAAAATACAAATATGACCTAAATATGTATATATATATATATAAATAGATTTACACAAAATTGACTGTTTAATTACAAAACTGATCTTTTATATTTATGAAATAAAAATAATATATATATATATATATATATATATATATATAAATATAACCTCAGAGTTTGTGGTTGTTTTCTATACTAAGTATTGTTTATTTTAATATTTGAAAAGGGTTTTGTTAAGAAATACGAATTATCTCTTATTTATATAAGTTTTAACTCTTTCTTAATTTATACACACGCGGGATTGTTTTTTCTCAACACAAGCTCTCCTAATCGAGAGTGAGTTATTTGTAAATAATTTTGATATGACTTCTAGTACCAAATAAAATCAGTTAATAAGATTTTATTTGTTTTTTTGTGTCTATTTCGAATTTCAAACAAGATTATATTGTTATATAATAATAATAACATATTATTTTATAAACTGATAGAATCTTTTATTATGTTAACTTATTATTAATACTAGAAGTGTAGCACATATCGGTGTGCTACACTTCTAGTATTATGCAAGTAAATATAAAATAAAAAATTTAAATACAATTATTTTTGAATATATTTGACATTTGTAGTTTAGTTGTTACTTTTTAGGTGATTTTTTTTTAGCAAATATCGGTGTAATTGATAAAATTATTCATGAACTTATTATAGTTTTTAGAGTTTATAGGTTTAAATTTTGTTGATATAATTAATTTTTATTTATAGGCAATATATTCGAAAGTATTTTTGAAATAAGAAAATTTGACATAATTTCACACACTAATTATAGTATTTGCATATTTAACAAAAAAGATAATTATATTATCATTATAACATATTAATATACTAATTTTTAACATAAATATAAATAATATTATTTAATATTCAATTTTTAAAACAAAATTCGAATATTAGCATTGCTGCGATTTGTGAATTTATCAAGTTAAGCAGCCCAGAAACAATTTCTTTAGCCATACAACCGCCCTCCGGTCCGGTCTATTCCGAATAGATCCGACCCATATCCCTCCTCCTGGTTTTTCCTGCTCCTCGCCTCTCTCTCTCTCTCTCTCTCTCTCTCCATAGATTGAAGCGATTGTTATACATAGAGGGAGGGCGTTAATACGAATTGCGGAATGCCCTTTTCTGATACTAGCCGCGCAATCTGGAATGACATCGAACGTTCCGAGAGGTCAATTTCCGAAAACTTTGTTTGTTGCTACTAAAATTCCATGATTGGGTATTTCTGTATATTTGTTTGCAATCCCAACATGATATAGTAACGTACAAGTTCCAAAATTTTCAGTTTCTATCCCGCTCCCCATCTTTGCTTGTCTAGAAAAACAGGGAAATTAGATGGGTTTTCTCTAATTTGGGTGTTTACTCGGAAACCCATTAGCGGACCAATTGTTTATTGCTCAAAGCTATGTGGATTAAGTCTGGAGTAGGGCTACCGATAAGCAACAGTAAAGTGCCATTTAGCTCTCTGGATACTTCACGTTGGTTTTGGAAATTATTTTTTGCAGTGCGAAAATATTCGTTGCTACATTTTCAGTTCATAACAGCACCATTTCCAAGTTGTCGTAATAACAACAACAACAACAACAATAATGATAAAATAATGTTTGTGGTTGTTCTGATTTTGCAGCTACCTTGTTTCCTGCATGTATGAGGAAGCGGCATCATTGGCCTCTTCTGCTCTGAGGGATATAAGGCCACGGCACAATAGCTTTGTTGAAGCTGGAGAAGAAGCTCAATTTAATGACATTCTGGAATCATCCGGTATGGTGCTAGTTCAGTCCCTGAAGGAACTTGGGAGGTGACTGGTTTGCCTATGCATTTCTCTTCTAGAATTGTCTCGAATCCTAATGATGTCGTAATTCGTATCTATATGTTGTGGTGTTATGTTCCATTGTAAGTTCCTTGCTCTCTAGGAGCTCACCAGTCTTACTGTCCCTTTAAGTTTTAACCATGCGCTGAAACTGCAGTACCCCATTGGCTGGTTCTTTACTTTTGCAGTTTCTTGCAATATTCTCTCTAGTTCCTAACTTGAAGGTTAGAACGTAATCCTGATGGTTTTTTGTGTACTTAGATAGACAGGCAGGTGGGGTGGAAACATGCATGATTCCATTTTTTTCTTTTTGGAGTTTCCTTGTAAAATCTTTTGGCATTGAAGGTATTTCCCTTATTAGAGTCAGTCCCAAACCTAGAAGAAAGAGTAGGGTTGTGTTAGATAGCCAACTGCTAGTGCAAAAACTGTAGGATATATTTAGTTTTTTAACACAAGTCTTTTAACATGAATCCTAAACATGAGCATATTTTGTTGGCACACAATCCTCTCAGCAACTAACTGTACCTTTAGTGCACTGAGAAATGTTCTCATATTTTCATGAACAAAAGTGAGTTCAAAAATTAGTCAAAGACCCTAGGCTTAGGATTGGATCATAGAGTATTAAACTTTTGATGGAAAAATCTATAGAATGAGCAAATGTGATGACTAGGAAAAGAATCAATATTATTTGCCTTAAAGACACGAGATGGTTTGGTAAGAAGGGTTGTGAACTTGTTGGGACCTATGAAATGATAATTAATGATATTTCCCTTTTCCTTTGAAAATTCATATTGTGCTGAGTTTGCTAGAGTAGATACACTGGTTGAATTTACTCTAGCAAGGGAAAGTTTAGTGGATGGTGGGATTGAGAATGAGGAGGATAGCTATATGAGTGCTTGTGATACTTAAAATTTGAAATGCCACTTAAAATTGTTTGTGAATACTTTGGAGCAAGATTGTACTTTTGTTGTCATGTTATCAACCTGTTACGAACCCAGGGGTAGATTAGACCTTTGGAGAATAAAGCATAAACCACCTGTACTAATTAGGCAGTTATGCGGTTGTATTCTTTCAGTTTTACATTTTTGCCTTTCAACAGAAAGGAGTAGCCTTTAAAAGATCACTTGTAAGAAGTTGGAGGTTAGTTTTTGAGTAATAACAGAAACTTCTCTCTCTCCAGCTCTCTCTCTTCCCCCTTGAATCTCTCTCTCAATTCTCCCTCTTTTCTCTCTATTCCTACCCCAATTTCTGTTCTTGTTCTTGGAATTCTTCTTGAATTCCCGAATCGTCCAAACCTTATCTTGGGGCTTGACACAACCTAGGGTAATTGTGCTTTATACAAGACTATGGGCGCTTCACTATATTACCTCATTAACGAAAACTACTTTGAGACGAATACAAGTAGTTCAACCTTCTTAAGATGTGATTATTTTGATAGGGGATGGGGAGGAAAACATGTTCGAAGATCTTGGCACGTAAGGCTGGAGTGCTTTGTCTTCTAAACTATAGTTTTGACACTTTATAATTCTAATATTTATATTTTGTGCATTAGGAGATGAAAATTTGTACTCAATGTTGACACTAATTTTATGTTCCTAGCGATCAATAAAATGATTACTTTAATCTAGTTATTTTTTAGCAAATGCCTACTCTAGCAAAATATATTTTAGAGTCGGTTGTACCATATAGAAGATTCTTGGTTGGCCTCCTTGCAGTCTGGATTGGTTACCATTGGCAACTTGACTATGTTATCATGTTAATTGGTGTTGTATGTGTAAGCTTGATTGGTAGTTGGTTAACCATCTTCTAATGCATTGTTGGCTGTAAGAGGATTGTTGTCTCCCTTGCTTAATGATTTTTGACCTTCATGGATGTCCTTTAGAAGTGCGTTTGAGGTTGTTGGAGCTTGAATGGGCTTGTTAGTAAGAGAAGGAGAGCTTGGATGGGTGGGGTGGAGGCAATAAGTGAATCAAAGTTAGATTGTTGGAATACAACATTTTAGCTTGTTGTATTTTGAAATTCAGCACATAACCTGCTTTAAGCATTGAGTAAAGTACAAAATGGATGGTCATTAACATAATTGTTAATAGAGACCTCCCCTAATGGGACTTAATGATCCTGATTTGATGATCTGTACTGGACTTGCTCAATGAGAATTAAGGAACAAAATATAGTTTATTCTCCATCAAAATGGCCTAATGTTTTCCTAGTTGTTTTGTCATTTATTTGGAATATCTAATAACATTTATTCCTGTTTACCATTTTTTATCAAAATAAAACAACAGAGGATAAATAGAATTTAAAGTTGATTTTCAAGGAGAGGTCGAGCAAAGAGGGTTCTAAAGACACTTGCCCTCTTTCTTTCAATCTTTAGATACCTCCTTCTCGTAATTGGTACATTTTTGTTCTTACTATTACTTGAGCCTAACATTTTTATTGGCCCATTTCTCTAATTAATTGTTTAGAACTTTTTATTTGTGAGTGTCTAGTATTTTATTGACTTGTATTATATCTTACTCTTGTTCTTGTTATACTTGAGCCTAACACTCTTATGAGCCCATTTCTCTACTTAATTGTTTAGAGCTTTTTATTTGAGAGTACCTAGTATTTTATCAACTTGTACTAACTCTTTTTTCTGTTATAAAAAAATGAAAAAGTTATTAACATTTTTTTTCAAGGATCTCCTAAATTTTAGAAACCACTTGAACTTTGTTTACTTCTAACATCTTAATTTTTGTTGTTTCTAATAACATGGTACATTTTATGTTGTTGGAACCTACAGATATGATTGTGCTTGAGAAATGATGCAATTTATTGATTTGTATTGAATTATTTCCAATTATTACTCATGAGCTTATTATGTACCTGATATATAGTCTTAAAGCATGTTGAATTATTCAATAGTTGAATTGGTACAGGATGTTTGATAATATTTAGTTATATTCCTAACAGTTTTTTGTGTTTCCAATGTCTTTCATTGTTTCCCTGATGTTTCAGAAACATTTCCAAATTGTTTCCATTTTTGAGCTAACTGAAACAGAACAACAAAACGAGATTTTGATCATTGATGAGAACTAATTATTGGAGAGAGACAGACTAGTAAAAGTATGGTGCTACAGTAGCTAATGTGTTTTTGATGCAAACTATAGTATGGTAAAGAATGATTTCCTTTCTTGATATCATTGATTTTTTGGAGTAAATGTTACGTCAAGGGTATAGGTCTTTTATCTTAATACTGATTTACATGGGCAGTACACTCATGTTCCCTTGCCCTATACAATGACATGTACTTGCCAGAGGAAGGAGGAAAAAAAAAAGCTATCGGTGCCTTTTGGTGCCGCCTCACATTTCTCACTGTCTTTAGACATTTCTGTTCTTTCTGGACGTTTGTCTTTTATATCCCAGTGTTTCCACACCTCTTATTCTTTCTTATGCAGTTTTTGGTGCCAACCTGTTAGACAAAAGGGAATTACTATTTCCTTTACCTTTGATGGGTGTACTGTTGAAGTGACAGTTGGCAGTTACAAAGCACATTTTTTTTTACCTATTCCACTCTAAATGCATTATGTATTTTCTTTTTTCTTGAGGCTGCTCTCCTTATGAAAGATAGTAGATGAACCAATCAAAGGATCATCTTGACGGAATTAACTATATTTGGGGCTTCGTTATAGCAGTGCACATGTGCCTGTGCATGTTTCTGTGACTATAGTCTGTGTGTCGCAGAATAGTTGTGTTCCCATGTCCTTGTCCACCATGCATTATAATGTTTCAAGTTGTATAGAGAATGCATAACTTAAGATCATATCCTGACTTTCTTTTGTATTTCTTTCTAATGGCAGGACTCAGGCTATATTAAATGAGCTATCTATGTTGTTTGGTTCAGTCACTAGCATCCCTATTGAAGTTCTTCTAACTGGGTACTGTTATCTCTATTACATGTTAGTTTATGTACTTATACTGTTGAAGCACTTTTACTGATCATACTGCATTTTACTTATAAGTCAAATTTGTTATTGATACTTCTGAAATTTGGTCATCAGGAATAGATGATTAGTAAATTTATAGAGCTATGCATGATTTGGATCAACTTGTAAATATAACCATCAATATAATCATTATTTTGGCCTATAAAATTTTTGTTGGCAACTTTTGGCATGTTCAGGAATGCTTCTTCCTTTACTGTTATCTCACTCCTAACATACTAACTTGATAATAGAATTTCTTGCAAGTAAAAATTCAATGAAATATTGTGAGGAATAAGATGAATATATCCCATTTAGTTCTATTCGATGTGGGAGTGTGCCTGTGCATGTTTCTGTGTGACCATAGTTCAATTGGGATGAATAAAACATTTGAACAGAAAGGTTGTGTATCATGAACATGGACAATATAAGCTCTCCAAACTGCTTCCTTGAATCCTTTCTTCTGTTCAAATGTCTTATTGTTGATTTACTTGTGACCAACCATGTGTCCTATATTTGAGCACGAGTTTGTTGCTATGTTTGTATGATGTTCAGTTTAGGGTGTGTGGACATAGCTGATATATGTTAAATTGTTAACCACCATCTAATCTTAAAGCTTAAGTTGTTGGATTAGAGGATTAACTTTATTTTTTATATTATTATTTTTACTTTCAACATGCTCCCTCATGTGGTCAGGCTTCACTACGTAAATAGTCCAACACATGCAATTATTTAAATATTAGGCTAGTGGTGAGGTTTGAACCTAGGACTTTTGTATGCTCTAATACCCTGTTAAATTGTTAATCACCATTTGATCTAAAAGCTTAAGTTGTTTGTTAGAGGGTTAACTTTATTTTTTAGATTATTATTTTTACTCTCAACAAAATATTAATGCAACCATCTTATCTACCAATTAAATTTGTTGGGTAGTTTACCCATGTTGTATCAGTGGATATAGCTATTAGGACTTGAAGCTTTATGTAAACAGCTTGTGCTGGAAGAATGTTAGAAAAGTGAATTTGGACCATCGTGGTGGTAGTCCAGTGGTTCAGGAGTTCTCCTGTGTCCCTTGGGTCTGGATTCAAACCTTAAACCTGTTTTGCTTGTGGGATGACCCAGACCCATGGCGCCAAAAAATGAGTGGTGGATGTAGGGCCTAACCCTATGCACTGTGGTAAGGCTAGTGTGGCGAGCTTGCCTTCATGACAGTAACTATTTCTCAAACCAGACATTCCCTAGTGAGAAAGGGCTTTCATGGTCACGCCCAGGGGGGATTACTATTTTGGTCACCCCACCTTCCTCTTTAACTTAGCAATGGAACAGGCTTATCTTCTGGAAGAAGTAATTTTAGCCAGTTGGATGTGCAACTGTACAACTTGTTTTATATTTTACTTTGCAGGGTATGCTTTCAGATAAAGGACGGTCCTTGTTTGGGTACTCGAGAATTTCTTGAGGAATTTCTAAGCAAATGGAGATTTATGGATGGGCGATTCTATGTTCTTTCTGGTGCAGAATCAGATGTGCATTATACGGAAGGTTCTGGTGGTCATTTTGTGCTTGCAGTTGATAAATACTTGGAAGTTGCTGAGATCTATGCTGTATCACTACTTGGGATGGTTTCTGGAGAACTAAGCCATGCTATCTCTTGGGTTGAGAAAGCTGAATTACCTGAGGAAAAGCAACAGGTAAAATAAGTTTTCCCTCTTATGTATAATTTGATTACACTCCCCACCCTAAAAAAAAAAAAAAGGTTATGTACAATGTTATGATATCTTTACTTATGAGTAGTTTGTAACCATTGTTCTTTCCCTTATTTAAAGTGTCTTTAGAATCCTGGCTTGATATCTCATTCAGGAAGTAATTAAAGGCCTTGATTACATTATTTCCTAAAAAAATATGTTTCTTCTTAGCAAATGCAGGGAGTATGGGTTTACTAGTCAAATTCCAATTTGATGTATCTGAATGTTCATCTTTGACAATCTTTTGTCATAGTTGAGTTTTGGAAGAATTGAGCAATGCTGATGATTTTAATATTGAATTAAAATTTATTTTTTTATTTTTTACTTTATCCTGTCATTATCTTCTGAGATGACAATTTGTTGATCTTCTGAAGATGTATAAGGGTAAAGGGGAAATTGTTTGGAGATGTTTGTTTCTTGGCATCTTTTAAACAAAGGGACTGGAGGACATAAACAAATTGATGTTTTTTTTTATCCTCTCTGCATTTGGATACATTTCCAAATGGCTTTGTCTTGTTCCGCCAGTTAATTTTTGGCACCTTTTGCATGGTAACTAGTAACAAGTTGTTGGAGAATCTCGAATTAGTGGACCCAAATTAGTGGGATTGATTGCAGTATTTTTAGTAGTTATCTTCTAGTTATCCTTTCCTATTGTATTCAATTTATAGCTTAAGAATTATTTCCAACTTGCCTTATAGTCAACATTCTAGATTAGGAAATATATCCCATAGATATTACAGGATCCTAGAATAGGAAGCCACTTCTGTATATTCTATAGCATCTTAGATTAGGCAATGTCTTATGTATATACTCCTTAGAGAATAATGAAATCGTGTGAAAGTTATTCACCTCCAAATCCTATCTTGTTCATGGTATTAGAGCTCGGTTCTACCTAGTCAGGATAACCAGTCACAATGGTTGAGAATGCAGCCCATACAACTGCAAAATCCTCTACCATCTCCAACCCCTCTATCAACCAACAGTTATTCCTTGCAGATTACTCAACATAGATTGAACGGAAAAAACTTCCGAGAGTGGTCTCAATTTGTTATTCTTGTAAGCAAAGGTAAATGAAAGTTTGTCTATCTTTCTAGAGCAATTTTGACTCCACCAAAGGATACAACAGATTATCAAATATGGGAGGCGGAAAATTCAATGGCATGGCTTATCAACTTGATGGAGACAAAAATTGGATGAACCTGCCTATTTTACAAGACTGCTAAAGAAGTATGGGAGGCAATTCAAGAGATATATTCTGATTTTGAAAACACAACCCAGTGTTTTAAGATTAGGTTTACTATTTGCACTATTAGACAAGGTATTCTTAGTGCCACTGAATACTAATAATACCTTGATGGAACTATGGCAAGAGATGGATCTTTTTTATGATCCTAGTTGGGAATGTACCACTGACAACCAGAAGTATAGTAAGATGCTAGAAAAGGAAAGGATTTTTTATTTTCTTCAAGGGCTCAATGCTAATTTATATGAAGTATGTGGCCGACTACTAGGCACTAAACCACTTCCATCCCTCTAGGAAGTGTTTGTGGAAGTCAAAAGAGAAGAAAGCAGAAAACGTGTAATGCTCAATTCTTCTATGGACTCAAGTTCAAGCTCTACCCTTGCTACATTTAAGCGTGAGGAACATCCCTGGGACAGATAGTGATGGGAGCACTGTAATAAACCCTATCACACGAAGGAAACTTGTTTGAAAATACATGGTAAGCTAGCAAATTGGAAGCCAAAAAATAAAAGGGAGAAAGAGCCATCAGCTTATACCACTGCAATTGCCCTTGTAACTGAAAGAGGGACAAGCGTGACCCTGAACAGCTAGATCTCTTGCACAAGTTGTTGAGCAGTACACATCTGACTAAGGGACTAGACACCTCAGCCACTAGTCCAACAATTTCCATGGCAGAAAAAGGTAATATGAAATACTCCTTATTATCTAAAAAAATAAATGTAAATTGCTGGATAGTAAATATAGGAGCCTCCTATCATATGACAGGTTCTATGACTACAATAAACTAACTCCAGCCCAATGATAAACACTTGATAGTCTTGATGGTACTATGACTTCAGTTATAGGACAAGGGATAATTTATGTGTCTAGTTTGCAACTAAAATCTGTTCTATATGTGCCTAAGTTAAAATGCAATCTGCTTTCTGCGAGTAAGATAACTCAAGACATGGACTGTATCGTGACTTTCTTCCCTTCTCATTGCATATTTTAGGACTGGTCTTTGGGGAAGATGATTGGCATTGTTAAGGAAAATGATGGGCTCTATTATGCTTCAGGAGATGATCCTTTCCCGAGACATGAGTCACCACATAAGCTTTCTCTAACTATTTTTGTCATGACCCCGAGGATCCCTAAGGATAGAGTAAGAAATATAATAGTATTTAGCTTACATGCATTACTATACTTTGTAATTTCTTTTCTTCTTTCTGTTATAGCTATTTGTTTTGGCTATAGGTAGTTATAGTCATTGTTGTAACTGCACATGGGTGCATGTGCAATGCTGTGAGGCTATTTAAGCCACAGCTAGAGAGGATGGAAGGCATGCTTGAATTGAATGAATTCTTAATTCTCATTTCTCTCTAAGACTTCTCTCCAAATCTCCCTCTCTTTCTCTTGTTTCCCCCTAAATCTTCTTCTCTATACTGTTCTCCCTTAATTCCTTCCAATTCCTCTTTTAACCTATCACGAACCTAGGTTCGTGACAATTTTTTCCAATTCTAATTTTATTTTGTGGCACAAACGCCTTGGTCATCCAAGCTTCTCTTATCTAAGACTATTGTACTGTCATTTGTTTATCAATATAGAGAAAGTATCATTTCAATGTGAGCATTGTATTCTTGCCAAACAAACCGACAACAGTCATTTGATCCATCTTTACACTCCTTCCAAACCTTTTCACTTGATTCATAGTGTGACAATTGAGACCTACTTGAACCCCAAACTTGTCTGGTGCAAGATGGTTTGTCACCTTTATTGATGACCATACTAGGATTTGTTTGGTATATCTTATGAAAGAGAAATATGAGATTTGTGTTATTTTCCTAAGCTTTTATAAACTCATTCTCATTGTTTTTTAGTCCCTATTTGTATTCTTAGGACTAATAATGGTCGGAATATTTTTCTCATCCCTTTACCCAATACCTCACCACTCATAAGATTTTCCACCAAAAGTACTTGTCCCTACACACCTCAACAAAATGGGGAGGCTAAAAGGAAAAATCACCACTCACTTGAAGTTGCTTGCTCCTTAATGTTCACCAATTTTGTCCCTAACAAATGTTGGGGAGAAGCTATTCTGACTATTTCTTACCTAATAAACCATTTACCATCCAAAGTCTTTAACTACCAGACCTCTTTAAACACCCTTCTAGCTAAATTCCCTCATGTTTGGCTCCTAAGTTCTCTCTCTCCCAAGGTGTTTAGCTGCACTATGTATGTTCACAATACCAATCCTACTCACCACAAACTTGAGCCAAGAGCCCTCAATTGCATCTTTGTTGGCTATTCTCCTACTCAAAAGGGATACAAATGCTACTGCCCACTCTCACAAAAGTTCTCTGTCTCTTGTGGTGTGACCTTTGTTGAAGACCAATCCTTTTACCCAAGGGACTCTCTTCAGAGGGAGATGTCAAAGTATCAAAGGAAGAGTGTCATTAGGATCCCACTATTTCTCTGCCTATCTCTCTTTCACCTGTTCTAGCTCTTGACCTAACCAAATTTGCTGCTCCTAACCTAACTTAACCTATTGCTCCTAACCTAACCAAACTTGTTGCCTTCGATCCATCCCGACAACCAACCCAATTAACTAAACTAGTGGTGACTGGTCAAGGGAGAGAATCAGACTCAGAAAAGCCTACTCTACTTTATTCCGGGAGACCCAAAATTCCTTCTCCTCAACTCAGCCAATCCTTGGAACCAAAGGCTTGTCCATCAAGAGAAGAACACAATAAGGCTTATGATGACTTGGATGTTCCAATTGCTCTTCGAAAAGGGGTAACGTCCTATGTTAAGCATTCGATTTCTAATTGCTTAACATATTCTAGACTGTCTCCACAATTCAGGGGCCTTTACCGCAACAATTGATAACGTGAAAATTCCAAAAGGTATTCAAGATGCCTTAAAAGATCCAAAGTGGAAAGAAGCTATTGTGGAAGAAATGAAGGCATTGATTGGAAACCATACATGGGATATTGTAGAGTTACCCAAAGACAAGAAAATAGTAGGGTGCAAGTGGGTATTTACAGTCAAATACAAGTCTGATGGGAGCATTAACAAATATGAGGCGAGGTTGATAGCTCAAGGGTTCACACAAACTTATGGAATTGAAGGAGACATTTGCTCCCATGGCAAAGCTAAATTCCATAAGGGTGTTGCTTTCTCTTGCTGTTAACTTGGATTGGGAACTCTTTCAACTAGACATCAAGAGTGTTTTTCTCAATAGTGAGTTATATAAGAGGAAATTTACACAAAGATTCCATCGAGTTTTGAGAGAGGAGAAAAGGTTGGAAAAGTATGTAAGCTGAACCATTCAATCTATGAATTAAAATAGTCACTAAGAGCCTGGTTTAAGAGGTTTAGTTCTACTCTTACTAGGTTTGGGTACAAGCAAGGGGAAGCTAATCACACTCTGTTTACTAAACATGAAGCTAGTGGAAAACGATCCATTTTGATTGTGTATGTGGATGATATTATAATCACTAGTGATGACATTCAAGAAATTGCTAAACTTAAACAATGGTTGAGAGCTGATTTTGAAGTCAAAGACTTAGGCACCATGAGGTATTTTCTAGGAATGGAAGTGGCTAGAAGCAAACAAGGCATTCTAATTTCCCAAAGAAAATATACTCTTGATATCCTAAAGGACACTGGAATGCTAGGGAGCCGTCCAACAAGTACACCACTAGAAAAAAACTGGAAATGGAGGATAACTGAGAATGACCCCCCTATTGATAAAGGAAGATGCCAAAGGCTAGTTGGAAGACTTATCCATTTTGTCACTCACACACCTATATATTGCTTATGCTGTGAGTATTGTGAGCTAATTTATGCACTCACCCACTCAACAAGATCTAGATGCAACATATCACATCATAAGGTACTTAAAGGGGACACCAAGAAAAGGGCTAATGTTCCAGAAAAATGAAGCCAGAGGAGTTGAAGGCTTTGTTGATGCTTATTGGGCAAGTTTTGTTATGGATATTACATCAACTTCTGGTTTCTGCACTAAATTATGGGGAAATCTTGTCACTTGGAAGAGTAAGAAGCAATCAGTTGTGGCACGTAGTAATGCAAAGGCAAAATTCAAGGCTATTGCCCAAGGAATTTGTGAGCTAAATTGGTTGGAGAGGCTGATGGAAGACTTACGGGTGCCTCTGACTTTACTAACAATGTTATATAGTGATAGCCAGTCAGCTATCAGCATTGTCAATAACTCAATCCAACATGACAGGATGAAGCATGTAAGGATTGATAGGAGTTTTATAAAAAGGGAAATTGAACATGGCAGAATAAAACTTACCTATCTTCCTACAGTTAGTCAAGAGGCAGATGTACTCACCAAGGCCATGCCAAGATTAGGATTCAAATCACTTATTGGCAAGCTAGGAATGGGGGACATCTATTCACCAGCTTAAGGGGGAGTATTGGAGAATCTCGAATTAGTGGACCCAAATTAGTGGGATTGATTGCAATATTTTTAGTAGTTATCTTCAGGTTATCCTTTCCTATAGTATTCAATTTATAGCTTAGGAATTATTTCCAATTTGCTTTATAGTCAACATTCTAGATTAGAAAATATTACAACATCCTAGAATAGGAAACCAATTATGTATATTCTATAGCATCCTAGATTAGGCAATGTATTTTGTATATATTCCTTAGAGAATAATGAAACCGTGTGAAAGTTATTCACCTCCAAACCCTATCTTGTTCACAAGTCATATTAGAGTGGACTTGGGAGCATTTAGGTAGAGACAGCTTCATAACATGTGCAATGGAAGCCCATTGCCAAAAGGATGATGGCATGGGGGTCTAGGTGAGGGAGCTCATCATGAAAAGTCGTGGATGTATTGAGTCCTACTCCCACATCATTAATAATGGGTAAACAGCTTTCCTAGTAGGTTACATTCTTTGGTTGGATGGTAAGCCCCTATCCTGTGAAACAAGGATAGGAATACTAATTTATTATATCCCATCAATGTTATATTTGTTATGAAAGAATCCCGTTTCTACAAGGATAAAATACTGGCATATAATGGGTATCTCATTCCTATTGGAAGGGATAATAATATCATTGCTATTTTCATTCTTCCCCTCACCACCAATAGTACTTCTTCCATTTTACTCAAACCTGGGCATGTCCACATGAAAGATGGGAATCTTAGACTACCATTATGTAACACCAAGTGCACAGTTATTTATTTATTTTTTTCCAATTTAGTTTTCTTTTTATTTATGATCTATTGAGGTTGTGATACTCATGTAAGAGCTAGAGTTTTGTCTACTATGAAAGTGAATCATGTTGGTGACAATTGCTAGTGGTAGAGAGATTTGAAACAGAACAAGAATTTGTCATGAACCTAGGGTTCATGACAGGTTTAAGAGGTAATTGGGGAGGAATTGAGAGAGTTAGATCTGAAGAAATGGGAGGAAAATTAAGGAAGAACAGAACAAAGAGGGAGATTAGGAAGAACCAAGAGAAAGAGAGGGAACTTAAGAGAGAGATTAGAGGAAATTTGGAGGGAGATTGAGAGGATTCAAGAGAGGGAAATGAAAGTATTCAATTATCAATTCAAAAACATGATTCTTCCATCCTCAGCTGTGGCTTATATATAGCCTAACAGCCTCCCACATGCACCCATGTGCGATGTAACAAATAGCCCAACTGCCTATTAGCTAAAGACAAAGCCCTATAACAGAAAATACAAAAGGAAATTACAATTATTGTATAATGCATGTAAACTCCTACTATTATATTTACTAATTTATCCTTGGGAAATCCTTAGGGTCATCACATAATTGTACAACTGAAGGTTTAGTTTTAATTTTAGGGATCTGCATTTACTTAATCTTTGCAAGCCTCTTGTAACTCACCTATAAAAAAGACAAAAGGAAGTTCTTTGTAATTTCATGAAAATTTGGCTTTAAAGCTAGATGGTTATTTTCTCATTAAGATAAGAGCCCTGGTTGATGTGGCAGTTTTCCACTTTGGAAGCATTAAAAAAATTCTGCTGGAAGGTAATCTTGATCTAGATGAAAGTGTTTATGACATGTTTTTAGATTCTTATTTCTTAATTTTAGTTTCTTCAAACTACTTCCTACTGGTTGCATTTGTTTATATTTTATGATTTTCTGGGAGTTGAGTGCATTAATGGTAATTTCTTTGTTGGATTTGGGTTTTCCAGTGAATCAGTAGTATGGATGACATGTTTGCTTTCTTATTGCTTTTTTTGGCTTCTCATATGTAGTCTATGATAGGCTTAGAAATCAAAGCCTTTTAGTTCCTAGTTCAAATCATTGTTACCAGGAATGTGGTACATTCCTGGTTGTTGTACGAGAACAGGTATGAGGAATGTTATGTCAGATCCTGGGATTTGGCAAGGTGAATTCTCTGCCAATTGGTGTGAACTAGGGCAGATAGTAGGAAGAAATTGAGAAGAAAGTTCAGAGAGAGAGAGGAACAGAAAGAGGTGCGAGAGAGAGAAGGATTGAGCAGGAAACAGAGGATTCTGGAAGATATTTCTTCAATAGATTCGCATTATGCTGGATTAGCTTTATATACTAATCCAAGCAGCAGTTAAGTTGGCGCCACAAGGTTGCCAATTACAAAAACAAAGTACAACTATGAGCATCTAGTTCTAAGTACAACTGCTAAAACTAATGTGGTTTAGGTACAAACAGTTAGGTGCATGACAAATTACACCCCCCCCCCCCCCCCCCCCAATTTCTTGTCCTCAAGAAATTACAACAACTGCTCCGTTGTTTCTTCATCAAGTCCCTATTTTCACTATCTGGTTCATCCTTCACCTTCTCTTCGTTCCTTTCTCTTTTATTTTTCCTCTTTTTCTTTTCCCTTCTTGGCTTTTTCGCTTTTTCCTCTTTTTCTTTCGCCTTCTTGGCTTTTTTCGCTTCTTCCTCTTTTTCTGTTTCTTTCTCCCATTGATCTGTATTCTGAGCTCTCCTTAAAAATCTGTGCTTTCCTCCCAACAGAAGTTCCAATGATTTCCTTGATCTTCATGCAGTCATTACGCCTATCCTCAGCCTCCAGCTTCTTTCTTTGGTCAAAGTACTCGTTGAATGCCTGTCTACAATCATCAAAAGTTCTTAAAGCCCCATTCCTCTTGTCATCGATGATTACTCGCTTTGCCTGCTCCCAGGTCCAGTTGGACTCAACATTTACAGACTTCAACAGTGCTTTTAAAGCATCTGTTGCTTCCTGCTTGCTAGCGTACACCAAAGGTTCATCTGTAACAAATTTCTCCTCCAATGTTGTTGTAGTGACTTTTCTTGCAACTGCCATTCCTTTCTTGGCATCCTGATTGCAGAAGAAAAGACAAGAATGTCCTGCAGATTCCTGATTGGCTGAAACATGACCTCCATATCTAGATTTAAACCTCTCGTAATGATTTTCTAAAGTCCAGAGGTCCAAAATTCCTGGTCTTAGGACCTTATCAGCCTTATGATCAGTTTCCTTAGGTTTCAAATTGCTCAATCAGAACTTCTTTGACTGCATGTGGAGCATCAAAAACTTGATCCAGCCTAGAATAGATGTCACAGGCATACATCTCAGCAGATGCATGAAAGATCTCATCGCAACTCTCATATTCAACCTGATTTATAACCGGCATATCTAATGGATCAATGTTTTGTTCCAATTCAGATTGTTCCTCAGTTTCCTGTAAGTCAGAAATTTGAGGAAGGACTCCAGCACGGGTATCCGCAGAGATGATGATCCTTTAGTCGGAATTGCCTAATACAATGCATAGGTAGGATTCCAGTGCCTGCTTGAATCGGTTCTACAGTGGAATTTAAAAGAAATTCCACTGGTAGACTGATCTGAAACCTCTTTGAAATCTCATCCAGCTTTTGGTTGAGGTTAGTGAATTTTTCCGTGATTCCTTTATCCAATGTCTGCACTCTCTCATGAATCCCTTCGGCCATCTCCACACTATGAACAACCAATGTCAATCACCTGGATCTGTCTCTGTAACTGCTTCCAGAAATTGCTTGAATCCTCAACTTCCTATGACTCAATCAGCTCTGTTACAACTTCTTGATAATTGCCTCTGGATCTGCTTCACTGAATTGCCTATATCACAATGCAACAACCGAAGATCAGCTGTTCTGCTCGGTTACGATCTGTCTCTGATACCTTCAAAGTCGGATTGGAATTAACTGCTAGGAATTTCCTATCAACAGCCGAGAATCATCGGAATCTGCCTCTGAATCTGTGTCCAAGAGTCGCCTGACACCTAACTCCTGAGAATCGATTTGCTCTGGACAGTCTCCTGAGAATCGATTGACTCTGAAACAGCTGCTGTGATTTGCTTGAATGTCAACCCAAAATTGATCGCCTCAATCAACAGTTGTAATAGAGGAATCAGCAGCCGAGAATTGCCTTGCTCTGCTTCGCTTCAAAATCTAAATTCAGCTGCTAAGAATTGCCGGAATCACAGCTGAGAACCGTTGGCTTTGATACCAAATTTTCAGATCCTGGAATTTGGCAAGGTGAATTCTCAGCCAATTGGCGAGAACTAGGGCAGAAGTAGGGAGAAATTGAGAATAAAGTTCAGAGAGAGAGAAGAACAGAAAGAGGCACAAGAGAGAGAAGGATTGAGTGGGAAACAGAGGATTCTGGGAAATATTTCTTGCACAGATTTGCATTAGGCTGGATTAGCTTTATATACTAATCCAAGCAGCAGTTAAGTTGGCGCCAACAAGGCTGCCAATTACAAACTCAAAGTACAACTATGAGCAGCTAGCTCTAAGTTCAACTGCTAAAACTAATGCTGTTTAGGTACAAACAGTTAGGTGCATGACACGTTAGTATACTGATTTTTTTATGAAGAGGGCAGGCTTAATTGGTTTGTTATTTCGGGTCATATTATGTTATAGTTGTACTTGTGTCGAAATTAGTTAAATTGATACTTTGATTGTGTCGAAATTGGTTTGGTTTGTTTTGTTTTGAATTTTTTGCTATGTTCTTGTACAACTTGTGGAATGAAGCGACCTGATCAGATGAAGTTTGGTTTGAATTTAATTTAAAATGCAATAGAATATACAAGAAAGTGGGGTAGGCAAGCTTTCTTTACTCTAATCTTCTTTGAAAATTATTCTAACTTAAGTTTCTTCCCTAATTTTTATTTGTTTTAACTAAGCTCATGCACTGCTTGGATCCCTAAGAAAATGGGTTCCTTGCAATCTCAGAATGTAAAAGAGCCACGATGCAGAACGCTTGATCTGTATCGCGGTTCCATGGGGTAGGATGGAACCCGATAACTATGGTGCAAATTCTAGTCACATTAAAACTAGAAGGAGTAGCAGCTTACATGCCCATACTCCTTTTTTAAAATGAATAGTTGAGTTTCTAGAGAAATTCTAGTTATTCTTGGTGAATTTGCTCATTCCTTGTAAGGCTAAGCACCACCTTACTTCCCTTCTCTGTTCTTTCTCCACCTTTTTACATGGTAAGCAAACTACTGTTCTCATATTGTTAATAGTCTAACAACACTCAGCTTTCTAGTCCCATGACCTCCTGCAGTTGTGCATAAGTCAATCGTAATCCTTTTCCTTGCCTTTTTGTCTCCTTTTAGTTGCTACCAAAAACTCATATATCTTTGCTGTTCAAGACTCTCATACCTGTTTCCCAAAATCTCTGTGCCAAACACTTAATAAAAGTTGAGCTGAAACTAACCCATTTAATCTCTGTGCTAAACACTTAATAAAAGTTAGACTAAACTAATCATTTTGGCTGAGAAATCAGAAAAGCCTTCTTCCGCATTTTAGAATTGTAACTCTTAGCTACTTCTGTTATACCAGAACCCACCACCGAGTTCAATTGTCAGTGACATTGTGCCAAGGTTCTGAGGTTGTCCCTTCATCAAAGACATTTTTGTTGAATGTGATAGTTGAGTATTCCCTATTGGATGCGTCTTCTTCACCTTCATGCATGAATAGATTGCTTTAAGATATTGCATCATTTGCTCAATATCCTGCATTTTAGGATGCTCTCAAAATTATTGTCTTCAAGTTGTTTACTATCAAGGTTGTGGGTGCATGCACTACTGTTGCTACATGGCGAGCCCTAGAGGATCAGTGTTGGCTTGACTGTCCTCCTTGACATGGCATATGACTTGTGACAATGCCAAATTAAAAATGATTTGTTCAGCTATAATGAATCAACCTTGTGAAGTGACTCGTAGGCACTCACCCTCCCTTCCTCAAGCTACTCCTAAAAATGGTTTGCATTGGCTGGGGAGAAGGGTGTTCTATCTTTGGCCAAAGTCGTCGTATTCTCCCTAGGTCTAGAACCTCTTGTTAACATTCTTTGGTAGGGGACCTCCCCTTGGTTACTCATCTTATATCTTATGCCTTAAATGCTATGGGTCACAGGCAAGACCCAGAAACCATCAACTTCTATTTGGGGTCGCCAAGGACCTCTGGACATCGAACAACAGCGTCTCTGAGTAAACTAACCTTTGATGGACAATGCAATATGTGTTTGTTTCATCCTATTTAGCTATTGGATCACATAAACAAAATACTCTACAAACCTTGGGTAGGATCAAAATGTAATGTCTAGCCTTGATCACCATATTCACACAGAAACTAGTGTCAAACCCTCTGATTAGGGTTGGACAATTTCGGCAATTCGAACAAACAGAATGCGAGAGAGAGAAATGATCTTGATTACTATCTTTGATGATACTTTCTTCCCATAGCCACAGGTCTCTTATAGGCTTTCAACAACATAACAACATCTTCTACAGCATAACAACAAAGACTATTCTAACTAATGTTAACAACAAAGGTTGTTGTATAGTTATCCAACCCCCTAACTACTTAACCCCCCAGCTAACTAACACAACTAGTTATCTTCCTCGGTAAAATACTTGTTTACCCCTAGGGTCGTGACAATCCCCTCCCCTTTAAACCATTCTTGTCCCCAAGAATTGATAGCGACGGCTATGGTTCAACCAATCCCTACCTTCAATACTTGTTGTCTCCTTTTCTCCTTCTTATTGTTTTGCTTTTCCCCTTTTAGTAGTAGAAGTGTAGCAACGTTCACAGCCTCTGGTTGTTCTGTCGTTGCCTCAGCCTTTCTTTCAAACACTTCAATCTGCATAGAATGCAGTTGTGATTCCTCCCTGATGATCACCTTGCACTCACCTGTTTCCTCATGGGACACATCATTTTCTTCTTCTTCCTTTTCCCCATCATAACCCTCCATATTCATCAGCTGCCTCTTACATTAATGGCTGGGGCTATATTTGTCTCCACACCTAAAGCATAGCCCTAGTTGTCTCCTTTGCTCTATCAAATTACCCTTAGTGCCATTATTGTAGGAAGGTGTTTTGGCTGCCTCTTGATTAGGCCCTGTAAGCAAAAGCCTAGAGTTACTACCTCCGTACTGCTCGGCCAATAAACTCAGCTCGTAGGGAACATTATGCTTCTTAAAAATGGCTTCTAGTGTCAACTCTTGTAGTCTAGCCTTTTCCATCGCTTGCCTCACTGATGTGGGCATCATCATCTTTATCATGGGCCGTAATTCTTCCCTCAATCCACTAATGAAGCTGGACGCCAAGTATTGTTTAGTGAGTCTCGGTTACACAGTGCACACTATGGACCTCAATTCCTCAAACTGGTCTTGGTACTCCACTACGGTCCCTTCTTGCTTCAATTTGCTGAATTCCTATACTACATTCGCCATACTTTTCTCCCCAAAATGCTCACATAACCCTTAGACAAAATCTGTCCAACTCCCTTGCATTCCTTCATCTTGAACCCACCCTTGATACCAAGAGTCTGCTACATCATTCAAAATAGGCTGCAGCCATATTGATCTTTTGTTCTTTTGGGATTTTGTAGAACTGAAAAAATCTCTCACATCTCCTTGTCCACCACCTTGGTTTCTTCCCCTCAAACATTGGAATTTCCATTCTTGGTATAAGGGTATGGACGTGAGTTAGGGGCTATGGATGCCTAACCTAAGTTTCTTGAATGGCAGGCTGATCTTCTTCTTCAAGAACCCCTTGAGTTCTTGATCAATTGCCTTGCTATGGTAAAATGGGATCAGAGGCTTGCTTTGGCGAAAATTCTGGCAACAATCGAAATTGGGGCAGGGAGGACAACATGCTTAGCACACTGTCGATCCTCTGCCCTTGCTGCTCCATCATCTCTTGGCATCGCCCAATGGCTTCTTGCTGCTTCTCCGCCACTGCCCGCATGATTTCCCTCCATTCCGCTAAGTCCTCCTGAGTTTGGAGCATTGTTTCTTGAGTGTGAGACAACCCATGCTCTAGAGCCTCCATCCTAATCTCCAATTGTTTCAATCTGGTCCCTTTTGCTATCTACCTAGATCTCACTTCACCACTTTGGTTGCTACCCTGGCTTGCATTCTTCCTTCTACCTCTTCTTGGAATGCGCCTTGGGTTGCGCTCTTGTTGGCGTCCATCGACCCTGTGATCACTGCTCTTGTCTGCTTTGCGTTTCCCTTACTCGCTGGGATCATAGTGCCGATCATTGTGATTCCACTATCGCCCACCTTCGGAATCGCAAATGAACAGTGGTTAGGAGGAGTCGGAAGCCCAATCACCATCCAATGGCCACCTCCTACTTCGCCTTCAAGATTCGACCAAGTATGTTGAGTTAATGACACTGAATCGTTGGAATAGTTTGTACTACCGTGACCGCTTCGGAATTGCTATTGTTATCCAGTTCCGATTGCTTGCCCTCATCGTGATGCTACCTGTCGATCACCCCACAGTCGGTTCGTCCAGCTCTGATACCATTTTGTCAAGCCCTCTAATTAGGGTTGGACAATATCAGCAATTCGAACAAACAAAATGCAAGAGAGAGAGAGAGAGAGAAATGATCTTGATTACTATCTTCTATGATACTTTCTTCCCACATCCACGGGTCTCTTATAGGCTTCCAACAACATAACAGCATCTTCTACTGCATAACAACAAAGACTATTCTCACTAACGTAATAGCAAATGCTGTTGTATAGTTATCCAAGCCTGTAGCTAACTAACACAACTGGTTATCTTTCCCGGTAAAATACTTATTTACCCCTAGGGTCGTGACAACTAGCCATAATTATACTAGAGTTTTGCAAGTTTGAAATTTCCATGCTTAAAGACTTACTCAAACTAAATGTGTTCTTCTCTCTTGTTTTGTGCCATAGTTGCTATAATTCTCAACTAGCCATAAAAGCTGGTATTTCCCTTTCTCACTAGAGCCAAGTCTTTCACAGAAGACCTAAATTCATCTTTGTCTTCCTATGATGCGTGTTTTATGTGTATATAGTAGATTATATTGGATATGAATATATTGTAGCTTGTTTATGTTATCTAATTCTACTTTCTGGCTGAAGTAATTATTATTTATCTTTCATCAGTCACTGTTCCCTGTCCCTACTTTTCTGGATGCTTCCCTTTTTTCTTTGATTTTCCAATTATATTTACCATAGAATAGTTTCAATGATATAACTATTGTGGGAAGAGGATGCTTAATGAATTGATATATTACATTCAGTTGTATATAATTTATTTAATACAAATTTGGTTTCCCTTATTTTCATCAACCTTACATTTGGTATTAGTAAATTGCTATTTCACATTCAGTTTTGTGTTCTTAAAAAATTTAATTGGTCATCTATTTCTTCTTGTAGGATCTTTTGAGGAAATTACACTCCCTTTATTCTTCTAAGGCCCTTGAGTCATCAGAAATTGTTGTACCTTTGCCAGCAAATGAAGATGAGACTCGTTCTTCCTCTCTAAAAGAAAAGAATGTTTCTGAGGGATCACCAGAAATCTCAAAATCTTCGTACAAGTTCAAGGGCAAGAATGAAATGAAACAAACCGTTCTAAAATTATCACAACAAAAATTTCCATGCCTTTGGTGGTTCCGTACCTTCACTTTGAAGTATGGCAATCATCAACTAGTCATATCAAATGGAAAAATTGTGCTGAGCTGCTTGATAATTCTCTTATATTATGTTTTCCAAAGGAAGCAAGCCATGTTGAAGAGGTGAGTAGTGCTTTCCCAATTGGTTTCTCTGCTGATGAAATACTTTTGACTTGTTCTATGCAATCCATTCATTGTCAATGGTTAAAAATGTATTTATGAACCCCTTTTTTGGATTTCTGACCTAGTTTTTAGGACTGTCCAACAACAACATGGTATGAAGAGCATAGTGAGCAGTGAAAAAGTGGTTCAATCTCTTTCTTACCATGTGTGTTCAAGCGAGAGACAGTTGTGCGTCTCTTGTGTTTGAAGCATGCCCTATTTTATAGACACTGAAAAAGAGATAAGAGTATGTATGTTCACATGCTGTTGATCAATATTGTTCTTTGTCTGAGGATTTTTGGTGCTAGGGCTTGCACAACGATCATGTACAACCCAGGACTTGAGGTGTTCCTGATAATCTGACCTTAGTTTTGGTCTGCTTTTGTCATATCACAATTTGCTTCTGAGTTTCTAACCTTTTCTTTGCTAAGTAAGCACATGGGTTTCTAACCTTATTGAGTTTTGAGGGTAGGTGTTACTCTTTTGGTTTGGTATCCAGGCCCCCCTGTCCTATCCAATATGTAGAAATAAGTTAACTTATCTGGATAAGAACCAACCTTTCTTTTGGATATCCAGAATTATCTGTTACCTCCACGTATGATTTCACTGCCAATTTGGCTACTACCTCTGGTGCAGCTGAAGGGTCACGGAAAAGGATTGTAGCTCTCTTGGCAGTGTGGGATATCAAGAGAACAGCAATGGGAACATTTTAAAATTTCAGGTGAAGGAAAATGTTTTTAAACTAGTTGGAGACTTGGAGTTTAGGCAAATATTTTTCTTTGAGACCATAAAATCATCGTGGTAGCTAATGCTATTTTCTTTAACATGAAATATTAATTGGAATAAAGAAAAGTGAGGACCCAGGAATCAATTAAAAAATAAAACAATGCAACATTGGTTATGTTAACTTGTTGTCCATTGTTCTCCACATCTCACTAATTTGTATAAGAATGTTATATATTTGTCGCCCCTACATTTGTCACCCCAGGAACTTCACTACCTTTCAGTTTACTTAGTTTCTCTACCTCAAACTTTAGTTCCGAACAATGCCAAAATCTTGTCATGACACTGCACCGATGATATTAGCGTTTCTTTTTAAGTAAAAGAGTAAAGGACAGCCATCTGTATATATACAAGCTGCAATGCCCATTTTTACTCCTCAGTGCGTGCTAATACTTGGCCGGGAAACCATGCTTAGGTCATATGTAGTGACAATCATTATTCACACTTCTGGAGCTATGGTTGTAATGCAACCTAAAGGACAAGTTGTGTCCGTCAAGTAGAATGTGATATTTCAGGTGTGCTATAATATGGAGGTATGCATATTTGAACATAAACTCATCTGTGAGATTTACCATTCTTTTCTGGAGATAGGCATTCTTACAAAAAGAGGGGTCACTCCATTTCATTTTTTGGAGTGTAAACCTGTTCTTTGCATTTTATCAATTTTGCTAGGTCCACAATACAGGCATTTAGATATGAGATTATGTCTAATATCAAAATTGGTCTTAATGTCGCTAGGGAGAAAAACCAACATACAATAACATATCAAGCCTCATTCCCACTAAGGTGGAGTGTATGGTTCTCTTTTGACCAGCAAGATTGAACTTTTGAGACAGTTATTCAATACAACAATGAAGGATCTTTATGTATTTCAGGATACTCAGAAGACGAGCTTTGTCCATGAAGAAGGCTTTGGTGGACTTTTGGCAGCTTGCATTTTCTTACCAGGTGAACCCTCTTGCTGCTGTTCAACCTGTCCCTTCTGCAAACCGTCTGAGACAATAACGGTGTCTTGCCGTTGCCTAATTCTTCTTAAGACTACGTCAATCAGTGCATATAAGAAGAGAGAGCTTATACCCACATTATGCTGTTTGGCAGTTATGGTGGGCTCTCAATGTCGATAATCTCTGTTTGGAGTTTGCCTTGCTATTTTGTTCTTGGTTTCATTGTATAATAACACCGACTGGTTTCTTAGTCCTAAAAGAAGTGTAGTGTAGTTATCAATCGCATTCTTGCTTCATTCTATAAGAGTTCATTGATGACAATGATGAGTGTCCAGTGAGCGCGATCCTTGTTGTAACTTGTTCGTTTCTCATTTGAAAGTTCCATTCCTGTTTCTGGCAAAGCAAATAGCCTTCAGGACTTGCAGACCATCTGTTTGATGAAATTGCTGAAAGGATATTTGGGTAATGCCTGCTTGAGCTATGGTTTTGCCCACTAATTTTTTCAAGGTTGTTCCTTTCTTTACCATTAAAACTGAATAAAAGTTGATTTAGCTAGCTGCATACATAATAAATAAAATTCAATTTCTTCTTCTTGTTTTTTTTTTTTTTTTGGCCTTGACAAATACAATATATTGCACACATGGCACGGCCAAACCTTAAGATTAACGGTAGGTAAATGATGTACCTAAATTGAATTGAATGATTTATTATCCATTTTAGTACACTGAATTAGCTTTCTCCTTCATTTTGCAAAAGCCAACCCCCATAACTCCCTGCTGAGGCATCACTCACTATAGACTGCTATGATTTATAATCACTAAATATCATGCATTAATTATAAGATGAATGTTTTGACTTGCAAAGGTCCTGGATTTAAGTTTCTTGTCAGCAATCTCCTCTCATCCTTAAGTCTGAGTGGTCACCTGTTTAGGAGGTTATTATGGATTTAAGAATGAAATGATTAATAATGGTGTTATTGAAGTTTGATAGAGATATATTATTTTTCTTGTCAAGAAAGGTATTTGAGAGTAGCCAGAGAAAATTAGTCATTAATGCAACTACTTGGGTGGAGGACGAGTTTGGTCTACTCTTATCCAAACTAACCTCCTTATTCAAGAAAAAAATAAAAATAAAAACTTAAATGATTGTCTCAAATAAATATATAAAAATTTTAAGTATAATTTATAAGATCTACGATAACATAACATGGGATCATGGTCCAAACATTTCATATGAACATTCTATTTTTTAAGAAAAATTGTGCTTATTGTTAATGTGTGTTCGCGCATATCTATTATATATAAATATATATTGATTGATTTATTAGTTATGTACTCGTATTATTAAGAACTATATATTTGCAAAGTTTTCAAATTTTTATGAAATGTAAGAGTAACATGTAATAAAATCTTTTACAATTTATTATTCATCATTTGTTCTTTTTTCTATATTTTTCAAGTTAAGTTACAAATAATACTAATATGATTATAAAATTCACGTTATTATTACACGTGAATTAAAAACGTAGGTATCACTATATGTATCTCGAATTAACAATTACTTGAAAGGCATACTCACAAGTTTTTTATGTAACTGACAAGTCTCGTTTTGATTTGATAGGTCCCATATTTATGTTACAAAAATTGTCCTTCAATTTTGCTAAACACCTTATCTTGATTTTGCATGGAATACTTTTTATCCTCGTACATTCACTCTGCACCATGTAGGTGAGATTACCTTTGTCCTTAAAACATTAAACTTCATCTCAAGTCATTTTCAAATAACATTTAATCGCTTTAATCAAAATAATATTTTAAGTTAGAAACATATTAATCAAAGAAATCTACTAATAATTACTTTTTTTCTTATTAAATCAAGACAATTATGATTACATTTCAACTTAATTGGGACCTCACTAATCACAGGTAATAACAAATGAGATAACAAGAATTAAAAACTTTTTAAAATGAGTTAATGTCTATAAATAACTTATAAATTTGTCCATATTTTTATTCTTATCTAACTTTTCAACCATTAGAATAATCTCACTTTTATACACAACTTGTTAATTATGTATTTTATTCTTCTTACCTTGACACTTCTTATTTATTTATTTATTTTTTTATCGTTGATAGTGTTTTTTTAGACAAATTTATATACAATCTTAATGATTTATTTTGCAAACAAAGAAACTAGTTCAATCAAAGAATTGATGTGAAGTTAGCAAGCCAGTAACATCACTATAGTTCAAGTCGTTGATATAATTTTTTAAAATATCAAATTACAAATGTAGATGATTTATCCATTATCTAATGTCGTTAAACTGTTTAATTAACATAATGACATATTTATTTATTATGAAAATTAAAGTCTGCGAGTCATAAAAATAACTTAATTTTTTGTTTATTAGGTGAACTGAAATATGTTCATTTTTCAAGTTGGACAAGGGCCGGGACGTGAATGGAAAAGCCGCTGCAGCGCCACGGCGGTGAATGCAGCTTTCCTTGTGTTTGATCGTTGGTGAGTCTGCAAAATGGAACCCGAATCAACAGTTTACCAACGACCCGTCGGCGAGAAGGAAAAGGTCGGGACCCACTGATATAATTCATTCAACCCCGCACATGAAAATCCAGCTCCCTTCTTCAAACCCGCCCAGATCTCCACCACGATCTCCAGCTCCCAAACCCTAGCTTGATCCCCCTACCATTTTCACTTCCATCTTCGTCCAATTCAGGTAAATCTCTCTCCCCTTCCCACATTCTTTTGCCCGGTTATTGGTTTCCGTTTCGTTTGGACTTGAGGACGGGGTTGATCTGTTTGGTTGGTTTGAATTCTCTTGATCGTTTAACGCCGCGATCGGTTGATTTGCAGAGTAGTGGTGTTGTTTGAGGTTAGAAAGGTGCAATGCAGCACGCTCCGGCGACGGTGGAGGACCAGCTGATGCTGAAGGCGATCAGGGAGGAATGCCCTTGGGAGAGCCTCCCGAAGCGGCTTCAGGCCACTTTGGGTTCTAAGGATGAATGGCACAGAAGGTTAGTTTTTGTTTTTGGATTTTGTATTAGATAAACTAGAATTTGTTCTGCGTAAAATTCAGCTAAAAGTTTTGTGTTCTTGTGCTAGTGTGTATCATTCAGATACTGAATCAAACATTTTGGGCTTGGCTTAGTTGGCCAGTTCTAGCCCGAGGCTGTTACGTATTTTCTTAAGAATTTACTTTCTTATTATTGGAAGTGAAGTTTAAGACATTCGCGGGTTAGTTTAGAATTACATTTGATGTTACTTAACATGCTTGGTTTCTAATTTCTGAATTCCCTGCGTCTGATCCAGCCAAGAACCTAGTGTTCTACCATAGTCCACGGAGCTGACCCCGACCTTGTGGGATGGCCATGGATATAGATGGCTGGAGCTCTAGATTTCATGTAGCTGACCCCACCTAGTGGGTTTAGGGCTTGTGATTGTTTGTGGTTGTTGTAAGGTTTGTGAATCCCTTTGCTTGGAGATTTCTCTCGATTTGAGCTTGTTTAATGAACTTCTATAACTGTAATCATCAGCAAGGTACTTAGAATTCTATTTTCTTAATAGCGTGCAGGAAGAGAAATCCCTAACTAATATTTGGTTGCATAGAATTCTATAACCAAGACATGATAGTGGAATCTTCAACTTTGTATTTCTCATAATTGTAGTCACTAACCTGGTGACGTTTGATCCTACCATTCAGGGAACCCATTCGTCTGTTACTTTTGATATACAGTAAAGTGGAGTGTGACCAAGTCAAATAATTTTGTCTATTCAACTTGACACTGGTGACTTGGAGTGTGATATTGTCTCCTGTCATGTACTGTTTCAATGAATTGTATTCGGGAAATAAAGGGGGGTAGTATAAGCCGAGTGCACATGCTTGGCGTGAGTTTGGCGTGAGGTGGTTATGTGTTTTGGCGGGAACGCTCCCACTTGATTTTGGGGAGATCAGTATAAATAAGAACTGATCTCACCCGATAAAAGGCATGCAATGAAACTATTATCCTTCTGGAATTCTCTGTTACTCATAGAATTAAGGCAGGTAGTTAAAATAGAAAAGTGTGTTTGGCATTTTATGTGATAGTAAAATTCCATTACAACTCACAGTAAAATTTTAAAAGACAATGGCTAGAAGACTAGCTTTGTTGTATGGCACAAAATGTTGGGCAGCACAACTTGTGCAAAATATGAATCTAACAAATATGAGGATGTTATAATGGATTGTGGTAATACAAGAAAAAATAAAATTAGAATTGAGTTCATTGTATTAAGGTCAAAGTGGCTTTTGTTGAAGATAAGATGCATGAGACATGATTAAGATGGTTTGTTTATATTAGAAGAAGACTAAGCAAAAGAGGTAGAGGAAGACTAAGGAAAACTTGGTGGAAAATCCATGGATAAATATGAGCTATGAGGGCCTTATAGAGAATATGAGCATATAATTCAAATGATTAGAGAGTTAGAACACTTAGTTGACTCATCTACGGGGATTAAGGCTTGAATGTTGTTGCTATTGTTATTGTTGTTTTTTTTTTTTCGGCGTACCAATAACAATCCCCCCTCCTTTTTTTGTTATGTCTATATAAAACTGACACCCACACACCCATTTCATCCCTGCAACTTCACAATCACTGTACGAACACGCGATCTCTCCTTCCACCACTCTCTTTTCTTGAATAGGTGCATCGCTCTCCTGTGCTACTCGAGATGCTGTTACGCTAACTAGTGTTGGTAGAAGTCATAGTATAATTGCATTGATAGTATGTAAATAAAGCAGTGTGCTTAGCTGGAGAAACTGTTCTAGCATGCACAATTGCGTGAAGCGATTCAAGGCGCGCGTAGACCACTGTCCACTTGTAAGTGCACATGGCCACTTGTGTAGTCACATGGGAGAACCAACGGCTTTTGGCGCCTAATTGATTTGATCAGTATATAATCTGATCAAGGCGCTTAGTTGGGATATGTTGAATGAAATCAGGAAATTAGTTTCCTCATCACTTCTATTCCTTCTAAATTTCTCTCTATTCTCCCTCCCATCTATCTCGAGCCTTCTATTTCCTCTTCCCTCATTACTCTCGGCTAGCCGGTTAGATATGGAATCTGACAAATTGGTATCAGAGCAAGTTCTGGGCCAGATTGTTGAAGGCGATCAAGTTAATGGCGGATGGTACAAGGATGCGTCAGATGGAGATGCAGCTCCAACAGGTAATAGCGACAGTAATAGAAATGCAAGGAAGAGTTGATACGGTGGAAGAAAGAATCGGATCGGCGGTGGATAGGAAGCTGGAGACTCTGGCCGATCGGCTTAGGGGGGATATGCGTTTGCAAATCCGAGAGGAATTGCAAGACGTTCGTGATCAAGGCAATTTGTTGCGAGATCAGCTGCAACAATTTATGTTGATGTTTGCAAATCAACCACAGGTAAGGATCTCCCCTGATTTTCCACCTAGAGAACGGACAGAACCAATTCTACAAGGAATTGGTATACCACATCGACAGGAAGGAATTGCCGTGTTAGAAGAAGAGCCTACGATTGGTGAAGAACCAGTCGTGGACCGGAGGCGGGGATTTCCAATTCCTAAACTGGAACTCCCAACCTTCGAGGGGATTAAACCGCGATGGTGGTTAAGAAGGTGTGAGAAGTTGTTCGAGATCACCAAGTACCAGAGAGTCAGAGGGTAGCCCTGGCAGTAGCATATCTTCACGATGAAGGAGATGTGTGGTTCCAAGGGTGGTCTAGGGTGAGAGCGAACTATAATTGGGAAGACTTCACTCAAGGCCTCAATGAAGGATTCGGAGAATGGGGACGGTTGAATATAGTACAAGAATTTAATCGCTTAAGACAGGAAGGAACCGTGATGGATTATCAAGTGAAGTTTGAAGAGCTCAAGTTCTTGATGCTTAATAGGAACCCCAGCCTCACTGAAGATTATTTTGTATCCAACTTTATAGGAGGACTTAATGAGGAGCTTCGATCGGCAGTTCAAGTCCTTAGGCCCAGGATGGTCCAGCAGAAGGGGCTTACCTACAGGAAATGACGTTTGATGCGTTGCTGAAGAAACAAAGGGGACAAATCAGAGGAAATCAGGGAGGAATGGTATACCAAGGTGGTAGACCACCAGGAAGAGAGGCAATCAGGACGGGCCCGCATACCAGGTATTCCGCAATACCTGCCCCTCCTGTAAATACGTTGAGCAGAGACAAACTACTGGAGCAAAGGAGGATAGCCTGACTGTGTTTTAAGTGTGGGGAAAAGTACACACCGAGACACCAATGTAGGAAACAATTATTGTTATTGGATGGTGAAGAGGAAGGAGATGACAGAAGAATTGGCAGCAATAGAAGAAGGTGAGGACGAGGGCAGTGGCGCCATATCCTTACACGCTATAAAAGGAGTGGCTAACAGCAAAGTTATAAAAGTAGAAGGGAAGGTGCATGATAGTTCTCTCATGGTATTAATCGACAATGGGAGTACCCACAGTTTCATTGATGAATCGACGGCTAAAAGAATGGGGTGGCTAACGGCGAGGACACAGCCATTATCAGTCACGATAGCTAATGGAGATAAAGTCCTCAGCAAAGCAGCTTGCATGGGGTTCTGTTGGGAGATGCAAGGGGAATAATTTCAAGCTGATCTTAGGCTACTCAGATTGGGGGGCTGTCATATTGTATTGGGGGTAGATTGGATGGGGGAAGTGAGTCCCATTAGCTTTGACTTTAATAACATGGAGGTGACACTGGATAAATAAGGAAAAAGAGTGGTGCTGCAGGGACACATGGAGGTAGGAACATGCAAATTGATAAGGGGCAAGAAGTTACAAAAGATGTTCATAAAGAAGTGGGCGCAGGTGGCTCATCTATTTTCCATTGAGGCCAGCGATCAGAGGCAAATTTAGACAGTGAGCTCAAAATCATCGCAACAGGTACTTAAACTGACCCTTTTAGATTCATTGCTGAATGAATATCAAGATCTCTTCGTGGAACCTAAAACCTTACCTCCCAAACGTTCCTTAGACCACACTATACCTCTTATACCCCAGGCTGAACCGGTTAACATCCGATCTTACCGAAACCCGCCTAAACTCAAATCTGAAATTGAGAAAATGGTTAGGGAAATGTTAGATCAATCCCTAGTTCGCCCAAGCCACAGCCCTTTTGCTTCTCCTGTTCTGTTAGTTAAAAAAAAAGATGGAACTTGGTGTTTTTGTGTTGACTATAGACAGCTTAACGCTATAACTGTTAAAGATAAGTTTCCTATTCCCATCATTGATGATCTACTTGACGAACTCAAACATTTAAGGGCTGGATACCACCAAATTAGAGTCCATCCTGATGACATTTTCAAGACAGCTTTCCGAACACATCATGGGCATTTCGAGTTTACCGTAATGCCATTTGGCCTCACAAATGCTCCCGCTACATTCCAAGCCCTCATGAACCAGATTTTTGAACCCTACCTCAGAAAGTTTGTGCTGGTTTTTTTTGATGACATACTAATATACAGCCCATCCGTTGACCAACACCTTAACCACCTTAGGGCTACATTTGAGATCTTGCGATTCAATCAGCTATGTATCAAGCGGTTGAAATGTGCCTTTGCACAAACCCAAGTCGAGTATCTCAGACACATTATATCAGGAGCGGGTGTGGGAACTGATCCCAAGAAGATTGAGGCAGTTATGGCTTGGCCCAAACCTGCTAATATACGGGCCTTAAGGGGTTTTCTGGGGCTTACTGGTTACTATCGAAAGTTTGTAAGGAACTATGGCTCTATAAGCAAACCACTGACAGAAATGTTAAAGAAAAATGGATTCCAATGGAGTACTAAGGCAGAAGAGGCCTTTGAGCAATTAAAAGCAGCCCTCAGTAGCGTGCCCACGCTTGGATTGCCGGATTTTGATAAACCCTTTTCGTTAGAAACTGATGCAAGCAACACGGGTATAGGAGCAATATTGACTCAAGAGGGAAGACCCTTGGCTTTTCTTAGCTAGGCCTTGGCCCCAAGACATCAGGGCCTTAGTATCTATGAGAAAAAACTGATGGCAGTGTTAATGGCAGTAGAAAGGTGGCGCCACTACTTGGAAGGAGGAAAGTTTATTATCAAAACGGATCATGAGAGCTTGAAATACATCTTACAATAAAGGTTGCACAATCAACTACAGAAAAAAGATATGTCTAAACTCATGGGCTTAGATTATGTGATCCAATACAGGAAGGGCAAAGAAAATGTTGCAGCGGATGCATTATCCCACTGTCATGAAGAAGGAATGGCTGCAACCTTATCTACAGTGGTACCCGATTGGTTCCAAGAAATTACTGACAGCTACCACCAAGACGAATGGGCCAAGAATCTTCTGGAACAGCTAACCGTGAGCATCACCAGCAAACTAGGGTACTCGCTGACCAATGGAGTACTCAGGTACAAAGGCAAGATAATAATCGGTGATTGCAGGGAGTTGAAGGACAAAATAATTCATGCATTGCATGGATCTCCAATTGGAGGACACTCGGGTATCCAAAACACATATCATAAAGTCAGACAGTTCTTTTTCTGGCCACAACTCAAGGAATATGTGTGGGAATATGTTTTGAGATGCGAGGTTTGTAAACGTTGCAAGCATGAGACAGTGGCTCACCCCGGCTTGCTCCAACCTTTAGAGATTCCTGATCGTGCTTGGACTAATGTTACTATGGATTTTATTGAAGGCCTACCAAAGTCGGAAGGAAAGGATTGTATCCTAGTAGTTGTCGACAGATTCACCAAATTTAGCCACTTCATCGGCTTAACCCATCCGTTCTCAGCTCAAGAGGTGGCTCGAATCTACTTGGATAATGTAGTCAAGCTACATGGTGTCCCTAGCTCAATTGTCTCTGATCGAGACAAAATCTTTACCAGTCTGTTTTGGAAGGAGCTGATGAAAAGCCTCGGAACCAAACTTCTAATGTCTACCGCATATCATCTGGAAACGGATGGCCAAACCGAACGCGTTAACCAATGCTTGGAAGGTTACCTGCGGTGCTTCAGTTTCGCGCAGCCCAAAGGATGGCATAAGTGGTTAGAAATGGCACCGTGGTGGTACAACACTAGTTTCCACAGCTCTCTTAAGATGACTCCTTTTGAGGCCCTTTATGGCTACAAACCAGATTTACTTCCTGCCCTAGGAGGTCACACAACAGTGGCTACTGTGGAAACCTATCTTCAGCAGAGACAAGAGGCGTTGAGAATGATGAAAGAGGAATTGGCTAAGTCACGTAACCGAATGAAGCAACAAGCCGATCGGAAGCGGAGCGAACGAGAATTTGCTGTAGGAGATGAAGTCTACTTGAAGCTCAATCCGCAACACTACAAGGCATTGACTAAACAGCCCACTTCAAAGTTAAATCCTAAGTTTTATGGCCCTTTCAAAGTTTTGGAGAAAATTGGTGCTGTGGCCTACAGACTGGAACTACCGGCTGAAGCAAGAATACATCCTGTCTTTCATGTATCCTTGCTGAAGAAGTCAGCGGGTAGCCACAGCTCTACACCAAGCTTACCGCCTATAACATGTGAGATTCCACCAGAGGCTGTTCCCATGGCCATCATAGACCGACGGGTGACGCACCACAATGGCGCTCCTATGATTCAGGTGTTAGTTCAATGGACTTCTTTGCATTTCGACAACAATACTTGGGAATATTTACCAGACCTTCTCCAGCAATTTCCCAATGTGGCCAGCCTACTTCATATTTCTTGCGGACAAGAAACATCTTAAGGGGCTGGGAATGTTATGCTAACTAGTGTTGGTAGAAGTCATAGTATAATTGCATTGATAGTATGTAAATAAAGCAGTGTGCTTAGCTGGAGAAACTATTCCAGCATGCACAATCGCGTGAAGCGATTCAAGGCGCGCGTAGACCACTGTCCACTTGTAAGTGCACATGGCCACTTGTGCAGTCACATGGGAGAACCAACGGCTTTTGGCACCTAACTGATTTGATCAGTATATAATCTGATCAAGGCGCTTAGTTGGGATATGTTGAATGAAATCAGGAAATTAGTTTCCTCCTCACTTCTATTCCTTCTAAATTTCTCTCTATTCTCCCTCCCATCTATCTCGAGCCTTCTATTTCCTCTTCCCTCATTACTCTCGGCTAGCCGGTTAGATCTGGAATCTGACATATGCTTCTTGGGTGGTCCTAACTATAGAGCCATCAATATCTCAGTATTAGGATTTTGTGGAAGTATTTGAATGATTGATATATACAAGGTGCAAGCATTTCTTTTGATTTCTCTTTTTATACAGGATTGGTGCCCCCTTGGTACCTCTTATGCATTTATATATTTGTTTATGAAAAAAACAAAAAAATACAACCATATAGATATTTGTAAAATTTCAAAATTCATATTGGTACATGGTATGAGTTTATATGGAAGAAACAAGGATTTTAAGCATTCCATCTGAAGCACTCAAATTTTTTTCTCCTGTGGCCTCCTTATATATTCCTCTAGAAGAGAAGTGTTGAATCTTAAGGAGAAAGGTAAAGAGTATAGAGTCCCTTATGCTTTGGGAAAATGTGGAAAGAAAAATTATTACCCTGCTTAAGGTGTGGGAACCTGAAGACACTCTGAGAGAGACATAGCTATGAAGAACACAGGTGCTCTTCTGAAACCCTGATGATCTATCCAATTATATTAGGGGTTGCTTATTTTTTATGGATAGAGCTCATTCTATGTAGACTAGGTTGGGCTAGGAGTTTTGGTTCCATCATTGTCTTCTTCCTTGTTGAAATCTTCTTGCTTTTGCATGTGGATGCAGGTAGTAAACACATGAACCTTGGTTGTTTATTGTGTGATTGTTATTGCATCAAATTTCTACTCTGCATTCAAATTTAAAGTTATGCTTTCACTGCACATGAATTAGCCATATGACAGATATTTTGGTCTCACTGTTGTCTGCGGAAGGTTTACCTTCACTCTTCCTACTCTAGTGTTTTACTTTTTTATGCAGGATAATTGAACACTGTGTAAAGAAACGACTCCAGTGGAATACCTGTTTTGCACGTAAAGTTATCAAAGAAGGTGAATATTATGAAGAGATGATGCGTTATCTGAGAAAGAATTTAGCGGTGGGTAATACAGGGAAAATTCTAGTTGATTTTAAGTATGTAGAGAAATTATTCATATAGATACAGATTTTTATCTGTTTGTGCTCTTGGTAGCTGCATTATTTCATGTTTTCTTTATTTCTTCCACTTGGAGGGAAAATGAATTAGTATATATTCAATGTAGCACCACTAAAGTCTTGATATTGGGATTTTAATTCTAGATCTGGTCTTTGTTGTCAATTGAATGTCATTTGTATCTATCTTTGGCTGTGTATGGATGTTTTCTGTGGCCTCCACCCATTTTTACTGACAAGTTTTGGTTCTTTCCTGCTACAAGTTTTTGATATATCATTTCTTTATTTTGTTGGATAAATAGAAGTCAGAAACATTGAGGGAGAGCTGTAGATGGAACTTAAATCTCCTGCTTTAGTGCACCTTCTTTTCTGTTATCTTTAGGTTCATGCAATTTAATTATTAATTTTTTGTTTGCAGTTGTTCCCCTATCACCTTGCAGAGTATGTTTGTCGTGTACTGAGAGTTTCACCTTTCAGATATTACTGCGACATGATTTTCGAAGTCATGAAAAATGGTACTTGGTTATTCTTTTATATGATACAGTTCTGCTAAAGGTGAAGCTGCTATGTTGGTTATAGTAATAATACTAGCGCTTGACCTGTTCAATGCAGGGGAGGAAAGAAATACTATTGACAAAATAAATTTTATCAAATACTATTTCAGATTATAATTCACTCAAAAAGTTGCTGTCCACCATTAATACATTCTAATGGTTATTCGTTATTACGTTACATTAGTATTGATGATTTTGATAATCATTACATATAATAAATGTTTATAAAACCTATGAAACTGGATTATTGATTATATATGTTCATTCTATCAGTTTACATGTATTCTCTCTCTAGTTATAAATCTTTTACAAAATGAGGTCTTATGAGAGTCTTAATATATGAATAGATTGAGAAAGAGAAACAAAGACTTGTGAGAGTAGAGATTTGGAGTTTGTCTTTTTTGTCATCTTTATTCCATTATTCTTGTCTTTTGAACGGATACTATATCTTCATTGTTCAACGTGTCCTTGTTTCTTTTTGTATATAGCTGTTCTTAGGTAGCTTGTTATTCACATGGGTTCATATTATCTGCAGAGCAACCCTATGATAGCATCCCAAATTTCAGTGCTGCAGATGCTTTGCGACTCACAGGAATAGGAAGAAATGAGTTTATTGATATCATGAACAGGTGCAGATCTAAGGTATTATTATGAGAATTTCTTTTGGTAATTTGTTTACAAGCTCCTTTTGCCTACGCATCTGTAGTTTCTGTATGTCTCTTTCAGATACTTCTCTCACTGCACAAAATAATTGCATTTGATGTATTTGCAACTAAGTGTAGTTATTTGGATTCTTTTATTCTGCTGCATTTATTTGACCCATTTTTAGAATACTGGGTCTTGGGCTATTTCTTGATCTTTCACTTCACAATTCTTCCTCTCTATTCTCCTTGGGAACTCTTACGTCCTTTTTCCTTTTTTCTTCCCCTTGAGATTTATATTCTTCTTTTACCCTTGTGCATGTGTTTTTCTTTTTCTTTTTCTTTTTCTTTTTTTTTTTTCTGATATACGTACATTTTTGCTTATTTCTTTTTGGAACTGGGGAAACTCTCAGGTGTAATATGATTTATAAGGGCCTTACAAAAGAGAGGCCATAGATAGGAAAAACTGGTAAACTAGAATTCATGTAGCCAACTCATTTAGTGGGATTAAGCTTGATATGTTCTTGTTGGAGGCAGGGTAGGGAGGGTTAAACCAGCTGAAGACTTGTGCTATTGCTGTAATTTTAGGTGTTGTAAAATGGATCCTTGAATATTTTCTTACACATGATCTTGTGATGTGATGACAATTGTTTTGCATGTTGTTTTCTCTAGTTATAGAATTCTTATTACTCAAGTTCGCCAGGAGTTTAAGATATTTATAATGCTAGGGATTTTCTTTTGTGACTTTGTGACATCTAATTGCTTTTCATTTCATCATGTAAGTCCAATTAGTGCCTTGTGATTCTTGTGGCTTCCAATAGCAATAACATTGTGTTTTCTATGCTCTCCTTTCTGCTAATATGGCAAACAACATGCTTACAGAGAAAAAGCATATGACTACGTGTATGCTGAGTGATTTGAACTATGCCTCAGATAAAAAAGGAACAGTAACAAAAAAGAAGGATAAAAGTTTTGATAAGATTCCCCTAATTTTAAATAAAGTCTTCCATGGACAAACTGAGATACGACATCTTTGCCATTGCCACTGCCACTGCAGAAGATCCTTTCCTTCCTGAGGTAACAAAATTTGTGGTGGTAAAGAGAGCAGCACATGAGAAAAATTGTGAACCTTTACTTACTAAGAAAGTGTGACAGTTCACTTGATTGATTCTGAAGTCCAAGTTGGTGTTTCATTCCCAGTGTGGTTGGTCATCCAGAAAGACTAGCTAAGCCTTCACCTGCCCAGCTACCTAATACTGGGCTCATTAGTCAGCTTTAGTAGGATTTGGCCTGAACCCACTGGACACCTCCAGTTAATCTTGGTCCTTTGGCCTATATATGCCAGATTCTATTTTTCATCTCTGTGAACTAATGATGCATTTTCTATTTTATGGACAAACAACTGTAAAACCATGACCATCACGTTGCTTCCGTCTTTGGTACTCCAGTGGTTACCTAAGTAATTTTAGTTCTTTGTTATGAGCTTTATATATTTTAATCATACGTACCATGGGTAGTAATTTTCCTATCATGGTCAAAATCTTTTGATTTCCAAAAGGAGAATTTCTTCTTTCTTTTTCTTTTTTATTTCCAAAATCAATGATTCTGTTGTTCTGTAGTGAGTTTTAAGCAAAAGGAGTAAACGCTTAGTATTTCTTGCTTATCTTTTACTCTTCTGAATCCATCCAGAAAATTATGTGGAAACTAAATAAGTCAATTGCGAAAGAGTTATTACCTACACAACCTGTGGACTTTGTGATTGAGCCTTGGTGGGGAGTTTGTCTTGTCAACTTTACATTGGAAGAATTTAAGGTAAGCTGTTCAGTCCTTTTGATAATGAAATGGAAGTACAGATTAGTCAATCCTTATTTAATCTGTAGTTAGGGAAACATGGACATATAGCTCACAACTGTGCATACTTGAGAAAAAGGGTTCTTAATTATGCACATCTTTCAGTATTGTCTCCATGTCAAGCTTTATGTGAATCATTTGAGAGGTGATTTCTATTTCTCCCTCTACCTGTAGAAACTTTCAGAGGAAGAAATGGCAACAATTGATAAAGTTTGTAAAGAGGAAGCAAATTCATTCATCCTTTTTGATCCCGACATTGTAAAAGGCCTTTATCGAAGGGGATTGATCTACTTTGATGTTCCTGTTCATTCGGATGATCGTTTTAAAGGTAATTATTACTGGACATTCATAATTGTTATGTCAGAGTTGCTATAATTACCCACTGCCTACCCATAGAAAAGAAGTTGTGCTTATTTTTCCTTTTTTTGGGAGTCTTTTGTATTGTCCTATTTCATTGACTATTATGTACTTGAAAACCTTCAAATTAGAAGGTTTATATGTTTACCCTTTTTTGCTAGTCCATGCTATTATGCATGGTTTAGATGATCCGCATTTGTTATCTCAAGTATTATGTACCCCTAGTTATTATGATTTTTTCCTCTTGGTCTCTGAAAGGTCTCGCTGATGATCATTTGATTGATGCTCTGGAGAGGGGACATCATTCTTGATGCTGCTTTTCTGCTAATGAGTTTGTTAATTTGTGTAGGGCTAGCAACTTCCTTGGAGTTCTTTGTAAACTTGTTACTGGAAATGTGTATGATCTTCTAGCTTGGCCTTTCTTAATTGTGTCTTAGGTAGGATGGATTTAGGTGCCAAGTGGAGAGACTGGATCCTTGTGTCATAAAAGTGAAATTCTCTATTCTCGTTACGTTCTGGTCGAATGGGCCTCTAAAGTTTATAATTCAACCTCTAGAGATCTTCACCAAGGAGATCTCAGCCTTATGGTTAATAGAGTTTTTAGGATTGATCAAGGGCTTTTCTACTCTTTCTAGAGATAGCATTGTTTCTGTTTCCCATTTTCTCTTTGCTGACTACAATATTCTTTTATGCAGAGTTGTGACTAGAGATTTATGCATTTTGAGGTGTGTCTTCATTTGTTTTGAAGCCGTATTTAGGCTTTGCATCAGTTTAGCTAAGATTGAGCTTGTTCCATTGGGAGCTTGGTTAACAAAGATACTCTTGGCAATATTCTAGGTATGAATTGGCCCTCTCTTGACTACTTAATTAGGCCTCCCCATTGGCTCCAAGTTTAAGTCTATAGTAGCTTGGGATAGGGTTGGGGAGAAATATGAAAAGATGCTGACTTGAGGGAAGAGATAATACAATTACTCTGTAAGGGAGGTCTGTCAACATTTATCTTAAGTACTCGTCTAGTATTCTTACTTAAAATATGCCCCTCTTGCTAGCTCCCTTCCCAATTATTTACAGATTAGAGATGCTTAAAAGAGATTTCCTTTTGAGTGGAATTGTTGACGAGTTTAAGTACAATATTGTGATTTGAAACAAACTTTATAATCTTTTAGGGAATGTGGCCTAGGTATTAGAAAGCTTGCTGATAGGAAATTTGATTTATTGTAATTTTGATATTAGAATTTACATATTTTAGATTTTATTTTTAGTAGATTTATTTGAGTAATTATTACTTGAAATTTTATCTTTCATAGTTGAACTTTAGCCTATAATTAGACATTAGTAATATAATCAGGATATAGTTGATTTTGGAATAAAAATTTGGTGACTCTCTTTGCTGAATTTTCTTCTTCTCCCTCTCTCCTTCTTCCCCATCCCCAATTTTGTCTCCCTTCTCTCAAATTCTCCTCTTTCTTCTCCATTTTTTTGCAATCCTACTGCTGTCCCGCATCAGTTGGCCGTTATACCAAAGCTCTTCTTGGAAAAGTGATTTTAGGAATTCACTTTTGATACTAATAGACTTTGGAGAAGAGTTGAGGCTGACAAGTATGGTTGCTCTTGGGCAGGTGATCTATGATTGGCTCCAGGTCACTTTCTGGCATTGAGATTAGAGAGGCATTGTGTGTGCGTGTGTTTTGGATAGCTTGTCTGTCAGATTTATATTTAAGGATGGGAAGGGGTTAGAGTAAAGTTCTTAGTTTGATAGTTGAGGTGGGTATAAGACTTTCTGTGAAGTCTTCCTATATCTCTTTGATATTGTTTAGGGAAATCTCTAGTTAGGACTGGGAACTTGACTCCTTGAATGCCTTCTTTGGTTTAGTTCACGAGCATGGGATAACAGGGTAGGGGAAGGACACTTTAGTATTGCCTCATTGAGGAGATAGATGTTTACTATTCATTCCTTCTATGAGATGCTTAGATGGCAGGGAATCAAGTTTTCCTTGAAAGGCGATTTTGAAAGTGAGAATGCCTTCTGAAGAGGCTTTCCTCGTATGGATTACCCCACTTAATTTTATTCTTTCCATCACGAACTTGAACAAGACAAGGCATATGGTAGCTGATACATTCTATATGCATAAGGCAGGTGGGAAATCAGTGGACTGTCTTCTTCTTCATTTCCTGATGGCTTGGCTGTTGTGGAACCTGGTTTTGTCTGTTAGTGTTTCTTGGGTGATGCCTACCTCCATTATGGACTTTCTTCTCTTAGACAAAGGATTTCCTAAGAAGGAGCTTGAGATTGGTGTAGAACTTCACTCTTATTATTTGGTGTACTTGGTGTGGGAGAACAATACAGCTTGAAGGTGTTCAAAATTCTTTGCATTTTTTTTTGGAAGGAATACTCCTTGTTTCCTTTTTTCTTTTTTTTTTTGTGGTTGAGAGAGGATACCCCTTTTCTCTATCTTCTTGTGCTTTTTGTTGATGATCCATTTCTAGATAGTCATGATTTCAAGGTTTGAAACCTCCTTGCTTTTATGCGGTTCACTCCTTTTGGTATTTTCCTTATGTAAATTTGCTTTACCTATCCAAAATAAATAAATGAATTGTTAAATAAGATAAATAAGAGGTATTAGTATAATTAATTTAAAATACGTGTTATATATATATATTCTCTTGTATTATACGTTGGAGGAATATACACATTATTTTATTCACATGGTATCAGAACCTCAACCGTAACCCTAATCCCAATCCCTGCCATTAGGCGATGTTGTCCCTACCGTCACTGTTAGCCACACTGCATCTGCCACTGTCCACACGGCCTTCCTCCTCCATTTGGGGCTTTTCCTCCGTTAAAGGCCTTTGGTTGTTGGTCGAACCACAACCACGACCTCACCTTGCCATTGATTTGCCTTCGCCGGTCATTTCTCCCTCGCTGTCGCATTGCCTTCCTCGTCTCTTCGTTATCGCGTTGCCTTCCTTGTCTCTGCTTGTTGCAATCACTGTCACTGCCTAGATTCTACAACACATTTGCGATACATCTCTCTTGTGATACAAATTTGGCCGTTTCTTTTTGTATCATGTCTTCATCTACAACACACTCTTCATCCACAAGCCTTTCCACCACGTTCACAACTGTAACCATTCCCCTTTTTTGGGCACACCAGTTATTACCATAGAGAAATTGAATGAACAAAAGTATTTTGCTTGGTCAAGAGCAATCGAAATTTGGTTTCTTGGACATGGCCTTGAGGATCATTTATCAAGGACCATCTCAACTATTCTCGAGGAAAATCAACCTCTTTGGCGAAAGGTGGATGCCCAATTACTAAGTTTGTTGTAGCCGACTATTGAGTTGACTTTGATGCCTATATTTCGACCTCTTCGTGAGTGTAGTGCCCTATGGACTCGGGCTCATGAGCTATAAACAAGTGACATTACTCGTATTTATGATGTGATTGGTGCTTTGTTTAGTCTATGGTAGACTGATTTAGATTGATGAGAACCAGAAAAGAAAATCCACAGAAGCTCTATTCAATTCACCAACTCAACCCGATTACCAGAAGAAAACTGGGCATTCGAGAAGCCCTTAACTCTCCCTAAGACTCAATACAAGAATACTCTCTACCTCCCCCAACTTCTCCCCCCTCTACATATTCTTCCCCCCCTCCTCAACAGAAATCTGTTACGCACTTGCTGGGTTGTTACACAACCTAGTGATTTCCCTTCTCTACCCCTACGCACATGGCTGGCTGTTATGCCAGCCAGCTAATTTACACCCTTGCCCCTGCCCCTTGGACCTTCTTTGATAAGTCAAGTAAATCGGGGGCCTATCATTACTCCACCCCCCCCCCCCCCCCCCCCCAAACTTTCACCTTGTATTGTAATCACTTGTATTAGATTAGCTTTAGGTTGTCTCGGGAGAGGGTTTTTCTATTAACATTTGTATATTACTTGTGTTATTCTAGAAGGGTTGTTTCTAGAAGGTTTAGATAGCAGTATAGTCCGGTTAGTTGGTTGAAACTATTGGTTTTTTAGTTAGTTTCTGTTTATCGCCTCTATGGTGTATAAATAGAGGTCGGGTGAGAGGCATTGGAGGCATTCTATTCTGTCTTGTGGCGAGAAAGTGAGAGGAGTATGCGCAAGGACAAACTTGAGAGTAAAGAGGGGATATCTTTGTAATCTTGGGTTGGGAAACTCATTGCAGTTCTGGGTAAAAATCTGTTGAGAGTTGTAGTGCATGTAATTCTTGAGTTTTTCATTCAACATAGTGAAGATAAGTGCCTCGGGCAGTCTAGATGTAGGTCTTCTTTAAAGGACCGAACTAGGAAAAATGTGTTGGTGTTCTTGTTTTCGATTTCATGTTCGTTGTTTCTGTGTTTCATTAATTCTTGTTGCTGTGAGGAGTTGAGAGATTCTGTGAGAGGGTCTTTTTGCAAGTGCGAGTGTCATTGAGGGAGAGCTGTGAAATTATTATAACACCTTGTCCTCAAGGTGGAAAAAAGGAAATTGTTGCTGGATCAAGTGGCAAAGTTCCCAAGTAGCTTCCAATGGGGGTAGCCCCTTCCATTGTATGAGCACTTCTAACCCCCGCAAGTTCTTTCCGGTCCCTGGTCGAACTCCCAGTACTGCCTCCGGTTCCACCAGCATCTCAAGGTCTTCATTCAGCTGTCGAGGAAGCTCCACATTAGCCTCCAATGCCCCTCCTGCCTCTCGTAGCTGGGACACATGAAATATCAGATGGATTGGACAATGAGATGGCAGTATCATCTTAAAGCTACCAGACCTATTTCCTTCTCAATTTGAAATGGACCATAATAGCGGGCAACCAACTTTTCATTTGCACGGGCAGCCAATGATTTTTGCTGATATAGCCTTAACTTCAAATAAACCCAGTCTCCTTCCTTGTACTTCACCTCCCTTCTTTTCAAATCTGCTCTCTTCTTCATCACTGCTTGTGCTCTCATCAGTTGGGCATTCAATTCCTCAAGGATTAAGTCTCTCTCAACCAGTTGCTGCTCCACCATTGAAATAGGGGTGGTTCCCTTCTCAAATCTCAATAAGGGTGGTGGTTCTCGCTCATACACTGCTTGAAATGGAGTTACCTTGGTAGCAGTGTGGTAGGAGGTATTATACCATAATTCAGTCCAAGGTAGCCATATGTACCATGGCTTTGGTTTTGAGGAAGCAAAACAACGAAGGTAGGTTTCTAAAGTTCGGTTAAGTACCTCAATTTACCCATCCGTTTGAGGGTGATAGGCTGTGCTTCTGTTGAGTTTGGTACCTTGCAGTCGGAACATCTCCTCCCAAAATTTGCTTATAAAAATTTTGTCTCTATCTAATACGATGGACCTTGAAATTCCATGAAGTCTCACCACTTCCTTAATAAAAATTCCAGCCACCTCCCCAGCTGTAAACGGGTGTTTAAGTCTAATGAAGTGCCTGTACTTGCTAAGTCTGTCCACCACCACCAAAATTGAATCCATCTTGCCCGACTTTGGCAACCCCTCAATGAAGTCCATAGCAATGTTGTCCCAAATTTGGGTTGGGATTGGAAGAGGCTACAAGAGTCCCCTTGGTGCTAAAGCCATATATTCATTCCCTGCCAACAAACATTTGTTGCCACCCTCTTGTAGGTTTTTAAGAATCCTGAGTGTCCCCCTGTGCTCCCATCATGCCTCTCATGAAGTAACAATGGAATGAGAGTGGAGCCTTTGGGTAAGTACAGCCTACCCTTGTAAAGGAGAAAGCTTTCCACTAGCTGGAAGTTGGGGTGTGAAGTAGGATCAGCTTGGAGCTCCCGAATATCTTTTTGCAATCTTGCATCTGCCTTCAACTCATTGGCTAACTTATCCATTTGGACCACTTTAGGCACTGTTAAGGCCACTATTGTTGCTGGGTGGCAGATCCTAGACATCCCATCAGCAGCTTTGTTTTCCAAACCCGGCCGATATTGTATCTCAAATTGAAACCCCAACAATTTCACCATCCATTTCAAGTATTCTGGACTCACCACCCGCTGTTCCATCAAGTATTTGAGACTCCTTTGATTTGTTCGAACCACAAACTTCCTGCCTAACAAGTAATGTCTCCATTTTTGTACAACAAACACTATGGCCATTAGTTCCCTCTCATAAACAGATTTTTTTCTCCCTAACTGACTGAAAGCATGACTGAAATAGGCAATAGGACTCTTGCATTGATACAACCCCCATACCTTGTCCTGATGCATCAGCCTCAATTACAAAGGGCTTCCTAAAGTCCAGTAAGGCTAAAATAGGTAGGGATACCATTTTAGCCTTAAGTTGTTGGAAGGCCTGCCCGGTTGCCTCATCCCAAAAGAAGTTATTCTTCCTTAACCTCTCTGTTAGCAGCCTTGCTAACCTGCCATAATCCCTCACAAAGCGTTTATAATACCCCCGTAAGGCCAAGGAACCTCCTCAATTCCTTCACCAATGTAGGAGTAGGCCATTCTAGCATGGCTTGTATCTTACTTCGATCGGCTGAAACCCCACGATGAGATATAATGTGGCCTAAATATTCGATTTCTAACTGTCCAAACACGCATTTCTTCCTGTTGGCAAAGAGCTAGTTGTCCGCTAGTACCTTTAAGACACAACGTAGATGTTGTGCGTGCTGTTCAAAATCCCTACTATACACCAATATGTCATCAAAGAACACCAACACAAAACGCCGTAAATATTCTCTAAAAACATCATTCATCAAAGATTGGAAGGTGGCTGGCGCATTCGTCAGCCCGAATGGCATTACTAGGAACTCGTAATGCCCTTCATGAGTCCTGAAAGCTGTATTGGGAACATCCTCCGACTTGACTCTAATCTGATGGTAACCAAATTTCAAATCGAGCTTGGAGAAAACCTTGGCACCATGCAACTCATCAAGTAACTCCTTTATCACAGGTATAGGAAATTTATCCGGTATAGTGACCTTGTTCAAGGCCCTATAGTCCACACAAAAACACCACCCTCCATCCTCTTTTTAACCAACAAAACCAGACTCGAGAATGGGCTGGAACTAGGCTGTATAATTCCAATCGCCAACATGTCCCCCACCAGCTTCTCAATTTCATTTTTTTGCAAATAGGGGTATCGGTAGGGCCTTACATTAACTGGTGTGGTTCCTAGAACCAGATTGATGATGTGATCCTTCCTCCTGCAAGGTGGCATCCCCTTCGGTGTAGAAAAAACCCTCTCAAACTCAGCTAACACCCCCCTTAGCATCACTGGAGCTTCCTCTTCAGCTTCTTTGATCTCTGTCGCCATGGTTCCCAACTTTAACAACATTCCTTCCCCATTTTCCCTAAAGGCCTTCACCATCGCCTTCAAGGACACCAAGGTCTTACTCAAGCTAGGGTCCCCTTGCAAGGTTACTATTATGCCTTCTATATGAAATTTCATTGTGAGAGCCTTCCAATCCACATTCATTTTTCCAACTGCTGCTAGCCACTTCATTCCTAAAATCACATCCGAGCTTCCCAAGTCCATAGATAAAAATCCTCTATGATTTGCAGATTTTGGAGATTAAGCTTCATTCCCTTGCAAATTCCAGACCCTTGCACTGCTATTCCAGTCCCCATAACTACCCCATATCCTGTTGTCTCCTCCCTTAGTAAAGCCAATTGCTGCACCAGCTCGATTGCTATGAAGTTATGAGTTGCCTCTCCATCTATAAGCACCACCACCGGCTGCCCCTCTATGTCCCCCTTGAGCTTCATGGTTTGTGGTGTAGTCAATCCAACCACAGAATTCATGGAGAGCTCAATGACCTCCCCATCTTGCCTCGACTCTCCTACTAACTCTTCCAACTTTTCTTCCCCCTCCACCTTCTCTTCTACCTCTTCATCATATATCATCATTATTTGCAGCTCTTTGTTTCTGCACTTGTGGCCTATAGTATACTTTTCATCACATCGAAAACATAGGCCCTTATCCCTTTTTGCCTTCCACTCAGCTTCACTAAGTCGTTTGAAGGGTGGGTCACTCCCTCTCCCACTGGTCTGTGGTCGATTTGGGATAGGAGGACTGACCATTGTTAGTTTTGGGGGCTGTTGTGAGGGTGGCAGAATTCCCCCTTGCTGGTAAGTTGAAATTGGGTTTGGCATGGCCGGTCCTTTGTTCGAACCTGCTCCAACCGCCCCTCCTCAAACCACCTGATTCTGCTCCTTTATATGTTGAGCTAAGTTCATCATCTGCTCCAAACCCCTTGGCCTCAACACCCTCAACTCGGCCTTGATTTCAGGTTTTAACCCATTTATGAAATGCCCTTCCAGCATGGCTTCCGGCAAGTTTTCAAGAGGCGATGCCAATGTCTTGAAGCATTGGCAGTACTCCAAGACAGCTCCCTGCCGGAGGGCTAAGAACCTCTTCTCAACGGAGCCTTCTTGGGTGGGCCAGAAGTGACTCCTCAACAAAAACTTGAAGTCCTCCCAGCCCCTCACCCTTTGCCGCTTTTCCTCCCATTGGAACCACGACAGAGTAGGTCCCTCCAAACACAAGGTTGCTGCATCTATCTTCTCCTCATCATTCATCCCAGTCACCGCAAAATAACGTTCAACTCTGAATATCCAACCATCCGGATCGTCGCCTTCGAAGAGGGGATCTCCAATTGTCACTCTCTGATTTTTGGCCATCAACCCCCATCAGAACCACCTGCCTCGGCGTGCCGTACTCCCACATCCAGGGTCGCATTGGAATCTTGAATGAATTTTGGAGGCTGGCCTCCCATCTTCTCCTTGTTCTTCCGCTCCCGTTCTTGCTTTTCCCACCTCATTCTCATCCATGCGAACTGCTCCAACAAGTTCGTGACATTCTTCTCCACCGATTGCATCTCACCCCTCATGGCATCAACTCCCAGTTGCATGCCTTCCATCCTCCCTTCTAATTCTCCTACTCGGTTCGTCAAGTTCACCATCAGAATCGGTGATGCTCTGATACCAAATTGATGGGAACCAGAAAAGAAAATCCACAAAAGCTCTATTCAATTCACCAACTCAACCCGATTACCAGAAGAAAACTGGGCATTTGAGAGGCCCTTAACTCTCCCTAAGATTCAATACAAGAATACTCTCTACCTTCCCCAACTTTGGCCCCCTTTACATATTCTCCCCCCCCCCCCCCCCCCCTCCTCCTCAATAGAAATATGTTATGCACTTGCTGGGTTGTTACACAACCCAACAATTTCCCTTCTCTACCCCTACACACATGGCTGGCTGTTATGCCAACCAACCAATTTACACCCTTGCCCCTGCCCCTTAGACCTTCTTTGATAAGTCAAGTAAATTGGGGGCCTATCATAGATATGACCACCTATTTGGGTAAGCTTCAAGCTTCCATTATTGATTTTAACGAGTTGATGCCCTTTGATACAGATATAGAAAACCAACAAAAGCAACATGATCAAATTTTTACTGTTCTCTGTCTTCATGGTGGGATTCGACTGGAGCTTGAATCAGTTAAGACAGATTCTCGGCAGTGCCTCTCTACCTCCTTTGACAGAGTTATTTGCCAGGTTACTTAGAGCTTCCCTTATTACTACTGATCTTGGCACTTTTGTACCTAGAGATCACTCTACCCTTGCTACTATCCAGACTGATTCTCATCCTAGTCATGGAGGTAATTCAGGTGGACGTCGTGGTGGTGGGCATCCTCGGCCCTATTACTCCTATTGTAATCGTCTTGGTCACACTCAGGAGACTTGCTATCACTTACATGGTCGCCCACCTCAAGCAGCTAGTTTTGCTAATGTTGTTGGCGCTTCAGAGGATTAGGCGTCTATCACACCCAATGATTCCTCACACCGGTAACCCTACTATTGTCATGTGCTTATTAAATAAAGGGCGGCAAAGTAGAAGTAGCCATAGCACATGGTAGTTAGTGGTTGTATAGAATCTTGGCAGGAACTATTCGAATTGCTCACTTGTTTGTCCACTTGGCTGGGGAGATCAATATAAATACACCCTGATCTCACTCGAAAAGGCATGAATGAATTGAATTCTGAATTTCCCTTTAAATTCTCCCCCTCTCTCTCTCTCTCTCTCTCTGTGATTGAGTTTCTTCTACATAATTCTCCAGAATTCCTTGCGGAATTCTTGAGATAAACTTGTTAGCTCTGTTGGATCTAATAATTTGGTATTAAAGTGATTTAGGCCAAGCGAAGTTGCGAGAAAGACCGGTGATGGCAGATGGCACGAGGATGAAGAGCATGGAAGCGCAACTACACCAATTCAGATGCACGATATCGGACTTGCAGGCAAGGGTAGATCAACTAGAATTGGGATTGTACCGTAATCATGAGGTGATCATCTCCATCGATCGCAACTTTGATGGTGCGGTCAATCAAATCTAAGAAGAAGTAGGAGCGCAGATCTGTGAGCAGCTACAAGGCTTCATGGTCATGGTCGCGCAACAACAACCAGTAAGCCTCTCCCCGGATTTTCCTCCCAGGGAAATAGCAGATCCAAACCTTCCCGGCCATAGGTGGAGCTTCTTTTTGACCCTGGGCGCTACTATCGATTAATTGGGAAGCTTAACTATCTCACAGTCACACATCCTGATATTTCATTTGCTGTGAGTGTGGTAAGTTAGTTTTTGGATTCACTTTGTGATAGTCATTGGGATGTAGTGATTCGTATTATTTGGTATATTAAGGCTGCCCCTGGTCAAAGTGTATTGTATTAGAATCATGGACACAGTCAGATTATGAGATATACGGATGATGATTGGTCAAGATCACCTAATGACAGGCAATCTACATCTGGATCTGTGTATTTGTGGGAGAAAACTTATTCTCTTGGAAAAGTAAGAAACAAACTGTTGTTACCGGGTCTAGTGCAGAAGCTGAATATAGGGTAATGGCAGTAACAACATGTGAGATAATGTGGCTGAAACAATTAATTGAGGAGTTAGGAGTTACTCAAGTTAAGTCTATGCAATTGATTTGTGAATTGTGACAATCATGCTACAATGCATATTGCTTTTAATCCTGTTTTTCATGAGAGAACCAAACACATTGAAATTGATTACCACTTTATTAGAGAAAAAGTGCTTTCTAGGAATGTAGTTATAACATATGTGGGTTCCAACAATCAGTTGGCTGATTTACTCACCAAGTCACTTAGAAGTCCTCATGTAAATTACATTTGTACGAAGCTGAGCATGCTCAGTATATATGCTCCAACTTGAGGGAGAGTATTAAATAAGATAAGGGATATTAGTGTAAGTAACTTAAAATACCTGTTATATATATATATACATATATTCTCTTGTTTTACACATTGGAGGAATATACACATTATTTTATTCACATGAATGATATAAAACTTTCTTATATCTTGATTGAGACCTTCCCACACATCTTTTTCTATCTATACTGTTCTCCCGATTACATGACATTAGTATACATGGGTCAAGGGAGGATAAAAGCTCAATGATGCAACCTATGATAAGCTATCTACTTTTGACTCTTCTGAGTGGTGAAGCCCCAAAAATTTATGAAAAGTAAAGTAAAAAAATTCTGATGGATGCTTGCTTGTGCTGGTGGTCTATCACTGAAGGAATATCACCTAGTTGGATGAAAACTGGGGATTCGTAAAGTTATTTGCTGAATCATTAGAAAGATAAAGTCAACTTAATGTTCTGACTCATATGAAACCTTTAGATTCTAAGGTATTCCTCCATAATTCAAGCTTTAATATTTCCCCCTTTTTATCTTATCCCCCAAGACAGTATCATCTGTAAATAACTTATTCCAATGTACTTTTTGGATTTGTTTTGTCAGTTCATCCATCACAAGAGCAAAGAGCTACGGGCTCTATATAGGTCTTTGATGTAATCCAATCATAATTGGAAAAGTCTCAGTATCTCCTCTACAAGTGCTAATACACATTTCTACTTGATAGTATGTCCTTGATAACTTGTATATAAGCAGTCTGGACTCTTTTTCTTCTTTAAAGTCCTTCACAAGACATCTATGAGAACTGTCATAGGCTTTTTCCAAATATCTATAATTACCGCTAGCCAATTCTTCTATTTATAACTTTCTATTAGACTCCTCAATAAGTACTTAAGTAGATAGCACTTCCATTGTTCACCTACCAGGCATAAAACCAAATTGGTTTTCAGAATTGTTTTTCCTAGGAGAGCTTATCCCAGGAATGGTCAAAAATGGGAAAAGTTTCACTTCAAAACTTGCATTATCTTGTTTCGGACCACCTACTTATTGGACTAGTTCTCATAGTAAAGGGGTGTTCCCCTGAAACCTACCTTGGAGTTAGGAATAGTGAAATCAGATAATTACTGCAGCGTTTAGAAAAAGCTTACTTCCTTTTTAAACTGGGATAGTTAAGATCTCATAACATCCATCTGGTTAGCCAGAGTCCTGAGAAATTAACATATTACTCGAATAAATTGAAATAACTGCCAATTTCATGTAAATTGCTTTCTTTTATTGTTTATGCTTGCTTGTCATCCCGTTGACTTAATTCTCTATGTTTTAGACTGGCTTGTATTCTACTAATACTTGTTTTTGACACTAAAAGATATAAAAAAAAAGAAAAAAAAATGATTTCATCTTGGGCATGTTCTTGAAATGGAGCTAGATAATTTATATTTTTATGCTCCCCCTACCTGATTTGTGAGTTTGGGTTGTTAATCTGGTGGCAGTTCAGTTTGCAGGCTTGAAGGGTTTGTTTCTAACAGGGAGCAGTCATACGAAGATCCTATTGAGGAGTAAGGCAGTTATTTTATTAAACAGATACTTTGTTTCTAATTTGATTATAGCTTCCAAACAGATATTAAGGATGATAACAAGATTAAGTCTATCACTCCATTGTCCAGGTTACTGTATGCTGTTTTTGTGGTTTCGAGTGAGAATTCAACTGTGGCTGAATTGGCTGCCACCTTACAGGCTGACCTCTCTCAGCTGCAAGCTGCAGCATCATTTGCTTGCCGATTAGGTTGGGCAGTAAAATTAATTGATCCGGCATCTGTTCTTCATGATTCAATCATACATTCCATTCCCAACATCAATCTTAGTGATGATGAAGATTGTTCTCGGGCTAGCATGAGCTCATTGAACTTGTCAACTGAGGCCACTACTGTGCTGCAAGGAGAAATTTCAGGGACAGAAAACTATGGGCCAACTTCTGGATATACTCGTGTGGCTTTTGTCATTGATGCTAACATAACATCATATCTTATGATGGGATCTGTTTCACCAGGTTTGTTTTCTCCTTTCTGTTCTTCGTAAACTCACCCCTATTATTTTCTTGGGGAAACAATTGCACCCAGTCTTGTCCTCATTACGAACTTTTGAATTTACTCCTTGTTATTATGAGTGCCTCTTTTTTTTTAAATACCAAGTTTCTACTATTGTACTTATTGATTTGATAATCCACGTGCATGATCAAGGAACAAAATTCATTTTGTTTCGTTTGGAGCACCCAAGTCATTTTTGTTTACTTAGACACCAAAAAAACATTACCTACTGCCACACCTAAACAGTAAGTTCCTTTTTGATGCATTTAATATCTATCATAAATGGTGTTCTGGTATGAGAAAATCCAAATTGCTTTATTTTACACTTCTGTTAAGTCTACGACCCCATTTGAAAACTATTTATGGCTACGATTCTTATTGTGGTTTAAGTGAAGTTTTGGTATTATTTTGTTGGGATCTTGCACACCTTCAAAAGTATAAAAGTTGTGGTTTATGAAACTGACTTCTATAAATTAGTCAAGAAAATTTGTTTAAAAAAAATTTAGAATTTTTTTTTTATGTAAGGAAGAATTATATAAAACAAAACCAGCACAAAAGTGTCTACATCAATAACTGGGGCATACCCCAGCTCACAACGAGAACGAAAAAACAAAGAGCTAATAACTAAAACAATTGTTTGAACCAAGGAGGAAAAGAAAGAAGAAACTCTATACAATAAAATACAAATGTCAGAGGAAGACTGCCAAATAGAATCATCAAGAGAACCAAAACTCCAGCACAATATTTAGAAATCTTACATGTCGCAGGGGAAGAGTTATCTTTGTTTTCTTAAGCCTTATGGTGATATTTCAGTGATATCTGGAGATCTTTATTTTAAAGACTTTTAAGTTGTTTGGGGTGTCTGCTAGAATGTCATTGAATTGGCAAGAAGTGGATTATACAGAAATCCATAACTAGCTACTTTTTCTTCTTTTCTTCTTTACAAGTATTTGAGAAAAAGTAATCCGAAACATAAACTTCTTTGTTAATTCATTATTCAGGTAAAAAACGGAGTACAGTTAGAAAGCTGTTTGAAACTGTCTGATTTATCAGTGTGTTTCTAGGATTGCTACCTGTGATTATTTTGTTTGAAGCTTGAAACAAGGCATTCCTTTTGAATTTACGTCCCAATGCTTGCATCTACTCATGTGAGGGTAGATGCTCTTTATTTATTGCCAACTTCTCTATGTAGGTTCATAGCTTTGGTTATAAGATTGTATTTATGACTTAGGCCAGATCATGGATTTATCGTTTCAATGTACTCTACATGTTTCAGACTTCAGCAATAAATAATTGAATTTGGATGTTCTTTTCCAGTTAAGCACGATAAGGGTCCACTATGCTAGTTCGCTTCTTTAAAGCGGATCTAAGAGTGGATGTGGATATGCTAGATGAAGTGTGTTCTGGGAGGAAAAACATAGAGGTTTCTTCTTTCTGGGATGAAAAGACAACTTAGTAATGAAAAATTGACTTAATAGATGACACTGGTACTGCCTATTATTAGCAATCTGCATAGAATGAAGGAGAGAGATTCTAGCTAATAAGATTTATTGAAAGGCCAGTCCAACAATGTATGGCCATTTTTATTATTGTACAAAATTCAAAATACTATGACTTTATTTACTTATTATTTATTTATTTAAAAACAGACAATTTCATGCTGCAGCATTAATGAATGGATTGGTTCCAAAGATAGTCACCCTGCAGTGATTATGTGGGAGAAAGCCTGTTCTCTGTCTACCCATTCTGACACCCTTGACTATGAGAAGCTAACTGTTGGCAGAAAAGTACCTAACCCACAAAGAAAATCAAAGTTGCTGCAAAGACACATACATTTAATTTAATTGAGAAACACTTTAAGTACATAGAAAACTCAACAAACAAACTGCAACGTTGCCCATGTTCTCATAACTGTTAGACTAAAAATAAACAACTAATAACAAACTCCTAAAAACTTAGTCAAGTTGGCTGTAGCACGTTGCACACTCTCAGCCAATAAGAAAGCAGTTACTGAGGCATGTAACATAACACTCCTCCTGCATCAGTAGCTGCACACTCCCAACTTTTCTCTTAGAAATTCAATTCTGCTCCTAGAGAGTGCCTTTGTGAATATATCCGCTATTGCAATATTGCAGACTCACCTCACCATTCTGCTGCACTTCTCTGAGAAAGTATAGCTTGATATTGAAGTGTTTAGTTTTACCATGGAATACTGGATTATTTGAGATTGCAATTGCTGCTTGATTATCCACAAACACTTTGGTACTCTCCTCCTGCTCCATATGTAAGTCTGCCATGATTTTCCTTAGCCACAGTGCTTGGTTGACAGCTGAAGTTGCAGCAATGAACTCTGCCTCAGCAGTTGATTGGGCCACTATCTCTTGCTTCTTTGAACTCCATGAGAACACACCTGACCCAAGTGTGAAGCAAAAACCAGAAGTACTCTTCATGTCGTCTAAAGAGCCTACCCAATCACTGTCTGAAAAACCATGGAAGGAAAAAACATGCTTATGTTTAAACATCACTCCAAAATCTTGAGTTCCTTTAACATATCTCAGTACTCTTTTTGCTGCCTTATAGTGCTCTTCACTTGCACAGTGTAGAAATCTAGATAATACATTCACAGCTTGCAATATATCTGGTCTAGTTGCAGTGAGATACATTAGGCAACCTATGAGACTTCTGAAACCAGCTTCATCAACCTTATCTGCTCCATCCTCTTTGCAAAGCTTCTCCTTTTGATTCATAGGAGTGCTCATTGGCTTGCAACCCTCCATTTGGAACTTCTTTAAGATCTCTTTAGTATACTTCTTCTGACAAATAAAAATCCCTTGTTGATCCTGTCTAATTTCCATTCCCAGAAAGTAGGCCATTTCACCCAAATCTGTCATTTCAAAAGCCTTCATCATCTCCTGCTTGAATTGTTTAACAAGTGGACCATTGTTTCCTGTTACCAAGAGATCGTCTACATACAAAGAAACAATCAAAGTATCCGCATTAGAGTGCTTAACATAAAGAGTTGACTCACTCAGACTTTTGCAAAACCAAGACTCAACAAATGCTCATCAATTCTGCTATACTAGGCTCTTGGAGCCTGTTTTAATCCATACAAGGTCTTCTTGAGTAAATAAACCTTGTCTTCCTCCCTTTGCATTGTAAATCCCTCCGGTTGCTCATCATATATCTCCTCTTGTAAATAACCATTAAGAAAGCCGGATTTTACATCAAGCTGAAACACTTTCCACCTTTTTAGAGTTGCCAATGCCAAGAGCAATCTGATGGTGTCAAGTCGTGCAACAGGAGCAAATGTTTCTGAGAAGTCAACTCCAAATACTTGAGCAAACCCCTTCACTACAAGTCTGGCCTTGTGCTTGTTGATAGAATCATCTGCATTCAATTTGGTTCTAAATACCCATTTAACTCCAATAACATTTTTGTGTTGAGTCCTCTCAACTAGCTTCCAGGTCTGATTTAGCTCCTCTTGCATTGTAGCTACCCATTTTGGATCTTCTTTTGCTTCACAAAATCCCTTTGGTTCAAACACTGCAACATTGCATGTTTGGTAAACATCAGCGAGCAGCCTGGTTCCTCTAATAGGTGGTTCACAACTTGTTCACTTTGCTCCAATGGAAAGTCAATAATTTGCTCAAAAATTTGCTTTTCTTCTTATCCTTCCCAACACCATTGTTGCTCTTCCACAAAATAAACATCTCTGTTGACTAGAATCTTACCAGTTTGAGGTTGATAAATTCTGTAAGCTTTAGAGATGTTGCTGTAACCATTAAAAATGCCAGGTTTTGCTCTCCTATCAAGTTTATCTCTCTTCACCTAAGGCACATGAGTAAAGCAGATACAACCAAAAATTTTTAAATTTTGTAGTGAAGGTTTATAACCATACCATGCTTCAAATGGAGTTTTCCCATTGATAGCTTTTGTACAAAGCTTATTTAGCAAAAACACTGCTGTATTAGCAGCTTCTGCCCATAAGTTTTTTGGAAGTCCTTTCTCATGTAGCAAACATCGAACCATCTCTACTATTATTCTGTTCTTCCTTTCACTCACCCCATTTTGCTATGGAGTGTAAGGGGTAGTGAGTTGGTGTTCAATTCCAGCTTTTTCACAAAACTTATTAAACTGAGCTGATGTATACTCCTTCCCATTATCAGATCTCAAAATCTGAATTTTGCAGCCACTTTGATTTTCAATCCAAGCTTTGAATCTCCAAAAAACTTCTGCAACCTCTGATTTGAATCTTAAAAAATAAATCCAACACATTTTGGTTAGATCATCAATAAAGACAATGTAATATTTACTTCCTTTTAATGATGGTTCTGACTGAGGTCCATAGAGATCAGTGTGGATCAACTACAACTTCTTTGTTGCTCTCCAAGCTGTCTGTGAGAAAGGCAACCTGGTTTGCTTTCCATATTGACACACCTTGCAGCCTGACAACAGTTCATTCAGCGGTGGTAGGCCTTGCACAAGATCCATTTTCCTCATTAGCAGCAGCACATTAGGATTGAAGTGTTCCATCCTCTTGTGCCAAAGCTCTACACTGTTGTTTGAACTAGGAAAGACAGCTTGCTCCACCTCCATCAAGTCTAATGAGAAGCTTTTACCTCGCATTTTCACTTTGAACAAGTCCTGTCCCGCTGTATCTTTGATTAGACATAATCTGTCCTCAAACAGAACTTTATATCCCTTTTCAAGCAACTGCCCAACACTCAACAAGTTTTGAGTAATTTTAGGTACATAAAGAACATCAGTTATAATTTTAGTACCTAAACTACTTTCCATTGCAACTGTCCCTCTTCCTTTGACAGCAATGAATTCTCCATTGCCAATTTTGACTTTGGAGGCAGCAGTTCTATCAAGCTCCTTGAATAATTCCTCATTGTATGTCATATGATTGGTGCATCCGCTGTCAATTGACCAGCTCTCACTTGAGTTGCTGGTAGCAAAACAGGTTGCTGCAAATAACTGCTCCTCTTCTTGACTTGTAATCTGTGCTTCAACTTGTTGCTGCTGGTTTTTATTTTTGCACAACTTTGCAATATGACCCAGCTGATTGCATTTATGGCATTTGACATCTGGCCTCCTCCAACACTTATAATGAGGATGATTTCTTCTGCCACAATGTTGACAAGGAGGGTAACTTTGTTTATTATAACCTCCATTGCTACTGTTGTTGTTTGCGCCTTTTGTTTGAGCACGGTTGTTGCCTTTTGCTGTCTTTTTCTTCCCTTTGCTACTTTGACCAATTTCAAGCTTGGCCTGTAGAGCTCCCTCAATGGAACCTTCTTGTCTCATGAGTCTTCTTTGCTCTTGAGCCTGTAAAGCATTCAATAATTCTGCCAAGGTAATGCTTGACAGGTCTTTAGTATTTTCCAGAGAGGAAATTGTTGATTCAAATCTTTCTGGGACAGTAACAAGAATTTTCTGAACTATTCTAGAATCAAGAAATTCAATTCCAAGCAATCTTACCCTATTCACAATGCTGAGAAGTTTGTCCGAATACTCCTTCACAGTATCTGACTCTTTCATCCTTTGCATTTCGAACTCCCTTATCAGATTCAGCACTTGCATCCCTTTAACTCTCTCATTGCCTTCATACTCTTTCTTGAGAAAGTCCCATATCTCCTTTGCTGATTTCAAGGTCATAATTCTGGTAAAGATTGCTGATGATACAACTGTAAACAGACATGCCTTTGCTTTTGATTTCCTTTGCCTTTTTTCCTTGTGATTCTTGATTTGTGCAAGAGTTGGGTTGTTAGGCAAGGGAGGAACCACATAGTCCTCTTCTACAGCTTCCCAAAGATCACAAGCTTCAAGATATGCCTCCATTCTAACTGCCCATACCTGATAATTCACACCTTCAAACACTGGAGGAGCAACGGCTGTGAAAGGTGAATCAGAATCCATAATCGGTGTAACAGGGTTGGTTTAGTTTTTGAGTGTGTGGTGTACCCTCAAACTCTCACAATCCCTTAGAACCTTGCTCTGATACCACTTTGTTGGCAGAAAAGTACCTAACCCCCAAAGAAAATCAAAGTTGCTGCAAAGACACATACATTTAATTTAATTGAGAAACACTTTTAAGTAAATAGAAAACTCAACAAACAAACTGTAACGTTGCCCATGTTCTCATAACTGTTAAGACTAAAAATAAACAACTAATAACAAACTCCTAAAAACTTGGTCAAGTTGGCTGTAGCACGTTGCACACTCTCAGCCACTAAGAAAGCAGTTACTGAGGCATGTAACATAACACTAACAAATGGCAATGACCTTTCTTTTATATCTTTTTTTTTTTTTCAAAAATCTTCATCTTGGAATGTCTTTTGGAAATGATATAACTTCCAGTTATCTTTTTTGTCTATCTATTAAGATGTACCTTATCTTTACAGATGGCCAGAATTTGAGCCCTTGGTTGAGTAGTCGGCCAAGTAGGTTGGTCTATTAATTTGATTTTGTTGGATCTATTTGTTGAGAACTGCATCCTGGAATTTGATAAAGTTTCTGATGAAAAATGAGCAAGTAGTTGGTATTTTGTTTTCAACCTTTTTTTGCTTCAGCTACGTTAAAATGATTTTAGATGTTTTTTGCTTTATTCTTTTTTCTGCAAATAGTTTCTAGTTTACGGTTGTCAAATTACCTGAGTTTTCACAAAATTTGCATCTTGGTGTATCAACCCCCCCCCCCCCCCCCCCCCCCCCAAATCCAAAAAAAACCCACCCCCACCAGTTATACCTATTATGTTACCTTTTGATTTGGATTGTGAGAAGAAGATAATAGATGCACTTGTGAGGTGAGTGGATGAATGGAAGAAGTTTTTATGAAAAAAGGCAGAGGAAGATCAAAGAAAACTTTGATGGTGAACCCTTAGGCATGATATGGGATCTACAGGCCTTGCCATCACTAAGAAAACCTTGTTGGAGAGCTAGAATTCATTTATCCAATCTGAACTAGTGGGATTAAAGCTTACAATTGCATCACCTTTATGATTGTCTCTATTCTATATCTGACAGCATGCACTTTTTCTTTAATGTCTTTTGCAGGCTTGAAATCTCATGCAGTCACATTGTATGAAGCAGGAAAACTAGGTCATGCTAGCATTGCAGATCTTTGCAAGGATTTGAGTACATTAGAGGGAACAAAATTTGAAGGAGAACTACAAGAGTTTGCAAATCATGCTTTTAGTCTCCGATGTGTTCTAGAATGTTTGGCCTCTGGTGGCGTTGCTACAGATGAGAGTGTAGTATCTTCAAGCAATGAGGAGGCTACTCCTTTGATAGCTGATATCAGTTCAGATGGCAAATTAGGATGTTCTGATAGAGGTGAAGCTATCCTAAATACTAATGGTTCCATGCATTCAAGAAGTGATAATGATGCTGCTCTTGCAGAACCTGTAACTGGAAGTTCTGATGATGACAGAGTTGCTGCCACTATGGCTGAAAAAGGTAGTTCCCTAAATGAGGATTCAAAATCAGATCCCAGTCTCCAGAATGATGAGAAATTAATGTCTGATGAAGTTTTAGATGGTGAGAAAGGACCTAGGAGAAAAAGGACTGTCAGGGTGGATATTCTCCGCTGTGAAAGCCTGGCTGCTCTGTCTCCTGCAACTTTAGATCGGATGTTTCTTCGTGACTATGATATTGTTGTATCTATGATTCCTCTTCCTCATTCTGCTGTTCTACCTGGACCTAAAGGTCCTATTCATTTTGGTCCACCCTGTCATTCAGCTTTGACACCGTGGATGAAATTGGTACTGTATTCTGCTGTGGCTAGTGGGCCTCTATCAGTTGTTCTGATGAAAGGACAATGCTTGCGCTTGCTTCCAGCACCACTAGCAGGTTGTGAGAAAGCTTTTATATGGTCTTGGGATGAATCTACAATTGGAGGTTTGGGAGGCAAGTTAGAAGGGAATTTAGTGAAGGGAGGCATTCTCTTACATTGCTTAAATTCACTTCTCAAATACTCAGCTGTGCTTGTGCAGCCCCTTAGCAGGTATGACCTTGACGAGCATGGGAAAACAATTACTATGGATGTTCCCTTGCCTTTGAAGAATTCTGATGGTTTAATTGTTCAAATTGGGGAGGAATTGGGACTACGGTCAGAGGAAAGTTTAAGATTAAATTCTTTGTTAACTGATCTGGCGAATAAAGTAGAGCTGTGGGCCATTGGTTATATTCGCCTATTAAGGCTTTTCAAGGAAAGGGAATCTGAGGTCTTTTCACCTGACGATGAGAAGTATGAATGGGTGCCATTAAGTGTGGACCTTGGGGTTCCGCTCTTTAGTCCAAAACTATGTAATGATATATGTAAAAGAGTGGTTTCTTCGCGATTACTTCAAACAGATCTACTCCCTGAACATCATGATGCAATGCAGAACTTAAGGAAAAGATTGCATGATATTTGTGCTGAGTATCAAGCAACAGGACCAACTGCAAGATTTCTTTATCAAAGAGAGCCACTGAAGAATCCATCTCAACAACTTATGAACTATGCAAGTGGAAGATGGAATCCTCTTGTGGACCCTTCATCTCCCATTTCTGGAGCATCGAGTGAGCATCAGAGGTTAAAACTTGCTAATCGACAACGTTCTCGGACAGAAGTTCTGAGCTTTGATGGTAACATTTTGAGGTGGGACATAACTGATCTTCTTTTGCATGTTTTCATGTGGACCTTTATCCACTAAGAAGTCATAATCTTAGTCTTAACTTTTATATGATATATCTAATTATCTTTTGATGCATAAGTATTTTCTTATGTTCCTTTGGCTTCTATTTTTCTTTCATTCCCTGTTAATTCACTATCCTGGTAGAGTCACTTTATTAAGTAAAGAAACAGGGTAGAAACAATCCTTCAAAGCAAATATGTACTGTTAACAGCCTGAATTTTTTTTTATACCAATACCATGCTGGCATTCGGAACAAAAACGTTACAACAGGAGTCTGTGGGTATGATTTGTCACACCTCATCCTATTGGGATGTGCTCCTGCGGCCCTTCTGCTAGAGATTGCAAAGAAGTCTGCCTATAGTATAAACTTACTTATTAAAACATGAGGATGATGTGCAGATTTTGAGTCCATAACAGTTCAAAGTGTTTTTTTTTTCTCTCCCTTTTGGTGAAACCCTTGCTGAAAATTATAGGATTACTTTCTTTCCATCAGATTTCTCACTTCGGGGTCATGAGGGGTATCAAAATCCATTGAAATACATTATCTTATAAACTATATACCTCGGGTGGTGCATCCCTGTTATATCCAACTGTTCAATTTGTAGCCAAATCCTGAAACCGTATAATGATAGGTCTTAGTAGAAAGTGATTCAAATCAAGGGATCTTTGAGCTCTGGTCCCACTATAATGAAAGGTCTTAGTAGAAAGTGATTTAAATCTAGGCTTTTGAGAAAACATTGATTTTTGGAAGTCTGGACAAAAGTTTGAAACAGTCTGCCTGCTGTCAAAATCTGAGAATTTTTCAGGACCTTTTTTCAGCTAGAGTACCTTTCAAATGCCGTACATATTTTTCTTGGGCTATACATGTACTCAATCCAAGTGTCTAGACTACTGTTTGTATCAAATTCCACAACTTTACCGTTTCAAGTAACTAGCTAGGCTACATTTCCACATTATATCTTTCTCTTTGTAAACCAGCAGGTGACTTACTCATAACATGTTGATACACTAACTATATTCACAATAACTGAAACTTCACACTTGATTTCAAGGCACTTGGATGCAGCCTATATGCATCAAATATACATCAAGTTTAAAATTACAACCAACAAACCCAGCTTGCTCCTGGCTTGCTTGCCTTAGCTAAAACTGACAGTACATTGGGTGATTCTTGTAAACAAGAAGGTTAACCACTACTATTGAACAGGCCACTCCTTACTTCTTTATACACAGCAGATTTAAACATTTTAAGAAAGAGTCAAAACCAACGCATTCCTACAAAAATTTCAGCTTTTCTAGAACTCTGTCTTGTGGCAAATATAACTATGACAGAACTTGCTGCTTATGTTCTTCGGAAGCCTTCAAAATCTCTCTTTTCTTGTTTTAGCTCTGCATATCGAGTGATATACAAATATACCACATGGGCTCTGCATATCCAAGTGGTATGAAAATGTACCACATCAATCCTTTGATTCAATAAGGAAATTACGCGATCTAACCCTAGCACACCACTATTATATGTGCTATGCAATTTCAGCAAGATTTTTTCATGCCAAGTTCACATAATCATATAAACACATAGCATGTAACAAATCTCTTTTCAGCCAGTTCATTTAACAGCACCATAATTGCAACATGTCCATGAGAAATGAGAAATGATAGATATCATGAATTTTAGCTACACTATTGCCTTTATAAACAACCCATTCTTAAGGTACTATGTTAAAGTTTAGGCATGATAAACACTTTTCAAATCAACAAATATAGGCATAAAAGGATGCATTTCATAACTTGTACACAATTTCCTTATCTTTCTGCTGGCATTTAGGCTAGTTTTCTTGCTTGTTTAGTCACAGTTTCTGTATAATTCAAGCTTGATTTCAGCTTCCTTTTCAGCTCAGTTCCAAGCTGTCTTTTGCAACAAATTAATCTACCTTACCAAGCAAGATTTCAGCAAACTTTTGCTCTTAATTTCCCTTTGATTTGACTCCGTTTCAAGAGCATTATTTCTCCTAATTTTTGTTTGACGGAGTTGCACTTTTAGCTTGTATATACATACATATGTATAAACATTAGGTTAGGAGGTCAGTAGCTGCCTGGAATTAATTGTGGAGATAAACTCAAATTAGGTGTATGCATCCATTTTTTCATTCCAAATGTCCACCTATTACAAATTTGTTACATAATTGGTTAATTTCAAAATTTATATATATGGGAAAAATAGGTGAGGTAGAGAGGATGAGGAGCAGCTTAGAGAGTGGGACTCTTATCACTGAGTTTGGGAAAATGATCCATTTACCTCACATACAGAGAAGAGTTTCTGCATCTATAGTCCTATTTATTGCTGATATTCAATGATATATGATAACATAGACACCTTCTTTTCAGTACCTAGAAAATTTAAATTGCAAGGGCCATCCTTTCATGTTTTAATTTTAATAAAATAGCTTTAGACAATTAAAGGTATACTGCTCCCAGAAAAAGTATAACAATAGACTTAATATGTTTGTTATTTTTCCGTGAACTTCTAAAATGACCATTATTTGCAAATTCTATCTGCAGATCATATGCCCTTACTCCCGTATACGAGGCTGCTACAAGGCCAATTGAAGAATCACCTCCAGTCAGTACTGGAAAAATTGAATTAGATGATGCTGATGGCAGAGATGGAATACTTCCTGGTGTTAATCTTCTTTTTGACGGATCTGAGTTGCGGCCATTCGACATAGGTGCTTGCCTGCAGGCTCGCCAGCCAGTCTGTTTAGTGGCAGAGGCTTCTTCAGCTTCTGCAGCTTCAGCAATTAAATAAGGCTTTGAGCTACAATTTTGCATGGCTACCACAAATTTCTCCCAATACTTACCGATGGCAACTGTCATCTACTTTATGTAGTTATCTGGTGCTGCTGGTTTGTTGATTATGCTTCACCTTTGGGCTGGTCATTGTGCACAAGCCAAAGCTGCTATTCAAGGTAAACAACAATACTCTTTCATTGGCATCTTCCTGTACATAAAATTTTTTGACCCCCTTGGCTTGCAAACCCTGAATTAAAATGGATCACCTGTTATTTTTTTTAACATTTTCTTAAACAAAGAAAAAAAAGCGTGCAAGCAATCTGCAACTTTTGGTGGTGTTGTGGAGCAGATGTTTATGTGGATAAACAACTGTCTCCTTAAATGGTATCAGATTATGTTTGTTCTTTTTCCTCATAATGAATGTTAGACTTTGATTTGTTGGTTCTTTTATCTATTTGAGTGTGAATCAGCATGGACCTATTCAAGTTTTAAGGCATTCTCTGAATTCTTACATGGTTAAGAAGGTAGGTTTTTTGCTCTGCAATTGTATCCTCAGGTTCTGTAACAGTAACTACATATTAAGCCTTTATTTTACTATCTGGCGTCAGCTATATTAATTCTAGTTCATCAATCATTTGAATCTATGGCCTTATCTTCTATAAGGCCGCCTTACAACTCATAACATATCTAGGCTTGTAGTTATCAAGAGTCAGGGTGCATTGAGGCGCCACAGTGCTTGGAGCCTATAGATGCAAGGTGCCAGGCAAAGGTGCGAGCCTTTTGGATGTGAGGCGCCTGTTTAAAAAATTTGTATAAAAATGCTTACACATCATTATTTTCAATATACACCTATAAAGAGGTAAATGCAATCTTGTAAACTCGTAAATATCAAATAAGCAACACTATTTAACTAAATAATGGGGTGTTTTATTGTTTTATCAAATTTCTTTAATTTTTTCTGGTTATTATTTGTTAAATTTTAACAAGTTCGTCTAAAAACAACAAAAAATTACACAGGAGCAAAAGGCGTGCTCCTTGTGCCTTAGGGTGAGGTGCACCTTGTCACTAGGCACGTGCCTCATAGAGGGAGCCCCTCAGCCGAGCCTTGAGCATCACATTTGACAATAGGCTGCGAATAAAATAATGTATATTATATCCAAAAGTATATAATACAAGAGAATATATATACATATAAGTATTTTAAGTTAATTATTTAATATCCCTTACTTATCTCATTTAACACTCTCCTTCAAGTTGGAGCATATATATTGAATATGCTTAGCTTGATATAAATGTAATTCACACGAGAACTTCTAAATGACTTGATGAGTAAATCATACGTTGTAACTACATCCCCAAGGAGCATCTTTTCTTTAACAAAGTGGCAATTAATTTCAATGTGTTTGATTCTCTCATGAAACACAGGATTAGAAGCAATATGCATTATAGCCTGATTGTCACAAATCAATTGTATAAACTTGACCTGCGTAACTCCTAACTCCTCAATTAATTGTTTCAACCACATTAGCTCACATGTTGTTACTACCAATTGCCCTATATTCAATTTCTGCACTGGACCTAGCGACAACAGTTTATTTCTTACTTTTTCAAGAGAATAGGTTTTCACCCATAAATACATAGTATCCAAATGTGGATCGCCTGTCATTAAGTAATCCTGTCGAATTAGCATCCGTATATCTCACAATCTACTGTGTCCATAATTTTGATATAATACACCTCGATCGGGGGTAGCCTTAATATACTAAAGAATACAAATCACTGCATTCTAGTGACTGTCATAAGATAAATCCAAGAACTGACTTATCACACTCACAAGGAATGAAATATCATGACGTGTGACTATGACGTAATTAAGTTTCCCAACTAGCCGACAATAGTGCCCAGGGTTAGAAAGAGGCTCCCCTTGCCCCGGTAACAATCTGATATTCGGATCCATAGGAGTATCTTTTGACTTACATCCAAGCAACCCTATCTCATCTAGCATATTCAGGGCATACTTTCTTTGAGAAACATAGATGCCTTGCTTTGATCGAGCTACCTCAATACCTGAAAAATATTTCAAGGAAGCCAGATCCTTAGTCTGAAATTGTTGGTGAAGATATGCCTTCAATTCGGTGATACCAACATCATCATCCATTGTAAGTACAATATCATCAACATATACCTCTAGGAGAATGTGGCCGCCAAATTGAGAGCGATAAAAAACAAATGATCAGCTTCACTACGAGTTAATCCAAACTCAAGAATAGTTGAACTGAATCAACCATACCAAACTCGAGGAGACTGTTTTAAGCTGTATAAGGATTTTCGAAGGCGACACACCAAACCAGACTCCACCTGAGCAACAAAGCTATGAAGTTTCTCCATATACACCTTTTCTTGTAAATCGCCATGAAGGAAGACATTTTTTATGTCTAGTTGATGAAGAAACCTATGAAACATAGCAACAAAGGAAAAAAATCTGAGTGTATCCTTTGGCAACAAGGCGAGCCTTAAGGCGATCAATCCAGTCATCAGGATCAACTTTAACAGTGTAAACCCAACGACAACTAACAATAGACTTACCCTTGGGAAGAGGTACCAAGTCCCAAGTCCTAATGAAATGTAAGGCAAACATTTCTTCAACCATAACAGCTCACCACCCTGGATGGGAAAGAGCTTCGAGAATAGATTTAGGAAGAGAAACAAAAGATCAAGAAGAAACAAAAGTAGAATATCCAGGGGACAAAGAATTATAACTAATAAAATGTGAAATGAGATGGAGAATGGTGTAATGACAAGTACCTTTACGAAAAGCAATAGGTAAGTCAAGATCAGAAACCGAGGGTGATGGACCAGAGGAGGAAAAACTAATGGGCAAAAAGGATGAGTCAGTGGATGACTCCCTCGGACAAGCGACAATAGGCGTTGTTGGTTGGACCACAGGTCGAGAACGTCGCTGATAGACCTGAAGATTAGGGCAATCAAAGCGAGAGGCAGAGGGTGGTGGAGAAGGAGAAGAAGAAAGGTCAAGAAAATAAATAGGTGAAGGTAAGTCAGTAGACACAAACTCGAAGACCTCAAACAAAGAGAGAGAATAGAGAGATAACTCAAAGAAGGTAACACTCGCTGAAACAAAAGAGCGAGCTAATTGAACAGAGTAGCAACAATACCCTTTTTGAAGGCGTGAATAACCTAGAAAAACACATTTTGACGAAATGAGCAAATAACTTATCACAACTTGGGGCAAGATGGTGAACAAAGCAGGTACTCCCAAAGATACGAGGAAGAGAATATAAGACAACTCGAGGAAAAAGAACAAACTGAGAAATCTAGTCATTAAGGACAGAAGATGGCATTCGGTTAATTAAGTAACATGCAGTTAAGACAATATCATTCCAGTATTGAAGCAAAACATGCATATGAAGAAGAAGCGTGCGGGCGGTCTCAATTAAATGATGATTATTTCGTTTAGCTATCCCATTTTTGTTGTGGGACTCCATGACACGAAGTTTGGTGAAGAATTCCATTAGATGCCATATAGGATTTAAATGGCGAGGACAAATATTTGATAACATTATCACTACAAAGAACACAGATAGGCACATTAAACTGAGTTTTAATTTCAGCACAAAAGGTAGTGAAAACAGAAAACAATTCTGAATGCCTTTTCATTAAATATAGCCATATAGTTCGAGAAAAATTATCAATAAAGGTTGCAAAATAATGAAAACCATCTTTTGAACTAACACAACTAGGACGCTATACATTCGAATGGACCACTAAAAAAGGAAAACTAACACGTTTATTGACTCTACTCGGGAAAGAACTATGACTATGTTTCCCAAGTTGACAAGACTCACACTTTAAGAAAGAAATACTAGAGAGATTAGGAACCATCTTCTTGAGATTAGGTAGAGACATTTTCCCTAACCAACAATGGACCTGTAGTGGGGAAGTAGTCATCGTGTGTGCCATTGATGAAGTAGGGTGAGACAAATAGTAGTGTCTTTGAGACTTAAGCTCCGTGCCAATTATCCATTTGGTCCTCTGATCCTGAACAAGAACATAACTAGATATAAAAGTTATAGAGCAATTAAGATTACGAGTGAGTTGATTGATAGAAAGTAAATTAAAGGGACACTGTAGTAAATGTAAAACAGATGAAAGTGGTAAAGTAGGAAGGGGTAATGCTGTGCCCATACTTGCAACTAAGGCGTGAGAGCCATGAACCAATGTAACAGGAGGTAAAGACTTCAAAGTTTGAATATGAGATAGAAGAGAACGATTACTAGACATGTGATTGGTGGCACCAGAGTCGAAGATCCATTGGCTAAGAGAAGATGAGGACTGGTGTGAGTAAGGGATATGACAGGTGAAGTGGCTTGTTGTGCTGCTTGGAACTGAAGGAACTAAGCTTACTCTCCCTTGGAGATAGTAATTGGTGAGGAATCACTAGGTGTGATAGACGTTTGACCTTCAGAAGTGCTAACAACAATGTTACAACAATATTAGCAGTACTACCTGCTTGAGGTGGGCAACCATGTAAGCAATAGTAAGTCTCCAAAGTGTGACAATAGGAGTATTGGGGCCAAGGACGCCCACCACCACAACAACGAACGCGACGTCCGCGATCAGTCTAGGTAATAGCAAGGGCATCGCGATCTCCAGGTATAGACATGCCACGATCAGTAGTAATAGAAGAGGCTCTAAGTAACCTGGCAAATACATTTGTCAAAAGAGGTAGAGAGACAACCTAGAATCTATGTCTTAACTGATTCAAGCTTAGGTCGAATCCTATGAAGACAAAAGACAATAAACATTTAATCACGCTACTATTGTTGTTTCTTGATATTTGTATCAAAGGGCATTAACTCGTTAAAATCAATAATGGAAGCTTGGAGCTTAACCAAATAGGTGGTCATATCTAAATCAACTTGTTGTAGATTGAACAAAACACCAATCACATCATAAATACAGGTGATGTCACTCATATACAGCTCACGAGCCCAAATCCATAGAGCACTACACTCACGAAGAAGTTGAAATATCAAAGTTGACTTAATAATCTGCCACAACAAATTGAGTAACTGTGCATCCACCTGTCACCAAAGAGGTTGATTTCCCTCAGGAATAGTTGAAATGGTTGTTGATAAATAAGCCTCAAGGCCATGTCCAAGAAACCAAATTTCAACTATTGATGACCAATCTAAATAATTTTATCCATTTAATTTCTCCATGGTAATAACTGATGTGCCTGAAAAATGGGGAATAGTCACAATTGTGGACATGGTTGAAAGGCTTCTGGAATAAGAGTGCTATAAATGAAGACATGATACAAGAAGAACACCTCATTGTTCTAGTTGACTGGATCTAGAGCAGGTTGGATCTGGGCTGGGTGATAAACTTGAAGATCTGGCAGTAAAATCTAGGTGAGAAGCTTGAAGCTTCTTCAAGCTTGAACGGCAGCCGGAGACGCACAAGGAAGGTTGATGGTAGAAGGTCAAAGGTCGGTCGGTCACTAGGTGAGGCGACAGAGCAAGACAAGATCTGAGCAAGGCTTCACGTTCGACGGTGAGGCACGATCAACGTCTAACACGAACACTGACGAAAGGACGCACCAGATCTAAGAGAGCATGATCGACAGCGAGGCACGGACAAACAGAGGTGGCCAACATCTGACATGAATTGACAGAAGAACCTCTACTTTTGAGGATAAAGATGCATGAGATGTTGCTGGAGATATACGCAAGACTAGCGTTGGATAGCGGCGACGGCGGGAGCTGCTGGATCTAGGGTTAGGGTTTGTCTAGCGCTCTAATACTATGTGAGTAAAATAATGTGTATTATGTCAAAAAATGTATAATATAAGAGAATATATATACATACAAGTATTTAAGTTAATTATATTAATATCCCTCACTTATCTTATTTAACATAGGCTATGTTAATTTTTGCTCATCAATAATTTCTATCGATATCCTGATCTTATATAAGATCCTTGTAATTCATATCATATCTAAGTGTCTCTTATCAAGTTTTTTTTAGTCTTCCTTTTATCTCTTTTGTTAGATATTTGTTCTATTTGATCCACCCTGCCCATAGGAAACCTCTTTTGGTCTTATTTTTGCATGATCAAACCATCTTAATTATATCTCATGTATCTTATTTTCAATAGAGATTATTCTAACCTTATCATGAATAATTTCGTTTCTAATTTTATTTTTTCTTTTATGGCCTCATCCAACACCCTCATCTCCATTATACATATTTTGCACATGCTAGTACCCATCTGCGAATATGTGTGATACAAGTTGATCTTATAGTTGTCTTATAAAATTTTCTTTTTAACCATCTTATCTTAATTTTATAGATAACATCCTTATTACTCCCCATCTTTTTTTATGATTGATCCGACATATCTATATTATTTTTCCCCAATACGATTTTATCTTTCAATTTTACCATAACATCATCCACCATTATATTTTTACTAACCTTTCATTCTATATATTTTGTTTTCAATCTATTTAACTTAGAATCTCTGGGTTTAAAGTGTTTCTTTACATCTTGAGCTATTTACACCTTTTATCTTATCCATCAACTTGCTGGCCCCCTCCCCTTCTCGAGCTTACCCGTTGTCTCATCCACCAGCTTACTGTCCTCAGGTTCTTTTCCTAGCAATTATTGGAACTTCAAAGAGTCACAGCTATGTCAACCCATTTTCTTGACAATGGTTGAACTTGCCAGTTACCTCCCCCTTCTTTCTTATTTCTTTTTTTGAAGCTTGAAACTTTCTTGAAATCGACATATGGCGATTTTTCATTCCCGTGAAAGTTTCCCAGGAGCAACCCAGAGTAGAAAATTTTCTACCTCGACCCAGCTAAAGAAAAAAGGAAAATTAGCCATGAAAATTTTCTACCTTGACAGGTATTAATCTGAGCTGCATTAAAGCATTCGTACACTGCCATTTTGTCGAAAGCTTTTGAGAAAGCCCCTTCCGAAACATAATCATATCAAATATCTTCCAAGTTAACTATAAATAAATTCTGAGTGAAACTCAACTTTTACTTTCTCCCGCTCCTTTAGCTTAAACTGCTTTGTTTCGCTCACCAATTTAGCTGTTTTTCTTTGTATGCAGATGGCACTTTTGCTTTTGTAAGATCCTGTTGTAGACCACAAGAAAAAGAGAAATTAAAGAAGAGTTTACTCTTTTTTTTAACATTCCACTTGAGTTTATGTGAAGTAGTGCCGGGGATTCGTTGCTAACAAAGCAGGGCATATTGACCCAAGACAAGACATGCACATAACATATGATAATGAAAGTCAATAGGCGCATATTCATATGAACTAACTGACATGATTTTTGGCTCATTGTTTGTGGAGTAAAAGGAGGAACATGAACATGGCCACCTTCTATATGGGCTTCATTCATTCCCATCCAATGCTTTGTAATAACATACATATTGAAAAATCCCTTTTTTAAGTCTGGATGTTCATATTTTTTGTTATCTGTCCTGGCACAAACTGGCCAATTTGCATTGGAACTAATGATTCTTGAAAGAAAGGGCAGATATTTATTTGTTTTTGAATCGAAGCGAGAGGGTGTTGCAAGGTATTGCAATCTGTTCCAGCGATAACTTAGTTTGCTGAATAACGAAGTCTTTCTTTACTCTTCTTGGAATAAAGTGTCTTTGAAAATGCCTAATCCTTTCAAGACGGTGTGTGTGAATAGAACATATCAGGGCATGGGCATATATATAATATATAATAATACCGAGAGAGTGAAAAATCTCGCTTTAAAACGTGCTTTTTTAACGGTATCACTTGTGTCAAAACTTTTTCTTTAGGTTCTAGGTTTACATTATAATTAATTAATATAAAAGTACTATTATTTGCAGGTTAAATTATACTGGACATTTATGATATTCACTAAATTAAGTTATAGCAGCATGTCATTTCCATTTTGAAAGTTATATATGAACTTATGTAAAACAAACTTAACATTGAGGTGCTCTGATATTATAATAATAGCTTTAAAACAATAAAAAGAATGGTGTTATCAATTTGTATGGGTAAAGCCTAAAGCCATGACAAACTGGACTTGTCAATGTTGACCTCTCCGTTGCTAATGTAACTCCTACTCATTTGTGGTGACATTCCAATCAAATTTTGTTTCAAACTTGCCAGCTGCCAGACCCAGAGGATTATATTATATCGCATGTTAATATAATAATTTTGAACCTAATTTATAGATGGGTATATATTTATATATATAATACGTTGCAATAACCAATTGAAATCTCAATGGAATATCAGTTGTATTGGCCCCAACTAACCACCTTTAAAAGAAAAAAGAAAAAGCAACGAAGTGTTGCTTGTTTCTAGAGCCATAGGTAGTACAGTACACATGGTGGCGGTGGTGCTTTGTTGTTGTATTGTACCCTTCATTCAATAGATGACACAGCTGTTCCAGCCTGCAAGTGCTACAATCTCACTCAAACGTCCCCCACCCCACCTGATCATACAGAATGGAAACCTCAACTTAAGGGAAAGTGAGAGAGTGGGGGCCCATAAATATATATATATATATATACGTACACAATACACACACATATATATATTCTCTTGTTAACATATATTTTATTATTAAATAGGGTAAAATTAAAAGATAAAGAGTTCTCAATGCTAAAATGAGAGTGGTGCTTATTATACATAAAACAAAAAATATATGAGAAAAACACTTGGATAACTACAGCGTTAAATGATAAGTGAAAAGAAATAAATAAATGTAGCTATGGATGCGTGATGATGATGGGGGAGAAATGTAACAAATATGATAGAAAAATGTTAAACTAAAACAAAAATGTTATTAAACACGAAGCTTTAATATTTTATATGACACTCAATATTAATAATCAGTTATTAATTAGTGATTATATGTTAATAATTATGGACAAATAAGAATCATTAGAAACTTGTTATCTTTATGTAGGGATGTTATGTTGTCTGCATCGAACAAGATTATGTTACTCAACACGAGTTTATAAAGAGTGGGTGCGTGGGTTCTACCACTCATGGGTCTATGCCTCTCTCTTAATTTGCTTGTGTCGAACAAATTTTATGTTGCCCGACACGAATAATAAAAAATTTTCCATTTTGATGTTATATATAGTGTTAAAATTAGTTTAAATAAAAAATTTAAAATTAAAACAATTAAAAACTCTTAAAACCTTATCAATTATATGAAAAACTAAATAGTTAAAAATTATATAATTGATTTCGCTTAGTACGGGGATATTATATTTATATCTACATATTTAATTATATATAAATATATTATAGTTAATGGAGAGAGAGAGAGAGAGAGCACAAAATTTTTTGAGGATGATCTGTAATTTGCCCGTTGGGGCCGTTCATCGAAAGGGACGGTTCCGACCAACGAAACAAAGCAACATAAACAATGTTCCCCGAACGTGCCAATCATAACGGTACACTTCTTCCAGTATTTATTTATAATTTCACGGTGGGGAGAATCGAATCTCAGTACCCCAATCAACGGTCCTCCACGGACTCAACCTGAGAGCGGAGAGGGCCCATTCAGTGGCAATCAATCATAGGTCATTCAAATTCCCAATTTGGACGCTCCTGATATCAAGATCTTTCACGAGGTGGACGGTCCAGATCATTTTTTTCTGATATATTGGATGCCGTTGGAGATATGGCTGGCTGTGGCTGGATTTCACGCGGGTTTAGACTAGAGACACCTATATCATCATCGTATATGTATAATTTTATTTATATATATATATATAAAAGAGTAATCTCATTTTTTATCATAATTTATTATTGACGCGTATTAATTAATTAATTAATGTTAAATCTATCCATGTGATCAAGACAAGAGTGAATTATGTACATAACTGAGTGAATATGAATTTTTTCACAAATAGTGCATAATTGTGTAAAGAAATAAGCTGTGATTGTGTGCTTTTTTTATTTTATTTATATTTGTAAATGAAGATGACAATATATCACCCATTTATTTATTCTAATAATATTTAAATATATATAACAAACCTCAACAACAGATTACAGATCATAATCATGGGTTTATTTATTTAACTTAGATGATTTGTATTTCAATGATTTCCATTTAATCTGAGTTTAAGTAGAATTAAAGAAATTACTACTTAAATTATCTTTTTAAGTAAAAGGAGAGTTTGCGGAACAGATGTAGGAGTGAACGGTTAGGATCGAGCCAGGGCTGTGATTGTCTGTAGCTGAGTTGTCGATCAATGATTAGACAGACAAGACTTCGAGCATTAGCAATTAATTGAATTCCAAATTATAAGTCCTCGAACCGACTCTCTCTCTCTCTCTCTCTCTCTCTCTCTCTCTCTCCACCTCTTCTATATATACCGTCTTCCTCTGCCGCTTTATCCCCCACCGTCTCCATCCATCGCTGCCCAACTCTCTCCCGCTTTCTGATAGTTTCTCTCGATCCTTCTTTCCTCTCTCTATCCATTGTTCTCTCTCTCTCTCTCTCTCTCTCTCTCTCTCTCTCGGCGGTGTTAGAAATAGAGAAGACGACCGCGAGAATGGCGTACTCGACAGTTGCGTTGGCGTTGATGTTCGCTTTGGTGGCCGGATCGGCCATCGCTCAATCTCCGGGAGCCGCGCCGACTACTTCTCCAGTTGCCTCGCCCCCCAAGGTGTCGGCGGCGCCAACTCCGTCCGTGAAACCACCGACCTCCTCTCCAACCTCTGCTCCGACCATCTCGCCGCCGACCGCGTCTCCGGTTTCCTCTCCCCCTTCTCCTCCCACTGGCCCCGTCTCGTCTCCCGCAGGCACGCCCCACCTGTCTCCGTCCCCGATCTCATCTCCCGGCCCGTCCCCGACCTCCACTCCGGGTAACTCGGCCGTGCTGAATGGAGTCACTCTTTCCGGCTCCGCTGCCGTGATGTTCTTCGCCGCGACGTTGTTGCTGTAGATCTGATCTGGAGTTCCTTCGCTCCGGCAGAGTTGAAGAGCTAGGGTTTATATCTCATATTTTGGTTTCGATTTTATTTTTTCGTTTTCCACTTTTGATATTTGATTACAGTGACTGTTGGTGATGGCGGTGGTGTGATTTTCACTATTGTTACATTGCATTTGGCAGATTTACAGTTGATTTGCTTTATCACGATGAATTATGATGAATTCTTTTATATATATATATATCGTTATTTCTTGTTATTCCAAAAATAGTCTCTGGCCATGCTGTGTGATATGATATCTCTTTTAATGGCATCCGTATTTCGGATCAATCTTCGTTATTGATTCACTTAATGACGTATTAAAGCATGATAGAGGAGAGAGAGAGATCCCATGTGAGAACGACTGTAGAGCCTAAAAGAAAAAAACTAAAGACAAAAGAAATATTTGTCGGCTAGTGAGGGATGACGGTGAAGAAGGGGTGTGGGAGAGAGGGAAAGCCAGCTGTGAGTTGTAATAATGAGGTGGTGTTGTTTTCTAGTCTACTTTTTCTTTTCGGTAAGACTGGAAAAAGTAGACAGGTGTCACGTGGTTCACAGTCGCCGTTGAACTCTCCACGTCTCAGTGCTCCATGTGCATTGCATGTGGCTGAGAGAGAGAGAGAGAGAGAGAGAGAGGTGGTGTGTGTGTGTGTGTGTGTTTCTTTTCAGTTTTTTATTAGCTGGCCTAAAAGCAAGCTAGAAGCGTAGAGTAATCTGATTTGAGGAAGAAAGAAAAAAGAAAAATCAAATGCTGCTGCCCGCCTTATTACTATATTCTTTTGTGGTTACACTTGCAGATTGTGTAGGCCGCAAATTGAAGAAGAGGGAAGCAAGATGCAGGCACTTAATGATTATTATGCTATAATAATATAATAATAGGGCTTCAACAATTGTGTTTCTTCTTTTAGTAGTAACAATATGTAAACTCTATAATAAACACATAATGGAGAGGTTTTTACATTTAAATTAAGATATTAGAACTCACTCTTAATTCAAAATCTCAAGCTCGCTGGCATTTAGTATCTACAAAAATTAAACTATCAACTAGCAAGAGTTTTGAGCGTGGTTGGCATACCGGCGGTTTAATCACTTATAAGTTATCTTTTTAGTTTATAAATTATATGATTTATTTTATTACGTATTTGTCAAAATTTAAAATTTTAAACACTACTAAATTTATAAGTTATTTTAATAATTTATAAAAAAAAAGTTGAAAAAATAAGTACCACTTATAATTTGTTTTGTTGATCAAATAAATTATAAATTTACTTTCAAATATTTCAATTCTCTATCCTTCTCCTTCAACCCTCTGTCTTCCATGTTGTTGCCTTCCACTAGCTTCTCCATTAGTGTCGCCTCCAACCCCATCCATCCCCAATGGCCACCGTTTCCAACCTCCGTTGCTATCTCTTCTATTTTTGTCATCGGCATTCACTTCTTTAATAGTCACTATATTTAATATAAATATTATATTAATATATTTTTTAATAATTATGTATAATTTATTAACATATAAGTATTAATTTCTAATTTATTTTTATTAAAAAATAATATTTTTATAAATTTTATTTATATTTTCAACAAAATATCTATTTTAATCTTTTTGTTAAATTGGGGTAGTTTATCAATTTTTTCAAACTAAATATATAATTATATAAATGATAGTATAAAATATATTTATCCAAACACGTTATTAATTTAAACGTTAATTAATTTTTAAATTTTACACAATTATAAATATAAGGGTTTATAAGTCTAAAAAAAAAAAATCAAACCCTCTTTTATTTATTTATTTATTTATTTTTCCCGGGGTGATCGTGTTGGAAACTTGTAGGAAAGTGCATAGAGAATTTGTTCTCGGGCATATATTCAATTCTAGAGAAGTGGGCGAAGCGATCAGGCTGTCAGATGCTAAACGTAGAGAATTTGTTCTTAGTGATGTAAGTCTAACATTTAACTCGTTAAAGCTGCACTTCCACTTCCACGCTCACTCCTTGGATACCCTGCTCTTCCTCCTTTACCTAAACCCATCGCCATCGTCCAATGGAAGTAATTAACCACCAAACGCTTCATTGGCCCCTAGATATTTGCTTGAGCTGTACGAAGGGACAAACACCAACTCCCACTGATGTTTTTACCACTGTCTAGCTACAATCATAAGATACAACTTGAAAAGCTGAGTTTTGTAGTAGCTAAGTGGTCTACCAATGTCTTAGTGACTCCCGGCCAGGGTGGTGTGGGGTGCCTTTCAACCAGATTCCCTCTTTATATTAATATGAACCCATTACACTAATCCTTAAATGGGTTACTAGTCGATTAAGGAAGGAAACTTCTATCGGACAATTAACACACAAGAAGATAACAAGTCCTTCTCAAATAAATAGAAAAAGGCCCACCCTAAAGTAGGGATATAAATAAGTCTCAATGACCTCTTTCATATATTTACTTCAGCAAATTCTTAAATAAATTTTATACTTATGCTTATCTTTACTTTAAATAAAATCAATTAAGACCTATTAAAAACCCATTTACTTCTCTGTCCACATGTTCAAGCAACAATCAATTTCCTGAACTGCATAGAGGCGTTAAGATGGTCCAAACAGGTGGATTACTGACCATTGATTTTGGGCTGGACTAACTTTGTTAAAAAACCCTCTAGGATTGGCTTGTGTTATTAAAGGCGCGGCGCTGGAATGCTTCTATCAAGGCGAGCTTAGGTGCGCCTAGGCCCAGGGCGTCTTGGGCTCAGGAGCGCCTATGGCTTTTTCAACTGTTTTTTTTAGGGTTTTATTTTACTATTTATTATTTTATTTAATTTTTTATTATTTAAAATTTAAATTTATTATTTGAACTACAAATTCGATAATGAGTAAAAAAGCTATCACCTCAAATGCTTCAATTAAAATTGAATTAGATGAAGATGGAGAGGGAGATAATGTGAAAGAAGATATTAGAGATATGTTTTTAATGATGAAAATATTTGATCTTGATGATAAGTATGATTTTTAGATTATTTAAAATATATAATTAGTTAATCTTGATAAGATTTAAGACTTATAAATTGTTTTAAGATTTAATTTCAGTTGAGATAAAGACTTTTATATTGTATCTTTTAATTTTTTTTATTATTCTTTTTATTAATATATGTTGAATTTTTTAATTTTCTTGATAACATGCTTGCGAATATGTTATTAGAAATTAAGACCTATTTATACTTTATTCTTCAGGTAAAATATATATATATATATATATATTTTATCAGGCATTCATCTTGCTTTGCGCCTTACACCTTAAGGCTCCAACACTCTTTTGCACCTTAGTACACCTTGCACCTTTAATAATATTATCAATATCAAATCAATTTATGTAAAAAAAGATTATAATTTTTTTTATATAATAGTTTCTTTTTGAAAAATATTGTGTTCTCACCCTAAGTGTAAGGGTTTTACATATTAGATTATTACTAAAATTTGAAATAAAATAAAATAATTCAAAAAACACGTTGATAGGCAATAAATATGAAGATTTAAAACATTAAAAATAAAAATTTAAACAGAAAAGATAATTCATGAAGCATTATAGGCTCAAATTTGGCCCTAAGAAAGGGCATATCTAAAATTTAAAAAATATTTTAGATAAAAATCCTATATATTAAGATTAAAAAATTGCTTTAGGGTAAAAAAAAAAAATTATTTAAAGTTAGGAACCTTATTATATACCCCTTGCCTTACTTATCCTCAACTGGAGAAATTTTTTTTTTCCCCTTTTGCTTTATTATAAAACTTTTTACATCTAAATTCATTTTAAATATGACGAGTTTAGTGCTCTCAATAACACAATCTAGTAGTCCTAGCTATTCCTTTGGAACCTGCTCCATCATAGTTAGAGTGTTGTTCTGAAATTGAAATCGAGAGCTATCAGGTTCTCTAATTTAACTTTTTTACTATATTTTAGGATCAATAGATGAGGGCGTTAGTGATAGGACATTACCAAAAAGAAAAAATATAACGAGTTTAATGGTCTCCGTCCAAAGGCGTCCTCGTTGGCCAGACCTGGCCCAGAGTCTGGCCTTACGATGGCACAGCCTGCAGGCCTCGCTGGCATGGGGCAGTCATGGCCCACATGTGCAGGGCCATGCCGTGCCCCACATGCAGCCTGCAATCTGGGCTGCATCAGAAGCCCATACCAGGGCGGGTTCTTAATAAAAAGAATTATCCTTTTTTAACAAAAGGTGGGGGGGGGGGAAAATAGCCTGAAAAACGATTCAGTTCAGTCCATTTTACACGTCTACTGATGGTGCCTTGACACCTTCAATCTGGGTAATACCTACAGGTACAAGCTAATAGGCTGCTTAATTGTTAAAATATTGAGAGTTATACTATTTGTACAGAAACACTTTTATCAATTGGTTTACAGGTGTGATATATCGCGAGAATTAGTGATATTTGAGATGTAAATTGAAGCAATTTATCGCGATAAATTAGATCTAAATGAAAAGCGGGAGACAGAGAGACTGGACAGAACTCAGCTCGTCGTCCTCTTCGTCGTTCTTCGATGAATCCAAGAAGCAGGACTAGTCTTCATCGTCCTCCTTGTCGAGCTGCTGGGTCCACTAAGGTCCTAAAGAATGTAAGAACTTATCTTTGCAGAATCGAATAACTAAAAGCTTGATTCTGGTGATTACGCTGTTGAAAATAACGACCAAGGCTAGAATCAAAGCACCCAATTTCCAGAAACTGTACACTTGAGGGACTTTTTCGATGCTGAAAAGGGAGAAGAATGGCGAGTGGGTCATTACCGGAGCAAGATCGAGAGTTGGATAGAGCTCTAGAAGAAACGATAGATCTACGAGCTGGGTTTGCTGTCGTCGTTCTTCCTTGTGTTCGCCGGCGACATGGAGGCAGTGGACCACCGGTGGAACCAGCACGGGCTCGGTGGCGACAACCGGAGCGAGAGTTGTCGCTCACTCCACCCGGGTCCTGTGAGCTTGCTCCATTGGAGCGGGAAGGGCAAGCCCTGGGCCCGACTCGACATGAAGAACCCATTTCCTTTGGATTATCTCTGGCAGCTGTACGATCTGTTCCATCTTCGGCAACATCACAGATTGAAGCAGCCGTTATCGACTTCTTCGCATTCAAATTTGATTTGATTTGATTCTTCTTTCCATTTTCTTTCAGATATTCATTTCATGGCTGTGTACAAATTCAATCTGTTCTTTTTCCTTTGATTCTTGTTCTTTTATTTACAAAATTTGTGGGTTTTGGGTCCATTTGGGAGGTGTTCCTGATTTGGAACAAATTTTGGGTCAAAAAGAGAATAATATGTTAGTGTTCTGTAGATCTACCAATTCCAATCCATTTTTACTGATAAATGAATTGAATGGTGTCCCATTATGATTTGCTTTGCAACTGTCGCCCTCTCATGGCTGATTCTCAACTTCCTTAATCCTTAAGATTTAATCTTTTGAGATTTTGAGTAACTCAATCATTGATTTGATGATTCCATTGACAATGAAAGAGAAGCAAAGGGAGAGAGAAAAGAGTTTTGAGTCTTTTGAGTTTGGGTAAATTGGTCATTTTATTGTCCCTGTAAAACATTCTGTACAACTCAAATATTGATCGGCCCTGGGCATTATAACAGTAATGCTACTAAATTTAGCATTCTGGTGGTGACATCGATCTAGTACAATGAGAGAGCGGGGTAAGGGACTTTTCACAATTGTGAGAGAGCAAACTGAAACACTGCGACCGACAAAACAAGAACAGGTACAACACGAGAGAGGGTCCCGGCGGCTGAAGATGACTGTAGAACAGTGGCGGGAGGCGTGGTAACCACCATTGTCGGTGGTGTTGAGGCAGCAGCGGCGGTGGCGTTACCAGGAGGCGGCACTGCGGCAGAGGCGGCTCCACCGGCCACGGTGACTGCCAGCTTCATGCCACTGCCACAGTGGCCAATTACTCCACAAATGTAGTAATGGGTGCCGGCAGTCTTGAGAGCTATGGTGGTGGAGCCACTATTATCTGTGGTGATGGAATTCCCCACAGTGCAAGTCTTGTAGTCGCTTCTACTCACTTCATCCACAGTATGCCCACTTCCATAATTAAACACTACCACAACACAATATACATACATACATATACGATAACTAAATCATCACCATCTAATTAAGAAAAACGACTGGCTTACGAAAATTAATATGATTATTATCCATAGAGATGGTTGAAAACTAGAACTCATACAGCTAATTCTACCGAAGACTGAATGAAGTCCTAGACTTCTGATCTGAATCCGAGTATAGAGTGGTGATAAGAGGTATGTAGTAGGAACTCACCTAGAGTGTCACCAAGCATGAAGGTCTTTCCAGTGGTCCAGGCGCTGTAATCAACGCCCATTGTCCATCCCGTTAAGTCCCCAACTGCGTAAACTGTGGCCAAACTAGGCACTGCTGAACACACAACCATCATCAGCAGATTCACAATTCCAGCACCAAAACTTGCCATTTTTGTGCCAGTATATATGTCAATGCCAGAGAGAGAGAGGTGATTGGGGATGGTGAATGGGAAAGTAGGTGTATCTTATGTAATGGAATAAAGGGTATTTGAAGCAACTGCTTGTGTGGCCAAATTACCGAAAAGTGCATGGTTGTAAAGGACAAACTTCCTCGCAGATCACTTGGGTTTGAGTCTATGCCTAATGCCCACAGCTGCCCAAAGGATTTTTTCTTAAAAAATAAATTGAGTAAAAAGTTAATTTAGGATCATCTTATTAAAAGAATTCAAAAGGAGTAATAAGTACCATACAAGTTTTGCCTCTACTACACTAGGATCCTGTTGATAATATTATTAGTCTTCTTTATTTTTTTGTCTATTAGGTAAAGAGTAAAGATTTAAAGAAAACCCATTCATTGGTAAGGGGAAGGAGAGAAGGCTTTTCATCTACTGAGCAAAGCATAGGAACAAACCTTGAGCTATTTTTTCCCTACTAGCATTACGTACAAAATATAGTATAAATTACTTATACACACGTGTAAAAATAGATATATACGTAAGTATAAGCATATTTTATATTCTTATTTTATTTTCTCATTATAATAAAGACATTTTGACTTTCAGTTGAGATTTTCTTCATACTATTTCCTTCTTCCACCCTCAATTGTCACGATGACTAATTAAATAACAGACTTCAGAAAGAATATGAGATGAAACTTCCCGTATATCCTAAGACTGATGAAGCATGGATTCGATGTCATTCTTATGAAACCCACAAGACAATTTGTAGCCAAGACATGAGTTTTTGCAGACATCAAACAGGATGTAGAATTTCCAACATTTTTTAGAACATCATGCTTGAGTAGAAAGAAATTTGAGAATCAAGAAGATGAAAGGGATGCCCTAATCTACACGTGCCTAGGATTTATCTTGTTATTTTGGTTTGTTTCTATTTCTATTTCTATTAGATGATTATCATCACATTAGAGGATTTTGATTGGAATCCTATTAGAACTTAGATTCTTAATCATACTAATAATTAGTTTAGTTTTGGCTAATTATGTAACTTTTTATTCACCTCTTGATTATTGAATACATTGGTCTTGATTCTCTCTTGGCCATTCATTCCCTTCTCTTCTCTTATTCTCTTAGCTTTTATTTCTTCTCAAACTACTACCACTACTTCTTTCCCCACTTGCTACACTTTTTGGTTGCTGTCCTGCATCATGCTTATAATTCACCCTAACCTTATAGCGCACCATCCACGTTCTTGGTCAATAACTCATTTCTATTTTCGTTTCTCTTACATCTGATGTTCTGGCCTAACACGTGGAGATCAAGAAAGTGAAAGTTTCGTAGATAATCATCATATCATGTGTTGCTAATCTTTCAAGTGTTCTATTCAATTAAGTGCATCTTGCAAACACATACGAGCTCCTATGTATGCATATTCTTGTCAGGACCCTTTACGTTGGTTAAGGGTAGTTAGAGGGATTAATCAATGTATGGGGAGGTTGTAACAAGTAGAGGGTAGCGTAACAAGAAGTTGTTAATGATAGTTGATACAGTTGGAAGATTGTAACAAAATAACAGTAGGAGTTGAGGGAGTTAAGCGGTTGAAGGTGGTTGTAACAGTTGAACCGCCTATGAGGATGGGCATATATAAGGGGCTTTCCCTCTCAAAAAGAGATCATCAATGCATATTTTGATGAATTCTAATTTCCTTCTCTCTTAAATTCTCTTTGTTCATCCTCTCTCTCTCTTAAACTCAACCCTAATTCCCCTCACACGAGGAGAATTACCCCTTGTCAGGCTGAGACCCTAACAATTTGGTATTGGAGCTCGAGCCTTGGACTGGTCGACGATTCTGTTTGGGCAATGGCGAACGGCGAACGGCACACGGTTGAAGCAGATGGAGCTTCAAATTTAGCAAGTCAGTGCGACAGTGGCAGACATTCAAAGGAAGATGGCAACCATCAATGGTGTGATTGAACGAAAGATTGAGTAGACCATTGATCGCAAGTTGGATCATGCAATGGCGAACATGTGGGAGGAAGTTTTCAACCAAATTCGAGAAGTGAAGGACCAAGTCTCCGGCCAGTTTCAAGAAGTGAAGGACCAAATCCAAAGCTTTATGCTCATGTTCGTGGGTCAGAATTCTATCAGATTATCACCCAAATTTCATCCAAGAGAATGCTTGGAACTGGTCTTGTCTAGGCATGGAACGATGCCAAGAATCGAGGAAACCACAGATTTGGAGGCGACAACATTGGCGGCGAAGGAAGTCGGAATTGGGCGAGTAGGTTGGAAGGAATCGGTCGTGCCAACAAGAATCACGAAAACTGCAGGCTTGGAGGCGGAAGCACTGGCGACAAAGGTCAGAAATGGGCAAGCAGGTCGAAGGTTAGTGATGTCATTGGTTTAATCCCTCCCCAATTTCCTATGCCCAAGATGGACATGCCGATGTTTGAAGGACAAAACTCGCGATGGTGGGTTCGGAGGTGTGAGAAATTATTTAGTCTCTATCAAACATCGGAAGAGCATAAGATAACGTTAGCAGCAACCTACTTGAACAACATTGCCGATTCTTGGTTTCAAGATTGGTACAAGTCGCAAGAAGGCAACAGCTAGTCACGATTCATGGAGAATTTCTGTATAGGATTTGGAGATAAGAATTTAGCAAACATTGTGGAAGAATTGAACAAGCTAAAGCAAGTGGGAACAATGCAGCAATACCAAGAAAAAATTGAAAAACTCAAGTCAATGATGCTCACGTTGAATCCGGGAACAAGCGAAGCCTACTTAGTTTCAAGTTTTATAAGTGGGTTGAGTGACGAATTAAGGCCAGTAGTGAAGATACAGCGACTGAAAACAGTCAGAGAGGCAACGAAAGGAGCTCGACTACAAGAACTGTGTCACAAGACAGGGGAGAAATCTGAATTTTTGCAACTAAAGTTTGTGTTTAGATGCGGATACTACCCATTTTGTATTGCCTAGTATTTTATTCCCTTGATTGTATTTTTTTTCCAGCTGAATAGTTTGTTAAGCAATTATGCTAGGTGTCCAGGTGCTAGAATAAGACAAACTAGTTGGTTAAAGAGGGTGGGATCTGCTGTGACAACACCCGCGGAACAAGCTATATATGCTTATTCATTTTTCTGTAAAAGCAATTGAAAAATTCAATCAAAAACTCAGTTACTTTCCCTCCTACTTCTCTTCCTCTTTCTCTACAATTCCCTCTCTGTTATTCTTTTATGTTCCAGCACACTCCTCTGATTCTCGCTGAATCAGGAGAGTTGCTAATTGTCACTATTGTGAATGAAGCATCAAAACGATACCATCTTGATGAAGGGTAAAGTGGGCAACCTCAGTTACCCAAACATGGGCGCCTGATGGATGGCCACTTAGAAATCATCAATGGCTTCTCATCTCTACCCGACACCCCTTGATTGTCCTTTGGCCCTTTCTGTTAATCATGTTATACGATCCATCCTTGGCCGTCGATTCTGCCTTTATTTAGATCCAATCTTAGCCGCTCAGATTCTATATAAATACTACAGTTCCTCGAGATTGAAGATTGCAGAAGAAAAATCAAAGAAAGAAAAGAATGGAGGAAAGAGCAATCGACAAAAGGGTTCTTTCAGTGAGCAAGGGTTTTTCATTATCTATGTTTTCTATTTTTGTGTAATTTCTAGTTCTTAGGGTTTGCTTCTAATCTGTATTTGATGATTGAGAGGCTATTTTTGTTAGAGAACTATTGATGTACATATTGTATGTTTGAGGGTGTAACTTTTTCTCCAAATAGTGCAATGAGCTCTTCTCCCAGAGCTCAACGTGGACATAGCCCTATTCTAGGGTGAACCACGGTAAAAACTTTTGTGTCCCTTTTCTTGGTTTATCTTGTTGCTCGCATTTATTTTCTACGTAAGTCTTTGTGTGATTTTCTTCTACCGAAGTGTTTGGATTCTATGAATACTTGTGTTGATGTGTTTGAGTCTTCTGCTCATTACAACAGTGGTATCAGAACACGGTTATATTATCGTGTTCTAGGGTTTAAGTTAGAATCCAGGTTATTCAATTTCGAAGGGGGGGGGGGTATGTTCTTTGCTCTGTAAATCAAACCATTTCTCTAGGGTCTTCGAGATTCATTGTCAGTGGGTGTGTGCTGAGTGAGTCTTAATCTAGAGGTCTAGGTTACCTTCGTGCAAAGCGAAGATGGCGTCCACCCGATTTGAAATCGGAATATTTGATGGAAAAGGGGATTTCGGTAGTTGGACAAAGAAGATGAGGGTCTTACTCTCTCATCACAAAGTGCTTATAGTACGGGGACCAGATGATCGGAAATGATCCATAGACTAGATTGCTCGAACTGAGAAAATAAGAGATGAGGCTTACAATATGAAATTTCTCCATCTCAGTGACAGTGTTATTCGAAAGGTAGATGGTATGTCTAACCTTACTGATCTTTAGAATAAGCTTGATTATCTGTTTTCTGTTATGACTGCACCTAATCTTATATATCTAAAAGACATGTTGTTTAACTTTAAGATGGATACCTCTAAATCAATGGATGAAAATATAGATGAATTTACTAAACACTGGAAGACATTAGTGAGGCAATGATTTTATTGAATTCCTTGCCTGATGATTATGATGTTGTTAAACATGCTTTACGATATACTGGCATAGTTCCTAGTTTAGATCTTGCAATCTAGAGTATTAAAGATAGAACTTGAACTAAATTCATCTAAGAAGTCAGGAAATAATCTGTTTGTGAAAGCTAAAAATGATGTAGAAGTCACATAGGTAATTCTAATCAATCTAATGGAACAAGGTCTAAAGGAAAGAAAAAGGATAAGAAGAGAAAACAAAAACAAACTAAGTAGAAATGCTACCACTGTAGGAAAAAAGGTCACATTAAAAAATATTATTATAATTTTATTAGGAAACAAAAACAGGGGGAACATAAATGTGAATGCAGGTAGTTCTAATTGTTTAGCTGAAGTGCTTACTGTCTCTAGTTCATTTGCTGAAAATGAATAGGTAATGGATTCAGGCTGTTCCTTTCATATGTGCACCAATAGAGAATGATTTCAAAATTTTAACCATAAAGAAACTTGAACAGTTTATATAGGTAATAACCACTCATGTAGTGTCCAAGGTATTAGTGACATATCTTTAAAATTACATAATAGCAAAACAAGGATTTTAACTGATGTGATGTATGTACCAGGTTTAAAAAAAAACTTGATCTATCTTGGCACACTTGATGAGTTAAGTTTTTCATATAAAGCAGAAAATGGTTTCATGCATGTTCTTAAAGGTGATAATCTAATCTTGCCTGGTACCAAGAAAAATGGCTTGTACATTTTAAATGGTTGCTATCATCCTTCTATTAATATGCATTTTGCTTGCATTGTAAATTCTGATGAGACAGACTTATGGCACTTGAGACTTTGTTACATGAGCCTGAAAGGTCTGCAGGCACTGAAAAATTAAGGCTACCTTGGAACAGTGTTTGCAGGATCCTTAGATTTTTGTGAGTCATGTATTCTGGGCAAACAACACATGTTGAGTTTCCCTCAAGGAACTCACCTGTCGAAGGTATGCCTAGAATACCTACATGTTGATTTGTGGGGGCCTTCCCAAGTTCTCTCCCATAGTGGTAACAGGTATTTTCTTTCCATTATAGATGATTACACTAGAAAACTTTGGATATTCTTGCTAAAAACCAAGGATCAGACATTAGAAAAATTTAAAATTTGAAAGATTTTAGTAGAAAACCAAACTGATAAGAAGATTAAAATATTAATGACAGATAATGGATTGAAATTCTGTAGTAGGGAATTTGATGTATATTGTAACTCAAGGCATACTTAGACATAAGACAATTAGAAACACACCCTAACAAAATGGGGTGGCTGAAAAAATGAATAGAACCCTACTTGAAAAAGTTAGGTGTTTTCTATTTACCTCAAATATGCCTAAATTTTGTAGGGAGAGGCACTTCCAACTGCTTCCCACTTAGTCAATAGAAGCTCTTCAACAATGTTAAATTTTAAATGTCCTGAAGAAATATGGACTGATAAGAAAGTAAATTTCAAATACCTAAGAGTTTTTAGTTGTGAGGCGTATGCTCATTAATCTAAGGGAAAATTAGAACCCAAATCCAAAAAATGTGTGTTTGTTGGCTACCAAGAAGGTACTAAGGGATATAGATTATGGGATAGGCATTCAGGTGAAGTTAAGATAATTATTAGTAGAGATGCCATATTCAATGAAACCAAATTTCCTTGTAAGTCAAATGCACTAGAACCTAATGAGGACAGAAACTTAGATGATCATGCCATTTTAGGTGATACTCAGATTCAAGTGGAGCAACTAGCCGTAATAAATGACCAGCCAGGTTCTCCAGCCACACTTGAACCAAATTTGGGCGGTGTTACATCCCCTATTAATCATACCTCTGATCACAATTTTGATTATGATCACAATTTTGATCATGAGGAACAAATAGATGACCTTGAGATTGAGAAGGAACAAACTAATGCTCCCTAACAAAATCTTAGTGACTATCAACTAGCCTGGGATAGAAGCAGGAGGGTGGTAAGACCACCCTCTAGGTATACTTATTCGGATTTAGTATATTGTGCATTGGTTGCAGAATATGAATTGAGGGACAGTGAGCCTTCTACATATGAGGCTGCCCACTCTCAAGACAATGGCAGATAGCAGCAAGCCATAGATGAAGAAATGGCATCGCTTGTTGCAAATGAAACATAGGAATTGGCTTCCAGACTAGAGAATCAAAAATTAATTCAGTGTAAGTAGTTGTACAAGCTAAAGGAAGGTATGTCTCTCTCTGATCCAATTAAATACAAAGCAAGATTAGTTGCCAAAGGTTTCACTCAAAGGGAGGGTATAGATTATAATGAAATATTTTCCCCAATTGTCAAGTTTAAAACTATCCATTTAATGCTTGTTGTTATTGTACATTTTGATCTAAAACTTGAACAACTAGATGTTAAAACTATCTTCCTACATGGTAACCTAGATGAACAAATATATATGGTTCAACCTGCTGGATACATTGATTTAATTAAACCTCAACATGTTTGTTTATTAAGGAAATCTTTGCATGGCCTAAAACAGTCTCCAAGACAATGATACAAAAAAATTGACCATTTTGTAACAGGAATTGGTTTTATTAGGATTCAATATGATATCTGCTTTTATTTTACTCTTTTAGATATTCTTATTTATCTGTTGTTGTATGTAGATAATATTTTGTTAATTAGCAAATCCAAGTCCAAAATTAGTGAATTAAAATCTATGTTAAATACGAAATTTGACATGAAGGACTTAGGGCATGCTAAAAAATTTTTAGGAATGAAAATAGCAAGGGATAGAAGCAGTTACAGTTTAAAAATACATCAATGTGATTACTTGTTAAAGGTAGTGCAAACATTTAGTATGAACAAATGTAAACCTGCAACGATCCTCTTAACTGGTCATTTTCTTCTATCAAAGTCACAGTGTCCCATTTCAAATTTTGAAATTATTAAGATGGAAAATATACCATATACAAATGCAATTGGAACCATTATGTATTCAATGATCAGTACTAGTCCAAACCTTGCTTATTCAATTTCTTTGCTAAGTAGATTTATGTCAAACCCTGAAAAACCTCATTGGGATGCCTTGAAATACTTGTTAAGATATATTAATGGTTATATTAATATTAGCTTATGTTATAAAAGAAGATATGATACTCTTGATCTTGTGGGATTCGTAAATTCAAATTTTGCAGGGAATAAAGACTCCAGAAAATCCACGACAACATTCTTTTTTACCTTGGGAGGGAATTACATCAAAACAATGTCGTCTTGATGAAGGGTAAAGTTTGCAACCTCAGTTGCCCAAACATAGGCGCCTGATGGATGATCACTTGGCAACCATCAACAACTTTTCATCTCTGCTCGACGCCCCTTGATTGTCCTTTGGCCATTTCTATTAATCGTGTTATACGATCCATCATTGGCCCTCAATTCTGTCTTTATTTGGATCCAATCTCAACCGCTTAGATTCTATATAAATACTACAGTTCCTCGGGATTGAAGATTGCAAAAGGAAAATTGAAGAAAGAAGAAAATGGAGGGAAGAGCGATCGGCAGAAGGGTTCTTTCGGTGAGCAATGGTTTTTCATTCTCTATGTTTTATGTTTTTGTGTAATCTCTGGTTCTTAGGGTTTGCTTCTAATCTGTATTTGGTGATTGAGAGGTTATTTTTGTTAGAGAACCATTGATGTACAGATTGTATGTTTGAGGGTGTAACTTTTTCTCCAAATAGCGCAATGAGCTCTTCTCCCGAAGCTCAACATAGACGTAGCCCTATTCTAAAGTGAACCACAGTAAAAACTTTTGTGTCCCTTTTCTCGGTTTATCTTGTTGCTTGCGTTTATTTTCTGCGTAAGTCTTTGTGTGATTTCCTTCTGCCGAAGTGTTTGGATTCTATGAATACTTGTGTTACTATGTTTGAGTCTTCCGCTCATTACAACAATCACCACACTGCTGTGACAAATTGTTGGTAGAGACCCTAACGAGGAAGCAAAAATTTTTCTTTCAAAGTAATCCGGTGGTTTTTAACCGCAAGGGTGTTAAGGAGGTAGTGAAAGTGTGCCTAATGGTGAAAAACAATATGGTGCCAATGGCCGGGGGAAATTAGGCGTTGGGTGGCAGATCTGGAACCATAGAGCAATGAAGGCAGACTGGTCTATGTTTTAAATGCGGAGAAAGATATGTACCAAGCCACCAATGCAGAAAACAATTGTTGATGTTGGAAGGAGACAAAGAAGTTCTAATAGCTGAGGAAGTGATAGAAGAGGAAGAGGTGATGGAGGCTGAAGAAAAGGATGGGGAGATATCCCTACATGCGTTAAGGGGTTTGGTAAACAACAAAACAATTAAAGTGGAAGGAAAGGCGAGGAATCACAGGTTGATGATCTTGATCAATAGCAGAAGCACTCATTGCTTCTTAGATGAAAAGATAGAAAAGAAATTGGGATGTGTAGCCACTAATGTACAGTAGTTGACAGTAACAGTGGCGAATGGAGAAAAGATGGTGAGCAAATTGGCTTGCATAAATTTTCGTTTGGAAATGCAGGGTGAAGTATTCTTGAGACTTGAGGCTCTTAAAGTTGGGAGGATGCAATGTGGTATTAGGAGTCAATTGGATGAGGAAAATTAGTCCTATCATCTTTGATTTTAATAAAGAATGGAAGGGCAGTGACTTTGGGTGGGAGTTTGGACGGTAGGACATGCAAACTCATCACGAGAAAAAGGTTGGGGAAGCTGCTGAAAGCAAGGATCCACCAGGTGGCGCACTTGTTTTCATTACAAGCCATAGAGGAGGAGGAGGTGCCAACGTAAGAGGGCTAGCTATCGGTGACAGTCAATAGCTCGGGCCAACCACTATGGCAGGTACATGAATCTGACTCTTTACATAATTTGTTGGAAGAATTTAAGGATCTCCTTGTAGAACCCTCATCCTTACCTCCTAAACGTGCATTTTTTTTACCATGCTATACCTCTCAAACCTAATTCGAAACCTGTTAATGTCCGTTCTTATAGATATCCACCCAAACAAAAACCTGAAATCGAAAATATTGTTAAGGAAATGTTACAGCAGTCTATTATTCAGCTTAGCCACAACCCATTTGCTTCTCCCGTCCTTCTCGTTAAAAAAGAAAGACGGTTTGTGACACTTTTGTATTGATTACTGTCAATTGAATTCAATAACCATTAAAGACAAATTCCCTATACCAATAATAGAAGACCTCCTAGATGAACTCAAACATGCAGCCCTCTTTTCAAAGCTAGACTTTAAAGGCTGGTTATCACCAAATTCGTATGAAACTTGAGGGCATTCACAAAACTGGATTTTGGACACACCATGGGCATTATGAGTTCAATGTGATGCTTTTTGGTTTGACACGTGTTCTTGCCACTTTTCAATCCTTAATGTATCAGATTTTTTAGCCTTATCTCTACAAGTTTATACTGATTTTTTCCGATGACATACTGATTTATAGCCCATCATTCTACCAACATCTCAGCCATCTCCAGATTGCATTTAAGATCCTTAGGTTTAACCAACTATATGTGAAGAGGTTGAAACATGCTTTTGCCCAACGGCAGGTGGAATATTTGGGCCACATTATCTCTGCCCAAGGGGTAATTATGGACCCAAACAAAGTGGAAGCTATGAAGAATTGGCCTGAGCCTACATTGGATAAGGCGATGCTGGGTTCTTGGGGTTGACAGAATATTATCGACGCTTCGTGCGCAACTATGGGATCTTATAGTAAGCCACTAACAGAGCTGTTAAAAAAAGATAATTTTCAGTGGAATGCACAGGCGTAGGAGGCATTCCAACGGCTAAAAAAAGAAATGAGTAAGGTGTTGGTTCTAGCCTTACCCAATTTCAGTCATCTGTTTGTATTAGAAACGGATGCGAGCAGTATGGGGGTCGGAGTTGTTCTTATGCAAGGGGGCAGACCTATAGCCTTCCTAAGTCAATCTTTGGGGCCAAATCATGCGGGGTTAAGTATCTACGACAAGGAGTTGCTGGCTGTTTTGATAGCAGTAGAGAAATGGCGGCATTATCTAGAAGGCGAGTCTTTTATCATCCATACTGACCATGAGAGCTTGAAGTTCCTTTTACAGCAAAAGTTGCAGACTTAGCTGCAATGGAAGAGAATGAGCAAGTTGATGGGGCTTGATTATACTACCCAATATAGACGGGGGCAAAGAAAATGCAGTTATAGATGCGCTATCCCGTTGTTTTGAGGAAGGATCAGTGACAGCCATAACTCCCATCATTCCTGACCGGATGCAGGACATTACAGAGAGTTATTCGTTACCTAAATGGACTAAGGAGTTGCAGGAGCAATTACTGCTGGACCCATCTATTAAGCCAGGGTATTCTATTTCGGGTGGACTGATGAGATTTCATGGGTAAATCGTGATTGGGGACTGTGAGCAGCTTAAGTCCAAAATTTACAAGCTCTACATGGCTCACCAGTAGGGGGACATTCGGGAATTCGGAGCACCTACCATAAGGTCAAGAAACTGTTCTATTGGTCTGGTCTTAAGAGGACAATACAGGACTATGTGTTGTCTTGTGATGTTTGTCAAAGATGTAAGCATGAATCGGTGGCAACCCCCGGGTTGTTGTAGCCCCTAGAGCGTTCGGAGCAGGCTTGGAGCTATTTGTCTATGGATTTTGTAAAGAGGCTACTGCTGTTGAAAGGTAAAAATTGTGTTGGTGGTTGTGGATCAGTTTATTAAATTTGCCCACTTTATAGGCCTCTCCCAACCCTTTACGACTCAAAAAGTAGCTCGAATATTTTTGGATCAGATCATCAACTTGCATGGGGTGCCAAGGACTATTGTCTAAAATTGGAACAAGATTTTTTCTAGTTTCATGTGGCAAGAATTGTTTAAGTCATTGGGAGTTTGCTTACATATGTCTATTGCCTACCATCTGGAAACGGATGGCCAAACGGAGAGGGTAAATCAATGCCTCAAGAATTACTTGCGCTGCCTTTGTTTAGCTCATCTCCGTCAGTGGCACCGATGGCTTTCTTTATCACAATGGTGGTATAATTCCTGTTATCACACCTCTATTAAGATGTCCCTGTTTTAGGCCTTATATGGCTACAAGCCATCTTATTTACCTGCCACCATGTCCTCATCGTCCGTAGTTTCGGTGGATGAATTCCTACAGCAGCAACATGAGGTGTTGCAGATCCTTAAGAGGGAGCAGGCTACCGCCTAGCATAGGATGAAGCAATTTGAGGATTGCCAGCAAAGTGAGCGGGAATTTTCTGTTGGAGATTTGGTTTACTTGAAGTTAAGGCATGCTCATCAACGAGCCCTCACTAATAGTCCAATTTCCAAGTTGAGCCCTAAGTTTTTTGGCCCTTTTCAGATTGTGGCTAAGTTCGGATCTGTTGCCTACTAGTTACAGCTACCACCTAATTCTCATATTCACCTGATTTTTCATGTCTCATTGCTCAAGAAATCTATTGGTATGCAGCAGGTTTCTTCTACGTTGCCTAACTTTGGTTCTGAATCTTTTCCTCAGTTAGAACCTGCCTTGATATTAGATAAGAGGGTGATCTACCAGCATGGCGTTCCTATTACCCAAGTGTTAGTGCAGTGGACACATCTCCACCCCGACAATAATACTTGGGAGTACCTTCCCAACTTGTTGCAGCAATTTCTGCAAATAGCCAGGGTCCTTTCGCTTTCTTGAGGATGAGAAAGTTTTGAATTGGGGGTTATTGTCAGGAGCCTTTATGGTGGTTAAGGGTAGTTAGAGGGATTAATCAATGTATGGGGAGGTTGTAACAAGTAGAGGGTAGCATAACAAGAGGCTGTTAATGATAGTAGATACAATTGGAAGGTTGTAACAAAATAACAGTAGGAGCCAAGGGAGTTTAAGCAGTTGAAGGTGGTTGTAACAATTGAGCCACCTATGAGGATGGGCTTATATAAGGGGCTTTCCCTTTCAATAAGAGATCATCGATGCATATTTTGATGAATTCCAGTTTCCTTCTCTCTGTTCATACTCTCCCTCTCATTTCTCTCCCTCTCGCTCTCTCTCTCTTAAACTCAACCCTAATTCTCCTCACACGAGGAGAATTACCCCTTTTCAGGCCAAGACCCTGACAATTCTTTTTCGGTTATTGCTTAGAAACCAAGGGATTTCATGCATCACAACCACCAGAAGGCCAAAATACAACGGTTGTAACATGCAGTGGACAGAATGGATAATTTCTTTCTTCTATGGTTCCTTAAGGCTGTTCATCGAGCACAAAGCCAAGGGAAAACACACAAGAAACGCTAGTGAGAAGCAGGTACATTTATGTTTCAAGAAAACCAAGCATATAAATAGTAATTCACAAACTGAAATTACGGAAACAAATCCAACAGGTGTCAGCTTCTTTATGAGTAAGTTAAGAAAGCAATGGTATGTGTATATTGAAAAAGTACTGGAAAAATATGTTGCTCTAATCAAGTTTTAAGTTTATGATGGAAAGGTGGCTTACCTCAGCAACCTCATAAAAAATCAGAATCTCAGTGAGGAAAACAAGTGTAGAAAAAAAAACAAAACAAAAACAACAAATGGAAGATTAGAAGTTTGGGCATGCAGTCTGTGTCGGTAAATTTGATATATTGCTACCAAAATAATCTGTTTTCAATTAGTGAGGAGGTTTGAATCATTTAAGCAATGTTCATTCTTCACTCCTTACATGATTACAGACACTTCTGAATAGATTGGGTAAAGTCATACATGTTGAAACATGCAAAATAGTCAAACCAAATATGTTCCCCCTCCAACTAATTCAGCAACAGGAAAAATGAAGAATCAATAAACTATTCATCACTATTAAAAACAATGTGAATACAACTTAGAGAAGGTAGACATTAACACTTGAGAACTCAATGTGCAGCTCAGATCATCAAGAAATGATTGTTCCAGGTGCCACAGGTCACATTCCCACTGGTCGTAACATCTAGACAGAAAGGTAAATTTCTTCTTGATGAGTCAATACGCTATCTTTGGAACCAAGATTTGTACAAGGAAAAGAAAATAAACGTACTTATGGTCTTGTAGTTTTGATTTATATTTTATCCATTTCATTTTCCTTTCTGCTCAAAGATCCTAGATCCAAATATAGCCCTTTAGTTCTTGCTTTTCATCAGGCACAAAATAATAGAAGACAAGACATATGAACTATGCAGGTAACCTTACTTTCCTTTACGAAGAGCATACCACAATCAGAAACTACAGATACCTAGCTAGATGATTGCATTCAAATATTGCAGCTGCCTGAGTAGATTAATGGGGCAATTGTCAAAAGGAAATCAGAAAAATGCAGGGGGTTATGAAGTAAATATGGCTTAAACCTGGGCATAATACAAAAAAAAATAACATTGAAATGAGGATGCTGTTAGTCCATGACATGTTGCAGGGATTCTTTTTCATCATGTTGACATGAGAAGATTCAAGAGGAAGGAAAGCAGCCAAGAAAGGAAAGCAGCAATCAATGATTGCTTCAAAGAGAAAGGAAAGCAGCAATCAATGATTGCTTCAAAGAGAAAGGAAAGCAGCCATCCGTGACTGCTTCAGAATGCTAAAGTTTTTTAGAAAGTTTTTAAATCTTGTTTGGATAGTTTCCTAATTTCAAATTAGGATACTTTCCTAATGTGTTGTATTGTAATCTTTCCTTATTGTAATTTTTCCAAAGCTGTAAATATCTAACCCTATAACTAGGGCTGCATGTGAATAAAACAGGATGCTTTTTCCGTCAAATTTCACACATCAACATGGGAATCCCAAATAGCGGGCATTTCCATGGAATCATGCTTCATTCCTCTAATGAGCTCATAAAGAGAGTGAGACTTGATATACATATGCATAATTTATGCAAGGTAAACAATGAAATCAGAATAATTGAAATGATTGACCTATAAAAAACAAATTATTTATCACTAGGCAATACGATAACTAGTAAAAAGTGTAACTAAATAAAAAAGAAGTTTAGAGAATAAAGCTTGGAAATTTAAAATGCAGCCAGAGACTAAGAAAAATTGTTTGTTCTATCTTTATTTTAAAAAGGACTAATCCATGTGCAAGGTACTTTTCCCTGAGGAGAACATAAATTATCATGATAGTAATTTTACCCTTTTGCTCCAATCATGTATATGAAACAAATATACACCCCTCCCACCGCCCCCACGCCCCCGTGAGCGAGCGCGCACCCTTCTCCATATGTACATGCACATGCACAAGCATGCATGGGAAGGGGGAGGTGGGAAAGGAAGCAGAGATTTCTACAGGTAAAGTTTGCTTCAATCAACAGAACACTGTAGCTATACAAAACATTTTCATGAAGCCTGTCAATCAAAATGCCCATTTTTTGAAGCATTTTGTTAATATTTTGTTCTCCATTCTTATAAATACTACATAACCTATGAAGCAATATTTTAGCAAGTATGAGTTTCGACCTGATTCCCCTTTGGTTGACATGGAACTATAAGATTAATGATGTACTGAAGAATAAATTTGGTGCAAGTCAAAACTGCTTAGGACAGGATAGCATTTCTGTTCTCTATGCTAAAATGAGGGAACGCTGGTGGACCAGACATGGAAGTAAACCCAATAAGCCAATGATTTTAAAGCAATGGATTCAAGTCTGCAGTTTAGATTTTTGAATGTGAACTTGCTATAGGTTAATTTTAGGACCCAAAATAAAATAAAAACAAAATGGTCCACAAGTACTGCTTGAGATCCACACTCAAGCCAAAAGTAAGAGCTCCAAGTTCGTCCTTTAACAAAAGAAAAAAAAAAGGAAAACAAAATTCCACCACTCTAAATTCATAATACAGAAAAATGTAATTTATATAATATACACAATCAGAAAAGCCCTAAAGGCATGAGAAAACTTTATAGAAAATGTCTGAATAATTTGACAACCATAAAAAACTCAAAACCCTACAAATCAGGTGTTTGTGGTACAAGATTCCAAGCCCAGAAACCACTCCAATGGTCTAACCAACTTGAGAAACATGCTTACGATGAGGCGTACAAGTACAATGGAAATTTTGAAACCTATGATTTCCAAGAACAGAAATTGTCAGCAAAGTCAACTTTTAAACCGCCTATAAGTACCGCTGACCCTATCAAGAACAAAACAATGACCCATGACCACATAAATTTGACAATATTTGATAGAAAGACAACTTCATCTTCTAAGCAGTTGCATTTTCTAACTAACAAGATCCACAAAGCAAATGCGAAGTATTTCCCACTATCTCTATCATGAGACTAGAGGGCAGTTGCAAACTAGGCTTCTATTAGGTAGTTTGGTTAGCATCTTCCCAAAAGATTACAAAAGTCAATTTGGAAAAATGTTATTTGGAGTTGTATAAGTTTAACAAGTTTCAGCTTTTTAATATTTCAGGCCTTTGTGCATGGCCATGACACGATGATAGGGCAGGTAGCCTTTTCTTAGTGTGACAGTATATGCATTCAGAAATTCATCAAGAAACATATAAAGAATCAATCTTCAACTAAGTTAGTTGCCAATTATGAGCTTGCATTGCAATTTTTACTCTTTTTTTTTTTTTTTTTTTTTTTTGGGGGGGGGGGGGGGGGGGGAGGGTATCATGAAAGAACAAAAACTTAGTTGTTTTCTTGCATTTAGTATTGTCAAAGTAAAGACTGAAAGCCTATATCAGCATTGTTAGATTAGGTTTGCCAATGAAAAATTAGGATATATCAATAAACTCCTATTATTCTAAATCTACATGAAACAACAGCTAAAGGGTGCATCTGTGACGCATTAATGTTCCAAACTACTTGACAAACTCTAGCATAACCAGAAAAATACACCATATGTCAAATTACTAATAATAAAGCAAAAAAGAAAGTTAACTCAATCTAGACAGAATATTATATGAGATTTCAATTAACATGCTCAACGTTAATGACAGTACATGGAAGTATACCCCTCAAAAGAAAAAACTGAAAAACCTAACTGTCCCAGAAAATTCACCATCAAGCTTCAAGGGCTTCTGCTTGTTCAGCATCAGGGTTTGGTTTATTTTTCGCATTCTCCAATTGAGTACTCGCTTTTGTTGCTTGTCTCAAGAATCTTCTGCTACGAGCCACTCGAATTGGTCTTCCCATAAACAGCTGTTACAGAACAGGTGCTCAGAAAAAAGGTTTTGCACAACAGACAAAGTCTAACATGCTTTGAACCGACAATCCAACCACCCCCACGCCCACCCTCGCGGGGGGAAAAAAAGAAGAAGACAAGCAGCACAATATAGGGAAACAGCAGCTTATAGAACAAATTAGGCAGGCACGAGTAGCTTCTCCAAAACATACCTTTCCTTGAAAAGCAGCAAGAGCCGCTTCAGCCTCCTCCTTGGAATTGAAGGATACAAATCCATACCCAGCAGACCTCCTTGGATTTTCATGGAATATAATTTCCGCAGAAACAACATTGGCATTTTCAGAATTGAAAAACTCCTTAAGATCCTTAGCCCTGGCTTCATATGACAAATTTGCAACAAACAAGTTGTGGATAGGCACGGGCTTAGGCTGCATGGCAGGAGAAGGTTTCGTCTTTCGTGGCTTCGCCCAATTGAGCTTTAAAGCACGACCTTCAAATTCCTACATGGCACACACGCCAAACAATAAACCTAACTTCAGCGGCAAAGAAAGAGACCCCAATAATTCTTTAGTCCTTGAAAGCAGATAATGCAGTAGATATACCCAAAAACCATTACATTTTTCGATATATACTAAAGGAATTCTAAAATGCAAGTCAATCAAATATCCTTACATAAGACTCCAGATTGTTGAGAGCTGCGCGAGCTTCCTCGGGCGAACCCATGGTAACGAAGGCTAATCCCCTGTTTCTAGTTTTGTTATGCATAGAGAGCTTAATTTAAAACCAATAGAGGAAAAACAGAAAACACCCAATTAGAAAACAAGGCTCCCCATAAAGCGAAATGAACATCAACACCGGGGGAAAATTTTGATAAAGCAGAAACCTCTATATCAACAACGGTCCCGTATTGCTCGAAGAGGGGGCGAATGTCATCGACAGTGCTCGTCCAGGGGACGTTCTGGGCCAGCAATCTGGTTCTAGAAGCTTCGTCATCTTCTTCTTCTTCTTCTTCTTCTTCTTCGTCTTCTTCTGGTTTTACAGTCTCCGAGTCTTCAACTTCCGGGGCTTCAACGGTGGTTTGGGCTTGGATTGAGACAGGGGAACGGAAGACAAAAGGATTAGAATTCTGGGTTTTAATGAGAAGTGCGGGGGAAAGACGGAGAGAGGAAAAAGGAGGGAAAAGAGCGTGGTTGAATTGGACGGGCTTTGACAGAGAAGATGATAAGGGCGCTGTTTGGGAGAGAAAGAGTGCTTGTTTGGGGTAGAACTGAGAGGTGGATGGAAAACAAAGAAGGCGAACAAACGCCATTGATTCAACCAAGCGAGAGATTCAAATCAGAGGTTTTTCTTTAGCCTAATGCATAGACGTGGGAGAAGAACACTGCAGAAAGAGTGTGCTCTCAACTGGATAAGGGAGGTCGAGATTTTTTCTACTTCCAGCGAAGAAAATATTATTTAAGAAGATGGTATTAATCCCTAAAGTTTATATCTTATAATAAATTAGTTATTATGTTTTAATTTTTGTTAATATTAATTTTTTAAAATTTTTTTGTTAAAATTTATTAACAAAAATTAAAAAGATATACATTAATATAATTTCTTAAATTATTGATTGAAGGAGTTATGATTTAGATTAATTTTAACTTTTTATGGCTGGAGTTTATATTAGTGTATATTCCATTAATTTAATTAATAAAAAAATTTAAAAAACAAAAAAAACCTAATTTTAATAAAATTAAAGTCTAATTATTGTAGTGACAATAATTAAAATATAATAATTAATTTATTAAAAAATATAAATTTTAGGGACCAACGATATATTTTACTCAAACAAAATTTCTTACAATTAAAATTTCAAACTAAAAAAGTTCATATATACAATTTTTACCAAGTAAACAAAATGGGCATTGTAATTTGTAGAAAATTTTATAATTGAAAATTGAAAAGAGATATCTAGGGGTGTGCACAGTTCAGTTTGACCGATTTTTGGCCAATTTATTGTGCGGAACCACACATGCGATTTCCACATGTAGTCAAACCAATTGATTTGATTTGGCATGAAAAAATCGCACCAAACTACATTGCGTAATGCGATGCAGTTTAGTGCGATTTTCACGTTTTGCAGATAAATCCCAACAACCCCAATCGACATACAAATAAATCCAAATCCAAATATCTTGATAAGACAATGTCCACCAAAGATCTCAAGCTTCCGCACCAAACCATCTTAATAACAAAACATTCAGGAGTGGAAGTACAAATGGAAGAGATACCTTGTCAAAAATGGAGTTGGTATCGTTGGATCTGTTGATCTAGGATGAGGGGGAAAACAAATCTGAGTCGTCCATGGACTGGTGTGACCAACAACGAGGGATGGGTCATCACAAGTCTTCATCACTCGTGTGTGGATTGGTGCGGCCAGCAATTGGGGTCGTCGCTCGCTCGTGCGTGGATTGGTGCGGCCAGCAGCGGGGGTCGTCGCAAGTCTTCATTGCTCGTGCCTCATGATCTGGTGTGGCGACCGACAGAGGATGGGTCAGGTGGTCTGGTATGGCAGTCGACAGACGATGAGTGGGTGCAAGACTGGTGCGACAGTCGATAAGAATGGGTACGTGTGAAGTTTTGAGAGATGAAGAGGGGAGATGAGAAAAATGCTGAAATGATTTAGGGTTACCTCCACCTCCTTTTATATTTTACATTTTATTTTTTATATTTTTAATTATTATAATATATATTGGACGGTTCGGTTTAAAAATGAACTACGAAACCCCCAAACCGTGTGGTGTGCGGTTTGGGGGTTTCTCAAATCGTGCCGGATCACCACTTTAAAAAAATTGCACGATCCAGTGCGGTTTGGTTTGGTGTGGGTGGTTTTCGTGGTACGTCGATTTTTTTGAGCACCCCTAAAAATTCCTAACCAAAAGAGGAAAATAAATGGAAAGAGAAAGAAATGTTGTTTCAGATCAAAATCGGAAACGTTAACATACGAATTGTCAATTTTTACAACCCAAATTAGGGGGATAGTAAGCTAAATTTTTGTTCAATAGAATTACAACTCTCGCTAGATAATAAGAAACATCTCATCCATTGAAGAGTGTATGTAGTATTTTGGAACATAGCCACCATGATCTTTCTCTTTTAATAGATGTTGTGAATGAAGTTTCTTAATTTTTAATCTACACACTAAAAACGATGCAACAATTTTGTCCCATGTTATGCTATGTCGAGTAAGCAGTCATCACAGGGATAGGGATTCGATTTTATTTAAGCATGCCAACCAAATATACATAAGCATTGAGAAAAATAAACAAATAAAAACATCACATGATATGATATGATAGACCCTATTTAGTGCTCGTACTCATATTTATATTCAATGTAGGAATAACAAAATGACAAAACTTACTGACACTCACGTATTTATCTTTGAATCATGTTAGATGTACATTATTTTTGTACATATTGAGCTATACAAATGAGTATTATGACTAAAATATACACCGTCTCCATACACCTCACGCGCCTTTATACGTCTTATGAGGGATATTTTTGTCATCGGTACACTTTTATATAGCCCAAAGTGTACCAATAACATTATTCTTTATCTTTGGTGATAGACATACTCACTCATTTAGATTCACATATAAATAAACATGGTGCACTAATGACTAACCAATACTACAATTAAGATTCTAACTAATTACTTCCACGTGTCATAAGGAATTAGTTTTATTTTACATTCATAATAGATAATTTAATGCATTTTTATTTTTTTTTTATTCTCAAAGTATCATACATGTTTACGACAATAGGAGGATATGGCAAATCATACCATGCCTTCTTATTTCCCTATTTAAATGCAATTAAAGTAGAATGTTGTGAAATTTATAAATTGAACAAGTATATGAATATGGTAAAACCAAAATAATATAATTCCTCATAGACAATGCTTTAGAAAGTATAACTCTTAATTGCTTCTTGTTTAGGTAGTGATGTGGCATAACCTAAAATTACAAGAATATCCTTATGCACTAATAGTCTCACTTGTCACGTAGATTGCCCAAGAGACTGACACGTGGCAAATTCACAATTCAATGCGAAATTCGAAAAATCAAGGCTGAATCGTGAGACCCGTTCCAGTTTGACTGGGGATCCTCAGAAGTTGTGCCCGCCCATCTCAGGCACTCTATAACGGACTTGCCTATAAAAAATAAGGGTCCTCATTAGGTATGACCAAGCTTTCTAACTCTTACATTTATTGCTACTCGCATTTACTCTATTTATTTGAGAGTCGGAGTCCACCCTGGGGGATCCTAACCCCGTTACTCTGTTGTCTTGCAAGTTCTATTCTCGAGATCCGATAGCTCCAAGTCCGAAGCTCCACTCCCGAGGTCCAATTGCTAAGACGACATGTGGTGGTCGGTCTCAAATACTATTATCAGGTAGTATCAAAGTCATCTAACATTACATAAGAGCATATAAAGAAACATTTAATATAAAAGTTAATAACTAAAATAATCGATAGCTTAAAGTGAGTATTCTAATCGACAAGCGGACCTCGAAGATAGAACAACCTTAAAGAATGGAATAGAATGAGTATAATATTGCTATGTTTTTTTGGGATTATCGCCCTTATGTGATCTCTCGCTACTCGTGCTCTTAATTTTAACAAAAGAAGTAAATTACAGGTGGAGACTTTGTCTCACTGTGTAGGACAATGAGTCAAACCCCATGACCTACTAGTACGAATCCTAACTTATTATGGTCCGACCACTTGACCTGTGCTCTAGAGATTAATATTACTATATTGATGTTATGTTGGGTTTTATTTCAAAAAAAAATAAGGAGCCTTGATTTAACTATAGGGGTTGGACCTTTCTTTTTCTTAAAACAAACCTAGATTCAAGCTTGTTTTTAAAATAGAAGATTAGACTTAGTTAAGACTAAGCCTTCTTTTTTTTTTTTTTCCAAAAAAAATTGTAGGGGTTAGGCTTATTTTAGAAAGATTAGATTTGGGGTATTTAAAATACAAGTTTGGGCTTAATTAAAACTAGGCTAGAACATTAGGAATAAATATTTTATTATTATTATTACCTTTTAAAATAAAGCTCAACCCAATTGTTTATTATTTTCTTAAGTCCAATTGAAATTAAGAATTCATTATATATTAATTTATTTATTGAGCTTGAAATTGGAATAACTTATTATAGAACAAAAACTTAAATAGGAGTAACAACTTATCCTAGTTTAGGATTAGGTTGGAACCAAACATACCAAAAGCCCTAAATCAAACTTTAGGGTTTGAATGGATTTGGTTGTAATTGTCATTGTGCAAAAAACACATGCCATCATTGCAATGGGGCACAGAGGAAATCTTGGCTAGCTACGACGACTAATGATTGTCGTTTGGTTGTAGCCACATTGTCTTGTTTGGAGAGTGGGGATATTGAGCCCAATAAAAGTGCAACAATCTCGAATCATATAAGGGATATATCTAGGATTTTATTGATAAGAAGAGGAAGAGACAAACCGTATGCAAAAAGCCCCCAACTTAGCTAAGGGCTCAATAGCAAATTGAGAAGAATCGAGAGGGATCGGAGAATTGAAGACTAGAAACTAGAAGTTTGGCCTCAACCCTCATCCCAAACCCAAACCAAACAAGAACAAAGAAAAAGATAAATAGTCGATGTTTACCTTGTTCTTTCTAACAATTATTCGAGTTTGTCAAAGCCAAACAGCCTCTTAATTCACAAACTCATCATAAATGGAGTAATTTTCTGTGTGTATTTATAAGAAGAGAGAGGACTAACAACCACTTAAGAGGTAAGAACAGGTGATTCTTTCCATCAAGATGACTACCGCCAACCACTACCCTTTACTTAGCCCATTATCCCATTTAATTGGGCATGGAGAAAATTTCTCTTGCAACCACATCCAAGCAATTGCTAATTACATCTTCAAATTTATATGAATCACTTAAACACTGTTTTTGCTACTACCACCGTTGAGCTAAAGATATTAACAATTGAAAAGAAAACATAAAAAACTAAAAACAAAAAAGCACAAAAATTAGGAAAAAATTAACTACAATGAACGAAAGAACATAAATCATCAAACGTAGCCTGTTTTCGAGCCCAGCTCCGCATCCGTCCATAGAGAGGATATACTTGGAAATGTCTCTCTTAGGAAGCATTCATAGTGCGTCAAGAAAAGTATCAAGTTATTCAGAGATTAAATCGGCCCATTCTAACAAGGGGCAAGATGAATGAATGAATGCGAGCTAGTTAGATGCAAATCGAACGGTACCTTAGGAACACCAAAATGGATAATACTTGGGGGAAAAAAAAATCAAATTCTTTTAAATGCATTGAATAAGTAGCCAAGAATGTGAGCATCTTGGATACGAGACAAGTTATAGTCAGATGCAAGAATATTTGTTTTGTTATTTCTTGTACATTCTAGACTCGGGAGAGTTTTGCTGCAAGGATGACAGGGGCTTTCTTGGCGAATCATCATCAGTGAAATCGAGTTTCCCCTCAATCAGGCTGCACAGCCTGGGGCTAGATTTTCTCTTGCTCCCCTGCACAGCAAGCAAATGATGCGAACAATAATTTTAGCATGCCAAGCAAGTTATACGAATCTTAGGCCTGTGACGTGAATACATGTGTGCATCTAATGAGTAATATACTCTTTTCCTGACTCACCTTGGCAGACGTGCTGCTGGCACTGCGTTTTTCAGCAGATCCAGGATGGGATCTTTCTTTGTGCCTCATCAACCTTTCGTTCTCCTTATCCAATATCTTGTTTTGATCAAACAACACATTCACCTAAGCATATATAGAGTTGTTATGTCTACTGACATTCCATGTAAGTCAAAACAAAATAAAGAAAAAAACAAGTGCAATTAACCTGCTTACCTCCTCTTCAGCTCTAGTAAGATTAATCCTTAAATGTTCCTTGTCTTCCTGTAGAGATTTGACTTGAGCAGCCAGTGCAAGAACCTTCTGAGTTGAAGGCCTTAGGCTATCCATAGCAGAGAAAGAAAATTAGCAGAAATAGGGATTGGATACAACTTCAACCTAGAATTCTGCAGCCCTCAACGGCAGCAATTTCTGAAGATACACATATCATCATAATACCATAACATGTCCACATAATAGAGAAAATAATCCAACCTATTCCACATTTTGAGCAACTTTTGGCTTGCTTCTACTCTGCCATTTGCCTCTAGAAAGGCATGTGCAATTGGTGCAACTTCATCATTGCCCACCAAAGTTGTCACCAACGACTCAAGTATAAGTTGTTCCATGACTGAACCTTCTGCAGATGAATCAACCTTTTAAGATAAAAAGAAGAAAAAAGGAAAAATGTTCAGATTTTCGTCAACTACCACTAAGAAGCATATCAAACCATCAAGTTCACAATAGTTATTTGAAGACAAGTAGAAGGGACTGGGTTCACAACCTGAATATGAAACTAGCTGTTAAACAAAGATATACTTGTAAAAGACCTGAGTTGTGCTAAAATGATTTGTTTACCTCTTATAAATTAAAACAGTAAAATAACTAGGAAGTAGGACACTTTTCATTTTGTGTGTCGTTTGAGACAATGTGTAATAAAGAAACATTTTGGGCATCCGCATGTTCTAATATTTTATTATTATGCTAGTTTCTGAATGTCTAAGACACATGTTGAACGGATAACAAAGTTCCTTTAACAAAACTAGAACTCTCAACAAAATATTTTTCCAAACTAAAAATCCCCCTAAATTATTTCCCATAATAAAACTCCCCTGCCATGTCAGGCAAAAATAACAGATGAAGCCAAGGTAGAACCACTGGCTCAGACAACAGTTTTATTTGGGAACCAGTCCTTTCCATTTTAATGAACAATGGTTATCATATTAAAATGGGAACCACAACACACAGTTCACATTTTATTAGTGGGAACCAGTCCATTTTATTTATAAGATGGGAACCATTGGCCCAGCTGTTCCCAGTTGAAGCTGCTAGTTGAGTCAGGGGTTTCCAATGGGAACCACTGGCTTGCCCAACAATTCTTCTCTGAAACCGCTGGCTGAGCCAGCTGTTCTTCTCTAGGTCCTGCATCTCTAATGATGCACCTTCTGATATGGAAAGAGGAGTGTTATATTTTAAAAAATAATGTAGAGAAGTTTTAGTTTGAAAATTTATTTATGTGGAGTTCTAATTTTGTAACAAAACTCCACAATGAGCAGGAAAGCGTACCTCCACCAATTAGTCCCGAAAAAGATAAATGCCATTTCTTCTTCTTCATATATCTAGAATCTATGGAATCATCTTAGTTTGATCAGGTGCTCCTCCCAAGAGCTGCAGAGAGCAGTGACTGCTGTTTGATGCTTCTTATTCTTCTTTTTCTTCATATATCTTAAACGTATGGAGGCCATAATAGTTTGATCAGGAGCTACTTCCAAGAGTTACAGAGAGGAATGACTGCTGTTTGATGGGCCCCATTCTTCATGAATGCGCCTTTTATCTTCTAGTGCCTCACTCTCTTGTTGAATGGCCAACAAGAACATGAATGAGCACTTTGCCAAAGTTCTTGGTTCAAGCCATCCGTTTCACAAATCCCAGGGTCCCCATCCAGGACCCTTGGGATTTGTCTATCAACCCTAGGTAGTTTAGATGAGGAGGGAGCAATAGTCTCAAGACGGAGTAATTTGTGGGGTCAAGCCTATAGTTGAGATGTTGACAAGTGTGATCAACCCCCCTGGTAAGGGGGAACAGTAGAAGGAACTTTGAGGCTTTAATGAAGGTAAGTGACTGTTGCTTGTTTCCTTAGGTTGAGCCAATCATTTCTGAGGAAAGGCCCTAAGAAGGGGGAGTAAACTGCTCACAACAAGCTTATGAGGAAGGCTTTGTGGCATTCCATTGGATGAAGATTCCAGAGATTTAATGTTGCCACATGGCAAGCACATGTGCTATGTCATGGAGGGTTGTTAAGCTAGTGGGGAGCTGTGGCTTCACCTATGACAAGTTCAACTTTCCTGCTTTTCTATATGTGTGAACGCCTATAGCCTTAATTTTATTTCTTGCACTCAAATCTTTTGTCTTAAATACACCATTAAGTTGAGCCTGTCATCCATATGTAATAACGAAAGCCAACACCCATAGCCTATTGACTACAAATAAAAGCCATCCAGAACCTTCGTAAAGACCATTAATCATTCTCAATCATTATTGTCTCAGACCACTTATACCACTACCTAGGTTTTCATTGCAACCCATAAAGCCATTTCTTTTAAGAAACAAACAAGGTTCTTTTTGCTTGGAAGATCAAAAGTTGCATCCATATTATACCTTCAAGCTCATAACTTGAAAAGGCAATCTTGATATTTAGTTGCTCTAGCTACAATTCATACGTAACAACTAGCAACCAACACAGGGAGAGAACTGTATCTACAACTGGTGAGAGTACTTTATTGAGGTACACACCTTTCTAACCCTTTGCACCAAGTATGTATTATACACCTTGCATATTTGGTTCTTTATGTTTCTTCTTTCCTTTTTACTCATTTGCAACAACTTTTTTTACCCTTACATGGCACAAGCTGACCCCCTTAATATTGCATTGACCAAAATATACTACAATAACAGATTTCTGCATTCATAATTTTGTGTTGTGGATGAAACAAAATGAAATTGAATGAAAACTGGAAGATCTGAGAGAAAGTACCTCGTCCAAAATATTTGATTAATGAGAAATTAAATCTCTTTATAACAACCGAGAGGCTAACACATATATATAGCCTTAACAGCAAAGCTAAACAAACATAACAAACGCAACTAACAAATATTCTGCTACAAACAGAACTACAACTAAATAATACAACCATCCAAGATACAACACAGCAGAACACACAACCAGCAACACAAGAATGAGACTACAACCGAGATGTCTCATTCTCTCCAACAGTGGAAACATCTCTTTACAAAAAAGCAAGAGAAATATTTGTCATGTACCAGCTATGTGGGGGGGGTACCATATTTTTTGAAGACTAAAGACGATGAGTAGTTGTTACAGCATTGAGGGATTGTACCTAGTTAGTTACTGCTGTAAGAGCTTGTACCTAGTGAAATAGCTTAATTGCTTGTAATTCCCAGAATGTGGAGGCGGTTAGCCGCACATGGGTGGATGGACCAGCTTATATATTTACAAGCTGTCCACACCTGAGGAAAATATCTAATACCAGAATTTTGATATTCTTTTGAATCTCTCTCTCTTCTCTTCTCCCTCCATTCTTTGTTCTTCTAATTCCTTCTAAACTTCTTAATTCTTTCTCCTTTTCTAACATTATCACCGAATTGGTGAGAGAATTGGTCAGATCCTTTGGGAGCTGACAATATTGTGTACAAATAGCTCCTCACAAAGCGGGGAGTCCCATGCACTAGAGACACCCTTCATGCTCATGCATTCATCTATGGCTTTTGGCAAAACAGACACAACAAAAAAGCATATAAAACATAGCAAGATTAAAAAAGAAAAAATAAAGATTATCAGAGCTTTATGCAGTACAAATGGTCTAATTCTATTAACAGGACAAATTTTGTCTATATTCTATAAGTTCCTAAGCCAGATGGAGACATATCCAAAAAGAAGCAAACAGAAAAACCTTGTGGTCCCCCATCAACATAATGATGTCCAGCTGCTGCTGAAGTAGCTTTAGTCGGGTGTGGTTAAACCCGTTGCCCTAATACCTTTTGACTCACGAATCCACTTTTCTTAAATTGAGGCCATTGTTGCAAATGGGATAATTCAGGTAATTTAGTAATGATTGTTAGGCAGAGACTAATAAGATTTTTAGTGGCCTTAGAAAATCCCTTCCATTAGTTATTATACCATTGTTAATGTGTGATCATTGTGCTACCTATTTCACTTTCAATCAATAAATCTGTGGCTTATGGTTGTAGAACAACAGACATCCATCCCTCCTATGTTTTATGATCGTTGTATACTTACCACATACATGACCAAATTTAGCATGTATAGTCCAACCACAAATGACATATATGCATCAGTTAGTACTGATAACTCACACCAAGATATAAAGATTCATAAGGAAAACATTCACCTATAGCAGTTTAATAACTGCTAACACGGGCATATATTTTTTAAATACTTTTCTGTTTGATCAAAAAGTAGATGCATCCTGACAAAAATAACCATCACGACCACTTGAAAGCTATAATAGAATGATTCATGTCACTAGAGGTTGATGCACTTTGTCAATTAAAAAAACAGAGAAAAAAGGCAACAAAAATATAATATACTCTCATTTAATTCTTAATTACTGTCTATTGTTATTCAATAACTAATAGCTGTTATGTTCAATTTTTCAAGGGTAATTATTAACAGTGTGTCATGTACCTGGGGTATACTGTAATAAATAAAACAGTGGGGAGGAGATGATATAAGCAATTGTATAAGGGTAGTAGTGAGCTGTGAACTTAGGCAGTTATCCTTGGCGGAGATGTAGATGTGAGGAAAGCTATAAATAGTGGCCGGCCTTACTGTTTTGGATATGGAATATTTTGAATGAAATGAATTCCCTCCATTCATTTCTTCATTTCTCTCCCTATTCTTCTAATTCTGTCCTCCCTCTTACGAGATCCTTCTTGTTCTTACCGTGGTCTCTACCATTCGGAAGGGATCAGTCTTAGAACATTGCCGGATCCTCGTGGATTTGACAATTTAGTATTAGAGCCACATTCTGGGAATCGTGAGTGAAGGAAACGTCTATGGCGGAAGGCACATGAATGAAAGGATTGGAGGCTCAAGTGCAACAATGTAGATCCTCAATGACCAACTTGCAGGCAAGGGTAGATCAATTGGAGTTGGGATCGGATAGGAATCATGAGGCGATCATCGCCATGGACAGGAAGCTGGATGTGGCAAAAACTCAGATCTGAGAGGAGCTACAAGGATTTATGGTGATGTTTGCAAGGCAGCATCAGGTAAGCATTCTGCCTGATTTTCCCCCACGAGGGAGGACAGATCCAATTCTGACCGAACAAGGCATAACAGATCCTATGGTATCGGGGAGAAGAAGGAATCCGAGGACCACTGAGACGTCGATTGGGGAAGAAGATCAAGGTGAGCCAGGGGAAGCCGAATGGGAACAGCGACAAGAGGCGCTGATAAACCACAATCCGCATGGTTTACACATGTCGAGGACGGAAATTCCCTTGTTAGATGGGACAAACCCTCGCTGGTGGATTAGGAGGTGTGATAGGGTGTTCGAATGGTATGGAGTAGCAGAGAGGCAGAAGGTAACAATAGCAGCAGCGTATCTTAACGACGCAGGGGACGCTTGGTATCAAGGGTGGTCCACGGTCCAGGAATTCTACAGGTGGGAAGAATTTGTAGAAAAATTTTGCGAGAGGTTTGGAGATCGAGGACTATCTAATGTGGTTGAAGAATTTAACAAAATCAAACAGGTTGGAACGGTGATGGAATACCAACTTAGATTTGAAGAGCTGAAGGCTTTAATGCTCAACCACAACCCCTTCCTAATCGAGGCTTATTTCATTTCAAGCTTTATAAGCGGCTTGAGTGAGGAATTGAGACCCTTGGTGAAAGTGCTAAGACCATGTACTCTAAGCATGTTGCTGACAGTGCTAGGCTGCATGAGGTGGTAGTGGAAGCACTGATGAAGAAGCAAAGGGCAGCGAGTGTTGCTCCAACGAATTCATTGCCTGGCAGGAGTTTTACCAGGGACTAGGGAAGAAGACCTCAGGGTATGAAGAACTTGGCGCTACCGGCTCCCAACCCCCAAAGAGGGAAGACCATAGAACAGAGGAGATAGGCAGGCCTCTCTTTTCGGTGTGGAGATAAGTACTATGTGGGACATTGATGTAGGAAACAACTATTGTTGTTAGAAAGAGAAGAAGAGGATCCAATAGAAGGGGAAGAAATAACACACGCACAAGAAGAAGAAAAAGACAATGGTGAGATATCCCTACATGCCCTTAAGGGACTCACCAACAACAAGATAATTAAGGTGGAAGGGCAGGTGGAGGAGAGTAAGCTGATAATCCTAATTGACAGTGGGAGTGGAGTACCTACAATTTCTTGGATAAGAGGACGGCTAAGAGGTTGAAATGTCCCCTGATTCCAACTCAACCATTGACAGTAACGGTAGCTAATGGGAATAAGGTAATGAGCAAGTCTACATGTGTAGGGTTCTGTTAGGATATGCAGGGAGAGAGATTTGAGGCCGATTTGAGACTTCTAAAATTAGGAGGATGTGATGTAATCTTGGGAGTCGATTGGATGAAGAATGTTAGTCCGATCTGTTTTGACTTCAATAAAATGGAGGTGACATTAGAAAATGAGGGAAGGAAGATGACACTTAGAGGCAGCAAGGAGGTGGGGGTATGCAAGATGATTACGAGCAAGGGGTTGTAGAAGCTACTCAAACACAAGATGAGCCAAGTGGCTCAATTGTTCTCTGTTCAGGCCATGAAGGAAGGAGAAGAGGAGCTAATTACAGAAGGGGGATTCATGTTAACCATCGAGAGTTCACCCCCATTCCACATTGAGGTACACCATTCTGATCTACTTAATATACTCCTAGTTGAATTTGAGAATTTATTTGTAGAGCCTCAATCTTTACCTCCAAACCGAGCCATTGACCACACCATCAACCTAAAACCCCATGCAAAACCTGTTAACATTTGTGCCTACCGTTACCCTCCTAACCAGAAAACTGAGATCGAAAAATTGGTTAAGGAGATGCTCCACAAATCTCTCATAAGACCCAGCCACAGTCCTTTTGCATCACCAGTATTGCTAGTCAAAAAGAAAGACGGTTCCTGGCGGTTTTGTATTGATTATCACCAACTAAATGAAAGAACCATCAAAAACGAATTTCCCATTCCACTCATTGACGACCTACTAGATGAACTTAAACAAGCTACTATCTTCTCTAAATTGGACCTAAGATTCGGATACTAGGGGTGTTCAAAAAAACCAATGCACTGTGGAAACCGGCCAAACCAGACCGAACTGGTTGATTTTTTATTTTTGCAGTCGAAAACGGTTTAGACGTTATACGAACCGCGCGGTTCGCGGTTTGTACAGTTGGCAGTTCAGTTTTAAGCCAAACCGCCCAAGAAAATATAAAAAAAAATTATAAAAAAATTATTATTATAAAAGCCACGCCCAACAGGTTAATTGCATAATTCATTGCTAAACAGGTTACTTTCTACTTTCAATGTTGAAATGTTGTATGTTAAATTACACTATTTTGTCTTTATTTTCTGCTCCTACTTGTTTACTTTTGATTGTCTTTATTTACTAATATTTGTATCTTTATTTACCATTTTTAAGTAGTATTTTTAGTGGTTTTAAGGCTCACTTGTACCAGATTTCAAACTGCGGTAAACCGCACCAAACCAGACCGCGGTTTGGTTTGGTCGGAAAATCGCACCAGCGGTTTGGCGTGCTAAAAATGGTTCAGATCGGCCAAACCGCACCGCACACATCTCTACCGGATACCACTAAATATGGATGAACCCAATAGACATTTCCAAAACCGAATTTAGAACACACCAGGGCCATTATGAGTTTCTCGTCATGCCATTTGGGTTAACAAATGCCCCCGGCTACTTTTCAATCTCTAATGAACCAGATTTTCGAGCCATACCTTAGAAATTTTATTCTCGTATTCTTCGACGACATACTTATATGCAGCCCAACCTTTGAACTCCACCTACAACATTTGAGGAGTACATTTGAAATTATTAAAATCAACAAGTTGTATATTAAGAGATCAAAGTGTGCCTTTGCACATAGCCAGGTGGAGTATTTGGGGTATATCATATTGGGCCGAGGAGTGAGTACAGATCCAAAAAAAATGATTGCCATGACCAACTGGCCAAGACCGAAGACTGTTAAGGCACTACGCGATTTTCTAGGGTTGACCGGTTATTATAGGAGGTTTGTGAAGGGGTATGAAAGCATCAGTAGGCCACTGATAGATTTATTAAAAAAGGATGGATTTGAGTGGGATCAAAAGGCAAAAGTCGTTTTTGAGTCATTAAAGAGAGCTATGAAGACTCTCGTGCTCAGCTTGACTGATTTTAGCAAAACATTTGTGGTGGAGACAGATGCAAGTGGAATGGGCATAGGGGCAATGCTCATGCAAGAAGGCAGACCCTTAGCATTTATTAGTCAGGCCCTAGTCCCAAAACATATGGGCCTCAATGTGTACGAAAAGGAGTTGTTAGCGGTTATTTTTGCGATGGAAAAATGTAGGCATTATCTAGAGGGAAACCAATTTGTTATAAAAACAGATCATGAGAGTTTGAAGTTTCTACTTCAACAGAAACTTCACACCCATTTGCAGAGGAAGGGAATGACTAAACTAATGGACTTGGACTACACAATACAGTACAAGAAGGGGAAGGAAAACATTGTAGTAGATGCTTTGTTTAGATGCCCTGAAGATGGGACAATTACTTCTATCTCAGCATTGGTTCTAGAATGGTGTCAAGAAGTGGCTAAGAGTTATGAAGGGGACGAGCAGACCAAGAATCTTTTGGAACAACTGATAATTGCTCTTGCGAGTAAAGTGGGGTATACGCTGATGAATGGGGTGATAAGATTCAAAGGTAGGCTAGTGGTTGGAAACAGTATGGAACTGAAGAGGAGGATATTGTAGGCCTTACACAAATCTCCTCTGGGGGGCCACTCCGGAGTCCAAAATACCTATCACAAGGTGAAGCAACTATTTAGTTGGCCTAAGTTGAAAGAGGAGGTGATGAAGTGTGTACTTGTGTGTGATGTGGGCAAGAGATGTAAATCGGAGACTGTGGCCTATTCAGGGTAGACATGGGAGAATGTTTCCATGGACTTCATTGAAGGGCTTTCAAGGTCAAAAGGAAAGGACTACATATTTTGTGGTTGTATACATATTTGTGGTTGTAGACAGGTTCTCCAAATTTGCTTACTTTATGGCCCTTACTCACCCTTACACAGAACATGAAGTAGCTCGGGTTTTCTTAGATCAGGTGGTGAAGGTGCATGGGGTACCGAAGACTATAGTGTCAGACCGAGACAAGATTTTCACTAGCCTTCTATGGCAGTAGCTAATGAAATCATTGGGAGCTAAGCTAAGCCTCTCTTCCACCTATCACCCTCAAACTGATAGGCAGATCGAAAGGGTGAATCAATGCCTTAAAACATACCTTAGATGCCTTTGTTTCACACACCTAAAAGGCTAGCATAAGTGGATTTCAGTCGCAAAGTAGTGGTATAACTCCTCCTACCACAGTGCCATTAAAATGACACCTTTCGAGGCCTTTTTGGCTACTAGCCCCCCCTATTACCAGCCTTTCCTGTATCTACCAGTGTGGCTGAGGTGGATGAACACCTACAACAACGACAACAGGTCCTTTAACAACTAAAGAGGGACTTAGCCATGGCCCAAAATCAGATGAAACAGATAGCGAATAAAGGAAGGAGTGAGAGAACATTCAAGGTGGGCGAGACAGTCTACCTTAGGCTAAAGGGACCACACCTCAAAGCCTTAACTCCAAGCCCTATCTCTAAACTGAGTCCTAGATACTTTGGTCCCTTTCCCATTACGGCTAAGATGGGAAATGTAGCCTATAAACTGCAACTATAGTAGGGAACTCAAATCTATCCGGTATTTCATGTATTGCTATTGAAGAAGTCGGTGGAGAACCGACCAGTCAATGCCCAGCTACCACAAACAACACCCAACTTTGAATTGCCCCTAGAACCTACTACCATTGTGGACCGCAGAGTCATTTATCAACATTGAGCCCCAATCATACAGGTGCTAGTGCAGTGGTCCAGCATGCCAACCGACAGTAGTACTTGGGAGTACCTCCCAAACTTACTTAAGCAGTTTCCTAGAGTTGCTAGTCTCTTAACTATTTCTTGAGGACAATAAATGTTTTAAGGGGAGGGTATTTGTCATGTACCTGGGGTATACTGTAATAAATAAAACAATGGGGAGGAGATGATATAAGCAATTGTATAAGGGTAGTAGTGAGTTGTGAACTTAGGCGATTATCCTTGGTGGGAGATGTAGCATGTGAGGAAGGCTATAAATAGTGCTCGACCTTATTGTTTTGGATATGGAATATTTTGAATGAAATATGAATTTGCCTCTCATTCTATTTCTTCAATTCTCTCCCTATTCTTCTAATTCTTTCCTCCCTCTTACAAGATCCTTCTCATTCTTACCGTGGTCTCTACCATTCGGAAGGGATCAGTCTTAGAACACTGCCAGATCCTCGTGAATCTGACATAGTGTTTCTTATATAGAGGTGAGAAGATGTTCAAGGGAAGGCACATATAGAACATTAAGTGGAACAGAGGCAAATTTCCTAATGCAAAATTCTTAATGAGAACAATTCATTTTTCATATCCTGGAGTCTTTATTATTATTTTTTTCGCTAAGAGGGAGTCTAAAAATTAAGCCAGCAAAAAGAAAAAATCTCATGCCACATGTAAATTATTAGATTGGAATGACAGCCTCATACCTCAGGGGTATAATGTTATGATATGATAGAGTTACAGCTGATTTACATCGTATCATAGAACTTCAGGATAAAAGAAGCTGAAATCACTAACAAGCGTGTTAAACTGAGCTTTATATAAGGTGACATCTCTGAATGAAAAGATGGAGCATTTTAAAGAATCTATAGAAAAGCTTGATAAAATTTTGATAGTACTACTCCAATCGTCCAAATAGACCAGAAAAACTATCCATTTCACCCATTCTTCAGTTCAAGTAATCAAATTGACAAGATAATTTGACTCTATTATCATCTCATCCTTGAGGTAGTCAAAAACTAATAAATGTTCTGAGAAATGTAATGACGTACTGAAATATGAAATAGTTCTAAAGAATACCACCAACAGTTTTTAACTTCAAATTAAATATTTGTCATGGTACCCAACCCCCCAAAAAAACCAATATATACCTTGTGAATCTCGCATTGATGCCTGTAGAACTGTAATTCTTCTGACAGGCTTCGCAACTTGTCCTCCAATTCATAAACTCGAATCTCGGCCTCTTTGGCACGTTCATCGGCCTCATTTCCAAAATCCATCAAAGCTTCTCGATCATGATCGTACAAAGAACACTCCTTTTCCCATTTCTTGCACTGGTTCAAAAGATTCGTGCACTCCGCCGCCAATTTCTGATTTTCCTCCACAAACTTCTTCAAGGCGAGGGCGTTCATGCTCGATTCAGCCTAAATCCAATCGACCAAAAAAAAAAAAAAAAAAATCATCATACAAAAACTAAAGTTATGACCATAATTAAAATTGACTTCGGGATTACAAACCCTGGAGCGTTCAATGGCCTCATCTTTCTCTTTCAATCTGGATTGTAGGTACAAGTTCTGGCCCGGAGTTGGATGAGGGCTTGTTCAGAGGCTCGAAGCTTTGACTCGAGAGTATGGCTGGATACGGGGAGGCCAAGAGCGTATTCTATGGATTCTTTGATATAATCATCGATTTCTGGCGGAAGATCCATTCCTGACCCTCAAAACCCTAGAAATTGAGGCAGGCCGAACGAGAAATTTGCGCAAAAAACACCTAGCTCTCTTCGAAATGAAGATCCGATGATGCTATCTCAGGTAAACGTGTCTCCACAACTCTGCTGGAAAATCTCAAAATGGCGACAGAATCGACTAGACAGAGAGAGGGAGGGGGGAGGGGATTTGTCTGAAACATTAATATTCTTTTGGACGGCTAGCCGTTGTAAAGGGTCCTTGTTTCAAATTGAGAGAAGTACTCAAATCATTTTTTGCTAAGCCCTGTTGGTCTACCGAGGCAAGATGACGATCTCGGGATCGGCCCGGCCAAGGAACCAGGCGGGCCTGCCAAACCGCCAGGCCTGATTGGCCCAGGGGCCTTAGCTTTTTTGGGAAAATACTTGGGCAACGACTAAGGAAACGATAGAAGACGCTCATCCTTGATGAATCGCGAGCTCTATCACCTTATTCTCGGTATTCTGTTAACCTTTTAAAAGTCTTAACAATGTTCACTTTATTAATCGATTTGTCAAATTAATAGAAACTTAAAATAAAATAATCATTCTCTTTTCAAGGTGGTGGGGGGATGCCCAAAGTAAATTGCATGCAAATCGAAATGGCCACAACTAGGACTCCAGACAAATTTGAAGTCTTATTAGGCTAACAGAAAGCAAGCAAGAAAATAGATACAGAGAAAGAGAAGGATACATTGTTGGACAAGTAGAAACCCAAGGGAGGGAGAAGGGAAAAGAAAGAAAAGAGCGAGTGCAAGAGCATGGGTGGACTTAGATTAGCTTACGAGGATTAGAATAGAAATTTCACCATGGCTGGACTTAGTGATGACAAATATTTAGTTGAAGACAATTAATCCCTTGACGTGCAAGTTCAGTTTGGTTCGTGCTCAATAAGATTTTTTACGATTCTGAGTTCTTGAGAAATTGATTTTTTTTTTTTGGCTTGTACTTAGCTTGAATAATGGAATCAAGATTACATGTCAAAATTGATATTTACTTGAGAAATCCATGGATGGTTTGTGTTTAGTGATTGACCACAACATAGAATCCAAAGCCAGAGTGTAAAACTATTTAACCTGGACCCAATAATTTAATTTAATTTCATCTATTACAATAGGAGTTTTGATCAGATTCTTGATTCAATCATAGTCAACTAGTTTGTTTTGAGCCATAATCATCTAACATAAAGTACAAACAAAATAAATTCCCACTATTGTAAGCCCCCCCACCCCAATACGATGATTGCCTACTGATGGAGATTTTAAGGTGACAACTAATGGAGATTGAAGAACAATTAAGAAAAGTATAATTGATAATGTCAGTCAAGATTCACTTTTAAAAAAAAAAATAAAGATGCAGAATAAACAAATTTAAAAGAATTCAAAAAATAAAAGAGTAATCCAAGAGACTCTCCTATCTAGGTCTCCATATACTTCGTGGATAACCTTCATCCAAGAGTTAAAGAAGACTCTCCAATAGAGTGATAAGTCTCTTAAAGGCCCTCCGAATGCAATCTTAATCAAAGAATGCCACCTAATAGGGTAACTTTTTACTCTCTCATCTATCAATTTCAATTTTTATAAATAGAATTTAGGGTTTAAGGTTCAACCTCTATAAATAGGGTAACTTTTTACTCTCCAATATGTAAAAACTCCTACACAAGTTATGTGAATATTTCTCTATTTTTCAACTGAAATTGATTTAATCATCAAAGAACTCGCAAGAAAGACACCATGCGCTCTAACTATTTTCTGTCTTACAATCTCCTAAAGACTAAAAGTTCTATTGAATGAATGAATTATTGTACCTCAACAACACCATTGATTGGAAACATCTTATATTCAGTTCTGGTGTAGTTAACAGCAACTTAAAATGTAAGTTTGCAAATGGTACACCAAACATGGGATCTGAGTAACTTTGCATCACAATGTTCAAGGGATCATCTGTGTCTGGGTTCATTATATATGGCCGTTACCAAAAACTCTAGCTTCAACAAAGAAAGTTGACAATATGATTTGGCCAGCTAATGACTACGCAGAAAGGGCGAGGGGTCTAAACTTTCTGTAGACAACAAAACCACATTGATCCAGT